>NW_027286763.1:91770651-93123151 GCF_022747635.1 Hetaerina americana
ATAACGAAGTAAGGTTCTTGACTGTTTACTCTATCTGCGTAAATTAAATATTCTTCACCTAAAGTTCAGGTTGAACACAATTTGTACAAAATGGACAAATAATCCATTGCTGATTCATTTACGTGATGCAATGATTAAAACATTAATAAATCAAAATTGCTTAGAAGAAACGACCTCGTCGCTCACATAATACCGTATCAAAGATAAAACTCGTTAGTAGCATGAGATTTTGATCCATGCATCTTTGCTATGCAAAATCAATGTTCTTGTATTTTCCTTTATTCCTGTGCCCACGGATACCTCTCTGGAAAAGTTTTATTATTTTCAAATCAATTTAAACATTTCAGTGCAATGTGTCACAAACTCTTATTAACAAGGCCACTCCTTGATACGGACAAAAAAGGATACATTTGCAGAGAAGTGCATGTCTCCTTCTTCTTCCCAACTGACTTATATCAGTTATGAGAAACTGTATGTTTTATCCATGATTTTGAAATAATTATCAAGCAAAACACTTAATGCTTGATGATGAAGTTGACAAAGAGCTTGATGATTTTGCAAAATGCGGTATGAATCGAAAAGAAGTAATTATAATTGGAATGGAACTTTAAAAGCGGTCTTTATTGGTTCGCATTATAATAATTCACTGCTCACGAGTTTAAATTTTTGACGAGGGATGTTTAATCAAAAAATAAACTAAAGACCTATGTTTTAATATACTTCCATCTGTCCGAAGTGAGAACAGAAACATTCTGTTAAGTTAAGCTTTAGAAAAGGATTGACCCAGAAGAAAACGTAGGCAGGTGCGTTACTCAAAGCGTGCCGAGGGGGAATTAGTTTGATAAGTTTCGCGTGACGCGCGCTACTTACGCGCGGGGGACGACGGTCTCATTAGATGTCAAATGCCTGAGCTTTAATTGACCTCTGCGGGTCTCCTCCCAGCCGGAGGCTAATCAAGCCCGCAATTAAGACATCGCACGGAGCCAAAGCGCTTCTTTGTGGCCATACCTCACCCTCTTCTTTATTCTGCGACGTAACCCTGCCCCTGTCCACTCAGTATAAACTCAGGAAGATGAGACGATTAAATCATTAAGGAGAGAGCGATGGATCTGTATGTTATATATTCATCTACAGTATTCACATAGCCAATGAATAATGAAAACATTAAATCTATTATTGTGAGTCCAGGCTTCATCCAAGGCAAGAGAGTAATTAATAAATGAAAAATGAAGTCGTTCTTAGTTTAACTCATATTTTTGTGATAAACGAGCCATTAGAAAATGATTTTGATTCGTAGTAGGGATGATAAATGGCGACAAAATATATAAGTCACCTCAAGAAAAAATGTACTGATGTAGAGCAATAAGCGGCTTTAGTATACCACAGTTGTAAACTTTTGTCTAAGAAGGTTTTCCTACTCACTCACTCATTTTGGGGGAAGATATATGTAAAGATCAAATGAATTTCACAAATTAAATATACAATTGAGTACTCCGCTATGAATACATGCATGGAACTAACATATCGATCAAGGTAATCCATGATATGATGGGCAAATATTTTTTGTGGTCATATATTGTAATAGAAATTCAACTATTCCATTTATTCCCTGGGACACCCGACCATATTTTACATTTGACGAATAGTGAAGAGTAGCATAGACAGGGAGCGATCTTGGGAAAAACGAAAACAGCGAAAAAATATTTGGGGAGAGACGGAGTGACGTGAGCACCTAATGTCAGCAGAAAATGCAACCAGAGGCAGTGTGACGTTTTATGCTCCTTGAGTAGGAAGAGTTAAGGCCGGACTAATATAGTGACTCGTGGGACAAGTCCAAGAAGTTGAGCAAAAGATTTAGTATTATCAGGAGGGAAAAAGAAAGAAAGGGAGTGCAACGAAAAAGAAAATGAAAAGCAGAGTAAATTAGAGGAAGTGATGGAAAAGTTATATAGACTAGTGCCGAATGGTAAATGGATGGAAAACGAGGCTATAACTTTCTTTGTCTGGAGATGTCGGAATGATTATTCATACACTTTATGTTGTTGCCGTGCAACATTAACTTCCAATTTATGTCAATGTTATTAGGAGCTAAATAAAGGATATCAGATGACTGGACGAAAATGAAACGGAACTGCTTGAATTCACGACCATCCTTGCGCATACCCATCTACTAAAATCTTCAAAATATGATAGGCACAGTCATTTATTTCGTTTGCTAATAAACACTTGTAATTATATTTCAATATTAAAATAATATATCAAGTGTAATGTATTTCGACAAGTTACTGGAAATAGTTTTTCCGCCTTTAATAATTGATTGATTTCACGTAACAAAACATTGTAAATCACGATCAAAAATAGTTTTCATGCCTGATTTTGCTCCCACGGATATGGAGAGGAGCATCCTTCGACATCCGGCTAAACATTATTCACTCACTATTTAATGTATAAAACTGACGTATAAATTTTCCTGATGGCAGGTCACGATTTATCTTCAGTATAATTTTTATGATGCTAATCAGTTAGTATATCTCCACCCCCGGCAAATGGGAGAGTTGCTGCGCTACTCAAAGAAACTGGCATCACCATTAAAGCGTAGGTGACTTGATTGGCAAACCAAATCAAGTCCAAGGTGGCATTAAATGTGTATGCTTACACACCGTCACTATAGTTATACTCATGACGCCCATTAGGAAATAGAACTTCCAATGAATCATCTCAGAAAATTGTTTTGAAATAATGCCGCAATCACTCCATCACTTGCTTCCGAATCAGCCGCCTGGACCCCAGTGCACCGCACAAGAATAAACCGACTCGAAGAGACGGATGCAACTGCAAATTTACCTGGCCGGACTCGGTGACGCGAACACGCGGATTCCATCAAATGGAACGAAGCGATGAGAATAGCAGAGAGGATAAGGGAGCAACAAGGCGAAGATGCGCTCTCAAACAGACGGGTCCAGAAGAGTGGACCGCTCTAAGATGGAAGGGGAAGTCGGGGCCGCGCTCGCCGTGGGGGGCGGGTGGTCTCGAGGAAAAGGAAGGAAGGGGCGGGGCGAGGAAAATCAAGGATTATTTCCGGCGAGTGCTTCACCTGTTCAACATCCATTCGTCCAGTGAGAGGCAAGAGGACGCCGGGGAAGAGGTTGGGGCGGCCGACGCTGAGGAATTTTAAGGCGCGGGCACTTCCATAAGATCTCTCGCTGAGAACTATTACAAAATAAGGGATTTTTCTTCCAGGGACAGGGAGTAGAGCGAAAAGTGGATTGCCATCCCATTCCTGAAATTTCCCTCTCATTCTCTATTAGTGAGTACTCTCCAAGTAGAGCGTATCTTACAATTATATGATACCTAATTACTCTTTCATACGCTCCAGTTTCTTCCATTTCTCACAATTAATACCTACAAGAACGAAACACCCTCAGCCACGATTAGGAATAAGACCCGGTAGCGACTAATGACACTTGCCCAGGCTATCTTTTTATTGCAGTTCCCAAGTTCTCTGTAGCAACTCAGGATTCGATCTTAATTCATGAAGAATATATCGAAGTTGAATTTCTCAACCAGATTGGTTGAAATATATTTATTAGAAACAATTTAGAAGGCTTGTTTATCTCAAAGATTCATGGCGCATCCGTCACTAGTACTACCACCGTAGTAGTCAATCGGAAGGATATTTTTTAAAAACAGAGGCCAAAAAAAACTAAGCCTTATAGCAATTTCACCAATTATTTACAGGGTCCTCAGGTATTTTCTCGGTGTTGATATTCGGTTAGCCATAAAGGTAAATTACTTCAACTTATTCTTTTTTCTAAAAGCTATTTACAAAGACTTACATCTACCATCCCTTCTACCAATGTCCGAGTAGAAACTAGTGAACATTAGGCAAAGAGACATTGCAGTCACAGTCAATAAATTTCCATTATCTCACTAACACAACAATCATTAGCAAAATACGCAACATATATCAGATACCTGCTTTTTCATTTTAAATTAGTGATATTTTCTGTATGAATTAGCGCACTTTCCTATAAATCCAACGTTACAATTCTCATAAAATCACACACAGTATTTTCCTTATTTTGATTTAAGGATTACCGAGGTAATTTAAATGCAGTACAGTTTCAAGCCAAATGTCTATTTCTATTTCTTAATCTATACATTTCCGGTCCATGTACATATGGAATTATCGGAGAGGGAACTTACTGTTACCGTTGCACAATGCTCTCACTTTCATCCTCTTCGTCCTTCCCCACACGGATTCCTCAACATAGATTCCCTCCCTCAACCATCACTTGTGACATTCTTTCACTGTGACTGACGCCAGAGCCGCCGACGCCACACAACATCCCTAAGGAATGGTGCGGTGCCTTGGAGAGAGGGTAGTGTTTGAACACTGGCCATTAGTCCGAGGAAGCTAAGAGTGTGCGTGCGAGCTAGGGGAGTGCAAGGGGAAGGGAAAAGGGAAGAGAAATGGGGTGCGAGGAAAACATCTGCGAAGTCCCGTCGGGCGACGCCTCTCAAAGCTGGAGGGTGGGTTTCGATGTTTGTCTTTTTTTATTGCCGAGGAGATTACGCCTCCCAAGGAAAGCGCTCTAGAATGGAATCCGTAGCGGTATTTTTACACAAATGAAGTATGCACATCACAGATTTCAAGCGTGCGGGTCCATTTGTTGCACGCGGAAACGAAGGAGGGGTCAAGCGGCGTTTACTTTAAATGTGAAATACATTCTGGAAGAGATATAACGGCAGTCAGCGGAGATTCACAGTAATTGCTTCGCTCTACGTTAAGTGCAAACTGAATGCTATACTTCTTTGAGATCTACGACCTAAACGCTGCTATCCTTGCGGAATCATACCTACTCTTCTACGCAAGTGGAAAAACTACATCGTTCATTCTTGTTAACGTGAATCCTGCTGTATTTATTGCTGTTAGATAAGACACCGTTCATGCCTAACAAAATTTCTCTGAAACTTATTAATCAGTTTTCCACCTATGAAACGCTAGTTAAATGAAATATGCTCAAAAGATGGCATTCAGTCACCTCTATTCGGCTTTTCTCATTGCTAAAAATAGATTCTTTTAATCAGGCTTCTCACAGTCATATACCCAATTGAGCTATAGGTACTTAAATAATTCAAGTAACGTGATACATCTATTGTGACGCATATTTACGTGATATGAGGGATCAATGCTTCCAATCAATGTTGTTTTGAGTAAGATCTAGAGCGTGAATTAAGAAGTTGATGTCATTACTTTCTCATTTTTTTTCCCTGTCAGAAAATTAATAGCTCTGGCCCGGAAATATAAAATAAATTTGATTGAATGATATTAGAAAAAAATACTTCTGTTGCGATCCCTCCTTTTTTGGACCATAAAATTCATTATGTTTTCCATCCAATTTTAGACCCCTATGTTTCAGCGCCCCCTGCCACGCAACCTAGCGGTGGCTTATAGGTTATTATGCAAAAAAATATATGTTAATCAGCATTATCCTATTTTCTACTAATTTATTTGAATTAAAATGTTAAGGTAATGACTCAAAATTAGATCTAAGAAGACGGCAATTTTTCTTAGTATTATATTCCTAATTTAATAGGACTTTGAGATACCCACATAAATATTCATAAGCATGAAGAATTAATTTATTGCAAGTATGAACCATGCCCAATATGAGTCGATACCTACCCTCAACAATTTCCAAGTACACACATTACGCAAGCAAATAATTGTCATGCTAAAAAGCAAATACCTTGCATATTACTGGACTTTTTAAAATCTCTCGTGGCTCTTGAAATTTTACATACGGTACCAATTAATTAATTTGACGATTGTACAATGTAATTCTGGCACTTTCAGTCACTCGCCCTCACACTCACTCCAAAGGGCCTTCTTCTTCTAGAGTCAAGAGTTTAGATGTTCCTTCAAACGCTTAGAAGTAAAAACACCAATCTGCATTTTTAGCCTGCGGGGAATTGTGATTTATACCTCAGCTCTAAACTACCTCTGGTACATCAGAATCAGAATAACAAAGATCAAGAGCCCAGACATACCGCTACTTGAGACGTTCCTACTTTATTCAGGCATAAAACAAAGTTAGGCAAATAAAGTATTTTCGAAGTGGAGCTCATATAAAGTTTGAGAGTAGAGCTAAGCCATGTGGCATGTGAAATCACACATCAGGGTAGGAAGGCCAGTTCCTACTCCTGAGCCGCCTGCGGTTACCTAGAAAGACCTGATACCCAAACAATAACCGAGCTTTGGGTAAGCTGAGTTATTCCCTAGTCACCCGGATTTGAACCCTCTAGTCAGTGGTCGAACGTTCTCCTCACTAGCCTACCGAGCATTCTAAGAAATACTAACCAACAAAATTATTATCACTTGCAAAATTTTCTTTGAAAATGTTTCAACAAAATTCATAAAACCAATATATAGTGTTTAATATGTATAAACCTTAACGAGGATATTAGAAATTAATTGATATAACTTTAAACAAATAAAATTTACTCCCATTAACATCTTTTAAACGAGATAAAAAAAGAACCAAATGGTAATAAGTTTAAAGAAAATTTGTCCACATTTCTCCAAAAAAACTTTGAATTGTGAAAACTATGAAGGGCTATTTTAAATTTTTATACTCATTTTCCAGGGATATGGAAGATCACGGCAGACATTATTTTATTATTGCAGTCTACATATTTACCGCCGATTCTGTTACTTTCTTAGCATTTTCTTTGCCACTCTAATATCATACCGAAATACAGAAACTTAGAATTTTAAAACGCATCTGAGTCTTTAACGTTTTTTACGTAATATTTAATTATATGCGGGTTTTAAGGACGAAATAATGCAGTTAATAACGAGCAGGTAACTTTAGGTAGGTAAATGCAGCGAACGAAAGGGAATAATATTTAGAGAGAATAACATTTCAAAAACCTAAGCAACATCAAGTATTTGGTGGTATATTTAGGATGTAAAGGTAAAAGATGTATTTAAAGAATGAGATCAATTACAGACTACGTATCATCTATGAGGAATTTTTCACAAAATTTAACACTAGGGTTCCAAAATATTTTTGGATTACAACGGTACCCCATATACTTCGTTCTATTGAAAAAAAAGTATCCCCATGGACTTGCAAGAATATACTGCATTCATGTATCGTCATTTATCCTTCGCTTCATGCATGGAGAGCTAGCCTGCCGAAATAGGTCAGTTTCACTTATTTTTATTTATTAATAAGTAAATGTAGAAAATTTCAATAACAAAATACAGCTAATATACTAAATAAATACCCCAATAGCTAAAGATTAACAAAAGGTAATTGAAGCGGTATATTTGGATTTGAGGACGAGTATGATCTGGTGTTACCAATGCCTTGCACATGGCAAATGTCACTATGGTTTCATACAATTACTGGTTTTAGATCATTCTTATCAAGTATAATTCGCATGAGAAAGGTCTCATTGCCATCTTTAATCACTGCTGAAAATCAATTATTTCAGTACGAACAAAATAAGACCTTACATAATAACAAGATCATCGACGACGATATTCTCGCATCTCCAGCTGCTTAATTACAGACATTATCGTGTAAAAAATGTGTTATATTTAAACGACGAAAGAAAGCTAAAAGCATATTCTAACACTATGCGTTAATTACTAAGATATACTACAAAGACCAATACTCCTAGAGGGTGCCAAATCTTCGACTCTCTCTGATGTACCGACGATACTAAGAATCCTGTCGCAGCCAGCGTGCAACATCTGTTTGAGAGTGAGTCAAAGACTGTGGTGCTTTCTGCCAAAGATAAGGTCACATGAGGGCTCACTGACTCACTTCCTCTCCTATAAGCATTGGGGCATGCTTGCCAAGAAAACAACTAGCGCACATTAGCAAGCTGTAAAGCTCAGCTGTGAAAATTCAAACAATTGAGTTTAATTTCTGAAAAAAATAATGGTCAGCACAATCGACCAGCTAATAATCGAAACAACAGTTTTGTAACGAAAAATCGTAACAACTTTGACCCTCAGTTAATATTTTCTTAAACTTGCCCCTAAATTATTTGAATGAACGAAATTGATCCTCCATCCGTATCTTCTCCATTCAACGGATTTGAGGTCGAAGAATATCACAGAATGGCAAATGAGAGGACAATGTGTTACCTTACCTTTCTTCTTTTGCTCTTCCCTTTAAAAATGTGACACGCTAACACTAAGAACCCTTAGAAGACTGAAATGGGAAGACGAGAATACGTAGAATAACACAACATATTTCGTCCAAGGATAGTGAAAATGGCAGTAGGGAGGACAAATTGGGAATAGAGACAAGTGGAATTCACGAGCTACCGTCTAGGTAGTGGACGAGAGGTTAAGTATTTCTCTTTTCCTCTCCCTATCTCTCTCCCGCAGCAGATGACAAAAGCCCTGCCGGGGTATATTGCCTAACCGCAGTAGGCCGCAGAGGAGAATCATCAAGTGTAAACAGGATAGGTAGCCGATGAGTCTCTCAAGTGGAGAATGGGAGAAGGGAGGCTTCGCTAGGGGGTTTCAATCCACCATCTTAACCTTCCAAAACCGCACTAAACCGCGACCTACTTTAACTTAAACAAAATGGACACATTTTTATCTCAAATTTTTTGAGTTTAACCTCCAGACATTGTTTATCATAACCGTTTCTCACGGTCTATGACAGCGAATCTCTTTTAACGAATATTTTCTTTGCTAATTTAAAGGTAGTAAGAGTACATTTTGAAAGTTCGTATGGGGATTAAACCGAAAGTAAGACTAACTGAACTGTAGGTAATCTAACTTTAGTGTTGAAATCTTAAGTGTACCACTATATTCATTCTTGATCAAATTTTATTAGCAGTTTAACTAGTTTAGTAAAAATGTCGTTATTAGAGCTTTGCATCAAATACACACACCTGTGTTTTAAACCTAGGTAAAATACTAAGTAAAATACTAAATAAAATACTAATAAATTTAGGTAAAATACTGATTACCGTATTATAAGTCCTTGATCTACAATTAACTTATCAAAGGCCATGTACGAGGGCTGTCCAGAAAGTAACCTCCGTTTACGTGCAGCGAGCAAAGTAGTGGGGGAGCCGAATATTTGCTGTATTGACGCACACACTAGGGGAGTACGCCTCGAGCTGCAGTGTTCGGAAGGCCGCGCCGCGTGTCGTTTGTTTATATTATTAAGTCAAAATGTACAATAAAAAATAATATGTAAAATTGGAAATCCCGCTACGAGTAAAATCCGTTTAGTGATAAGGTTTTTCCTAGCAATAAACTTCAAAGCTGTTGATATTCATCGTAAAATTTGTGCGGCATTCCGACTTAGTGATGAGTGACAGTGTTGTGCGTCAGTGGTGTTGTTAGTTAAGAGTAAACGGACAACTGTCTATGATGTCCAAGAACTGGCCATTCGTCAGTTCATCTCTCACTAGGCTAGGCCGACCACTGCGGTCCTCGTCGTGAACATTGGTGCGGTCATTTTTAAACTGAATTCACCGTTGCCTCACTCCGCCTTCACTTATTATTCCTTCTCCGTACACTTCACAAAGTTGCCTATGGATTTCAATTGCCCTGTGATTTTTTGCCAGTAAAAACCTGAACACGGATTGCACTTCACAACTCGCGAGATTATCTACTACAGCGCAGGCTTTAATAGTTTGCATTGACCAAAGTAGAAGAGCCACAGTCTGCACAATACCACAGCAGGATGCGAACTGAATGTAGGGACGTTTAAACACCAAGACTGTGGCTGTAGCTTTACCCACCGACACGCTAGGCCGAAACGTAAGTTACTTTCTTGTCAGCCCACGTATCTAAAATGAAAAGCTAATTCCACCATTTTGAAAGATTTGTGATTTCTACTCATGGGATTAAACCACAGACTAACAGACGAGTTTATTTATCTAGATGTATGCTAAATTATTGGAATCTGACTAATTAGTGCTTAGAGAACCAAAGTAAACTCCCTCATTTAAGCAAAAAGTTACCATAAAATATTGTATTTGCACAAGGAATTCGATGAATTTGGCTCTATACTTAGGTGGTAGCAAAAATATATCTGCTTTGCAAGAGACCTTAAGAGTCAAATTGATCCGATAGCCAATGCATTTACTTTCAAAGTTACTATCACCGAGCAGAGTTCATCCATTCGAGCCCATTGAAAGATCAAGATTTTAGAAAGCGTAAAAAAGTGAAGACAACACGTTGTTCCTAGATATTAGTAGGCAGTACATAGTCATTTCAGATTTTAAAATAGGTCCTTAACCATTAAAGGGAAAAGTAAGAACAAGCAAAGAAGAAAGACATAATTTAGCCGCCCCATAACACTGGCAGGAAAAACAATTGTCACCAAATAACTTCCTTTGCATATCGTCGAACCCTGTCTCGCACGCTTTACTTCTGCACGCCGGGACTTGTGACTAAAACCTCACGCACTCGCCCTCTGGTGGTGGCGGTGGGCGAGCAGAGGGAGGGAGGGCGGCCAGGAGGGAGGGGGGCTTCGTGAGATGAGAGAGCGAAGGGAGTTGGCGAGTGGGCGAGATGTTCTGGTGAATGGAGGGAATGTTGGGGAGGGGCAGACGTAGGAAATCTGGGAGGTGAGCTCGCTTCCTATACACCCAGTTCGTCACTTCCGGTCGCGGGTTTGGCCCTTTAGGAGGGAAGACGGGTGCGGATTCCTGGTGCCGTCAGAATGGTAGGCGGGTGCTCATTGTTTGTGTGCGAGAATGGGTGTGTTGGGGCAGCTGTGTGGGGGAGCAGGAATGACACGTAAGACTCCTCGAATGCTCTAGGCTCTGCATTGCGTCGGGGTACTTAAATGACAGTCCTACGTCACGATCTCACCTAGCAAATAAATTATTGATATTCAACTCACAATTAATCTTTGAACAATAAAACATGGCACAGCAACACAATGTGGATGCAAGACAGACACTTTCCAAATGAAATTGCTCCATAACAATTAAATTTATAGGGTAATTAAATTTCCTTAGGCAGAAGTCGTAATAATTGTTTCAGTAACTTCCGAAGAATTAGTATTATAAATGATGACAATCCATTCCATTTTAGTAGCTTAGATATCAATGGGAAGTAACTGTGAATTTGAGTAAGTATATGATAAATAAAACGCAGCATCAGAATGAGCCTATATTTTTTATGGGAAAGGCAAGAGAAAGCAACTTAAGCAACTAACAGCTTAATTAAAAAGAAGTTAAAGCCGATCGACGAAGAGACAATATACCACTTTAAAATCCGCTACCCAGCTGCATATACAAGGCCCTAGATATTACGGTAATAGTTGAAGTAGGAGTAGCAGGTACTGAAGCTATGGAATACCCTATAACGATAACGCTTTTCGTAGGCATGCTTATGGAATTTTGTAGACGTTTCATCCGTTAACCAGAAGGTGCACCGTAGGTACGGGGACGTATCAGCACCACCACAAAGCGATATTAGCTGGGGCCCCGATAACCTAATCGTCATCAGAATGAGAGTAACGGTTTTAGGCGTAACTTGGTGAAACCACCGCATTATTGAGGAATCGCAGTTAACTTTTCGATCAACACAAAATCATATTTTATTACTAGTCTACAACCAGTTTCGCCTACTATGACATCCTCAGGTATATCATGCGTATTCACATATGCAATACAATGTACATCCTCTAGTAACCTGAACCCCTCCTGTATCGGAAACACCGAAATGGAATTTGTGGACTCGATTAAATACTTGGACGTTACCCTCTCTCACGATATCTCTAGGGCGAATTATATACGGAGAGTATGAGGACACGCTCATAAAAGTTAGGATTTATTGGAAGAGTGCGGGGTAAATGTGATGAAAAGTTCAAAGAGAAAAGTTATCCTTCGCTGGTAAGGCCTCATTTAGAATACTATATGCTGCTAGTATATGGGATCCTCACGAAGTTGGATTTATTGCCGAATTGGATCGCGTGCAGCATAGAGGTGCTAAATTTGTAAAACGTTGTTATGATAAACTTAGCGTATTCAAAATATTACAGTAGTTTGGATGGGAACCACTCAAGGAGCGAAGGTTAAATTACAGATTAAATCTCTTGCATAAATTGGAAGGATGTCTCTTTAGCAGTGATGATGAAAATGTATTATTACACCCATCATCTCCGTAGGAGAAATCATGTCAATAAAATTATAAAGATTAAGTGTAGAACAGATAGATTTAAATATCATTTTTTCCACGAACGATAGGGGATCATAATAGCATTGTCCGACTGCGGGAGGGTACTGATCGGGTAAAAATTGGTCTGGTGTGTATTCGCCTCCTACCACACACCCTAGCGGTGGCTTGCAGTGTGCTATAAAAATTCCAAAAGAAATCGCGTCACATACGTACCTAAGGGTGCCTTGTTCGGCGAAACCGTTGCTACAAATTTAATAAATTGTATTTTATATTGACTTCATTAGGTTTACTGTAAATTCCTCAACAATTGTTATCAGGTTTCTCAGGAGATGAAACCCCCCCTAAAATTCATAGAAACCTCATAAACAAGTGAAACCCAAAATAAATGGATTGAAAATGGAATGGAAATTTCGATTAGGATCTCAAAGAAGTTAATTGCAAAATAAGTAACCTCTTTAATGGATATAATTATTTTAGACTATATAAGAATACCTGTTACAGTGTGCAAAGTGTAATTTTAGATGTTGTTGGGTTCTAATTCAGTTTGAGTTACTGTATATAATATCATAAGAAACTATTGGCCCTAATGGTGTTTCTTAAAAACCAACAATTTTATGTTTGTATCAATGGCATGAATCACCCTAGTAACGATTGGTATATAGCCTGACGACGCCGCGTACCGAGTTTTTCATGGATTAATTCCACAGAGCTGCGAAAGACATAGATACAATTCGAGTGAAATCATAGTAGGAATATCTAAGGTATCTCTGAGATTACTTTAATAAATATTTTAAGCATCTACGCACCAAAATCCCAATAGTGTAGTTTATATCATGAATAAATGACCATACAATATACAATGAACATGTATAATGCATAAGTTGAAAATATTAAATTAGGTACACAATAAGGGATCAAAATAGTTTCCATCAAAGTGAACGCGGCGATAACTTTAAAAACATCCTATTTTACATCCTCTTTCATAAGTCCTTTTGGTCCTTGTTTTTATTTGCAAGATTTGCATAAAAAGTATTTGGAAAGGTTTCGGAAAAATGAATTTATTCAGATATTGCTAAAATGCCACAAAATTCTTCAAATTGCATCCCTTGGGCGTCGACGTACTTTGCCAGGGACTTTTGCTTGGCTCGAAGGCTCCCTGATAGGCGGATTCCCGAATATCCTTCAGGGTACGCGTGCAAAATTCTTTGACGGCACTTACGGTCCCATAGTGTTGTCCTTTGAGGGAGGATTTCGCTTTTGGGGAAAGGAAGTAGTATGCTGTACATTTTTGGGACCGTAAGGTGGTTGTGGAATCGTCGCGATGCCATTTCAGAAGGTCTTTGCAAGCTGACACTCGACTCGGCTTTTGGTCGTCCGTCAAGACTTTCGGGACGAGTTTAATGAAGATCTTTCGCATCACCAAATTTTCATTGATATCGCTGCTCACTGTCATCTAATCAATGCTAATACGATCTGCAGTCATGCGCACAATCAACCGACAGTCTAAATTCAGCACTTCACGCACACGTTACACGTTGCCGTATGATCTTGACGTCGCCGGCCGTTCAACGCGGAGCTCGTCCTCCACACTGTCTCGGAAATCTCTGAAGAGCTTTTGCCACTTAAAAACTCCAGCTTCTGACATGCTTCCATCCTTGAACACTTTATGAATCATATCAAACGTCTCTGTACCTAATTTCTCCAGTGCGACACAAAATTTGATCGTGTACCTCTGTTACGCACTCGACAGGACCTAAAACACGATTAAGACTGAACGAACGCTCGCAGGTGACTGGCGCTTGGCGGGTGTTGAAGGTCAGACCCCCTACCGAGGCTGTGCGGTTCCAGCACGCGGCAATGTTCAGTCACGTCAGGAAAAGATTTTTCCAGATACTTTTTTTATAAACCTTGTACTATTACCCCACAGACGTAAATGGTGGACACATTGGCCACCATTTACATCTGTGGGGTAATAGTACAAATAGTACATGGATCTCGATCATCTGCTCTTAACTTGGAATCAGGAGTCCCTTAGGTTCTTAGGCATTCTTTCTATGCCGCAGGGAAAGTACTTGATTATTGTATTAAATAAAATATCTGCTAAAACCTAACCATGCATGCTGACAATACAAGGACAAATTAAAATACTGTGTCAGCTGAGAAGCTATTGTTACCCCGTTTCTTTCATCTTTATAGTCCTTAGTCGGTCGGCAAGTATATAGAATCACCCCTCCATTTATTATATCGCCAGGTAGAAAGGTAATAAATGTAATAAATAAAATGAATCAGATGTATGAAGCAATACACAGGCAGTAATTACCATAGCAAATTAATAATAAATGCTGTGTTAAAAAATATTTTATTAAAATGCAATTTATTTTCCTACCCGAGGTCTTAAATCTCCTTTCATTTCTTTTAACCTTTATCTTTGTTTATTTTTGGAGGAAGCGAACCAGACAACACCAAAGCACATTCAGACGAAGGGCCACTGAACATAAGGGCGGTGTGGTATGAGTTACCTGAAGACCGCAACTTAGTCACACCAAATTACTTCCGTCCTATAAAATAGTCGATCCCCTTGTTCGCTCCGGAAATTTTACACTTATCAAACACAAAAATAACGTCTCCGAGAAAGGACAGGCATTCATCAAGTTTTGCCGGAACCGTACAGGAAATGGTCCCAAGGAGCGCTAACACATGACTTAGGTCAAACTAAATGCTAAGGGACTTCAGGAGAGATTCCGTCCGTAAACAGTCATATAATGTTTCTCACACCCAAAGGGGTCCGGCTGAGAGAGATAAGCCGAGAGGTTCAAGAGCTGACTCGCGCACATGCTCAGCGTTTGGGATTCGTGAGAATGTAGGCTGGGGCCTCTGAATTCATGGAAAGCAGTAAAAAACCCCCCCGAATTCTTACAGTAATCTTTCAAATGCCAGCATTGCAATCAAAGAGCTAAGGTGAAATAGTGAACTATCAAAAATCCGTCCAACGCTATACAAAAAGAAAGGATAGGAATGGAAAGCCAAGACGTGAAGCGTATTAAAGAACAAGACCGGTAGCACAGAAACTTTGAAGTGTTAATATAGCGTCCTGACAAGATTTTCAACATTTAACTTCAGACCCGCAATTTCCCTGACCCTCTGCGAAAATTTGTATTCCGACAAGTAATCACATCTCATTTTTATAAATTACTACAATTGCTTAATCACGTCAAGCGCCTAAATAACTTTATTTGGTCAACAGCTCGAGATATTTGTTAATCATAACTATTGCATTTTAATTTAACCAAAGGAATTGAGATAGAATATTGATGATTCATCGGAACAAAGACAATGCTCTGTATTTCGAGTAATTTTTAAGTTATGAACTCCTGCAACACCATTTCTTTAAATATTAAAAAAATAAGAAAATTACCGTCCACTATCCAGAAACCTTAGGCAAATTGTATAAAATGAGGGGTTTCCAATTACTTTATTGTGACAATAGCTATTATTGTGCAAGATATCAGATTCCCGTCAGTAAGATATTATTATAAAGATCGCTGGGAAAGCGATATATTCATGGTAATTCAAATTTTAAACAGCACAATTCCCGACAATGTTTTTGTTTTGAATTATATTAAAAATATTGACACATGCTAAATGAATCACAATTAATCTTTATCTGATAAAATAATTTCTGTTTTCTGGTGGTTCTGCTGTAACAATTTGAAAACCGGAGCACATTTTTTTTCAAAATCCTTCATATGAAAACAAGTCAAACAATTAGAGCATAATAAGCCAGTACGGTTATAGATGAAAGAAATATATACGCTGTATTCTGATGCTTGCATCTTCATTGACAAATATTATTGAGGAAATATATGTACCGTATCCTGTTAATGAAAATTTGTTTTGATGAGAGGACAGTTTTATCACAGGAAGAACAATCAAACGGTTATATATGCAATGAAATGTAATCCAAAGCTAATATATGAAATGAAATGTAATCAGAATTCTTTCACAGAAAAGATTTATATTTAAAATTCTAAATGAGATATAGCATACAATAGGCATCTAAGTTGATTAATTAAAGAACATAAGTATTAAAGAAATAAGGCAGTTTGAAGTGGCCCTCAACGGGTCCGTAATGCTAATCCCTTCGCTGGCTTAGCATTTCGGATATTTGTGATATACTACCTTGATCAAAAATTTCCCGGAATTTATTCAGAAAATTAAAAATACAAGTTTATTCATCTAAATCTATATTGTCCCCTTCAAAGTAATCCCCATCGACTGCAACACACTTATGCCAGCGCTTGATCCAATCCTCGAAACATTTTTTATATTCGGTTTTCGGTATGTCCATCAGTGCTTCCTGCGATTTTTCCATTACTTCCTCTCGGCTGCTAAAACGCATTCCCCGTAATGGTTTTTTAACTCGATTGAACAGAAAGAAGTCACAGGGAGCCAAATCAGGTGAATTCGGTGGCTGTTGGATGGTATTTGTTGCATTTTTCGTCAAAAAATTACGAATAATGATAGCACTGTGCGACGGTGCGTTATCATGGTGCAAAATCCACGAGTTTTCTACCCACATTTCTGGTCTCTTTCGGCGAATTGCTTCACGCAAACGTCTCATAACGCCCAAATAATACTCTTTGTTTACTGTCTGGCCTTCTGGCAAAAATTCATGATGCACTACACCGTTGTAATCCATGAAAACCGTCAGCATTGCCTTCTTTTTTGACTGAAAACGACGTGGTTTTTTTGGTCTCGGCTCATTTGGTGAACGCCATTCACTTGCCTGATGTCTGGATTGCGTGTCGTACTCATAAACCCACGTCTCGTCTCCAGTAATGATCCTTTTGATGAATGTGGGATCGGATTCAGCCTCGCAAATCATGTCTTTTGCGACGTCAACACGGTCTCTTTTTTGCATGAAATTGAGGTCTCTTGGCACCAACTTTGCTGCTACACGACGGAAACCCAAATCATTAACCACAATGTCTTGGGCGGATCCATAGGCAATGTTCAAGTCCTCCGCTATTTCTCTGATGGTTAATTTGCGGTTATTGACCAACATTTCTTTTACTTTATCAATTTTTTCACCGACTTTCGATGTCGATGGTCTGCCACTGCGTTCATCATCTTCGATTGACTCACGACCACTTCTGAACCGCTCGTGCCACTGGTAAACGACCGTTTTTTTTAGAGAATCGTTGCCGAAACACTTTTCCAACATTTCCAACGTCCGTGCGCCACTAAATCCGTTTTTTACGCAAAATTTAATACAAGTTCGTTGTTGCAAATTTAAATCCATTTCTGAAATTGTAAAAAATCGCCAACACACACAGAGATAGATGTACTCTTGGCTACGTAACTTTTGCAAATGTCAAGTTATGACACTAAGATTTAAAGGGAATATCAACGACAGATGTACCAATTTAACAAAAAAAACAGAACTCAAATCGGAACGATGGGAGCGCCACACGGTGGTTATTCCGGGAACTTTTTGATCAAGGTAGTATGTGCATATTCTATGCCATGAAGGAATAACAAAAAAATTTTCATTTCATGTACAAAAGAACGTGTTCTCAACTAAAAACATCCAGTAGCATTAACAATATAGATTTGGTAAAATATTAGGTATATAATTATATTATTCCGTGCAATATGTCCCAGGAAATAAATTCGTCTTCGAAGGGAAGATTCATATTTCTCAGTATTCAAACATTACATCTACTGAAAATTAAGCGAAAAATTCTTAAATAAACGAATGATTCGCAAAAGCATAGAATAATCATGATCAGCTTTAATTTATACGTATTTGTTATATGATGTACTCGTTTGTAACATATACTTGAATAAAAAGCATACCTAAGAAATCTAATGTTATAACTATGAAGACTAATGTTATAACTTTGAAGTTTGCCAAATTTAGAAATTGGTTACTACATTAATAAATTTCAAAACTTGTAATTTCCCTAATTCGCCACTTAAAATTGGTTTTTATCATGAGAGATTTCGATCAACAATAGGTCTTCTCGGGAAAAATATCTAAACCTAAACAAAAAGAAGCAGTGATACATAATATACAAATTCTAGGTAATAGAGGCATGAAGCTGAATGACTCAAAAAGAATGACTGATCTCATAGATTCTGTTATAATTCAATAGTTCCCTCCACGGATAGATTGGGCAATCCTAATCCAATGATGTCTACAGTCTTGGGGAAAATGGGTAATGATGTGCTTAATACATTTGCTGTGTAACTTCATTATAAATAGAAATTTTATTATATTAAAGGCGTGCACATCCCACAAACTACACGTGTTAAAGCACAACAGAAGATATATTGAGACTACGCCGATGATTCGCAAGTAGTTGCACCGCATAAAAATTTAGTGAAAAGATACGAGCTCGTACATTGATATTTTTTACTTCACTAACTCTTTAAGTTTAATCCATGTCACTATGTACGGAATAATGCATAAATCTGAAAGTAATCAGAAGTCACAATCTGAAAAAAATTCATTGAAAAAATATGTAATTATTATTTTCAATATTTTAATACTGATATATAGGTAAATCATAAATACGAGGGTCATCCGGAAAGTAGTACCCGTTCGTGAACTAAAGACACAAAAGTAAATATTAACAAACATAAAAAATTTTATTTGAAAGAGGATACTTTAAACTACTTCTCAACATAATCTCCAAGCAAATTAAGGCATTTGTCATAACGTGTGACAAGTTTCTGTATTCCTGCTGCATAGTCCTTCGCCGCCAGCTCATTGAGATACGCGAGGGACCCATCTTGCACATTTTTTGCATAATGCAGATGGTGTTTAACAATTTCATGAACAATTGTTCGAGAAACATTGGGAAAATGCTCACAGATGTCATCAATTGTGACGCGCCGATCGTTCCTCACGAATTCGTCAACTGAGCTCACCAGTTGGTCTGTAATGACAGACGGTCTCTCCGAACGCTCATCGTCGTGTGTGTTCCCCCTCCCCATGTTGAAGTTGCGACACCACCGCCGAACAGACGACTCGTCCATTACATTGTCTCCATACACCTCCTTTAATTGGCGATGAATATCACATGGGCGAACGTTTCTTGCATTGAGGAATTTAATCACTGCCCTCACTTCACAACTGGCGGCGTTCTCAATTTTTTTAAACATTGTAAACAATCACAGAAACAACACAGGCAATGCTAGCGTCACGCAACTTGGCTCAGAGAAGGCAGACAAGCCACTGAAGCTATCTGGCCTCGTCCAGCGGCTACTCGCGTCGTCAGCACTTCATGCGGCACGAACGGGTACTACTTTCCGGATGACCCTCGTATCTAGGGAAAGAGCCCTTAAAAACCGCAGTTAATAGGAGTACAGTTATTAATTGATCTCTCCACAAACTAAATACATTTACTAACGTGATATATTGATTTACTAAATAAATGATTTACTAAATACATGTTTATTGAAAGTGTTGAAGCGTTTTTCAGTGACCATTTATAATGAAAGCTGAAAGCAAAATTTTTGTCAGTGTCTGAGGTAAATGAGATTATTCTGAGCTAACGCAGGCATTTTCCCTAACGATACCTCGTAAGGCAACTTAGCATACAGAACAACCCTTCTACCTTATATGCATCACAATTTACATCCGAAGCATTGGATTTCTTACGCCTACACATGTAATACAACAATTCTAAAAGTGCAACGAATTGGAAGGATTACAAAATATATACCTATGCACACACAGATAAGCAATGGAGACATGTAAAACACATTTCAGAGCTAAATACTTCAAATAAATAAATGTATAGGTCTAATAGGCGTTTATAGAATATGAAGAAAAGTAGAATCGACTACAACTAATCATTCATTTCATTAACGCATTTAAACTTACTAAAATTGCATTAGACCTTAGAAACAGCACCTCGCCTGAGAATATATCCCTTTGATAATGTCATCACATCACCCTGCAGGGCTTAAGGAGTGTAATTCGAAAGGGATATCAATCAGAAATCTATCCTGAGAAAAAAGGAATTGGTAGCGTGTACGCATGAGCGCGCACGTTGCTCGACTCTCAGGTGATATATTTTTTAACACGCCTTAAAATTCGACTGGCAGAGATTGCTCTTATACGGAGCAACTTCCGCTGTCCAATTTTTTTTCCTTTGGGTGGGTTCTCAGGGAGAGTGGGACCGCGACAGGAAGTGAGAAGGGATTGGGAGAAAGCAAGCTACGGAGAAAAGGGAGAGTTGGGTGGGGGGGATAACACTAGGAAGGAGATAGCCGAAGGCCACACACACACATGGGGGGGGGCAAACAAAAGAGACGACGTTCGCGGGGGTGTCGCCGCCTCCCAAGGGCTACAGGGTGCGAAGAAAAAACATCGGCCTTTTTCTCGGAGAAGACCGTGGTGTTGGGACGGGTCCACCTCATGGAAAAGGAGCGCAGTTCACAGAGGAAGTTGATGGTGGTGGCAGCGTGAGGAAGGGAGGAAGGACCACGGCAGGTGAAGAGGAGAAGCGCGTGTACACACAAGGTTCGCATGACCTAATTCCATCCAAAATGAATCTGTCCATCTGTCTTCCTTCACTCACCCTTCACTCACCAACTCCCACCCAAATAATAGGCCCAATGGGACCATTAATGCCGGGGTACTGTTCAAGGTCAACGATGACCCATAAGGGTCGCTTTATTTTTTATCTCAGGCTGCGCTGTGAATAAACTTAACCAATTCCTAAAATCGAAGCTTAGTACCATATGAAATGAAAGAGAGATTTAAACACAACAGAATTACATACTTCCTACCAATTGACAAGTGCAATACCACCAACCTCAGTGAGGAAGGAGAGCAGAATATTCGGAAAAGTATACTAGATTTTTAAAGTCACTGTAAAATATCTATTGCCACGAAGAAAACCAAACTAACATTACCGACAACTTAAAATTTATATGAAGCACTAGTACTTTATTTATAAAAACTTAATTGTTTTACACACGAATATCCCTGGTATCAACTCGTATTTCGGTTTTACATCTCCAAGACTTGCCGGTTTGAATTTCCCTTGCACTAATTTTGTTAATAATAATAAAATGAGACTTGGCATTGGTATCACCTGAAAAATGAAGAAATATATCACTAAAAGAAAAATGCTCGTTAAAGAAATTATTCTTCGTAACATTTAAAATCATTGTGCGTTAAGTAAGTCAATTTCCGTGATCGTAAAATAATAAAAAATATTTTAAAATCAAAATCAGGGAAAAAAGTCCACTTTTTACTATAATTTAACCAGTAATTTCTCCTATCTCCGGTTAAATCAAAAAAAAAATTCTTAGCAGACGCTTAGGTCTTGAATTAACCCGAAATTCAAAAAGTTTTTAGCCCAGGAGTTGGGGAGATACTAGTGATTTACTTGTAAGTGATACCTCGCAGCTGTATATGTAAACTATATAATCTACCTCCCTCTAATGATATATTTAACTGATTTATTACTTAAATACAAGCCTTTTTAAATATTAGACTGAAATGCCTATAATATACATATATAATTATTATTATTAGGTAATCTACCGGTTAAGGTAGGTTTTTGGATGAACACAACGAACTAAATAAAACATTTTGTGACTCCTAGCAAAATACAAAATCCAGCATCCTGCTCTACATCAGGTCCCTCTTCATTACTGAGTACTTTCTTCCTCCCTTCATCCCGTCCAACATCCCTATCCTGTTTTTTCCCTTTCCTCATTTGTCTAACATTCTCCCCTCAATTACAGTCTTCAACATCCCACTGCCGGTCAATACCCCCTTCATCCAATTTATCCTGCCTCCATAGGATTTCTCCCAACAAACCCCTCTCTTCGCCCACCATACCAAGTACTTCCTCATTTGTTTTCTTCTCGGTCCACTTCACCTTCTCCATTTTTCTCCACACCCACATTTCAAAAGCCTCCAGTCAACGTCTATCCTCCTGCTTCAATGACCACCTTTCCGCGCCGTACATAGCTACGCTCCATATATATATATATATATATATATATATATATATATATATATATATATATATATATATATATATATATATATATATATATATATATATAATGTGAGTCGTGGTAGTCCAGTGGGTTGACCGGAGGGTCCTGGGTTCGAATCCCGGGCAAGGCACTCTGGGCACCTGCAGCTCCACCCAAGCTAGTGATTTTTCGGGTACCAGGTCTTCCATAACCGGCACAGGGAAAGGAACTGGCCCCCCTACCCTGATGTGTGAATTTCCCACGCCGTATAGGGCTTAGAACTGGGTGAACTCGACCATCACCTACTAAACCGACCTTCGGGTTGATTACTGTGTTTATGGTTTATATATATATATATATATATATATATATATATATATATATATATATATATATATATATATATATATATATATATATATACGAGGGTCATCCGGAAAGTAGTACACGTTCGTGAAATAAAGACACAAAAGTAAATATTAACAAACATAAAAAATTTTATTTGAAAGAGGATACTTTAAACTACTTCTCAACATAATCTCCAAGCAAATTAAGGCATTTGTCATAACGTGTGACAAGTTTCTGTATTCCTGCTGCATAGTCCTTCGCCGCCAGCTCATTGAGATACGCGAGGGACCCATCTTGCACAAATTTTTGCATAATGCAGATGGTGTTTAACAATTTCATGAACAATTGTTCGAGAAACATTGGGAAAATGCTCACAGATGTCATCAATTGTGACGCGCCGATCGTTCCTCACGAATTCGTCAACTGAGCTCACCAGTTGGTCTGTAATGACAGACGGTCTCCCCGAACGCTCATCGCGGCACGAACGGGTACTACTTTCCGGATGACCCTCGTGTGTATATATATATATATATATAGAGGGAGAGAGAGAGAGATTTATATCTTAATTCTTTATTAAAAACTGAACACTCCTAAAGAACTTAATTCGCTGATTCCCGGATACTATTTTTTTATGTATTTAAAAAAAAGACTGGTACCATGAATACTGAAAACAACTTAAGATTAAAATATATTAACCTAAGTATTAATTCTATGGACGTGACACTCAACTCCAATCTTTTATCAGAATCACTAGCTAACGCAAAAAGTATACTCGATAAACCGTTTATAATGTTAATAAAATAGATAGCATTAATATTCGGATCTTGGGTACCGTGACTGAGGGAATGGGATAGATCACTCATGATAGAAACAGCAAGCATCAAAGAAAAATGCAAACCCTTGGATCTCCATGGTGGTATCATACAAATCTCCAATTCGTGAAAACGCATTCTCATAATTACTTTTAAAAATTTGGTCTCCCTCAAAAGGTAGAGAAATCGGCGTGGGATGAGAAATCGGTATGGGGTATGAGCGAGAACAATGGGAAGCGGACAGCAATATCATACCGAAGGGCACACTCCGGAGACGCGTTTGGCATATGCAACCAAGTAACCCACCCACAACCTCCCTTCTCAAGCTCATCCTACATCCGCCCATTTTCATTTTCTCCCCCACTCACAGGCATTCCCCCTTCTGCCCACCGTGATGTATAGTTCAAATGCACTCGTTTCACTCTTTAATCCCAAAGTCTGAAAAAAAAGGCTGACGCTCCGCTACCAATTCCATTTCCTCCGGCTCTTATCGCAGCTCCCTTATTTCCTTCCAAAGGGTTCTTTGAAATCACTCCATATCTGCATGCAGAGAATAGTATTGAGGTGAAGAATCAAGATGATGTTTCTAGGCGAGCCCCCAGGGATTTTACAATATAAGTGTGTTGGCGAGGACGTGATTTACCCTTGGGTAGCGATGGATCGGGGCTAGCGTGGATGACCATCCACTTCGCATTCTTAAATCTGAAACCGCATCCATGTGCTCCAAGCTCTTCTCCACTTCCACGAATATCGGACCAAGTACATGAAAAATCGTGATAATTCATAACACTCTTGGCACGTTTCCATTTAGTTTCTGGCGTGTAATTTACTCCGTAATAAATATAACATTAATCAAAGCTTGAATGTGACTAGGTACTATAAATAACGTCTTTCAACTAGAGTTATGCACAAAGCATTAAAATCACATACTCTTCTTTGTAAAAATTGGAAATTAGACAGTTAATCGGCCTAGAATTCGTTCTTTTTCTCTATTACTGCGCAATTATTTTGCCCCTTATACGAAAACTCAAGTCCCCATTAATTACACCGACAAAACGGCATTGTGCTCAACAAATTTTGTCCAAGACTACCTCCTACACTTTTTCAATTAACACTTTACTAAATACTTTCCTAAGGGTACTCAAATTTGTTCTATAATTCTTACATGTCACTTTACCTACCTTTCCTTTATAAAAAATTATGACAATGCATTCTTCAGAACTAATAGAACAAATATAGTTCGCAAATATAACTACACAATTGCATATAGACAATTCTTAATAACATATACAACAGAAATAAGTAGGTGACGTCTTCGCACTTCAATATTTCACTAGGTACACCATTTACGCCGGCAGTTCATCTTTTAATATTCTCACAGTTGCACATACTCATTTTCCTGGTTCGTATAGGCCCCCCTGACTCATTTTCAATATCTAATGCACATGATTAACATTCACACTCAACGTCATATTATAAAAATCCTTAAACAATATTTCCACCAGTATCTAATCCGCATTAATCACAGTAATTATCAACATTATAATGCACTCATCTTTTTAACCTAAGCTTTCCATTTTCTATTCATCAGTTTCCAAAACAAGTTTCGATTCCTTTAAAACAATTCTGCGTTCCTATATACTCAACAATTCGTATTATTTCCTCATTACCTTTGACGTAAAATTTTATTTCATTCATTTTCTTTTAGTGGCGTCATATAACACCTTCTGATTTCAGCTTATGACTACGCTCCTTTTTAAGTTTAATTCTAATTGTCAAGCATCGCACCAGCATTGTATAGCATTAAGGTCATCTGATAAAGCCCCTAAGTCCTCAAGATCACGGATATTGCGGTAAACCACTGCTTCATCGGAAAATAAATGTATCTTACTAGTGACTACGGAGTCAATGTCGTTAACTTAAAGTAGGAATAAAAGAGATCCGATAACACTTCCCTGGGGAACACCTTCAGTAACTTCTATTGCATTTGAGTTAATTCCGTCTATCACTGCTCTTTGAACCCAACCATTAAAAAGTCTTCAATCCAACCGCAGATATTGTTATCTATACCATATGCTTCTCCACGAAGCATAACGTGCTAGAATCCTTTCCGAAGGACTACCGCGAAAGTCAACATTACATTCCCCGCGTCCCACCTCAAGAATGGTAATAGAATGCACTGGGACTCTAGTACATGAAGGGAAAAGCAGAGTACAATATTTACAAAGGGCAAGTACTAAATTGTAAGAAGCGGGAGTCAGCGCAAGAAACTATGAAGGAATTTTTCGAGCAACTGGGCTGGTAGCTGGATAAACTGGACTAATTATCGAAACCAATCCTCCAAATGGTGACTCTGAATGATGATGGTATGTTCCCTCAATTCAACCCTATTATTAAGACTTCTTTATTAGTTATCGTAGAACCGTTTTTCAAGGTATCACGCGTGCATTCAAGATAGATAAGGATAAGAGCAAAACAAAATATGAGATGCGTACTCTTAATAATGATTCACGACGTACTACTCGTATTAATAAACAAACGTTGGTTAGGCTGAACAAAAGATTTGAAATTTCTTGACTCCACTTCAATTATTTCCTTTCACGAAGTTAGGCGCTACTATGAAGTTATGATCCGATTAAAAAATAATTCAAATTCGCGAACGATATTCAATTTTTAAACAAGGGCTAAAAGTTTGAGAGCCATACCCAAGCCGACCCAAGACCCTCCATCGTGACTAGGTGTGTCCCACAAACAAATCGTGTTTATAGCGAGCGAATATGCGCTATTTTTCTAAAATTTGCTCATAATTGAGTCAATCCAAGTGAATGCACGAATGCAAATAAACCAGTTCTCTTATACGCTCATTATGTATGAATCAACTAATATAACACACGCGAATTTTTTAAGTTCTTGTCAAAATTTTGGTTCTTTACAAAAACCTTGAGGAGAAAATGTTTAACAGTGATATTTACCCCTTCACATTCAAGAAGTAACATTCATCTTTGAAAATTATCGAATAGTTACAATTGGGGTACGTGTTGCGATATTTTTGCTCAACTATCTATTGGAATTATTTATTATCTTAATCTACTTGTATTGTGCTTTTCTTAAGAACTGCTGGGTCAGTTCTCTGGTTCTTTCTATGGTTTAATTAACATATCTAATATTATCTAACCTGTAAGATTCACTGACCAGCCTGTCCTTTTGATCAAAGGAAAGATATTTTGTAGGCATAAAAAGGTGTAAAATATAAACAAAGATCGTGCTTCAGAGATTGCTTCCGCATAGTGCATTGCCGAATAAAATTTAAGTCAATATATTCGAAAGTTAAAAATCAGAGACTATTTTCTCTAATAACTTAAGTTACAGCTGGTCAATGTATGGTAGGTTACTATGAAGAATATGCGCCGAATACTTTCCAATTCCTTTACAAACTTAAACTTCGAAGTGCATGACGTTCCTGGATCCTAAGTTTTCGAATATGAAACCAGGTATCTGCTTTTTTAAATATCACTTAAGCAATATTCGTGATAAAATTAAATAAATTTCAGTATTGCAGAAAAACATATTTACGATTACTGCGCTTGACTTCGCAAATACTGTAGGAAAATTGAAGATCATACGGAAATTGGATTTTACGGAAATTTGCTCGATGGACGGCGATAAATAGGACCAGAAATGTAATTCCAGCTCCCATGTTTCAAAGAAGAGTGCTCTATCAGCTCCGTTCGAGAATTGGCTGATAATAGAGAAGAAAAATAAGGGGTGAGGATACAACAGAGATTACTTTTTATTCCCCTCTTGAAAGTAAGCATGAGGCAATTTGACTCCAGCTTAGCATCACCATCATAGGTTTCTCTGCATATTTAGAGTGTCTATTCCACCATCTCTTCATTTTCATTTTCGTTCCTTCAACCCTGATTTTATCACTTGGCCCCTTTTCCTTCCTCTACATCTTCTTCGCGTTCAAATGAACTCGTAATCAAACAATCCCTTCTTATCACTATCCATTCTAATTCGTTTTGCTTTTCTAACCATTTCTATCATCCCATCAGTTACCTTTCTTATCCCTCTCCTCTTAACGCCATCTCGTGTCTCACTTTTCCCATTTCACCCCAATAGTACTCCATATTCATGTTTCCAAACTCTTTTCATCTCTATTTATTAGTGTACTAGCCTCATAGTCATTTATTTCGAAGCTCCAAAACAATTCACCATTCTACTTGTATGGGATTCAAGTAGGCAATATCCATCTTATGAGCTCTTTTGGAATGCAATCTATTAAGTAAAAACTGGAACTGTTTCGTGTTGAGCAAACTATGACGTTCAATGGAACGGGTGTCACATTCGCACCTGCAGCACATAAGCAAAGTTCCTGAGTTGTAGGCGCTGAGTTGCGGGTGAGCAGTGGAGACTAACGGAGAAGTCCAGTCGATATGGTTCAAACGTACCCATCTATGCGAATCTTGCTTGCCGGGATTTGCCGACAGCAAACGCCATGTGACGATCGAGAGTGGAGACTCCATGAAATCTGGTCCTTGAAGGGGTGTTTGCATCATGCTCCATAAAATATGAGGAGATGATCAAAGGGTGAAGTTCAGTCGTAGAGAAATCTTTTATCATCAAAGTGGTCTGCTAATGTCTCATTATTTTCAAGCCAAAATTCGGTGATCACAGGCTACATAAAAAGGGGAAATATAATTTTGAAACTTCTTCTTGGAAAGCGTTATGCAGGAATTTAAATAATATTTTATGTGATTTTGGCTCACACTTGTACCCTTAGAGACACGTTGAAACACATCGTCCTTTTGGAGGGGATTTGGGCTAGTGATCCACTGCAAAATTGCGCAACCATTAGAATAATGGCAAATTCAAATAAATTCGGAAATGTCGCGACAATAACCTAAACGGAGTCAAGGCGAATGATTGTTGCACTTTGAAACTGATGGATTTTGGGACATCTAAATGTGCTCAAGAATTCATAAAATTTCAATTGTATTATTTATAAACTGAGTTCGTAGGACTTTTTAGTCTTAATTCGGGGTCTCTTTTCTGTCTAACTCTGAGTGAGGAAAATATTGGGGAGTTGAACTAAAAGGCTCATTCACAATCAGTGGAAATGGTAAATTCCCTAGGGAACATGGATACATACCAACTGTACATATTCCCTTCGGGATTTATACGTAACCCGGTGCTTGTAGCATACTTCCGGCTCTTTCTGCGCAAAAGTGCAAATAAAATCCAATTAATATCTAAAATGTAACTAAAGAGATTCATTGAGTACCGCAACTTCTCGAGAAATTAGTTTATATGTACCTATTTAAGCCAAAATTTTGGAAACCGTTAGAAGAATTTCAATAAACACTCATATTTGCTGGAAAATACTCGTGTAGAAGATTTTCAAAGTGGAAAAATTAATTGGGGTCCGACCATAGTGAAGAAGGAAGGATGTGAAAGAATGTGAGCAATTTAGGGAGAGAAGATTCGCAATAAAGGGAAGGAGGTTGAAGAAAAGGTTTTCGGAGATCGATATAGACCAATATTGCTCAGGTCTATGAAGGGTGACGAGGCGGGGGGGACGGCCCATTACCTTCCGTGATATCGTACAAAACAGGTTTATCCCGGGTGTCTCACCCTTCGGCGGTGTTTGGCGTGTGTGCGACTACGCTCATAGTCGTGTGGTTTGGGCAGCGAGGGAAAAAAAGGCAAGGGAATATAAAAGGAGTGAGAAATGATCTTATTGCTTTCCCAGGCGCACTCAAGAAAATATTTTGCTCTCATTTGTAGCAACGATTTACCTTAATTTTGTATGAGTAAATATCGGCGGAAATGTTTTCACGCTGAGCATTAGGATTCTAGTTTACACATGTTTCCTAAATAAAATTATGGCAACGACAGACTAAAATATTTTAGGACTTATTCAGTTATACCTCTTTCACTCTTTACATATATAATCCGCACTTTATTCATTTTTGCGGGATGGATTAATTACAATTGTAAGACCTGATATTCTTGCAAAAAAAAATAAGCTATTTTCAGACGGCGGCTTTCACGATAGTTTCACATCATACGCTGATGATTCGTTAGTTGCCTTAGAGTCCAAATGATCTACAGGGAGGCCTAAATATTCTTATTGAGGTAAAAAGAGTATGGTATACGGATCTAATACAAAAATAATATTAAATAAATAGAGTGGCAAGAATGATTCCGCAGTTAGTACAGTCGGCGTAATAATAGAACAAGGAAATAATTATTTTTTGTCTGGTAAAACGTTAAATTTTTTCTTTCCCAATTGAATGGGAAACTCCTGCACAAATTATGAATTCCTGAATAAGCATATAAATGCCCTAAGTTCATTGGGTATGGGGTGCATAACAAACGTCATGGTAGAATAAAAACCGGCGAGGGATGAGTGGCTTATTAAATAATGTAGACGGTTCCACGGTTTGGAGACAAGTATTTATTAGAGAGGTGCACTTCGCTGTTATGTTCATGTTAAGAGCGAGAATGGGAGATGAATCGCGAATCACATATTTTACAGGGAGGGAAAGGTATTAGACAGAGAGGGAAAGCCCGAAAATTTAATGGAAGGTATTGGCGAAGTGACTCTCAAGATAAGAAATATTAGAAGTTTCAACGACAAAAGATCATGTTTAAGACAAATGTCTTATGTACGTCTTGTATGATCTCCTTTTCCTGAGAGGAATGTTACGGAAGTGATTGAAGATATGCATGGGTAGGGGAATAGAAGAAAGTAAAGGGAGCGAATCACCTAAATAATTAGACTTTTTTCCCTTGTCAACCCTAAAAGGGAAATGTAAGAATGGTATGAATTTAATTCTCTATCAAGAGAGAGGAATTGATTTGCTAGAGACATTTGATAGAGATATCGTCGAAAGGCGATAGATTATAAAACTATGCTGGAAATTACCGAGTTAAAGTACTGTAAATTTCTAATTTTCTATTCGCCACGAAAAAGAAAGGAAAATAAATAAAGCTAAAACTCAATTTAAAAGCAGAGGATGAGCCTCAAAATAAGTTCTTCGGTATCGCAGTGATTTTACTCTTTATGATGACGGTACATTTACGATATTTCTTATAGAAAGGCAATAATTTTGTGATTTTTAATCATACAGAATGAATATTTATGGCTGCCAAATAGTATAAAAATGGAATAGCCAGAATATGGAATGTTGCAAGGAAAGAAAAAACAAATAATCTGATAGAATGAGTATTACCCTTTACACGGAATAAAACTTACCTGACCCGAACGAAATATAAATTCAGTTACCGTAAAAAAATCACTTCGCAATGGAGAACAAAAGTAAAAAAAATTAGTCCTGAATTATGATTGAGGCAAAATATCATGATGATCAATGGAAAAAGTTTTTAAAATATTTTTTAATATTTTTATGTTATAAATTAAAATACATGCTCTATACAGATAGCAGCAGGGAGTTGATGTGGTGAAAGCAGGGGAGAAACTATGGTTTTGTAACTGTTTTTATTTCCATTTTAGAAAATCTGTGATAAGTATATCCGTTGGATGATATTTTATAAATGCACAATTAAATTATTGAAAAACTATCAATAAATGGATCAAAGGGCTTTATAAGTTGCGCTTGTATATGTATTTCGTTAACACACTGTACCAGAAGACTTATTAAATTTTTTGAAAAAAAATGAGCGTAACGGCTCAGTTCCAAGCTTAATTTCTATCATTTCGATCTTCGCTCGATTATTATTTGGAATTTGAGAAAGTCAAAATACTCGTTTCATCTAAATTCCTCGGCAATCGGAAGGAAGACTACGTAAGCCAAGATTATTCATATAATAAAGTTCCCTATAGTAATGAATCGCTAGCCAAGTCTGATGAGAAAACCGTTAAATCAATTTTCGTGTGTCTGAACCCATGGGAGATCGGTATGGTGAGGAGGCTAATGCACTAGCTTTCCACTCCGAGGCCTCGAGATCAAATCGCGGATCTGGCTGGCTCTCTGTGGTATTCCGGTATCTGCTTGCGGTGCGCTGTGGAGAGAACTTCAAGTGGAGTACGCCGTTCGTCGGACAAGACGGTAAACTGTGGACCCCTGGACGCCTTTCGTTTAGAGTAGGCTATTACCGTCGGCGGGTTTCTTTCCATTCTTCGTCCATTCCTTGAATATTTTACCCCTACCGAATCCCTAATGGCGCATTGACCTTATCAGTCGATTGTCCCGCCAAATAACTACTACTACTAATGCAACAATTGCAGACTGTAAATAGCGGATGACTCCGTCAAAAAGTTACAGCCGCGGCATCTCCCGCAGTTTCACGGAATTACTACTACTATGTCCAATTGCGGAAATAGGAGAGTAACTCTAATCCTGATGTAAGGAATAATGTGGTATGTTGCTATTCTACGGGAACACAGACAAGCACAGATTTCCGCGAATAATATAAATAAGGTCAACTCACTCTGAACTTGAAAGGGTCTTCAGATAAAGAGGAAAGTTACTTTTCTTGAGATTATTCGATAAAATTTCCCACTCAATTATTTCTGAGATCAGCGCGAAAATATAAATAATTGGTAGTTGTAAAATTTTACAGTCAAATAGTGATACCCCATTATTTTAAACTATAGTTTTGTGAATAACTTCTATGCCAAATTAAATATGACAATTTTCTTGGAAAATGTACTCTTAGTCATATCTTTCCATTTTTACACTAAGCATATGTTCGTGGAACAGAATATAAACCTGAAATAGAATCAGTGATGCATAAATAAGTATCTATATATTTTCTATATAAACGAGAGTTGTAAGGGTAATATATTTAAAGCTCTTTGCATTGATAATTCAGTACATGAATTTTTTGTGTAACATACTAATTATCACAATATTTTTGTGATTTTATTGAGTATATATCCGATGAACTTTGGGTTTTACTATGACACTCTTAAATCCGTTTTTTTGCATACGAAAATGCTGACTTTGCGCACTATTATTCCAATAATCGTTGCATTCAATTTCAAGCATCACCTAATGTTCAAATAAAAAAACTGGAGAGGGAATATTTTCCTCGGCAAGTTGGTATTTTATGGTAGGCTGGTATATACATATTAAACGATATTCCAACCGACTGAACCTTGTAATTAGCGTTTTTGCAATAGGTACATGGAAAATTATCAAGTAAGAAATAAAGATACTTACTCTTTAGCTACAGTCACTTATGAGTAAATTTTTTGTGGATGCATGTATTGAATTTTAGTAGTAATATAAACTTTAAGTATATTATTTCTATTTGCATTTCTTTTCTCGAGATATATCATGCTAACCTTGTACCTAATTGGAATAATATAATTACATTTTCACTAATGATTGCTATTTGCAAAAATTCAAGCCAGTAATCGAATGAATCATCCCTGGGATAAAAAAATGTTTCACCCCCACTCTGATTCAACAATCGCCGGAGCCGCGCGTCGAGCAAAGCCGCCGTTTGGAGGCGGCATTTGCCGTAGAGAGCGGGGTGCCGTTACCCCTGCAGGGTTAGGCGAGAGATATCGAGAAAAAGAGGGTGGAAGGGAAGGGAGAGGCGGGGAGCGGCGGCGGGGAGTAAGGGGAGTGGGGGAAAAAAGAGAGGAAGCATGAAAATAATCAATCCACGAGCCTTTTGTTTCTCTCGCAGTCGCACGAAAGAACTCGCCGCGGGAACACGCTCCGTCACCGCCACCTCCCTCGCGTATTCTTTCCGCAAGCTAGAAACCCTCTGTGCCTTCCCCCGCGTCCATCGACTTCCGCAAAGGCCATTCGAGCACGCATCCGCCCGAGACCAGCGTTGGAAAGAGCACTATCGCGCTTCATCATGAAGGGACCCTAAGCTCGTCCGAAGGTTGGGAACGTTATGGACGGGTTTATTTATAAATCCGTGTGTTGAACGCTGTCCCGAGAAACAGGTGGCAAGCCAAATGCTCCTCGGTATTTGGAAGAATGCTTGAAGAATGTCACGTAAGAAATCTCTTTCTCTCTCCGTCTCTATTTTTTCGCCCACTTTGCGTGTGAGATGCCGAAGAAGTCTCACCACGGAGGAGGAGGAAAAAAGAATCGGTGTGCGCGAGGTGGTCCGAAAAAGAAGAGGAGATGGCACCCAGGGGCGCGCGCGCGTGCATGTGTGTGCGTATGCGACTGCGTGTTTGTGTGTGTGTGCATGAGTGAGTGTGAGTGGTTGTGTGCGAGCCTGAGTTTGTATTCGAAAAGGGAATGTGCCGGGAGGGAGAAAAAAGGATTTTCTGTATTTTTTTTATCACGGGTGTGAGGAAAGCGGGGAGGGGGTGGCAGTTAAGGGATGAGGGCTTGAATGAGGGTGGTGCGCGCGGGTGAGGACTGGAAAGGGGAGGTGGGAGTCGAGGGGGGGGGAGGTTCATAAGAAGAAGGCGGGTGCCGAATAGTGAGTGCATTAGTCTGCGGGAGAAGAGATGAGCGGTGGATGCGAATGGTGAGACGAAAGGGATATGGGGAGGAGGCCGAGCCCTAGGGATGTGGAGGAGGGAGAGGAGGAGAGGTGGGTCGGCAGAGGGGGGGGGATTGACGTAAAGGGGAGGAGGTGTAGTGGAAAGGAGGAAGTGAGAGATGGCAGATACGGAAGAGAGAGCGGCGGATGGCAAATAGTGGAGAAGGGAATTGAGATGGCGGGGGGGGGGGTAGGATCATGTGGAAGCACGTGTGTGTATGTATGCGTGTGCGTCTGATTGTTATAGTGGGTTTAGTCGCCAAGCGAGAGGGAGCGGTGGGTTGGTTGGTTGATGTCGGGCTGCACAATGTGGAGGAGCATATGTGGGAACGCTTTGTCGACTGATTCCTGGAGCCGGAAGAGCGAGAGGAGGACGACACGACAAATGGGACTAGGGAATGGGAAGGGAGGGAATGGCTGGGGAGGGAGTTGCGTGAGTGCAGGAAGCGCGGGAAAGAATACGAAAATAACAGAGATACACTACTCACGGATGCGTGGATTCCCCTCTGGGAGAGCGGCGGAGGCGTTTCGCGACGGAAGCGGACTCCGCGGGCCCGCGAGCTCGGCGCTGGGAGGCGGAGTTTGCTGCCTCTGCTGCCGGGGGGATTGCACTGTCAGCGGCGGCGGCAGCGGTGGCGGCTCCGGAGAAGGGTAGAGAATCGGAAGAGGGGGCGAAGGAGACGGCACGAAATCTTTCCTCGCAGGCCGGGGATTCCCCTGTTTCCTCCTCCTCGAAGACATGCCTTTTTTTTCTTTTTGTGGGAGGTCGCGGAAAAAATTAGAGCGTTCTCTTATTAAAATTCTATTTTATCCCTCCGGCCACACCTCGTAAGTTATGACTTGTCAGTTTTCTTTTCTCTTTAAAAGTCTTTTCTTTGGGGATAAAGTACAGGTGAAAAAGTTGAACAAATCGCGTGGCGGCTTTGGCGGTCACCTTATGAGGAGTGTCGGAATATACGCGTCCGGAGAGGGAGTACCCCTGGTTTATTTCTGGGGACGTGGAGCGGAGGGGACAATTGCCCAATTGCGAGCAGTATCTCTCGCACATCCACGTGTGAACGAAACAGTAGGAATTTCAATAAAAATCTTGTTTTTTCTCCAGAAAAACGGACGCCAGGTTTTGAAATAAAAATCTCCTCGAACACACGAATTCCCCGGTCCCTCTTCTTCTCTCCTTCCCGACGTCACCGCTTTCCGGGGCTCTAAACCCAGCAGAGTCGCGCTCTCCCTTCCCTCGCCTGCGCCGCCGAGAACAGCCGGGAGAGCTGACGCCGGCAGGACAACAACAAAGATGGCGGCGGCAGCGGGAGAGGAGATAGAGAGAGAGAGAGAGAGGGCGATAGAGAAAGGAAGAGAGAGAGAGAGAGAGGGCAATATGTACGGGGAAGCGGTGTGCGGCTTGAGAGGGCGAAAGGAGAGAGAGAGGGGTGGAGGGAATCCTGGAGAGGGGACGAAGGGGTCGGAGAGAGGGGGTTTTGGGGAGGGGCGGGAAGAGATGGCGAAGCACGGTCAGCGGGGGTGTGGCGAAGAGGGGGTGGGGGCAGAGAGAGGGCGGGGCGCGGTGGACGGGGCACCTGCGTGCGCGGCCCTTTTGCACCCTCTCCGCTCCCTCCCCCCATCGCCACCCGCTCTTCCCTTCCCCGCATTTACCGCACCTTCTCCCTTCCGCCGCTACACACCCCACTCCACCCCATGCGCTCTTGTGCCCCATCCTCTCCCTTTGCACACCACTCGGAATCAACTCCTCTCGCTCGCCACCCACCCACACCCCCGGATCGCCTCCTACCCCCACCCGGGCCTCACCCGCCCTTCCGAGGGGCTCCGCACGCACGCACCCAACCTCCTCCGGCCCCACTGAGCCCCTCTCCTTCCTCCACACCTCACCCTCTCCCCTCCCCAAACCTCCCAAAACTCCTCCGCCCCCTTCGGTCCAACTAATTACTTCCCCTTCGCTATTGGCCGCAAGGGATAAGAGAATGCAAAAGGGAGGGAGGAAGGCATGAGAGGGAGGAGGGCAGAAGTGGGAGTCTGAGGCGGTGAGGTGAAAGGGTTGAAGGAAGAAGAAGGGCTGTGGGTCTGAGCCCGCGGAGGATGAAAAGGGAATTCGTCGAGGGGGATGAAGGGTTGAGAGGGAACGAGGGGCAGGGGGTATAGCTGGGGAGAGGGTATATGCGTTGCGAGAGGGAAAGGAAGGAAGGGTTGCGGGAAAAGAGAAGGGTCGAAGGAGGGAGTTTGATAAGGAGAGCCGGTATTACGAGGGTGGAGGTGGGTGGGTTCGAGGGGTTGGTAGGGAAGGGTTTTAGGGATTGGATTGGGATCGGTGCGAATGGATGGAGAAGGGGATCAAACAAGAGGGGTGAGGCAGTATGGAGGGCTGCTCGCAAAGGAAAGGAGGGAAGTGAGAGGGCGCAAGGGGGAGGGGGATGTGTGTTCAAACGCACTTGCTCTCTGCCTTCATGAATTTTTACCCATATTTTCCCGAGGTCCACGATCTAATAACGCAGGTATTCCATCACATAATGCCGTTAGCTTGAAAAGAAGCAAATGGATTTAATTCTGGTGGGCCAAAACGAAATGGATGACACATATTGAGGTATGGTATGACACAGGATCACATTAAAAGATGAGATAATATTAAATACGAATATATTTTTCATTATATGCCGATGTTAAAATATACATACATTTAATGCGTAAGCCGTTGATATCATATATATATATATATATATATATATATATATATATATATATATATATATATATATATATATATATATATATATATATATATATATATATTTACTCATATACATTTACGTATATACTCGTATACATATAGTGTAAAAGAAAAATTGTTTTTTTTAATATTAGCCAAAACGAAAAATAACTCATTTTTACAACATTTCGTTCGTCAAAACCACGTTATTTCACGTCAATAACACGTTATTTCTTAAAAATTTCGACGGCATTTAGCTCCATCTTCCTCAGAAGAAAAATTAATACTCAGTACTCCTATTTCTTCTGAGGAAGATGGGAAGATATAACGTGTGAGTGTTCTTTTTGTGTTCTTGCATTGTTTGTTGCTGTCTAGTTTCTAAGTTTATTTTTCAACACTTCCGTGTTACTTCGACGAAATCATATATACATATATATATATATATATATATATATATATATATATATATATATATATATATGTTAGTTTAGGTGAATATGTATTAATTTCCCACTATTCCTAGGCATCAAAACTTCCATTTTGTTCACCAATGACAGACAGTCAGCCATTCCTTGAGGTTTTCAACTGTTCATTGTTAACATGAACAATTTACATAAAGAAATTTAACTATTTTTTAATATTACAAGAACATAAAAAATTATACTCTTTTCCCAACCAGTTCTGGTACCTACTAGCGTCCATAAAACTACAATCGAAGCCAGAAATGTCATCATTTTGGGGGTTGAAGCTTGCTCCCTCAGAGGTCCATAAATAATTTATTTAAAGTAATTTTTTCTAAATGCAGTAGGTATTTAAAACTATTTATAAAGATATTTCCAACATTCAGCCTTTGAACTTTCACCGTTGACCTATCCAATGACTCACATTCACATGTTCAGAGGGAATCTATTTACGTACAGGCACCTGCAGAATTACATTTCATTGTCAATTTATTTTGTCTTAGGTATTTTGCATGTACATTCTAATTATCCACGATAAAAATTTTAGCGCTATTCCACTTATTTAAAAAAGTATTAGATTGATAATGAAGGTTATAATGCCTATTCACTTCCCGTACAGAACGGCGCGAAATCCCTAGTAGCTGATTTTTAATAACACTAGCTTTTTTCCGAATTCAATTCATACAAATTTAAGAATAACACCGTTTTATTCGTTAAGAAATCTAAAAAATATTCAATGAAAACGACAATGTATTAATAACCGACCGGAGATATAGATAAATAAGACATCAGTACCTTGTCGATCGCCTCCTTTCAAAGAGGAATTCAATCGGAAAAACAAAGATTTAAAATCGAAAAATGGTTAAAAAATCAGAATCAATGAGAGGGAGAAGCACAAGAGACAGAGGAGGAATGGGAAACAGGAAGGGGTTAAAATGATAATAAAAAATAAATATTCTGGACAGGAAGAGAAGTCAATGGGAATGGGAGGTGAGGGAGGGACCGGGAGTGGGACAGGTACGAGAGAGGGGAGAATCCGAGAGATCAAGGTGGGAATGAAGGGGGTAGCGAACGGCCGAGAGGTGGGGTAGAAAATGAGGAAGAAGAAATGGGGGAGGGATATCTCAAGTCACGGAACGAATCGTTTAACCCAAAAGGCATCTCCCCAATTCACTTAAATCAAGGCGCTTGGTTCCATTAAAATTTCAATAAATAGGCACCTACCTTCTCCTCCTCCCCCTCCCGACCGACAGTCGTTTCCCATCCCTTTCCCACCCGCTCCTCACTCAATACTCATTCCACTTTTTCGGAAAACCCCCCACCTTTTCTTCCGCCCACCACACTAAAAGTTTCCCCTCGCAAAACTCTCCGCAGGCTGTCTGCCCCACTCATCCAATGAAAAGGAAATTATGGGATTAAAAATAAAAAGAGATGGAAGCGGGACGAGGAGAGGGAGAAGGGGGAAGGAAAGGTGGTGAGATGGGAGGAGGTTAGAGTTGTAACGGGGGGCGGAAGGGGGGGGGGAAGGACGGGACGAGTGGGGGAGAGTGCGGTGTGGGGGAGGAGTGGGGTAGAGAGTTGGAGGTGAATATTAAAATGTCCGCCCGAGAATAAGTTTTTCTTTTCCCTTCCTTTCCTCGCCCTTATTTCCTCCGTTCACCATCACCCTTTCTCCATCCGTTCGCCTTAACCCACCGTTTTGTTTCTTCCCCGTTCCCCTCAACCCCGTGCCCATTCATTCATGGCGAAGCTTGCCACTTTTATTTTTCCATTCCAGTTTTGAAGAGGCGTCGTGCCATTAAGCGTAAGAAGCCCATGTTGGGGGAGTTCCGTGAACAATGATGAAGACGTTTTTCTCTCGGTCGTACGAATGAACGATCAGAGTCGCGGATAATTGGGTATTTTTTTATACTTCCCTAACACGACCCTTAAACGACGAAGTGGGGGAGGAAAAGGGACTCCTTTTTTATTTAATAAGGGGTTTCTACTTTTCTTTATCATCATCTGTCTCAACCGAGGGACACTGCGATCAATCACGGACGCTGAAAGAACAGCTTTCCCATAATGCTAAGGGCCAGCCTGTGACCTGAATATCAATGGGCTAGCTAACGATTCGAATAGATTATTTACATCCTGCCTTTGTGTACTTTATAAATTTTTAACGTAAGCTTAGACGTTTCAGATGAAAGTTTTTTTGTCAATATTTAAAATGGTCATACAATTCATGAGACTGCAGTATGAATCGAAAAGATTGGAAAGAGAAAATTAAGCTGTATTTTAGTAGAATTTTCACTATGTCCGTTATTAAATAGACAGATTTCTCCACATTATAATTCTTTAAATGAAAAATTTTCATACAAGAAGTAATTTAAAATCAAATTATGTAGAACTACATAAAGAATTTTTATTTGACAATATTCTTAGTTAGCCATACCAGAGTTCGAATTGATCATTCAATACCAATCTTGTCATTACTATTTTAATTGAGTAATAACAATAGTAAGGTTGGTAAAGGACTGCCTGTCCTTTACCAACCATTTCCATCCATTTTAATAATGCCTACAATAAATCATCATACTCCATCATTCAATACAGCATCTTAATATTTGCATGAAACCATACCACGTGCACCATCAGAATTATAAAACCCATATACTGTCGTAATACAATTCTGTTTGACATTTCCATACCAAACCAAATGGAATTTTCCATAAATTACCATAAAAATGGCAAATAATTAATAGCTTTCAAACACAGAAAACTATTTATTTGATTCTCAATTGAAAGCCCTAACGAACTGGAAGGTTAGTTAAATTCTGCTAATTTTCTCATTAGATCCTAATTGCGAAATAGACCCAAAAATCTCATCTTAATCTTACAGTCAACCAATATTAAGATTAAACTACTAATTTATCTAGTTTATTTTATATAATTAGGTATTTTACAAATTGAGTTATTTTGGCTGTCTGAAAAAAACTGGCGTGACGTGCATATAAAACCAATTATTTTTCGCCGATTCTCGAGGGTTGTGAAGGAAACTAATGAATGGTAACAATAAAATAATTACTCCTCGAAAAGGAACACCCATTAATTGAATGTCTGCCCTGCCTGATCTAGCTCAACTGACCTTTTTGCACTTTCGCGAAGCATATTTAACTTTCCTCCACGAGCAGTAATTTTCAACTTTTCCACTGCATCAAGTGAGGCATGAATGGAAAAAATGGGAAGGTGGAGAGACAGTGTTTCCTGAAGTAGGTAAAAATTAAGAAACGAGGCAGATATGAGAAAAACAGCCATCAGAAAATTATTGTACTCAGCAGCGTCCGAATAATTGGAGAAAAGAACAGGCAATCAAAGAATCGGACATCGAAATAAGTAGGGATAGCGTAACAGAGTGAAAACTTTTGATGCAAGCGATCGATGACTAGCAAGGGAGAGTATTGATATTTAGGAAAGAAAAAGAATTTCGCGAGGGGAAAATGATAAAAGAGTACGTGAGTAATAAAAATATTCAATCACACATTTACGAATGGCTTCAGCTTCTGCATTTCCAGTGTCTATGCAAGGGATAGTGAAGGAAAGCTCTTCTTGTTTTGCTGAGAGCATGCAATTCCGAGGATCGTGGATTTGTTAAGACGTGCAGAATTAGTTAAAAACAATAAAAATACATAAAGGAAATTATTACTTTACCTCTGCCGAGACGAAGTGTTTGAGCGTGTTTTTATTGGCGTCTACCTGAAAATTTCATTGGCACAACTTCCACTTTATATTATATATCCCATCCAATACAGTCCAGCATAGCCCTTCCCCCATTCTAAACCTCGATTTTGGTTATGACTGCGAAAATTAATCGCCTTGTATAAATTGCACTGCAAGTCAAACAAAGCTTGAAAAAAACGTCTGATGAAACAATTTTTTTTCATCATAATCAATATGCTTGTATTGACACTCATTTCCACTCGCAATTAGCCACATATCCACGTTTCGGCCATTACCATTATTTTTCGAATTGGTGCTAAGGGGACTTTCCCGTACAACTGAAATATAAGGATTATTTTCGCTAAATAAAGTACATGTACAGTAATTTGAATATATTGCTTGATAAGTAGTAAATGATATGAAAAATTTTAATGAGATGCGACTTTCAACTACGTAACTCTAAAAGTATTGCTTATTTTTTTTCATTTCGTAGCTCTTGTGATAATTTCGCCACTCTTATTAAAATTGAATTCACTTAAATTTCGGGTCTGTCTGCAAACAATTACTGAATGTAGACAACATGAACTCAACGCTGTTATATAATTCATTTTTGTTACGCACAAAATTTTGTCAAGCTTGGTATAAATATAGTTCATTACGAAAACTAAGGTATGACTAAGGAATCAGAAAACATATGTAGGTAATGGAAATAGAACATCCGAGTACTAAAAATAATTGAACGTACTATCGGAGTTTTTAATACACTCGCAACAGTGAAAGGATTTGAAAGAAAAAGTAGAAAATAAATACTCAAACTTAAATTTCTCATATTTTATATTTGGCTCTAGGAATATAGAAAATCCTAGAAAGGATTGGTACAACTGAGCAAACATCTCTAGAAGGAATGGCTGCTTACATCACTTAATATTGAATAATATTTCTTTCCCGTTTTCGTGAAAAAAAATCAAATGCCACATAGGAAGCACCCGTTTTCGCCATAGACGAAGCGAGAACAAAAATTCAACTCTTTCGAAAATTTATTCCCATCGCTAAAAAAATTAACAGGTTCACATTAATCTATGTCACAGCCATAATCCACGAAGTGATAGGCAGAAACCATCATGTCAAGATAACAAGTTTTCCCCTTTAGCACGCCAATGTCATGAGAACAATAACATAGTTTGAAGAAAATGGTTTCTAATTGTAAAGATAGAGATTCAGTTAGCAATAGATCTAGGTTGGCAATTTGAAAATGGTATATGGTAAATGGGTGTTATAGGCTCATCATCCATTACTCATCTTTCTAGGCTACATGTCATGCGTTTTTTACACTAATTGAATATATAAGCACAAGGCGTTTGTTCATTAAGCTCGCAATCTGTCCTCAATTTGAATAAGGACAAAATATTGAGCGTAGCCAAGTATAAATTAACATGGAACAATTTATCTAAATTTATGCTGAATTACAGGTATAATATTACCAAATCCGTGCATTTGGGAACTTTTTAGCTAAAACATCGTTTTAGAAAATCAAATTGTTTCAATAGTGTAGATGATAAACATTCTTTTCATTAGCATTTCGATCGCGAACGATCACAAACGATCCACGAACGTCCTTCATTTGATCATAATTCGTTGTTCCTATCAACTGATTTATGCATATAAGAGTACATGTACATTCAAATAAAAAGAAAGTAGCATTGTTAAATAATAGTATAAGCTGCTGAGCATTACTATTACAGTAGAATCTAAGATTGGTTTATTTTATATAAAATGACTATCCGCTTATGTAGAATATTTTTCAAAGTTTTTAGATAATATGAAGTGCGGTTACACGATATCACGAAGGAAATCCCGCGGCCTAGATTAAATACCAAAATTTTCAGGCAAACATTAATATCATCGTTAAACCTTAGCCAGAGATAAATACGTATTGCGAAATATAATAACGTACTTTTCTCATTTTTTTTATTTTCCCTCTTTCAGCATCGGAATTTTCTTTGTTATTCAGAGGCTGCAAATTTGAGAACACAAGCTTATATTTGGAGAAATTTGAGAAGAATATGTGAGCGATGGAAGTACTGAATCGGCGCCAGGGCATGTACCAAAGTGAAATAAACCGAAACGCACTCAGTTGTATGAAATATTAAAAAGGGAATCACGCACGGAAGAGGAGCATTAACGGCTAAAAATCACTTTATGCTGCCCGCATAGTAGAGCCAAACGCCGGTAGATGTCACTAGCAACCAGGCGTACGGGGTGCAAGCCGTGCTAGTCAATAAATTCCACGGGGGCAAATAATGACTATGTCCTGGAAAACTTTTCAAAAACGAGACTGCCCTTCCCCTAATGCATAAAAAACGAAATCACAACTCTTTTTGAAGGCCATAAAAGAAGCATGGGAAAGGAAGGAAGCTTAATTAACGAAATACAGTCGTTTTTATGTGCGGTGATTGTCTGATGGTGAGTGTGAGAAAAGGTAAATTTTCACGGGGTGACTCTGGGGAGAGAAAAGACCGCGCGGTACTCGAGTAAGCACTCGGAGGAAAAATTGCTACGCGGATGGATATTTATCTTGTTTTCCATCCTCGCGCGAGCATATCCCTTCCGAGCTTTTACTCCTCTCAGCCCCGGCTAAACCCCCTTGCGATTCGGCAACCTGCCGAAAAGAGCCGACGTCGTGAGCAGTTAACCCGATAGTCCGCCGCGAGATGTCACCATCGGACGGCGCCCTGCATAAAGTCGGCTTGAATTCTTTCCTGGCGATCGGCGAAAAGTGATATAGGTGAGTTGGGCGAAGGGCGATTAATGCGAATCTGTAATCATGTTCACTTTGAAACACAAAAGGCTGGATGCCGTAGGATTTGTCGCTGAAGATGTAAAGGAGCGAGAAAGATGGCGGGAGACCGTCCAGGATGGTATTGAAACAGGAGGAGGAACGGAGGAAGCGGGCAAGAGGGCGGGCAATCAATAAATCTCATTGCGAGTCGCAAAGCAGACGGATGGCAGTCTGAGGAGAATGAACAGGTGACGGGACGACTCGGGTGGAAAAAATACTTGTGGGAAGGAGGAAACCCACAAAAAAAATTGAATCTTTTCAGGAAAATTCTTTTTTCACCCAATCAGTTTACCTTCGTGCTCGGAAGTTTATTTTTGCACCCAAAAGTTCGTTGATACTACTGTAATATAGAATACAATATAATAGTATAGAGGCGTTATCGACTTCGCTTTATAGAAGCCGTAGGTAGATATTCCCACAGTTTTTAGCATTATCTAAACATAAAATTGATATTTTGTAAGTTAACTGTTACCTTTTTGATCGTTACCCTGGTCTAACATTATTACATGGTTTTAATTGAATCAATCCTATATCTTATATTTAACATACATAACATCAATGGAATATAAGGAATCAAAGGTTACCTCGCTTCCCTTTGCCAAGAATGTCTTTCAAACGCTACGATAAGTTTACTAATTTATGACCATGTTGACATTAGGTTCAATTTTAATTTTTTTTTAAAGTATGATACTCCAACATATATCTACAATCACACAGACATAAAGTTTCATGTAGTCGATAAAAACGTTTATGCATAGACTTTTATTTATGACCAGGGAGGTCGATGATAAAGCTCTAGGAATTTCGCCATGCTTTTTTCTTAAATACTTAGCATATTTTAAAAAGCTCGGTGAAAATACTAATATTTTAAATGGTTATTAGAAACACTTCTCGTTCAAATTTGTATTAGAATCAGATCATTAATTTTACCCCTATTCACATAATTAGCTTCTGACTGATTTGAATTGGCCATTACCCATTTGGTATATAAACACTAAAATTAGAGATTTTGCTTTTAGAATACACTTCATAAGTATAACCTTTAAAATAATAAAATGATTCAGAACACATTTAATGATTCGGACTCTAGAAAAATAAACCAATCAAGCTAAAGAATTATAAAATCATCGTTTAAATCCTTATATTATATCATATCATCTCTAATCCAAAATGATAGTAGCGACGGTAATCCATTCACTCAATAAAAAGATACATGCTTATTATAAACTTCAAGCTCAAAAGCTCATTAATAACATTATTATTTCAGTCAATATTAATTTTCTTCACTCTTTGGGTAGCACACCTTGGCTTTGTTTCGTTCTTTTTTATTTTAATACCTATTGCATAATATATTTGTATTCAATGGAATAAATAGATCCCATATGATAATAAGAGTATCAATTGAAGTAATCGCTTTTATGATTGATTCTTGTGACACTGTAAAATTATAGCATTTATGTCTATTGAAAATTATTTTAATACACCAGGCGGTGGGTGTCTAAACTTTGGAGCTGAATATCTCGATTCCTACGTTCGTGAGAGTGCGGCACATTATCATGATTAGTCACAACAAATCAAATTACTATCTGCATCCTAGTTTTTACAGGTTTAATGCACTACAATTAATACCAATGATAATGACGCTTAAAACGTATTGCAGGAAAGAATTAGAAACTTCAATAAGCACAGATTTTGTCGTCATCCAGCCGAAACGATTCTGGAGGAAAAGCTTGTTAGTTGGTATCGATTCATTTAGTCAATATTAGGAGCTTACTTCGTCGAACTATAACAGCATTATTAGTGCTGCTTACTGGTGGGAGCACGCGATAAATTTTTCTCACTAATAATTCCTGCGTCAGCCATTATTTTCCTAAAAGGAATTGTTCCATCGATACCCTAGATGTGCAAGGTTCATATTTCTACATAATTATCCCTTTCTGCACGTCAAGAACATATGTTTTAGAACGCCGATGGAAATTTTTCAACCATGGAAAATTGAAAAGTAATCTTTGGCATGAGTTAACGTTCCACTGCAAATTGACCTTATCTTATATCTGTATTCCTCTTCCATTTTCCAATATATAGCATGAAACGAGCCATTTTAATTGGAGCATGTTGATTGCGCGTTTTCAAACATAAAATACGCATTATCTAATCAGCCACGAATGTACGTTTAAAGAGTAAAGTAGATAACCAAATGCACAGGATGTGAAGTTAAAAAATATATAACACTTCTCAATGGATAATTGAGACATCTAGATAAATGCGAGAACCAAATGCACTGGGTATTCGAATTATACAGGAGAAATCGATCTTTTAAGATAGTAGAAATTCTAAACTCTCATAATACACTCAATAACGGATTGATTGATCTTGCTCTTTAAATGAATTTTTTGTTGGAAACAAATACCGGCAAATAACTGATACATGCCCATTTTACGCCTGCAAAGACAAAAAAAATTAGATCCACTTGCAATTGTAATTCCTTTCCTACTTAAACTGACGCAACACAATAGAATTATTTTAAATTTCATATATGCTCTGCAGTTCCCATATATAATATTCCGTAATTACTTCGAATACGTGAAGTTATGGATACCATAATGCATTTATCAAAAATAGATCAATTTAAGTATTTGAAATAACCTTAAACACTTAGTGCCCCATTTGTAACTAAAGAAAGAAGGAATCTTTAGATTTGCATCGAAAATAAAAGCACTTCACGGTCAAGATTAAAGTTTCTTTAACTGATGCCGCCTTTTTGCCCTCCTTTTTATAATTGACCTATAATTCGTCAGACAGTCGATGAAGATGCCGACGAGTTATTCCATTCCAAAGCAGAAGGAGATATGAGTTAAAGAGAAGAATGAGAAAGAAATCCCTTTATCTCGCTCAATGAAAAGACAAGCTGAGAATTAAAGGGGGAGGAGAAGTTTGGCTCCGAAAAATTAAGGCACGCCGAAAGGGAGGGGAAAAAAAGCAAAATCAAAAAGAAGAGCATCGCTCCTTAAAGAATGGGAAATGAGGAAGAGAAGAATTTGGCCGGAGGTGGTGTACGGGAGAGGACGAGGGGCTGGATGTGGGAGGGAGTTGAACGAGGAAGGAGGCGTTTTAAGGAAGTGAATGTGGGACGGGTGTCTGGGATTGTGAGCGGAGGGGGGGTGATGACGGTGAGAGGAGGCAGCGAGACATTATTGCAAAGGGAAAGAGGGAAGGAGGAGGGAGGGGTGCCGCAGCGGAGGGGGTCGGGGGAAAGGGTGGGAGGAAGGAGAAGACGCGACAGCAATAAGGGAATTAAGAGACGGGGATTGGGGAGTGAGGCGTCTTGATTCCATCATCAAAATCCGAATGAGAACGAAGGCTCTCGGAACTGAAAAGGGGTGTATTTCTTAGAGAGGAAAATTATGCAGTTTAACCTTGGATTTCCCACTCCAGAACTCAAAACTCTTCCCGCCTTTCTGTCTACTTCGGCTCCCACCCACAGGCCCCTCCGACTTCCCACTCTCGCCCCCGTTCTCCCCTTCCTCTTCCTTTGAGCCGCAACTCTTTCCTCCTTCTTCCGTAGACACTCTCTCCTCCCTCCCTTCAACAACCTCCCCTCCCCCCCGAGGCCTCTCTCGCTCCACCGCGCCAAAACTTTTATTCATTACACCTCCACCCGCCCTCCCTAAATCTTTCCCTGGCCCCCAACCCTTCCCCATCTTAAAACGCAAGAAATCCACACCTTGCCCATCTCATAATCTCCCACACCTCAACAACCCCTCATACCCTCCTCCCTCGCTCTCTTTTTGTCGTCAACGTCTGGAGAAAAAAAAGAAAAGGGGACAGCGGAGGAAGCGCGTACACAAGAACGGAGTGGTGGAAGAGGCGGCCGGGGTGCAAAGCGATGTGTGTGCGTGGGTGGGAAAAAGTGTTTTCCCTGAAACGATGATGTCTATGGAAAATGAAAAGGAACCGCTCAGGAGGGGTGAGTCGAGAAAATCGTTGCCTGTTGTTCTGCTTTATGCGATTAACTACTTGAGCATTTCTTCAAACTATTGAGACCGGAATTCGGGGATCGGGAAGGGGTGGTGAAGAATACCAAAGCGGAGGGCCCGTGATGGGGCGGACTAATTATTCTCTTCATCCCACCGTTTAATCTCGGAAAACTCTCGTCCCACTGACGTCCTTCCCTCCTCACCCCCTCCTTCCGACCCCCGCCTTGCTTCTTTCTGGATGCTCAGCACTTTTCTTCCCGCTTTCCCCCCCCCCCCCCCGGGCAGCCTCCCGCCCCCTTTCCGAAGCCGACGCCGCCGAGGGAGGAGATGGAAAAGAAAGCGCGACGGGCCTCCCCTCTGTCGGATTTTTATAACACTTTTCCGCGACGCGTGTTTCCCCCTGGCGTTAAGACCTTTAACGCCTCGCTCTAGAGTAATTGACTGTGGAAAAGAATAGGTGTGCGTCTTTTTAACGAGGGGGGATGGAAATAAAAAGCTCCCTCCCTCTCCACCTCCGTCTCCCATCATTCTTCCACCGTTCTCACCAGAACTCCCCTAACTAGTTGCCTGGAGAGTTACGCTCCGACGACCAATGGGTTGATACGCAACTGACTTTAAAGTATTTAATAAATATATTATTAGTAATAAAGATAATAAAAATTACATTTTTGACCTCTTCATTTTATTTTACCGAGGAAAACTCTGGGGAATTTAATAATGAATAACTGGCCTGTTCTTTGTCTGTGCATTGCGGCTATATTTTGACGTGTACCAATAAGCACTCAAAATCTTTTCTCGTATCCTAATCCTTGGCTTAACTTCATTGCAATACGTATGACTTCAATATTAAAAACAATTTCCTATTCGTGTATTTTGATTTTTAAAAACGGCAGTGCCAATACTGACCAGTAATTATTCTCATTATTGTGAACTTTTTGATTTGAGTAGGTTTTTAGACTACTGTGAGAAGAGCAATTCTTTAAAGATTTTTCAGAAAAACCAAAGAGCCTCTATATGTAGCGTGTTACTCAACATACCTCGAAAGGTTAATTGGCTCTCCACATTTTTTCAAGGAATTAACGCTAAGGAAAAGTTCCTGCATTTGTTGTAGCGATGCTCGCATATATATATATATATATATATATATATATATATATATATATATATATATATATATATATATACACATATATCTTATCCCCTTAATTAAAGTATATGAAGATAATAATGTTTTTAAATAATCACACTGTCAAATTACGCAGAAATTCATATTATGGACTAAAATATTTCAACAGATAACCTCGTTGACGTTGATGTATTATTCAAATAGCAGTTGGACGGCTAGTATATGTACTCACTGGCTAAAGGCAGTGGGTTCACGCCAGTACGGGATTTTCTTATTCGCGATTGCGGAAAATATTTCAATGGCTTTCCGCCTCCCCTTTGAGCGCTGTTACTTGGTTGAGACGTTTAAATATGCAGTCCTAAGTGTTTTTCGTCAAGTCACTTAACTATTTCCATCGCAGACTTCTCTTATTTCTCCACCTTTTATTACCTCTATTCTTTAAGTTATTTCCAAGGCATTAATTTCGCCGTAAAAGCTTAAATGTCATCATTTAATGAGAATGGTAGATAGGATACTTTATTAGATGCGAAATGAAAAATACTCGTCATAAAAACATGGTACGTTGCTATTTAAAAAAATAATTTTTTGTTCCCTTTTCTAATGTGAATCATATATTTGCGTGAATAAATGATGAGATATTATTCTTCCCTACGATTCCTCATAATGAAGATATAACGTGTGAATTTAAATTTGAAGTTCCAAATAACTTGCCCGTGCATTCAAGCTAGTAAATTAATTAATCCAGCATAGTAGATTCTTCGTTTGCGAATTATATCCCATACCGTGTATGCCGGGGAGTCAGCCGTACCGAAAATGCTGCATTAATCGGAGAAAAAAAGAAATATCCGTTTCCATTACTCGGGCTCGATTTGTAAAACATCATTCGAACAGGGACCATCTCCCCACTCATGCTCCACCGTGGAGTGATATAGTTGACATTACTCGGCTACACTGCGGTCCTCGCGTTTTTCAAATCATTATTCATGCAGCTTCGTTAAAAGGCCCTGGGGGCCAGAGACGACGAAAACACAGAAGCGCTTATGACTGGTGAATCCGGTGCCGTCGCGCCATTAACACCCGAATCAAGAGCGGGGGCGTGTTGCAGGAAGCGCACCGAAGTCATCTCGACACGGCCGATAATCGATGTTCGAGTCCGAACGAGCCCGTTATCTGCTCAGAACCAGAACTCCCACGGACGTAGGTACCTTTATTGGAGTGGGGTGGTGGCAGGGAGATGAATGGGGTGCAGGGGAGGGATAGCCTAAGGGTGCGCAGGGGCTCGGAACGGGGTGGTGAAAGAGGGGAGGGGAGGGTGAGGGAGAGGGATTGGCTCGTTTGCCGGCAGTGGTCATTCGGTCGGCCATTGGCTATAGAGTGACCGCTAGGCATCCAACCAGAAGGGGGCATTAATGGGTGGACCGCTCGGTGGGCGGTCTGAGCGCCTCGCTAATGGCGGGGGATCCTTCTCCCTGGATGAAGAAAAGGGTACTTTTAACAGTGAAAAGTGTACGAAGTTGGACGGATCGAGGGTTTCGTGTATTTAATTCAGTGAGAGAGCCAATCTAAAACAAAGCTGTTTATTAGGTTACAGATATCGTTTCAGCTCAAAACATTTTTAAAGGTTGATATACTTACTAGACCATTACGCTATTAGACGCTTTAATCATAGAATATTCAGTCTAAAGTAAGCGATAGGTAATTACTGTAATTATTCATTCCATACTTTCACCTATAAAAATTCGCATTTTTATCTGACTAAAATATGTTTAAGAAAATGACACCTTTTTGCATTAATTCCATCATTATGGACCGATAATCACTTTAATTTGGGTTGCTAGAAATATGGGTCAGTATAGATCAAAGTTTATTGCAGTTGGCATTTAATTATACTTTTTCGACTAATGCCTTGAAAAGAGAAAGAGGCTGTAAGAGAGTTTTTTCAAGAGAGAGCGAAATAAGCAACATCGCTCTTTTATTTCATTTCAGGAATTCAAGATTAGAATCTGTGTCTTGTTCTCTCAGTTTAAGCCTAAAATAAAAAATGACAATTGTGATTTGCGGATAATGCCTGGCTGTTTGTCGCTGGAAACTGTGATACCTCTAAAGTACCAAATATTATTCTTATTTCTATGACCGTTAACCTTACGTTTTCCTTTTCACATAGTTTAGGACATTTTTATAAATACAAGCATCCATGCCAAGAAACTTAGAAATAGTGAAATTCCAAACCTAAGGTAGACTTTTCTGTAACAATGCCAGCTTACTTTAAATCAGTGATAGATAGTTATTCAAACATACAAAATATTATATTATAACCTCGCAAACATGTGTAAAATTCATACAGACAGCAGCGAAACCCAGAAGTACCGAATCGAAAACGTATACATGCGGACAACAACATATCAAGATGCGGATAGCAAGATGAGTTGGGCGACTTACAAGTTGGTAATATCGCGTGATATTAAAAATTAAAAAGAAGAGTATCTGCAGTGCAGGAAAAATTGAATACAACATTTGTAAATGTCTAGTGATAAACTCGCTTAGGAGGTCAAAAAATGGAAAAGATAGGTTTTTTAGTATCACCGATATATCAAATAGAATTGTGAAGCAAATTAAAATAAAGAATAATTGAGTGTGGCTGGTAAACTGAAAGAAATCGACCATAGGATTTTCCGAGCATTAGCGTATGATATCTAGCACTGTAGCAACATAGGATCTATAAAAAAAATAGGGAAATTTACAGCTTGTGAGACACTGGGTGGAAAATAGGAAGATGTTGATCATAAAAGATCAGCGAAGGGAAACAACGATTGACAGATTAAGTGCTTCATTTATCAAAAAAAAAGAAAGTAAAAATCAATGACTACCGGATGATGAATAGAAATACACAAGAGAATATCCAATTAAATTAGCTGAGAAGCAACAAACCTGAAAGGTGATTTTTTGGAATGAAGAGTTTCTATGTGCATGAAGACGTGCAACATAGACATGTATAAGTTAAAGTATGGCAAGGAACTTGTCTCCCCACATGACTGAATAGCAAACGTCAATGCCATTATAAATTTTCATGGTAAATACTAGTATGACATAGAGATAATGATAAAAGATGAACAAAATTTGAACTTTCCCAAACCAATATTTGGGAAAGATTTATTGTTAATATAATTTATTTAAGCTCATCCAAAAAATAAAAAAACTCTTGGTAGTGACGAGAAGGAAGAGGTTTTTGACTAAATTTAACACTGTAGTGAAATACATGAAAGACAAAAATCGAAGTAGCATCAACTCGGGGAGTAACACAAGGGTTTGGATACAATGCTACACTTTCCGAAGTAAATGTTTGTTTAAGACCCTCACATCTAAACCAGGGTTTAGGTGTGTGATAGGGGATGATCCTATTTCAGGAATCTACCGTCATCATTAAAATTTACTTAAATATTAGTTACTGAAGGAAAGGGGAGGAAGGAAAAGAAGGAAGAAAAAATATTAGTTACTGAAGGAAAGACAATGAGTAATAACAACTATTTCCTCCGTATAAATTATGCATCAAACGATGCAAATAATTTTACAAACACGATTAGAAGAACAACAACAATCAATTATCTGCTACCACTGCGAGACTATTTGCTAGGAAGGGATGTAGCAATGTAAGAATTACAAAATTGTGGATGAAAAACTTAGTTGAGGAGCATAAAAACTGTTCCTGGGCTCCGTTGTTGCCAGTCAATACACTGTCAAATAAATGATCCCCTATTGAGCATTAGAAAAATCGCATTTTTAAACTATTGGTTTAATTAGAGTTAATTATCACAACAGAAACGAAAAACATGGATTCATGGGGCTCAATGAAGACAAGACATTGTAATATTTATATTTTAGTCAACAAAATAACAATTGAAATTAATCCTTAGGCTTCCGCGCCGTCTATCTGATGAATCCATGCTGATTTCTGAGATGTATATGAGATAAAGTGCACGTGTGGGAATTCATATATCGGTCAAACAGGGAGGTCCATCAGATGCAGGACCAAGGAGCACCAAAGAGCCACAGATCAGAAACAGTTCCGACTTTCGGCAATTGCCGAACATGCGTGGTCGGAACCTGGACACTCTATAAAGTTCGACCAGACTAGAGTGCTGGCAAGAGAAAGGCGATATTTTCCGCGACTCATCAGAGAAGCGGTGGAAATAATAAAAAATCCATACAACTTCAACCGTGAGGACGGCTACACCCTGACCTCCACTTGGAAAAGGGTGATTCCCACTCGCCGTCAAGAAAGAGCCAATCAGAGAGCTCCCGGCCAGCCAGCGTCTCCTATATATAGTATAGCGGTCAAAACGCAACGCACATCACTTCGACCTGAAGACGCCTCCAGGACTGGGGGCGAAACAGTTGTCCACCAACTAAACTACGCGACGGTAATTCCCGGAAATCAGCATGGATTCAAAATAACAATTGTCTAGAAGAAAATAAAATAAGACACAAGAGAAGCACCAATGCTCATTATTGCAGTATGGTCAAATGAATTAGAGAAAAATGATCACGGAAAAGATTCTGGATTCATCTCTTTCTCATACCAAGCTCACTAGGCACACGTTTTTTTTAATCGAAGAATGTCACTTTGTTGATCGATGTGTCGGCATGAGGGAAAACATATTCTCTATCTATAGAGCAGCAAGGATCTATGTATTCTAAGTTACCATAAAAAGCGAGGATAATATCAACTGTCTGAAGGCGCAGTTGTTAATGCGTAGGATAGATGAACACGTTCAGAGTACTAGCAAAGATAGTAGGTTAGACGCTAGGTCAAATCTGGGAAAACTTAAGAATAAAGAGAAGAGAAATCATTTAGAAGCATTCAGCCTTGATACGCCACGTCCGGCACCAGGTATTAACGAGGTCAATACTAGATAAGCGAAAAGTTTTTACACGAGTAATTCCACACGCATAAAACTAGGTCGCTATAATATTCAAATGTGTCTCAGGTTTTGAAAAAAAATATTAGAGTAATAAGGAAGAATGACTACAATGGGCCGTTTTTGATCCTCCTACCTTTAGTATTGCATTGATAAGCAACTGTAAAAATTTTAAATTCTCATACTGCTAGTTATGCTGTAGTAAAGAAACAACTATGTAACTAAAACTGTATGGACGGATTTGGAACCTCTGTTCTACTCGTATGCCATATAGCGTACTGAGTTATAACAGGTTCAAATTAGTAGACACTTCAGTTTCGTCGGCTGTAGTCTATCGATTCGTCGCATGTTTGAGAATCGGACATCTGACTACACTAGATTTACATGAATGAACATCGATACGTCGAATGGAATTAGATGCTGTCCCACTCGAATCTGAATAATATATTTTTCCGAGAAACTTGTTATTATACAGGGTTGCACCCAAATGTGGTAGGACTGATTTTTTTACAAGAATTTTATTGACGATATACTTGCATCGACTTAATAATCTTCAAAGTATGCTCCTTGAGCTGCTACACACTTAGTATAACGTTGCTCCCATTCCCCGTACGCCCGCTGGAAATTTTCTTTGGGGATGCCGTTGATGACCCTCGTCGAAGCCTCTTGAACGGCCTTTATCGAGTCAAAACGTCGTCCCTTGAGCTGTCTTTTCATCAGGGGGAAGAAGAAGAAGTCCGGTGGTGCCAGATCGGGAGAATAGGGTGGGTGCGGCAACGTGGCAACGCCGTATTTGGCCAGGAGCTGTCTGACGACGAGCGCGCCATGGCACGGCGCGTTGTCATGATGAAGCACCCAGCAGTTTGCGATGGCCGGTCGGACTCTTTTCACGCGTTCTCGGAGGCGGGTGAGCACCTGCACGTAAAAGTTCCCATTCACAGTCTCCCCTGGTGGTCTGTGTTCAGCAGTGTCCTCACTCTGTCCTCATTCGTGTCGGTTCTTGCCGTCGACGGCCGTCCGGAGCGATGGTCGTCTTCAACGAGCTCCCTACCCTCTTTAAACAACTTGTGCCACTCAAATACTGTGGAACGGCTTAAGGCAGTGTCCCCATAAGCCTGCTTGACCATATCGAGGGTCTCAGTTGCCGTCTTCCCGAGTTTCGCACAAAACTTCACCGAATAACGTTGCTCTAAATTCAGATTCATTTTGTTTTTCGACGCGGACAAAAAACTTGCTTCACTAAAAACGGTGTCCTCACTCAACGACAGCCTGCAGGCGACTGAGGTTGGGGTCGGTCTGTTGCTAAGAGCCCCCTCCACCTTACCCTGCCAGGCAGGCCCCCCTCCTTTGCTCCGTTCGCGCCAGAGAAAATCAGTCCTACCACTTTTGGGTGCGACCCTGTATAAGTATGTGGTTTTGTTGTTTTGTTTTAATTAGAGCATTGAAGCCGTCGGAGCAATTTCAGACACACCAATCTTTCCCATTAATTTCATATAGACCGGCAATCAACTTTATAATTTGCTTCATTCACACAGCTTGGAGAGCAAACCATGCTCCTTTTTTCTCTTACAAATACTAAATCCATTTCAAATGGTGAATGCATATAGTCCCTATTACTGAATGGCAATGTCAAAATAATCTGCAAGAATAAAGGCAACCATTTCTTTAAATGAAGAACACAATGTATATTGCAACCATTGCCAGTAGTATAAGTAGTTTAAGTGCTAGAACAATGATATCCAGGCTTTGAGAAACATATTTTGCTACTGACAGACTTATTTATTCGTAATCGACGAGAGAAATTGTACAAAAATGCTGCCTATTTCAGGGAAATTAGAGTAATGACGAGAGCGAATGGAGAAAGTGTAGATCTGCGAAGAAGGGAAGTGCGTATATTTAGATAAATATTGTAAATAGTTTTTTGGGAAAATATAAAGAGAAAAAGATCATCTGTTTCATTTTAAATGAGCAAAATGTTTAAAACATAAACCAATGCTTAAATTTTCCGCTTAGTATGTAATATGCCCCGGAGAACGTCAGCTTGAACTTAAATATAATAACTATAGCTTGAGAATTAAAACAGATGTTTAGTTTCAGGTATGATATGATGATATTGGAACATATTGACAAAATAATGGCACTGTCACATTAGTATAAAGTTTATTACCGATCAAGTTTCGATGTACTACATCATCTTCAGATATTTTCGGTGGACTACTTTGCCTGAAGATGATGTAGTACATTGAAACCTGGTTATTGATAAATATTTATCCAGTAAAAAATTTCAATTATTCGGTAGTTAGCATTTACCATCTTAACTTCTTAATAAATCGAAACAAAATTAAAGTAAAGCTCTTTTGAAAGTCACACAGGTTAAAACGGAGGTGGTTCATAGACCTGATAAGGTAAAAATGCAACATTGTATAAAATGTGACTTCAGTTTGAAAAATTAAACCTCTAGCTAAGAAGCAAATGACAGACATAAAAATAAAATATAATAAGGGGATATTAAATGGAGGTATTTAACTCATAGAAAACTTATAGGGACGCAAAATCGCGTTAGCAAGGAGCTTGGGGTGGATTAAAAGTCGGACAGTGAGTAGAACACTGAAGTAAGAAATCATCCGACCTACGCCACGTCAAGGACAGTTGCACACGTGAACGGTGCACGAAGAAGGGGGAGGCGGAGTAGTAAGCTTAGGAGAGTTGGATAGGGAAGGGAAGCGGGAGTGGGAGGAGGAAACTTAGGATGGAATGGGTAGTCGAGGGATTTATATCTTCGGCGTTCTTGTATTGATTTATTGACCAAACACCGTCTGAGAGACAAGCTGTAAGGGCGGAGGACATGAATGAAAGGGCGGGAAAGGAGGATGAGAGGGCACCTGAAGGGATGGGAGACGGTACAGGATGGATTCAAGATAGTGAGCCGGTAGGGGAGAGGTAGGTATGGATTAAGGGGGGAGATAGAAAGCAATAGACGGGATGATGGAGTTATGTTTTGAAAATGGAGGAAAATTAAAAGAAGGATTTAAGGGAAGATGGCAAGGAGCGGTTTGAGATGAAGTAAAATAAAAGGAAGGTAGTGACGAGGAGATAGAGAAAGGAGAGATTTGAAGTAGCTTGGGGGATAGTAATCTCAGATGTTTGGTGAGAGGAAGAGAGACCGAGAGGCATGGAAGAACATGTTACGGATACAGATTTTGCATCTCTGTACAATTAAGAGGCGAGTAATGGTGTTGGCAGGTTTTAGAGAATGTGTTATAGAGAATATCGTACAGCGAAATTGGTTTAATGTTGAGACATTGTGAAAAAGGTAAAGGGAATGAAGGGGAGCAATAGAAATAGAGGGAAGGTATTCAGGAAGGAAACGATAATAGTCGGACGATGTCACTTAGGAGACGGGTCTGTCAAGTAGCCTAAAAAATAAGTACGTAACTGATTTCTTAAATATTGAAAACAATAACTTACTGCACATAGATAGTTCAAAACAAGAATTTTTTAATTGTTATCTTTTATCGTTTATAATCGTCGCCTTTTATCGTTCACGCGACACGTAGAGTTGGGCAATTTTGGACGTTTGAGTAAAAGCATTAGTTCTGCCATATACCATCTTAAAATCATAACACTATTGTAATAATTAAATTCCCAATCTGATAAATTCTCATCTGAATTTCATCTACGCGATTCATCCATTCATATTCGTCTATTAAAGTATTTTAACAAAAAATATAAATAAATTCACGTAAGAATTTGGTTAGCAAAAATTTAGGATTTTTATCAGGCCCATATTTAAACTTTAATGCTCGAGTTCAAAGGTCAATTGCGAAATTCATTTTCAATTCTAGTACTACAATAATTTTAAACTATATTTCTGTGTGCGTGCTTACGTTAGAATGATTATATTTGTTACATGTACTTTACTAATTCCCAGTAAACAAACAGCATAAAGCGGAAACATTTCTCAAACACGTGGATAACATATGTATTAATATTTCTCCTGTTGGGAATGAAATCAGCACAAAACTCAAGATTGTGTCAGTGAACTGTCAAGATGGTAGAATTGAGAGTGTAGAAATGTGGCTAATCCATTGTCGGAAGGGATAGAAGCCAAATTTAGAGGCAAAACCTTACAAAAAGTAGTTAAAACTGCATAATAGCATGGGGAAATGATAAATTAGCATATAAATATTTTCCACAGCAAACGTTCTCGTATATTAAACACTGTGTACTCAACAGTGCAATTATTTTTATCGCATATTATCGAAATCTTGTGGTTTTAAAATCAGGTACGCAAATAGAAAAATATTTCAAATTACATGAAACAGAATTAATTTCAAAACAAGGTTCTATGCACGAATCAATGAATTTACGGGATCAAAATTAATTTATCGACGAACCGGCTTTAAAATTTTCTGAATAAATCTAACCTCCCCTCCAATGTCATTCAAAATGTTTAGGGTTTTAAATTCATTTTCTATTTCATTCAATTTCCAATTTCAATTCAATTCAATTTCTTTTTTATTTCATGACAAAAATAACATTTTTTCTATCTATCCACAGTAAACACCGAAGATTGATTTTATTACGCGAGATTTGAGCTCACGCCGAACTAATAGCATATGACATTCACAGAGTATAGTTCCCCTGAGTCACCATTAAGTTCTTTGAGAAGTTCTAGAAGAACCTAGAAAATTTAGTGCTTGTATTTTTTAATGTTATTTACGAAAGGAATTACCCAGTCTTTGAAACCGGGTCTCTCGCATAAGACTCCGAACGCCCTACTTTCTAGAATAACTTGTAACCATGCTAACATCAAACAGATTTCAACTGTACTGTCATGATACATCACACTGGGCTTTCAGAATAAATTTGCAGGTTACATTAACCAAGTAACTACGAACTTGTCTACTATATATTGAAGAATAAATGAGAATAATATTTATCCGCTTTACTCTCGTAACCTGAAAAGGTTAGTAACGCGCAACAAGTGCATAAAATAACTCTCAAAAAGAATTTTAAAGTCAATCACTACACAGTTCGCTTAAATTTGCGGCCTAATAGTATTAAATGCAGAGAGGTTAAAATATTACACTCTATTCATATGTTATGAATAAGTAACTGGATTAAGGTAAATCGAGTAAGTGGGCATTCATTAACTATTAAATCGTAATCCTATTTGTTGCAAAGGAAACACTTGGTTTTTCCACATAAAATATTTATTCACGACCTAGGTTTCGACGCTCAGCGTCATCTTCAGGTGAAATACAGGCCAAAATCTTTCTTTATATAACAGAAGGAATGGGGAGGTGGGGGGGGGTGTGTATGGATGTAAGAAAGGAAGAGGAGATGGTGAATATTATATATATACTACTGTCGATAAATGAAAAGTATTAAAAAGAACACATGGGGTAATTGATACACAGAGATCGAAGAGAAATACTTTATTTTCTTGAAAAAAGGGTGGAAGAGAGCTCTCTACAAGAAAGAGTTGGCCAAAATGTGAAATAAAAATCTTGAGTCAAGCGTTTTTTGTAATTTAGACTGTCTTATTTCTCATGAATATCCTAAGTTACCTGCCAAATCGACGGTAGGAGGTATTGAAGAAGGGATAATTACCAGACCTTTATTCCTTAAATTAAAATTTCTCAATAATTTCTTAAATTCAGGGAAATCATATGAAGTTATCCTATCCATCAAATTCCAAACTTATGATGAAAAGATAAATGATTAATTCTAGGTGGCACTAATTCGCAAATTCGTGTTGGTAAATACTTGTTACCACTTGTGATGAAAAGTGCATGTACCTACCGCAAACCATATGCACCCACCGCAACATTCTTTCATGCTAGATGTTGCTGAATTAGGAAATTTTTTATGAACGATTTTAGATAAAGGCTTTTATTTGACAAATTTTATGGTTTGAAAATAAATCGTTAGCAGTCGAAAATATTTTTCCTTCAAAAAAAATCATCCATTTTTGAGTGACGAGTACAAAATGCGAACCCGTACAAGGAGATAAATTCAAAAGCATTTATTATTTAAGAATGCTAGTAAAGTCGAAATTAAATTAGGTTTCAAATGGAGAAAACAGGAATACCACATTCTTAACCGTGTCACATTCATTTCGTTAAATATCTATGCCTCGCAACTTTTAAGAATATGCAAAATCAATCTCACATGATGAGATTTTCTAAATTTTATTGCCAACACACCACTTCATATTTTCTAAGCTAAACTAAGAGCCTTCTATACTCATCTGTTTGGTAAATAAAAAGGATTGATAAAACACCGTAATATTCCAAATGCATGGGAAATCAAAATAGAATGATACTTTTATATGTACAGTTTAAAATGTCCCATAAATAATTAGTGATCATCCCTTAAACATAATTTAATTTTTAAATCAAAAGCATATCATTTATTGTATGATTCGAAAAATCCCTTCGGTGAACGAGCCAACCAAGAGAACCCCCCAAAACCCTGCGTGAAAAGTCTCTTAAAATTATTTTTCGCTTGCCCAGAAAGAGAGCGAAAATTTTTCTCGCCTCAGCTTATTCGGCCTTAGATTTCCGTCATAGCTGTCCAGCACTTCCTCGGTGCGATACGCCACTTTGGCTTCACCTCCGAATCGGCGGAAGAGCCCAGGGCTACCAAAATATTGACCCTTCCAAACCATTCTCTTCTCCTCGTCCCCCTCCTATGGCGTCTGCCCCCCTGTTCCTTCCCCTTCACCTTTTCGCTTCCCTTTTCCCCCCTCTCATATTCTCCCTCATCCTGCCCATCTCTCTCTTCTCTCCAGCTTACGAAGCTGGCATGGAACGGAAGGAGGACGCGGAGGGTAAGGCGGAGGAGAGTTCGCCGCGAGGGACGGGGCCCTGGCGACTGCGCAACTTGGACCTTTCCACCATGTTGCTTCCTCTCTCCTAGCCCCCCTACCTCCCTCCTTCCTCCTGCCCTTACCCCCGGCTCCTCCGCACAGCGCGATTTCACAGCGACCGATCTCCCCTCCGGAGCAGACCCCTCCCTGGGCCACATTTATCCCGACCCCCTCTCCTCCCCTTACCACCGACCCCGGTACCTCACCGACGCCCCCCCCGCAACCCGCCATCTCCTGCAGCCTCCCTGCCCTTTACCCTGCATCCCCACCTCGCACCGCCTCTCCCCGCCTGGCCTGGCCCCACCCCGTGGGTGGCCGCTCGGCCTAGCTACGAGGGACCGTTGCCGGGAAACAGCCCCCTCCCCACCCACACCTCTCTGCTCACCCCCACCTCCCCTTTGTCGTCGTTCCTTTGCCTCGCCACTTCCCTCCAATCCCCTCGAAACTCGACGACCTCGGCTCTCGTCGACCGAAAACCCAAAAGTTATAACCCCACCAATGTGACACGGGCTATGGAATAAGTAACACGGATGTTCTTCAAAGCGGTTAATTTCCGATTTCGTTATTCACATTCCCAATTGTCTACAGTTCACGTGATTCGCGGTCGAAACGGCAGTTGTGCTATTTATGTCCTAGAGGTCAGTGGGGAATTATATATATATATATATATATATATATATATATATATATATATATATATACATATATTTATTTATTTAAATTGTCACAGTTTGGATGACATCGTACTTTCTGGAGAAGCGTGAATTTTCTTGCTGAGATTAATTTTCCAACATTGAAATGTTACTAAAAGATAAATTAAATAAACAAAACTAACATTAAATAGGATATTAGTGGTAGGTTCACACTGGATTTATTCCTTCATTCCTGAACCCTTGCTCAATACGTTTGTGATATACCATTATTATAATAATACTTAAGGTTATTAATAGCGTTATACCATAAATGGACATTACCTACTGAAAAAATAATTATTTTATTTTCTTACCTTACTGTTTCGAATCTTAGCAGATACTGATTTCTACAAAATATTTTAAGGCCATGATTGATTTGTACTTCCTCAGCAACGTTGTCAATTATCGATCACAAACGAGAGACAGACTCCAGGCTTTTACTTATAGAAGGAGGGTTCTAGAAGATAAATAAAAATACAATTAATATAATTACAGTACCCTGCAATTTGAGGGTTGTTCAGTCAGTTTCAGGTTAATTTACGGCTATAATAATTAGGCAGCAAATACAAGTACGCATAATGTGAAATAACTTTAATATTTTTGCTTCAGAAATTAGTTTTTAAAGTTAATGCATTGCATTAACTTTTTTCTTTTAGCTTTGTACATGGAACAAATTAAAGCCGATATTTAATATAAATGCAAGGCAACAGTCAAACAGATTTTTTAAAAATCCACAATTATACAAATAAATTTTATAATGCACATGTAAGAAAGGTCAAGACAAGATAAGAACAAAGACGCATTCTTCATGCTCTAATCTAAAATCAACTCCAATATATTTGGATTATAAATTTTAACGTGTGACTCGTGAAGGCCTACGATTTAAGTCCGCTGGGCTATCAGGAACTTGCTTAGCATCAGCCACAAGAAATTCCACTTCGAATTTTGTTATATTTCTAGCCATGAGATAAAAAAACATTATTATGATGTCGTATCCTTAACAACCCGAAGGCGTCTTTTTAATATCTGAAAAGTATAGGATGTTCTTATGTTGGGCATATTACGATAAAATGTAACAAAACTCTTCGCAAGACAAGTCTTGCATATCTCAAAGTTGATGAAAAATAATTAATATTAAATGGGACCTGCTCCTATCCTTCATGTATATTCTCATAACTTTCCCTTCAATATACCGTCATATCTACTCATGTAGCATTAGAATAACCCTAAAAAATACAAAACGATTCATTGAAGGAGTCATGAAATGCTGCAACGAAGAAATGAAAACAGTAAATGTTTCATGTCATACGAGTATATTTTGATTCCAATGATAATTGAATAAGATAGAATGAATGAATGATTAAACTAATTAATAATAATGTTTGCGGAAAAAGTAGACACATTATTTAAAATATTTTTACTATGACTTAAGCATATGGAATATTATGATAAGCAATTTTGAAGAATCAATATTAACAAAATATTATTGTCGAGTCACCTAAAGTGTTCAGAAATCGATTGGTATTTGATCAGATATAGCTCAACTGATTCAAAAAAATATTTATAGAGCATAGTATAATAGAAAAGAAAAATCTCTGCTCAGAGATAAAGACATACGCATGCTTTATTTATTCTTTTCTTTAAAATTTCCTGTAAGCACAAAAAACCCAAGATATCAAATGATTTCCAAAATGTCCAATGGGAAAAAGTTAAATATAGGATGTTAGTAATTCAGATTGCAATCAGTACGAAATGCACCGATATATACCTCGAGATTATTTTTAGAAAAGCGGTGAGCAATTAACCACTAGCTTCAACATCGAAATATTTGCTTGTTTTTAAAAAGAAACCATATCAAAAATAATTATAGGATAACATTTAAAAAATATCAGACGTCTCCATCACACAAACGTCTCCTGCATAGTAATCATAAATACGAGTAAATCGTACGGTTCAACCAAAAACAAAATATGATACATATGGGCGTTCGACAGAAATTTATCTGGAAATAAGTTTTTTATTGTTTTTTTCCAAAAGTTAAATGAAAATAATCCCATTTGAGGCAATTATATTGTATGTTGCATTCAACAGCCTTAAGATAAATTTAAATGGTATGGAAAGATAAGGGGTCCACATATGACGGGCAAAAACTACAATTGGTTTATTTCGTATTCCTTTATTATTACGGATTTTCAGGCCTTTTACAAGAGTGTCAAACGATCTCGGTTTCCGAGACATCAGTCGTATTTGAATCCAGAATATTTCAGTCAGTCCTACAAGTTCTACAGTCGATTCATCCACCGAACAAATTCATGGATTAGATTATATTGAATAAGTTTAAAAGTCACTAAAATCTAAATTTTTTCATTACCCCATCAAATTACATAAAAAAAGGCAAGTTGCATGTTTTAATAAAAAATTTAATGATGGCAAATTAACTGCAGACCATTAGAGGAAAACCTCTAACTGCCTGATTACGTAACTACCTACTGGGAAGAAGAAATAAGGCGGAATTTCAACTATTACATTATCCACTCAATTTAAGGTAGATTAATTTTCCACGAAAATAAGAGCTCCCACTTCGCCAACTGAAAGCTGTATGGCCTCAGAAATATAAATTTTTGAACACCGGATTAGTATCGGTGGCTCTCAAAGTACAACACAGAAGACCCTTCAAGGCTTTTAGTGGTTTTTTAAAAGATTGAAATGGCTCTGAAATAAAACAAGTATCTAAATGGTAAGGTTTGGTAGGAAACGGGGGATTGTGGGCGAGAATGAAGGAAATGATAGATGATTCAAGAACTATATTAAACAGAAAAAATGGAAGGTATAGAATATTAATTGAAATTTATGAAAAATTAAATGAAGCAAATTTTAAGGGAAAATATCAAATGAAGAATATTAATATATAAAAGTTCTCGCATCGCCGATTAATAGCATCACTACTCACACGATTTTGTCTGATACTGGCACAACTGTGAGTAAACGCTGTGTGCATTTGCAAGCCATTCAAAATTGCAGTTTGTTGTAGGCAGTATATCAAGTATCGTGCAGTGATAAAATCCTTCGCAAAAGATAGTATAATGCTGTTCGAATTTCATTCGACGATTGTAAATGTGTTTGGGGACTCTTTTCCTTCAATTGTCACATTGAAGATATGGGTTACCGAGTTTCAACATAACCGACAGCCTCCAGTATGATCCACATAAACGTCTTCTGAAAAGTACAAACACACCGAAAATCATGGAGATAGGGCACGATATGATTTCAGAAGATAACTATTAGGCGGTTCATGAAGTTGTCTCTAGGGATATCAAAAGAACGCGTAGGTTACATTTTGCACACAACAAAGCATTGCGCAAGATGGTGACACGCGTGCTTACTGCGGATCAAAAATGCATTCTAACGACGCTTTCCAAAATGGACTTGGCTCGCTTTACGAAAAAAAAGAGTGATTTTCTGCATCGATTTGTGACAACGAATGAAACATGGATTAGCCATTATAGATCAGCATCGAAACAACAATTCTTGCAAGTGGATAGATGCCAGCTCTTCAGCTACGAAGAAAACGTAGACGATGTCATCGGCGGGAAAGGTCAGGGCTTCGGTTTTTTGGGATACGACATTAATTATGTAAACGACTATCTTGAAAAACATAAAACTATAATTGCGGAATATTATTACAAACTTCAAACAAAACTGGACGCAAACAGTCGTGAAAGCACACCCTGCCTACATAGGAAAAAACCGCTTTCCATCAGGATAATGCACCTGCCCACAAAATCATATTGGGGATGGGAATATTTAGGGGTTTGCATCATGAAGTGCTGAAATAATCGGTCTATTCCCCGGATTTGGCTCCCTCGAACTTTCACCTCTACCGCAAAATCAAAAGTTTCCTCACTGGTCAACGGATTTCGTCCAATCAAGAAGCGATTACGGATGAGGACGTATGCAGCACTTCCGGAATAACGCTACAGAGTCGGGATAGCGACACTTTAACACAGTTGGATGAAAATTAATATTTCTGGCGATTATGCTGAAAAATAAAACATTTTTGTAATCTTAAATTGTCATTTTCATCATCAGTTAGAGAACTTTTCGGATCACCCTCGTATTTTTATAAAACTTATATAATTTTTGTGTGTGTATATATACACACACACACACATATATATATATAAGTATATATATAATTTTTCAGATTTTTGAAGATTAAGGTATCTTCTTTGTCGTCTGCCATACTCTACTTATGACTTAATTTCTATATTTATATTCCCTGTTCTACATCTCCTCCATTATCAAAACAAAATCAAAAATAAAACTTAATACTCTGGAAGGTGTGCATAAAAGCAGGAAAACTTGGATTTGGAATTTTAGGAAAGGAACCAGGTGGGAGGATACAGGGGTAGGAGGAGATGAGAAGGAAACATTGGTGGTGGGTCGGGTATTAGGGCAAAAATTATATGTAACCAAGGAAGAAGTTTGCTGGTTTTGACGTATAGCGTGAGATTATCACTAGTTAAAATGACACTTGAGGTACTCGGAGCTAGTAAAAAAGACGGAGAGACATGAAGGAGAGAAGAAAATAAGAATTAAAATATGATGAAGGAATAGAAAGAGAGAGAAATGAATGGAAAAGAGGATGGCAAAGGATGAAGCAGAATTAGAGAGGGAGAGTGAAATAAAAAAATAATATAAAGTGTCACTCCTCTGCAAATTGCTTTCCATCCCCTTCGGACTCGCCTACCTCCTCGCCTGCCCCACGCACACCCTCCATCCCACCCTTACTCCCCTCCCATCTGTACCCCCCTCAAAAACCAACCTTTAACTTCCCTCCCCAACCCCCTTAATCCGAAAGCTCGCCGAGTCCCCACCCCGACTGCCGTCCCGTTCTGTCCCCCCACGCCACCAACCCCCACACCGCAAGTCATCCCATAGTCATTCCCCATTCTTCGCCACTCCCTTTCTCCACCGTTCCGTCTCTCCCTCCCGCACTCATCCTCGGGCAAAAGAACCATGATCTTCCTCTTGAGCACTCCCCCCCACGCTCACTCCCCCTTCCCATTCGAATCCCTCCCCAACCCTTCGCCCTCTTTCCGCAACATTTTTCCCTTCCATGCCGCCCTCTCTCTTCCTCTTCTTATAATTTTTTTTCCCTTTTTTCATTTTTAATTTTCCTCCGTTCCGCGGACCCCTTTTTACCATCACACTTTCCATTCCAACCTCCCTACCCTCCCTCCGCAACTTCCCCCCAGGTCACATTCTGGTCGAGGGGCAAGTGCTCTCGATTTATTATACCCGCGAGGATTTTCTTATTTTTTATCCTTCCGACATACACACGCGCCCTCCCTGTGCATTACTCGCCAGCCACTTCTAGCAATCTCTTTTCTCTCTCCCCTTCTACCAATCTCTCCTCCCGTTCTTCCAGCTCTTACATCCTCCTGACATTACTATAGATATTTGAATGGATTCCCTCTTAGACAAAATGTTCAAGTACCATTCCTTTTAAACTATATTTTTATTTTTTTCTCTGGTTTGCAAATAAATCTTTAAAAAATTGTAAAGCCTTACTATTATCCTTGGATAACTAGAAACTTTTCCCAACCATTCTCTCTATCCATTATCCTTTCAAAAAGTTGATATTTTTCATTTCTTCCATCTAATTTCCGTTTACGACAAGAAAAAAGAAGATTCACAATATTAATTGCAGGAAATATACTGGTCCTGAAAGAGTGTTTGATGTGCTCCATTTCCCCACCTCCTCTATAACTGGCCCTTTTTCTCGGCGTTGATAGAAATTTATTCAATCTTTCTCTGAAAAATGATGATGATCTCACCTACGGAATCGTTTAAACTCTTTGGAATCGTTGTATTGTATGTAATGCACATTTAGTGGATAACTCCCGTTAAAAGTTACCATCGGTAGTTTCTTGGAATTCACTAACGGTTATTTCTTTATAATTAACACAATATTCCGCAGGCCATCTCTGTCAATGCTGAAAACAAAATAATAATCGTTTGGAAAGATAATTAAGCAAACTTTCTCGAACAAATATTAAATCTTAAATATTTTCCGAAAAATAATATTGCATGTATTTTGTCTTCTCAAATAGACGAAAAAATTTTAGAATCATATAAAGTGCGAGCGCTGTCCAGAAAGTAACCTCCGTTTTCATGTAGCGTGACAAATCATTGGAAGGAGCCGAATGATGACGCACACAGTAGGCCAGTGCGTCTTGAGCTGCAGTGGTTGGAATGTCGCGCAGCTTTTCTTTGTTTATACTGGCGATTTAAAGTGGTCAATACAATTGTAATTCCTGCCATATGTGAGCTTTGTTCAGTAATAAGGTTTTCACTGATAAAAACTACAAAGCTGCTGATATCCATCGGGAAATTTGTGCTCTTAACGGACCAAATGTGATGAGTGACAACAGTTGAGCGTCAGGGCTGTCGTTCGTTTAAGATTGAGCATAGTGTCCTTGACGATGGCAGAAATGGCCGCCCGTCTGGGATGAACAATGAACTGCACCAGAAAATTGAAGAAAAGTTCGCGAAAATAAGCGTTTTACGATGTCTGAAATCTTTAGAAAATTTTCCACAGATTTCTACGACTATATTGCATGTAAACACGAATAAAAAGTTAGGCTACTACATGTTTTGTGCTCGTCTTGACGAGGAACTTCAAAATTCTGTCATCGGTTGGCTGCGATATCAGGTGTCAGAATTTTATGCTGAAGGAATTTGGAAGCCAGTTAAGAGATGTAGCAAATATTTAACTATGTTTGGTTAATATGTATAAAATAGTCGAGATATGTGGTATTAAATGAAAATAATAAAAATGTTGCTGAGAATTTCTTAATCCTGTCACCTTAAAACTGTCACCATAAACTATTATTTTTTGTACAAGATTGAGAAAATAAATTTTCAGTCCTTATTAATTTCTCCAGGTTTACCTCTATTTTCTTGGGCTGACCGCGCCTACTGACTGAAATCATTACACCGCTGACAAAGCTCATCACATTAACAATTATACTCCATTTTCTTACATCTACATCTACTTAAAACTCCGCAAGCCGCCGCAAGGGCGTGTGCCGGGGGTGTTTGGGCACCACCGGTAATTTTAAAAAAACTGCATGCAAAAGCCGTAAACTTATACAATCCACAAACGAAATATGGTCTACATTCATGCAAAAGCCCTTGCGACCGAAACACATGTTAACACACAAACTACCAACTAACATACACATGCACCTACAAATATACCTGATGTCTTTGCAATGTTTAATTTTGTTCTGATTTGCAAATTAAATGTTTTTAATATTTCTAAGGTGACTTTAGTTTCTCACTATTATGATTCCTGATTGTTCGGGGAAAGAATGAGTATTTGTATCTATCTGCACTAGAATCAATCTCCCTTATTTTATCTTTGAGGTCTAATCTACCTAAGTAGTGTGGGGTCATAGTAATTCTTCTAGTGTCAATTGTTAAACTCGTTTGTTCTGAACCTTTCTAAAAGTCTCAGTTTCGCTTGTTCTCTTCGTATCACAAGTGACTCCCAGCCTAAATCCCCTAAAAGTCCTGTCACACTTTTGTTCTTATTATAACAATATTTAACTAAGCAGGTGAATTTTCTCTGGACTTTATCTACTCCTTTTTGCCAAATTTTTACCCAAGGATCACAAATACTTGCGGCATATTCCAAATGAGGTCTAATTGAACAAAATAACACATTCCTTTAACTTCCACTAACTAACATTTCCTCAACACCCGTATAATGGAGCCGAGTTTCTTCAAAGCGGATCCGCATATTGTCCTGCTATGTGCTCCCCATGAAAGTCGTGGTGTTAGAACTACCCCCAAATATTTAATTTGTTTGACCGTAGTTAGCATCTATTCCATAGTGTATTTTCTGTTTGCCACTTCCTTTGCTCCAAAATTTCAAAACTGCGCAGGTTTGTATATTATGCATTAATCTTATCCCCCCCATTCCTTGCACCAATCCGAGAATATGTCTAAGTCTCTAGAGAGTAGCTTGCGATTTAGTCGGCTCCTTATTTTCCGGTATACCACCTCATCGTCAGCAAATAATCTGAGATTGCTAATAGCATGTGCTCTTAAGTCATTAATGTATATTAAGAATAGAAGTGGCCCTATCACACTTCCCTGGGGGACACTTGAAGTTACATATCTATCCGTCGAACACAACCCATCGATGACTACTATGTGTTTGCAATTTGATAAGAAGTCTCTAATGTCATTTATTATTTTCTCATTGGTACCATAGCATTTAAGTTAGTGTAACAATTTACTGTGTGGGACTTTATCGAAGACTTTTTTGAAATCTAGGAATACTGCATCGACTTGTGTGTTGTTTTCTCCCGATCTAATTATATCGTGAATGAGAAGACATAATTGTGTTTCGCAAGATATGCTCTTTCTAAACCCGTGCTGGTTGTAGCAGCTAGCATTTTCCTACTATCAAGAAATCTCATAATGTTACTGATAATAATGAGTTCTAATATTTTACAAGAGATTGATGTCAAAGAAATAGGTCAGTAATTGGTTGGTTTATCCTTATCGCCGCCTTCATAAACGGGAGTTATATGGGCTAGCTTCCAGTTGCGATGTACTGCGTCTTCTATCGATTTTAGAAAAACAATTTCTAAACATAGGGCAATGTCTTCAGCTAATTCCTCTAATATTCTAGCAGGTTTTTCTTCCCGATCAGGGGCTTCGTTTACTTTGATACTATGGAGCAGATGTTCTATTCCCTTCTTGGTCAATGTTATATCGCTCATGTGTTCCCTGAGTGGGTGTGGAGCTCGTTTGTTGCGTCTGTCTTTATTCTAGACGCTCTGGAAAAACTTGTTTAAAATATTTGCCTTTTTCACGCTGCCTGTTATAATTTATCCGATTTCCGTCTTCAAAGAATGTCTTGTTGGACGTTAATCCTGCATTTCCCTAATAAAGGACCAGATTGACTTTGGATTTTCCTTAAGATATTCTCATAGAATTTTAGATATAAAAGAGTTTAGAGCCGTGCTCAAGATGCGTTTCGTTTTACCACGGCATTCTTTTAGTTTCTGTTTGAATCTATTTACATAAACTATATCGTCACTTTTTATACTCTTTTTAAAATTTGATTGTAGCCTTATTTGCCTTCTTAATGACGATCTGCCTTCCCCGTTGTACCATCTGGGTTCCTTACGGTCGCATTTAAGTTTGGATGGGATGTACGTCTTCATTCATTCGCGTAAAGTATTTAATAAATATTTCCAAGTGTTCTCTGTATCGGTTGTTAGTGTTTTTGTCTTGTATTCTGGCACTTTTCTTTTAATATTCTCTCAGTCCGTTAAAATTTGCCTTATAGAATAAGTATATTTTACGCTTTTCTTTGTTTATTTTCACGACTTTAGTGTTTAGGTCTACAAAAATAGCTTTATGATTACTGATTCCGTTCATTATTTCAATGTTTGCTACGATTTCAGGCGTAGAAATATCGAAGAAATCAAGTATGCTGTGGCCACGTGTTGAGGATTTAACAATTTGATCTTAAGGGTGTTTTGCGAATATATTAAAGAGTTCTGGGCATAAATCTCTTTTTTTGGCCGATTTTCCTACGCAGCACGTGTCCCAACCCATTGACGGTAGATTTGTATCACCAGAGGTTATAATAATTTAAATAGTTAATAATTTTTGTTGCTGAGAAAGGATATTTGGTCGTCGAGCTTGTGTAGAACGCTTTCTATGTCATTTTCGTCGCATTCATATCGTTGGCTACTAAGATATGACTTTACAGCCATGAATACTCCCTCACCCAATATATTAGGCATGTCCCTTCTAAGTGCAATATGGCATAGTGTGGCTTTCATTTTTTAGAAAAAAGTACAGTGCTGTACACGCGTAAAGAGCCGTCATACGAATAGTGTAAAAAAACATGAACATCAAGGTATTAGTGATACCGTTGAATTTGGGAAAGGAGAAGAGACAAAGAACAGTAGTCAGCTGTAATGAAAAAAAGAAAGTTATCTTCTTCAAAAATAGTGCCGTAGTCTTAGCCCAATACAAAATACCAGAGAAGCCTTTCGAATGCAAGAATTTTAGGCCTATATTGATAAATAAACACAACAGTGACGACTGGTTTATAGTACAACTAAATCGGATGCAAGTAAAAATAGAAAATCTTCGATTAAGAGCAAACTAGTTATATTTGAACGAAGGAAATAAAAATATCTCTCGAAACGTAGGTCAAGCCGACAGGAGTCCTTGAAGAGCAATTAGATAAATTATTGGCGTCGGCATATTTGTGAACGCTCCGCACATCATTGAAGCTGGCTTTACGCTTCAAAAGTGCCTCCCTATGAGAGATCTCACGGATGTTGACGATATATAATGACCTTTTTTAATTGCTATAAGTATCAGCTTTAAATAACTTAGATTCTGTCTTAGATCGTTCGCATTATAATTTCAGAGACAAATTTTCGAAGAAATTGGTTTTCTGTGGACATATTGGCTGTGTTGAGACGCTGGTCAGGTGATTATGCCGGAAAAGGAATAATCGTATAGGTCTCATCTCTTATCCTTGACATCTTGCGTACAGTAAGATTTCGAAAATGACATTTTCAGTCTCCTAATACAAATAACTGCGAAATTTAACGAGAAGGAATTCAGTTTTCTTAAATATGTTGACCGTATGAGTTTGGTTACTCATAAAATCACCCTCTTTGCCGGAAACATTAGAAGGGAATCATTAAGACCCGCTGGAAGAAAAGAAGAAAGAAAAAATGCTGAGGAACACCAAGTCCTTAAGGAATTGCCGCCAAGGCGCACTACTACCTTTCGGTCCACAAGAGAGCAGGGACAGCCCTTTTAGGAGACGCTGGAACGGGAAGGAAGGAGAGAGGGAGATCTGAGGAGGAAACTGAGGGACCTGGACGGGTGGGGGGATCTGAAAGAGGAGCACATGGCGGGGAGGGGAGAGTAGCAGCCGACCACGCCCGCAGCAGAGTCCGGCATCGATCGAACTTGGGACCTCCCAAGTACGGATTCAAGGGAGGGGGTGGCGGAAAGGAGACGGGGGAACGAGAGACAGGGGGGATAGAGAGCTGGGCGAGGAGGTCCTCATACTGGGGGTGAAGGTGAGAGCGGGTGGGGGAGAAGAGGGTTCGGCGGTAAGATGGCGCAGGGTGTCCTGGGTGTGTGTTTGTGTGTGTGTGTCGGGTGGGGACCGGGGCCCTGGGTGCACTGAGTGCTCTGTGGCGGCGGCAGGAGAGCTTGGTGTGTGGGGGAGGCGTGGGACAGAGGAGACGGAGGGAGTGAAGGGGGGGGATGAGGGAATGGAAGCGGGTGGGAGGGTCTCTTTGCCGGCCTCCCGTTAAACCTCCCCTCTTCCCTCGGCCGCCCTTCTGCTTCGTCCTCCCCAAGTCTTCTGCCCTCCCCTTCAACCCCCTGCCCGCCCCTAAAGGAGCCTCGTCGCTAAAGGGAACTGCCCTTTAGAGCACAGAGATTCAACTACCAGCGACATTTCTGAACGCCGAGGAAAATTTTCCAGCGAAAATAAACAGCATGTTGGGACATCAATTTCCTCCAAGCGTCATTTAATTCACCAAAAGTGGTTTAACGTTCGCAAAGGAAAACGTCTGATCACGAAAAATGACCAAATTAGAATGCGGAAATAAGGATGATGAAGTATGAGAATATCTCAGGAGAGAAGGTAAAGGAAGCATACGTCAGTCTATCGGTGCTCTTATTAATATTACTATCACAATCAGTTTATTATTCTCCAAATAACAAATATGTGTATTCATTAGGATTGGGACAGGCGCGAATTCCTTTGCATAGAGGGACACTAAATTTGTGAACAAATCAAATGGTAGAGATGAAAAAGAGGCTTAAATTATAAATGATAAACATGATAAATATGAAGAGTAAAGAACCAGTATCTTAGTATTAATTTTTACTGCATAATTGCCAATTTCTTTTAATAAGACAAAAAAGCAACTTTTTGGAACGAGACGAATATGATTATCGATTAATATTGTATACCATTTCACCAGCTAATGATTGCTATTATTATTATTTAAATATAGACAGAAAAATAAGGAAGCAGATAATTTTGCTTATATTCATTTAAACCTGGCCCAATTAAAAAACTTACGAAAGGCTGCCTGAAATGAGTCCTTAAATTTTTTCTCAAGCAGTTCCTTTAAGCTTAACGACTCTTCCTTAAATTCAAAGAAAGAATGGATTCAAAGGAATCATCTCTTTAAACGTCTATTTGACTACAGAATGGAGTGACGAACTCTTTATAACGCTCTCTTTTTATGTGATGAATAATAAAGGAAATTCTTTATCAACTCGATGGTGAACCATTCATGTAATGGTTTAATTAAAGTTATGAAGACTTTTTAACTATAGTTATATGGGTGAATATTGGAATAAACAAATGTGATTGAACCATATAGATGATACGTAATTTGAATATTTTATCCAAGTACTTCATCATAATGCGGCCATATCTTATTATTTAGATAAGTATTTTTTTGCTACAGTTTCAAAATCTAATAGAGCAATTTATTGGAGTAGAATTTTAGGTCCCAAATGAGTCCTCCAGGTGATGGAGGCTGTATGCTGTCACATTATAATTATCAAGTTCCCAAAAATTAAGAAACCATGTAACAGCAATTTTTAAGCGCTAAATATAGATATATTTTGTTAATCCGCTATTAGGTAGCTAACATCGATTCAAATTATATATAATTCCATTTACAACGTACGTAAATCTGGAATTTCTATTATTTATAGTTTTAAAATGAGAGATACGATAATTGTATGGTTAGATATAAAAAAATCCCTAAACTACGAAACTGTTATTAGTGGCTTTGCTTAGTGCGATAATTGAAGTAAGCATTTGAAAGCTCATATTACTATTAGTCCCGTAATTTAAATTCCATTAAAAATTGCATTAATCCTCACTGATAAGTTAGTATAATTCCAAAATATACTTTCATAAAAGTTCACAATGCATTTACCATTACATTTATGAGTGGACGAATACTCAATATCAGATATTGTTTGCTTAACATCCTGTCCATGAATACGAGGAGAAAACAGCATAGGAAAGAGAAATGGTGATAATAGCATTCTATAAATAAGGAAAAGAATAATATAAATAAGGAAAAGAATAATATTTAAACTTAGAACATAATTCAGACACTCTAAGTTGACATTCTGACTTTAAAATCAGTACGCTAGATGTTTTACTTATATTATACAACTGTATTTAAAATAACGCATTGCTTAAGCCTCCACTGCAAAACATTTAAATAGCAACGATAATTTGACGAACATTTATTTGGATAAGATTCGGAAACCTGTAAAAGAAATAAAAAAAATTAATTTAAGAAACCCTAAGATATTGTGTGCGCAAAAACTATAAATGGGAATACTACAGTTCATGGGACAAACACCACTTATGCATGTATGAAGACAGAAGGAGGTGAATTTCGGAAATTTAATTTTTGAAACCTTTATTCACTCGATATTAGACAATAAAAAATAAAATTTTCTCTTCCAATTTATGAGCATCAACTTTTATCGAAGAATAAATAGCTGTTGATTAAAAAATTACAAATTTCTAATCATGACGATTATTTTTATTTATAATAAAATCCCACGCTTAAGCACAACATGTGTTGCAGTTAGTGCTCTGTGTATTCAGGTACATTAGAAAAATTGTATACACTTCTAGGCCAAATCCAGACATTTTACCAAACTATTCATATTTCATATTTATATTATATTCATATTTCATTTAGGTAATGCTGAAATCAACAAGAATTTTGGAAAAATCAGTGAAGATAGCCTGTGCTCGACTTCCAGGGACCATCATATTTCCCCATGGTAAAGCCCTGAAAAGATTAAAAATGTCCATATTTCGTTTATTCTGCATAATAGTTAAGAACGGAACTAATGACCAGGATAGGTATTTATGGCTTTTTTCTTTTTTACCATCAAATGTTGTATTAATGATAAACATGAACTAAAAGAACATTCTCCAACATGTTATAGCATTTCCTCAACCTTGATAGGTGTTCTTCATTCCCTATCAATATATAGTTGTTCTTAGGAAACGAACCAGGAGTATATATTCCGAAGATTAGCAAACAACTTTTTTTAACTGCTCTTAGCTATGAACCAAGTCTCTGAAAACGTTAGCTTTTTATTTACATTTGACTGGTCAAACAGTGATATCCGCATTCTTGCAACAATAGTCTAACTGTTTTCATTAGTTCTTGAACACTATTTAAAACATATATCATATCCATCAACTAATACTTAATTTTCGACTTTTTAACATTAACAGGGATTTATTAAAAATCTTCAGAATTCACCTAATGCTTGCCGTTCTTAACGAATCGTGACTTTTCTTTTTTTTTCAAATCTGCATTAAAGGTTCTCGTCCTCACAATTTTTAAATCTTTCTTCTCGTTTCTCCGCATCCAAAGGTCTCTACCATTATCATTCAACCTCTAACTCAACCCGACCACCAACCACTCCTCGCTCCCCACCTCCCGTCCAATCACTCACTCATCGCTGTGTCTCAGCCCAAAAGCCAGACCCAAACGCTCCATTAGTCCCGCCGTTTCTTATTTTCCTCCCCCTCCTCCTTGCCGCTTTTTCAACCTCGGCTACCCACACAGCTTCACACCCTCTCAATCCAGACTTCATTCCCTCCCTCACCCTCATCGGAATCGCTGGCACTACAAAAGGGGAAAGAGGAACAACGGGGTTCCACTACCGCTGCGAGCGTAATGACTCGTGCATGGTGAGAAAATAAGAGTGCCAAGGCTCTTGTGTGAAGAGTGGGTTTATACGAGTGTAGGGGAAAAAAAGGCAGTGAGGTCAGTCCCTTTAGGTGAACTTTCCTTTTCAGCAATGTTTCACGAAATGTAGGTCACATCATTCGTTGGTTTTACGAACAGTTTATTTGGAAATATAATATTAGCAATCTAATCTGACATAACCAGTGAAATAAAAACTTTATAATAATCCACATTAATCAAGTACTGCTTCACTCAGTTAATTATTTAATTTATTCATTCATTCACCTGAAGATGATGCGCAGCAAAGAAGAAAGGGGAAGAAAACTCCAATGGCCGTAAGGATTAGTTGCCAATCTCTCGTCAGACCAAATGTTGTGTTGGTGTGACGGGAATCACGTCAGGGACCAACCACAACCTCTCGACCAGAATACCCTCTGTGGTGGTTTACGGGAGATTAATCCGCGTCAGGGACCAACACACAGCCACACGCACACTATCCTGCCTGAAATCCTTCACGAGGCTGTGAGACCCTGTTAAAGAATTTCAGATGGAGATGGAATCCTTCACGAGGCTGTAGAGTAGACCCCGTTAAAGATTCCAGGATATTCTCAAGCACACACTCTGTGGCGGTTTACGGGAGATTAATCCGCGTCAGGGACCAACACACAGCCACACGCACACTATCCTGTCTGAAATCCTTCACGAGGCTGTGAGACCCTGTTAAAGAATTTCAGATGGAGATGGAATCCTTCACGAGGCTGTAGAGTAGACCCCGTTAAAGATTCCAGGATATTCTCAAGCACACACTCTGTGGATGGCACAGACCAAACACACACACAAGCACTCGAGAAACGCACACACACTCAAAAGGGCCCAACTTCTGGGAGAATCTGGACACAGGTAAAAAGCAACTAGGAAGTGCGTCGAACACGCGTGTTTCGGCCACAAAGTGGCCCTCTTCAGCGAACCGAAGGGAAAACACCTCCAACACAAGGTTGAAAGTAAACAACCGTAGACAAACGTCATATTTATATAGAGACTGTGGGAGTTGGGGGGACCAATCGAAATAGGTGGAAGATGGAAAGGGGAGGGGTACTTTAAACGTATTGGTGAAGAGGAAGGAGGCAACTAGATTGGCAACTAATCCTTACGGCCATTGGAGTTTTCTTCCCCTTTCTTCTTTATTGAGAGGCCGTAGAGCTCATTATTTCTTGCTATGATGCGCAGCATCAAAACCATGGTCGTAGGGCATTAAAAGTGTGTGGAAGTGTCAAGTTTCTGTTATTTTTTACCCTCATTATTCATTCTTATTTATTAACTCAAAAAAGGCATGTAAAAAGATAAATCTCCGCTGGAACATAATCCTCTTTATACTGCAGAGCTAAAAGTATCGCAAAATGATGGAAGATACACGTTTATTCACAATATATACTAAAAATTTTAAGTGACAGTAATTTAGGTTGTACCGAGCATGCTATCCACCACTGAAGGAACAAAAACTATCAAAGAAGTCGGCAAGGATGTGCACCTTCATCTTTACTTTAACGATGGCATATAAAAGACCAGATATTACTCATACTTCTTACGATGAAGTACGTGGTGGCCGAGAAAATGGGAAATTAAAAAGGTTACTTGGCTTGGACAAAATGATAAAGTTAAGCTTTAAAAGAAATGAAAAATAGCAAGTTTTTCAGCGATAACCTAATATTATCTAATTGAGAAGAGCAACAAAAATAAAAATGAAGCATTAAAGTGTAGGTATTTTGCTTTTTCGAATAGAGGATCACCAGAGATAGCAAAATTCACAGGCGTATACAAATAGCACTGGAGAGAGATAGCATAGAGCATATTTTTAATATAGAAAACATATCATTAAGAGGTAAACTTAGGATATATTTCTCCATGATTGCGAGATATGAACCATAGCAGCAACAAACGATCAATATTTTGTTACTTCTGTGGTTCATGTCTTGCATCATAATACATTAGCATCGCCTTAATGGCATTCCAAAATTAAATGATGAATAAATGGAAGCATATCAATTCTACGGATTGCTGGAGAAAAAAAAGGTCTCGAATGCACTAAAATCTAATATTTTTCATTTCTTTCGCATTATTTTGTTTTATTTTTCATTTTAACACATATTGTGAGGCATGATAAGTTTTCGTAAAAACCCGTTGAGAAAAAATTGATCTAAAAAATAAGAAAAAGAACCTAGAAAGTACACTTGAAAACGTAGAGAGAGGCATGTCAGAATGAAATTTACTAAATGAATGTACTATACCTAACAGTGAACAAAACAAAAAATGATTTTGCCACAATGAGGGCTTTTAATAATTTACATTCAATTATTGACTTAAAAAAGAGAAGCTGGAAGAAGTACGAATAATGGTGACATTACCGCTCAAACTTTCAAATAATCTTAATTGAGGCGCAAAAAGATGAAATAATGAAAAATTTAAGGAAATGGAAGAAATGAAATTAAACTCATCGTGATATTTGGTAAAATAAAATTGAGTTAAAGTGGCAAAAGAGAATAGATGGAATACATAAAAAAGAGAGAAAAGACAAATTTTTCAATTTACAATGACGCGGAGGGAAAATTGCAAAGTTGCGTCGGTTACGCCATCTGGATTCGGGGAGGCGTTTTTGTGCTTCGTGTTGAAAACCGGAGAAAACGAAAAAACTTAATTTTAATAGGAAGATAGAAAATATTTTTTGAGAATATTCCACAACTATAATTCATTAACATCTGTTTTAACATCATAATTTAATATCATAGGTTGACGGGGAAAAAATCAACAGCTATTCAGCATCGTAGATAAAATACGTCGTACACTTTGGTTGGATAAGAGTATAAACTAAACAAATTTATAAATCTTAAAATTCTAAGAAAGGTTCAATTCACGTTTCGGAGCTTGCTTTAGATGCTTTGTATGAAAAGCCATTAATGATTATCAGAATCATCAGTAAACTAGCGGAAGCAGTGTTTGGTTGTTATTAGCTATGCGCATTGTTTCGACGCATACGTCCAGATTATCGTAAATTTCATGTGATAACACTACAAATATTTCTTTTGAACATTTATGATTTTAAGCTTGAGATTGAGGGGCAAAAACCTTATTAATAATAAAATGGAGCAACAAAACTCGGGTAGTTTAATAATAATACCAACAACGGCAGTAGCCAATACGAAGGTTAGTTTTATGTGTGAGGGTAAAGCTTACTCTATCTAGCACAAACGACGAGGAAAATTTACGCAACAGTGTAGGGAGGCCAGTACCTATTCCAGGAATAATCAGCATTCAATTATCTCAATAGATGGAATATTTGCCAGTGATGAAGGCTTTATTTTTTTCATTCATGCTAAAAAAGAGTCTCATAATATTAGGTTCTGTTTGCATTGCGAATTTGACTCTCTTGAGAATATTATTATTTACCATATTTTTTCGGGCATTTAAAGTACAAGGTAATACCTATTTCATTAAATCTTCTCTTTCCATCCCTCGTCTCTCTCGGTGGGGCGGGAGGGCCTCACGCCGTCCGCTCCCTACAGTGGTGTGTCACATTCCCTACCTGTGACTTAAGGGCCGGAGACTATGAGTTTACATGTGAAAGTAGAATTTTCCCACTCTTACTTTCCAATTCAGCACTACCTGTCAGGTTATGGTGAAGGCCTGTCTATTAATGGTTGTGGTTAATTTTTATTCCCTTTTTTCGCATAACAAATAACTAATTTATTAGGTGAATTAACCCTTGTTTTGTATTGACCCTTCCTCCAGTATGTACAAATATTTTCACGATATTTGATAGATATTTAATACATATTTTTCCCTTTCCCATTCATCTCCCATATCCTCCCTTACCACCTACCATTCCCATTTGGTGCTTGCGACACCTGCCACACCCCTTTTTGGTGGATCACGGGGTATTTACGTCGTTTTCGAAAGCATTTTATTCAATCAGCACAGGGATAATAATGTGAATGCCTGTATTTAGCACAAATATTTTCTAAAATCAAAAGAAATTGAAAATTACTTTATGCATAAGTAGCAGCGCATACACGATAAGATTCAGCCCAATTCTACAGAAATATTGAAGCATTTAGGTTTCGATAAAAATATTATTAAGCTAATAAATCTATGAATCTAAATATATATAATATATATATATATATATATATGTATATATATATGTGTGTGTATATACTATATATATATGTATGTATATATATATATATATGTGTGTATATATATATATATGTATGTATATATATATATGTGTATATATATATATATATATATATGTGTATATATATATACATATATATATATATATATATATATATATATATATATATATATATATATATATATATGTATATATACGAAAGCTCGAACAATTATCCGTGTGAGTGTCCTTTTAAATGTTGCTATTCTATTCTATTTGTGTTATATTGTGTCAGCCCATTATATATATATATATATATATATATATATATATATATATATGTATATATATATATATTTATATATATATATGTATATATATATATATATGTATATATATAGCGAAATCTAATTAATAAATGTATCTCGCAGTAACCAAAAAATATGTATTCATAAAAAATGCTAAGTTTAACTTCCTGATCCCAAGAGAGCACAAATTGCCGAGCTTTGTAAATTGTCAAAGTGGGAAATAGTTATAGAGCAAATGTAACCCAACTTTCGAAAAAAAGAGAAGTTGAATTTATGAAACCTATTTTTACAAAAAACGATGGTGAAAATAATTTGCATGAATAAATAATTCATCGTAAATATCTATCAAATCATGTATAATGAATCAATTAATTCATATTTACGTTCCTTGACTAAAGAATTCGCTGTCAATAATCAACCATTGATTTCTTAAATAATTTACAGTCTAATTTTAAAGGTCAGCTTCAGAACCAAGTCTAAGAATCTATGGATGAGCTGACATATTTCACGCTGGGTTTCCCCAAGAATTTATATTTAAATCGGCAGACCAAGTGGCCAGATAATATGAACCTATGTAACATTATCTCCTCATCAAACAGTTCGAGGAATCGTCTCTTATTATAAGTTCATTGAAAAAAACAGTCTCTAGTGTGATTTGATTTCAAACACTGGACTTGACCCAGACGGTACTATTTTTTAGGAAATTTTCCATTAAAAAATCCTAAAAAACGAAATTTATAGATCCTATTATTATTATTGGTAATCTACCAGTTAATATAGGTTTCGGATGAACAAAATTTATTCACGAGTTAAAAAAAAAATAACCCAAATCCATCAAAGGCATAGTTTGTATATAATGAATGATTTGGTACCACAGCCAAAAACTCAAGAAATAAAAGTGAAATGCTGAGGTAATTGGCAAGAAAAAATAAAATCCAAGGGAATTCGAGTAAAAGCAATTACATCTAGAAAATAAAGACGGAGACTAAGGCAATGTGAAAGAAAAAATGGCAGAATTGATGTTGGCGAGGAGAACGAACACTTGAGAAGTGGAATGGGCTGCCGATTGGAAAACAAGCAAACTCTCCAAATCTGCGCCCCTCTTGGCACCCAACATCCTTTCGAACACTTAAAGAATGGACTACTTCATTCGAAGAGGCTCGGGACGAAAGCGACCCCAGTCCCTTCCCGGACGCGCAAGTTTCTATTCCATTTCCCCGATTCCCCCTCCGCTCACAATAAAGCACTAACTGAAATGAGACGTTCCCGAATGCTCCGATATCACTTCCCATCCCTTTTTCCCCCTTTCCCTTCGATCCACCGGTCTTGTTTCTTACAAACCCTAATACACACCTCCAAAACCTCCATTTCAAATCCTATCCCTACTTTAATACTCGGTAACACCCTCAGTTTAACTCTTTCCTCCATCCTCATTTCCCAGCCCCTCCCCACCATACTCTTCTTTCCACGTCACGCCCCCCACACCACAGTTCCCTTTTCGACTTCTACTATCCACGCCCCCTACCCCCCTCCATTGCTTTTCTTATACCAGCTAGTAGAACGCGCCAAATTTCCTTTCCTCTGCCGAAAACCCATCCTCTTCATCTGACAGTCGGAAGAAGAGAGAGAGAGAGTAGAGTTTCGTGGTTCAGCCACCAGAGGCGTTAAAAATGCTTCCAAGAGACCATTTCAATTTCACTAAACAGATTTATTACCAATTACGCCCCTCCCTCGTCTCCCCTTCCCCGTCTTCATCTTCGCTCAAGTTAGAGTTTGAAAAGAAAGAAGGGGATGAAGAGTGGATGGAGGGTGAGGATTTGGCGGGTTAGCGGAGGGGTGAGTAGGGAGGGTCGAAACGTCGGCTGGAAACGAATTAAGAGAAGGGTGGGAGAGGCGAGGGAGACGAGGGAAGGTGGAAGTGGGGGATGAACGAAGAGAGAGGGGGAAGCAATAAAAAAGCGATAAAAAGACTCCTAACCGTGAAATAGGAGGGATGCAAATGGAGGACGAGTTTGGCAGCAAAAGAACATCCAAGAGTAGGTTAAGAGGGATATCCAAAATCCCTATGCGTCTAACTTCATTAGGTTAAACGGGATCTGTCTGGTGTGTTTTGAAATAATTATTTAAAAATGAAATTATCATTTAACTTCAGAGTATTGAAGTCACAATTCCTTGGTGGGAACAAGCAGTTTTCTACAGCACCCCCACATTACGAATAAAACGAAGCAGTAATAAAGTCGGCTTGATATGAAATAACATCTTCCATGATCTGGTGAAATATTTATATATCGTGTGAACATCAGCATCAGTTTCAATAAAACGAAACTAAATATACCTCTAAACTTTTACCTAAGTCAGCAGCAAAGATATATAGGCTTAACTTTGAGGACAAAAATTTAGAATTCTTAGGTTGGCCTTTACCGTTACATAATATTAAAAGACTTAAAAAATCAACTCAGAATTTTGATACAATCCAGACTAAATATCTCCTGAAAATAAATACAGGGTATGTATTACTTGTAAATTGCTTTCAGAACTTGACTGGAGGGGAGACCTGTACATTACGAAAGGCATGGCGGTATATGATCACCCAAATTCGAGCGAGTGATTATTTTCTGGACGTTAAAAGTAGCACAAAACTTAATACGAGGAGCTTTAAAGTTCTACGATCTCCTAATTTTTTTGACAGAACTACGTGCAACAAATAGTTCGATCTTAAATTCTCTGTTCTTCTTTACATACTTTACGAAATAGCAACTATCCACAGCTAAATCTAATTCTTACCTAAAGCAACGCGTTATGACGCAGTTGGATTGTAGCGTATTTTTAGCAATTGAGATGCAAGTGATATCGTGTCAGCTTCACGGGAACATAAAACCCAAATTTTGGTACTACAATACCTTCAATATTCGAATCTAAATATATATTTGTCAAAAGTAAAAATTTTCTAGGTCAAGCCCCTGGGTTCTTGAACTAGATGACCAACAAGAAAAATTCTAGTGTTCTAGGAAAACGAAGTAAACAAGGATTAATCCACCGATTCGCATTGGTAGAGAAGCAAATTTATGAGTAAGACGACTTCCGCATAAGCATCGCGGAGTCTTCAAAAAGAAGGTCATTTAGAATGTCAATATTCCACATGATGAATCCTTAGACCTATGCCATTTATTATCATGCCATGAAGTACTACCTTGATCAAAAATTTCCCGGAATTTATATTCGGTTTTCGGTATGTCCATCAGTGCTTCCTGCGATTTTTCCATTACTTCCTCTCGGCTGCTAAAACGCGTTCCCCGTAATGGTTTTTTAACTCGATTGAACAGAAAGAAGTCACAGGGAGCCAAATCAGGTGAATTCGGTGGCTGTTGGATGGTATTTGTTGCATTTTTCGTCAAAAAATTACGAATAATGATAGCACTGTGCGACGGTGCGTTATCATGGTGCAAAATCCACGAGTTTTCTGCCCACATTTCTGGTCTCTTTCGGCGAATTGCTTCACGCAAACGTCTCATAACGCCCAAATAATACTCTTTGTTTACTGTCTGGCCTTCTGGCAAAAATTCATGATGCACTACACCGTTGTAATCCATGAAAACCGTCAGCATTGCCTTCTTTTTTGACTGAAAACGACGTGGTTTTTTTGGTCTCGGCTCATTTGGTGAACGCCATTCACTTGCCTGATGTCTGGATTGCGTGTCGTACTCATAAACCCACGTCTCGTCTCCAGTAATGATCCTTTTGATGAATGTGGGATCGGATTCAGCCTCGCAAATCATGTCTTTTGCGACGTCAACACGGTCTCTTTTTTGCATGAAATTGAGGTCTTTTGGCACCAACTTTGCTGCTACACGACGGAAACGCAAATCATTAACCACAATGTCTTGGGCGGATCCATAGGCAATGTTCAAGTCCTCCGCTATTTCTCTGATGGTTAATTTGCGGTTATTGACCAACATTTCTTTTACTTTATCAATTTTTTCACCGACTTTCGATGTCGATGGTCTGCCACTGCGTTCATCATCTTCGATTGACTCACGACCACTTCTGAACCGCTCGTGCCACTGGTAAACGACCGTTTTTTTTTAGAGAATCGTTGCCGAAACACTTTTCCAACATTTCCAACGTCCGTGCGCCACTAAATCCGTTTTTTACGCAAAATTTAATACAAGTTCGTTGTTGCAAATTTAAATCCATGTCTGAAATTGTAAAAAATCGCCAACACACACAGAGATAGATGTACTCTTGGCTACGTAACTTTTGCAAATGTCAAGTTATGACACTAAGATTTAAAGGGAATATCAACAACAGATGTACCAATTTAACAAAAAAAACAGAACTCAAATCGGAACGATGGGAGCGCCACACGGTGGTTATTCCGGGAACTTTTTGATCAAGGTAGTATATTCCGACGCTTGACGTCTCCGCAAAAACTCACACTTGTTGGGTTTAGGTACTTGGTTGGAACCCAGGGCCAAATCTACGCCAGAACCATTACCTGAACGCATTTACCTCTATAAGGGACGTGATGGTCCAGGGGTAGAGCTTTGGACCATTGGCGCGAGGCCCCGGGTTCGATTCCCGGGTGAGCCTTTGGGCACCCTCAGCTTCACCCGAGCTGTGAAATTTTTTGCATACCAGTACTTCCTGGGAAACTATAATCGGCAGAAGGAAAGGATCTGCCTCCCTACCCAATTGTGTGAATTTTACACGCCGTTGGGCAATATATAACATTAACTATCAAATCAATCATGGGGTTGATGACTGTGTTTATAGTTTTAAACCCAACTTTACCACCGTATCCATTATAAGGAGGGCAGTTCTAAAAAGAGTGACAACAATAACGTTTATTGGATTAATTCAATGTGCAAAATGTAATCATATATTTAGTTCATTTTTAGCTGAAAATTCAATGTACACATCTACATTCCGCTAATTTGCCACCAATATTCAGCGTCAGCGGCAGTAGTTGCAAGTGGAAATATGTTTATTTCACCTAATTCTAGCTCTGGTCATGAAAAACTGTTTCCACAGAGGTGTTTCAGTATATTGGTGAATGAGAAAAAGGAACAATATTTTAAACCATCCTCTAGTGGTGTTAAACAGAAGGGCAGGCTTTTCATGAGCCTCTAGTAGCATTACATAGGGCTCGATTAATGATTTGTTTTGACGAAAGCAGAATTATTACGCAGCGTATTAAGTGTGTTACCTCGTTGTAGCAGTAGACGAATGAAAAACGTTTCAGCTTACCACGTCAACAAATGACTCAATAATAGAACAAACAAATTGTACTACATTTATATTACTATGAAATGAGCAATGTAACATAGTATTAAATTTTTACACAACACATTATACGAATATAAATATACGAACACTTCATTATCCATTTTTTCATGCATGATCCGTTTCATTGATTTATTATTCAAATGAAAATAAATGAATGGTAAATATTTGCTATTTGGGAATAGATTAATAAAAATCCTTAGAAAACTGGAGTTAGGTGTTTACTTTTCATTAAAATCCCAAAATACGTTTGCTGTATGAGAACTGAGCAATAACTTACATTCCTTATAATCTACAGTGCGTTGAAGTTACATGTAAAAGGTGTCACACGTTGCATACGCACGCGCCCTTGGTAATTTGGAAGGCATTGTGTATACTTCTATGCAGGATTTAAATTTAGATAATTTAAAAAAACTATTTTCACGATAGTCTCTCAAAAAGTCTCCATTTAATATGCAATAACTATGAAGGCAGGGCGAAATATTTTGGAATCATTTTTGCTTTATTGGTAGGGAAAATGATTAAATTACTTATCTGAAAGAGCCGTTTCCAGAAAAGTTAAATATAATGTCGTTGCAAAAAAAAATGCGTTTAGGTCAACGAGTTTAGAAAATGTGGAAAATTTTAATTTTTTTCTTCTGAAAAATATTCTGTTATGGAGAAAAATGAGGTGAACTAATATCTAGATTAAATAGTAATATTTCGTGAGAGAAGGACACCTTTCTCTCATACTATTTGTTCAATGGAAAGTACTCTGCAATAAAACATCGCAGTCTATTCCTACAGCCGTTACTATGTCGTTCACTACGGTCCTACGGTCCCAATTCCTTCCGTCGATGTTATTATTATGTACGCTGGCTTCAGAACGATCTCAAAGGGTTTATGCCTAGTAAAAGGTAAATGTATATCTACGGCTTCATCTTTTTTTCTCGTACTCCGCTGAACTTGGTCCTTCTACAGTTAAACTTCTCTTGTACAACAGAAAATAATTAATCTTCATAAAACTATGACATAAATAGCAACCAATTACACTATGGCAAACCTTAGGGAAATAATGGAATAAATAACTGGGCATTATGGGCCCACCCGTTACCCTTAATGAGAAGGACTTCTAAACAGTAACTAGGAAGCATAATAAAAGACGGCCTAAAATATTTCTTGATAGAATTGACAGGAATAAATTTTGAGAAATAATTTTCAGAGGCCATTTCATATGCTCATTTGATAAAAATCAGGGCGGAGAGAATAATACTAAACTAAGTTGAAAAAAAATTTAATTCGACGGCGTGAGTACGGGAAGAGTGAAAATGTATCTTGACCTTTAATTTTATACGGAATATGTAATGTAAATGTAGAAGAATCTCCAAAGAAATTATCTAGCGGAAATAGTTATTTTAGAAGTTTAACTTTTAAGCTTAGATAGTCAATAAAAAATCGGTACTTTCACTGAAAAAAGGAGAACTTAAAATACTTAATTATCCTATTTTCTGTACTACAAAAAAAGCAAAAGCTAACCTTACTAATTCGTCGTAATCAATTCAATCCAATATCGCTTACAGTATAGGTCGTTATAATTGGAGCTAAATTTTATCCCGATTCAGTTGCGTCCCACTAAAATCAAGAACTTAGATACAATCCAGATTCATTAATTTCAAGCTGAGGTAGGGTTGCTCCTTACTTAGGTAATTGATCAATTAGATCTTTAAAAACTTAATTTTATAATATGTGCCAAAATTTACTTTTATAAGAATTTTACCTAGATGATGAATGTTTTTATGTTTGATTCAGGTTCAAATTGAGCTCTTTCCATAGATGCATGCTTTATTAAGGAAATTTAAACACAATTTGAAATTTATCAATGCCAAATTTCTTGGCTTGAAGTTCACGAGATATATGTAGAAAAAAGTGCATTAAGTGTGTTCAATTTCATTTTTGCCTAGACACATTTTTTCAATCTACCCCAGGGAATGAATTCTTTTCATTCATAGTTTTGGTAAACGCTCTTTTGTGACCATTTTTTTAACTTGCGCCCAAGTTGCTCATTCAAATAAAAATGGTCCCTTAAATTCATTCAGACATAATAAAATTTAGAGTATCATACAATTACACCACACTATTATATAGTACTCTTCAAGCTATTACGATCTTCAAGAAAATTAGTTTAAAAAGAAAAAATGAGTCCCCTGTATTTCGATCACAACATTTGGCCCATAAAATATCATAATTAGCAACAATTTCTTGCTCTTCACGGTTGCGGCCAAAATTCGCAGAACTCCATTTCAGGCGAATTCACAACATACAAAGCTTTTGAAAAAAGACAATTTCAAAATATCGCATGAGCCTTTATCACTCGCGTACATAACTGAACATTCCTGCTAGGCTATTTCCGGGCATGAAATAAGTTTATATCTGAGCGTTTCAAAATTGAATAAATTGATATATTACTAGTTTTGTCACAGTAGCAAAACTAGTTATAAAAAACCCATTCATTTATTGGTGAAAACATCAAATACAAACTAAATTTCCTAATTTCCTAATATTTCTTTCAATTAATGCAGATACAATTTAAATAAAACATTCTAATCAAGACTTGAACGACACGACTCTAATAAAAATAGCTTTCCCAGGCGCCAAAAAAATTTGATAAGGAAACAAATTGAGCAAATACGTAAACGACGTGGCAAATGCTTGAAGCGTTCTGTCATTCAACCACACTCACTAAAGCGTACTCTCTTTAAAATGTGCAAATAGACCGTACTAAGAAGTCGAGACAGTAGGATTAAAATGTATCAGCCGTCAAAGCCATCGCCCCAAACAAAAACATATCCCTTTTATTCACCCCAAACACAGCCGCTTGAATAAAAAGCAAACGACCAGAGGAATAAAAAAAGAATTGCGGAAAGAAATACGGGGGCACGGAGCAAGGTTATTACGAGCGTTAAAGTATACATCGCCAGTCATCCAAACCCATCAAATTAAAGTGGAGCAATTGTCCCTCGCCGTGGCAGAGCAAAATATTCATTCAAAAACACAGCTCAGAGAGAAAGAGAGAGTAGGAGAGGGTGATGAGGTGGGGAGAGGGTCTAAAGGGGGCGAAGGAAGTGACGGAGGGGAGTGAGAAATGGGGCGAGAGAGACAATGTTTCAAAGCCATCTCTACATTTTGCAGTGGTGTGAGGGAACCGTAGTCGGGGGGAATTGAGGAGAGGGGATGGAGGAGGGGTGGGCAAGCAAGGCGAGAGGGAAGGGAGGGGAACGGAGGAGAAAAGAGTTGAAGCTTCGGAGGCATGCATAATTGCGACTCCAATTGGGATGGTTGTCGAGTTTCCAAGAAAGAGGGCGGGAGGGAGAGCAGGCGTAGAAGAAGACGGACGGAGACAGAAAGTGCTCCGACGAAATAGGAGGAAAAGAAAGGGAAGATGACTGGCTCGACTTACTCCCCAACTACTACACAGGCTCTCGCTTCACCCCCGCCCATCTAAACGCCGCTCGCTTCCGTACTTCTCGTCTTTTTCTCTCAATCTCTTACGGGTGACTCTTCTTATTCTTCCCTTTTCCTCCATTAACACTCAAGCTTGCAAACGTTATGAACCACCCCTCCCAGAGTTTATGCCGCTTTTTTTGAAATGTGCCCTGCCATTTTCCCCAATAATATCTCCCAATATAATTTCCATAACCATCACTTTTTAACATGCTGTTCACCCATCACACATACCTTTTTATAGAAATTTGTGCTAGTGAAAAATTATTTTGATTAATTTCAAGGAGTGAAAATATGAAATAATTTAACAAACACTTCATATCACCCCTGAATCACTACTAATAATTAGCTTGACATAATTAAAATCATCATTTAATGATATTTCTTATTTTAACTGTCATCGTAACACATCAATCTGTCGGATAATTCTACATGAATACTTTGGAAAAGTGTGTGATGTGAATCTTCTAATAAATATATTCTAGGACTAAAAGATCAAGAGGCTTTTGTATCTATCAATGTTTCTTTCAAATATAAAACTTTTTATGCTAACGTCCATGTAGTGCGAACTTTCGAGTACATCACAGACGCAGTTGAAAAAAAGCACGAACCAAAACCCCTTTTCTCGTTGCTATTGGGTCCTAAATCCGACTCCTCAACTTCAACCCTTTTACATCCCCCTCATCCAATATTACACTCAACAAAATTTGTCACCAGCCAATTCCCTCTGCGTTGAAGAAATATGGAGATAATTCTCCATCGTTCATATATTCTCGCAATTGATTTTCCCTTCGAGAAGAAGCTGACCCAAGTCAAATTATTACCGATTCCCTACTGATGAGGGGAATTTCAGGATAAATAATAACTAAAAGAGGAAAAGAAAAAAAAAGAGAGAGTCCAGAGACGAGATGATGAAGTGGTTGAAGTGCCACGGTTTAAAAGGATGAGAAATTCGGAAAGGTCTCGCTTAAAGAGAAACACGAGTTGAAAACTTCTGATCACGGAGATAAGAATAAAAATAAATAGAGGGAGAAATATCTTTAAAATTCCTTCCATTTTTTTTACTTACAATTGTTAACTCGTTTCATTAAATAACTCTTACAAAAATAAAATAATTTGTAGCCATCCACAAATTTCTGGAAACCTATATAGGGAGCTGTTTTCTATATGGATGTGTCGCCGAACTACCCGTGCAAATGTTATGCCATAATTTTAGTTGATTTCCCGAATGATTACAAAATACATTGAATATATTACGATGATATTACTCCACCATGTTAACAGGCTTTGCTTTGATAAACCTTTCCTTTTGATTTTTCACGTCGTATAAATATAGTAAGGAATAATACGTTCATCTTTCTACTAAGTCTCCGTTAATAATTCTATAGTCCTAATGTATAAAATTAAACAATCACTAATGCTTGTCTTTATCTTTTGGCATTCCTTCTATGTACCAGAAAATCAATGCAAAAAGACGTATCTCAATGGATAATTAATACAGCTTTTTGGTACTACTGTATTTAAGTCAGCAGCAAAGTTTCATTCGACACCAAATGGTCCAGTGTTTTACGAGTATTAACTCGTCAGTTTGCATCTCCAAAATATTCAAAGCACTAATATTCAATATGAAATGAATATATTAAAGTAAGGACTACAGTTTATGTAAGAGTCCAGTCTCAAGAGGGAAGTAATGTCATTCATTCAACAAAACAAAATGTTACAAGAGTAAAAATGCAAGAATTGAAAGGCAGAAGTAGGCAGGAGCCTGTATAATTAGATACAAATGAGACAGCCGATTGAAGTATTCTCGCGCGAGAAAGACGTAAAAGCTGCTCATAGGATAGTGATGAACTACTATGGAGATGAAAAATATTATGAATGCGGGATACGTACAATGAAACATTCAAGACGAGGATTGATAAAAGATGTGGGTGTGAAGGAATACACCTTGCACAAAAAACTAAACAGGAATGCGCTTTGACGAAAGCAATACAGAAGGAGCTATATTGAGTGGAGAACTGAAACAACGATTTAGCATTTAGCGTTAAAGAGTCCCAAATAACGACCATCCACTGACAACGATACAAATGTCATTAGAAACGGCTTTAATTCAGACTCAAAATAAATTTTCGATTCATACTCAAATGATAAAAATCACCAGTGCATCGAAATATCGGGAAATATTATCCGAACTAATCACAAGGCTGTGAATTCATAGAATGAAAGATATTAGTTCAGAGAAAACCATTAAACAGATAAAACTAAATGATTTGATTCAGTGGTATCTGGCGCGTCCTTGGAGAATCGCATCTTGAGGGAATAGAAAAACTTTCTAGATTTCACCAGATATTATTGAGGTAAAACCGGTTTGATCCGACCATACTTTAAAAACATTTGATAAACGCTACAAAATGTTTCTAATTTCAAAAGATTTAAGCATAACCTTGCATGAAGTCGTAAAGTACAATCATTATTTATATGAACTTAGCCTAAAGAATCGGTTCATGGGGCAAAATTAGTTTCCCAAGGTCAAAGATGACTACTTGATTATTTATTTTAAGGTAATGGACGTATTTTTTCCAACATAAGTGTTTGACTTTTTTTATATCCACAAATAAGTCGTCAAAATATTTAAGAAATCTACGGTGGGGTGTCTAATTATTTTTTTCATAGATTCATTTCAATTTCTCATTTTACGTTGAACGTCGATCGCAAATTTCAGTCCCATTTCTACAGCTAAATTTTGTTGTCCGTTTCGACACACTCCCAATGACGGTCACCCTGTGCTGGAGTGTCATCTCGCAGGAAAAGGTTGAACTACCTAATAGGAAAAGCAGAATAGAGTAGCGCAAAAAACTCTCGTCCTTGGCCCCGTTTTTTCACCTTCCAACTTTATGATATTATACAATATGACTAAAGGCTTCACGATGATCTAAGGTAACTTCAATTTTCTGCGTAAAGGAATATAATGAGTGTCCTCCGCATTTGAATTGTAATTATTCAACTTTATTGTTTCCCTCAGGGTATGTAGAATGATACTATGAAAGTATTGCACAAAGTATACCAGGCAACTTCTTCATATCTGTTTTTTTTAATTTTAGTACTATCTTCTACCAGCTTAAGGTCACTGCATGACGATTTTCTTGAACATTGTATATGCCTTTTCTGACTTTACCTAGTCTAAGATTTTCTGGTAGCCTAAAAAAGTTTTCCAACTCCATGTTGTGATTAGATATTTGCTATCGTACAATGCCTTCTTCACTTTTCGATTAGAGTTTTCTGCCACTTGTCTTATCCTTAATGTGCTCACCTTATCCTTAATTGCTTCTTATTTTTTTCAATAAAAGACTATAAATACCTCAATATATACTTTCAGCCCTAAAATACTTTCAGTTCTATTCAGGTTGCCAGTAATAATTCCTCCAACTAAAAAATTGAGCAGTAAACACTTTTTCCCTGCAAGTGAACGATGTTTTGCCATTTCTGTAGATATAATTACTTAGAGGAGATTACTGTCGGATAATACACCAGTCAGGTGATTAATAATATTAAAAATTAGGTACTTTCACCAATCAATCATTTACAAAATCTTAATTCAAAGAAAGCCGGAATTATATGCCAATATTATATATGCGAAAAATATTTTCTCCGAGGAAATTTTCAAATAATTAATGCCGAAAATACTCCCACATGAGAAAAACGCGCGCTTCGTCAAGTTTAAATCCTGTAGCACTCTACAACCAGCAAGATAATTTTAAATCCCGTCCTCCAGGATTAACGAAAACTCGAGCTTCAACTGCACTCATTCGCATGACTCTTTAAAATTCACCCTCACATAGCCAAATGCCACAGATGGTCTTAGAGATCTGGTTTGAGATAAAAAACCTCATCTGATTGGAAATACAAGTTTTAGAATAAAATAATCTTGAATGCATGTGCCTTTATCAACTTCAGAGACATTTTGCCATTTAGCCAAATTTAATGATTTGAGAATCTCAATTGCTGGGCAGATGGCCATCAAGGTCCCTTTAATAAAAAATATGAGATTGGATATCATAGGAATCAATGAACCATAACTGGTGTACAGGAGTACCGAAGTATTACGAGACCATGATATATAAATGATATCTTGAGAGGCAAAGTTCAGAAAATAATTTAATTTAGACAGTATTTACTTTAGTTATGAGCACGAAAAGGGTAAACTTTAACTTAAAACTTCATGAATGAGTGGCATTTCTGGTCAGTGAATTTTAAATTAAAATCCCTCGGTGGAGTCACTGTTTGTCATCTCAGTGGAAAACTAAGTACCTAGATATTATAAATACCTTTTGCACATCTGATCGCCATTATTCCACTTCTATGTTTCCTATTACGAAAGGTTGCACTATACGCCCGGTTGGTCATGATTCGACATGGTAGTTGACATGAGTTCTAGAAAGACACCACTTACATCGTTGCTAAGGAACTTGGGACCACCGTATTGTATTAGATGGTCTCTGATCTTTATTTCATGTGTGAGATTGATACATCGTGTACCAAATTAAAAATAATTTTCTTTCAACTCGCTCATGAATATAAGCAACCAATTTTGTTTTTAATCTCACTGAAGATTTTATTTGAATATGTTATGACTTTCTTATATGCATGTTTTCACCTCACCTTCCAGTTACCTATTGAAATACCTCTTGATTCCAATATTACTTGAATGGATATATTATCGTCCTAATTATAATATTAAAAATATAAATGTAACTCCTTATACCAATATTTATTTACATTTATGTTTCGGATCTCGTGTATCACGCTGGGAAAACTTCCCTCATGGGGTACAAAAGCTGCCAAATACCTCAAACAACAGAATACAGTAATGACTCAATTTAGCGATGAGCTTATGGTATGTGCTCATCCTTTTCAGGATAAGCACATACCATATTGCTCATAACCGTCGAAACCACCGAAATTATTCATCGCGAACCATTACTCCAAAGGTCGCTCCAAACGCCAGTTTTGCATTCGTTTATAATTTAAGTGCTTCGCAAGGGAGCGAAAGGGATCCCCGAAGAACGATAGAAGGATGGAGGAAATGAAGATCCCTCCCTCCATCCTCATCCGAAGAACCTAGCTAATGTTCTCTGCCACCAAGGAAAAGCCATAATGTAGACCCCTTCGAGATGCACTAATAGGGTTATAACATTTGACTTAAATTGTGTAAATGATGTTCAAAGTGTGCAATCATTTCATGCTCAAGTTTCCTTGAGGGCATTGCTTACTTTCTTTCAAAAAATATATTATTCTACAATCTGCCAGTGAGTATAAGATGTTAGAACACTAGAGGATAAAAAATATGAGGAAAGAATAAATATAATATAAATATAATGGCTTTTAGTAAATTTCAAAATGAAGTGCTAATTGGATAGAATAAAAAATATGAAAATAGAAGAATGAAGAATGAGTATGTACATTATGAAAATGTAAATATTCAATAAAAAAGAACCATTCAAAGTATTTCTACTTTTATAATTGAGGTAGTATCCTGTTTTCCGGCAGCTGTCCTTCGTAGAAATAGCATTGTTCGCCGTTTCTAACTATTAACCCGCCGTAACTGGTGTACTCAAGCACATTTTATGTTTATGAATCCTTTTGGCGCATACGGTTTAATATCATATGATAACAAGTAATGCATTAGCATTCATTGCCTACATTATATTAAGTTCAAAGGGAAAATAAGTCGGGATTTTACCACTAATGCCATTAATGCCTGTCGCCCTTCCCTATCACGCATTCCTGCCGAAGCGGATAACGACAACCTTCTTGCCTATGAGGAAAACATTTCTATAGTGGCCATACGCAAAACATTTTCAATCTTAAGCGACGGAGATTCGAAAAGTAAGGTCTCCTATTTTTTCATGAAAAATCAAATGTATTCTCAACTTTGGGTACATCGTTGGAAAGATTGAGCATTTAGCTATTTTTCTACATAGTCGCCTTGACGATCAATCACTTTTTGCATCCTTGTAACCAGATTTTTAATACCGGCGTCGTACCTTTCTCCCGCCGCTTTGCGAAGCCAACTGACGACTGCTTCTCCGATATAAATTCATCGCCATTTAGTGAAAGTGTACAGTGAGAAGTGTATGGACATCAAAAACGTGCGAAAGTGGTGCAGGGAGATTTTTGATGGCCGGGAAAATGTCCACGATGAGCAGCGGTCGGGGCGGCCGACTTTGCCAGAATCAACGGTGGCTACAATTGACGAGATGGTGCGCAATAGCCGGAGAATTACCCTTCATGAGATAAGGGAAGGCCTTAGTGAAGAAGTGGCTACTTCTTCGTGCAGAATATTGTGTCAGAGGCCCTCAGTTACAATAAGGTATCTCACCAAATGAGTGTGTTTGCATCATAACAATGCACGTCCACATGTGTCACATCAAACGACCGCCCTACTCAATGAATTCGGCTGGGATATCATCGACCAACATCCTTACAGCCCGGACGTTGCCCTAAGCGACTTCCACTTGTTTCTCGCTCTCAAAAAACACATTGGAGGACAGAAGTTCAAGTCAGACGAGGAATTGCAAGAAGAAGTCGTCAGTTGGCTTCGTGACACGGCGGGAGAAAGGTACGACGCCGGTATTAAAAAGCTGGTTACAAGGATGCAAAAAGTGGTTGATCGTCAAGGCGACTATGTAGAAAAATAGCTAAATGCTCAGCTTTTCCTACGATGTACACAAAGTTGGGAACAAATTTGTTTTTTCATGAAAAAAATAGGAGAGATTACTTTTCGAACCGCCCTCGTATTTAAAGTAGGTATTGTGAATATTTTTATCGTTGGCGCCAAGAAAAATAGGGTATGATCGAATATTATTGTGAATGTGCCACACAAACTTCGTAAATATCAGCATAATTCATTGGGAAATTTTGTTTTGCAATTATGTTATCATGTCCAATTTCTTTCACTTTCGATTTTAATTATTATTTATTTCATTGCAAATCGATTGCATTTTATTTTAAAGAGCAAAATTGGATTTTTTCTTACTGACATTCGGAATCCTGTTTTGTGCAGATATATTTCTGTTCGAAGGTACATCACCTCACGTACCTCCATTTTGGTTCCATAAGCAGGGTAATTTTTACCATTTAAAATACTTTATTTATGATTTTAACGGAGGAAATACATGAATGCTCCCAGAAAAAGCAGTTTTAGAATGGTACCATTCCATTGCTTTGATACATTATCATCCCTAAAATTTGCGCCTACGGATTATGTAGCTACGACTTCGACGCCCATTGAAAATGAGCCCTCGTCCCTATGAGACCCCTACAGCATCCAGTGGGAACCCTCCTCTGCCATCAAATTTCTAAAATTCGAAGGACTCTTGAGAGCTCGTTGATGACCGCCACTCCGTGATGCACGCGCGTGGAGGGCCTCCGAGGGCCGCTGATGAGGCGATATCGAGGGAACAAAGAGGGGAGAAAAGGCATGGGTCCGAGGGAAGGAAGGGAAAAAAATAAAAGACCGAGATTGCCACCATTGGCGCGAACGAAAAAAAAATATGCCCCCCCATCGTCGGCGTCCTCGAAAAACCCCTTTCCAACTCTTAAGCTCGACACCTTCTTTCCTCCTCGCCCTCTTCCGCAACACCCTTCTCCACCCCGCATCTTTCAAAACTCTCTCAAACCCTTAAAGCTCCTTTCCAATCTTCGTTCTTTATCTTCGGACATCTCACACCCCACACCCAGCTCCCTTATATCTCCCTTGGTGCATCTCCCCGCACTTCACTTCACTCTTCCCCGCCACACATCCCAATCCCCCTCACTCTTTCCCTCGCCCATCCATTGAAAAACTCGGTAAAGGGAGAGTGGGAGAAGAGGCCCCCACCGATAAGCGCGGTCTGCCGCCAGCACAAGTGTCGCAAATTGGCGTGTACAATGAGGGGCAGATTGAATACGCCGGGGAGATATGTTTAGGTGGTCCATCCATAGGGTGGGCAGTGGATAAGGAATGATAAGTGCAAATGTGCGCGCGGGTTATAAAAAATAAGGAAAACATTTGATTATATTCTATTGTTTCAGGCTTCACTTCGTGGAAGTATGTATTTTAGTATGGAAAAACATTTGATGTTATTTAGAATTCGACGATGGACAAGGTTAAGTTAGACTAAAATGAATAATGGAATAATTGGGAGAAATTAAAGCGGAGGAAGTTTTGAAACAGGAAAATGTAAAATGATTATCTTTTGAGAACAATCTTTTTGCCACAAATAATTGGTATGAGATGTACTTTCTTAGATTTCAGGTTTAAATTCAGAAATTAGCATGGGCAAACTGAATAGTTTTTATATTATATAATAATTATTTTAATACAATATAGTAATAAATCTATTAGGAATAGTTCGAATACATACAGCGAAAATTTGAAATATCAATAGTTTGAAGAATGAAAAACCTGCTCATTTATCATAATTCTATTTATCCTAAGACATGTGGTTTGTTAATCCATTTAAACATTTGATGACTATTTCAAGGCTTTAGTAATGAAATTAGAGAATTGCCAATTTTGAAAGACTACTGACCATCGTAAGGCCGCGAAGAAACCAATGATATCACCTTGAGGTATGCCGGGAAGAAAACATAAAATTAAGTTTCATAAGTTCATTTTTTGATTACATGGTGAACATTTAAACATTGGAGGATAAAAGTACCATAGATGGAAACCAATTTACAGGCCAATAAAGGATATTATGAGGTTTTAAAATTCAAGGCGTGTGATGCACAAAACGTTCGATAAACAATGCCATCTACACTCAAATTGTGTATAATATATTATTGGTAATTTTACATTAATGAGGATTCCAAAATTTGGGTTTAAGGGGTATATTAATCAGCATATGAGAAAAAAGAAAACTATATACAATTTTAATTTATTTTTCTGAATTTCAATTCAAATATTTCTGACAAAGCTTTAATAATTTTATTTCATAAATTTAAAAACAAATATCATATAAATTTGACCGGAAAACTCCGTCAAATTTTGGAAGTTAGATATATAACATTCATATAGGAACTCGTTTTTATGAACTGAGAATAGTTGGAAGAATCAGTGAGTCCATTACTCTCACCGATTGTACCATCTATGGTAGACCGTAATTTTCTAAATGGACCAGATAAAATATATGCCCTTCTTTGCCAAGGTAACTTCAAAATGTATTTATTCTTAGGGGTTGGAGGGATAAATAAAATAGTTGGCTATCATGATACATCACCGACTAAGCTCATGGATGAGTTAATTAAATTGGCAATAGACAATTTTAGCAACGACTTCAGTCCTTTATATTTCGATTAGCCAGAATAAGAACAACGCTAAGTTAGGCATTCATCAAGATCTAAGAAATAATGTTTTGGAGAATAAAAGCGCCAAAGGGTTGAGAGCAATCGAATATGCATTTATGTCAAAAAATAATAGAATTGCTATTTTAGTACACGTCTTTAGCAATTTGATCTGAAACGTGCAATGGAAACACAAATACGTAATTGTTGTATATTATTTTTAATAACTCGAACTAACAAAGGCGCGACATTTCGATACAATTTACAATTAATATGAAACCTTTGAGGGAGAAGAAGGTGAGGAAAATTAAAATGAATGTTAAAAGTTAATATACATAAATATAATATCAATATATTAAAATTCTAAAAACTTCAATGCAAATAAAATGATACTGGGGGTTTTTGTTCTGCAATTTGACAATTATAAAAGAGAATGAAAAAAAGAAAACCTACGGAAAAAACGGAAAAGGTAGAAAATAAAGGCGGATGAGACAAATAAAAAATAAACTGGAGATGAAATAAGAAGGATAGAAGAGCACCTCTTAAGAGATGCATTGAAGAGGCATCTTGAACGGAGAGTGGGTAAAAAGTTAGCAGAAAAAGGAAGGAAAAGTTGAGGAGGATAAGAGTTTCCCGTGGAGATGTCAACGATGGTACGTGAATAACTAATTGATAAGGCCGAGAATGTTTATAAAATAACTCAAATGATACCAAAATAGGGTTGAGAATAATATGAGATCGTATTAGCGCGGCTTTGTTCGAGGAGGAACATCAACAAAAGAGATCATAAATAACTTGCAGCTTGTGTGAGTATGGTGCCTATTTGGATAACAAGAATGAAACATAAGGCATTGCATGGAGGTCTGCAGGTATTTTCCATTTCGATAAAATATAAATTCTACATAGTATTTATTTCCTGTAAACTGCAATGAATTATATTAATGACAAATGAACACGATGGAAAAACAATCAAACCAGTTCATAAGCATTCGTGAAACGGGAGCATTCTCGTTGAAATCGAAAAGTCAGGCTGTTAGCGAATACTACATTTTCTCTTATAACTATCATACATGATGAAAGTTAACATCATGGATAAATTGAAAATGTATTACTAAATGTATACCTATAAGATCTATTTAAAGGCCCTTATTGTTATCATTGAAGAATAAAATGCTGTTTTATGCATTAAAATGGTGGCATTGCGGAATCCCAGGGAATTTTGACAAGCCGGAAAATGCACATTAAGTAAAGCTCAAAAAGTGTTCATGGAAAAGGGCTACTGTCCTTAAAGCCGGTAGAAAAAGAGCAAGGAAGAAGCGCATAAGCATATTCACTTAGAATTACTGTGGCAACTTATAGATCACAGACTTAAACCACTGTAAGAGTAGAGCGTACAGATATTATATGAGCTTTCAAAAACTAGTTCTGGACGATACTGAAGGCGTATTAATCAGTTAAAAGGAGAAAAGAGGAGTACACAAGGTAAAAGACACATGGTTTATATAGAAATTAATATAAGGAATAAATAATACTCAAATGGATCGGGTACATATAGGAACAGAATGAACTTTTAAGAAGCACTACAGAATGGGAAAAAGTAAATTCCTTGCAAGAGATCATGCACTGCTGCTGTATGTAAAAAAATATTTTTAGAAATTGTATTAAGGAGCAAGATAATAACCATTATTTAGCAAGAGAGAGTGCTGCAAACAATCAAAAATAATATTGAAAGAACAATTAATCGATTGAGTCCACTGAAAACTTTTGTTCCTAGAGATCAGTATGTTATTAACGCCTGAATCTTTGACTCAGCTTGACGGAAACAAGGACATATTTTAACAGGTAAATGCCCATTTAACGGTGAAAATAATCATAGAACTCGAACTTCTCACACAAAAAGTACTTCAATAAAATGTAATTTTCTTTTAAAACATTCTAGTTTGCTTTAAAGACTAAACAGGGTTGATGCAAGTAAATTTTAAGGAAGAAATCCGTAATTGTAATCGTGTCTTAAAACAAAATCAAGTTAATTCGCAATTGTATTCCTACCGAATTTGTAAAAACATCATACCTTTACCAAACTGATAAAAAAAGAAATTTTTCTGTAAGATAACATGACAAGCAATTAATAATAAAACGAAAATGAAGTTGTATTCACCTTTCGAATCCAAATTATAGCAATAATTTTAAGGAATCGTTGATTTTATGATGCTACTGTGATTGGGTTTTTACTACGACCTATTCAGAGTTTCCACAGGTATTACATCAACAAATGAACCGGTCCTTAATACGAAAATGATATACGATATCACTGATATACGTTAGATGGTAATAATGCATAAAAATAATATTTAAGATCACTCACTCGTTATGCATAAGTTGAAACTCTTTGACCTGAAGCATCTTTGAAAATTATAAAGTGTAGATATATATTGAAGAGTAGTATTAGCTTAAGGAAAAAGCAGTATCAAAATTGTCATCACGAGGGAGAGAGAGTGATGAAAGAGAAAGATAAATTTCAAAGGGGAATATCGGGGAAGGGAGGCTAACTGTTGGATAGAGGAAAATATGACAGATGCAGCTCGACGGCGAAAGCAGGCAGCTGGGTGTTGAGATGCTCCGCGGGGACATGCATATGGTGATCCGTGGAAAGAGAGATAGCGGGACGACCGTCAAAATGACACAATGGATGGCAATTTCTTGTGGAGTTTTTGGGGACATTCTTTTCACAAAGTAGGCGTAATTTGGTTCTCAGCTCTTCTGTTGAAAAGTTTGAAAAGATTCAAGACGGTCTGGGGTCGCTCTTTTTTCCTTTGCACGAGAGCACAATGGCAGGATTGACTCCCTTGCTAAGCCGCGCGGCAGAATAATGAAAACCTCTTGAGGAGCCTTGATCGCGACGTGATAGAATTGCCAAGATAAGGAATAACACTAGCGTTGTTTGGCTTATTGAATCGAAAAATTGAAATTACATAATGTATTAACCCATTTGAGAAGTTAAAGACAGAAGTAGCAATTCGTCAATTATACCGATTTAATTTTTTTGTTCCTATAAATATTTCTTCACCATTAAAATCATTTGGTCTCCATACAGCCGGTTTATCTGAACATACCAGGATGTCTATATATATAATCCCATCATTTGGAAAGTGCGTAATCAAGGATTGATATTTTTCATAATTACTGTCCCTGGAATGCATAACATTTGTAGACAAATATTCCAAATATCGATAACGTATAAGGTTTCAGACCGTAGATTATATTGATCTTTTGTTCAAGTTCGTGGTAGTATCCATATTAAAAGATCGTTGGTTCGGTCTGAGAGGATAAGTTTCTTCTGAGTCTGTAATTCAATTGAACAAATTTTATTAATTATCCAATTATTAAACCCAAATACCTAATCCGCGGAATTTTCTATTTTTTGCAAACAAAAAAAATTATACAGAGCAGGAGTATGGGTTTTTTTTAAATTATAACGCATGTAGCCTAATTCGCAATTAATAAAATATTTTACAGGAAGTTTTCTATTTATTTGACGAAAATGAAACCGGGCACATTTGAGGAAATGAAAAAATGGATAACTTCCAGTGGTGTTTTATACAAAATCAGAAAATGAACAGTAGAGTCACATTCCAAAAACCCACCTAGCACGCTTTCAATGTACGCATTTCACGCGTGCCTGAGTTGACATGATTTCTGACACGGGAGGAGTGTCTGGAAGCATAGAAGACAAGACGACGGTGGTGTAAAAAAATCTGAAGGCGGGAGGAAAGAGGAGAATGATTCAGAAGCGAATGAGATTGGTAGAAAGGGAAACAACACGAATCTAAAAAGTTGTGGAAGGTAAATGACAAATAAGGAAAAGAAGAGGACAGAGAAGCGAGAGAGAAGGGAGATGACGGGAGAGCGGGGGGTTGGAAGAAGGCTGCGTCCAGCATTCAAAGCATGGGAAAAGGGTGGAGAGGAGTCGGCCCTCAGAATGGTGCCTAACTACCGTACTGGACGTGGGAGGGGAGATGTTGGGGAAAATTTTGTAGGCAGGGGTTTGAAGAGTGAGGAGACGGAAGAGATCGAAATGGGTGGGGCACGGAGGGAAGCAGGGGGAGGATATGCATAAGCGAACGGTAGGTCCAGGGGGATGGGGAGGGATATATATTGGAAGAGAAGCGACGTTCGGAGAGGGAGAGAGGAAAAGCAGGTTTTTTGGGGATGCTCAAAAGACTGACATGGTAAGGAGGGAAGAGGAAAGGGTACGCGGGGTTCGGTTGGGACATTGGGGACATTCTCTCTTCCACTCTCCCCAGCCTCCCCCCTCTTCTACCCATACATGGAGATTCAAGCATAAAAAACTTTTGAATACATAATGGGTCGTCACACCTTTGCGCTTCCCTCCCCCTTCTGCCCTTAAAAAAGGGTTGAAGGTTGGCATCACGGGGGCACGGGAGGGGTGAGGGTCAGGGACTTTCCTCCGTACGAAGGGAGGGGCACAACTTTGGGACGCCAACGAAGGGAAAGGGTTGAGGACCAGAGGGAAAAAAAGAAAGACGCGAGGGGTAGAGAGGGAGTGGTCGGTCGGGAAGGTCGCAAAAAGGGGTGTTTTTCCTTTAGAAAGCCGAGACAGTGGTGTAAGGGTTAGGGGAAGGGTAGGGGTGAAAATGGGTGGGTTTATAGGGTGTGGCCCCTGCTCTGTGGGACGCTTCGGAGGATTCTCTTCCTTGCCGCCTTTCTCCCCGTGTTGCTACTCCCTATTCTCGCGGAAGGCCCTTTTTTATATGTATATAATTTTTTTTTACTTGTCAACCAGACCGCTGCCACCCAAAGCGACCCCATAGACATGTAGAATAGCCTAGACGCAGGGATTGCCACCCTATTCTCCGTTATCTCCCCTACCGTCCGCCTTCTATTTCTTCTATAGATTTGGATAGTTATTTTCCTTTCAATGGAGACAGGATGCTAGTCTTATTTCTCCTGCAGACAGGAGTAAGAGATTTATTTTCAGGATCGAATCGTTTGATCGAAACCGTGTCGTATTTCGTGAAGTTTTCTTCGAGCTGTCGATTTATCATTTAAACCTCCAGGACGCTTAAAATATTATCATATTTGATGTTCATATTCTTTTGGATATTCATATCGTAAGATATTCTTTCCAAACACAACTATTTGGTGTTTATTACATTACTATTATTTTATTGGTGAAGAACATGTTTAATCTAGAGGTTTTGATATTATACCAAGAAATTGTTTTGCATAGATATAAAAGTATTAAAAATCAATAGAAGAATATTATCATACATTTTAATTTAAAAATGAGTTTTGCATATCTATTTCAAATCTATATGTAGAACAGGCATGTTGATGAAAATGATTTCAACGTGAAGATTGAATTTTATCATTTGGTTCATTAGAGGGTTTTAATAGTATCAATGGCAAAGGACTTCCTACGGAACAGAATTACTCTAGGATCTTTTCCGTTCATTCATCATTTTTCTCAGAACATTCACTATTGAACCCAGCGCTTCACTCTAATAGCCTCGTGTTGGACCATCGGGCGTTCATCTCTCCTGTTTGGGTTGCACAGGCAGCGTGTCATCAGAAAAGTGGGTCCTTCGGCCGCGAAGGGCTTTTTTCGCACGCTCAGACCACTCCTTTCTCCACCCATAAGCCCCTCGACGAAGCCTCAGAGTGTCGTGGCCTCGGAGCCTCAGAGTGTGCACCCAAAGCAGGGAACTTCTCTTTCAAAACTAAAAAAAAAAACCCACCCCCCACGACGCACCGTCACACGGCACCCCCATCCCGACCCCAGTCTCCCTGTCTACCCTTGTTACACCTCCCCTTTTCCATCCGAATTGAAGCGACCGACCATCCCGCAAAAAAACCTCACACGGCCGACATGTAAATGCGTAGCCACCGGGGTTTCGTCCTCTTATTTAAGGCTCAGTTTCCGTCGGAGCTGTTGTACATGCAGTTGCGTAGTCGGAGAATCGACCTCACTTGCTAGACTCACCGCAGAGTGCTATCTATTCTCCAAGAAAGGTGACGAATTTCGCAGGCCTGAGAGGATTTTCTGATGAACCGGAAGATGAAAAGAGGCGTCATAATTTTCGGATATTGAAAATAAGGTGAGTGTGTGTGTTTCTGGATTCTTTTTCACTTTCAGAAATATGACATTCACCAGGACGAGAGAAGGCAATTTTTTCACTGCTATAGCGTTCATCTCCACTAAAAATAACCCCTGCAGCTTTGAATGATATTTTATGAATTATTCCAAACATTAGTATTTTCTTAGCAAAAATTGAAGCTTTAAGATAGATACGTACGTAATTTGTGTTCAGCTTTTTTTTGTGAGAAGTACTCAAACTTACATCGCAATAGGTATTTTCGGAAGCTCTATTATCTAATTTTAAGGTAGTTCAAAATCAAGTTTTTCCTTTCGAATTCTACCGATGCTAGATAAATTCTCCACAAAACATGTTAACAGTCGTCATTTCAGAGAATAATATGTAGACTTGGTATTTACCCTAAAATTGGTGGGGTTTTTATTTTGTGTTTCTTGCAGTTTTCATAAAGAGACCGAATGGACTAAAATAGGAATATTTCATTCCAAGAAAAATAGGTTAGCATTTGAAACATAGTACAACCAATGAGTCTAGACTTAAAGTGTCTTTTTCTCAACGTTAACTTATTCTTTTCAACATGATTGTACCAAAGGGTTTTATTATATCTTAAGGGATGGCTACAGTAATTCAGCATATGCATTCATGCGATATTTAATGTAAAACGATTTGAATGAATCCTACGAAAATGTTTCAGACTTTAACTCGCCTTGAGGTTGTTTTTCCAAACACTTTATTCCATGCTTTATTTTAGTAAAGACATGCAGTATTACGAGTATAATATTTTTATAACAGTCGGCCTAGTGGCGCGAGTTGCGCACTAGTAGTGTTAAGTTTGGCCTCTGCCTGGATAGGTTATACATACTATATATGATCAAGGGCTATAGTATTCAATCCGGTTCATAACCGCTTCCGGTTAATTGCGGATTATTGTTTGTAATGGATTGAGAGTTTTTCTATAAAATATTTTAGCATATAAGATGAAATAATGACAGTAGATTTCTAATGTTTTATTTTTAATGTTCTTTTTATCTGCTTATTAATTCTCTTGGTCATTATTTTTATCTTAACAAAAAAATTAACATTATCATATTTCAAAAAGCATGACTTTAATTTTTAAATCATTATTTCAAAGTTTTTAAGAAAAAAATAAATCATGAACATATACCAGACAATAGATAAATAGAATTTTATAGCATTTTTAATGTACTATCAACCGCAATAATTTGTTTTTAAGCTACTGTCATTTTTCTTAAAGAAAGATTTAAATGTATTGATATTTGTAACGAAGATAATAGAATCAACTTTTCGCATGAAAAGGTTAAAAGAAAATTTGGCAACGGTGTCTAGATTTTGTTATTTTCTAGATTTTGTATGCACCAGCCTAGGTAAGGACAAGCCTGGGAAGATGATCCAACATTATACAGCTACTATGCTAAGCTTACATATAGGAAGGAAAGTCTGTATTCCGGTATCCCTTCCACAAGCTTTCCCTCAGAAGAGTCCCTATACCTGTGATTTTTTTTGGCCCCAATATTCCAGATAATTTTTAATGAAACAGTCCGGTGCGAAATTAAAAAGAGCAAAATTAAGAATCCAAGCAGGTGAACAGGGGACAGTTAAAAATAGTCATGGGATAAAAAGTTACATACACATGTAAAGCTGACGACCTCAAGTTTTAACAAACATGAAAAGAGGTACAACATAAATATATACAATTATATATATATATATATATATATATAATATAATCATTTTTTAAAACTATATATATATATATGTATATATATATATAATATATGTATCTATATATATATATATGTATATATATATATATATATGTATATATATAATATATGTATCTATATATATATATGTATATATATATATATAGATACATATATATATGTGGGTCGCGGTAGCCCTGGGGGTAGAGCGTTGAACTGCTGACCGCCGGGTCCCGGGTTCGAGTCCCGGGCTAGGCACTCTGGGCACCTACAGCTCCACCCAAGCTAAAGTGATTTTTCGGGTACCAGATCATCCTGGGAAACCATAACCGGCACAGGGAAAGGAAATGGCCCCCCTACCCTGATGTGTGAATTTCACACGCCGTATAGGGCTTAGTACTGGGTGAACTCTACCATCACCTACTAAACCTACTAAACTAAACATGTGGTTTCTCAGGAAGACTTGGTAACAGAAAAAATCACGCAGCTTTGGTGAAGGTGAAGGTAGCCAGAGAGACTTTTCTGGGAATCGAACCCAGTCCGACGTTCTACCCCCCCATTACCACGACCAATAAGGATAATAGTAAAAATTAATACAGAAATTACGCAAAAAGCTTCCAGTAATTATCTTCACCTTAGCGAGGCGCTATGCATAAACGAAATATAATAAGCGAAGAACGAGTGGATTGCGAAATTGATTACAAAAACATAGTGGCTAAATATTTCGATGAATTCATTACTCACCACAAAGTCCATTATATTAAACTTTCTAATCAAAACCAATTTCTCTTTCAGGAAATCAGATAAAATCGGCAACTGCATATTATCTCAAGACAGCTACGAGCAACGGGACGCCAGACGTCAGCAAAATAAAGTCAAAGAATTGATGCTATAATAAGATTGTGGATAAAAAGAAACGAACTGAATATAGTTGGCGTAAATAACACGGAAACTTAAAATTATGAGGAAATAATATAATCTATTAGGAGAATAAAATTAATTTCCCCTTCAGAGAAGTTACTTTTATCCTAAAGACGATGTTCTTCTCAACCGCCAAGTTTTCGTTTTGGATAGAAACCTAAAATAACGCCTAGGTCATTATCTTGTTTTTTGAGTTAAATTCCGTATTCAATTAGACTCAACAATTTTGAAAACGTTTTTTCGCTTTTGGAGTCAATAAAATATATTTTGGATCAAAAAACAATGAAAAACTGATCTTTTTTAACCCTAATGAAAGAATTATATTAATTGAACTCAAATTATTAATTAACTAAATATTGTGACTAAAAATACGCTGGATTAAATATTCCAATTTTCAAGGAAAATTAAACATCTTCCTCATGCTATAATCGCTCTCTTAGTTACGCTAATTTTACACTCGTTAATATTTTACTTGAATTTATTTATTTTTATTCACCCTCAAATTCTGCGAATTAGTAATATTCAACAATTCTACATATTTCAACAAATCTAATTTGTTTTTACTGCCAAAGATTTTAATATGCATAACACTTTCACTCGCTAGTATTTTCGCTCATATATATTCCCGGCTCTTTTCAATTTGAGCATAGTCGTAGCAAGATTTTGGATACCAGTATTAAGCCGTAATAAATCCTACCCGTCTGGCAAGCACAAGAGAGCGTAGATCATATATGTTGAGGAACAGGCCAATTTGAAAACAAAAGTATGAATTTAATTTGCTAAAATTGAAAGTACATTTCAGAACATCGAAAAATTATCAGCAACTCAGGAAATTAATGTCTATGAGAACAATAATCTACAAAGACTAAATGAGAATCAAAAATATACCAAAAGATAAGGAAATAAAGGAACCCTTCTCAAAATATAAGCCACGGGGAGGGAAATGACTAGAGCTAAGAAATGCGGGATAAGAAGAGTTAGCTCCCTCTGAGGGGGGGTGACCGAAGGGGTTCAGGATATAAGGGTTCTAAAAAGATGAGGGGGGTGGTCTTGCAGATAGAACCGCCGGTAAGGTGAAAAGGGTACGAAATTGGAAAGGGAAGGGGAATGAGAGGCTTGTGTGAGAGAGAAGGTCGGTAAGAAAAGGGTTCGAGAAGAATGAATTGTGCCACGTTTTTTTTAATAGGGGTGGAGTGAGAGTGAGGAAAAAGGGTGTGGTAGGGGAAGATGAGAGAAGTGGGAATGGAGGAAGGGATGGAGAGGGTTAAAAGGGGTGTCGGCAGGGGAGTGGCTGACTGACCTGCCTCACTTCACCCGCTCGTACGTCTCCAAACCCTATGCAGCTGATGAATAGGCATCGGGTAACGGTATACCAGGTTGCGATGAGGTCATGGGGTGGGGAAGAAACGTGCGTTATGCAGGGGCGCGGTGTGAGTCCATGAGATTCGGCGGAACCCTAGAAATACGGGAGGAGGGTGGAGTGAGGAGCGGGAAGCAGAGGTGGTGGACGAGTTGAGTGGCATACGAGAGATGCAGATGGATGTATAGCAGCAGAAAGAGGTTGAGGGATAGGGGAAGGGGCTGAGGGGGGAAGGGGATTTGAGGGGTACCAAAAAAGGGGTTAGAGGACCTAGGTGGGAATTTTTCGGGAGGACCAGTATTCATTCTTACTCGCTTGCTGTCGCACTACCATCCACCAGTGGTCGTCTATGGCTCTGCTTGATCCAGTCACGATGGCATCGAGGATGCAAAGCAGTGCTCTAGGTGTGTCAGAGAACGGGAACGGAGACTCCGTGGGGTGAATTTGGAGGATTCGGCGCACGCAAACGCTCTGCGTAAGTGTTATTTTACCTTAATCACTTAGTACTTAGTATTCAAAAAGGTTTCGTGGTAACTGTCCCAACAGTAGAATCAGAAACAGGTTGGGCATATTAGTGGAGTTTACGTCTACCCTAAATATCACCGATTTACAAGCACACTATTGAATTAGAATAAAATATAGGCCAAAGGAAGCCTGTGATGGAATAAGATATCCATCAGCGGCTTTCTATTGTAAAATACAAATTTTGAGTCATTATTTTAAACAATACTTGTCAATGAAAATTCTTTCAGACAAAAATATAGGCATATTAAAAAAAAGACACCTGAAAAGTTAACCAAACACCATAATTAGCGTTCAAATTTTTCATCATAACTAAACGTGGAAAAATAAATGAAAATGTTCATTAATTTAGAGTGGGCTAGTAGTAGGTAATTATCATTATTAACTTCCTGAGTATTCACTTAAAAATTGTACTCGCACGCAAGTATTTATTGCGACACATACCTGTGTACACTCGTTCACTACTATGAGAGACATGCGCTAGACGTAGGTACAAATTATCAGCAGGGGAAATTCAACTTCACACATTCATTTGCATGAAAAACGTTCTGACGGTAAAAGTTCTCTTCCGCCTTAGACATTCCAACAAGTGTCGGAGACGCTAAAACACCCAGAAAATAAACTTTCCGGAATACATCCAATGATCCCGAATCACAAAAATATAGACCTCTTAAAACAATGTTGAGAGAGAAGAGTGGGGAATGAAGTGGAGTAGGTCAAAGGAAAGGGAGGTGGAATGGGTTGGCAATGCTGGAGGAAGGGTGGGGGTGAAGAAAAACTCATCTTCTCGAGCCCTCTCATTCTCTTTCACTCTCTCTACACAAAAGCCCACCAATGAGAAAAGAAAATTCGGCCTTTTCTTATTATCCATTCGAAGGTCGGATTCCATCATTTCCCCTATTTAGCTCTTTAGCCGTTAAAGTCATCGGGAGTTATAAAAGTGGAGGCGGGGAGGAGGGGGTTGAAGGGAGGGGGGAGAGGATGGAAGAAGTGTGTGTACTTTACCCCTTCCACCTTTTCCCCTTCTTTTTCCCCCGATAACTCCTCCCCTCTCTCTTGCTTCCTTCCGAACCTCCTTAACGCCTCCCCCTCCCACGTCTTCCCACCCCCATCCAGTGCCTTCGCTTTCGCCTCTTTAAGAATGAAAGACAGAGGAGCTATTATGTAAGTGGTAGGGGGAAGAGAGAGGAGATTTCCGAGGCGTAGCTGCGGCTGAATGAGAAGACGATGATGGTGGGGAGAGGGGTTATTAAAGAAGAAGAAAAAAAATTAAGGATAGCTGAGACGGGAGGAAGAAGGAGAAACGCGAAGCAAAAACAAGTGAGTGGAGGGGGTGGCATCCGTGGTACGAAAAAGACGACAGGAGGGCGGCACTCAAAAAGTTCGGAAGTGCTTCAAGGTGAGAGTTATGCGTTTTCAGTCAAGCCCACCTTCATCGTGATAAATGCATCACTTTCAGTTATTTAAACCTAAGTGGACACCGCGACGAGCGAATGCTTTCTTTTAATATACACGTATTTAAGATAAATATCAGCTTTTTTGCACTTACCAAATCTATGGGTCACACCGCGTTGAATGAGAATAACTGTTTTAATTAAAAATTATTCAGCCACTCGTATAAAAATCCTCTCATATTTGGTAATTTAACCTGTAATTTTTTCTATAGTTTATTAGTATGCATGAAAAGTATTCCTCTTCCTCTGCCAAGAAACTGTTTTAAAAAATATTGAAAACTACTGCAAAAATTTTTATTCTTCAGCTGAAGTAAAAAAAATACTTTTATCGGCAGACTTATATTTAAGCGTGAAATGCTAGAGTGGCTGATGAACAAATGAAATGCAAGATATGCATTTTACCGAAACGCTGCCATTAATTTAAGGTATAAGACTCCGTTATCTAACACCGTCACCTACATTAGGCACGTCGTAAAACACGAAAATAAGATATGTTACATCCACTATCCTCCACAACAAAATACTTGAGTATTTACTGAGCAAACAAATAGATGCCAGGTGGCAGAAGGGGATGGATATTTACCATTATTATTATGTAGTTATAGTAAGTATAGGATACAAGAACCCGAGCAAAAAAAATCACATGCAAAATTTTACATAAGCTATTTACTTTCACTGCGCTAATCACTATTTTGCAGAAATATCTAGCATATTATTCAACCTGAACAAACCGACGCAGCGACAGTTTTTAGTTATTTAGGTCAATACCCTAAATTACCTCCCACCATCGTATATTCAGAAATACATTTTAATTAGAAATTCTCCACCAAGATAGTCAAAAGTTTTCAACGAATGTAATTAGAGTAATTTAGTTAAGGTTATGCGTAATTGAATGTTTCGGATAAAAGGCATCCAAAATACTCTTTTCTGTAGGGTGATTATTTCTTTTCAAGACATTAACGCAAATTTTGATTTTAAAGCAAGGGATTAAACTTGATAACGGACATAGTTTCTAATACTTCTGTTGCAAAGCAGTTGTTACCATCCGAGACGGATATGCGTCAATTTCCACCATTCATTTAAGGAATCAAACAACGACAATGTATATCTAAATGAATTCAACCGTGAATCGCTGGTGAATAGGTAATTAGAATAAGTGTAAACATGGATGCGCTTGAATGATGTTTTCATGTTTTCTACTTTAAACGTACTGTATCAAATCTTTAGGAAGTATAAAATTAAAAGTCAGAAGTTATCTCATCAGATGGATAAATTTACGGCGAATTCTAGATATGAAGGGGCAAAATGATGTGAATCAGAGAGGAAGAAGTTGCCAAAAGTATTTAATTGATGACAAGCTATGTCAATTTAATGCAGAGAAAATGGAAGAGGTAGAGAAATCCAAACGGGAACTATTTCGTTTTTTTTCACTGGGAATGATAAAGAGTCATAGTTTAAAGAAAAATCCAAAAGATGTACGCGATGGAGTTAAACGTGATGGTTGCAGGGAAGTCAGGTTAAGGACGGAATGAGAGGTACAACACTACTACAAGAGGATAAAATAGAGAGGATTGTTTTTTCAAGCTGAAGTGAGGAGGGCAAGTGGTGGGTAGGGAGAGAGGGAAAGGAGTGAAAGATTTCGTAAGACTGAGTCTCGATTCAGGTGAGGGGATAGGTCGGGTGAAAGTCGGGAAGAAGGGTGGAGTTACAGGTAGGGCCTGGAGTGAAGTAGGAGAGCGTCGATATCAGCGGTGCTGTGCCTTGTGTGAGTGCTGGGAAGAGATAGAGAGAGGGAGAACTGTCTGGGTCGAAGGAGGGAGTGGAGAAGATGTAGTAGTGCAAGGGAGAGAGTTCTGTGGCAATGGCTCGGCTGACTCAGGAAATATGTGTCTGGAGAACTCGGCGGGGCGCGTGGTTGGAAAACCAAGCGCCCTCTTGAGAGAACGGCGCGAAAAAGGGAAAAATCCGCGGAGTGTGTTTGTGTGTGTGTGTGAGAGAGAGAGAGAGATAGAGGGAAGAGGATGTTGGCGCGCGCCCGAGGAATACTTTTCTTAAACTCTTCCTTTTTATTATTCTTGCATCTCCCGCGAGTCTCCCGCCCCGCTTGCCTTCTTTCCTGTTTGTTTCCTTCTCTTTTTCCCCTCCTCTCTCTCTCTCACTCCCGTTTACACTGACTGGCATCTGGGTGGCTTTTCTCTGTGTTCACTTATGTTATCCCCCATCCACTCCAAACTCGCATTCTCCCCCGCCCCCCTAACGCAACTCCTTCCCGGGAAAGCTTTCTGTCATCTACTGCTTCGCGGCTATGATTTATCTCGCTCCATTTCCCATTATTAATCTTTCGTAGTCGTCTTTGCTTAACCATTCACTTTCCATTTTTTCTATAACCCTTTCCATCAATTTGAACATTCCGAAGCGGTCATGTTTCGATGAGAATACCCTTTAAGTACAATATTTCTGCATCAGCATTGATACAGAAAATTCAAGTCAAGAGTTACTTTCAGTCACTACTGTAAATAATGTTAAGCTCATGGTTTTAGCTACAAGATCTTAATTAATTTCTTCTAAGAATGGAATTAAAAACGGTAGATTAAAATCATTTTTTGGCGATTACAGATTGATTTCAAGTACTTCATGAAAAAACTAGCATCTAGGGTGGATCTTAATGATATGATACATTAGAAGAGTTACGCGGAGTGCTGCGTAGGGCTGAAAGAAACTGACAGGAAAACACTTATCCTTACCATCATAATTATCACGCAATTACAATTAAAGTAACTCATTTTTGCGCAAAAATCTTAATATCCCCATCGCAACATCAATTCAATATCACATCGTGGTATGCCATATCTCTTTGCCAAACTTACCCTTTACATCAATTATCTACCTCCCTACCAGTTCTCAATATTACGACAGGATATTGTGGGGCAAATGGGATACAGAAAGAAAAAAATCAGTAAGAAAAAGGGCGAAATGATCAAATAGGTACAAGATGCAGAACTTCCAATCATGACACCTTCCCTAATGTACTAATGATTAGAAAGAATGGAATCGTCTCCGAGTAAACTCCACTCTGAATGGAGAGCCTGCTTCATTCAACCCGTAATAATTTCTTTTAACTTCACGTCCTCAGTGTATGTTCGTCTGTCGCTGACCTGCTAAATGTTAAAATTTTTGCCTGCCGAATTTGATCGACTGCCAATTCACCTTCTTTTACCTTTAGAAGCAACAACACAGTTATGTATCACCACTTTTAATAAATCAAACAAGGCACTTGTTTAATCAAGCTTCAAGGATTTTTTCGCTATAATAATGTTACTTCTTAAATCACGATTTTATGACATTAATAAAATTCACTAACTTAGAATTAAAACTGCCGTGAACTCCATTCTGACTTCCCTTTAAGATTCCTTTACTCTCCAGCTACACTTATCCCGTCTGATTGATGCTGCCTCAGACTTTGTCGTTACATTTAGTAAAAAGAAACTACAAAAAAACAAACTCTGCCTAACAAATTCTTGCATGCTAGTAAATTAAATGCTAAACGCAGGACTAGTTATTGACGCTGAGCAACATAGTAAAGACTCCATGTCAATTTGATCACACTGGCTGTACGATAAATTTTCAGTTTTTTGTGTGGGCCATTAACTAAGACATATATGGGAGTTAAATTGTCATCTCTATTTTTCCATCATTTAATTTTCCTCGGGTCTATTTAAATGTTGTAAGGAAAAATCTTAACGTGCAGTACCGTTATCTTAATACTATGCGCAATTATAAATTATCGGATGTCCCCATTAAGAAAACAATGTCCTCTTCCTGTTTACAATTTTGTGTTGCCTTAATATTCTAGGTTAGTTTAAGCTAAGCTACCTCATTTCTGTACGCTGGGATATCTACCTCATAATGCTGAAAAAGCTAAAGAAATAAGTTTTATTAAGTAATTGTGAATGAATTCCTCTACGAGTTGACAGACCTTTTGTCAAAACATCTGTACAAATATATAAATAAATGTACACGGCTAAGGAATTCTTCTCTTGGCACAACATTTGAACTACTATAAGTTATCATTACATTGGCTACGTAGTATACATAGATTCATGAAGTAAGTGTGGTAAATAAATAATTCAGCTATTTATAAAATATAATTTAGAAAGAAAAGGTGACAATCATTTTATTATCAAGGTATATATGTAATACCGTTCGCAAGCTAAAACATTGGTAAATTTCCTCATACTCATGTGCGATGGCGTTTTCCGTGCACTACAAGCAGAGATTAACGCAGAAACTACAATGACCTCACGTTATTTGAATAACACCACGATTGACCTTTTCCAATGACTAAATATTAATAAGATTAAGACTATTCCGGTGATCATAATTCGAAATATTTCTCTCCAAATGTTAAGCTATACTTCCTTCGCAATAGCAATAAATCACACGTTTTAGAGTACCATTTCAGAAGATGATTCTGCAACCAAAGCCCTTGATTTTATAAAATTATTTAGAAATGTCTCGTTTAGTAAATAATTGCTAGAATGAGAACTTTCAACCTATATTTCACCGTCACAATATAGGCATAATCAAATTATAACAAGTCGGAAAATAACGCAAAAGCAAGGTTTCAAGCAAAACATATGTATCCAATTAAACATGTACATGTATTTCCAAAAATCTCTTTATGCCAAACAAAGAGGTAGTGAAAAATCAGAAGCGAAGAAAACACTATAATACAAGGTAATTATTGGTGATGAGAGTTTCCGCGGACAAGAGTTTCGGGAAAACGTTGATTAAATAACAAATGAGCAGAAGAAAGCTAAAAAGAAATAAGGAATAAAGCAACCGATTTTGAAGTGAGCATGATATGGACCCAACCCCTGCTAATGAAAATTGTGAATACATTAAGCCGCCCTTCTTGATTCCCCCGCGGCCCCTATTCGCCGAGGAATTTTTACGATCTCGCTCACCCTCCTTCACTCTCATTCTCGGCGAGGAAGAGAGAGAGTTAAGTTTTTTTTTCATTCTCGACTTCCTCCCAAACACTGTCCCAAATACCCCGAGATGATTATTCAATTTTCCAGTTTTTCTATTAAAGGCGCCGTAGGACGGGGTTTGTTTTGAGGGAAGGAGAGTTGGGATATAAGGGGTAAATATTCATCATTTTCTGATTGAGAAGGGTGGGGGTTAGGTAGCTGGAGGTGTCGTCGGGGTATGACTTTAAAACTTGGTTGAACATCCGATCCGTATTAAATGGAGATGCGGATGGCGATGTTCTTTTTTCATTATTCAGGATGGAGGAAAGACGGAGCATGATGTGGTAGGCAGCAGAGGAAGTTCTGAGGCCCGTTTCTTTCATATCTTCCTCGCGGGTGGATTTAATTCTTTCATTAATTACTGCAAGATTGAGTTCTAAGGATAATTGAATTCCTTAGAAAACTTTATTAGGCTTAAGCCACGCTACTTAAAAAGGATAATTCAAACACAGCTTTCGCCATTAAATGTTCATTTCATTTTCCATTCAAAGAGCGAAAAAGGTCTTGATTCCAATTAAATGGTATGATAGCCTTATATAAGAGAAAATTTTATATGCCTATAATGAATTATGTATAATCGTATTTATATCCAGCAATATGAATACTTCTACAAGCATTACTCTTAATTTCTATAGCCCCATTGTTTAATGATGTTTCTTCGAGTTTTTTATGCTTAAATAGCGACCAAAACGGTCCCGGGTTATTTTGCAATCGCATTTAAACAAGTAGTTAATTCCGAGGAAAGTTACACTCATTTAATATGAACATCAAAATATTCTACGAAGTGAAACCTGAAAGTGTAAATTATATTTATTCCTGTCGCTGCATATAAGTTTTTCTCGTTCATATAATTTGTTTATATTTTTTCAGTCCTAAATAGTTATTGCAATACATTTACGGCGAACCTGCTTGTTATTAAGAAGTCGGAAATTGTAACGCCCCATCACCGGATTAGAACACGAGGGATAAGATTCATGGCATTATGCTCATCGGAATATCCCTGTGAACAGTTATTGCTTAAACCTGGTCTTTAGAAAATTATGATACAACTAATAATGGAATATATAGTCCCATTTACTATCTCTTTTTGGAATTGTAATATTTTTAGGAAATAAAAATAGAACTTCAACGCTCAATGAATAAATGTAACATATTTACCGACAAAAATGCCCAGCAAAAGCAAAGTCGCTTGGAATAATATTTTCCAACGGATGAAATCATGGCCAGTAGTCGTCATGACACCAGAAAATGACTTTTACTATTGCTGTCATTAATCTTGGACGCCTTATTATAAGAATCAAAGTTGCCCTATTTTGAATAGTTAATGCACTCTCACAATCATGTTTATTTTTACTAATTAAAATTCCTTTCTTACTGCGCAAAATTATGCCGCAATTATAGTTATACCAACTGCTGGACTGGCACACAAATCCATTGTAATTACCTATGCTAGAAAGTAATTAAAAGTTAGCTAAATGCTTCAGTCACTTTTCCTCACCTCACACACATTCCCAATGCATTTGTAAATTGCTTACTAACCTTGTCAAATCACCAAAATGTCTCGGAATTGGCTGCCATCTAATGTTCCACACCATCTTGTATTTGTATTGACAGATGTTAAGATATTAATTTCCTCTTCCCATTAGGTTCGTCATTACATTGAGCCTGAAAGTAAAACTCCGGTTGAATATGAAGGAAGTCTTCAATGTAGAGTCATTTAGGGAAGGGAATAAATTATTTTAAGGTAAAACTCACGATTTGAGTCGCTGCAGTGAATTTAAAATTGATATACAAATTACGAGCAACAAAAATCCGAGATTCTCATATTACTTTAAAAATGTCCGCATTTTCATGTCCTGGGGTCGGACATTTTTCATAAAAAATACTCGCATTACCCATTTACATGGGTCTTTTATAAATATTTCGCCTGAAACAACTTTTACAATGAATTTACACCACATGAAATGAAATGGCATCCATTGCAAATTTATTTGCCGGAGTACGGAATTACATGCTTCTGAACTAATATCAACTGAGATACGCTGATTCGGACAAATGTTTAAGCTAAAATCTATTTGAAAATAATATCATGAAATTTTGAATGACTTTCGACAGATGGTTAATGGTGTTATTCATACACAAATTACCGACAGGGAGTTATAGAAACTTTATTTTAATATTCTAAACTGTTAAGTCATTTTACTCAAAGCAGTATTAGGAAATTATTCTCTAAATCATACTGACAATTTCCTGGCCATAGGACATGTTTATCGATACTGCAATATTGGCTTTACCAAAAGAGGTTTCTTTTATGACCTTTCATTAATTTCGAACGGTTGAAATTTTTCGGAAAGCATTCATGATGCGACTGAAATCTAAACATGGGCTTAGGACTGGGATAATATTCAGAATTCATTTGCTTCAACTCTGCCATTTATTGCAATTGACTAGTTTTTTCAGTAGCTTTCTTCAGAATCGGATGCCAATTGCATTTTAACTCAACTGACCACATGTTTCGAAGGTAGGCCTGGTGGGCGTTAAAAATTTAGAAAATTGCAACTTCGCGTGATCTGAATCGCTTACTACGGTTTCTCAAGTATCGCCTCATGCGAGAGAGGTACAATACCGGCCGCCTGATATAAAAACCCGAGGATAGTTCGGCTGGCGGGGAGCGTTTCCGTCTCACACCTCTCGGGCGTTGGCCGTTCAGTCTCCGTGGCCATTTCTACGGGGGCGGCGGACGGGGAGATCTAAAAGGGGCGATGGACGAACGAGGGGGGGGACAGCACCACCTTGAGCAGGGGGCAGAGAGGGACAGACGCGCAGGTCCCCCTTCAAAATGGCGGACCGAGCAAGAGAGAGGGAGAGAGAGAATCGGGAGGCAGCGGCGGTGGATCAATCCCCCTAAAAGCAAGGGGCAGCGGGGCGGGGGGCGGGACGTAAGGCGAGGAGGCCGCGGGGGCGGCCAACAGAGAGGGGAGAGTTTGAGGGGTGGGAGCGGAGGTCCCTGGTCCCTTCGTGGACTTCTCCATTCGGCCACGCCTCTCCCCTCCTCCCCATATTTCTCTCCCACTCTCGGACGCTGGACCCGGGGACTCGCCGCGCAATACGGGCGCGCACAAGCGGGGCGCCCCGATGCCCGTTCTCCCGTCCGAAGCGGAGGGGAATGCCCGGACGGCGCGCGCCCGCCCGCCATCCCAACCTACGACCTCCCATCCACAATTCTCGCTTCCCCCCCAATCGTTACAAGCGACGTTCAAGGAGTTCTTCTGTGAGATAGAAATTTAGCAACCCCCCCGAACGTTATTTTACCCCAAAGTTAATAATATTCGTTGAAATATTAAAGTTAAAACCGAAGCGGTTGTAAACGGAATAGTTGTCGATTGTGAACTTCCGTTAACAAAGATAGTTAATAATGAGAATAACCACATCCGTCACTTTCCCAAGCTTCGAGAATAAATCCTTCGCCCTTTCTAACTTTTGAGATTAGTTTTGAAATTAATTTATGATAAACAAAAATTAAGCTGCAATGGCATGTGAATGTCATGGTAAATGTGTAACATTTACATTTAGATGTGTTGATTATGCTTTCACAATGAACGTATTTAAATATATAATTCCCTTACTTCATTTTAATGTTCCCCAACGAGCACATTGAAAGGTGTAATCATCCGCGAGGAGTACTTTTACCATGTTTTATGCCTACTCACGTGGACGTATATTCGTTTGACCGCGAATGTTTCTTCTTTTAAATCAATTACCAAGTAAACAATAATCGAACAAGTTATGCCGTGAACAGAATGGTTTAAATACATTGCAAATATTTTCCAGGTCAACGGAAATAAAGTAATAAACAATTGCACGATTTCTCTATGACATTGATTCACCGAAAATAATGAGCATATAACAATTAAAGATTAGCATTCATGTCGGAGGACTTATAAGACACACCTTTTTTAAATTAGAATTTATGAAAACAATATATATGAACAAATTCTTAACACAGATCAAAGAGCAGGACAGTTTCATATTATTGGGGAATTTAATGGAAAATATTGCAAAGCTTATTTCTATAAAAACAAATTGCTTCTACTGGTACTACCTCAACTTTATTGGACCCATATTTAATAAATAGCATATGGAATAGAAGGGAGTTTATTTGATTCTCTATCATACTTCATGCAATTTATCCTTTTAAAATATTTTAAATGAAATCATAGTTCAACTCTCAGATCTCGGGAAATGAATTTTATGATAATTACACACTTCAAAATCAATTGATCAAGAAGGAATAGACTAAAAAATAAATCTCCTTTTACAATAAAAGATTTTCCGGGCCACTATTGGGAAATAAAATATTTTTTTATTGGGAAATTAGGGAAAATTTTCGATATATTTATTTACTGTTATTTCTACAAATCAGCCAATTCCCATAAGGAGTGCTTTGAATATATATATATATATATATATATATACATATATATACATATATATATATATATATATATATATATATATATATATATATATATATATATATATATATGTATGTATGTATATGTGTGTGTGTATATAAATAGTATTTCTGGAGTCAGAGAAAAGAGCAATGGAGAAAGCGCGGTATTTAACATATTTCTCCAAACTGTACAATTCTATACCTTTAAAATGATTATAAATGCCATGAGCTCAATTCACTAAATTAATTCCCACAATCCATGTCTCTAATCGATGAAGGGGCATTTGAAGTCACTTGATTCAGGTGAATGACAAAATGCATTGAGGCCCAATGTCGTTTATTAATGCGGCAATAAGCCGAATGTTTAAAAACCAAGATAACGATAAGATATAAATAAAAAATATTCATACGGATATTTTGCTATACCGACTGTCCCGATACACCAAATGCTAAGTAAATGTGGAAGTAAAATATGCATAAATGGCGACAATAATTAAATTCTTCGCCTAAAAAGCGCCTAAGAATATTTAAAAACCTAAAAAACATGCGATAAATAATTGTAAGATCAGTGTATCGTTAAGCTATCTAATTACAATTTTTATAAATCAACATCAGACAGATTTGAATGCGCATGTTATGCATTAAGCCATTATGTAAAGCCATTAACCATAGCCAAAGTTCAACATCCACCGCGTGATTTGAAGGCATTGGGTTCATAGCTGTTGTGTATTGTTTATTTCAATGATTAAAACCGTCCTTCGGCAACAACAGTATGTTTAGCAAACAAAACGAAAGCTACGTAATGGGACCTCTAGTCTTCTGATACGGGGTCACGGCATCCATAAATATCGGCACTTGCTTCTTCCGCCACCCGCGGTCGATACTCCCGTTCCCGCGGATGGTCGACAGTAGATCTGAATTCCGGAAAATCTTATTTAGCCCAGACTCTTAATAAACTGGTAATGCTTTCCCTTCTTGAAATTATAATAAAGGATAATTAAACAAAATAGAAAATTTTCAAAGAAGTTAACAGAATGAAATTTATAATGTAAAACAGAACCCTCAGGGAACTACAATTTGCACTAATTTTCCAACAAATAATGTTATCACTTAAATAAATGATAAAATCAGTCGAGCAAAAATGTACCTATAGCAAAATGGTAAAAAGATTAAAGGTGGTTTTGTGAACCGCATGCATTCCAATATTGCAGCGTGTGGATCGATTGGATGGGAAACTCTACAACTGTTTAACACTGGCACACACAATGAAACAAAATGAATAGTAAACAAAGGTGACAATGACGGTAGACTCTTTTTTTATTCGAACTTCAACATGCTTTTCCCATTTGCTCACAAAAGGGAGCACTCGCGTACATCGGCAATTGACCCAGCTGGACAGTGCCCAGCACGAGTGACTACGCATGCATGAACATGAACAGTGGGGTGTTTTTCCTCCCCATTTCGTCCCTTCCACTTTCCCCCACTGATTTCAGGCACCTGCTTTTGTAAGACCGCTCCAACCTTCCCTGCCTTTCGATGCACTCACAAGGTCCGAGAACTATATAGCCGCCCATTGTAACTTGCTCATCGCCAATACATAAGCTACACGGCAATGCCCTATGTGTGCTGACCAAGCGCGTGGACGCTATTTAAACCCTTCACCCCAACCACCATCACCCTCGACCATCAACCCTTCTTTCCCCTTTCCTACATCCAATAGACCCGACCACCGTCCACTACCCCTTTCATGAAGAACCCTACGGTCACTCCGATACACTCCCTTGCCGACCTTTTTCCTTTCCAAAATGATATATGTGACCACTTTTTAACTTCATCCAACGGGTTCCCATTGCAGACCCCGCACCGGAGATTTTCTCCACATTGCCTTTCGAGTGCTCGCGTGCCCCCTTGTGCTCGTGCCCTTTTAGGTGGCGCGAGGGCATAACCCTTCCGGAACGTGCGCGCTGGACATTATCGGATTTGCATAGGGTCGCATTCTGCGATCGCCAGTGAGGAGTGCCCCCGAACGCTACATAACCCTCCCCGCTAGTTTGGGATGAATATTTCACCCTCACGGTTCGTTATTCCCCTGCCCACACTCCTTCCCTTACCATCGAACAGGCTCTTCATCAATTCCCGAACAATGGCATTGAGGGAATCGTGTTCGGGAGACCGCGCCGGTCAACACAAGGGAAAATCTACGTCCGCCTTCGAATGGACCGCACCTTCTACCTACAAACGGTTTGCCCCGAAAGGACAGGCGATAATGACCATAAAGTATGGTCCCAGTTGGTTATTGCCGAAGCGGTTGGGTCTCTGAGTTAATCCATTCGGAAAACTATTTATTTATGCCACCAATAAAGCAGCGATTTTCCGCCCATAGACGAAGATCCTTATCCCCTAGTTCAAATTTGTGTGCAAACACGTTCATTGGAAAATCATTAAGATGGGATGACGCGCCCTAAACTTGAGCTGAATTTATTACGCTTTAGTCGGAGAGACTTGAGTGCATGCTTTTTATGTATCTAGATGCTAAATACTCCGTCAAATTCTATGACATTAATGAACTCGATGATCAATGTTAACGATCGAATAGTCATAAAAATCTCAAGGAATATTACCAAAATAGGACAATTACTACGGAATGTGCGAAATATTTAACCCGCAAAATCTTTTTACCCAAAAGTAAATTTAGACGTGCAGTATTTGTCACCGGAACTCATATATGAAATAAAAGCAAGAACTGCTACAAGCCCTTCGTCGCTTTTGTCATTCATATTCATTGCTAAAATTTAACAACTACACTCATTCTTTTACTTTTATTATATTGCATAGCACTTCATTTGTTAGATTTAGATTTAGTGAATTGCACAATTCTTCCCATAGGTGCCATTGATTCCCAATTAGTAGTGAATAATTCCTAGATTCACTTAATAATCATTAACGGAATGATTACAGTGAATTCCTATTTGCTGCTTTACTACTGAGAAAATCAATATGTTGGAGGAAGAATAAAATATAATTAAAATTTTCAACGAAATTGATAACAATTTCTTTTTCTGCCAGTATAAAAGAATTTTTTTAAATAACCCTAACTATGATCGCTAATTCACTTTTTTGAAATAAATCATTGCATTGTGCGTTCAAGTACATTTTATAAACACATATAAATTACAAAATTCAATGTAGGTGGAAGCAAAGAGGAATAATACGGATATTGAGAAGAGTTAATGCATAATAAAAATGTTCTGGGCCGACAGTTAAGGCTAGGGGTGTAGCCCATTGGGAAAGCATTCGGCTAAGCACAGGGAACCTCCAGTTACAAGTCTGACGAATCCAATTTTCGTGCTTTACTGAGTAAGAAACATTATGAGGCATAGAGAATGGAATAGGTCTCCTTATTTTCTTTGAGCAAATTTCGCACACCGCATGGATTTGTAAAATATGAGCATTATCCTCTCATATCAAAACTTATCTTCGGGTTAAGCTGTAATCAATATCTCGTATTAACACGATTTACTACCCCGTCAAAATATATTGTAAACCCAAACTTATTAGGCTGAAATAATTCATACTTCATCAAATTACCCTATATAAGAGACAATTTAAAATCCGAAAACTAAGCTTTCGTTCACGAATATCTGGGCTTCGAAAAGCGACACCCAGTATGCAGTGATTTTGACATAACTAGGGAATAAATTTTTGATTATTATATTTATTTTATTCTTACTTCATAATATGTAAATGGTAACCATCACGACAAGAATTTATTTCATCAAATTACACTATCTTATGATTACGGTCAGAGGCAAGGAGAGAGAGAGGGAGAAAGAAAACTCTCATTCACCGAAGGGAGAGGGAATTGAGCGTGTAAAAAGGCTTAGAATATAAGGTTATTGAGTCGCATTTACCCTGTCCCTCCCTTCAGGTCTTTTCTTCCAAGAATTCACACGCTGAGCATCTTAAGGATCGCAGATGGGATTCCTATGGGATGAACCCCAGCGATGAGGACGGAGAGGTGGTCGGGCAAGGGAGGACACGGAGGAGGTAGGCGAGGCTCCGGAGAGGCGGGTGAAGAGTGGACCTGAAGGGGAGATGAGCGGCGGGAGATGAGAGTGTGGGCGTGTTTAGGCGTGTGTTTGCATGGTTGTGTGTGTGAGCAATCCAGGGTGAACGCAGTCACCAGAAGGTGAAGAGGAGGAGCCGAGGGAAATTCGAGCAAGGGTGAAATTTAAGGGGAACGGGAGGATTCGCGTTTTCGGGGAGGTACTATTTCGGGGGTGAGGTGGGAAGGGGCAGAGTGCGAGCCAATCCCAGACGATGCAGGCCAAGGGAAAATTCTCTCCACATCGGAGACCTACGGTAGGTGAGGTGGAGGGGGAGGACACAAGAGGACGATAGATAGAGGAGAGAGAGACTGGAGGACCACACCGCCTCCGACAGAACTCGCGTCACGGAATCCTAGCTTGTTTCCTCTCTCCCACTCAACTCCCACCGAACTCGGAAAAATTACCGACTGAGGCCGGTTAGGGCGTTAGGCTTGAAGGGGTTGGGGATATTAGGGGAGGGAGGAGATGGTAGGATTGGGGAGAAATTCGGAAGAAGGAGGCAGGGTTGGTGGGTGCGGGAGGGCGGATCGCCGCTAATACCCCCAAAAACTCTTCCTAGCCCGCCGCCTGCTTAATGAGCCCTGGGAGAGAAAGGAGTGGAGGGTATCCACAGGAAAGGGGCTTAAGACCCAACCTCTCTCTCCTTCTCTATCTCTTACCCACTCTCCTTCCCTTTGGTTGCTACACCTCTCTCTTTGCTCCCTGTTCCCCTCCACCCTCTTCAAAGTCCCGCCCAAATGGAAGGGATATTACAGCCGAGAGGACCGTATAAAAGAGAGGAGCGAGCGAGCAAGAGAGAAAGGGACGGGGAGGACCTTTTCCTCTTCAAATGCTCCCTAAGCAATGCCTGCCTCATGCTACTACCACCACTCCCACTAACACTGAAGCGCGAGCAGAAAACGGAGCTTTCCAGGTCTCGTTGCTTCACGTCCGTAACTCTCTCTCTCTTCAACCCCGACGAGACCTCCTACTTACTTTTCTGGTACATTATATGGTAACTCGAAAATACACCCTTACCAACCCATTTCCATGAGCATTTGCTACTCCATCACGAAGTCTCCGGCTGCAATGGTAACTAATATTTTTATATGCTTCTCACTTCTTGTCTTATACCCTTGTTTCCCCACACTACCCTGGAAAAATATCCTCAAAGCTCGCCTTAACCCATCTACGTGTACAGCAGTCTTTGGAGATATAGTAAGTTGGTAAGTTTCAAGCTCCAGAATTCGGTTGGTTGTTACTACTTTCTGCTTCACTTCTGCATTAAATGCATATACAGAAGAGAAAGATGCTTATCTAACTGCGGTCCCGTGAATGAATCATTAGCGAGAATCGATTAAACTTAAATGAAATACTATCTAAATATCTATATAATGTTAATACCATGGAAATCTGAATTCCTTCCTTGCTTCCTTGTCTTTACATCGGTTAAGTTCTTACGACAAATATTCTATATTTTTCAGACTGACTGTTCACATACATTATTCTACCTTTAAAATTAAGCCATTACATTATTCTCTAAAATGCGATTTGCGGTTAAATTGGCATTTTGGGAGAAAGTAGTCCTTACCTAACAGTACCCCTTGTATTTATAGGACATTTTACTCATTGAAGATGAGAATTCATTGCCCCTTACATGTCATACACTTATACTAGGGTATAGGTATATATCTAAATCCACATCTACACAATATTCCGCAAGCCGCCGCAAGGGCGTGTGGCGGGGTGGTGTGGTAGGCCAAACCACCGGTAAATCTGGGGATATATCTCTTAATTCTCTGTGGAAAATGAATAAACCGAAGAATTTAAGTTATAATTAGACAACCCCAATAATTATACACATATATCGCACTGTTTTACCAAATCGATGATTTAGAGGTATACACGACGGTTTTCATGTAAATAATTGATGCATATCAATGCAACGATTTCAGCGTGTAAAAATCATTCCCCTTGACTGGGATTCAAACCCGTATCCCTCGACATCCGGACATCGAGGGATTCTGGTTTGAATCCCGTTCAATGCGAATGATTTTTTCGCTCTTAAATTGTTGCCTTCATATGCATATTAGCGGATGACTCAGTTTAAAGTTACTGTTACAGTATCTCCCGCAGTTTCTTGGTAATTGATGCATAATTTTAAAAGATTACTTTCCTCAAAAAATGGGTGACCCTTTTATATTTTTGGGCTAACTCAAGAGGTGAAATTCGATCATTTATAAACACTTAATTTCATCAGTTTTTCTTGTATACCGTAAATTACGAAGTTAATTACTAATAGTTCTTAATTACCAGCTACGAGCTTGCCAAAATCAAGAGGGTTTCCTTCGTGAATTGCAACAGTTAATTAATGAGAATATTATTTCAACATCTCATCCTTACGTTTGATGAATGATTGCTGCTTCAGCAAATTGTTATCATTAGTATATAATTCATTGATATCCGTTCAGCGCCACTAATCCGCACCATCCTTCACTCTTGAGGGGACGACTCACAGTGTGGGCATGATATAAAAGAAAATAATATTCACAATAACGGCTATTTTATAAGCCAAACCCTTAGCATATGGTCTGCACACAAACAGAGGAGATAAACCGAATCTAAAAGGACGGAATTTCGAACTTTGGCAAGAGGACAAGTCTTTAGATTTATCGACTGAGAGGGGTAAAAGAAAATCGTCCCCGTAAGACGGCATGTAGAAACCCTCCCGCGCTCTTAAACAAGGGACCAACAAATTTTACCGCAGTCAAACCCCGCAGTGTATGATAATGCTCCATCTAACACCTAGCTCCATGAGTGACATTCATGCGTTGTTGAAGGGCGCTGTAACACACAGAACGTCTTTTCCTTATCTTCCTCTCTCCCTCTCGCTGGCATTTCGAGCAGTGCTAAACTTCTAAAGTGAGCCTCACTCCCTCTTTTCCCTCATTCTCTCTCTCTCTCTCAGTCACTCACTCTCCGTCTCTCCTTTCTACATCTGCGTTCCCAATTCTACGACAGACGCGCATCTCATTCTGCTCCAACGAGCGAGGCTTCCGTTCCCCAGACGACAGCATAGGGCAAGAAGAGCCCACGCCATCCCCTCATGGCAAAAGGGGGCCTCCTAGTGTATCCACCCCCTGCCCTCCCTCCCGTCATCCCGCCCCCCCTCTCTCTCTCGTCCATTCTGCATCCACCCCCTCCTCTCCGCCCCCACACCCCAACCCCTGCCGCCCCTTCCTTACTTCCACGACACCCCTCAAAATGGCCGCTCTTGGACAAGCAAGCAGGGCGGAGGGCGGCGGAGTTGAAGCGGGGAATGGCGGGGAATGGGCGGTAGAGGCCGCCTTATCCCTCGCGTGGAAACGTGCCAACCTGAATCCATAATCTAGTCCTTATCCAGTGGCACAGAAAAAGATTGCCGAAATGGGCTCTGTTTTTTTCGTATGTATATATTGCTAAAAGGTACAAATAGGTAGGTAGCCTACCATCCAAGCACCAACACGAATGCTAAGAAGCTTCTATACATTTTACAAAAGAGAGATCAAAAGTTGACTATAATATACAAACCCGTATACACTTGTGCAACTTCCCGAGTGTATACTTTATCTTTTATTGTATACTCGTTGTATATTCTTATGCAATAATAAGAAAGGCATTACTATGGAAGATATAAAGCATGCATGGCCTTTACTAGGCAATATTAAAATGATGAAAAATAATCGTTTAGACTGTAGTAATTGTAGCTCTCACTTCCGGAGATATAATTGAGATCGATGGCATTTGCGCTAATCAATGATGTAAAATCAAACCTTGGTCTAAACAGCTGGTAAGCATTCAGCAAATAAAATGGATAATTTAAAATAACTATTTCATCTACAACTAACGTTGGGATGCCAAATTAATTTATGCCGAAGGAGTGGATTGCCATATATATATATATATATATTCAATATTAGATGCACTTAATAGAGTTTAGTAATGTTATTAGGAGAGTCATTAGTTCTTTATTTAACTTAGATTAACATGAATGAGCATCAACATAACATGCATACATCAACTTGTCTATGGAGCTAAGGAAGAAATAAACTGGTAGAAGAATAGGGACACAAAAATGCAAATATACAAAAAAGCAGCCTCCATATTACAATAACTAGTATTAACATTACATTATGAAAGAAAACTTTACGTTCTAATTCGGAAAATGCAACGATTCATTGAGATGTAGGCTTCACGTGTTAATCCGCGTACTCAAAAGATCTTTTCAATAGCTATCAACATCATAAGGCCTCATTCACGGTCTAATTCACTTGAAAAATAACTATTGACATTATGAAGATTGCTTAGGCAGAGATAACGTACACCTGAGTTTGTAGACATGGCATCCGTTACGCTAAAACAGATAACGAATTCATTTCAGTTATACCATCAATAAATAAAGCAATGTACCATTTCCCTTCAAATTTCTTTGCGCTTTTGAAAAGTAATAAGCCTACAAATGTTGCTGTGGAAGAACTCAATCTAATTATGCTGCTGCGAAAAGCTTCGGCTTAAAAATGAACCGCTCGAGAAAATTCGAGGGGATAAAAAGTCTTGAAACATTCCTACTACTATGTCGCTTTTATGGTACTCATTATCGAGTAGGAAAAATAATTTACTCGCCTGCTCTCTGATAAGAGGGAATAATCGAAGCGAAAGAAAAGCAAACTAAATATAACTTGAAAAAAGGACATGGGACGATCTAACGGATTTGTCGTTTATTAGCTTCCAGATAGAAAAAATATGACTCCTCCATGGTTGCAAGAAAATAAAACCGCATATTAATAAGAATCCGTACTTAGTGTGGTTAGCAAAAAGAGCGACGGGGGTGAGAGAAACCCCCTGTCGGTTCGCCATACTTTCGAAAAATGTGTGCACGCATCACAGGGCACGCCAGGTCCCCGTTGCCAGCTTCGCTCGGAACTGTTGCGCCGAAACCACTTGAAATGCGACGGAAAAATACTGCGTGAGGGGTACAAAAATAATGGGAAAGAAGAACCGAAAAGGGGGAGATCGCACGCAAGTTCAAATGAGACCTACTCCGCCGTTCGGTAAGTAGTGGGGGATATCTTCCTGCGCAAGGGGACAAAAGACGAGGCGTTTCAACCAGGATGATTATGGTGAAAACCACCAATTGACGTGTAAGGAAATTAAAATTCCCCTGAATAAATATTTACAGAATTGCAAATCAACTCAATGAAAAGCTGGTGAATGAAAAACACCTATCCCTCATCCTCATTAAAGCCAAAATTTACTCTCTGACGATGCCTTAATTGAATGGGTAGCAAACTAATTACAATTCTAATGTCAGCTACATTGTTTTCATTTGTTCGGAACTATCCCCGTCATTGAATTTTATTTAAAATTCATGAAGGATTTCCGTTTCACATAATAAAATTATCCGCCATTAATAAATATGATTCCTTTTATTTACCAATGGCATTAGGGGAAACCACTATAAACTAGAGTTCGGTAAAATTAGTATTTCGTTGTTGATTATCCAAGGGAGAAACAGTAAACTCAATTCACAGTTTTGGGGTGGCAACCGGAACCACGAAATAGTTAAACCAATAATTAACCTGTGCAAATAAATTACTTTTCTTATTTTTATCAACTCATTTGATTAACTTTATAATGCACCAGTTTGTAATAATAAAGGAAATTTATTACTCAGTTGACTCAGGAGGTCCTTTGACAAAAATTTTAAAAGTGTTTCTTTGTTTATAGTAATTGCAGATTTTGTCAGCTTTTCCCTTTTTATCAGTCCTTCTTAATATGATACAGATAAAAAACCTTCTTTAAACAATTAAAAGAAAATTGACAAGTTAGAACGCAAGAAGACCGGTAAACTATTTCTAACTATATACCAAATGTCTTCTTATTTACTTCTGATGCAAATGCATTGGAATTTGAATTCCAATCCATTTAATATCATAGAAGGATAATTTAATGAGGGTTTAATAAAATAAAGATGTAACAACATCATTTCTTTTCCGACATTCAATTCGTAGTTTTTAATAACTAGAAATTTCCGCGTTAGATTTTGACTGTTCCGCTAACCTCCTCAATCTTTATAGAAATATTAAAACAGAAAGAGCACTAAGCTACCGGTAACGAGGAGGCATTAAAAAATGATGGAAGGGGTGTGAGACAGTTTGAAGGCGTTTGGGAAGGGCGGCGGCATTGGTTTGGGGGCTCTGAGGACAGAGGGAGGGGATAAAAGAGAAAAGTGGCTATGTCACGACCGTCACAGCCGCCGCTGCCATTATACGCCAGTAATTAACGAATACAGCGAAACCGACGCCGTTATGAAAGAGTTTCAAGAGAACGAGGGAGTTTATGAGAGTTTTGGTAGGAAGGGGCGAAGGGACGTAAAAGGGATAAATAGGAAAGCGAGAGGTGGGGAAGGGAAGGAGGGAAAGTTGGAACGGGGATTGGGAAACAAAGGTGGGGAGGGTGGTAGAAAAAAATGACGGAAGTCTGAGAATGTTGAATCAAAAAGAAAAGAACGTGTAATTGTATGCTCATTACTTTAGGGGAAGGAGGCCCGGAAATCGCTAAGTGCTTTGGGAATGAAAAGAGGATGCTCGCGGTGCCCGAAAGTGCCCCGATTCGTTCTTGCTCTCTGAAAGCGTAAGCCACAGTTCTCGTGTAAGAAAGACACGCGTGTGTACGCACCGAACGCCGTTAAAAAAAGTACTATCAACTTGACGGAGTGATACAGGAAGATGGGTGGTTGGATCGGAAAATTAGCTCGTTGCCCCATTCATTCAAAGATAAGAGGAGGGTTACGAAGGCAAGTGGCGACCTTTTTTCATTTTTATTTCTCAGCGGCAAGACATGGATCTTTTTATTCATACTGCGATGAATAGCAGACTGGATTAGCGTGCACTCCTCTGCTTACACAACAATTTTCCTGGAGTTTCAGGCAACCCGAGCGAACTAGCATGCAGTGCAGGCATGCGTTCGTTTCCTGCGTCGTCGGTGGCAATCATTACCGAGTTCTTTTCAACAGTAATTCACCACCTTTTCACTTTAAAAAATATCATTCGAATGACAAGAAGAAAGAAAACATGACACAATTCTTTTCCGCAGCTCTCAGCCACTCCTTTTCTTTCTCCTTCTTAAACATTGGAAGAGCATGCATTTCCTTCCAAATACATGAACACTAACGCGTGTAGACGGGGATGCACTTTTTATTTGAGAAAGGAAAGGCAAAGCACAGGCTTACGTGTGCTACGGCATGGGGTAAGGGTAACGACCAAATGTGCGAGGTGGATAAGCACGACGCGAAAAAACGCGAAAAGCCCACTAGGGCAATAATAATAATAATAAGAATGAAAGCAAGGGCGAGGCACGGCGGTTAAGAAAGGAGGTGAGGGGTGTGTGTGCTGCAGGGTGAGAGTTGCGTTGCCAAGGAGATAAAAATGGATATATCTCTTGAGTTAGCGTGGGAAATACGGCAGGCGGGGAGTTAGGGAGCGAGTGTCTGGGACTTGATAGAGGAGGGAAGGTCGCTGGAGCAGAGGAGAGGAGTTGAGGAAGGAAAAGAGGTGGAGATAAGAGGCCGAGCAGGCAAACAAGAGGGCGGGATGAGGAGAGGAAGGCCCCAAAGGAAACTCAGAGGGTGAGAGCTTTTTTTCTCTTCCTTTTTAAATGCCCTCGCCGAAATGGCCAATGAAGCGGGACAGTCGCTTGCAAAAAACGATTATTAACTACTTGAGGAGGTAATGTAACGAGAATGTGAGTGTAAACGGGCGCAAAATTGGATTAAACTGAGTGGAAACGAAGATAAAGCCTGAATTAGCATCTTTACAGTCTTTGACTTTTTCATAAATAGCCACATACCGTTCAAACAATATGAACGTCGTACCTTAATTGGTTATTTGATTGTGGTGCCAAAATATGTTTAGCAAGCTCACAAAACAAAGTTTCCAACATGATTCTGGATTAGGAAACTATGAGAGTAATTGCTAGCATAAAATATTCGCAGATATAAATATGCTCTAAATAGTGTGCCAGTATTAGCCGGCATGTCAATAATTTCAGCTTAGATTTTAAAAGGTTTCTGGTAACCAAAATTTCAGACACGACAGCAGCTACAGCAAAACCTTCAACCTGAAGATGACTGTGGTAATACTGGAGAATGTCTGTTCAAGTCACCGGATTCCGTGAAAACCTCAGATATGAGCAGACATAAGCTACAAAAAATTGTCTTAGAAGAGTACGCGATGTCTTTAAAATGAGTATCTAATATATTGTTACAGAAACGGAAGTCCATTAGACTTTAGGAGAGAAAATAGGTCGCAATCATAATTTCCACCCAGTGAGGCCTAGGGCATAAAAAGGTCATACATGACAGTCAGACATCATGTGTTTTCTAAGCAAATAAATGTAAGCAACTGAATTTGGCACGCCCAGAAAAATGGAATTTAAATGACAATGATATTATGAGAAAGTTTTATCCCAGTCGTGTAAATCTTGATTAATTTCTATCTATGAAAAGGTCAAATATCGAGTTTTTATGTCGGATAATAATCATTTGATATCAATTATCTCTGATTGGAAAATATTTCAAAAATGTAGCAAGCTACTATAGGGGTCTTCTTTTCATTCAATTCATTGAAATATTCCGCGACATTAATATTTAATTATTAACCCAAAACACTACGATTGCAACCAAGGAGTAATTTAAAACATGGTTGTGCTTTTCACGGAACATATGACCGATAAGTGCGCATATTTAATTCATGTGCAAGTATTTACGTAAATTTAAGCAGAAATAATTTCATTTAAATAATATAACCACAAGATGTCTGCATCTACTTAATACCCCGCAAGCCGCCGCAAGGGCGTGTGGCGGGGGGTGTTAGGACACCACCCGTAATTTAGAAAAGAAAAAAAAACCGCATGCAATAACCACAAAATCATACATCCACAAAAAAAACATGGCATACATTCATGCATGAACACTTGCACCCCACACACATGCAAACACTCAAACTACATCTTACATACACATGCACCTGAAAGTATACCTAACAGCTTTGCAGTGTTTAACTTTGCTCCGACTTGTAAATTCAATGTTTTCAATATTTCTAAAGTGACTTCGGTTTCTTACTATATCTATTAATATATCCTTTAAATTCCCACTACAGTTTCCCCTTAATAATCTATGCGGACGTGTTTCTAAAAAAATAGATAAAATGCAAAGAAAATCTGCCGGATTCGTCAAAAATTGTCATAATAAGAAGACGAGTGTGACAGCTCTTTTGAACAAATTAGCCTGGGAGCTGCTTGAGATGCGAAGAGACCAATCCATACTTAGACTTTTAGCAAGGTTCAGAGCACACGAGTTTAAAAATGACACAAGAGGTATTATTATGGCCCCATGCTCTTTGGGTAGGTTAGGTAGACCACAAAGATGAGGTAAGGGAGATAGATTCCAGTATAGATGGATACATATACTCATTTTTTACCCGGAAAATCAGGAATCATAATATTAAGAAAGCAAAGTTAGAATAATAATTGTAGAGACATTAGAATTGCAAGCGAGGACAAGATTAAGTAATGCGTAGACATATAGTATATTCGTAGGCACATGTTCATGTTAAATGCTAGTGTATATATATATATATATATATATATATATATATATTTACATGTGGGTAAGTTAAAAATGTTATAATGCATGTAACTAAAGATAAGACCGTGAAGTTACTTTTATTACACCCTGGCGGGATTACACTTTGCTCGTTTTACTAGAGATAGATATCGAATCCGAGTATTTTCTTTCTATTTTACAATTATTAATAGCATTGAAAATAGATGACTGTTTTCTTAAAAAAATACTTTAAAACTTTTGATAACCATAGCGGTATTCCCTAAATATTTAATAGCATTCATTACTAATGCACTACAAAATAGTTTACAATTCGCTCTTTTGTCGCTATTATATTCCTATGAATTTATCAATACCATGGCACACGTAAATACAGATACTGCATAACACTGTCAAACAATATTCTCGGAGGAAGAGCATTTCACCCAAAAACACACTATACAGGGAACCACCATAACACACCTGTGACCCTAGGGGCGGAGACTATGTATTGCATGTCCATGTGATGGTAGAGTTTTCCCTTCTTACTTTTCAATTCTGCTTGACCTATCTTGTTATGGTGGAGGTTTGTCGTATACATGACTGCGGTTCATTTTGCTCAATTTTTTTCATTAAAAATAACTAATCTGTAAGGTGAATTAACCCTTGTTTTTGATTACGTCTTCCTATAGCATGTATACAAATTTGCACCTTAATTCTCAGATTTTTCCTTTCCCTTTCCTCTTCCTCTCAAATATCCTCCCTTATCACTTACTCTTCCCACCTGGTACTGGCACCGCCTGCCACACACCTTATTGGTGGATCGCGGTGCATTTATGTCGATGTATGTCGAATGTGTCATACACGCACACACATGCTAAAAAGAAGCACTATTCCTACAGGGTCACTGAAATTATTTTTTTTATCAAGGGATTAAAGGAATTAGAAAAAGATTGTCATGAAATTCACGGACGATACACGCTTCGGGCACAGAAGTCGACCCCTCCTCGTAAGAAGAAGAATTATCAAATTCTTTTTCCTCTGACGAAGGGGTTGCCTCCTGGCCCCGAACCGTAAGTTTCATGGTAATTCTTATCTGATTCTTTTGTGTTCCTTTCAAAATTAACTTAAACATACATGTATGTATACATCACGTGGCAGCCTAATGAGTAGGTGACTGGGCTACTAAGTGGAAGGCTCAGGTTCAACTCCGGGTGACACCTCTGCGTCCCCTGAGCTTCACATTAGCTGTATGAATTTACCATACCAGGTCTACCTAGGCAGCACACCCAGGTGTGAATATGTGAATTTCACAAGCCACTGGAATGCATGACGTTTACCCTAAACTAACAAAAAACCAAATTGTTAACTATATCCTCCGTGTATAACCAGCAATAGAACAGTACAGTATATATATATATATATATATATATATATATATATATATATATATATATATATGTGTGTGTGTGTGTATATATATATATAGCATCATATATATATAGCATAGGTTAAGAGCATCCGCCCGGCAAGTGGAAAGATCCGGTGTTCGAGTCCCGGTTGAGGATATATTTTTACTCTTGTGATCCGTTCGATTCCGCCTTCCCCACCTCTATTGTGTTCGTCCTTTATACGTGTTCCTATCCCTTTTCCTTATATATGTTTCTGTATATATGAGTATTTATTCGCCGTTTGGCGGGATTTCGTGTTTGAATGTGTATATATATATATAATATATATACTATATATATATATATATATATATATATATATATATATATATATATGGCTCGCGGAAGTCCATGGGTAGAGCGTTGGACTACTGACTGGAGGGATCGGGTTTGATTCCTGGGCAAGCCTCTCTGAGCACCTGCAGCTACACCCAAGCTATGCGATTTTTCGGGTACCAGATCTTCCTGAAAAACCATAACCGGCATAGGGAAAGGATCTGGCCCCCCCCACCCCGGTGTATGAATTTCAGATATAAGGAAAACATATATATACATATATTTAATGAAGTTCTGGGAAGTTAAGCGATGCTACTAAATCATACATCGGGAAATGAAATTTTTTGAGAAGATCTTACGAGACGGAATCCAACGAATAGTATTAAATTGGATTGTGTATCACTACTTTATGTGAATTCGGAAACAGAAATAATGGGGGAACTACGAATGTATGACATGAGGTCAAAATTCAAGAGAAGTTCGATTTAGAATGGGAAATACTCTTTTACGTATTAAATGCCATTTTTCTATGAATAAAACATGCCTATGTGTGTTACTAAGTGTTCAATTGTCGGAAAGCCTTCTCTAACGGAACATTTAATTAAAAGCTACAAGTAACTAAGTTAATTAATGATTTCCGTCCACTAAATATAGCCAATATTTATGTTCAGGTAAGAGACTTAAAATTTAATCACTCAGGATAACATTCAAATTTCCGAATTGAAATACTTTGATCAATGCATGTGGCATCAATGTGATGATATCTTTGATAAATAGATCAGACGAAAAGCATTTTTACAATATTCACTTTAAGAGAAGCTACAAAATTACTCATCCAGCATTATGACACATCCTAACAACAAATTTTATATATTGTTTCTCACCACATTTTCACTTGCAACAGATAAAGTGTCTATCTTGACTCTATTATTGCGACTGATGTTGAAGAAAAATTATGATTTGTATTCGAAACTATAACGAGTTTTGAAAAATAAGTAAATACTTTCATTTTTTAAATCAAAACGGCTAGTTTCATTAACCACGGCCAGGGCATAAAACTATTTAATTCTACATCAAGTTTTTTTAAGGGCCTGGAAGTTGGCTATTTAAATATTACCAGTTTCTTAAGAAAAACATAAGCAGGCCTCGAAAATACATGTTATATCAAACAACCAACATCTATATTCGTCAGTCTGTCACGCAGAATACTGACAAAAGAGAAGAAATCGCCATACACTGCCAGTGAGTCGCCCTTTCTCTTTTGTCTCCCTCGACCCTCCCTCACTCTTCGCCATCCCCCCCATCCTTCCTCCACGCCCTCTCCTCCTCCGCCATCACTCAAAACCGCCGCTACATTCTCCACCTCCCTTCAAAGAGCCCCCTCCTCTCCCACTCTTCGTAATCGCCACCCTCACTGCTAAGTTTAACATAAACACGTCATTCCAGCTCTTCCTTACCGCCACTCCCAAACGCGTGCACTTTCCCCTCCCTCTTCCTAATCTTTCAGGCAACCCCCAACCAACCCTCCCCCTCTTCTCCGACTTCCCTCCCCACTCTCCTTCCTTTTACCCAGTTCCTCCTGAAAACCCATCCCCCCACACCGAGCCACTTCCTCCTCCCCTTCTCTTCCCTTGGGATCCCTCAAAACTCTGCTCTGCCCTCCTACACGCCGGTATCTCCGCAGCTCACGCCACATCTCCCACCATCCACCCTCTCCCATCCAAACACACGCCGCCCAACCCACCCTCCTATTCCCCCCTTCCCCTCCACCACCGCTCCTACATAAAACTCAGGGGTTCCTCCGCTTTCCATCCCGGCCCATTCACCCGCAACCTCCCGACAGCCCGCCCACGCAGACCCTCGCACTGCTCCCCCTCGCTCTTCTAGGTCTCTTCGCTTATCGTTTCCTTTGAACCGGCTTTACCTCCTACGCTAGTTCACTCTCCACCTCTCTCCCTCTTCTCGACATTCGTCCGTCAAACCCCGCCTCCCTCCTTAAATATTTCCTCCAACCCTTCCTACCCTAAAAACCTCCCCATGTTTCGTCCCTTTCATGAATCCTTTCCTCTCCCCGGCGCTCCCTCTTGCGCGCTTACCTCGCTTCCCGCCGCTTGCAAAAACACTCACCCCTTCTGCCACCACCCCCACGCCCTCCTCCTCCCTCATGTCCTCTTGTCGCCCTCCCCTTTCCGCTCCTAAACTCACTCTCCCCGTCCGTGTATGTGCTTTACTCCGCTCTCCCTCCCCTTCCCCATCCTCCCATACCCTCTCGGCAATTCCCTCTTGCTACACCCGGTATAGCCACTCCCACTTCTTGTCCCCGCGCAGTCCCTTCACTACCGGCCGACCCACCATACTCTCTCGCCCAGTGCCATTGCGCCGTTTGCCTCGCATCTTACTGGATACATCTGCAGACCGGGAGAGAAACCTGGCTCGTAAAAGGCGTTCATAAGAGAGAGGAAGCTTTAGCTTCAGTACGGTGGTTGCTGCTGACATTCACTAAATAATGGTTTTTCAAGAAAAAAATTATTATCATGGTAAAACCTTCGAGCAGTGAATAAAGAGGCGCCCAATCACAAAGGCCCATTTTCTTACATAATAGGCTACCCTGAGCAGGCTCGTTGGATTCTTTGGGGTACCAAAAAGAAACTTTCCTACCACCGAAATTCAGATTCCTTTTCACTACTATTCATTTGCGGTACCCTGATATCAACCAACTCTTGAAGGCCTTATTTTTTTAGACCAAACAAAAATTTCTTATTAATCACTAATTCACATTATACTTCGTTAAGGAAATAAACCACCTCATGCATCGGAAATTAGTCCCTAGCTTCTCTATATACTTAATACTGGAAAAGGTGATCAAAATGTAAAAATCAGCAATAATTTCAAGTAATAAAATAAAAAGAAAGTAGAACCCCTTATATGTGCTGTACATGGCCATTAAATTTGCTTGCCTTAGAAATGATACACTTTCGTGAGTTGGTCTAAATTCTACAGCAGGCGTCGTATGAATCTTCGAAACTCTCAGAAAAAATAAATGAATTGTGCCATGGAGTTAATATCATTAACAAGTATCTATTCGATGAATGATGAAAGTAAAACTTTAGGAATTCAGAGCAGCAAAAACCTGTGAATCCGCTGGTAACATATAAGTTTATCTTAGTAAGGGAAGCGAAAATTCAGTGAACATAAGATTTTTGAGCATGAAAAGTGATGCAGTGGCTTTTTATCAATAATAGACACGTCAACAATCGGGAGAACTAATTATTAATTAAGATGGTGGAATTTTATTTTCGACCATCCTTTAATCACAGCAATAATATCACGTTAAATGTAATTTTCTTCCCGCAAGAGAATCGATTTATCTGTCTTTGGGGAATTGATAAATAGAAAACTAAAATATCATCAGTATTGTAGACAAAAAAGGAACCAAATTCGTAGCAGCAATTTATAATTTTCTATTTGAAACTTGGTTCTTTAAGCTGAGCAAGTGCGCACTGCACGTCACACCGAATCCCTCCAATAGCTAGAGACCTTTCCTGCATCCTGGAATCGCTCTTCCACTCTATCCTCCATCCGCCCTTCAATTTCTCCAAACCTGCCAACTCGAGTACATCCCTCGATCCCCACCCCTCGCCAATGCTTTCACCCTTGTTTTTCCTCCCTCTACCGCTCCCCTCTAAGAAACCATCCTCTCCTGTCTTTGGGCCTTCCATCTCCGGGTCTTGCCTCCTCTTCACCCGCCCGCCCCTCCCCTTACCCTAACGTTTCCATCCATTCCGTCCCCAACCAAAAAACAGTTCCCAACCTCCTCCTATCCTCGGCTCCCTCCCGCGCCCCTCTTAAAATTCCCTCCCTCACACCCGGCCCTCATCCCCAAACACCCTTGCGGCATGGGATGGAAATTTCGCAACGGGCGGTGAGTTTGTAGGGAGTTGCGGGAGGGGAGGGAGGAAGTGGAGATGAAGAGAGGGCAGAAGGTATGAAGAGGGATGGAGGAAAGGGGGATGGAAAGGGTGAGAAGGAAAGGGAGCATAAAGAGGAGAGTTAAGTAGAAATGAGTTAAAGGGGGAGTTAGAATGCGGTATTGAGAGCGTAGAAGTGTGGGAGAGTTAGAAAACCTACTACCAACGGGAGGGAGACCGGAATATCCTTGGGAGGAATGGGTAGAGAACGAAGAGAGTAACTGACGGACTTTTAAGGAAAGCAGAGAGGGATACAGAGGTGGTGGTTGTCGGGAAGAGTAGGGGGGCAGAGGGGGGAGGGTATTTGAGGGAGATTGATAAGATGGTACCTGAGGGTGTGTGTGTTGTAGGGAGAAGAGGAAAGTTACGGGATGAAAGGCAAGGGAGAGTTGGTGGAGAGGAGATGTCGAAGAGAGACCCTGGAAAGGGAGAGGAGCGATGGAGAATTGGATGAGTGCGAGTAGACAGGCGGTAGGGATGTGGCTGAAGGGGACACTCCGACAGACAGTGGCTCCAAGGAAACATGTGGATCTAGAGAGGTAAAGCATGTAGTCCAGGTGGATGTAACATATTTAGAACGAGCTACATTAGATTTGAAGAATATAACCGAGACGAATGTTAACAGAAACTCCCAAATAAAATCGTACTTCTCCCGAGCAAGGGAAAGAACGAAAAATACTCGGTAAGGTCGATCCAAAACAGAGGGAAGATGACATATACACTGCTCAGGCATGAATGAAAGAAGGGAAAAATATTGGGGAAGAAAAATTATGCGTGGCTAAAGTTAGCTCATGGTTTAACAAGAAAATAATAATTCTTCATCTAAGTGATACATATAGTACATCTATAGTTCAGTCAGTGAGAGATGAAATTGATCTTTTTTTTAATTAAATTTTAAAGATATTTAAGACAGTCAATTATGTAATTATTTTCCTGGTATAAGTAGCATTAATCAAAAATGAAGGCCATTAATTTAGAAGTATTTCATATTTGCTAGGCAATTCATAAAAATTCTTGCAACAATTCATCTCTAAGATAGGCAAGAAGAGCAATTAATTAAACATTCCAAAATAGAGTGGAAAGTAAGAAATCTAAACTCCATTGAAACAGATCAAACATGTGTCAGTACTTTTGAAATGCAGACCTCTTATTATATCCATCTCTCAAATAAAGCCGTTTCTCCGATGAAATACCCCTCGGACAAGTATTGAATTAGAGGGTCGCAGGAGAATGGGGAAGGTTAAGTTGGAGAGTCTCTTGTGAATGAGACTTCCGCATATTTGGACAACGTTTGGATGTTTAGAAAACCCTCGAGCCTAGTTGGTATTGAACCTATACTCTAGACGCATGGAAAAGCCGGGGAGGAGGGGGGAAAGACCCCGCCGCCGACGGCGATTTGGAGGTGAGAGCAGAGGAGGATGAGGATGGGACACACGAAGCAGTGGCAAAGTAGTGAGACAGGAGTGAGCAGGGAGAGAAAGAGTTCTCCGGAGACGATAGCTGTTAGAGTGGGAGGAGGCGGAATGGAAGAGGGAAGGTAAAAAGGTGGCATATAGTAGGGAGGAGAGTGGAATGCGCAAAGATATGTGTGGGTGTATAAGATCATGTGTGTGCATGTATATATATATATATGTATGTGTGTGTGGGTATGTGTGTGTATAAATGTGTGCGTGTGTATATATATACACAGACATACACACACACACACACACACACACACATATATATACATATATATGTGTGTGTTTGTGTGTGTGTGTGTGTGTGCATATATATATATATATATATATATATATATATATATATATATATATATATATATATGTAGATCCATTCGTATGTATAAAAATTGGGAGAGAAGAGAAGAGCAGAGGAAGAGGGAGAGCTTCGTAAAGTGGTGGGACGACGGGGTGCTTGGAAGGGAGGGGAAGAGAGGAAGTGTCGCGGGAGGAGGAGTGAGTGGAAGAAGGCCCCTTCTCTCCAGAGTGGTATCTTGTCAGAGACAGATTCCAGAAACGACTGGCAGATGTCGTCCGTGCTCCCTCACTTCTTCTGCACCCTCTTCTCTCCCCCTCTCCAACCCTCCGCAACCTCCATCCCCCGCGCCTCCCGACCGCCCCCCTTAATTCTCCAAACTCTCCATCCACTCCCAAGTCCTTCCTCTCTTCCGCAGCAGCAGCCCCGCGACCTCGCTCCGCCCGACTCTCCCACCTCAGCAAAGACGGCCACCATTACAGCGCCGAGACCACCCCTCCCCCCGCAGCCTCCTGTCTTCCCGCCGATCCGCTGCCTCTCCCCCATGGCCTCCCGCAACCCCCCACCTCACCCCCACATCCAATCCCTACTCTCCCCGTAATCTCACCGTGCGCTCTTACCCTTAGTCCTATCTCCTTCACGTCACGCCAAAGTCCCTATCCCTGTCTTTCCCCTGATCGCCCCTCTTCTTCGTCTTCTACTTCCCCCTACCCCGGTCCCACAGCTTCCCTCTTTTTCTGCGCCCACACAACCCCCTCGACCCTCCTGAGCCTCTCATCCACCCTCGTCTCTCTCCCTCATATCTCTCTCTCTCTTTTCTCTCACCCGCCCCTCCCTACCTTCTCCCTCAAACTTTCCTTATCGAACCTTCTCTTCCCTCCCCTCGCCCTACGTTCCTCACTTCTCCCCCCGCTCTCTCCTTTGACTAAAAGTCTCCCTCCCCATCTGCTCGTTTCCTCCGCTCCTTCCATGTCACGTACAATACCGAGTGAATCGGTACCGCAGATGGTTCTTAGACATAAGAAGGGCGAAAGAGAGAGAGGAGACAGGAGAGATAGTCTTAGGTTGGTTCGGAAGGATGAATGACTCCTCTCTTCCCCCGTGCTTAACAAAACCTCTTCTGTTCCCTCCCTCACGCCACCCTTAAACTCCCACCCTCCTCGCCTGTTTCTCATTGTCTATGGTCCCCATCGCAAACTCTAGTTCTTGCTCCGATTTTCCCCTCATCGCTATTTGTCAGGTCTTCCCTTGCTCTCCAGCCTAACGGCGTTTTCCCTTGTCTCGAAATCTCTCGTAATGCCGTCCTGCATGTGTCTCCTTCAGTCCTTAGCACATACATGATTTTTTCCCCCTACCCATTGATTAACCGCGAAGAATGACATATTAATAAATAGCAGCTGTTCTACCTAAAGACTATTCATGTTTTCGAGTGTCAATTAATTCATCATCTGGGAATAATCAAGGCAACACTATAGATTATTATGTGTATATTTAGAAAAGTCACAGTTGTTTACTGCGTATGCACTGAATATATGAATAAATTAATAATAAAAAATATACGTATTCTCCTAAACTATCAATGTTCCATTTAACCAATATAATTCGCCAAAGTACCATTATCCATTATACCATATCATTAAGGAAAGTTATTGGCATTGGCTCACTTTTTCAAACTGTGAAAATACGAATTGCTCAATAAAGATTTCTCATCGGCAAACTATAAAACTCTGAAATAAAAAAACGAATACGATAGGTTATCTGCGGCTATGCACATTTTAGTGAGAAATAATATTTATACAGGCCTGGTCAAATGAAAATATTCATCTTGCTTATACATTTCGCAAACGTTGATGGACTCATACTTACTAGGCCGAACGCAAATGAGAAACAAGCCATGTTATTGCTGCCCGAGGCCTTTGCTAAAGAGCTAACAAACATGGTTATCGCGAAATATAGGGACGGAAAAAATAGATGAGGATGCCTTTTAATGCTAATCCAATCCCCCACTCGCTCGAGTATTATGAGCAAGAGTCTTTCACGGTTTCCCAGAAATAATTCGCATTATTCGCTGTCTCCCTTATCATGCATCATATCTCTCTCCCTTCGCTGCGACTTCGCTTCGCGTTAATTCCGCTCCCCTGTCTCTTTACCCCAATTACCCTTTCTCGTTCCCGTCGTATCCCTCCCGAACCTTCGGTTCTCTCTCCAACTCAACTCATCTCAAAGCAATCCCGCATCACCGACTCCGTTCCCCATATCTTAATTCCGACACTCCTTGAGCCAATGGATGCAACCGTCTACGTCCACGCCGTCCTGCATCCACGTTGTCTCCCAATGTCCTATGCTGTCTTATTTCTCCATCATTCGAAAAAATGCCACCGAATTTCTCTATTTATATACCACTTTTATAATAATCTACATATGGTAGAGTATTAACCTCTAGAAATTTTTCTGCCATGCTTTTTATGCTGAGAAAATGAATTTGAAATTTTATGATACACGAAGAAAGTTGCAAATATATTCATATTCATTATAAACATTGTTTTGCTGATCAAAATTGTATTTTCGCATGAAAGAATAGTTATTTTTTTATGATAGAAGAAAAATATTATTACTATCAGTCAGCCAGTCAAGTTATATTTAAGGTGATAACGTACAAAAAATCTTGAAATACCTACATGTTTTAATTTCTAAATATTTGACGACGTGGCATCGGTCTATCTAATCCTTGTATCTCGGATTGCATATTAACCTTATGAACATTAGAATTCAGTGTAGATTTTTACAGTGACAAATATTTTTATGCCAAAAAAATGAAACAGAGTAGATACATAGTACTTCAAAAAAGTATTGTGTAATTCAAATTTTAAATGCGTAAGAATCAATTTAAGTATTTATTTGGTAAAGTGTTTTATTTTGAAAAATATATGTGCACACTCTCATCTAGCTATGGCTAATAAGAAGTACATCCATAAAGAGGAACAATGAATACATAAGTATTGTGCCATCTGGTATATCTACACAACTACACAGAGATGAAAAATTTACTCAAAATCAACGCAAGAAATGTTTATAATAGCTAATATTTCAGGTTTTCAGAATACATTCATCGCATTAAAATACATCATTATTACCAAATGCCCACAAATCTTTGAAACAATGACAAGAGTGTTCATTCTGCCCCTGAATTTAACAATTAATTATAGTCGTGGTCATTACTAATTTTGTAACTCAAATTTGTTTTAAAAATCATCAAGTTTACTTGCCCTATGCGTCTTATCTAATATCATATTATTATAACAATCGGCGTTCAGTAATTTACCGTAAATCGTTGAATTGTAACCCAAGGAACAAACGGAAGGAATAATTCATTTCATAACAACAAAAAATGCCCACTATTTCATAATAATAAATAACTGTGACCAAAAGGATGATTTCATTTGGAAACTAATTTGGCTTTGAGTTCAATAAAAACCATAGGGGATGGCCAAAATAAGAAATTTCACTGATAGCGACAAATAAAAATCGATATATAAATCATAAAATAAAATATCGCATATAAAATGTTTCAGTCATAATGCAAATCTATTCAACTAAAGAGTAATGTTCCATGGCCTTTTTGGGGTTACACTTTAAATTGTTGCTAAATGTCCAATTAATGAAGCATTGGATTCCAACCACGACCCGAATGAAAATATGTTTTTCTTCAGATATTATTTTACCATAAAGGTGCTATTTTTAACTGTTAAATGAATTTTCCTGAAGATTTGACTAAATTCTCCCCTTTAAGAATCAGTGAATCCTGCTCTTAATTTCGGGCATTGACTTTTCACATCTTGGACCACCACTTGAACTTCCTTGTATTAGAGAAAACTTTGTCAATTTTTCACAAAATTTCTCCTCCGATCACACTTCGTACTCCTCCATCCTACGTGCTTGTATCTACGGCCCACCAGAGGAGTACTGTTGCCACCAGAGGAGTACTGTTGCCACCAGGACAATTGCCTAATTGCAACGTAATTCTTAAATAAAATAAAATACAAGCCTCCGGCTCAAGTCCACCAGCTCGACTCCCTCAATGCTGCAACATAGTATTGCACCCTCTCCTCATTCCCTAGAAGCATTACCAACCAATTTCACTGCTTCCCCCACTTTGACTACACATCTACCATGAACATTTCACTAGATACCTCTGAGGGAAAGTAGGGGATTCGAAATGAAGGAGACTATCCATATGTCCTCCCCTTTGCGCCTTTTCCTCTCCGTAGACCTCTCATTGACTTCGCATCCCACCCAAACCCACATTAAAATTCCTTCATTTTCCCCGCCCTTTCACCCACAAATTACTATCTCCAACCACGTTCTACTTCCCTCTACACAAAAGTTCACCCATCATGAAATATTTTTTATTCATTTCAACCAACACCCTTATTCCCCTGTAATTACAGAATCCCCATTGCTAGCTTATAGGTCTCGGTTGATCCCCCTTCCTCCCATATTAAGGATCCACTTACACGATGAATGCCTTTATTCCGCTTTTAGTACATACCCTGAAATCATCATGCTCCCACTTTTCTCTTCATTCATTCCCTATGCCTGAACTAGAATGGTCTTAGAAAGACGTCCTAAACCCCGTTTGATATCCATATTCCCTCCCTCCTGTCGACCTTTCCTCTCAAGTAGCCAATTTTTTTCTAGTAAACCTCGTATTCCTTCCTTTAACATAAAACGTTTCCTCGCTGGCAATGATGCAACTCCTGAAAAAGGAATTGGGAAAATTTTCATGTGAACCAGCAGTGAATGAGAGCAACAAATACCGCTACGCATAGTTTTGGTTATATATATATATATATATATATATATATATATATATATATGTGTGTGTGCGCGCGCGCGTGCGCATTTGTGTGTGCATATATATATATACGAGGGTCATCCGGAAAGTAGTACCCGTTCGTGCCGCATGAAGTGCTGACGACGCGAGTAGCCGCTGGACGAGGTCAGATAGCTTCAGTGGCTTGTCTGCCTTCTCTGAGCCAAGTTGCGTGACGCTAGCATTGCCTGTGTTGTTTCTGTGATTGTTTACAATGTTTAAAAAAATTGAGAACGCCGCCAGTTGTGAAGTGAGGGCAGTGATTAAATTCCTCAATGCAAGAAACGTTCGCCCATGTGATATTCATCGCCAATTAAAGGAGGTGTATGGAGACAATGTAATGGACGAGTCGTCTGTTCGGCGGTGGTGTCGCAACTTCAACATGGGGAGGGGGAACACACACGACGATGAGCGTTCGGGGAGACCGTCTGTCATTACAGACCAACTGGTGAGCTCAGTTGACGAATTCGTGAGGAACGATCGGCGCGTCACAATTGATGACATCTGTGAGCATTTTCCCAATGTTTCTCGAACAATTGTTCATGAAATTGTTAAACACCATCTGCATTATGCAAAAATTTGTGCAAGATGGGTCCCTCGCGTATCTCAATGAGCTGGCGGCGAAGGACTATGCAGCAGGAATACAGAAACTTGTCACACGTTATGACAAATGCCTTAATTTGCTTGGAGATTATGTTGAGAAGTAGTTTAAAGTATCCTCTTTCAAATAAAATTTTTTATGTTTGTTAATATTTACTTTTGTGTCTTTATTTCACGAACGGGTACTACTTTCCGGATGACCCTCGTACTACCTTGATAAAAAAGTTCCCGGAATAACCACCGTGTGGCGCTCCCATCGTTCCGATTTGAGTTCTGTTTTTTTTTGTTATATTGGTACATCTGTTGTTGATATTCCCTTTAAATCTTAGTGTCATAACTTGACATTTGCAAACGTTACGTAGCCAAGAGTACATCTATCTCTGTGTGTGTTGGCGATTTTTTACAATTGCAGAATTGGATTTAAATTTGCAACAACGAACTTGTATTAAATTTTGCGTAAAAAACGGATTTAGTGGCGCACGGACGTTGGAAATGTTGGAAAAGTGTTTCGGCAACGATTCTCTAAAAAAAACGGTCGTTTACCAGTGGCACGAGCGGTTCAGAAGTGGTCGTGAGTCAATCGAAGATGATGAACGCAGTGGCAGACCATCGACATCGAAAGTCGGTGAAAAAATTGATAAAGTAAAAGAAATGTTGGTCAATAACCGCAAATTAACCATCAGAGAAATAGCGGAGGACTTGAACATTGCCTATGGATCCGCCCAAGACATTGTGGTTAATGATTTGGGTTTCCGTCGTGTAGCAGCAAAGTTGGTGCCAAAAGACCTCAATTTCATGCAAAAAAGAGACCGTGTTGACGTCGCAAAAGACATGATTCGCGAGGCTGAATCCGATCCCACATTCATCAAAAGGATCATTACTGGAGACGAGACGTGGGTTTATGAGTACGACACGCAATCCAGACATCAGGCAAGTGAATGGCGCTCACCAAATGAGCCGAGACCAAAAAAACCACGTCGTTTTCAGTCAAAAAAGAAGGCAATGCTGACGGTTTTCATGGATTACAACGGTGTAGTGCATCATGAATTTTTGCCAGAAGGCCAGACAGTAAACAAAGAGTATTATTTGGGCGTTATGAGACGTTTGCGTGAAGCAATTCGCCGAAAGAGACCACAAATGTGGGCAGAAAACTCGTGGATTTTGCACCATGATAACGCACCGTCGCACAGTGCTATCATTATTCGTAATTTTTTGACGAAAAATGCAACAAATACCATCCAACAGCCACCGAATTCACCTGATTTGGCTCCCTGTGACTTCTTTCTGTTCAATCGAGTTAAAAAACCATTACGGGGAACGCGTTTTAGCAGCCGAGAGGAAGTAATGGAAAAATCGCAGGAAGCACTGATGGACATACCGAAAACCGAATATAAAAAATGTTTCGAGGATTGGATCAAGCGCTGGCATAAGTGTGTTGCAGTCGATGGGGATTACTTTGAAGGGGACAATATAGATTTAGATGAATAAACTTGTATTTTTAATTTTCTGAATAAATTCCGGGAACTTTTTGATCAAGGTAGTATATATATATATATATATATATATATTATAAGAAATTTCCTTTAAACAGTTTCAAATTAACAGCTGTATAATAACGTTCATATTATAAGGGTATCGCTACATTTCCTTATCTATCTTGAAGATTTAAACAATACTGTAGCATGATACGCAACGAAAAAATTCAAAAGTATAAAAAACGTTTGTTAAGAGCATACGGCGATCATTTCTGAAAGTTAATTGATGGCTTGCAACAACTTCTATGTTATCTTCAACAATGTTAAACAAATATGCGAGGATTTTCAGATTCAAACACCACTTGACGAATGGCTAAAAATAAGACAGTGATAAGTGGGAAATGAATATAACAGTCCAAGATACTACGGGTACCTGTATTAGATTTCAGAATTTGAAAATTAATGCATTATATATCGTTTATCTCCAATAAATTCTACAGGCTACATTGATGAATTTCCTTGACCCTCAATACCGTTAGCCTGAAACGCAGAAAGGCACAAGAGCTCCAACCTAAAAAAACCTTCGAGGCACGTGATCCGACAGCGGAGAAAAGACATCTGCTGAATCCTTTCAGCGATAAAAAATTTAATCCTGTCGATCTCCTCTTCTTGCCAAACTGACACACTCTCCTTTCTCTTCCTTCTGGAATCTCCCTTAAGACCTTCCCACCACCTACGTTTCGCATGCATCCCTCTCTAACCCCCCCAGCACCTCCCCAACCTTCAATTCCAGCCGTCCCTCTTTACATGTATACTCCAATTCTATTCCACCTTCCGAACCTCATCTCCCCGCCAACCATGCACCCGGGAATCTCTCCTTTCTGTCTTTTTCATTTCAGCTCTACCTTTGCATTCCCACTATCCCTCCTTCAACCTGCGAACCACCCGATTCCTCTAGTACGTATCGCAAATAGCTTTACCAATGTAAGTACATTTTAACTCGTCCTGCTCACCCTACGAATTGCTTTTCCCTTCTTAGCTGTACTAGTACCAAAAACATATTTTTCTTTCCTTTCATACCTGCATTCCTCGATCTTAATTTTCCACCAGAATCATAAACGTACCAAGTGGAAACTACCTCCCTCTCCCCGGAACGGAACATAACGGAAATTCCTCTCCTCTCTCCATAGGGGATTCTCTCCAAAAATCTCTCTTTTCACTCTATTTACGTCGATCTCTTTTCATTAGAAAACATTAATATTAACGAGGCAATAATTTCACCCACACACTAAGCTGATAGACATGACCACAGAAGGAGCTAAGGAAATAGACGATCGAACCAATCAGCATTATTACTCTTTTTGCCTTCTCACGATTCGCAGTAGTGAGTGCAATTATTCCGCCCGGTCATTTAAACTAGACGAAAATTAAAATAATACTGAAAGATAAATTTCAAAAATTAAGTTTGATCACAGGTGCCCTAACTATCCCGCTATAACCTCAGTTTATGACGTGCATGTTAATATTTAGATTAAGATAATCATCTCTATAATTATCATCACTTTTTACAATTTCTTAACCTTAATTCATCATTGATATTTCCCCATGGTGATACATTCTTTGCCTTTGCCTCTACACGTCAAAGTTCACTCCTTACAATGCGAATCCCATGACATATATGATCCCATTAACATGCGAGATGTTTCAGTCAGGTAGCACCTATTTTCATCCTGAGACACACAATTTTACTTCTCTCCCTTTAACTAATCTGCTCGCCTACCCCTTCCTCCGCGAAGGAATGGGACAGTAAAAAATCAGAAATATTTTCTAAAGATACCACAAAACTGATTTATCTAGATAAATCGCTTTGCTTCTTCTGCGTACAATCTTTGAGGAAGTATGAGCCTTCTAGCTGAGAAATTCGTGAAACATTCATGCAGACGAGGTGCGAGCGAATGAAATCTTCATCGCCCGGGCTACTTCCCACGAAGTATGGGCGTCATTAAAGTCGTTCGAAGTTTCCTTTTTTCGTTTCAAGGTCGGGAAAAGTTTGGCAAACTTTTCGAGGTGAGAAAGAAAAAACCGTGGCTCCATAATTTTGTTGCGAGTCTTGACTAGGCTACTTCCTAAAGGTAAGGAAGGAAAGTCTTTTGAGAGAGGTCAGGAAGCGGGTGATAGAAGGGAAGTCGCAAAATTTAATGACGCTTCAATGGACATTTTTCCCAACACTAAATCAATAACCCTTGCACGATAATTGCATGACTTGGTCATTAAATTTGAATATCAGAAAATAGGTTCATATTTGCTTATTCCTTTATATCACTCATATTCTGGTATCATTCAAAGGATATGACGCAAAAATATGAAATGATCCATTCAGGACCCCATAATCCCATTATATTTATTCTAGGATCGAAAAATCTAGTAAATTAATCATGTTCACTAAACTTCCTTAAAATTGACGGAGGACGGAGAGAACGAGGCGGGTGGATGTTCCACGAATTGGCGATACAAAGCACGGCAGTCTAAAAAGGTACGTCGGGATGATTGCCTGCTCTTGTCGCTCTGTATCCTCCGCCCCTTCTAAAAACCTCCTCCGCCTTCTCCTCTTTCACTTCATCCCGCACTCCCCTTGATGTCTTTAACGAAAGATACAGGGAAAGGATGAGGATTGAGGAGGAGTAAGGGGAGTTAACCCATCGTCTTAATCCCACCGAAGCCGTTCCGTATTACCATTCCTCGCCTTTTGGTTGAAATACCTCCATCTTCATTCCCTTACGGCTTTTCTCCTCGGCGTTTTAAGAGTGGAGCATCCCAGTCGCCCGATGCGAAGGAAACAAGATTTAAGAGCCCTCTACGACCACCGCTACCTCCTCAGCCGACGAATCCTGCACACCCTTACCCACACTCCCTCCTGCTCCTTCTGTTTCACTCTTAACTCGTCCTGATTCCTACTCTTAAACCAAGAATCTCTCTCCTCTACCTAATTTTTTTCCACTCCGAGATTCCGTTTCCAGGATCGCCCTGCTGGATTGGGAAGGCTTAGCGCCATTAAAGGTTTTCAAGTGGAACTGGAAGGCGAAAAGCAAAAAGCAATTAGAGATGGATATACCAACATGAGGATAAATTGCAATGCCTTTTTATTCAAATGATACCATACCTTTCCCCTAAAATGATAATATTTTCTTGTGTGCTTGGTGAGAATTGTAATTCAATGTATAGGATGCAATGGATTATATATAGTTTAATTAGTCACAGAGAATGGTTTAGGCCCAAATGAAACTGCGAGCAATTTAAAGAAATACTTGAATGTGAATAGGTCTCAAATTCTGGTAGTCAATCGATAACACATTCGCAAAGCAGATAATACAATAAAATTGTAACAATTCATTCTTCTGAGATCACTACAATTACAATAATTAACAAGTTTAAATATGGAATACAACGTTACATTATCACTGGAAATGACTGCCCTTAATATGATAGATATTTTATGATCCTTATCATAACTATTTGGTTTAGCTAGAGGTAAATTTAACAGATGGTGTGTCAGTATTCTTTTACTTGATCCTGTTTTCCATTCGCCATCATTTAAACCTATAGGGTTAGTAACCGCTATACTTCTAAGTCACACCAAACTAAACAACTCCTATCATTACTATAGAATAACAGGAATTGCATTTTTCTCGAACTACAAGTGACTACAGAAAAATTATCTCTCAAAATAGAAAACTCCCATTCCTATGTCCACTCTTAACCCTATCCCCCGCCCCCTCCCGTTGTATTTGGAGTCAGATCCTCTCTCCAGCTCTCATCTTTACCCAATTCTTACGGCCTCCGAATCCCCAAATGGCTCAGGTTAATAAATTTCGATCTCATCAGGAGTCAAGTGCAGGAGTCTCTCTAAGGGCTCTTCTACCCTACTCGCATCTACCTTTACGCTCATATACTCCGTCGCCTCATCTTCCTACCAACATTTTCCCCTTGCAACCCTATAAACGCGATGTTCAAACCCCTAGCGCGGTACCAAGCAACCACATAGCATCGTCGCACTCTAAATTAATTTCGTCAAAACAATAAAATCTTGAACACACACCCTTCGCTTGTCCTCATCTTCCAGGGCTCGGCTCGTATAAAACCCTCGTGTTGCCTTCCGTCAATCCACTGTTTCTTTGTATGAACTGTGGTTCAATTTGAAATGTGGGCATATTTTCTGTTACCTGGCAGTATGAGACTCTGATGTATTAATCGCGATCGTATGCATTAAAGTACATGTATAGTCACTCTAAGAGCAAGTTATATAAATATGAAGACGATGAAGAGAAGGATTTTTTACGTATTAAAACCTATGATAAATATTTCATGTGAAGCATGTTATCACTAAATAGATTAGAATTTGACGCAAACAAAAGACATGGAACGACGTTCTTGACACCTGATGGCCGCGTTAAGCTCTTGTTAGCTTAATAAATACAAATCCTGAAATAATAAAGAAATTTCTCTAACTTCATTCTAGTCTTCCTATAGTCGCTAATTCTAGCTGAGCAAATACAATTGAATACACACACATGTATATAAGTGTATGCTTAAAAAATATATTTTTGTATGTATAAATGTATGCATGCATATATGTATGTATGTATATATGTATGTATATATATGTATGTTTGTGTGTATATATATATATATATATATATATATATATATATTTATAGCACTTGTGTCAAAGTCTCACGGATGTGAATAATAATGTCCAAGTATATGAAGGTAGCCCTAGTGGCCAAAGACAAAAACACAGAAACACTCAAAAAAGAAAAGATACTCACTAGTTTACGAATTTTCGGTAGTCCGAGCCACCTTTCTCAACGAAGAGAAGGATGGAAATGTACACATATATATATTTTTATGTATGTTTTATTTGAAGTGACAAATATATATATATGTCACTTCATATAAACCATTTAGTCTTAGACAGATGAAATTCATTCAAAATTTGACAATTGTACATGAAAAAAGAAATCATGAACATAATCCTATTCACAATAATCAAATAAAAGTTATGTTAATTATGATTCAATTTCAGTCTTGATAGTAGGTGAGAGGGTGCTCATAACATAAATGAAAAACGAAGTGATTTCGTTAAATCACCGCTATTTTAGTAAAATTCTACTTTGGAGTAAAGCGCGAGAACCTATTTGCCTTGAAGACAGAGAATAATTGCACGCTAGGGAATTTCCATGAACATCGCCGATTTCCCAACGCATCGAACTGTCTCTAGACGCTAAAACATACGATACAGCTTTGCGGCTGAGTTTCCGACCTGGGTTCACGTGCGTAGCTGGAAGCATCGCGAGTGACACTAGCCAAAGTCTTACTCACCGAGTGACAAGACCAAGGGAGGGCAAGTGTAGCATGTACACACGACGAGGAAGTAAACAGGAAGCCCTAGAGATTACTGTTGCCACGCCTTGTGAACTTCCGCAGAGTGAACCAGATTCGTGCATCGCTGGTGCATCAGGGATGGGGAAGAAACCTTTTGGAGACGGAGATAGAAAATTATAAAGAGTTGTTAAAAGTCTCCTAGACCAAGAATAAGTAGTGGGGCTTCATATCTAGTTCCATCAGTGGTTGCAAATTTAGCCACACTTAAAATGAAGGTAAATTGGACGAATTATTTAGTAGTCTCCATCAAGAACAAACAGGACGACTATATACTCATTGTCACACACGCACACATGAGGTGGCAACAAGGATAGTAGTTATTTCATTTACTTTCGTCATATTTAAATATATATATATATTTATTTATATATATATATATATATATATATATATTTATTTATTTATTTATTTATATAATTAATATATAATTCTATAAACATCTTCATATATTATATATATAATATATGAAGATGTATAAAGAATTATATATTTAATCATCTGCTAAGGTGATACTTCTAATTATGAAGCAGAGGTTTATTCATAAACCGATAAAAGCTACTTGATGGCCATGCTGATTCCGAGGAAAATATTGGATGATAACGCATCCAAAATGTTTACTTTCAGAGATGTTTTACCCATTATTCCACTGTAAGAAGAGCGCATTTGAATAATAAGTCTAACCGGAGATGGGTTTTCATAAATTCTTTTTTACAGTTTTTTAAATTAAATTTTGGGCCTGTGACTGAACATTTTTGTTTAGATAATATCATTAATAATTGCAAAATACATCATTTTTTGAAAGAAGTATTCATGTAAACATCTTTTTTAGAATGTAATCAATAAATTCAAAAGAACCAATTTACAAATAATTGAGGAAGTTTGAGAAATAATACGGCATTAATTGTTTCAATTTTAAATTATATTAATCGAGTAAAAGTTACCTCTAGGTATGAAAATTTAATTGCTGATTGTATATTTTTAATATGCTGATTGTATATTTTTATTCAGAAAATAAGGGAAATAACTCTTCCGACCAAACCTAGGTTTAACGATAGGTATAAGTCAACTGCGTACTCTTATGCATACGTATGTCACATACAAGCTATTTTCATTTCCTTGCAGTTGAATGGAGTTTTGGTGCCCGATGCATTACCTGTGACTACTGCCGGAGCCAGCGTAGAACGTTCTCGAGGGCAATTAATGTGCGAGCCATATGCTCTCGACAAAGAAAAGCAAATATAATTTAAGTTAATTTTTTATGTATTAATTCTAACCCGTCATAATAAATTTATTCAATTGGGAAGTTTCTTCGTTTACCACCGAAAACAGGAAGGAAAAATGTCTCTAGCAGAAACCCAACAATAAACGTTATCGATATATATAAGGCTACGCGAAAGGACTCATCTAGACAAGGAAAGGTGAAATTGCCCATATAACATTAAAATATAGGGTTTCAGCTAAATGTATTCAAAGAGGTTTTTAGCAACAATATTCCCATCAAGCAATAGGATCACTAGAATGAATGCATTGCACTTAAAAATGTAGCAGACATAAAGTTATTCATTCACCAGGTTTCATTATTATTACAAAAATTGCATGTTTTACCGATTTTTTTTCAATTTTGATAACTTCATATTTGCCTGGGGTCAAGGAAATAATAAAGTCGATCTTTGGATTATACTTTCATGTTCAGTTTAAAAAAAAAAGGTTTATAAAAGAAACCCGTTTTACAAGTCCTCAAAGAGTTAATTACGGGATAAATTAAACAGCGTTTTGATCCACAAAAACAATTCAAAATGACAAATGGCTAATTAACAAGCCGACACAGTAATCTTTCAAACAATAGAATACACATTGAGGCATGAGAAACTCACATCACTGAAAGCGAAGAAAAAAAACTTTTTTTACGAACAAGGAAAGCTCATATTTTTTCGCTTGCAGGCATGTTTATGTGTGTGCGTGCTCTTCAGAAGGAATATCCTGTATGTGTACATACGAGAGTGTGAGCGGATATGTTATGGGTATACACACACATATATGTATATATGTTGAATAAGGATCGAATCTTGGTTGGGCGTGGCACCTATCTCACAGGGAGAGACCCCTAGGGGCAAACACAGAGGACGAAGGGTTCCGCCGAGTCTGCGGGGAGAAGAGGATCGGCGGGAAGGAAGACTGGATGGAAATAGGGGGGGGGTGGAGGAAAGGGGGCAGAAGGTGGGGCAAGACAGAAGGAGAGGAGAGAGTGGCAGGGTCGGTTTGATGGAGGCATAGGAGCCGTAGGCACGTGGTGTATATGTCGGGGAAGGGAAAGGGGCTCGGATGAGGGCAGACATGATGGTAGTCCGGGGAACGAGGAGGTAGAGTGTAATCCTAGGCATGGGGAACGAAGGTAACATATTAAGATAGAGGGATAGAGGGAAATAGATGAGAAATTTTTGAGGAAAAATCTATGATTATCATCAACGAAAAGACATTTTATTGCCTACTAGAAGCAAAAAGCATCTCCCCTAGGATTTAAGAATAATCATTAAAATCTAAAAATAATTGTTTAAATAAATAAACCTGATAAGTTAATCTTAATTTACGTAATCATAGCATTCCAGTAGTCGCATTTTTTAACGATAGATGAATTTAAAGTACATCCTCTTTGGTATTCTAATATTTATATGAAAGATTTATTCCATGTCTAATTTACGTCTCGTAAATTGATTGTATACATGAGCCAAGAACTTTGCAATTGGTTTGAGGAATTAACATGGTTTTACAGAAATATTTTGGCTTCGAGTATTAAATTTGGTTCAAAATATAATGAAGGTAAAAACAGCAGACTAATATAAATTACACATTTTTAGAGGAATTAAATGACTTTAGGAAGTATTCGATCGGAAAAAGAATATTTTTAAGGCAAAACAATTAACTTTCATATCCATTTAGATAAGATATGAAATGAAAAACCAAACCACTAGGTGCCATTACTTTCATCAAATCTTATTTGAATCGTTTTGTAATACGCAATAAGTGGAACAATATCAATGAAGACACTAATTCATTTATGTACTCGGGAAGTAAGCTCGTCTCATGTCATTTTGTGGATTAGAAACTGAATATAGAGGTTTCTTAACACACTAAATATAGTGAACGACTACTTTGGATCTACACCGAAAATGAAATCAAGTTTTAATGTGGATGTTTCACTTAGCTTCGAAATACTTCATATAAATGATTCGGGTTTCCAAAATGTATTCATCTTAAATTAATTTTACATGATAATTCTAGGTTTATTCCATTCCATATATTTCATGTATACATGTTGAAGAGTTTGAGCACACGACTTAATCAGACGAAAATGTCACCAAAATTATGGGAAATCAGTCTTTGGTTTCTTTCACAGGTCTTTAAGATAATGTCGGCTTAGTATTGTAATAAAATCAATTATTACCAACAAACATAACTAATTTAATATATTCTCTACAGTCTTATGCTTAAGTGCATAATTAGCTTAGCGAAGGCCTTTTCTGAGGGAATTAAGTTAAATACATCATACGTGATATCTACTCAGCCTATGCCTGTCGGCATCATTCTAAGAGGGGATGTGGAGAGAGAATTGTCTAGACCAAGAAAGCAAGCAAAAGAGAAAGAAGGGGCGGGGAAGAGAGTAAGAGATGAACTTTGTTAGACATCTTGGAACACAGGAAGAGGAAGAGGGGGAGGGGATGGTGGGAGAGTCTTGATCAAATAAAGGACGAGAGAGAGATAGGGAGAGAGGAGATGAGGAGAATTTGGTATAAGGAAGCAACAGAGGGGAAAGATGAAGAGGGAAGGTGGTCGGAGAGGGGGGTGGGAAAGGAAGTTGGAGGTAAAGGAGGTGAGGGGTGCGGGGTTGAGATGGAAGAAGCAAATCAATTGATGGGACGTTGCCATGAGATGAATATGGACAGAGTGAGGGTGAAGGGGGATGGGAAAAGATACGTTGGGGGCAGAGAAATAAGGGATGAGGAATGGGTAGGCGAGGTGAAGGCGAAAGAAGAGTGGTTGGAGTGAGAAGGGGTAGTTACGATGGGGGTTGGTTCAGGGGAGAAGCGCGTGGGTCTGTCCGTGAAGGTTGTTTGAGCAAAAGGGAGGGGGTGGAGGACGAGAGTATGTGGGCTTGAGTTTCGGAGTTGGTCGTTAGGTAGCGATGTTCCTGGCGAAAGTGCTTTCCTTCGAAGGGAGAAAGGGAATCTATAATAAAAGAAGAAGTAGAATAATTTGGCAATACAAGAATGGAGAAAGAGCCTTACATTTTTCATGGGAAACAAATATGAGTGGGTAATTCGTAACATGAGAGAGTTTTGTCCTTTGCGTCAAAAATTTTCTGCGCGTATAAGGGCGTGGATGATCAAGTGAGTGGAAGCAGTGTTGAAAAAATAAAACAAACATTAATATATATAATAAAATACAATTTAACTGGTCAGACTGGTCTTTTACTTTACATATTTAGCGTAAACGCATAGCACTCTGCCTTTTACAGTGTCTTTAGGGGGTAGAGTGTTTTTTGGTGCATGTTCATGTGGTAGTGATGTTTCATATTCTTGCTTGTTGTGTCCTGGCTTGCGTGTTGTAGGATGACTTTCGTGCTGCATCCTGGGGTGCAGGTTTTTGTTGTTTTGCGGTATATGTGTTTGCATGAGTGTGTGCGCTGCTGTGGGTGTAATTTTCCACGTTGTTGTTTTGCATGTGGTATTGTTCCTTTTTACGGTTGGTGACCTAACACCCCCCGCCACACGCCCTTGCGGCGGCTTGCGGGGTATTATGTAGATGTAGATGTAGCACTCATCGTCGCATCTCAATCTTGATTTTCTGTTTCCAAAATTAGCTTCAATTTACTGCTGAAATGGAGCACTTCGCAGCATCACTGACGAATATCCTTAGTTTCAGTAACAAATAAGAAAGAAGTTTAAAAGCTACAGCACAAGTCCTACAGGTACAAAAACATTTTAAGAAAACATGCCAAAACCAACTGTCTCACGAAACGTAACCAATTTCTAATATGAAATTCCGGCTGATAAAATAAATAATTATATTAAAATTAAAAATTTTACATCTGATTATCCAAAAGGAAAACAAAATAGAATACCTAAGTATTGAAATAAAACACATTGCGCATTTACAAACAGATTAACAATATATGGAAACATGATAGACCAACGAGCGGAGCACTGGACTTCTGACCAGAGATGTCCCGTTTGATTCCGAGTGTCACGTCTGGGAACCCTCAGATTCACCCAAACGACGTGATTTTACTGGTACCAGGTCTTCCTGGGAAACCATAGGCGACACAGGGAACACCCTTACATGATGCGTTGAATTCACACGCCATTGTTCTTAGAACTAGGTTATCTCTACCCTCATTTATTAAACCAACCTAAGAGTTGATAACTGTGGTGTGTACATTGTATGTTATACATTAATCTAATTCCTGGGATATTTCCTCCGGCATAATCATATGACTACTTTATTCCTCCTAGCAGACCGTATACTACACTGAAGGCACATCACTAAATAACTTAATATAACGAAGGCATAGATTTTTACTTCAATATTCAAAAATTAGATATAATAGTCCAAACAAATGTTTTTAATCGAAATGTGACAGAACCACAATACAAAAAAGTGGCTCATTTCCAGGGCCTATAGTAAGTGGACGCTTTTCCATTTATAATATAAAATGATCTTGCATCTGCATTAATGTAGGCATCCAAATCACGTAGGCGCGCCCCTCGGTTTCCCATATGTCTTTAATTCTACAATCAAAGAAACAGAATCAAAAAGCGGTCTTCGTCAAATGAAGAGGGTCTGACGTGAAAATGATGACACTTGCGCCTCAATCTTCCGTACACACACTAAAATAAAGAATCCCTAAGCCTTTACGATAATAAATGGATCATTACTAAAAATCTAGACGATTAAGGAAGACCCTCTTGCCACATCTCCTTTTTCTACCCTCCTACAGACGAGGAAAATAATAACTCATCCGTAGCGAGACAGATAATTTGGCGAATTTACATCGATTGGTGTCACGCGAGACTCAAAAGGCTCGAAGGAATTAATCCCACTCAGAGAAACTTCCCTTGCCAATCCCGCGTTCACCCCTACAACCGAAACAAATTGCTCAATTTTAATACAATTTCACCCCCATTTAAGTTTTCGCGGATGCCGAAAGATGCTTCCTTCGTCCCCTTCTTCCTCCTGCTCTCTCCCACCCTTCTTCCCTCCAATTTCCTTTACCTTTTATTGCTACGCACTATTTTCCTCTCCATGACGCTTGTCATCTTTCCCATTTCTTTTGTAGCGGTTTCCCCACTTGCCACTCTTTTTTCGATTCTTCGCCCTTCATCTGCTGTAATTGACTATTCCTCTCTACAATCGACACTTATCAACTCATTTTCCTTTGATTCAATTACTCAAACATATTAGCACAGTTTATTTTTTCTAACGTATGCTTCCTTTGATGGATCTCTTTTAATAGTCAAGCATTGTTACTTTGTTAAATCCTCAAAACACCAACAATACAATCCACATACCATCCATCTTACATTCTACAAGCAATTTAAATAAATGATTGCCAGATAGGTTTTAGAAATTCAGCACTTCTGGCCATAAAAAAGCGCTAAGGGCAGTTAATTTTATTGGCAACTCATTCCTGCACTATCTATAGATACGATCAAAAATGAATTTCTCTAAATCTTAGATTCATTGAGTGCATTGATTGATTATATGGCTATCACCCGTTTTGAGAATATTTTTCGAATATATGGAATCAACATACGGACTTAAAATAAAACAGATTAATTTAGTGAATATTTTCCAAATATATTCTGGAATTATGTTAGCAATAATTTTAATTTCATCAATCATAAACCCGTTTCATTTGATGAGCGTTTTGCATATCAGATACAATAACATTTTCCCCAGACTCTCCTGTTTCCGCATTTAAGTAACCAAACGTTCAAGTAAATTGTCAACCTGGCATAGCCCCTGTTCAACCGAATACTCTCTGGGAAGCAATACAATGATATTTTATAAAGTAAGATAATATTTGACTGTTAAACACAACTCGAAGAGCACGACACTGGAGAATTTAGGCATAAAATCAATCGGGAATGTTCGCGGTGACAGACGGCGGTCAATGAACACTGAAATAAAGATATAATTTTTATTTGACACTTTAGTGATCACAAAATTGAATTTTACCTAAGATTTTGCTGCCTAAATAATTAATTTTAATTTCACAAGAGGCCAAAAATCACACCGAATGGAAACTACTATTAAAAACTTAATTAATCTAATCATGCTCTTTAGGTTCAGTAAAATAAGTAGATAAGAAAATCTGGTTGCAAATGTATTTAGAAGAAACAGACCAGGCCGTGAGGTCACATCCCTGCGTAAGGGAGATTTGTTGTCATTTCCCTAGTTAAATTGAAACTTAGGCATGGATTTTTAACCATCGGAAATCAATATTCAAATAATGCTCCGGTAAAATATCGTCAATATTGAAAATATACACCGAAATATGCGTTTATGGAATGACGAGTAATAAGGGTACCTAAAATCAAAGAAACTTGATAAAATATAACATATTAATTGAACAAGAAAAAGCCCTCGAACAGGACCACAGTTTGGAAACATCATGAAAGAAGACATTTGGCAAGATAATATTGTGAATAGACTGAAAATTCCAAAATATATACTATCGCATTGGGACATACGCCATTTAAATAAAAACAATATTTCTAATAAAATAAAATAACATTTTCCCCACATTACAGTGTTGACATTTAAAATTACCTTATTCATTTTTCTACTCATTAACAATCATATCGACTGATTTCGAAATTATTTACTTTGATTTTATTACTCGCTTATTCCCTTTTACAAAATATTAATGTAATCCTAAGCAATATGTATTTAGATAAGTGGAACAAAAAGCGATAAAAACGAGTAAAACAAGGCATTGTTGAGATTGACTCTTTCATCTTCATTGCATCATTCTTATATCTTTTCCATCATGGTGTTTTCAAGTTAGTTTAAAGTAGTGACGAGGGTGTCTAAAACCATTGATAACATTGGTTGCAATATTCTAACTCGTTAACACCGAGATTATGTTGTTCAAGATGCATTTCTGATCATTCATTTCTCATTCCGCTTAACTGCGAATGTTTTGAAGTTTTCACCCGATTCGTCCTGAATTATCGTACTTTAGCTCTCCAGTACGTATTACTCCTCAAGCATCGTGCGAGTTCTTCGCACTGTTACCATCAGTGATGGAAACACGGCAAAGACGAAAGGGACCAAACTAACAATAATGTGGAGCGAAGAGGACACAGCCAGTAGAAACAACGGATATTGCTCCCATCTCATTGTCGTATTCTGCCATCCCCACCTCCTGCACCTTCATCCCTCGCCCATCTCACCGTCTTCTCTCACACAACGATACCACTCCACCACCCTGCCCTTACCCGCTCCTCCTTCCCCCCGAAACCCGAAAACTTCCCCACTCCACCCCTCCTTATGGAAAAATCTCTCTCAGCTCACCTCCTCAAAAATCTCCCCTCCCCCCTCTTGCCACCCGATTTCACGCAAAGAAACACATTTCCTCCAGCAGGCGAACACGGCACGGAGAGGAAAAGAGAGATGGAGGGGGAGGGCCCTTGGGGCCCTCGTGAAGTGAGCGGTGGAGAGTATGGGAATGGGGGGGAGGGGTAGACATAGGAGTTTGGGGGTGGATATGAGGCGGGACCGATGTCCTAGGAAGAGAAGTAGGGACGAGGGGGGGGGCAGGCTTCGCCATTCCCCCCTGCTGCCCAATCTCCCCCTACCCACAATCTCATTCATTCTCCGGCTACACTCCCCACTTCCCCATCCCCTTATCCCCGCCCCCCTCACATGCCTCCCCGTCAACGTTTTCCTCCTCCTCTCTCCTATCCAGTCCCCCAACAATCCCCCATCCCCCTCATATTCAGGCGTTCCTTCACTCCCCCTGCCCCCTTCTTAACGCCCACCTTACCACAGACCCTCCTCCCCCGTCCAACCCCTCTTCCCTTACACCGCCCGCACTCCCACCAATCTTACCCTCTTCCCCCTTTCACCTCAATGCCGCCCTCTCGACCTTTTCCCCCACATCCCCCTTCTCATCTCAGCGCACTTCTTCGTTATCCTCCACCCCACTGCGCCCCTCGCCAACGCTCGACCCCCTCGCCCCTCTCCGGTCTTACCGAAAAACCAAACTCCCTACCTCCTCCCAAACCAACCATTCTATCCCAGTCCTTAGCCCACCACCATGCTCAACGCCCTTCCACCCCCGGCGACCCTCTCTCCATCCCGATCCAGCTTAAGACCCCCCAATCCTGATACAACACTCTCGCCTTCTACTCTCCCTCTTCTATTCCTTATGCTCCCTTTCTCTCTCCTACTACCCTCCTCCACACCAGCGACTATTCCTTCCTCATTTGCCCTCTCCCCCGTCCCCATCCCATGCCACATATCGATCCAATGGGGTGCTCTCCTTCTTGTAGCTCCCTTCCCCTGCTTTCCTTAGCTTCCTCTACTCCCCGCACACTTCACCCCCCCCTCCACATCTCCCAGCGAAAACTCCCACTTGAACCTTTTCCCCAATTTTCAGCCACCGGCTTCTCTTATCTCCTCGCTCCCCCCCCTTCCTCCCGCTCCCTTCCCCTTCTTCGACCATATCCCCTTTTCCCGACTCTCTCCCTTTACGCTCTTCCAAAACCCACCACATTTCGTGGGCCTCCTTTCCTTTTCCCTCTCTATCTCTCCCTACCACCAAATCCTCCGACAATAGGCTGACTAATTCTTCTCACTTTTCCATTGCCCACCGATAGCAGAAACATCTCAGTCCCTCTGGGTCCTTCCGTGCAATCGGTATTTATCAAACCTCTTAAACATTCCAAGGACTATGTTTTCAGATGAAACGTCGCATCACCTAATGCCAGAAGGTATATCACATAACAAGGAATAAAAGTATCTATCCTATTTAATGCATGTGCCATATTTTGGAGTAAACAGTCAATTATTATAGTACTTTCATCTTGGCAGATAGTTAATACCGTATCATCAACAAAATTGGGATATAGCAATTATAAAATTCATTAAAAGCAACGAAGACATAATAGATCTCGCCATACGGTGTGAAAATCGTTCATTCAATTCCCTGCGCAGTTTTTTATGAATTCAATTACTATTTCATCATTTTAGTCCTAGATTTATAATTTTCTATCTACACGTACTTAAAATATTTACTCGGCATACATTTATATTTTTTGATTTTTTTAATACTATGTTTGATTACTTTTCGGAAAGCCTACATAATCTCAATGTTTACTCTAAAGTATGTATACTACTCGTATATATATTATATGTCACTATACTATATGTATACTGACATATAATACATATTTGATAAAAATTAAGCATGCATCAAATGAGCCAATCACCCAATATTAAACTCAAAAGCTCTGAAATAACTGATGAGAATATTTGACAATATTTCACTACGTGCAGCCCCTAAAAATGCTAGATGCCAAGGCTTGAGTCTTAATTGTTTGACGCGAGTTTAGTGGCAATCAACCAGGGTACTCGTATGCAAACTAAGGTTAATAATTCAAAGGTGTACTTTTGATACAGCAACCACGTTTGCCATTCAACCACAAAATATTTTTAGATTGTAAAGGGTATAGGCATTAAATGGTTCTAAAAATATCAAACCATGATGAGGGCTTATAAAAATTGACGTCAATAAGGATTTTAAATACCGGTACCCAGTAAAATACCAAAAGAGAGATGTTTTAGGTCAATCTTTTGCGTCTTGTCACTGTTAACGCTCAGGAAAGGTAATTTTCCAGCACACACACACAGAAATTATAAAAATGGCAGTCTAGTTAAATTCTGCTAATGAATAAGGGAATCATGGAATCACTATCACCAAAATTTATTTATTCATAAACATCTACATCATTTAGTTTAAGACTTTCGTTTTATTATCTCGCGTTCAACGTTCCAGCCAGAAAAGTCTCAATGAATTTTCCTAATGTGAGGTCATAAGGAGTTTAGTAAACCATGGCAATCAACTCAAAGTAGGCTCTACAAAACTTCACTGTGCTTAAAGGTAGTACCATAATATAGAGTTGACTTTCCACCAGCTTTTTGAAAAAAAATTCAAAACAAGAAAATGTGTTAACGGAGAAAAAAGTAATTTGACATAAGTTTTAGCAGTTTTGGCCAGCGTACTAAATGTGTACTCAACACTTAGGAATTAGTTACTGTGACTGAATTAAGTAACACAGACATAATTATGATGATGAATTAATCTATGACTTTATCAAACTCCTCCGTCACTTCGCAGTATTTTTAAATTATCACGTCGTGAATTTTTTTGTTTTCTTATTGAATGCACTGTTTTCGAACTTTCTACCATTTTGTTCTTCTGGACTAATTTACTATCAATATTTATACCAAATATGAAATTTGACTCATATTATGATTAAATGCTAATATTAGAGTATTAATATTAGTATTTGCATTTCCATCTCAATTATAGTTAGTTGTAACTTGTGAAAATGTCAACGTGGACCTAATAGCGAAGAGAATAATTGGTGTAATGGAGGGGACATGCATTAATAACATCGTTTTTCTACTTTTATGATACAAAATATTTGACCGGGCTCAAATGAAAAGTACCATCTACTCATGTTGACGCCATCTTCTCCTCCTTGATCCTTCCCAATTCCTATCCTCCGTTTGTGCATCAATATATTTATCACATATTCATCAAGATCCTCTGAATTCCTCTCTTCACCCTCAATCTCTGTCTGCCTCACCCCTCCCATACACCCTCTCCTTCCTCACCCTTCTCTCTTTCCCTTCTCTTCGTTCCGCCCTTCCTGTCTCCCTGGGACATTCCCTGTCATGGCTCCCTGTCCCTCTTCTTCTCTTGCCGCCTCGCCTCCATCTTTTCCGTTCTCCCCTTCCTCAGGGCTACTTCCCTCCCCCTTGTATCTCACAACACATCTCTCGCTCTACCCGCTTCGCTCTACTTTACCACCCACCCCACTACCACATCCCGCTTCCTTCACTGCTCCGAACTTCCCTCCCCGCCCCCGCTCACTCCTCCCACATCACTTTTCCGTTGCCTCCCACCAACCTCCCCTTCGTTCACTGCCTCCCCAACAGACCCACACGCCCTCCCGCTCCCTTCTCTCCTGAGGGAACCCAGAGCCTTCATCCATCAAGGGAACCAAGTCCTCCGTCATGGGGGCGAAGGGAAAGGGGGAGGAGAGTAAATTCGGGGAGGGCAGGAAGGAGGGCGGTGGTTTGGGGGTGTTGGGCTGCCCGGGAGGGAAGTGAAGGTGGAGGGGAGAGGGGAAGGAGGAGGATATTGAGAGTGGGGGACATGTGGGAGGGGCGAGGGGATGGGGCGAGTGTGATAGAGGGGCTGGCGAGGAGGCAAAGGAAAGAGACGGTTGGCCTCTGGAGAAAACCACCGCCACTCGATACAGTAGAGAAGGAAGCCTATGATAATATTATTTGTTTCCTCTCTTTTGCTGTAGCAAAACGAAAAGTTGTTTTTGGCAAAGGAAACAATCTGACGCGCATTCCTCATACATGTTTATTCTCAAACCGCCTTTTTTTCATTTTCAGTCTCAAAGTTTCTTGCGCTAATATTATCACAATGCATTTCGAGATGAGCTTAAATCCCTCAATTTTTTCACACGTTTATGGACCAATAAGTGGTTCAACATACCTAAATTATCTTTCGTTTGTACTAAAAAATATTTATTTACTGTTTCAACCGAGACGACACCAGTTTTGCAATCTAATTTGTAAGTGGACGTTATGATAAGATTTTCAGTGATGGTTATGCAATAAATGTGTCTAAAAACTGATATAATATTGAAAAATCCATTAATTATGGAGCGATCTAAGATACTTTTCAACATAACTAATAAAAATCAAACAAATCTCCTAAGCTTTATCTGAGGCTAAATTTTACTTTTACCACCAATATGATTTACCTGGAATATAGAACGATTTTCAGAATTGAATTTTATTAAGTAATCGATATTGTTGTCAACGTAATGTACTATTCAAAAGAGATTGCAGGGATAGTACAGGTAAATTGTTGACGAAATTTATTTGATATCTTCTACACGTAAGATAAAGAAATAATAATTATTAATGAAATAAAATTAGATAAATGGAAAGTATTTTATAATCTTGCAGGAGAAAAATAATTTTACTAAACAAATTGTGTTCTCTCATATGGACGTCTCAGATAAAAATATCCAAGAAAGTGAGAGAAATGATAACCCGTGTAAAAAATGATCGAATGAGTCAAAGGTAAAAAATAAACAAAATAAGAGAATTGGAATATGAAAAGAAAGAAAAGTGGGAGGGGAAAGATAAATAAAAGAGCAATAACGTCCGCATGAATAGATTCCGGAAAAATGCGAAGGGAGAATGTGGGAGAGGCGGCACGTGAACAAAGAGAGGGACCCGAAGGAGCATCGGCGGTGGGAGGGCGGAAAGTCGAGGGCAGGGGGAAGTAGGATAGACTGAGGGGAGGGGGAAGGACGCAAAAAATGAAAAAAAGGTAAAAAAAAAGGGGGACGGCGGAGCGAACTGAAGAAAATATTAAGGAGGTGTTGGCGCAACTATAATGTAAAAGGAGGGGAACGGGCCCCATAACAATGGAAAAGGAATAAAAATATAAAATTTTACGAGACAATAGACTTCCTTTTGCACTGTTGAAACATTGAGACTAATTATTCATAAAAACAAATCATCAAATTTGATGAAATGGATGAATATCACTAGAACGATCAAAGCGGTGAATCAGACGCTACTTAATAATTATGACGTGAAATTTGTTTGGGTATTAATGACGTTTCATGATTGCAACTATGTTCCAGATAAAGACGAAGGCAAAACAAGGTAGTGGTGCTATTAATTAAAAAGTATTCATATATTCACCACTAATAAATTTAAAAAATGTATAGTTATAGATAATCAAAACATCCAGGTATATACAATAAGTCAATGACAAAATTTTATCATCACAATACCGAAGCAAGGCAGTCAGTCACCGTAAGATTTCTCGACAGGGCGATATTAAAAATAAAACTGACATCAGTGTTTTACGTGATTTATTTCTATGAAATAACTCCAATTAACCTAAAATATCTCTATTTAGTTCATGGAGAATAAGATTTTAATAAGTGAATCGAACATTTTTATTTGGTGACTGAGATATTATGTATTCAAGGTCCCCGTTAAAATTCAGAATATGTTTCAACATATATAATCAGGAGCAGTAAATGGTGTAAATCATGTAATAAAAACATAGAATAAGTCTAAATAATTAAAGAAATACCATTTCTGATGGAAATTGTTGTGCCATAGGGTTCAACCAAAATTATTAGTTAAGAGTACAATCATTTTCGTAATTATGGCTGAAGAAAAAGATATTGAGGAAACTTGGGTTAAATTTATTTAATATCTTTTATCCTTCCATCACCAGACACCTAAATATTTTTATTAATTTTCATCGTGCTTTAAAAAACTTCAAATTTCAAAGTAATAATTTCAGGGTTAAGCTCCCCAAAGTCATTTACGTTGCTACACAGGCCAAGCTCTTGAATTTTTATTTTGTAAATGTTTCATATAAATATAACGAATTAATGCAAGGAGAAACACGAATGACACGCAAGTAGGATGAGAAAAAAAGAGCCAGAGAGAGAAAGAGGCTAAGAAAGGATAAATAAATGTACAAAATGAGGTAGGAATGGTGTACCAGGAATTAACATTGACAAAATGAGACAGAAAGATAAGACAGATATAGTAAAGAATAGGAAGAGCAAAGCAATTCTGGTAGGCTAACGTAAGGTAGAAATGAGGAATAGTAAAGGGAAGACCTGGGATTTTGAAGTGAGGAAGGAAAAGGGGCAGGGGAGGGAGAAAGAGAGAGGAGACAAGGAACGAAGATAGAAAGAGAGACGTGCTTCCGTAGCCGGGAGACATCCAAAAAGCACACCCCACCGTACCCTCTCTCCCTCCTTCCGTTTCTCCTTCTCCCCGGTTTGCTCCCACCCACCCAAACTCCACCCTCTACCTCACCCCATCCATCCCCTGGAGCTGTCCTACGCGCCCTTTTCCTTACCTTTCCTACCCTTTTCGTCACGACGATGCCTTCAACTCCCCCACACCATTCCCTCCCCCTTAAAACCACCCATCCCATCCTCCATTCCGAAAAACAGCCAACCTTCCATCATCAGTCCCTTCCATCTCTTCTCCTTCGCCCATATAGCCTCTGCCTTCGGACAGAAGAAGAGGGATATGAGGGGCAAGGAGGGGGTCGAGGTGGGTGGTGAGTGAGGGGAGTGGGGAGAGGAGCGAACGGCGACGGGGTAAGGCCTCCCAAAACTCCATCCACCCACCTCCCCCAGCGTGCGTGTTTCTCCTCGGATACAAGGCCCTGGGAACGCAGAATCGGGCGAAGGCGGGCGGGCGGGAGGGAGTTTGAGGAAGAGAAAGGCCAAATGGCAAGGGTAAGGGTGGAGGGTACGTGGGTGGAGAAGGGGTGCGCGTTGCAGAGATGGGAGTTGGGGCGAGAGGCGGGAGGAAGGTAAGGAGGGATGTTAAGTAAAGGGTTGAATTGAGGAGAGGAAGAGGTCGGATTGAAGGGATGAGGGAGAAACTCGGGAGGGGTCCGGGGGGTTGGAAAGTTGCGGTGAAGGGCTCCTCTCTGGGAGTTCCTCCTCTAGTTTCCAGCCTATGTGCCCCTCACTTCCCCGGCACTCGTCCTCTCAACGGCTTCGCCCATCCCCTTTTCCACGTCAAGTTACTACTTTCTCCTAATCGCCCCTCGTGTCTCCTCTTTTGATCTTTATCCCCTCTCTCCTTGTCCTTTTCTACGTCTGCTCCTCTCTCTGCTCTTTATTGCACTGCTCTACCAACCATTCTCCTTTTTCGCCCGATCCCTATCCGCCTCCTCCTCCGCCCCTTCTATCACTTTCTGGGCGACGCAATAACTCAACGTCAGAATCTTTCCTCATCCCATCACCTTTCAAGAGCATGTTTAAAGGAAGTTCACTCCACTGATATGGTGTTGCAAGATGATTCTATGTTTAAAAAAATTACTTAGTAGGTGGGATTTCACCATGGTGATACAAAACTCTATGGCTAGCCATTTTATCAGTCTTTCCTCTCCAATGACATTAAATACGACCAAATGTTGCGTAAGCTCAAGGAATTGCGTGGATGGCTGATTTTACTCATTGTCTGAGTAGACTCTGCCAGTATACCGGAGTAAATACTTTGCAAAAGAATGGAAAGTCTGCAACTAAGTAGGATATTTCAAGCAGTAAAATAATATATACCAACGATTCATATTGGTATTTCAATTATTCCAAGAAACTGAGAGATATGCCGAACTTTTAACGAAGTCATCCGCTAATGTGTATTACAATGCAATAATTTCAAAGAGTAGGAATTAGTCGCCTTGACCTGGATAGATTTCGGAGTGCAAGAGAGAAAGATAAGTGTAGGAGGAGATGAGAAAAAGAAGACAGCATGCAGTAGGAGAACATTTCGGTTTGTAAGAGCTTAACCTCGGTAGCTTAACTGGCTAAAGCACTCGGCCGGGCATCGAGGGATCCCAGTTAAGGCGAATGATTTGAACTCTTGCAAATGGTTCCATTGTATATTAATTATATTTTAAAACTAATGCTATACAACGCTGGTGCGACACTTGACGATTAGAATTAAACCTAAAAAAGTGCGTGGTCATAAATTTTTGGAAAAAGAGCAATTCCCTTCCGAACGCCTACTGCGTCGGGAACACCGAAATGGAATGTGTAGACTCAATTAAATGCCAAGGCGTTACCCTCACTCACGTTTTCTCCTGGGTGAAACTCATACGGGGAATATGTAGAAAAGCTAACGAAAAATTAGGATTTATTAAAAGTGTACTAGGTAAATGTGATGAAAAGCTCAAAGAGGCATGTTATATATCGGTGATTAGGCCTCAGTTAACATATGCTGCAAGTATATGGGATCCTCACGAAGTCGGGTTGATTGCCGAATTGGATCGTGTGCAGTGTAGAGGAGCTAGATTTGTAAAACGTTGTTATGATAAACTTAGTAGCGTATCCAAAATATCAGAGCACCTAGGCTGGGGATTACTCACGGAGCGAAGGTGATATTGCAGATTGATGCTCTGGCATAAATTGGAAGGACTCTTTAGCAGTGATGTTGAAAATATATTAATATGCGATCGTGCTACGGTTGGATAGATCATGTCAATAAAGTTAGATAAATTAAGTGTATAACAGATAGATTTATGATATCTTTTTTTCCACGAACGATAGGGAATCATAATAACAGTGTTCGGCCGCGGTAGGTTCATGTGCGGGTGAAATTATTCTGGTGTGTATTCACCCTCTGCCATACACCCTGGAAGTGACTTTCGGGGTACATAAATAAATAAATTACCAAGAAAAGCGTGACTATTAATGGAAAAATGGAAATATTACTTTGGAAAATAATTAGCATTCGGATGAGATTAAGTATTAATTATGAGCCTAAGCTTAATTATTGAAGCTGCTCATACAGTCTTTTTAATGTTTGTTGCAAAATGACTCATTTATTTTCAGTATCGCAAATTCTTGAGAAGAACTATTAAAAGTAATTGATTGTTTTTTGCAATTAATACACGTGGGGATGGTAATTATGAATAGTATAACGAAAACGTATAAATCTTTAAATCAAAATATATTAAATTCATAATATTCTATGAGTGAGGGCTGATTACAGTTAGCCCCGAGATCTTTTACAAGACCAATTCAAGGAAAAATTTGAACGCATACATGGATGAATTTGAGAGGCATATATATATAGGCTACAGAGACAAGCAAGGGAATTTTTCCATGCAAAAAATAGAAAAACTATGCTCAGTGAAATTCTTGTTGATCAATTACACTAGGTGATGATAAATAATATTCACGAAGAGTACAGGAATTGACATTATAATATATTGCTGCAAATACACCTCATAGAGTTGCAAGAGACGAATTTTATTTATATACCGTGAGTTTTTACAGCGAAGGAATATAAAATTGGAAGAGTAAAATTATTTAAATGCACTCGTGATTTGAAGAGAAAAAATATAACATACGAGTTATAAATTTGTAAAAGAGAAGTATTAGGAATAGGGACTCGGAATTGATTATTTAAAGCTAGCATAAAGCTCTACAGGAATGATAAATATTACACATAGAACACATAAAGGAAAAATAAAATATTTTTTACATGACTATGAATATTTATCGGATGCAGTTAAAATTCCTCAGTTGAATATTAAATTACGTTTTAAGCCTTCAGCAATGAATCTCCAAAGTTCTAAGTCATAATATCGAACTTAAAATTCATAATATAACCTTCGATCACATGAGACTATGGCATCAATGAGGCATAAAAATAAATGGAAGAGATAAACGGATAAATCATTATGACACAGGTTTTTTCAGTCCCCGAACACGCATTTAAGTTTCATTTTCACGTTCAAATTGGGTGGCAGGGTGACTGTCTTTCAGTTGATTAAGCAGATATTTAGACAAGGGATTACAGTTATAGCTTATTACTTTACAAAATCAATGAATTGATGAATGAAATTATGTCATGAAGAAAATTAAAGAAATGACTCTCAAGGTATGAGTTGGATTAGGTGGAGCTGTTCATATATTTGTTCTGTATTTTAGTGGACAATGGACGTAGTTACAGATTCATTAGGAGGAGAAATACGTTGGCTGAAGAAAGATTCGAAATAAGAAAGAATCGATAACTCGTACGCTAAATAAAGATGTAAAAAATTAGTATTGAAGTAACCTAAAGATTAAGAAAGACTAAGATGGACCAAGCGCTTCCTACGCCACAGAAATTCCTCTGCATCTAAGTTAAAAACCATTGTTCATAAGAGACCCTTACAGTCTACTCCTATATTTCACAGCATTTGCGTCAGTTTCCTCATCTCTACTCGTACTCAGTTAGGTAATCGTCATAATCCAGTACAGGGTAAAATCCTTACAATAAATGTAGCCCCACGTAGGAATAAAACAATCGTGAAATATATACTCGTGTTTCGTCTTTAATTAAATCGTCTTTCAAATTATTATATATATTCACTCTTCAGTGAAATCTGGAAAAATGCTAAATTTATATTTTAATAATAAGTTTCATTAAAGGAATGAAACACTTGATATTGTCTCGAGAAAGTGCTCATTGGATTTTTTAATGCACACGGCTGCGAAAACTACCGCACAATAAAATATCTTAAGAAATAAATCATAGCAAATATTATGCAAGGTTGCAACAAGATAAATATTTTCGTATTGATAGAATATGTATTAGATACACCGAGTGTACCCAATGTTTCTAATATCCATTTTGGGATGGTAATGTACAAAGTAGATTGTATTACTTAACGATACATACTTCTCATTATAACCTACGTAATACTGAATGGATAGACCAAGGCCTGAATGGAAGAGAAAAAGTGTGATAGGGGTATAAGAAGTGGAGGGGTAGGCGGGTACGGAATGGGATCACGACGTGAGATCATATATAAATTACGCACGCGTCCCAGATCAAATCCTTTTTTTCCATTATCTCCTCCCCCTCCCAGCCCTTGGCCCTGTACCACTATATACCCCGAGTGTCACCAGCGGTTGGTTCAGGAAAGGAAAAAGTATTCAGGCTGGAGGTGGGAGGCAGCGAGGGAGAGGGAAAAGGAGAGGAATACTAAAACGGCGGGGAGGGTATTCTAAAGGGCTTTGCATCCCGACCCCCTCCCCAAACACATTCGGACCTTTTCACTCTCGTTCCGAAAAAGACCCTCCGCTCGCTCGCCCCCTCAGCAGGAGTCGCCAAGGAGTATGACGGGAGAGGGGGGGTGGAACACAGAGGGGGAATGGGGGGCTCTCTCTGACTCACTGGGGCGATCGCAAAAGACGTCCAAGGGACGGATACGTTCTCTTCGAATACCTCAACTCCCCACAAACCGGGAGCCTAAGCCCCGCCAACCCCACTGAGTCCAGGGGCAAACGAAGTGGGGGAGCGAACGATGGCAAAGACTGCAGCCATTCCAGGGACTGAGAAGGGGGGAGGGCCGACAGAGGCAAAGATTGGGCGGAGGGAGGGACCCGGTGAGTGCTACGGGCACGGATACAGCATTCTAATGGTTTAGTACCATTTCCAATACAGAGTCAATGGTCTGAGTCGATCCCATAGGGAGATATTTGAGCCGTTTTCTTTTTTTTACTGCCTATGCTTTGACGGAGGTGGTGGTAAGCAGAGGTAGTGGTAGTTCCTTGGATCGAAAGCGGCATGCTTCAAGTGTCGTTTATCACGCAAGAATGAGGAGTTAGAGTGAGAGGTTTAACTGTGACGTCTCTATCATTGGAATATTCCAGCGGTGACAAATTCCCGGAGAATATCACGTTGAAATGCGTAAGAATATTGTGCAAAACCTTAACTTACGACCATAAATGTCAAAGATTTCCAACAAATTTCACCATAGCACATATACGTCTCCGCGATGTATAATTATTATAATAATTTCACGTTAAAGCTTGACTCCAAGTGATCAGAAATATAACCGTTCTGACCTTATAATTGCGATTTTAAAAAGTCTGATTAGTATGTAAATTAAACTTCTCTTTGACATAACTCTTTCGACTCCTTCCTAGGGTTTCTATATTCTATCGTGAAGAGGATTCTGCAGTAATTTCTCTTCAGTGAGACTGTCTGAACTTAGAGGCATCCATATATACGAATTGAATACGTTGCCTCATGAAAGAGAAGTAGTTTAGGAGTAGAAAATATAACTTAAATAAAGCAAAATTTCAGAATAGCGCGGGCTAAAGTAAGTGCAAAACCGAACTCCAGCTTCATCAACCCCCTTTGAACCTTACTTCCGACAATATATTGATCACATTCTAGAGGATATATTGAACCCTTGTACTAATATCAAAGTATTTGAAGTGCTCCTGCAGAATGTGACTCGCTTATAATAGAAAAAACGAATTTTAAATATTCAAATTTAAAATCTCTCCAAATCCACCATGAGGTTTCTTTCTCGTTTCTGATCCAATATAGGGAAACACTAAGGGCATGGAAAAACTAAGAATGGTACCTCCTAAAATATGCTGCCCCCCTTTCCCTGTCGGGTGCACTGCGATAAAAAAATATAATAATCCCCCGGCGGGAAAAAAATTTCCATCTCCGTAGCCGACCCCCAGAATCATCCCACGGTACACAGCTCGTCCGCCCCCTCCAGACGCCCCGCCCGTAATCCCAATTTCTATTCTTTTGCTAGCTCTTCCCTCCCTTCCATCGCCGCCCTGACTTCCGAAAACAAACCGAGCCCGAAGACCATTCCATCATCATCATCCCCTTTCCGAACCAGTGACTGTCTATTCCCATTTTCTTGCGTCCACCATCCCGCTCTTAAGCCTGGATTACTTCGCGCATCCCATTGGCCCCATCCACGAATTACTGACGAGTTACGCTGGGAGCTAGATAGGATTGCACGAGGGTTGCGTGCGGAGGGGGAGGAGTGGTGGGGATCGGAAGCGGAAGCAAAAGGAGGCGATGGAAAATTTCCCTTGTTATGAGTCCCGTTCGATTGCGGACTTCCATTATCGCCGCCATCTTCCCCTCACTGCCCTCATCTTTCCCTTCATCGACTCATGATTCCACATACGCGCGCTGTATTCCACCTCGGCCTCGACAATCCAACCTTACCTCTGCCGCACACATTCAACGTATCCTGTAAATCTCGCTGGGGATGGATAGGACAGCATTCCTTGTTCCTTACTCCTCCTACAACCCCACCTTGCTTTATGCCCTTTCCCTGGCGAAATCCAAATTCCTTCCTCCCTTCCTCCCCTTAGGCCTTAACCCCACACCATCGCTGTAACCCATTCCCCCCTTACATTTCTGTCCATCCATTCTCAGGCACCTACGTATATTACGCACCCTCGCCATTCCCCCTACCGTTAACCTTCGTCCTGTGCGCCATGCAGTCCTTACCCCCTCCCTCTCCCATGGAATCGCTGCACCACTCTGCAGTTCTCCCTCCTCCTCGCTTTTCAATTTCGACTCTTTCCACATTTCTTTCAAAGAACTCCATTTCCTTTGCCCAACATGAGAAAAAGTAGCCTTTTTTAAAAGAGCAGAATAGATGCGTTTCTTTTTCCTAGCTCACTTACTTATTCCACTCCTCTTAGGAATGTTAATGAACTTATTCCCACTAAATTTAATTTAAATGCTACATTTTGAAACTAACCACTCTAACGTCGATTGGTTTCCGATGTATTCATGCTCGATTTTCCTTCTAACTTAAGCCTAAACTGAATCAACCTTTCCCTTTCTAATTTTTCTTGTCTTATTTTTATGTTATTATTTACTGATTGCACTTCTTTTAGGCTGATTTCAATATCTATTCCTCATGGCCGGAGAGTAAAAATCAGGTTTACGGAAATCTATCTTTAGGTATTTATTTCAACAACTCTTCGCTGAGTGATTGAGTAAGTTTTAAGCTCCAACTAACGCGGAGAAGTACTGATACATATCGCAGTGAGGGCGGTATAATACAATTTGATTTAGATTTCCCTATTTATGGAGACTCATTTCATGTAGCATAGTTTTTAAACGGAGTATTTCCTTGATAGTTGATGCTACGATAGAAAATGTTTGCGGTGCATGGACGAACTCTGGTTTCACGTTAAACATTTGTTTCAATAGCTTCTATAATGTCATGAAAAATGCAAGTACAATATGGTCCAATGAATGTGTGACGATTAGTGTAAGCCTATTGAGCCTATTTAATGTGGATGCATGTAACAATGAGCTCTTACATCTCAATACAACCATCCTAAATTTATAAAAGAATGTAGTTCGGTATAAAAACTTGGTGCAATCAAATATTTTCTTATTTATAGCAGTCACCATTCCCACAGCAACAATGGATGCCAAAAGTATATTTTTCCACGCTACGGCATTTCTTATCCCTCTCTTTTCTAAATCTTGAAGTCCTTCGATGCTAGGGGAGTAACCTGCTTTAATGCACACAGAACCAACAAAAAATGCATAAAAGAGTAAAGGAATGGCATTCCTTTCCCGATGTCTCCCACCCCCTCTTTCTTTCCCCGCTAAATTGAGTTTCCCCAGGATCGTAATTCCTGTCCTTCTCCATTCCCACAACCCACATCCTTTCACCCTTCCACGTCCCTTCCCCTCTTGATCACCACCATTCCAAGATGTCCCCTTATTTCTGTTCCTCCTTCGCATTTCCTTCCCGCTCCAGGCCTAAAACCCCTCCGACCCCATCTCCTCCCATCGTCGCCATGCCGTCCAGAAGGAAATAAAGTGAAGGGGCCCAAGTACCACACCCTGAGGGACTTCTTTTCCTCCCCCACTCTTTTCCCCTCAAATGTTCTCCTACCCTTTACGGAGAAACCATTCAAACCATACTCTCCCCCCTGCGAACTTTTTTCCGGAATCTAAGATAGAACCTCTCTTTATCCTGCTAACCTCTGCACCCTTCAACTCTCCATTCCTTCTACACCCAAACTACCGGAGCCTTCCTTACTGACGTCCCCACTTAACTGTAGGATTGGGACGCCATAAGTGAACCGGATATTAGACGGCGTTACCAAGTGAAACCAATGCCCACCATCCACCTTCGATTAACATCGAGTCCTTTTATGCATGTAATAGTCATACAACTAATTTCTGATGCTACGTAACTCTTGGATGGCTGAGTGTGAAACTATTTTCTTCCGTAACTCTTCATTATATACATTTACTCAAACGAATTAATCACACACAGATATCTCTACCACATGTTATGTTTCTTATGTGGAGGGAGGTAAGTCAAGAAGAGAGACTTCCACCCCGACGTCTGTTCTCCCCAATGGCGTCGCCGCCATGTGCGTCCATTGGCGTCCCTTCCCATTTATCCCTCTTGGTGCGTATCTTATATATCTCCCTTCCTGGTCGCCTGGAAACCCCACCGGTTTTTGAAAGTCCACAAAATGGCGTCACGGAGGCGAGACCCCATCATCCATTTAGAGCATATAAATACTTATAAAACAGAGAGAAATAGACATGCATAATCTCTCTCTTGGGGAAAAATAAATGAAAAACCGTCACGCATTTCCTGCACATAAAACGTCTCCATCGCTTATTTCCTCCCTTTGACGAAGCGAGGTCACGTATTACTACCGAGGAATAAGATTACGACCGATAAAAACCGAGAATGGTAGCTTCTGGAGGAGTTTTTGATGGATCTTGAAGGAAACCGAAATGGTGGAGTGGGTTGAATTTTTCTATCTTCCTCCTTTACCTCTCTCTCTCTGTGATATTTCTCTTTATCCGCTCAAATAGAGGGGGTATAATTCCCTTTAAAACGTTTTAATGTCCTCTTTCAAGCCAGTTGTAATCCAGCAAATGGCAAAATGACAGGACCCCTCATGATTCAGTTTCATGCCCTAATTCGGATCGGATGCAGTCATTATATATCGGCAGCTGGAGAGCCAATGGCTTTTCGCAGTCGCAACTAATTACGACGTATCAAATGAAGGATTAGTTGCCAGAGTCATCAGCTTTCTCCTTCTCTACGTGTACTAAAGAGAGCCGAATATCTATTGGATTGCTCACTTGGATAACAACCACTTGGAATCGTTCATTACGGGTTCAAAACCCATATATAGTTACAGCCTTAGCAATACAGGTAGATTTATTTCGTTGGCGGTAAAACGATATAACCTCATTCGGTTTTCGTGTTACTCCAGAAATGTACAAGATTGGTATTAATTTATTCCTAAAACACGAGCTCGTAAACTCATGTCTGCAAAATTTACAACAAATTACCAAGGGAAGAACCACGATCCCGCGAGTGAAAGCTCGCACACCAATAAATAAATTATAATATGTGTTCAGCAAACAAGTTTTTATACGTATTCCTCCGAAAAAGAAGCACAGTGGCATGGCCAAGGTTTACTTTACTTACTTCACCACTTATGTAAGTACTTGCATTAAGCATTTTTATTGCTCGGCATTTAATGGATTTTACGGCATTTATAACTTCTCAATTTACTTTGAAACTGCATTGAAGTTCAAAGCTATATGAAGGTTAGCCCTTAGCTCATACAGCTATACTCGTCGAAAGTAATAATTGAATCAGAAGGGTAGTTTACATATATCCTTGCGTATAACCTGAAGGTTTGCGATTCGTTTTCTGACAGAGGCACAAGTGTTTTGCTTTGCTGCGAGTGGTTCATCTTTGGAAACATAGGAGCTGATAACTGGAGCATACACTCTTAAAATCTAGAAGTGAGATAATTAAAAATAGTGCATATCAAAGCCCCTGTTTTCATTCGGTTTGCCCGTTCTCGCGTTAAAGTCATTCATGACCGAAAGCAACGTCTCCTACAATGGGTGCGTAGTAGTTATACCAGCGGATAGTGCAAAATTGAGTCTTATAGGTTGAAGGTAGGCTATGGAATTCACGGCTCGAATCTATCAATCGACCATATGCCTGAAGGCTCACGAATGTTGCTAGATTCAGAATATAATTCTCTCCATTGAACTTCGAAAAGAAAAAGAAGGGCACGAGAAAGACGAGATGACAAGCTGAAAGAGTAAAAAGGAGGACGAGTAAAAAAATACTGCACAAAAAAAGGCATCTTCTCTCGAGTCGAACATAGTGCGACACTTCGCCGAGTGGTGCGTGCAGGATAAAACGGGAAGGGTGAGAAAATCGCAGGGGGAGGTTAGGTGAATGGTGAAGAGAGGAATAGGGAGAAGTGGGCGGAATATGGATGTTGGAGGTTGGGGAAGGGGTGGGTAGGTGGGCGGGTGAGCGAAGGTAGTTTGGAAGGAGACTTTGAGTGGAGCGGATGGAAGCTGGTGACTGCGAAATGACTCGGGCCGTCACCCGGAGTTGTACCCCGCTGGGAGAAGGTACGGGTGTGGAACGGGGATGTGGGATGAAGGTGATGTGGGGAGGGAGCAGGAAGGGGGAAAGCATGGGGAAGGAAGGCTCATAGTATTCGGGAAGGTGTTAGGTTTAGAAGACCAAGGGCGGAAGGGAGGACGTGAGGGCGAGTTGTGAGGCAGAGTGAGATGATGACTGGAGGGAGAGAAATATGGGAGAGGGTCTGATGGAAAAGAGAAGTTGAAATTGGAGTTTAGGCTGGAAGGCGAAGGAAGGGAGACTGAGAAGCAAACATGCATGTACTTACGGAGTCAAGTACAAGAATATGGCAGAAGCTATCGTGAGTGGCGACATGAAATCTTTCCCCCACACGCGAATGAATATCATAAAACCAATAAAATAGACCACTCTAATAGAATGATATTTATACAAACTACCCAAATTTTTCAGAGGACAAAGTAAATCATAATTTTCTGAATTATCATTCAAACAAAATCATTTACTATGTCACTACTGAAGAGAAAACATTTTCCATTAAATTTCATACAAATGTGATCATTAATTATGCATTAATATGAACGAATACACCATTTCAATATGAGAAACAAATTTGAACTTTTACAGTGGATAAGTGCAGTGTTTTGTTTCTCATAATGACGAACTTCCACTACATCTCGCCTAAATCTGTTGAATATACACCATTTCAACGTTTGTAGTTTCTATTACATACGATATAGTACATTCGATGTGACTTTTATACTAAGAGCAAAAATATGACTTATTTTCAAAATGCTTTTTATTTTAAAAGTGAGACGATAATTAAGAGGATAACTTGCGCTGATACTGCAGAAAAAGATTTTTAGAATGAATCATTTGATATGCTACGAAATAAATAATACTCGCCCTTTTTGCATAACGCGAGTTTGGGTCACTCCAAAAGTTGGGCTATATTACTTCCTAGATATTTTTATAGTAATATAGAAAATGAAAATGCCCGTAAAAGTAGAGTATGGAAACACAGTTATCAACCCAGGGACTTAGTCAAAGAAATCACCTCTTATTAAACTTCATAGCATGTAAAATTTTCACATCCTGGTATGAGGTTCTGCTCCTTTTCTCATAAAACCCAAGGTTTTCGAGGGAGGCTTAAAACCAGAATAAACATAGAGCGTAGGCAAAGCTGAGACACTATAGTAACCCACACAATTTAAACTATTTAGCACAATATATGTATCGTATATTCTATGTATGTTAAAAAATCATGGAATTCACGATTAAAACAGGCTAAATCAAAGACATCTGTACCATTGTGATAAACCTATTTTATATCAAGTATATTATAGATAGTCTTGCAGAATAAAAGCGGAAAGAAAACTTTAGTTCAAATCACGAAAATAACGTCGAAGTTTCATCGGAATAATTCTTTACGTATATTTTCCCAGTTTATTTTTTATGCTCTTGAAAATGAAAACTTACTCATTTGTATTAATTATATAAGGTAACTGTATTGAGTAATTGAGTTGTTGTAAAATTTGGAAGTGTTCCTTTTGTAAAAATGCTTTTCATAACTTTGTGTAAGGGGCCAATTAACATATCCATGACGGCGATTACTTGCCTATAGACACGCAGTGGCCGAATCAGAGTGTTATTCAAAACACTTCAAAACAGTCTAATAGAATTTTCAACAAATTTATTGTTCTCTAAATATCTTTTCCTCAGAAATACTTTGTAAACACTGGAAAACTAATAGACAAGACCCTTACTCATTTGTACGATGATTTCGTGTCAGACATCAAGATCTTATTAAAAACGATTTGGAGAGATATATATATATACACATTACATCATAAACACAGTAATCAACCCGAAGGTCGGTTTAGTAGGTGATGGTAGAGTTCACCCAGTACTAAGCCCGACGGCGTGTGAAATTCAAACATCAGGCCAGTTCCTTTCCCTGTGCCGGTTATGGTTTCCCAGGAAGACCTGGTACCCGAAAAATCACTTTAGCTTGGGTGCAGCTGCAGGTGCCCAGAGTGCCTTGCCCGGGAATCGAACCCGGGACCCTCCGGTCAGTAGTCCAACGCTCTACCCACTGGGCTACCGCGACCCACACTCATATACACACACACACATATATATATATATATATATATATATATATATATATATATATATATATATATATATATGTGTGTGAGTCACGGTAGTGCAGGGGGTAGAGGGGGTGGACTACTGACCAGAGGGTCCCGGGTTCGATTCCCAGGCAAGGCACTCTGGGCACCTACAGCTCCACCCAAGCTAAAGTGATTTTTTGGGTACCAGATCATCCTGGGAAACCATAACCGGCACAGGGAAAGGAAATGGCCCCCCTACCCTGATGTGTGAATTTCACACGCCGTATAGGGCTTAGTACTGGGTGAACTCTACCATCACCTACCAAACCCACCTTCGGGTTGATTACTGTGTTTATGGTTATATATATATTTATTTATTTATAATATCGTTGATATAGAAACACTCACACGAGCAGTAAAATATTTAGACGACACAATAGAACACAAATAAAATAGTAATACTCAAAAGGACACTCATATTGTAGATTGTTTGAGCACAATCTACAATGTGAGTGTCCTTTTAAGTGTTACTATTTTATATATATATATATATATATATATATATATATATATATATATATATATACACACACCTGTATATATACCTATAGCAATCTGAAAGTCGTATTACTTTCTACCTGAGAAATACTCATTCAAACTTCCGTGTAAAGCTGCGGATGACTTAGTACTCAGTGATGTTGATAACTATACAGGAGCGTTTACAACCGTCAATGATGGTGCAATTTGCTACTGCTAACCGACAGTAAAAATGGTATTATTCGGCCACCACAAATTAGAGATTTTTGGAATATAAATTCACTTAAATATATTTTGAACTTAACATGGGAAGCTAGAACGGCAAAATTTTATTACTGATTACCTAAAATAAAATCTTTGTGATCTTCCATATCCCCAGGCAGGAAAGGATGTATTAAAAAAAAGTGAAAAATATTCTTGAAAGATAAAATTTTTTTGTCAGGCGATAATTCCTGTCGTAAATGAAGGAAAGCGAATAAACAAGAAAATAAAGAAGGGCATGATGACAAAAAATGAACTTTTTTCTCTCTTTCCGCAATCTCCTGACGTCGCTGTAGGGAGGGAGCTACATGACAGGAAAGAGTTCAGAAGAGCAAGAATGGAGGGAGGACACCATCAAGAGGAAAAGAGTGGCAGGGGAGGAAAGACAGCAGACATCGAAGGACAAGAAAAGACATGAAAAGAGAATAGCTCTGGGTCATCACCCCATCCTAAGAAATGAGAAAAAGTGTAATGACAGGTGTGTATTAAAGAAAAGTATGTATGCGCGTTGAAAAATGAACGGGAGTGAGTGTAGCAAAAACGGAAGGAAACAAACTTATAAAACAATAAAAGATAAATAGATAAAAGAAGAATCACACAATAAAAGAATGTATAATAAAATATATTTTACCAACTTTTGCTATTTTGCATTGTAATATCAACTATGAAATCGTCCTAATTTGACTCTTGTTTATAACTATATGAACTGATATAAACTAATACTAACAACAATACGTTTATACAAAGGATGAAAATATTTCCGAGATCATCCAACAATGGACCGAACCTACATATTATATCAAAAAACGGGGATTTTATTTTCAGAAAAAAGAAACTAGAAGTAAATGAGAACGTTAAAAAATAAGTACATTGAAGAATAAACATGCTTAATTTAATTAATCTGCTACACAGAGTGATTTTATTTGTCGCAGACGAAGAAAAATACTTTTCACCTGTGAGCTGGTTTGGTTGAAAATAATTCACATTTGTATTCTAGTGGTTTAATATTAGACGTAAATTATGTTTGAATACTAAGTGTAAAGAGTCTTTTCTGGCATTATGAACATTAATGTGATCATTCACCAAATTATACTCATCGTAAAATTCGAATTTGAAGATAAGATGCATCAGACAGAGATGAGAGACGATGACGCCACATGAGCAGTTGAACATTAAAATAACTTATTTATGGAATCAGTGATACTTTATGGAATCAGTGCTTAAGTATCATTTTAAATCAATCGAATACATTTGCACGATTTCCTCAAAAAAATTATTTTGAATGCATTTTCCTCGAATAAATATATTTTGTTTCATTTTTTCAATGTAAGTCATTCTTTAAAATCTCTCTTATCAAATCAAAACCTTCAGAATAATAGAGAGTTAATAAAACAAATGGCATAGCGGCAATTAAACAATTATCAAGACTTCCATCTTAATATAACAGCAAATTCGGCGAAATATCACAGCATTTTCAAAAAAGAAATATCTCCTCGAAAATTGAAACCAATCGTCATAGAAACTATTTTGACTAGACGAATTTGCTTTCTCCAAAGTAGTCCAAATAATTAGTCAAAATCGAATATACAATAAGGCCGTTCAAAATAAAGGTAATGATAGAACTTCATTCACGGTCTTATTTACGCGACTTCCAGCCTTGCATCCAAACATCGGAGCATTGCTTCCAAACAATAAACTACAACCCCAAGTAATACTCATTTCAGGCTCATTTAACCTCCTTTTCTATTAAATATACCTCGAAAGTTATCACCAGCAGTTCATTCTGGCCCTCTTTCTTCGTAGCCCAAAATATTTTGCCAGCCTTTCACAAAACGAAAAAACTGATAGTCAGGAAACTGGAAATAACTAGGATATTTAAAAATATGAATGAAATTGAATTATTTTCCCGACTGAATTGACGTCACATCGCTCAAAATATTACATTACCCTCGCGGATTTGGAAGTTAGAACGGAGGAACTTTGGAGAAGACGCTCTCTCGATGAGGAATCCCATCCTTTGATAGTAAGCTTGTGGATTCCAAAAGTATTTTTCGATTCGGAGACCGTGGCCGAGTCCATTTCTGTCCCTACCCTCTCTCTACTTCTCCCCCCTCAGAGTAGCATAAAAAACGTCTACCCTTCTCCCGTCAAAATACACATAGCCAACCCAAACTCATGGTGTACCCATTTTTTTAATGCGGAGACGCTGGGGACAGCCAGGGTGGCGACCTCAGGGGTAAGGCTGTTAGGAAGGGCAGGGGGTAGATGAGACAAGTCGCAACTAAACGAAAAACTTCCTCCCTCACCGCGGCACAGCCCTCAGCAGTTACCGCTCCTTCGCAACTACCTCATACACTCTCACCCTGCATGCCCGCTTCCTAATTCCAACCCCGGAAAAGAATCTCGTTCCACCTCCCATCACCGCTTTCCATTTCCCCACCACTTCCCCCTCCAACGCCATCCATGGCTCCTAGGGTGTGCAACCCAATTCCACCTATTACTCCCTCCCCTAGTCTCGTTCCGCGCATTCCGCCTCTTCTCTCCACCCCTTTTTTCATCCCCTAGTCCTCCCTCCTCACCCTACTCCTTCGTCCTTAATTTTAACCCTTTGCCTTTCTTCCCCTGCCCATGCCTCCCGCCCCACCTACGGTCGTCTCAGGATCCCAACCCTTTTTCCCACCTCAGTCTGCCACCCCTTATACCCACTTCCACCCTCCCCAAAATCCCGAGACCCACCCTTTCCATTCTGTATACGACCCGCCCCGCCCGATCTCTTTTTTCCCCTCCCTTACCCTTTGAGGCTTTATATATTTTCGCATTATCATTCTGATTTTTCCCTTTGCCTCATCTCCCGTCCCCGAAATACGCTCGCAGGCCGCGCCCGAACCCTGCATCACTTCCTCTCCCATCGTCCGTTTGGGAATAACAACAGAGGGAGGACGGGGAGGAGTGAATTTTTTTTAAGGGTTGAGGGAGAAGGTCGGGTGGATGAAAAACGCGTCGTTCCTCCCCCTCCCTCATCGCCCGCCCCGCTCCCTTCCCCAGGCACATTACGCACGCACACATATGCGAAGTCGAGGAGGAAGGCGTCGGCTGGTGAAGAACACCCGCCGACACCAACGATTGCTCCGCGGGCGCCCGGTGATTCACCTTAAAAATCTAACCCGCACCCTTCTCTCTTTCCCTCTCTCTCTCCCCTACTCTCATATACTCCCTCACCCTTCCCGAGCGCTGCACCGACGTCATCCGAAATTCTTTTCCCTCGAGCTTCTTCCCTTTTCAATCCTCCGCCCTCACCCTCCCCCCTCCTCTCCCTCTATTTCTCTTAATGCCTCCCAGGCAACATCTGTGTCGTCGTTTAAGTCCAAACTGGTCTTTTTTCCTAACGGAAGGGGGAATATTGTAGACTCATAAATAAAGGACGCCACGCTAATATGAAATATATTAATGAGAGAGATGGAACGAAGAAATTTCACCGGCCGTACCAAAAGTGAATGTGCATTAATAGACGCAATAAATCTTTCAAACGACCTCTTGTATGCAAGGGAAACGAACACGCTACTTTTCCCTACAAAAGACATTGTTTTCTTAGCCTGAACGAGGTTCTCATACGACAGACAGAATCCTCAGATGACGTGAACTAAATTCTTTCATTTGAATATCCTTGAATTTTATCAGCCTGCTTGAAGGGTGAATGGCATACTGACGGGATTTGATACGCAACTCTGACCATTATCTTAAAAATGATTCTCGGGAGAAACAAGTCAGCAGGTCGAAATTCTGGCTATCAATACTTCTACTATAATACTAATCAAATCTGGCTATCAATACTTCTACTATACATGACAATGATAAAATTAAAAACGCCGCAGGTTTCTTTTAATGTAGATATCTTCACGCAAAACTATGAATTTGTCAAAATTTCTACATTACAACATAATACACATGGGTATTTTTACAGATTTTCAGAATATGTCATAAAATTCAGCATTCCAGAATCTAGTAGAACTTTCGGAATACGGAAGTATGTCCTTGGATATTTTTTCTAGTGGAAACCCCTCATGGTGGATTAATTGAAGATTCAATTTAGATTTAATGGCATGGAATTGGGTTAAAACGCGTGGATAAATAGTTCCATTCGAGAATATTATTACCAGGAATCGATATACTGGGCTTACGAAAGGGTACAAGATCGGGTCCGGCACCTTTTACCTAATCATATACAGCAATTTTTCAGACCTTCGGAGGACTAAGAATGAGTTCTAGATCTTGTAGTCAACAATGTAGGTCTTGATAGCAAATAGCTGGGAAATTTCTCCTCACTTCAATAGACTGCATAATTTTTCTACAATTCTTATTGCAATTAAACAGCCATTTGGTCTCAACGTTATCATTGAAAAATTTTATTTCTTACGAAGATTATTTTTTTCCCTTAAAGCTTCTTTTATTAAATTAATTGACTAAAATATTTTATCTTTCAACCAGTAGTCATTTGAAGTATTACGATGCTAAAATGAAAATTATTTCTGCCTCAAAAAATCATGTCATTTTGAATCAGTTCATCGTTGTAGACATAGGTGTTAACTTATTTCAAATTCTCATATAATGAAACTGTTATTCTAAGAATATAATTATTTTACCAGTGATTTCCGTCATAAGTAAAAAAGCTGATTAAGGCAATTCAATAGGTTAAACCATCAAATGAGGAACACTAATTTCCTGAACTTAACTTCAATGCATAAATAGAACCCCAATACTATGTTTTGAGAATAAAATTTGAACTCGAGCAAGATAACTGCAGAATCCGCATGGTCGTTAAGCTCTTTTAAAATTACACAAGAAAGGCCACTGTCCTCGGACAATTTACCATTCGGGGAAGCCTTTTTATGCGACGAGAATGGATTATCAGGTATTGATTAACCTCAGTGTTTACGTCACCCAACCCCTGAGGAAAGAAGCAGAGATTTTAATCACGCCATCGAAAAGAGTATGGCAAAAAGAAAGAGAGAAGAAGAGCTTCGAAAAATCAAACGAAGGAAGAGGACCACGGCGAGAAAAAATAATCTCCCGAGCGTTTTTCATTCCGAACTCGACTAGGCTAAAAACAAAAACGAATAAACCTCTTTTCCAATCCGATACGATTGCATGCTCTCCGATTAAAAAAACGAACGACATGCTTTTTTAACTCGGAACACAGAAAATGAAAGGGGGTCTCCGAGAGAAAAACAAAAAATCGACAAACGAGAAAAACCGATAATCATCTTTATTCCCCTTCTCATGTGAAGGTATGGGGAAAACTTACGTGTGTAAAAGAGAGAACATTATACAAGGGAGCCAGCCGAATATTCCAATAGTGAAGATTCGCCAACACGTTCCTGGACCCCACCCCCCACCTTCCTACCTCTTTCCTCTTCCGCGCAGCCTTCACGACTGCATTGCTTTCGAAAATAAAATACTTTTTTTCGGAATACTGTTTCCCTCTAACCCTCATGTGCGCCCCCTAATATCTCTCACTCCCCCATATCGTCGTCGCCGTCCTCTTGCCAATAACGTCACGAAATTCCTTATTCCCCTACAGGTACCTCATTTTTGTAGTAGCCTTCTCATTAGAGATACCTCCCCGGCCTTCTTGCTGTGATATTGAAATCATCTCCTTCAAACTACCTCAGCCACATCCCTACCACGAAGTACCTAAACAACCCGCGGACACGAAGCCTTTACCTTTCTCCGTCCCCATCTTTTCCTCACCTTCTTTTCCGATTGGTGAAGCGGTCGAGAAAAACATTGCCTGTGACCCCTCAGGACTGGTAATCCCATGTTCTCGTGCTCTCCCCCAATATTACCGGTCCCCTTTCTTCTTCTGCAATTATTGATATTTTCAGAAGATGGGCAGAGCCCGAAAGAACTGCTATTCCTAGTAATGCGTCAAGTAAATATGCATGAAATACGGAAAAGAAAGAAAGGACATGGCTAGAACTTGAAGATCTCTCAATCCTCTTTCACCTCTAGCTTCCAAAAAATGAACTCTGAAAATTCAAGAGTATATTAGATGCATAATTTTTCAATGTCAATTATAGTTTAAATTGGCTTCCTAAAAATGCATCATAATTCATAATTACGTAAGTGTTTCGTCGCTGTAAAACCATTGGAGATATTGATATTCAAATACAATGAAAGAGAAGGAGGGATTTTTCTGCCATTAATTATTTAAATTACCAAACATTTTTTAGTTTTCAAATCAACAAAGGCTATGGGAAAGAAAACACATAAAAGTGATTGCGATATCTAGATACTTTTCGCATAGCGATTTACAATATGATGAAATATATATTAACAGAAAAAATAAATAATTTCCATTTTTCGTAATGGCCAAGTACACGCTGAGTCATTGACGTCGTTCATCATTATAGTAAGCTGAAGGAACCGTTTACTCAAAATGTCTTTTTGTGAGTAAATAATATTTTTAAGTCAATCATCTGAGAAACTATTTTCAAATTGATTATATTTTAATCGATGTATCTCTTTGTACGGTTATGATCATATGAAATACAACGTGAAATATTCCAAATTTATCACTTCTGTAGGAAAGTGTAGGAATGATTGTTCATTTTTAGGCAGGTAAATATGAAAGCTTCTATAACCAAATTTCTAACCTTCTGCGAAACTTAATTGCGAAAGATATGAATCCTTTAGTTTGAATTATTTCGAATGAATATTATATCAATTCAGAATATTGATTTTTCTTCATTGGATTGTTTAAATGTTTACGTTTAGAAGGTCTAAATACATACAGTTCGCATCGTATTTATTCATCTAAACGTCTCTATTTCAAATCCGACCAGGCTAAAAACAAAAACGAATAAAACTCTTTTCCAAATTTCCATCTAAACAATACAGGGTGCGTTCCAAAAGTAATGTAAATTCAATATCCCGCGCTGCTTCTATTGGTTGAAGTAGGATCAAAGCACTTGAAGTAGGTGGGGGGGCGCTAAGCTTTGCCGCGAAACCGGTCTCAGTGCTTGTGGTGAAAGCGGCAAGACGTCAGTTATTGTTAACCCTTGCGCGCCGACCGTTTCACGAGCGGAAAGACCAACCGAGCGGAGATTTCAAGTAAACTTTTGCCATGTTTTCAAAATGAACCTGATTATTTGGACAACGTCATCACTGGTGATGAAACTTGGGTTTTTGAATACGACTCACAAACAAAATGCCTAAGCTCTGAGTGGCACACCGACTAGTCTCCTAATCCCAAAAAGGCAAGAATGAGCTAATCAAAAGTGAAAACGATGACAATTGTCTTTTTCAGCAGTAAAGGAGTGGTCCATAAGTAATTTTTTCCTCAAGGACAGACAAGTAACGCATCCTACTACGTAGGCGTGCTGGAAAGACTCCAAAAAAGGGTCATCAGGACGAGAAAAGACATCTCCACTACCTGTTAACTCCATCACGACAACGCGCAACGAGTCCGCGAGTTCCTCGCCAAACGCTAGATGCCAACGCGGCCCCCCCCTTTTCTCCTGACGTCACCCCAGCAGACTTCTTTTTGTTCCCTCAGATTAAAGCAGTCCTGAAAGGAACCCGTTTTTCACCCATACGAGAGATTCAATCGGCCATGATGAAGACCTTGCGAGAGGTGCCCGAAGACGCCTTCCAGGGCGCGTACCGGTCATGGTAGAGTCGCTGGAAAAAATGTGAAGAGGCCCAAGGACAGGACTTTGAAGAATTTTAAGTATTTGTGTAAATCTGTGCAATAAATTGACTTAAAAAATAACTGCATTACTTTTGGAACGCTGCCTGTACATTAGAAATATACATTTTTATTATTATTTTTATCATAATGTGTATGAAATTCAACGGTATCTTTAAAAAAAGAGGAGAAATAATAGCTAAATCATTATTTGCAATAATTAAGAAGTTACTTATGCATTCAAAATTATTTTCCAACCGCTACAGAAAGTAAGAATAAAGTAATGGATGTAATAAAACCTTTAAAATGAGGTGTCCGAACGAACAAATACATGTATACCTCGAATGCCACTATCATTGCTTGCGCTACCCATGTTACTCTCTGATATACCGATTATCATTCAAAAAACCGAAAATGTCATGCCAAATTCTGAAAAGTTCTGCAATAGCAATAGTTTTGCGAGCCAAGTCTGTAATATCCTTAATACCTACGTTTAATTCTTCTCCGGCTGGCAGATTGAAGTTTTATAAAAAATTAAATGTAATGTCTCTCAAATTATTTTTTAGCATTGGTTTGGGAATCATATACGCCATTTCATTTTAGATAAAGTATTTTTAGAAAACATAAAATACTTTCTTGCAAGTTGAAGTCCATTGCAGCAAAATGAGAAACGTTGTAAGATAAAGTAGGAATAACTTCGTCCGAAAGCAGTAGGGGGGAAAAGCATTTTGCGTCAAAAGTATTCTGGTGTATAATCATCCCCTGCCACACAACCAAGCGGTGGTTTGAAGGGTACTGTGTATACATGTTTGTAAGTAAACGGAGATAATAGTACGTTGATTAATTATCTGGTTCACAAGCATCGACTATTAACTTCAAGAAACGCAAGAATAGTAATAGATTCACTTTAATTCCACTAAAGGTATCATATTCCACATGACTGTCAGCTAGAAATATTGCACAAAAGATTTAAAGCTGTAAATAGTAACAGAGGAGTTGCTTAAAGAAGTTTAGTAAAAATTATTGTTCAATGATGAACCGTAGTCATGACGGAACGTCATTATGTGATGTCATTTGACAGGTTTTTCATCAATTTTATCTATGAGACCAATCGGATATTTCACGTTATAATAAATGGGGAAGAAATGCGCATAAAATAATTTTATATATATTATATTATATAGAAACATATTATAAATACTTTGTTTCCATCGCAAGTAATACATGTACATAGTGAAATCATACTTTTTTCCTTGGAAAAATTGGTTATTTAATTGGAAGAGTCCAAAAAGGCTTTCAGAAACCTGTGCCAAAAGATATTCCTGACGATGAAATTCGGGCTCATTTCCACTTGGAACAAACACTTTACCAAAATTAAAGCAGCAAAAAATACAAAAACAGAAATATCAAAACAGATTATTTGTACGATAATAACTAAAGTCAAACTGGAAGTGTCGAGTATTCCGTTTAGACAATTATGAGGAAATAATTCAAGTTCTTCTCACTAGAGAATATTTCGGAGCCCCTAGCTAACACGAAACACGAGTTAGACGTATTTTACACCTTATCACCAATCTGCATTACATTTAAGAATCCCTTTGGGGTTCCATACCCACAGAACAAAGTGCCATGACCACAGAATAGAACTTCCAAATCAAGAAAAATGAGAAAATTAAAAATATGACGCCGGCAGAAATTACATTAATCGACAGTGTGAGAAATCATCGCACCTCTGCCTGGTAATGCGGACGACGCCACACAATATATATCTAGAATTACCTTATCACGTCCAAAGCGATAGCGAAAATAGATCTCCCACTGAGGGCATTTTCTTCTGTATTCCTCAGCTAAAGCTACCGAGCAGAATTTGCAATGCAACAATCAAGCATAAGCTTTCTTTCTTGACCTGAAGCTCGCACCCGAATTCATAAGTATTGATGCCATGGTCGTCACCTAGCCCACCAACGTTAAACCGCCGAACCACTGCGTTTTTTCCCTTCCCGTTAAAAAAAACCTTTCCCGTTAAAAAAATTCTTTCTTTTCCCTTTGTGGGGTAACGGAAGCACTTTTTACACACAGCATTAGGGGAGGCAACAAAAAAGCACAGCCTCCAGCACCAACGAGGGTTAAAAAAGCGCCTCAGCCCCTCCCTTCGTTCTTTTGACCCTTCAGCCGCCCAAAAATATCGTGAATGGGGACTTAGTTCAAGGATAATAGTGCCCGCAACAAGGTTATCTACCAATTTCCTGGAGTGCACCCATTTTCCGCTTAAGTGTTCTTGACCCTCTTCCCACCTCTTTTGAATCAAATCCTACTCAAATCTCCGTTTACAGAATAAGCCCGTAGTCGTACGCCTACTTAGCTTATGAGTAAACGTGAAGGGCATGTTTGCCTTTTCGATCATGGTCTTCCAAGATGGGGAAAAATGACACTTAAGCGCATTTTTTCAAACAAATGATTTCTGTAAAACAGTCAGATAATTATTTGACCAAATCTCCACAAAGATTGAAGTTATTATTTTTTGTTTTGGGAACACTTTCATTAATTAGAAGACTAATGCCACTCCGAATCTGTATTGTTACAGAGGCAACAACCCTAAAAAGACATCGGGAATAACTAATAGCTGTATTCATCCGAATAAATAGACTTTCGCTGGTTCAATTACACAGTCCACCAAAACCTTTGGCTAAAGATAACTTATTTTGAATGCTGTAATGAAGACCAAGTGACCCTAGCGACAATATTACACATTAAAAAAGGTGTTTTATCCGTGAGCTCATAAACTTGTCTTAATACTTTTTCTCATACATATAAAAATAACGCAAACTATATCTACTAGCCATTCCTATTTAGTTTCAGAAATCTGAACACCCGGATATCAAGTCAATAAATTTACGAGCATGTGGTATTCCTACGGTCCGCCCTCTAAATCAAACTTCATAGCATGTACATTCCCAACGCCATTGAATTTTCCTGAAACCCGAGAGCTTACAACTCAATACAACTTTATGCTGGTGGTTCACTTTTGAAAACTTCGAGGAACATAAGAAAATCTGCATGATAGCATCAATTATTTTTTGGTAGTCAACTGTTTTGGTAGTTTTGGATAGAAACAAAAAACGCTTTTTACCTTTCTTAACCTCGCAAAATTAGGAACCCCGACGCCCAAAGCTAAAATAAACTCTTCTTTAATGCGGCATGCAATATCTTTTTTTCATTCAGTCCATCATATCTATCCTTATCATACTACTCCCTCGTTTCCCGAACGTTTCCCCCTCTATTACAGCTTCGACATTGAATCACCAATGAAAATATTCTGCCTCCTTTCGATTTCTCCCAGCAACCCCCTCTTCTCCCCTACCATGCCTAGAAGATCTTCATTTGTTTCATTCCCTTCCATTTTACCATTTCTATTTTTCTCCACACCAGCATCACAAAATACACCAATCTATGCTTATCATCTTCTTCATTGACAGAGTATCCACGCTGCAAGTCAATTTTTTCATTGTCTGTTCTCAGCACTCTTTTTCAATGTCCCTGTCATAAATTCCATTCTAATTGCAAAAGCGTCTATACCTAACGAAATTATTCCTCTTAAGTAGCTACTACTTTGAACTACTTGGTCCAAAAACATCCAAGATAAGTAAACTGCTCTACCGGCTCAAATATTTTACACCCTATTTTACCTTTTACCTTAGCCTTTCTACTTCATAAAAAACTCATAACCTTTGTTGTTTTTCTCGTTTTTTGTTCTTTGCTTGATTCTAATCCAATACCTAACGTAATGATTTGTGCGCTCAGCAATTTTTGTACCCTATGACTGACTAACTAAAGCTTGATCAACCGCAAACCTGACTGATTTTACGGATTCTCCACATACTTTCACTTCCACCTCCAACAGTTTCCATGAATCTCAAATCAGCACTTCCACAAATATATTGAAAAGAGTAGGTGATGGGGGAATCTCTGTCTCAATCCCCTGTCTAACATTGCCAGTATCGACTATCCGACCGCTACGGCCCAGTGGGCCGAGTTCCATAGTTGCCAGGACTCACTTATGTACTTTTGTCCATTAAAATATCTTGAGCAAAATAATTGAGGTTATTTCCCGTACCTTTACCCAATAGTTTTTCTAATGTGACACTATCAATCATTGGCCACGCCGTTGGGGTTGCAGTCACCTTCATGAAGAACATGCGCGGAGAGGACTACCTTTTAACTGGCTCCTATCCTTTGACATATCAGGCATGGATGACCCCAACAGGAGCAATTATCAACGCTCTCACCAGAAAAGCTCGAGGGTTCATCAGAATGTGGTAGCCCTACCACGCTTTGATAGCAGTCTCAAGAGTGGGTATGCCGAAAATAAGAATGCAAATTTAAACAGTGAATAAAACTCAATTACCACAGTGCCATCTAATTTAGCATTATTCCGGTGGAAAAGGATCATTAAAACACTCAAAAAGCTTAATAACAATCGATAATCCTATTCACAGAAAGTTAAACTTTTCGAAAGAACTCTGGTTACCTTACGAATGGAGAGTAATACCTGTATATTATTTAATCATATAATAAGCATATTCCATCAAATAAGCCTCCAATATTTATTTGCAGTGAGCTGACATTGGACTTAAACAGAAAGCGTTAATTTACTGCGCATCCAATTTTCACTGCTTAGATCTTTTCAAGAAAATAGCTGTATTCCGAAACTACGTAGAGCCAGCAAACAGTACCTTACCGTCTCACCCTGTTTTGTTGGCAAAATAACCCTTTAGCGAGACTTAATACCCCGATGACTCCGCCGAAATCAATCAAAATTTTATCAAGAATCTCCTACAGCCTACTATGATCACAACATTCGAACAAATTCCAGAAAACCATAGCAAACCGCAAATTCTCAGAACAGTGTACTACACAATTTCTTTTCTTCTAGTAACGTTTCCCAAAATTCCATCCAAGAGCTCAATTTAAAGAATATAATACATAATTTTTCCTAGGCTCATTATCCAATTTACCAATTCCAATTTACTTGCATCATTCTTTCGGAGGCCATGAAAAATCAATGCAATGCGCATTACTAGTTAAACCTGACTTGTTTTGCTTCTACGCCTCTAGCTAAAACAATTGGTATTTTTTAATAATTAATTTATTCTTCTAATAGCATCTCATTATGGTTTATGTGTAACTCTGTATGTATGATTCTCGCAAAAAATTTAACTGAAACAATTTTTCGCATCTTATTGATATAGCCAAAAATCTTAAACCGTCACGATTTCAATACAACAATTTCAGAGTGTAAAAATCATTCGCCGGCGTCCACGGCAGGGAGGCGGACGCCTCGGTAGCTTAAGTGGCTAAAGCACTCGACCGGATATTGAGGGATCTGGGTTCGAATCCCAGTCAAGGCGAATGATTTTTACTCTCTGAAATTCTTGCATTGAAATGCACTCATTGGATGACTCCGTTAAAAGTTACTGTTACAGCATCTCCCGCAGTTTCTTTGGAATTCGTCACGATTTCGATTGCTGTAGATGATTCTTCTCGGCGTCGATGCTTTAATGAACCGTTTGCACTTTAACTAAATTAAAAAATCAGGTACGAACTTATTAAAAAATTATGAATACTTTAACTTAATTAATTTAATTTTAATATAATTATAATCCTCTCTGAGTCAGTTGGCTAAAATCACAAGTACTAAAAATGATACCTCTTAACCGAAGTATTAGAACAGATAATTTCTTGAAACTACCTTTCTGCCCTAAATGCATTCTTTAAAGTGAATATAGTATAATCCTATAAACTAAAAAATGTCAAAAGGATAATTCACCTAGTACGAGCTAATAGCATACCTGTATACCACCCAAGCTTAATTTTTTTCCACCTTGCCTTGATTATGTGTAATAGTCGATCAAATGCAGAGAGACAGACTAGTTTGAACTAAGACATTTTCTGATAGAAAAATATTCCTAATGTGACAGCTAAAAATGTAGAATCAAAAATTCAAGATCTACTGGAAACTTAAAGATCGAAGGCTGGGAATTCCTTAGACATTCTTTGGCTTAGTGCTTTATTGATAAAAATGAAGTTACATTTGTTTGGCACTACCTTTTTGATTCAAAGGACGTAAAGCGCTCTCAGATCCAATTATAACTTATCCCACCTAAAACCAGGTAAAATCCCTCAACAATAAGAGGGGCTATTCCTACGTCAGCATTACAAGAGATTCCAAAGATAACGAACACAGTTGGAAGCATTCCCTATCAACTCTTAATACTTATCAACGGCAATATCTCTTGCTTCATTTGAACTATAAGCGCAACAAATTGGGAACCTAAACTCCTTGAAAACAAATAAAAATAATGAAATATACAATGAGGGAAATATAGAAGCATAAAATAAAATCTTCGAAGATATTTTGAGACCCTTCATTATATTTTCCCCGATATCACAGACGCAAATTCCCAATCAAGCGTCTCAGGAAAATGTATAGAATTTGACGAAAGTCGGCGCGGGAGAGAAGAGGGAGAAAATGAAGAATTTGGGATAAGAATGGACCAGGAAATGTCAGAGAAAAATCTGATTCTAAGAAACTCAAAAAGAAGTTATTGAAAGTCACCAAATTCTTAAATTTTAACATTGCTAGGAAAATACACATATTTTGGTGACAAGTATAGAGTCGCAAAAAGCAGAAAATACTCAGGGGTACATCACGACACTACATACATAGTGAATGCATGTCGAAAAAAAATACAACGTAGAAAAACATGTAAACTTTGCATTCTAGGCTCCAGAATAGCAAAATAACAGCGACAGGAGTGTCAATTTGAGAAAATATTTCGCAAAGATTTTTTTTATTGCTTGGATCCACGGCCACACAAAGTTCCACACCATCAACAACATTAGTTCTTCATTGATGTTATCTGATCTGAAGCGCAAAACACACACCTGAATGGTTACTGCTTACCATACAATGATACTTTCTTTCGGATCTCAAATTCTAAATTCAAAATTTTAGATGTAAATTCCTAGAAAATGAATATCAATAGAAAAAATAAAATAATGTTCAACCTTTGTGCTTGTGCTGTGTCATGCAGCATTTAGGATTTATTTCTCTTTGGGTGAATAAAAATGGGATGCCACGTGGGCAGGGTATAAATAAATTAAGAAAAATAGTATGCAGAAAGGAAGCACCTATAGCAAGAGTTGAGGTAAACTCCGACGTGTAGCGACGAGGGGATAGAAGGGGAGAATGGGGTGACGTGAGGGTGGAGACTCAGGGATGCGAAGAGGTAGGGTGTGCCTTCCCGCGAGGCGAACTCACGATTAAGATTACTGCCTTTCCTCTAACCCTACACCCTCCCCCCCCCCCCCCCCGCGGGCAACAGTTGTTCGTAGAAGCGAACTCCTTGCGCTACCCCAGGTACAAAGAAATAAGACCCAAATCGCTACCGAGTCCCGTCACTGTGGCATCCGCCCCCTTTACCGGAGGGGGTGCGCTCCGCCCAAAAAGCGAACTCTGCGCCTCTCACTTCCACCCACGCCCACCCACCCAACAGCCTTCCTCCATTCCCTCCTCGTAGCCCCATGAGGACACCCCCTTCCCACCCCCGCGACCCTTCCTCCCTACTAACTCCTCTTTTCCCAAAGAACCGCTTCGCTATCTCCCAACCCCCTCAATTACTAAAGCATTACGGCTAAATATCGACTTGGCCAAAAATAGAGGGATGAGTTCGGAGCGGAAAAGTGGTGGGAAGGGCGGAGATAAGCATGGGAGGATGGGGATGAGTAAATGACGGTGGGCTTAGCGCAGGAAGTTTAAGGAGGGAGCGGTGAGAGGAGGGCGAGGCAGATGAACAGCGGGAAAGGCGTTATTCTCCGTCGAGAGAGGCCTCTGCGGTTTGGAGGGATCTTCCTCCAGAAATCCTGCCGCTGGATCCCTTTCCGCTAAATCCCAAATTGGGGCGTCCCTTCTAGAGTTAAGGATACCAGTAGGTATTGAAAGAACCTCGAAGGCACAGGGTTTTCCTCAGCCTCCAATGCGTAGACATGCGACAATGCTTGGGTGTGAAGCTAAAATACACCTTAAACGTAATGCTACTCGTATTTCTAAATTCACTTATTACAGGTGTTAAATACTGGTCAAATTATTGGAAAAACTTCATTCAATAAAAATTCATTTTTTATTCAATTTTATTACTCATGGAAAATAATAATCATAGTCAATCAAATGGTATAGGCAGCATTTGTTTCAATAATATATAATAATAACAAATCCTGAGTTTATTCGTACATTAATTTCTCATTCCTTGAATGGATTCAGTGTTCTATATTTTCTCAAAACTTGTCATTAAGTTGAAATGAGGTCAACATACCCATGTTGATGATAATCTGATAAAAGAACTGCACATTTATGGCTGTTCAGGTTTACCTATCACATTTGCCAATAAATTTAACGGTACAACTACTCAATGCAACATTAATATTCTCATTAAAAGCAAACGTATTGGCATTACCTGATTTTTCCAGCGCTTTGGACGTCTGACTCCATAGAGGTAATATCGCATTAAACAGAGGATGGAGAAGGGCATACAGAGGAGAGTATTAGAGACAATCCAGATACGGTGTCGTTTCGCTTCCATCGAATGGGGAAGAGACATGATTATACACAGTTCATTAACACAAAAGGAGTAAAATATTCGATGGAGAGAATGGAGTAGGCCGTTGCGTCTACTCCTCTCCTCTTTCCTCTTTCACACGCCAGGAGATATAACGACACCACCACGACGCAGCCACAACTCCCGAAATGGAAAGGGTGCTTACATTAACGCACCCTCCTATTCTACACCCATTTTCCACCCACCCAACCCACCTCTGCCCTCATGGACCTCTCAGATCCCTTTCCGACCCACCTCCTCCTACAATCTGCCCCCTCAACTCAGCCCCCTCCCGCACTTTCCATCGCCCCAAGTCTCCACTCCCTCGCTTTTCAATTATATTTCGGGTGAAGTGCCGATGAGGACCTCGAAACGATGACGGAGAGTAGAGGGAAGACACAGATGAGGGGAATGACTTAAGGACGAGATGGTAGGTAAGAAAGGAGAGGGGGGATTCTTGGGGACGGGTGAGAGAAGCATAGTAGACAGAGAAGGTGTGAAAGAATGGAGAGAAATGAGTGGAGGGAAGAAAAAGAAAGAGAAATGAAGAAAAGATGCTTTTTAAAAATAAAATGGGCATATATTTTTACTGACGAGAAATTCAAGAATAATCGTCAGTTTTCAGTTTATATAGGCTAATAATAAAGGCTCAAAATAACCCAGGTATAGTGAATGAAAAGCTCAAAATATTTGGAAACACTATTAAAGAATTCAATAAATGTACCGATTACGTGTAGAATTGCGTCCTTATTGTGAATTCGTAAAGAGATTAAACAACTATATCTTTTTAGGGAGAAATATTCCTACTTTCCTTATTGGACAATAGAACTTCGTGTTAATAATTAAAATTGCTGATGTAAGTGAAGACAAAGATATACAAGAGTTATAACAGTATTTGACAGAATGTTTTACTATTTCCATTTCTATTTCTGGAAATAGTTTCTAAATAAAAACAGTTAAATTTATGTAGTCATTTTTCAACTTGTAAAAAACATGTAGACAGGGAAGTCCAATGCCTTCTCTTTTAATACACACACGAGGGCGTACGTGAGTTATTTTACAAAACAAAGAATTTGTGGCATATTGTTTCTCACTTTTCAACATAATCTCCTTTTAGCTCGATGCACAATTTCCAGCGGGTTTTTTTTCAACTTTTTTAAGCCGTCAAAATCATTGGATTTTGGAAGGTCCTCAAAATAAGGCACCTGTGTTGGCGATGACCTCCACGTTCGACATAAATCGTTTGCCGCCGAGTGTGTTTCAAAGTTTGGGAGTTAAAATAGTCCCTAGAGACCAAATCTGGTGAATCCGGTGGATTTTTAATAATTCGAATATTAATTTTAATAGTTTTCGCCTTCGAAACTGCATAGATATGCACCCGTGCATTGTCTTCATGGAAGATAATTCTCTTCTTTACTAAATGAGGACATTTTTCTGGATTTTCTCGCCCAACCAGTGGAATAATAATGCATAACACACTTCATTTATCACTTTTCCTTTCGGCAAACAAACAGTGTAGATGATTTCGCGACCATCCCAAAATATCGTGCCCATCATCTAGCCAGCCAATTTCACCATCTTCGCCTTCTTCAGAGCCGGATCGCCTTCAGAAACCCATTTTTCTGACTGTTCCTTTATCTCTGGAGTGTATTAGTGCATCCGTATTTTGTCCACTGTTATGTATCGACGCGGAAACTCGTTGGAGTTGCGACGGAAAAGCACCAAACCAGCCTCTGAATCGAATCGTACACGATGCGCATATTCTCCACTGAGGGCAAATGCGGTATCCATTTTGCCGAGATTTTTTCACATCCAATTTTTCGTGCAAAATTGAAAAATCTGCACCTTTTGATCTGCTTGTAGCTTCAACTATATCGCGAACATTGATTCGTAGATCGCTTAAAATTATGACGTAGATTTTTTCAATCCCTGCGGAGGAAGTCACTTCTACTAGACGTCTCCAAAGATGTTCATCATTTGTAGTTGTGCGGCCAGGTTTAAATTCATTTATTCAATTGTTAACGCAAATACAGGAGTAGATTTGCTATGAGCAATATCCTACTCGGCTTTCATCTCTTTCGGTGTTAAGCCTTTTTAATAGAAGCGTTTCATCACCACACAGCACTCACTTTATTCCATATTTCTAAATAAACAAAAGTTTGTTGCTTCAATCGACTCTTTCCGTTCCTACGACCGCCATCTCTTGGATTTTCTAAGGATTTATTGAACAATTCGCGTAATAGCATATAATAACTTACAGATTTCATGAGTTATTTCCAAAATCACAATAAAACAGGATTGGTAAGCCTCAAAATTGAAATTAACTCATTAAGAAATTTCGATAATACTGCGAAGAAAGATTGGGAGGAAGTAATCAAACATTTTTAATAAACATTTGTCTCGTAAAAATATGTAAAAATTATGTGATTTATTTTTAATTGAAAATTTAGATCTTCAAGATATACACGAAAACGTATGCAATATCAACCATGCGTAGTGAAATAAATACATTCGGAATACTGGAGACTTGAAAACTAATGAGAAAGAAGGAGTTTACACGAGGTAAATCACATTGAAATAATCGGCGATTCAGGCCGGTGACGATTTCAGTTTAACTATTGCTGACCTATAAATAAAGTATGAATGAGAAATGAATTAATAATAATAGCTCTTTATACATAACCACTCAAAAACGACTGCTGTTAAAAATGAATATGAAATCATTAAACCACATTAAGATGGTTTTCAGGATCACCGCTTTCAGATTTCCCACCGCAACCCTTCACAAGGGGGTTGCGGGTTACAAATGGTGAAAAGAATGCCACAAGTGCTTCTGGTAGGTACGTAAATGTCACGTGCGTATATTCCCTTAAAAGCCTCATTTTTAACAGATATCGTGCTGTCAGCACGAAAATTTAATTTCTTAAAAATAAATTATTTTGAATTACTTCAAATTCTTCCGATAAAAATTACTATAACATATAATTAGTAATAGCTTAAAACTTGAGGAATGGAATGTTTGATGAAATAATTTTTCAAAAAAATACATTTTTCATCGTTGTTTTTGACGTCAGTCAGATTTTGAAAATTTTCTACAATTCATAATTTCTAATATACTCGTATTTCATTTCTGTTCACGTAGATGTTTATTTATTCAAACCTATTAAGTAGTGAACTATGTTAATAAATAATAGGATAAATTATTTACTAATTCATAGGATACAAATGCCAAAGTTAACGCCCAGATAACACTGAGGTAAGTTATACTAATGTATTAAGAATTCCTATTCTTGGTCATTTATTTATATTTTACCATGCTGTAGCAAAAAGAAAATGAGTTCGGTAAGGAGGAACTTTTAGATAAACTTTTCATGCCATCCTTCCAATTCTCTTTTCGCTCCTTCTTTATTTCTCTACCCCATCTCAAACACACACTCGTTAAACTATCCTACCACCCTGCTTGGGTCGGCTCGAAAATTGGAATTTCACCGGAACGATGATATCGGCCGGGGATAAAAAAAATGTTTAGGGCAGAAGTAAAGTAGTGAAAAGAAAGGGTGTATGGGGGGGAGGATCATAAAATAAAATCGAAAATTCTCACCTAAAAACGTATACACACTGAACAGCAAGTTACAAAAAATATTTATTATTTCGCATATTTAAAGATGAATGCGTCTTATTTCAAAATAAATACTAAAATACTCACTTCTATAAAAGTTAAATAGGAATATATTAAAAAAATTTATGATCTATCAATATAAATGCCACTAAATTCTCCCATATAACCATCGTAGTTCATTTTCGTTGCATGTTCTTTCAAGGAAATTACCACTATTCGGTAGCTTCTAAATTTGAAATACTAAAATTGAAATATGAAATCTACTTTCACGTGAAGTGCAATTAGATACGGTTGTTTTATAATCGTAAGGATTGACGAAATATCGTGGATGATAAAATGTAATCTATAAATAAAATTAAATTAAAAATTATGGCTACTTATTCTAGTGCTGTTTAGGTCGCTGATTACCCTAACTTTTAGTTTGGACAAAGAAATTAGAGCGCAACTCATGCCAAGCTTCCTTTGACTCACATCGTGCCAATCATTTGCTATCGATGAAATTGTCACAAATTTTGAAGAACCAATTACGCACATTCACTTTATGTTGGTTTCCGATTTTTTATTACAAAATAGACCATGCCTGACTTTCAGCAATAAGTATTATAGATCTTATTGGTTTCCGCATACCTGCAAATTCAGAGATTAAATATAAGTTGGCACAATAATTAGTTAAATCAAATCTGAAGAGGAGTGAATACTGGTAAGGGAAAGGGAGATTTGCAGGGTCTACCGTTGCAGGGAACGAAGGTTATTAAAAAATAAGAGCTATAAATGGCAAAGGAGCGAGTCAGGAGAAGGGAAAGAGATAATGTAAGAGTAGGGTGTGAATTGAAGCGGCAAGAAAAAGCAACAGCTCCTGCAGAGAAAGAGAAGAAGATAAGAAGGAAGAGGCGGTCTGCGGATAGGAAGTTACGAAAGTGCCGTCGGGAAGGCACGAAATGTTAAGAATGATACGGGGATGGGGGAAAATAAGGTATTTGGCTCACCGAACAAAGACGGAAGCAGCATTAAAATATGTAGTAGGGGATAGGATAGGAGGAGAAGAAAGGAGGAAATGATTCTGGTAAAGAGAGCTCGAAGATGTCTTAAATAAAAAATTTCTTCAGCGTAGCACGAGGCAACCAACCAACCAGCCGTAACGCATGTGCAGTACGTTACGACTATACGCATATGCACTGAAGTCCCATTCACTAAATTTTCGGTCCAAAATATCACCCATATCCTTGCCCTTCATTTCTTCCCCCACCACACTGAGACTTCCTCCTCATCCACCGTACCTACCTATACGAAAAAGATATACATTGAGATAACTCCATGCACACAATGTGCAAAGGGCAGGACTTATCTACAGCTAAACACGCGTCTTGAAAATTGCAAAAAATACCACCCATTTTGTGTGTGCTCTTTCCAAACCAATCCCTATGGTGGCATTACACCGTACATAAAATCGTCAAGTCGGAAAAAGCGGAGGAAGGGTGTCACTCTGTGGCAAAAATAAAAATGAAATGGCTAAAGTAAACATGCACAGAAATTGAGTCTAGAAGGTGCAAGCGTTGAGTAAATGACAGAGACCAAGATGGGAAAGAGGCGAAAGATCGAGAGAGGATGGAAAGGGAAAGATACGCTCACGAAAGTTTAAAAAGGAGTGAGCGGGGCCAGAAGGTGCACTTCGGTGAGGGGAGCGTAGGGGAAAGAAGAGCATGGGAGGAGGCGAGGGGTGCAAAAAAGAAGGGTTAGAACGGCAGAGGATGGGTGAGGAAAGAGGGTTGGGTGTTTTGAGTTTTAAGGTCGTAAAGGTGCGAATAGCCTTGGGGATGAGATGTGATATAGAGAACCAGGTGTGTAGAATATAAGGAGAGAAAGATACCTCGCGAGATGAGGGCAGAATGATGAGGATAACGCTGGTTGAGAGAGGACGAGGGAGGGTGTGAGGGTGTCAGTGAGGGTCGGAAAGGTGTCTGGGGAGGGACAGGAGGAGACAAGAGAGAAGAGTTAAGGGTCTTACGTGTTGTTGTGCCACGAAAGAAAGCAAGTGTCGACGATGTTTCCTGGAAAGTGGAAAATGAATAAGTGTAGAAAGGGGGATGTGAGGATCACGAAACCGAAGTAAATATTTTGAAATGGGACACGATGACGGTAAGGAATCGAGTGGCATGATCTCAAGAATAGCCATAATGTTCAGATGAAATGTTTCTCACCGCTTAAAGTTTACGTAAGAAAGCTTACGCTAGTTTGAAATATGTTTTAATTTTGGTAGATAATTGAAAGTAAACGTAATAATAGCAGAGATCAATCAAATGTCAGATTTTTGCGGAGGAAAGGCCGGTTCGATGTTAAAAAATAGCAATATTAATTCAAACTAACGAAAGAACTAAGACGAAAAAGGGGCGACCCAGTGTGAATGAAAAAGGAAAGTAAAGGGGGCTAACTTAAAGCAGGAGGAGAAAAACAACGAAGAAAGGAGGTAAAACAACGAAGAGCACGGAGAAAGTTTGAGTTAATACCAAAATGTAGAGCGTTTAAAAGATTGCGATAGGGCGGGAGAGATGGTACGGGTGCTGCAAACGCGGCTGCTAGCTCTGTGACGATGGAAATAGTAGCGGGGAGGGCAGGTATACAGGCGAGAGAATGAGGTGTGGGGAGGCAGGAAGGGTGGAGTGAGTTGATGGCAGCAAACGCAAGTGAGAGGGAAGGGAGGTGGGCAGGGCAATATGGGGCCGGGGTTGGTGGGGGAGGTTTGAAAGGGGCGAGAGGTCGTTTCCGGGACGAAACTGAAACGGTCGTTCACGAGAAGACGCGAAAAAGGAGGAAGTGGGGTGGATGGGAAGGAGGACGGAGCGCCAGGCGGGAGAGGAGGGCGGCTAGGGGGAAGAAGAGAGTGACGGAGAATGGTCGAGCGTGGGCGGCGGGGACTGGGGGGAACGGAGATGGTTCCCACCCTCCCCACTGCTGTCGTAAGGAGAGAATCTTAACTGGCTGGCTGTGGATGTACGTGTTCTTGGAAGGGTCCGTCCCTGGGATCGGTGGGAGGATGGAGGGGGAGAAACGAGAGTGTTCAGAAAGGATAAGGAGGATGCAGTGCAAGATTTTGAGGGTCGACGAGGAGATCGAGCGGATGGGTTTCAGCTGAACGGGATGGGATGAAACACACGGAGGATGCTAGTGGTGAGAATGTTCCCGGCTCCCAGAAAGATAGGCTTGGCATGGGAGAAGGAATGAGACAGGAAGAAGAGAGAGAAAAAGTACGCACAGCGCTGGAACATACGCATGCATAGTGGTGTGTCAAATGGTAAAGCCGGTAGCAGTGGAGGCAGTTTTTGGGGGACTACGGTGGGAAAGGGTCCTCTTCCCTTCTGTTGACTGACAAGAGTCTTTCTGAGGGGCAAGCATTAAGAGGGACCCCAGAGTAAGAAGGGTTGAGCGGTGTACAGGTACTGTCGAGAGGTTGACACAGATGAGTGTAAGAAGAGGAGAGGGTTTATGGGAGGAAAAGTTGGTCGAAGAAGATAGCGCCAGGGCTACGCCCACCACCACGCTCCACGACTATGCCCCTTCTCTTCCTGTCGAATAAGAGGTCGTTACACAGCGAGAAGAAGTACCCACCCAGAAATATCCCATGCATAGCACATATACACACACACCTCTGAATAACACCTTCAGCTTCTCTCCGTCACAACCTCCACCGCCCCCTGCACGTAGAAAATCGAGCCACTGCACTCGTCTCAAGCCCCGGAGCTCAAACGACGCCAGTACTCCTTTTATTCCACAGCCTCCCCTTCGCTCCCTTCTCACAAATCCTTACGGTCACACCTACCTATTACCCTCACACCCCTGAACACTCTCTGCACCCTTAAGGCACTCGACTCCTTTGGAAATCCTTGCGAGTTCCCTTAGCCTCTACATGCAACGTTCTCCTCCATTCCAACTCCTACACCCGTCACAAAATGTCTTTCAATACCAACACACATCCATCGCTCTCGTTTACCTGTTCAACGCTCTAATGCTAATAAAGTGTTCCAGGAGCAAGTGTAATATCAAACAATGCAAGTATCTCAATTAATGACCAGATGATGGTCGGACTCCCACATCAGAAAGGGATTTGAGAAGGCGAAATATTCTTCCACGTGAATTATAAACATGGCAATTAGAAAAAAATAGCAGATAAATTAAAATTAGAATTAATAACATTTTGTAACAACAAAAGTATTTGCATAAAGCCAAAATGTGGATAATAAGCTCCGATGACCATAACTTTGTTTCAATTTCTTTTTTAAATAAATGTACAGCCATTGGAGTTTATTCTCCGCATACCGGCTTTCCACTTATTAAGTTCATAGCAGCCCGATTCCCCATATTTAAACGGCATCAGCACTTCGGGTTGATAACTATGTTCATGATTAATGGTATGTAATACTAGGATATTATGAAATCTGAGCATTATGTAAAATCCCTAATATACACAATATGCAATTTATATTTAATTCAATTGCAAATGTTAAAACATGCAAATTGTAAATATAAGATGGACTGCACATTGAACTATGCTCATGAAAATATGCCTTTCATTGAAAACCTTGAATAAAAATTGAGACTGCCAGAGGAACTACTTATTTAGGATCACAAATTAAGGCGCGGTATTACGACTTGACAGACTTATATGTAAATAAAGACAGTTCCCAGGATTATAGAATATGTGAAAACCATATATTGTATTTAATAGACTTTTCATTGGCTATTTCACTTGTTTTAAACATCTTTATTAATTGTAGTAAATAATAGTTTTCGCCTTGTTAATAATTAAAATTATTCTTACCATCAAACATGTTATATTCTTATAATTTTGAAAAGTAGAAAATACATAGTTGTAGACAATGTGCATATTATGCTATCTGTACCTGATTGTACAAAACCTAATTTTTTCCTTGAGGCTACACCACGATTCTTTCAAACATTTTCCTAAGAAAGCAACTTCCCCAATACCTGCAATCAATCAATAAGATGTAATAAAATCTGTTTCGGAATATGTAATGTGAGAACAACGGAAATCATATAAAAAATGATGAAACGTTGAAGGTTCCCGTTAAAGTAGCAAAGCATTGCAAAACGATAAAAACTGCGGGGTGTAGAAACGGTAATTACAACGTAGAATGGAGTTAAACCATAAACCTGAAATGGAAAAGAAAATAAGAAGAGAAGTAACACACATATAGAGGATTGAAGTCTGGAAGGGGAGAAGCAAAAAAGTTAAATAAATATACAAAGGGAACGATTGGATAGGTGTAAGGAAGTACATAAATTTGGAAATGAGTGGGCGAAGGACGAATGGGGGAGGCGAAGGAGCAGTTTTGGAAGAGAGAGGGACGAGCGAGTAAGGAGCGGGATTGGAAGCACTACGAGGGAACCTCCAGCGGCAGGAAGGACCTGGCAGGCACCATTATACCGGGGACAGGTTAATGAAATCCGACGAGGAGTTGGGGAATCGGGAGTGGGTTTATGGGAGGGAGAAATGGTGAAAGAGTGAGGAAAAGGGAGCGAGGAAGAGAAAGGGGTGGGAATGGGGAGTTAGGTGGGAGATGGGAGGGATGTGAGTGGGCTGAAGGAAGAAGACATAGTAGGGGAGAGAGAGAGATATAGAGAGAGTGAGGAAGGATTTCGGGGCGGGTAGGTGGAGGGGGAGGGACGAGACGAGGATGGGTCGGTTCGGAGCGAGTGTGTTCTTCGAAGGGGGAGAGATGCGCTGCGGAAACAGGTACGTGCAGAGCAGAGGATGGAAAGTGCCCGGGGTGGGAATATGGAGCAGGATGGGTGGGGATGAGGGAGTTTGAGAGGCGGCAGGAGTTTGAAGAGCAATGGGGAGAGGTAGTGGAGGGAGTTTGGGATGGAGGAGGGGGGGTCGAGGAGGAGTGAAATGTTGGGGAAGGGGGAGGAAAGTGGGCTGGAGATGTCGCGGAGGGGACCATCAAAAGATGAGGGGTGGGTGAGGGAGGGGGGGAAGACGAGAGAGAAGAGAGGGAGGAGATGCAAAAGGAAGGAGGTAACGGAAAGGGGGGGATGAAGAGATAGGTGTAGGTGGAAAGGAACGGGGAGGGGACAAGGAGGATGGGGTGGTCGTGAAGAGGGTAAGGGAACGACTCGAACCTTAACTAGGAAAACCGAGGGAACTCGAGGGACTTCGCTCCGCAGAAAGCTTGAAGGTAGTGCGCCCCCCGAGCCCCACTCCCTCCAGAGAATTTTGCAAGTACGCATGTGCTCCGTCTTTATCAAGTCTGGGCATGACTATAACTTTTTGCTTGAACATGAAATTATGTGTGGTTTTGCTCTCAGATCTTCGAGGCGCCGTTTATTGGCACAGTAGCCACCAAGTTAGTCACATACATTTAATAGAGAGACCTCAAAATAGGTCACATTATGCCATACCAGGTAATTGCAATTCATTCAAACACTAAGAAATATTTACAACACCAAATTTGCATTAATGATGTTAAATGTTATTTCACCACTACTAATTTTCATTCAGATATGAATATAATTTATCCAATGCTAATGAGCTTATTTTTCTTATTCCTTATTAGTCAACGGACGCATTTTATGGAAGCATCTTTTCGTCAAAAAATCATTTAGCTATAGCTTTAATAAGTCTGCACCAATTATTTTGTCTTCCAATGCCACATATCTCCAGATCTCTATTGTATTTAAGTAAGAGTTACCATAGAGTGGCACCACGGCATTGTTTTCATCTTCAAACTTACATACTCGTACTCTACGTTTCCTGAACGGGTACTACTTTCGAGGTTTAGTGTATGACTAAGAAATAAAAGTCATTATTTTTACATATCCATGCATTAAATGGATAATTAATATAGACCCACGAACACTTTTCCTGCTCAAACAAATAACCCCTATCCTGCTATTTTTTTGGACACTATCTAATGACCTTTAAAACTTTTTGAATGCCATTTTGTTTTTCCCGTAATGAAGACCCCTCTTATGTAGATCAATTTCTTCGTATCTCCGGTATACTTCCTATCCAATTGTGCATTCTTTCGTGATAACGACGAAATGACGATCCGGCAAAGGAAAGAAAGACAATCGGAGGCTGCATAAAGAAATGAGATAATGGAGTAGTCGTCACAAATTTTAGAAGATTTTAGAGTTTTAGGGTATGAATGCGAATATGTAAGTTTGAAAAATACACTCTGCTATAACACGTACCCTGAAATGCATCAGAAAAATAAAGCTTAACTTCTACACAACTGTATTTTTTAACAGTTACATGAACTCCATGTTGCTAATATAAGACATACTATGATAAAAAGTGAATAATGTAAAAACTCCAAAATAACAAAACAGAATAATAATTACTTAACATGGTAAAGTTAACTTCCACATCGAGTCGGAAAGTAGGAAACGATAGAACAGCCAAGAGCCTAAATTCAGAATCATATAGTTTTTAAAAATTGTATACATAATGTATACCTATGTCATTCCCTCCCTGGAATTCAGTGATTGAGGTTTCTAAGGTGCATTGCTGACAGATGGGATGCTAGCCTAAGCCTATCGAAAACTACGAGAGAAACGATAGATAGCATACAGAACAAGGAATTCAGCAATATTTGTAAATGAGGAAACGACTAATACTTTCGAAAGATGTATATTTTCCAATCACAAAGAAAAAGCGGCAAACGAGTAAATATCATCGTCCCACACCCTGGAATACCATCATTAAAAACTATTAACTGTGAAAATATAGAAAAGATTGAGGGCTAAAGGGAAAGATATGATTACAAAGGGCCGTCTGGAGGCCGGAAAAAGCGAATCCACTCAGTTTTACTGCCATTTATATTAAATATGGAAAAGACACTGGAAAATCCCAACGTGTATAATTTTTAAAACCTTTATTGACCTGACAAGAGCCTACAAGAGATGCATATTAGAAGAATTTTTAAGTAAACCGATAAGATTCACAGTAAACTACAAGAAAATGAATGATGTTAGGTACACAATGCTATAGTATGGGATACAATACCAAGAAGTTAAGACAAGATAATCAATGTTCAGAAGGCGTTAGGAAAAGTCACTTGGAACGTGAAAAATGAGTAGTTTATGAAGATATGATAATGAGCATTTTCAGATTCGCGAATGTCTCTACGATACTGGTATGATAAACAAAAATTCATGACAACTCACTCGGGGTAATTGTGCCATGATTAATATTTACAATATGAAGATAAATGTGACAGAGATTATTAGAACAGGAAATAATGCAACCACAATGAGAACATGTTCCTCGGAGGTGAGTCACGGAGGATGTAGGAGAGTGCTCCCTCGGGGAAATAAATTAATATCGGCCAGGAGAAGCAATGAAAGCATACCCAGAAAGAATAAGTTTGACAAAATTGGCTTTAGAATTAAGGAAAAATTTTTCACCTCTAATATAACCAGTGAAAAACGAAAAAAATATTATAATAAATTTTGAGAGGAATTTCCTGTTAATAGAAATTTTATTCAAAAGTATGTAGAAAAATTTACCTATGCGGTAGTTAGACCTGCATCTTCTCCAGCTTAGATTATATCTTCCAGATTATTGCTAGCATCTTCAAGGTTTGGCTGGCTCTGAGTCTGAAAGTTAAACATCTTTATGATAAATGATAGTTCAATTTTCCAGACGAGAATTTCTTACCAAACAAATGAAATATTAATTTGAAATGTTATCAAGGAGGCAGTTCATTTTCAACGATTTATTTTCAGGTAATTTCCAACTGTCGTAATACTTACTCATTAATTTTATTTTACTTTAATAATATACTCAAACAACACTGAAAAATATTATAACAAATAAAAAATTTTTGAATTCTCTGACAAATTAACAAAATATTTTGCCTCTACAAAATCAACTAAACTATTAGCAATTAACGAAACTATGGTCGAATGAAAAAATGTCTTTTCAAACAAAAGTGTTAAAACACAAATGGTGTAATGCTTGCAATTTTTGAGATAATTTATCATTCAACTTAATCGAAATCCGTTGAAGTGAATATGATTACAGTCCCCGAAGGTCGCAATTATTAGCAGCAAGTAATTACCCGGTTTTGCGTCCTAGTACTGGGACTCGCTGTGTGAATTTATTGCATGCAGCTCCGATTTGTGACAGTGACCTATCTTTTGACAATCGACATTCATACTATTAGAAAATCGGTCAAGCAGAGAACACAGGTTGAAGTAATGAACATAAATTTGAAATGAGGCAAACGGTATGGATTTTCTGCAGAAGACCTTGCAATATAGCAAATGGTTTTACAACTTTAGCACTGAGCCCTCAATTTTGGCAAAAACTTCGTGGATTGAAGCAACCGGGTATGATTTTGAGTTGACAGCTGTGAAGTGTAACAATTTGACCTAATTTTTGAATTAACTATAATTTGCGGAAGCAGATCTCAACGCGTATAGGAGGATAATTCAAAATATGGCATGGTAAGAAAATAAGGGTCAGGTGAATTTAGCACTCTTGAGACGTAATAAATGTTTAAGAAAAAAACCTAGGCGAAATTAGAAGGTAAGACTCTACGAGGTAGGCTTAGAGCCATGTCCGTAGGTCATGCAACGAAGAATCTCGGGCAGAAGTTACCATTAGAAAGAAAATAATGGAGGGCTACATTCAACCAGCCTTCGGATTGAAATATTAATGACCGACCCAGATTTTTTGCATCCTCCTACCACGCATTCACACATGCATAACAACCGGTAGTATTTACAGCAACTACCAATAAAATGTGGCAACCTGCCCTGATTATTGATAGTCAGACTTAAAACGTATTTTTCGACTTAGAATTTTAAAGAAGGAAGAAAATGTGGAGCCGAAAGAAACACAAAAGAGGTGGTTCGACTTCTTTTCTATTCAAAAATCGACAACCTTCCACCTTCCCTAGCAAACTTATATTCTTTCTATTTTATGTGGACAATCATTTTACTTAAATTCCTATAAAATCTCAAAAAACATTACCGAAGGCCATCTTCAACCATTTCTTTCTTCTGCCCAGCGTGCCTTGAAACGCACTGGGCCTCTTCCTTAACTTAGATTGTCTCAGTAACGTATTACTCTTTTCCGCTTCTTGCGTTCCTCTTCTTTGCGTGGTACATATCAGAAAGCGGTAGATTAAAACCTAGAGCCTTATATGAAATATAAATAAACCATATCATTCTAACGCGGGCATGTTATCTAATACATTTTTCATTTTCCAAAGAAACTGCGGGAGATACCACAACAGTAACTTTTAACGGAGTCATCCGCTAATGTGCATTTCAATGCAACAATTGCAGAGATCGCCTTGACCAAGGCGAATGATTTTTAATCTCTGCAATTGTTGCATTGACATTTTTCATTCATGTATTGGTGACATGTAAAATGCCCCTATTCCCAAAGGTGGCTTCATCTGCCACATGGCATAAAAACTACTGATAGTTTGTCGATTGGTCGTGGTCTATGACATTAGGCGGGCATATAAATAGGGTGCAGGCCAATTCATAGATCCAAGATGAAATACATCTGATCGCAGTTGGCAAACGATTTGAAGAATATTTGAAACGTTTCTCAGCGCTCAATATATATTTATTTATTTTATCTAGTATATTATAATGTCATTACTAACGTAAAAGTGGGACTTTTTAATTGTACTCAACCTTAAATTTTGCTGCATAGAGAAACTAAGCTAAAATGTCACCAACTTGCGGAAACAAGATCAATTGCGCAATTAGAGATGGCATATTGGGACCGGTTTCATTGAAAACAAGCCTGGAGTCGGGAGTCCATATTATTAGTCCGTACTTCAACTTAAGCTCCATCTAAGGTCCCTTTGCGCATCCCATTCCCCTTTCCCAAACCTTACCATCCCCCCCTCGGCTCTACTTTTATATTCCAATTCCTTCCTAATGGAGAAACTCGAGCTGGTCCCCAGTTTCGGATTCTTAGAATAAAGGATCCAGAGAAAAGGGGAAAGGGAAGACTGAAAGGACCGGAAGAAGAGAGGTGGAAAGGGGGCGGGAGGATGAGCACATAAGTGCATGCAAAAGTAAGCAGGTGCCATATTTATTCGCAAGAGACAAAGAGGATGTAGCGCGAAACGAAAAGGATATGTGAAACGGAAAGCGAGCAGAAAAAACGCAATGCATTAAATTTAATGGAATAAATTTTAACATGTCCCGTATCGTTATGTTTTCTAACTTATCTTAACCCCCTGCCTTGATGCTAGGAAGGGTTACCTTTCCGCCATTTCGGAAATGATGTCTCGAGGGGTTAGGTGTCCCATTTGGAACTTTTTTTATTCCTCAACTCCACCTCACCCCTCGTTCCGCGCAGGACTTGCCTTCAGGGAACAAAACCTTGCTCCGCGATCCCTTCATCCAAGCCTCCCACTCCACAACCTCTCCTCTACCCATCAATCACCTCCTACTCTCTTCCCTTCGGCAGTAACTTTCACGAAGTCTTGGTCGAATTTTACTTGCCATTGGAGCCTACATGTAGAAATCATTTAACGAGAGCGCTTGCTATTTTAATGGCCTTTCTTCACTATAGTTTAACACTTTTGGGATGGCCTGTGTACTGCTGTTCGTAAGTGTAACACGTAATACATAAAGTATGAAAATTATTTGATCAGTGAGCAGCACAAATTGCAATCATGGATTTAGATAGTTGAAGATTTGCAGTCTTTCTAGTTCAAAAAAATGTTCCAAAGTAACGTCTCTTAACTACATCCATTTTTCGTCCTTCCGAAACACTACATGGGTCTTCTTTTATTTCAACTGCCGCTCCGCTTTTCCTCTCGCATTATTCTCTTCTCCCTTCGTCCGCTTCTTGTACTCCCCCTCACCTCACTCTCCCCTTGGAATTACCACCACATCATTTCTCTCCCCATATATACTCCCTCACTCACTTTCCCGACCCCTCCATCCTCTCTATCTCGCTCTCTCACTCCATATTTCCTGCTTACAATTCTCATCTTCTCTCAAATGGGGAACTGGATCCATTGACATGGGGACACGCGCGCACAAACACACAGACACTCCCACGCACGCTGGAGAAAGAACAAACGCCTGTTCGTCATATACCTTCCACGATAAGAAGACCCACTCCCAAAAATGAGGTTTCGAATTCCGCGCCGGTAATGTCGGGTATATAAAGAGAGCTCAAAATCTTCTCGTTTCCCTTCGCTCACCTTTTATTTCCACTCCTCACAGCGAGGCTCTTATTAAGAAAAAAAGAAGAAAACACCTCTGACGAACTTGAATGTCGAACTCCTTTGCGTTTCCCAAGAATATTAAAGAAACAAATGCGTGAAAGTTAATATGATTAGAGAAAACTGTATCTTTGGAGACTCGTTGAGTCAACAGAAATGTATCGAGTACGAAATTTGACCTCATGCATTCTATATAACAAGTGAAAATATTAAGTACAAATATACAAAAAACAAGATATTTATCAAATCACACAAACCTCTTCCGGAAAAAATGATGAAAGTTGGAAAAACTAGTTCTTAAATATTCAGGGCAACACTTGATTCTGAATGCACAAAATCAATGTTAAGGTATAAGACGCCTATTAAGAAATTTCCAATGTTGATATCATAGCTTTTTTATTATTAACATTATTTAAATAAGTAAACACTATCAAAAAGTATCTCCCTTTCAGTATGATACATTTTTTTAAATAATTATCCTAAATAAATCAACTACTCCCTCATTTTTGTTGATGGCAGTAAGCACCAGGTCTGCTTTGAGACATCTTTCTGTCATTTTCCGATATGAGGTCTTGAAAATTTAACCGTTAGGGCTAATTTTTCAATAACTCATATTTATACGCTTTTTTGCATGATTTCATCATATATTTTGTTATCACCTGTCTTGTGCAATTCTTTCCGTCCACTTTTCATTCATCCTATGAATCTATAAGTAATCAAGTCTTGTTATACCCAATACGCTTATACCATGACCTACGCAGTTGTTTCCATAAAAGTCCTTCATTTTCCACTTTTCACCAAGCTCCTTTGATAGTTTCTGCTACATCTATTATTATTAGTTATAGAACTTAACAGAAGAAGGTATTTTGTCCTCATCAATAAACGATAATATCCCCTCGTTAACTTTAACTACTTCCATCAGTCGTTACTCTTCTTGTGCGTTATTTGCTTCTTCAGTTCTTCATGATTTATTTGATCTTCATTTTTCTCCAGTTGTATCATAATAATTGCATATATAATATATATATACATATATATATATATATATATATATATATATATATATATATAATGGGCTGACACAACATAACACAAATAGAAAAGAATAGACACATATAAAAGAACACTTACACGGTAAATTGTTCGAGCTTCATACGTCTTCAATACGTCTTCTCATCGAAAAAGTTTCCAATCAATCCTTCAGAAAACATCTCAGACCGAAAAATAACCTCTCCATGAACGAACGTCATGCCCTAAAAACCCTACAGTCCAATCCTAACATCGTTGTTACCTCCGCCGATAAAGGCTCCTCTGTTGTAATTCTAAACACCAATGATTATATTTCCAAAGCCCTCGCTCACCTGAACGATACATCCACCTATACCACTCTAACCAAAAACCCAACACAAACTTTCCAAACCGAAATTCGGTCTTTTCTCCTCCACTCCGGACCAGAAGAAGGCCTAACCTCCCAAGACATATCCCTACTTTCACCCCCAAACCCCAGAACACCCCAGTTTTATCTCCTCCCAAAAATACACAAACCCAACATCCCCTGTCGTCCTATAGTTTCCAGTTACAATTCTCCCACCGAAAGAATCTCCGCATTCCTTGACCACCACCTACAACCACTTGTACTCTCCTTGCCCTCCTTCACGAAAGACACGTACCACTTCCTCGACCGTCTAAATTCCGTCTCTATTCCCTCCACACCCAACCTACTTATGGCCACCATCGACGTTACCTCACTTTACACTTCTATTCCCCATGCAGAAGGTTTATCCTCCCTCCGGCATTATCTTTCTCTGCGCCCCCTACCCCAGCGCCCCTCAACGGAATTTCTCCTCAATCTTGCCACTTTCGTCCTAACAAAAAATGCATTCACTTTCCAAAATTGTTTTTACCTACAGACAAAAGGCACAGCGATGGGAACGAGGATGGCACCATCATACGCCAATCTCTTCATGGGCCATCTCGAAGAGACCTTCCTGTCACAGCAACCCCTTCAACCTCTTTTCTGGGTCCGCTACATAGACGATATTTTTATTCTCTGGACACATGGCTCTGACTCTCTCAACAACTTCTTATCCGCCTTAAATTCATCTTTCACGGTTAAATTCACCTCTTCCATTTCAGACTCCACCATCACCTTTCTTGACACAGACATCTCACTTCAAAACAACAAATTCACTACTTCAGTACACATCAAAGCCACTAACCATCAGCAATACCTACACCACACAAGCTGTCATCCTCAACACACGAAACGCTCGATTCCTAACTCTCTCTCTATCCGCGGACACCGAATTTGCAACACCACAGCCACTCTCAACAAATACCTTGCCAATCTACACCTTGCACTCCTCAAACGCGGTTACCCAGAAAAGTTGCTACGAAATAAAATCCACCGTTCCACCCGACCACACACACCACACAATAACAAGCCCACATCTGACGCAGGACTCAACCTTTGCACCACCAATTACCCCGGATCACACAGACTGAAAACCCTCCTTAAAGAACTGTTTCCAATTTTACATGACAATGACGCGACCTCATCCTTACTACCCCAATGCCCATCTATCGCATACAGACGACCCGCCAATCTCAAAAACCTTCTGAGATCCACCAACCCTTTGGCGCCCCCCCGTGACAAATTTCCCAATATTTCCCCAACTTGCAACCGCCCCCGATGTAAAACCTGTCCTCTTATTATGCCTACTCCCCTCTCCCTACGTCCCCTCATAGCCCCCCCACCTCGTTCCCACGCTAATTGCCTCTCAAAAAATATTATTTATCTTTTATCATGCAAACACTGCACTTCCTTCTACATAGGTGAATGCATTACCCCCTTATCCATCCGAATGAATAATCACCGGTACTCCTGTAATTCTGCCTCACTCTCATCTCTTCCTATCCCTTCACACGCCAATTCCCACAACCTTTCATTCGACCAGTGTTTTTCCCTCAGCATCCTAGAATCCCTACCTGATTCAGCTACCAACATAGAGGTGAGAACTCGTGAATCCGCCTACATTCTATCCTTCCGTTCCTTTAAAATTCCCACCCTTAACCGCCATATTTAATTTTCCTCCCAGCATTCCCTCCACACCTCCCCTCCACACCTCCCCTCCACACCTCCCCTCCACGCCCATAACTCTTTCCCCTCTCCTGATCCATAGCATATTTTCAGTCTCTCTTGAAGAAGGCCCCTGAGAGGGCCGAAAGCTCGAACAATTTACCGTGTAAGTGTTCTTTTATATGTGTCTATTCTTTTCTATTTGTGTTATGTTGTGTCAGCCCATTATTGTGCCGCTCGTATGAGTTTTTCCGGACAATCGTTATATATATATATATATATATATATATATATATATATATATATATATATATATATATACACACACACACGCACACGAAAACGAGAGGTAGTGCCCTAGTAACACTGTTTTACCGGCCATATGGTGATCTGAAGGGCATGGACTACATTTAAATAAAATATTTTTTTCCTGGCTACGATTCCCGCGCCTAATGAGACTGTTCAGTATCACAACTCTTGATGCCAATATTAATTCAAATGAACTCGGAATGAGTTTACGGAAAAATATTATACGAGATAAATGTAAGCATATAATGGTATGGTATAAGATATAATAATAAATGAATGAAAAACATTTTTTTAATTATAGAGGTATAAATATCTGATTTGCAAGCCCTTTTCCAAATAGCCTTCCTTGAATTTTGCAATTAAAATGTTTTGTTACAAAACTATTTGGATGCTGCTGCACCATATGCAAAATTTATAAAAGTTTTTAGCATAAATGTAATGGAATGAGAGGAATAATATACACAATCTTGGCTAGACAAAATCTGTTCATGAAACACGAATTTTCTCGCCCTTTTCTACTTTAAAAAGTTTTGGAATACTTTCTCAGAGTGAAATTTCTTGAATATTTAGCATAGCATGATAAAATAGCTTAGATAGTTTAGATAATAAGATTAGCATGTTACTGACAAAAAATTCAAATTTGGGCGTCATCGTGAAATACCAGAATTTTATGCGCACGAAATATCGATCCAGGAAACTCAACAAATTACGATTTCAAAAATGTATTGTCCAAAGAAAATCCTATAATGCAGAGAAAAAAAAATTAACAATACATTGGAATAATATCACGCTATTTTTATTTTGTACTTCACTGAATGAACCAAATGATTTTTCGTTAAAACGAACGCATTAAAAAGTCTGCTTTGGTTCCTATTCCCTTTCTTTGCCTTTGATTCCTATTGCCTTAGGATCCTTATTGCCTTGATATGAATCAAAATATGCATAATTAATTAATAATTTAAAGTTACTCATTGGCGTTATTAATTTATTTAGTTCATTTCAATTCCTTAATTGGCACCTAGATTTTCCACCCGAAATACAACTTGAAAATTTGTAAGCATTAAGGGATAGTGGAAAACAAATATTATTTACCTTAAAGTTAATTAGTGAACGTAGGTAAAATACTTAAGTTATTATGAATTCTCTATATTTATTCTGATGGCGCGTAACCATATTAAAATGTTTCTTTATTGATAATATCGATAGGAAATTTGCAGCATTACTTTGATTGAATACATGAATACAATTTATTTCACGCTAAAAGTTTCAACCATGCTCTACCATTTTCGTATTTTCGTTGTCAGTAACTCTGTTCTCTGTATTCCAAATATTCCTAGTATAAATCTAAAAAAGTTTAATATTTATGATCCATGAGTTCAACACAAGTCAGCTTGCATTCTTGAGTTTTAATGTCAGGAAACAACAACACAATTTCCTCGCTCGCACTCCTCAACGAAACTAAAACCTTCAAGCTTGATTCCTAGGCAAGTCACCTTCAAAAGATGAACTAGATATTAGTTTAAGGCCGACTAATTTGATAGCATGTATAACCGATATTAACTCACTATTTTGAGAAATGGTAGTTGAGTCCCTCATTAAATAGAATCTTCATTTTCCGGTGGAGGGAAAAATGCTTCATACCACAGGAATTCTGTAATTTACGGACGAAGAAATGTCGGATGTCTCATCTGAAATAAGTTCAGAAAATAGTAAAGGGGTATCGGAAAATATAAAGGACTTCTATTAACCCGTTACATATACTTCAATAGTCGAGCATGTGATCCGTTTAACTTACAATAGCACCAATCCGAAAGAGCAAAAATCTTCTCACCTGATACATGTCCTTGTACGTTTGACTCAAGAAATGTACCCAATTCTCTTCTCAAGTACTCCTTTCAGCAAACAAATCACCGGTGGGTCGATAAATCAAAGTGACAAAGTTATTCCGATAAGCCCAATGACATGGAAAGATTTACGGCCGCGCTTTTGATGCCAACAGCATGTAAGAAATCCAGGAATATATTTTAAAATCTGAGGTTGATGTGCTAATTTATTAATTATAAACAAATCAATCGATTCACATTACTCCCTCCGTCATTAAAGTTCTTAATCCTAACATCGATCCGAGAATGTTTGCTTCATCACCAGAAGATTTTATGGAAAATCTCCACGACATAAGATACAACCTGAGATATAAATGAAGCAAACCAAGATGAAACTTAGGATAAGGGAGAAATCAATGAATTTTCAGTACGCACTACATACGTACAATGACGTGTATCGCAATGATCTGAAGATGATTCCTGGAACTCAGTCTTTATCAAAATCGAAGTACTAGGACTTTAATGTAGACAATTAGTATACAAAATATTTCATTATTCAAATATAACTTAATTTGCCTCATGTTACGTATACGTTATATATCATGAAAAATCAAGGATGTTGGAACATAATCTGTTTTTACGTTTGCCTAAAAGATTAAATAAATGTAAATATTGAGGAATGTTAAAGTCTCCCAGTTACTTTTCACATGAAACGTAAACTGGGTAGTTATTTTAATATTGCAATGCTCACAATTATAATGTGCTTTCTTCTTTACCATCACCTGCAGAGTAAAAAGAGCTCAACAAATAATTATTGCAATTTTTGTTTTCAGAGTAATAAACAGTAAAAATAAGAAATAATTACAATAAATGACGACAACACTTCGAAAAATTATTTTTACACAATATATAAGGGAAGTAGTTACATTTGGAGATAGCTCACTGAACCCCCGCGGACCTTCCATCACTCGTGGTAAAGTGCTTTTGCTTACGACCAGGAGGCCACTTTACTTTTCGTCCCAGGTATTTTTGGGTCTATTTATGTGCTAATAACCTTACATTAGTCTGCATTTCATTTGTCCTACCATGTGGTAGCTCCGCTGACTCCCTCATCTTCCGTGTGGAAGAGTAATCGGTGTGGCCATTCTTATCCATTTCAAACTTTTTTCTTCATAATGCATTTTGTTATTGCAATATTCAGCCAGATGTTTTCTTTGGCCATAAATGTATACGAGCTCGTATTCCCAGCTATTCTTTTTCTTTCCTTACCAATTCGCTAAGTGGCTTGCATTCAGTGCTGTAATGATTGTATCAAGCCAACACAATGGGTGTCTCACTTCTAGCATTATTATAAATAAAAACCTGGCATTGATTTTATTAATGCTATTCTAAGTTAATTTATATTATTTAATACCAATTTTATCACAAACAGAAATATATTTTTATAAAGAGCGAAATTGTAGACGAAGATGAACTAAAAGGTAAGGTCATTAAAAATAATCGAATTAGTTAAAAAGGCTTAACAGAGGGGAGGAAATATGGAAGATGCAGGTTATTTGAGTAAAGAAAATATCAAGAAAAACATTGATATGAACTCATGATGTTCATGAAACTGGTCGTTGAAGCAAGAGTATAAGACCATTGAGGCTTTTGAGAAGTGGGCGGGGAAAGGGATGAATAAAATAGGATGGACAAATAGGGAAACAAACAAAGACATTCAAGGAATGGTAGTGGAAAGGTAAGGTTTTTGGAATATCCCGGTCAAGACGAATGATTTTTACCCTCTGACGTGGTGGCATTCTAATGCATATTAGCGGATGACTCCGTCAAAAAGTTACTATCACGGCATCTCCCGCAGTTTCTTGGGCATATTGAATAGAAATGGGGTGTTGAAGACTATGACAGAGAAGAGAATGCTGGGTGAGCGCTGTAGTAGGAGGAATAGATTTTGCGTTTGGAGGTATGTTGGACGGGATGAACTGATACAAGAAAGAATGAAGAATGTTTAATTGTTGTCTTCATATGGTGTTTTGTAGTTTGGTGTGTTGTTTGTGGCCCCTATCAGCAAAAGTGAAAAAATGTTAAATACTAAGTATAATAATAATATTTCTAACCCTCGCCCGGATTTGAGGTGGTTGTTATTCAACAGCAGATATTTTCAAAATGATACCAGCACTTTCATAACATTTTGTAGTGTGATAGGGAATTTAATTTAAGGATTGATTTCAACGCCAGGTTGCACCATTCCTTGTCGGCGAATACGTATTCACGGTGTAAATTCGCTTGCTTTGCGGATATTGTTTGAATGTCGTAGTCAACCTACCACATAAGAACCGGAGGACAAACGCGTTAACACCCAATAACACCCTTGTGAGAAAATTAGAAGAGTAGTAGAGAAGATTTAAAAACAAGAATGAAGAATGAAGAAAGGAAGATTAAGGTGGATTCTGTCAGCCGGCTAGTGAAAGAGAACGACGAAAGAGACAACATAGCGTGCAAATACAAAGGATATTACGGATAGAAACGAAAAAGTTACACTAAATGCAGATAAAACGAAGATTGAATAAAATAAGTAGGTACGTTAGAAATATTTGCACAAAGTACCTTTCTGACAGCCTTGAATAGGCACAAAAACACAAGCAAGAAAGACGCATTGAAAATCCAAATACATGTATACTATTTTAATTATTTACTAGAGGACGAATTTTTCTCAATAAAATACTCTATTTGCATAGGAGGTCATACAATGCACATTTTAAATCATCAACGTGTTCATAAACGACTTAGTTTCCCATTTATTTCAGTTGAGGAAGCTATTATTTCTACAGCTTTGTGAGTTGTGCGTGTATGCAGAATAAAAATATTTGAGGACGAAATTTTGTCAACCCAATTCTTAGAGGAAAAAAGGTTATTTAACACGAAAAAATACACTTTAGTATGGCATCACCTTGAGTAAATAAAACGCACTCAGTAACTCAAGATTACGCGTAGGATGAAGGGTAACATGCTAATACTCATGCAAAAATAAATCCATTCCTTCAGCCTCAATTTTTTCACCAACTATTCTATGCCCTGGATCTCCCAACCTCACTCCATCTCCACCTCAATCCCCTCTTCCCTCGGCTTTCGGCGAATATTTCGAGCACAGGTGCATTCATCATTCATACTAAGCATATCCCGCTGAAAAGACAACGAGTGGAATTCTAGAGGGAGAGGAAGAAGAGAAAGCGTTAGGTTTGGGGCTGAGAGGGGGCATAGTCGCAGGGAGAAGGATGTATGGGAGCGACGAATGTAAAGCTTACGGCAGGCCGAACAAAGTCACATCCATTCACCTACTTAGATGGGACCGTTCGCGCACAAGTAACCATATCTACAATTTTATACTACATACATATGTGTGTGTGTGTATTTGTGTATTAATATATATATATATACACGAGTGTATATATATATATATATACATATATATATATATATATAAACACACACACACACATGCATTCGTACGTTCAACTATATGGGCATACTAACGCGTGTATATGAAATGCAGGTATATACGTACTGACATATAGTACATACATATTTATGTCTACACGAACGCTACAATCACCTACCAAACCGACCTTCGGGTTGATTACTTTGTTTACATTTATTTTTATATAAGAATTTATTTAAGTATATATGTGAGAATATATATATATATATATATATATATATATATATATATACATACATATATATATATACATACATATATATATATACATATATATATATATATATATATATATATACATATATATATATGTGTGTGTGTGTGTGTGTATGTGTGTAAAAAGGGGGGCTTTGCCGCCCGAGTCGCTAACCACCACAAGGAGGAATCAATAGGAGGACTTAGAGGAGAGGCTGGAAAGGGGAGGAAGGGGTAAGGGAATGGACGGGAGGAAAAGGTTTAGTTTAGCGGAGGGGGGACGCAGGATTTCCAACCGAGCAGGGGTGAAGGAGGTTGTTCCAGCACAAGGAGAGGGAGCGGAAGAAGTAGGATTGGTAGGACTCCGGGGAAGAGGAGAGTGTGTTTCGGTTATCAATTCGATCGATAGAGTTTCCTATTGGTTGGTCCCCTGCCGAATTTCACCATAAACCTGCCCTCCTCCCCCGCCATACGCACCCCCAAGCCGAGATCCCTTCACCCCTCCCTCCACAAGCACAGCATACCCAGTGGTCCACCACCCCTTCCCCGCCCTTTTTCCCCGAGACTGCCAACACCCCCCGCAGGGGAGCCCAACACTCACTTTCGTACTTTCCATCCACCCCTCCCTGCCTGTCTCCCAAACGTTTTCCTGTCCTTCCCAGCCAATGCGCCCACCCCCTCCCTAATCGAAGTACGTTCCATGTCCGCCCCAAACTCCCTTTTCCCTCTTCCCTTCTACGCAACGCACCCGACGCATTTCCATTCCCTTCGCATTCAAAATACCATAGTTACCATGCGAGGCCACAGAGAAAGTATATGGCAAAAATGGTGGAAAGGGTCCTCTGGATAGGAAGGAAACTGTGTATGGAAAGGTGGAAGCATTATGAGAAGAGCGAAGGGGAAAAATGAAATACTAGAAGATGAGGAATCAAATGTAATCGATCTGTAGGATGCAGCATGTATCAGCGCAAAGTAAGTTAAATGAACTGCAGCGAAGAACATGCGAGAAAGAGATTACACATTATGTGAAATCGGTCGAAAAAATATAATTTCAGAAGAATATGCTACAAACGTAGCTGGTAATTTTTTTTACTTATATTTTACTAATTTTCTTCATTTCGATGTTGCAAAAAGCAGAACTCAAAGGTGCGTTTAAAAAAATTCTAATAAAAACAAAAGCTTCCTCGTTCGGCGAAGAGCAATTTTTTTAGTATATTCAGCATAATTTATTCCATCTTCACATGTCGAAATAAATTCAAGAGCCGTAATGACGACGTGCAGTGATACCTTTATCCTGAATACATTAGGATTCTCTTTCTGTGTAACCTTGTTTTGCTTGCAGCATCTGAATCAATAACACGGAGCCATTTCCAATGAATGTGTGAATTAAATTGGAAATAAGGAACTAACGGAGGTCAATCAACGCGTTTATAAGTCTTTGTCGATAAGATTCGAAAAGAAATCGAAAGAGCTAAAGGTAAGTGAATTCCCCCAACATTAATTAGTTTTCCTGTTCAAACTTAATGTAAACATTCGCCCTGTTGCTACAATGTCGGGAAGCTAATGGTCCTTGAGACTTAATGGATGCCGGTATTAGGCAGATAATGCCGTAAGTGTTTAACTATTTTCCTATTTAAGTCATGTAACATAAGCCAGGATCGTTATTACATTCCATTTTGTAAGCGGTCATCATCAAATAATAAAACTACAATTGCACACACTAAGCTTATATTTTCAACACGCTATTTATTATGACCTACAAATAACCAATGAGGTATATTCCGACATGATTGCCATGAAAGAAGTGTGATTCTTCGAGTCTGAATGTGTCTTTGCAGAAATTCAATGTTATTATTTTTGAGCCTTCAATATCCCTCCTGCTCGACAGTTTTTCTTGGAGGGAATCCATTTATCTTCGGTAACTTAGCATCGAGGCTCAAAGAATAAGCAAAATAAAGGAAATATCAAAGCACCCTTAATGATTTATAGTTTCATTAACTATTAACCTATCAGTTCTAATGGCAGGTACTATGAGATTCTCGTGACAGAGACCCACTTTTAGTCAGAAGGTAAACAGCGAGAAACTCTTTTTGCTACCACCATCGTACTAAGGACATTTAAAAAGCATTTTGACGAAAATCCAAACGGATGATCGGACCCTGAAAATGCAATAAATAAAGTCAGGACGACACCACGTCCTACACCCCACTAGAACCATAGTTACCATGCGATCCCCCATTGGTTTATTTTTTCTTCTTTAACGATTCCCCCCTTCCTTGCACTTCCCATCGGGCCTCTTATTCCTTTTCTTTGACTCATCTCCCACGGCACGTTTCCCGCCCCCTCCACATCTATCTCTCCTTTAAAGCACGCTAAGCTCCTTTGCCACTCACGAACTCCCTGGCCTTTCAACCCCGCACCCTTCCGTATTACAATGCCTGCCCCAGCGTCTACGCATCAATCCGAGAGAATGCTCGCACACCCTCTCGTGGATAACTCGTAAAATCCTTTCATTTTGAGAATTCCCCGTGGACGAGCCAAGCCTAAACTATCTGGGGACCTTACTCAATCCCACCCATTCCAACTATTCCTTTCAAGGAGAGGGTAATTCCCCCTTCGCCGCCGAATATGAAAATCCCATGAAAACGGACGTCACGTGAAGAAGGTGTGGATCAGCTATATATCAATCTCTCATTCAATAAAACTCATCAAAATATATTTTACCTGGAATCCGCCGTCTATTTCATCATGACTTGACCACGTTGGAGGATTTTGCATAGAGACAGTGTTTAATTCTGTATAAGATGAGTGAACTTGACCACGAGTCCTCTTGATTTCGTAGCAAAGCCCGATTGTTCAAGTTCATCGCGTGTCACATCCAAAAAGAATGCAATAGTAACTGATTATGGAACGTGACTCGTGTAAAATCCAGAAAACCCGGCTAATAAGGGATTCAAAATGATGAGGCTAATTTTGAACATGAATTGATCAATTTTCTATATCTTCCAGCTTCGTTCAGAGGCATCATACTAGCTTAAATATTATTCTGGCTATCATACCGCATAAATTGAGATACCGAAATGAAACCTTTGGAGCTGATATGAAATCACCAATAGCGGAAAGTTCCTGTAAGACTACAACATCATGAGCTAAAAAAATTACAAAAAGGGTAGGAATTTTCCTAAGATCGAAGTAATAAACACATTTCTGAAATTATGGAAAAATAAATATAAATACTAAAATTGACTCTAAGAGATCATTTAGAGCGCTTAGACAATCCATAGCTCGATTCCTCCGTTTACGAATTCCTCGAATACATTGACTTGATCCGGTAAGAATGTTCGTGACGGAAGTTTTGCTTCGGCACGTAACATGCTTTCTTGCTGTAGAAGTATAAAAAGCGGATGGATGTCATAGAGCCGAGATATATGGGCATTCATCCGCCCAGCTACCCTACAGCTGTGGTGTGAGGAAGTCGGAGCGGCCTGAGAGGGTTTTTCTCTTGGAAATGCAAATATCGTATGGGGCCACAGCGGCAGATATTTTCGATTTCAATAATTCAGAATGGGGATAGGGGAGTAAAAATGGGATCTGGATCCCATACTTTTATTTCTCCCCCTCCGCGAAGGTCCCCGTCCTTTCCTCCTTCCCTTCCCCCCCCTTCTCCAACTCCTTATTTTTTCACCACTCTCTCGCCCCTGCTCGCTCTAAGGATCCTGAACCCTCCCCTGCCCATTCCCTCCAAACCTCCTACTCCCCCAACCTCGCTTCTCCCAAGATCCTCTCGTTTCCCGTCCTCCCCTCTTACCCACTCGTTCTTCCCGACTCTCCTGTTTGGTGCTCTCCCTCCTTCGACCCACCCGCACCTTCCTCACGCCACCCTCTATCTCCCTTGCCCCACTCTTGTGTCCTTCTCCTGCTCACCCTCTCCTCACAAATTCATTCCTCCATTCCCTCATGTCTCAGCGTCCCCCCTGCCCACCCCGCCTCTTTTTAGACGCCGAAGCCTAGCCAAGCCCCCAACCTGTAATTCATGTGGTGACTCACTCACCTCGTCGAGTACAAGGAATATTTGTTTCTTTGCTAACTACTGGTCTACTATAAGGGGCACAGCAGTCAAACTGAATATTTGAATAAAATCAATCATACTATCTAAATGGATTTATAATTAATAATTATGGATTTTAAAATAATTATTAGCAATAGACTTTGGGCTGCATCTCACTGTATGCGTAGCTTAGAAACAAAATTTCATTGAAGAGCGTTTTCCTTTGGAGAACGCGAATTTATGTGGTTCTCCATTGTGGAGAACCACATACATTCGCGTCACGATTTAATCACCCAAATGTTCTCCATAATTACTAAATATGTTTTTCAGAAAATTCATCTTTGCTTCCGTATTAATAATTGTTTGAAAAATTGAAATATCTTCATCATTCGTTTCCAGAATATTTTCGTATTTGGACGTGAAACGCAAATAAGTAATATACTATCCGTTTTCGCTGTAAAATTATTGTTGGAGTAGAAGATCAACAGAAAATAGTTCAGCACGAAAAATAAAAAAAGGTGTAATACTAGTATAATTATAAAACACAGTATTGCGTTACCCTGTAGTCTACGGGAGCTATCACGGCAAGAACTGTACGGAAGAGAGCCACGAAAAAGAAAAGTTAATAACGGATCTGTTTTTAAGTTAATGTCATACCGCTTCCCTCTTCGTGCGTTTTGGTTGTAAATTTCACGAATTACAAGTAAAGAGGAAATTTTTTCATCATTGCTTGACCTAAAGGTGTAGTACAGGACTTCGATGCATTTCTTCGCATTATTTCTCTTCACAAATGTTAACGCTAGGAGGAAATTTGGTACGCCTATACTCAATCAATATAAAACCAATGTCGTCCATTATTCTATTACTTTCAAGCCACCCTTTCTTATTTCTGCGTTTAAGTTCTTTTGAGTGGATTGTAAAAAAGCTGCTGCTTCGTTTAAAAGAACCCAGTTTCTTAGACCACTGGTCTAATTAATTGGGCACATGATGGATTATCTTTATTTCCGCCTTATTTTTTTTATTATTTCTGTGGTTATTTCATTGAGGATGAGTAAAAAAATACAACATGCCGACCCAAATCACACCAATTTACTTGGAAAGTTCAACGTAAAATATGTGCTCTCGCATGAACTCGAATGGTTGAAATTTATAAACCCACCGATTAAAGAAACGAATGAGGGTGCCAACGGAAGCATCAAAGGGAATTTGAATTGAGCTATTGACTAACAGAATTGAGCTGCAATCACTCTTTATACAAAAGGGTAAATCCTGAAGTAAAAGTTAATTAAATGGATTGTATTTAGCCCATAAAATACGACCGAACATTAATATTAGATATTTAAAATGGCATTAGAATATAAAGAAATGTGAAGAAGATGAGCTATATTAAAATGATAAATATTTCATAACAATCACCATCAAAGTTATTAAACCGAAAGTTCATTGCGAAAGGCAAAGGTAAAACATCTAGCTACGCTAAAAGACGTGTGAAATAAGAGTGATCATATTCCCTTCCCTATATCCCTATCGATTTCCCGCTAAGTTATAGAACCTGGAAAATCTTGAACTTCAGTTGTTTTTGCTGAAACACATCCCTCGAAATTCAAACCCGGATCTCTCATATCAGAAACTGAGCGTTCCACAACGCCTTCCAATTGCCAGCATTACTATGCTAAGAATGCCGCAACAATACTCAAAAGAACACATACGCCTTAAAAGCAGAAATCCCGGGATAAAGTGTGACTCCCATGTATTCTTTTTATTATTTCAATTAAAGAAAAATATTTCTAGCCTCATCAACGACAGTAAACGTTGCAAATACGTTGATAATTTTGCTGCATTTATAAAATATTCTTGAAGTAGCCATAGGGTCACGTGGCAGGAGGGAGCAACAACTAAAGCATTTTTAGAAGTTGGCTGTGAAATCAAAATCAAAATGAGTAAAATTTCATTTAAGAGTTGCTTGAAAGTTTTTCCTATTTTATTTTAATATTTTGAGAGGGCATTTTGCGCGGAAAGAGGGATTTTTAGTATCATTTGCGTGAATTTCGGAGAAATGATTTAACTTCTATTTACTTCTCATTGTGTTTTCGTCCATAAATGTAATCTGGGATTTAAGCCATCTCTTCGGTGTCAGATAGAACATTTGAAATTTTTCTAATCCAACTAAGTCTTGCTAAATAAAATTCATCCCTGATCGAATTAGGCATATCTTTGGCGATCCAAAAATTGTGTTACCCTTTCTATTCAATTATAATGATATCCATGAATCAGCTTCCCTTTGAACCTTGTTTGATTCAGACATTAAAAAATTTGGTGTTTGATCTATGATGTTCGAGATAAATTTATGATTAAGTCCACCATAAGCGAAATAACTTCACTGCAATATTTTCCACCTATCATTTCCCCTCTCGTTTGACAAAACTAATTTCTTTAATGCAGCTTGGAAAGGATTTCAGAATATGTTGTACAAGTCAATATGTTTAATAATATCAAGTGCGATAGAGACCAAGCATTTCTGGTTCTCTATGACCGTTTATCTCTCAGTATCTATACGTTTGTAGGGAAAAGTATGATATTCTTCGTCCCAGATATTCATTACGTAATATTTTTAGGAATTTGCTGTAAACCTCTTAATAAAAGTAATAAATAGTATTGTTCATATCCAATGTAGAACTTCGGTGTATATTTTAATTCCATCTCTCGAAGATTAGGAAAAAATCAACGAAATAAATGATATTTCAGGTTAATCCAGCATCAATTTCACCTAAATAAGTAAATGGGGAATAAGAGAAGCCCATTAGGCTTTATTTGGAGACCCCAGAGATTACTTTCACTAATTTCAAACTTCTTCTTCAATAGCTAATTATTCAATAATTTATCAAATATTATTTTACCTCCCACTCCCACATCCCAAGAAAAAGCTACGTATCGTTTAATAGTCCAGCACATTATTTCACGTTGTTTTACTTGGATAAAATTATTATTATTATTTTACAGTTACGTTGCAAATAGGAGATTTTCCTGGTGGAAACGGTCAAGTTTGGTCACTTACAACGAAAATTACATATATACACGCACTATAAAAACAGATACGAGACAAAATATTTTTACATACAATGACACTTCCACATTACATACAAACAAACCTCCACATTACATACAAAATGCCGTCCACATCACATACAGACAATATTTTAATAACTACAATGAAGTTTATTACCCAGTGGCTGCTTTACATTTATACTTAAAACTTCTAAAATTGGATGGAAAGGGCTCAAACAAACCTCCAGGCGGCTGGTTCCAATCAATTATGGTTCTATTTAAAGAAGAGTATTTTTTCTTATTTGTTTTTTGTGTCCTTATTTTTATTTTGAAACTATGGTCGTTTTTTCCCTTAAAGTTAGGCTTTTCTATCCCTTGCCATAAATCTTCCCACGCTTCATCCTTTTTAACAATTCTATACATTGCGCCTAACCTACTCCTCTTTCTTCTATTTTTCAAACTCTCCCATTTCAGTACATTTAACATTTCCGTGACACTATCTGTCCTTTTGTACCTTCCGAGTACATATCTTGCTGCCTTTTTCTATCTTTTTAATATGTCCCACCTCATATGGATCCCATACTATGGAGGAGTATTCTAGGATAGGGATAACCAGTGCCTTATATGCTTTTTCTTTTGTGGCTACGCTACTTCCTTTTAAATTTCTCATCACCCAATGCAATACTTTAAATGCCTTCCGTGTCTAATTATCTACTTGAACTCCCCACCCAAGATCCCTAGTAAAATAAATGCCTAAATATTTGCATTGACTGGTACATGGGATTCTTTCTCCAAAGAGGGTGTAAATTTCCTTTTCTGCATTCTTTTTATTTGAAAAATTTATATGCTTACTTTTACTTATATTAATGTCCATATTATTATTTGTAACCCAGTCACCAAGGCGATCGATGTCATTTTGTAAAATTCCAAAGAAACTGCGGGAGATGCCGCAACAGTAACTTTTAACGGAGTCATCCGCTGATGTGCATTTCAATGCAACAATTTCAGAGTGTAAAAATCATTCGCCCGGATATTGAGGGATCTGGGTTCGGATCCCAGTCAAGGCGAATGATTTTTACACTCTGAAATTGTTGCATTGTCATTTTTGTAATATTACGTGGTCATTTACATGTTCTATCCGTCTGTGTATAATGCAGTCATCAGCAAAGAGTCTTATTTGGGAATGTAAATTGTTTGGTAGATCGTTTACGTAAATTAGCAAGAGTAATGGCCCTAGAACACTGCCTTGTGGAACTCCTCCTAAAACGCTCGCCTCATTTGAAAATGTATCCCCTAATTTTACTTTTTGAGTTCTGCCTCTAAGAAAATTTTTTATCCATTGTTTTACCCTCAAGTCCAATGGTAATGAATCAAACTTTAACAATAATTTATCGTGAGGCACTCGGTCAAAAGCTGCCGAAAAATCAACAATTACTGCATCCATATCCTTTCCTTCGTCTATTGCGTCTCCGATATATTGGCTAAATCCCAAAAGCTGCGTTTCACACGAGTATCCCGTTCTAAACCCATGTTGGTGTTTGAATAGCCATGTATCTCTTGTCCTCCATTCCCGAATGTAGTCGGCGATTCTTTTTTCCATTATTTTGCAAACAACTGAGGTTATCTTACCGGTCTATCCTATGCTTACCTCTAACAGAGGGGGTTAGAATTTATAAATTTAAAAATCTTTACCCTGACGAGATGAATGTCCTTGTGACATTAACGAACTAAATTGGACTTTCTACTTCTTTTGCTCGCATATTTGCTTATTTTCTTAAATGCTATTTTTTTCCGTTTCAAGTATTTAATCATTTCATGTCTCATAAGTCATTTGTCTCTCACAATCATTGCTACTATTATGCATTTTATTTCAATTAATTTAATTTGGTCAACTACGTTGGTGTAAAGATTACTGTCATAAAGGAAAACTTATAACTGCAATTTCTTCTGAATTCATTCATTGGTTCGCAATTTTTCTTTCTATGTCAACCCAACATTCTAAGTCAAAATTCCACTATTTCTTTCCTTCCTTCCTAACAATCTATTTATTCACAAACCCCACTTACCCTGCGTCGACCCTCACTCTTTTATGGCGAAACTTCCCCTGACTCCACTCCTCCCAGCTCTTCTTTCCCCTTTTTCCCTTCTCCCATTTTTCTCCCGTCTCCCACTCCCCGCACCTCTCCTGAGAATGACTTCGGCGATCTGCTCTGAAATATAAAAGTGCAAGACTTTACTACCCTCCGTCAATAACTGCTTCCCATTCCTCATGAAAAGAAATACGAACCATACGTGTTCCGCAGTTTCCGCATGCGTTTTCTCCTCCAGGGGAACATTCGAAAAGAGATATGACATGTGGAGCACTCGTTGACAACGACCGGCCTCAGGTGCTCCGGGACATTTTTAAAGGATGAATCGTAATGAAAACATAACAATCGAAGCGACCATTTTCACGAAGTATACTGCGCGGCAATTTCTTCTGGAGCCAAGCCCAGTATAAGACGAAATGTTTCGTTTGCCACCCAATGCAATGATAGCGAACCAGTGTGAAAAGGAAAGCGCAAAAATAATCGTAAATATAAAATTCTTCAATTGTTACGACTTGCTTCGAAGCGGATATTTGCATTTCCTCAAAACCAGATCCACTTTTATAGCAGCAAGATACAATCCTACAAATTCACATCTTTAAATAAATTGTAAAATTCTTGTAGCTGTGTTGTAAAATAATAGACACGCCACACAATATTCATCAAATAAAGAAATATACATCGGATGAGCACTTTTATAGAATGATGAAGGTGAAACAATGAGACAGTCCTCTAGACGATAACAGAAACTATGGCGGAATCGAATGGATAAATGAAGTGAAACAAAAATTGCCTTGCATCCAAAAGTATCTCTTTCTTAAATACTCCTTCAAAAGAAAATAATAAGGGGTCAATAGCAGAATTTTTTTCCCTCCTAGCCATAACTAATTAGTTTCTAGGTAAACTTGTATCAAATTCTTCCTTTATATTTTTAATCACTAATTAAAATGGACTAAAATAAGTTCATTTAAGTTGATACAGCTGGATCGATATTTTGCTTATCCATTCTATATTTCAAAGAAGAATTTGAATTTTCTCAAAGTAGTCCAAAATGCGGTGATAAAAATAAATTGTCAAAGCCATACTCCTCTAAAATACATTAATTCAGGGCATCATCACAAATTATCTGTTTTTCTTGATATATCTTTCATATAAATCAAAAATTAAATACCTTCATGCAAACAACTTTACTAAGATACTAAACGTTATACGAAAGAAGCAAGATAGTACCAGTATACGTGAATGCTGGTTGAAGTTATATAAAATCAATTTTATTTTGCTTCCTAGAATATATTACGAACCGCATTATACAATAATTATTGGGATCGGACAATTTTAACCAAAAATTCAAATGTAATATTTTAAATGCCGAAGCTGTATTCCCATTATATTTCTTATTTGCATTCCTTTCTTAATGTGCGGATAAAACATATCACGATTACTAGAAGCTAATCCATCATGATTTGTTTTCGTGCATAAGATGGGACTCGCAGTAGCAAACTATTCTTTGGCATAAGGAGACGACCAAAACTTTCTCATGCTATCTTGCAATACATCAGTCAAAAAATCATGAATTGAAGAGCAAAGCTTTGCGTCTGCTGATTCACCCAGTCTCTCCACCCTTGCCTAACATGCATTCCAAAAAGCGCGAAACTTAATCAGTCTCCATTTTCGATGAAGATCACTGCTCACGGCAACATTTACAGAGTTATGCAGAGCCATAAGGCAGTCAAGGGAGAACTACATAGCGAGCAGCTAAGCACTCCTTGCTTCCACAGAGGATCAGTTTCTGGAGTCTTTAATGTATCGCCCTCGTCGGCCTTTCTTACTAACCTAGGGCTGCAACAGTGGGAGGGGATATGATACATGAGACGGGCGAAGACAAAACTTCTGCCGAAACGTAACCAACCTCCTTTTACCTGCACGCCCCTCTCATACCAACTACTTTTCTCAATTTGCCCCTCCCTCCTCTCCCGCCGCTTCTCGCCCACCTAACCTCCCCCACCTCATCATCCGTGGCGGGAACACCTAGCAGAACCATCACTTTGGATCACATTATTCGTTCCGGATAAAAGGAGTGGAGCGAGGAGGTCTTAATAGGAAGAACCAGAAGGCTCCAGTGCCGCAACCCATCTCCGGCCTTATTAATTAATTCCGACGAATACTCTGCCACATAAAGGTCTTTTGTGTTAAGTTTTGCCCCGTGATTCATTGCGGTAAGGAAGATCCAGTGTCTGGGGAGAACTCCGTATATCTCCCTTGCCTATATTTCTATCTCCACTCCCTATCTATATCTCAACATCTTACTCCCTCCCCACGCTCTTTCTTGTTCACTCCATGTTCGCGGATCTCGTTTTACTGCCTTTCTTTTACAAAGGCTATAGAGCTAGCGAGTCCAAGCATCGCTGCAGGTCAAAACAAATTTCATTCGACACGAACAGACTACTGCAGAGGAAACAGACGAAAATGCAATTAGGGATCTATTTTCATAGGAGTGCTTCAGCAGTTAAATATATTTTCTAAGGAATTTAAAAAAAGATACACCTCCAAGAAAAACTATCACATATCAGAAGATGAAAATTAAATCTCATTGGTATCCGCATTATTCCAGGGAATCAAAACATAAGTAAGTGTAAAAGGCATGAAGTGTAGAAAGCGCGAATACTTTTAATCCTACTTCCCTCATACAGTCAATCTTATCAATCGTAATCTTTACCTGCAGGCTTTAATGTTAAATGTGGACTTCTGCTTTCATTTTTCTAATTACGTGTTTTCGTACCGTATGTTTTACTTTGAGCAACGTTAAAATTACTGTCGATGGAAGCTTTTCAGAGTTCACCTTACATTCTTTACTTTTCCATGCGCCAATTTCAACATACTCATATTTTTCCGTTCTATTCACCTCTCGAGTTTTCCCTCTCCTCTCTCTCCCTTTATTTAATCGCCGCTATCTTTCCCACCACACCCATCAAACCTTTACGCCGTTCATCCGACCCGTGTTTATGAGATGTACCTACGTACCGTTCCATCTCCCTTCCCCATCCTCCCTTCTCAAAACCCCTTTCCTCCCTTTTAAAAGACTTATTACAATGAATATTTAGCTCCCTTTGCGGAAGAAACCTCTTCATGAATTAAGCCAGAGCAGCGCAAAGTGGCGCGATGGGAAGTGAGTTACCGCCTCCTCCTACTACTCCCGTCCTCCAATCCACCCCACCTCCCACCCACCCTCGTCCCCGCGGCCCCAACCCCCACCACCACCACTTCCTCTCTCCATCCTCCCCTCTACCCCACAACTTCACTCCTTTTCCCCTCCCAACTACCCTCCTCCAGATCCCTTTACGGCCTCACCTCCAACACCCACTTACTCCAAAGAGGAGTTACTTCACTCCCCATTTTTCTTTTCCCGGTTTTTTGCGAGAGATTCGACGTTGGGAGAAGGGCAGAGAGGAGATGAGGAAGACGAAGGTGGGAATGAGTGAGGGTGAGCCACGACATATACTTCCTATTAAACAGACTAAAGAGAGAAAAGAGGATTCGTTTTGGATTTTTTTCTTCCCTTGGGAATCTCGACCTATGGGAGCAACGATTCGTAAAAAGTGATGAGAATCGACCATCAATGTTTCGCTGAAGGAGCCGAAACAATCCTGGCAAAAGTAATGCATCGTTGATTTTTTCGCGAATATTACGACGTATTTCTTTAGCGAGGAAAGGCAAATTTGAGTCAACCACCCATTTGGCTTATACTTTTCGGGAAGGAGCGTAAAAAGGTTGCTGCATCCCATATACGCACAGAGAACGTGAGTTCTTCGGGACCCTGGAAACGAAGTAATTTTTGTCTCCCGCAGAGTTAAGGTTTTAATGAAATTTCGTTTGTCAATTATTTCATCATCAATATTTTTCTGAAACTTCAGGTTTTAATGTCACGAATTACAAATTCCCAGTTCTTAAATGAAAACTTCTCAGTTTCTTTTACCGCTATACTCTTCCCTTTATTTATAAAGTAATCAGTTACTAGCATTACGAGACAAAACATTTAAAAGGTCAATTTTCAAATAAGAACCATAATATTTTAATAAGATTAATTAAAAACACTCCAGGACGACGGTAACTCCTATTTCCCTATTTTCCCACACTTTTTAAAATTAATTTCCGTGAAAGGTGTATGGATGGATGTTAATGTTTATTGAATAATTTCGGAGAAATACATGATTAGGATAATTAAAGATCAAAAATTTAAATAAAAAATAATTTACGAAGAACTTTTAATTCATTAGCTATTCTTTTCATATTTTTATATGCTAATATATGACAATTTTATGCTGCTAGGGTAAGTTTTGGGTAAATTAAATTGCATTTTTATTTCAACTGTGTTCAGCGTCATCTTTCCATTACCTTCCTCTCCAGGTTTATTATGTGATTATAGATACAAATAACGGAAATAATTAAACAACTCTCTACCGCCTAATTTACGTCACACCGTTTCCATATCATATTAGGGAGATGAATATCGGGAGAAAAGCTTAGGAGTCTCAAACGATCTATTATATGAGCTCGGGTTTTCAACTTTTAAAGATTTTTGCGGTATCTGGGAGGACTTTTACATTTAATGGGAGGTCTTCATATACCTCAACGCCAGGTACGATTCCATTTCAAGAGTAATATGGTAACAATGTAACATTATCTCCGATTCAATCCTGCACATGTGCACCGTAGCTCTATCATCAACGCCCATAGAACTCGAGAGTTAGAGAAGTGGAACCACTAAGTCGACAGTTTGACAAGTGTTACAGGAAACAAATTATGGTAGTGATGGAATTTTATCAAAACTTATACAAAATATTCCATTATCATTGTTCCATATACACGAAAATTTGCCATCAATCCAAAGTGATTCTTACATTTTGAACAGTTTAACAGACTGTGTATGCAAGATTTTGAAAACAACCTACCTTAACGTGTCTCTCAACAAATCAATGGGAAATTAAGTCAGTTTTGTTGAAACTTATAACCCGTACTGATCACAATGAACAAATAATGAATTATGTAATGCGCTTCACTTGAAGTGCCTTTGCACAAGACGATGGGGTCGATGAGATTAAACAACAGAGAAATCAACATACAATAATACAAAGCCCTTTTTATCGTCTTTTATTATCTACCAACGAAAATGATAAAATTTTAAGAAAATAAAAATTTACGATCCATCACTTTTCGTTAAAATACATTTACTCAATCAATCACAAAATTGAGATGAGTTCCATCCAACTTCTAAAAACCAGTATCCACTCGAATTGTAAGAATATCTACTTTCTAACGCTTTTAATAACACCGAAAACTATCTCCTGGAAATTGATGGAGATGATTAGGATGAAATTTAAAAAAACAATAATAATTTCAAATATAACCATTATTAATAAAAATGGATTATTGCTAATTATTGCTAACTAACAGTACATGTATTAAATTTTACGAAAACTTGCCACGCGGTTATATATCATTATTACATCACGGATTAGAGATAAAATCAAGGTTTAACTCTAACGTATATGCACCCCTTAAATCTTGCTTAATGTTAGACATAAAGCCCGAAGGAATACCCCAGTATTTCATCTTACTGAATAACTCGCAAAACCAAAGGACTTGGGCGGGGAGGGCGCCACAAAATGGAAGTTTTGCCTCGTCGCCGAGGTTGAGAACGCCGAGATGGACGGGCAGTGATTTCATTCCATGCCGCAGGCAACCAAAGCGTCGCTCTTAGCTAATATCGCAACAGCAAGCAGCCGCAGCAGTGACTGCACTAGGAAGACACGAATTTTGCACTTCTGAGACTCCCATACTTCTCACAGGACACCGCATCTTCTTCCGTCCAACATCGTCTTACCCTACACACTCTATGGAACCAGAATGACGGTGACGACGTAAGAAGCTGGCGTGCACCACGCGCGGGTGGCCAGGTAGCGAACTAATAAATCTCGGAGACGTCAGCCCACATTAAGGCAGTAAAGGCCTTGCTGGATAACTATGTACAAGGATGTGGAAACTGGGAAAGGGGAGGGGACGGAGGGAGGGGGATAACAAAGGATGAGGAGTTTAATATGGAGATAAGGAAGAGGAAATAATGGCGTAATGTACTACGTAGGACTGTTACAGCAGCACTGTGATGGAGATGAAAGATATTTAAATGGATATGAGATTTGAGGAAGAAGGCAAAAGGGCAAGAGGAGGTGAGAAAAGATTTACTGCTCAGTAGACATCGCATGAGGTGTAATAAAAAGGAACACGGTGTCTCTTCCCAGAAAGATGGATGTCGGTAATTTCTTTTAATACATAGGGAAAAATTCGCCGGAGACAAATTTTTATGTCCGCCGCTGCATTACGGTGAAAAAAAACTAAAAAGAACTGTAAGATGTCATTGCTGCCTGGACATTTTTTTTCAGGTACTAAGCGAAAAATTATCAGTCTCAATACGAAAGTCCAGTCTCTAAATTGGATGTTCTAATTAAGTTTCCATGAATAGTTATGATCGAGTTGCATCAAAGGGTATTTCAAAGTTATTAACAATTGGAAAAAAAACATTCATTGAAAATAAAATGGTCGGAATTTTAGCCTTATTCTTCGCTGATAGAGTGTATGTCTACATGCCTCACAGAAATTGCAAGCCTCAGAGAAACCTACAGACGAATTACCTCACATGTCTAGCGGCATCTCTTAGCATTCAACAGAAAATCACGAAGTCAGTCCAATGGATTATTGTGGATGCACGCGTCTTTTAGAAAGTAGTGATGAAAGATATTTTTTAATTTAATTCTTTCGGGAAAATAACCAGGGAATAGTTTTTTGATGAAGATAATAAGCCTACAAATATTCTTATCCCAAGTCCACCCTTTGGAAAACATCGAACACGACTAAAAAACTCGCGTTCCTGCAATGTAAACCAAGGAAAGAGCTTTTCACCCGGTAAGAGTAAACAGAAACAGAACTTTGATCAAAATTCAAATAACATGGATGGAACAGCAAGGGTAGAAACCCAAAAGAAAAAAACGACATTTAGGAAGAAGGCAGCTCGGCGTATGAATTAGCTGGGTGTGTTGATTGAGGTACACGGTTCGAAAGGCAACTACCTAGATGACTAAGAGGGCGAAAACGCAGGAGAGAGAACTGGAGATGACTGACAGAGTATAACAGGAAGAGGAATAGAATGAGGACGTCTTTAAAGGGCCGCCGAGGAATTCTCGGTACCGGGAGTTCAATAAGAATGGCGGCCGAAACACCACCACCCGCGATCCGTACCTTGCTCATCCGATCCTCCCTCGCCTGTCCTCTCTTCATCCAACATGATAACCCTCCCTCCCCTCTCTATCCCAACCTCACACACCCAAAAACGTTACCCAACCCCCCGGGAGAAATTTCGTCCCAGGCTCCATCTCACGCTGCCACCTGAATGCTTTGTATGCCGAACCGGTGTTAAAAGTTTCCGGTGAGGCTCATCCAACTTCCCTAAATACAAGGCAACGGGGTTCAAGACTCCTCCCCGCATGGGAGGCAGTATTCCCTGACATGAAGGGAAAGAGGAGAAGAGAGAGAGAAGGAAGTGAGATAAGATGAGGGAGGGAAGAAGAGAGAGAGACGGAGAAACGGAGCTCCAAAATTCCGTACGCTCCTTTGCAAAATGCCGAGCCTGGCTGAACAATGCGTTCCGCGCGAATGGCTGTTCTTGGAAGCGGGACCGGGAGTCTCTTGCTTTATCAACGCTATAGCTACGGGAGGAAGAGGCAAAGGAACGGAGGGAGAAAGAGAAACGAAGAAGAAGAGAGGGGGTAGAGGGAATGAGCGGAGGTGAGGACATGGGAGGGAGGCTTAGGCCGGAAGGGGAATATAGGGGAGTGCTAGTGGTGCGCGGGTGTTAAGGGTGCAGGAGGGCGGTCCAAGGGACCCAGGATAATGCGGACTCGATGGCAGGCGAGGGAATGAGGGAGAACCAGCGATCCAAAGCGCTGCACAGACACACACGCAAGAAATATTGTCGGAGGAGGGTTCTCTTGGGTTCACAAGGGAAGTGCCTGTCGGGGGAAGAGTGTGAGCGTAAGGGAGCGACTGTGGGTAGGATGGAGAGCAGAGAGAGAGCCATCGATATTGCAGGATGAAACCAAAAGAACGGCAATCCTCAACCGCCCACTTTTCCCTTCAGAATCCTCCATCTCCCTTCCACCGTAGGCCCCAAACTCTATCCTACAACTTTGCCGGCTGCTACTCAAAAGCCTTGCTTCCCTCCTTTCCCCGTACGAGCTGTGCAATGCAGGTACATCAATTATTTCGTCGTGTCTTCCACGGCTGTAAATAACTCATGCACCAGAAATTGGCAAGCGCCGTTTTTATGCGGATAAGATATTGGAGTTTGTAAGAGAGGGGGAGAAAAGGATTACGGTAATTTGGCGGCTGTGAGGAGGCCATGGAGGATGGGCAAAATGGAAGGAGTTATTGCTTGTAGGTCTACGCTTTCGGAAATGTCTCACTACAATTTATGATGTGAGAGTGACTACTTTTTTGTCCATTTTGCCTGTTTCATGTGCAAACGTTAAGTAGAAAGGTAACAAACATTACGCCATTTGAAACAAGCAATACCTTCCAAACACACAGTAGCAGAACATGTTAAGATAAATACAACCCCTGTCAAATAACACTGTAAAATAATCAATAAGTAACAGCGAGATCCATACAAATACTTCCCAGAAAAAAAAGGCGACAATCAACTATCTAAAGTCTATTTCAAACATGACTTATCGTAATTTCTGCAATTTTTATTAGATGAAAAAAAATTGTTTTCCGGAATTATAAATCATTCCAAAAAAATTTTTTTCTGGACATACTGGATCTTGACATACTGTCTCAATCAATCTTTTTACGATTAATTCGTCTATATGTGTATGAATATCAAGTATTTCTAATTTTGACAATTGTAAATGACAGTGTATTGCTCGTAAATATTTTATCGATTAACTAGATCATGTAAACTTATAAAATTTTAGCCTTCATTCAAAATAAAAATAGGTTTTGTAACAAGTAAAATATATTAAATAGGCTTAAAATGTTATGATATAACCAAAAAATCATTCTATCTTAGGGGCCTAGTAAAAACAAAATAACCATTGTGTAATAAAGGTCATGGCTACTAATAAAATAAAAACATTTGTGAAAAATTTCTTCACATTATTTTTATATTTAATGCCGCCTTCAAGTAGTAGGTACTTCCCAGTAACTATGCTTTCGGTGGATTACTTTTATTTATCCAAAAAGTAAATTGTTCTGAACTTACAATGACCTCACATGAATTGATGCAGTACTGTATGTTTCAGTTCTGATGTTATGGAATATAATACGTGTAAATGGTAATTCAAGACTACATTTCTTTAAATAATGAGACAAGTACTAAATTTAAAACGAGGGGAATTTTACTTATTCTGCATATTATAATGATTAAATTATATGGGTTAGAGGGTGAGAGGATATATGAAATATGTACCACAAAGTAGCGTCGGTTCCATAAAATTACGCATCGGATCAAACGCATATGAAAAAACATGAACCGGATAAATGGGAAACGGCAGCTGATTGCCGATCTACTGAGTTCTGCCATGATTTTTTTTTACCAAAGGGAAATATCTGTATGAAGAAAAAACATTGCTAAGAAATCTAAGGTAAGCGTAGCAACGGCTTAACGAACTCCACGCGCGCACGATGTGAAAAAAGAAAGAATAAAAACGTTGAGAGCTCATCCGTTTCATTTGTGACTGACCGTTCCTACAAAATCGTCCAGGAGATTGGTTAAAGAATGGATCCATCAATCCCTGGACAGTGTCCTCTTTTTTTGTCTAATTTAATACCTACCCGCCAAAATAACACCCCCACAGAACACGGGAAACGGACGAGCACGCTCTCAAAGCGTGCCCCAAACAGGATGGACACGTCCCATATTCCCTCGCCCGTCTCTCCAACACCACCGTCATTTGTCCTCGTGCGCTCCCACCCACTCTTTGCCCAGACGCTCACCCACCCTTATCCGGCCACATGACCATTCCCAATACCCCGTCCATAAAAAAACAGGAGTTATTGGAGTGACCATTGTTTAGGATGCTGGATGGGCACGCGTGTTCGTGCGGTCCGGCACCCACTCAAGCGTGAAAAATCGAACAAAAATAGGAGGGCTCCCTTAGGCATGGTGTTGGCAGTAGGGATAACCCTTTAAAGGGTCCCTGAGGGGTCAGCACGATGGGGTAGAGAGGTGAAAAAATTAGTCGTGCCCCAAAACGAGAAAGGGTCAGCTTTGTCATAAGTAGGCGGGCATGCTGTACCTAGCAGAGATGATGCATAAAAAACGCTTTTGCTTAGGGGCGGGTGGCCGCATTAAGGGGCGGGAGTAAGGGTTGTGGGCTGACCTCCACCTCTTCCTTGCCCAATACTACTGGCGGTTAGGGTACACGAAAAAAAAGACGCTGCACTTAGTAGCTTAGGAGGGTCAGTGAGGAATATGACGAGGACGGCTGGGGTGAACCAGCACACGGATGTGCCAGCGTACCCTCAGAGGGTCTGTTGAAAATACTGGACCGGAAGGATGTGGGTAGGGAGAAGGAGAAAGATGTAAAAAATTTTGGATAATGCATGAACCCGTGCGAGCACTGCAACAGTAAGGATATATTGAATGAAAAGGAGGAAGAGGGTTTGTCGAGATGGCATCGGGAATGGGCGGGTGAAGGAAAAAAATCCTGGAGTTTTAAAGGGATTGGGACCTCGTGGAACTATAGAATGGTAATAGGTACGATGCACGTGGCAGGAAATCTAGAAAAAATTGCTTATAAACTCTGGTCCACATCATGCCCACGCGTGGGTACCAATCCAGGTGATATCAAAATTTTACGTAGCGGTGTTCAGATATACATGAAATTCACAAAATAAATACGAAAGACTGGCTGTTATATTTCACATATATTTCATGAATTTTGAAAGAGATTTTTCCTGTATTTGTTGAAACGGTAATTAACTTCACTTGAGCTAAATTCTAGGAAAAGGAGATTATACTTCTCAACTGCTTCATAATGCCAAATATTTTCCAGTTAATCCATAAAAAATAATTTTAATGATAAAAAATAATTAACCACTGAACGGCACCGGTTAATGTCAAGTTATAGGATGAAACTAGTAAAATGTTGCTTAAGAATATCAAAGAAGGAGTGGTAAAAGTTAACCCCTATTTTGTTATCGCCAAAATATTATAAATTCTGTGCGAAAAGAAACCAAATTGATCAACAAGTGTTCGCATATCTCGCAGTGTTATTTCAAACAACGCGAATAATGATGGGCCTAAAAAAATATTATCGTGTGAAATACTAACAATGATACTGAATGTTTACTCTACAATTTTTGACGAACTTATTTTATTTATATTGCATTAATCCGAAAACAGCACTTCGACCTTTACATCGGACTTGGAATAATGATATAACAATTAGACAAATACATACACCCAAGCCCTGGGTGAAGGAAATACCACCTAGGCGGGAATCTAACCCGAGACATCTGGGTAGGCAGGTGAGAACATTACCCCACCGCCACCGGGGTCGGTAATTTTACATAAGTTTGATTGAAGACACTAGTGTCTTATCCACCGGGTATTTTGCAATGACTGCTTTAATTTTTGGTGCATATAAAAAGGAATTTCTAATAATGGAATGTCAGGTAAGTAGAGTAATCACCAGGAGAATATATTTTACATATTTTAATAACAGCAGCTTTCTCCTCAAATTATCTTTATTTAGCCTCTTTATTTCCTTATGGCTTTTTATTAGTTTTACCAAATTTCTAAAGGAAATACATTTTTATACATTCCTAGAACAATGACCATAAATATATCTTTTTAATATTAGTTAGGCTGTGATGATTTTATATGACGAAGAGAGGGGTCAACGTTGAATCAAAGAAGTTTAATACATGTACATTTGGTCCTCCATTTCAATTTTTATTGCACAAATAACGGAGTTCATTGCCTCTCTTTCTTAGATTTAACCGAAATAGTTTCAAATGGCATTCATCGAATCTGAGAGGGACTTATTTTTAACGGGAATGAACTACGTATTAAAGGATTCACGGGTGGTATCCACTACAAAGATGAAAAGGACTCGCCATATTCGTCAACGAAAAACGGAACCAATCCCATTAATATTAATGGCAAACATATATTTTAACCTCTGTTCACCCACTTAACCATGCCTCTCATCCCGGTAATATATCTTTTTTAATAGGCGAAAATTTAAACGTAAGGCACGTATGCCATCTTTACGGGACTCTAAATCCTTGCTTCCGAAGAAAAGTGCGGGACACTTGGAGACAAATCCAACGGAACCATGAGAACGAGAATATTCACATCCCCGCGTTTTTCCCACATCTCCATGCACGAGCTGCATATCCTCCGAACTTACCCCTCGTCAATAAATGCTAACACACATGCCGCGATACCCTCCTTACCGCATCCCACATACCTCTCTCCTGCCCCCCAACCATACCCCACCACCATATCCCTTCCCCCAGCACATAAACCCCCACACCCTCGTCCCCAAAACCCCCTCCCCCCCACCGACTCCCTCACCAGGGCCCTTGCAAGCCCCCGGCCGTCCACTCGAGAACACTCCGACGAGTGAGAGGGGGCGGGGCTTAGAACACGGGCACGCGCCCTTCAAACGGCCCCTATTCCCACCCCACCCCCACCCTTCGACCCTCCCGCCCCCTTTCGTCCTCTGCCCTATACGCCCACTCCCAGAAAGGCTTACCCACACAAACACACACGCACACAGAGAAAAAGGGGACAAGGGTGCTCGGGGGCGTAGAGCAAAACCGGCTGGTAGCCCGTCGTTGTCCCCTTCACTGCGCCAAGCCACTCTGCTCAGGGAGGCAACGAAAAATTTAGGGCCCGCGGAAGGGTCCCCAGACGGAGCCGGAAGATATGCGCAATCACCCAAACGCCAGCCACTCTCCCGAATGCAATTATGAAGTAATTATTTTAAAATTTTTTCTTTCTAGGAGAGAGGGGAAGGAGGTCTTCAGAGCCAAGATAGCCCGCTTGGTTTCCGATCGGCTAGGAGGCAGCACAGGCGGAGCGTCGTTGGATTTTAGGCGGGGTGGAGCGTAGTGCGGTGTATGTGTGGGTCTGTTGGGGGCGAGGTGAGGGGGTGAAGGGTGGCTGAGGGAGCGAGGGAAATGCCGTAGGGACAGAGAGGTGAGGCTGGGGGGAAGAAGCGATGGAAGCCTCGTATACCGCAGTGAAGCTTTAGAGAGAGAGGCGAGTAGATAGGGGAGAGGGTGGGAAAGGGATTGGTGAGAGGGAATGGGGTGGTGGGTTTGCGAAGGGTATGAGGGAAGAGTAGATGTGGGAGGGGAACGAGGGGCCCGAGAGAAATAGAGAGAGACGGAGTGTGGTCAGAGGCCACTCCCGCTACCAACCTCCCCCCCCCCCGCCACGCCCCCATGGCCGATGACGTAGGCAACGACGGCTGCGAGGGACGCCATTTGTCCTCACGAGGAAGGGAGGGAGAGAGAGCGTGAGATGGGGAAGAGAGGGTGAAAATCGGAGGGGGATGTAACGAAGGAAAAGGTGGAAGAGTGACAAAGAAGAAGATATGCGACCAAGAATCCTTCGGGGGCGAATTTGGGACCATCAGATTCAGTTTGCTGTGCAGGTCCTAAAGAGCCGCTCTAGTTGGAGCATATGCTGCACAGAATATAGCCTGAATTTCTATAACCTACTATCATGAGCACCAACACTAATAGTTCCGATAGAGTAAGGATAAGCGGAGATTTAAAATGACTAGTTTTTTGGCACAGGATAACGAAACGGGTAAAAGAGAAGACGCAGAGTACAGTACAACTTAAGAAAGGATGAAGAGGGGAAAGGAGCAGTTCAACGCTATCTCAGCAATAAACTAGATAGAAAACCAAAAACGCTTATTTTATAAGGTTTTTTACACATTTTTGCTTGATGAAATATACCAAACAGCCATAAACCAGGAACCTTGGAATTGATCTCATTCTATTTCAAATAAATAAAAGTAAATAATGATACCAGTTAGTGCATCACACCACATAAAGATATCCGATAGAAAGTGTTATTATCATCATCAGTCCTTCAATCGAAAGATAGGTTGACTGTGGCAATCAATTCTCTCCTATTCAATTCCAATTCTCTTATACCCTCGTAGATCTCCTGTTCCACATTCCTTTTTATTTTGTCGATACATTTGTCACTTAGTAGGATAGCCCCCATCATTAACCCTTGATATTGTTGCACTCACCCCTGCGCCAACAAAATATTCCATCACTATGAAATAGCTTATTACAACTCGAAAGTTACCAAAAAATAATAAAAAAATAGGTAGATAAATATACATATTAACATAGTCTAGATATAAATTCCAACCTACGCAGATATTCAGTGGCTACATACAAGTATATTCATAGCTGCCTAGCTTGGATTAATACATGTATTGCAACAAATAGCAAATAATAATACCAATTTAAGTGCACGGTTCAATAACGGCATAAACGTTTTTAACTTTAATGAAAAATGGTTTCAAACAGAATTTTCCTAAATTGAGTCATAACGAATAGTTGTCATAAAGTAGGGAAGAAAAAACTAATTTCTTAAGCCTCAACAAACATTGAGCCATGTAAAAAAACCATTATGGTGGTTCCAGCTAGGGTTAACAACAAACAAGGCTTGATTATAAGCAAAACAATTTAGCTCGTCAAATAAAAAGACTTCGTGTATACACAGTAACACTTTGGCTAAAACAAATTTTAAAACAATAAAGGGGCGACCCGTTTTCGCCATCGGACAAGACACAATAGGCCACGGACGTAATGCTTCTCAGACTTGCATCGGTCGGGCACGGCATGAGAGAGTTACCGGATTTTCTTAGCTACCTGCCTGGCCCACAAGTTTATTTCATTTTGCTTGAGACACATGGTTAGCACCATACCAAGAAATCACCGGCAAGATCAAAGTTAAAGAAGTACTCACCTATTAATATTTGTGGTGAGTATCGTTCGTAAATGTCAGTACGTATATATAATACTTCCCGACCGACGGAAACTTTGAGCCATAGTAAAAATTTAACAGCAATGATTTCAATCAAAAGCTTAGATATTTCACACATACATAATTTTAACAAACTCTAGGATCTCAGATAACGTGTGTGTGTGTATATATATATATATATATATATATATATATATATATATATATATATATATATATATATATATATACAAACACACATAAAATATATATGATGTTAGCACTAGCGAACAGAGACAAAAAACAGAAACACACAAAAGAAAAAAAAAGCTCACTAGTTTTCGAATTTTCGGTGGCACAAGCCACCTTTCTCAAGAACCACCGAAAAGTCATAAACTAGTGAGTTTCTTATCTTTTTTGTACATTTCAGTTTTTTTATCTCTGTTCGCCACTACTAACTCCATACATCATTATTCACATAGAAATAGATATAAGGAGCACAATAGGGAAGGGATAGGAGCACATATAATTGGACGAGAACAGGAGAAGTGAGGAAGGCTGAATCGAGCAGATCAATAGTGTAAAAATATTTGGATTTGAACCACGGATCGACTTGCCGGGCCGATGCTCTAGAGCTACCGAGGAAACGTAATTTACATTGAAATCCGTGGGGGGTATGTATCCAAGTGCCCCGATTATTTGGCCAAGAGATGGCGGCAGGGAGCTGTTTCACCCACCAAAGGAGGAATAGACGACACACAAGAGATAAGGACAATAGGAAAGTAATCATACAACTTCAATGAGGATTGGGAACAGTACGTTTCGAGGCACGCATAAGGAAGGAGACGAGCCACATTAGCCAAATATATACATTCAAACAAGAAAACCCGCCTATATATATATATATATATATATATATATATATATATATATATATATATATATATAGGGTCATCCTATATATATATATATATAGGGTTCCGAGGGTCATCCGGAAAGTAGTACCCGTTCGTGAAATAAAGACACAAAAGTAAATATTAACAAACATAAAAAATTTTATTTGAAAGAGGATACTTTAAACTACTTCTCAACATAATCTCCAAGCAAATTAAGGCATTTGTCATAACGTGTGACAAGTTTCTGTATTCCTGCTGCATAGTCCTTCGCCGCCAGCTCATTGAGATACGCGAGGGACCCATCTTGCACAAATTTTTGCATAATGCAGATGGTGTTTAACAATTTCATGAACAATTGTTCGAGAAACATTGGGAAAATGCTCACAGATGTCATCAATTGTGACGCGCCGATCGTTCCTCACGAATTCGTCAACTGAGCTCACCAGTTGGTCTGTAATGACAGACGGTCTCTCCGAACGCTCATCGTCGTGTGTGTTCCCCCTCCCCATGTTGAAGTTGCGACACCACCGCCGAACAGACGACTCGTCCATTACATTGTCTCCATACACCTCCTTTAATTGGCGATGAATATCACATGGGCGAACGTTTCTTGCATTGAGGAATTTAATCACTGCCCTCACTTCACAACTGGCGGCGTTCTCAATTTTTTTAAACATTGTAAACAATCACAGAAACAACACAGGCAATGCTAGCGTCACGCAACTTGGCTCAGAGAAGGCAGACAAGCCACTGAAGCTATCTGACCTCGTCCAGCGGCTACTCGCGTCGTCAGCACTTCATGCGGCACGAACGGGTACTACTTTCCGGATGACCCTCGTATATATATATATATATATAGTAACAAACAAATATATATATATATATATATAGTAACAAACAAATATATATATATATAGTAACAAACAAATATATATATATATATATAGTAACAAACAAAAATATATATATATATATATATATATATACATATATATATATATATATAGTAACAAACAATATAGAAACACAAAAAAAGGTTCACTCACACGTTATTTCTTGTTAATTTCGACGGAATTCTACTCCGTCTTCATCGGAAGATAGAGAAATAATTCTCTATCTTCCGATGAAGACGGAGTAGAATTCCGTCGAAATTAAAAGGAAATAACGTATGAGTGATCCTTTTTTTGTGTTTATAATTGTTTGTTACTGTGTAATGTACTATTCGGCACTTCCGTGTTACGTCGACGAAATCATCTATTTTATATATATATATATATATATATATATATATATATATATATATATATTTGCGTGTGTATGTGTGAGTGTCACTCAGCGCACAGCCATACGGAATTTAAATAGATGAACCCTCATGGTTGAGTACCATCATGATGTTCAGATACCCTTGTATGCCTTCAACCACTGAGATAAGATCATGCATAACGTATAATAATCAGACTAGACAATCGTCAATCCACCGAAACTGCTTCACAACACTTGGTGTGACCCTAAGATTTAAAAGACACCCGAAATATTCCCCCAATATTTCTCGTCTCTTCCCGAGTTCCAGAATTTTTTCTTAATTTTTATTTGCGGTAACCGCACCCTATTCGCGCTTCTATGAATCCTCTCCTCTTATTTCTTTAAAAAAAATCAAACCTTCAGTCTCTGGAGTAGCCAAAACTTCCTAAAGAGCGCCGCACTGATCTGAGATAACAACTGGTGGGATCAATACAAGGGTTCAAGTATCGCACGCTCAGAGTGGGATGCATTTAGTATGAAGGGCTTTAAAAGACATGGCAGGGGGTACGAAAGGGATAGGTATAAGCAGTTGCAAGAGGGTCAATGTGCGACTTGGGACTTGGCGGTTTGTTGGGCCAATACTACACAAAAAGTGATGTTAATGCGGGAAAATATATTATTATGGAAATGCCTAAGATGTTATAAGCATGGGGCGAATGCTTGCGAAAAAACCATTAGCCCATAATATACTTTAGATTATTACAGTAACCAAGTTTTAGAGGATTCTGGAACGACTTTCATTTCAATTGGTGATTACAAAAATGATATATATTGTTAACACCAAATTGCGACAATTAATCAAAAAATTTGAAGTCGATGTAATTTTGGGTAGTTATTAATGGAGAAAAAAACTCAAGATGAATATTCACTGGATTCAGTAAACACATTCCCTGGGTTTGTGAATGCATACCAATTGCACCTACTTTTACATATTTTTATTTTATTTTCCAATATTTCAAGGGCAATTTTATTATTTTATTGATCCGCTAGCATATTTACGTTAAATTATATTATTTGCGTTTTCCATTGAACTATTATTTACATATTTTTGCAGTTTTAATTATAGATAAATGCTATATGAAAATCCATAGTACCTACATTCTAAAAACAGACTCATAAAGAAAACAGAATATGATACTAAATAGTAGCAGTAGTTTTTAATTATAGATGCAAAATATTCACATGTTTTGGTAAATTGATTCAAACAATTTTGACGAAATCTATATTTTTAAGCAACTAATAGAATAAATATAAATGATATCTATTAGATGAATTAGTATTGAATATCTATTAATAGATATTTCTAAATTAATGTCCCTAAAATTCATAAATGCAGCCACTAAAAAACATGCGAGTATATTTTGAAAGTTAGCTTCAATGGGATATAAAATACTTATTTACATACATGTAACGCAATTTAAGAGCCCTACAATTTAGGCTCTTCATTCAAGAAAACACGAGATATAGATAAACAGTAAGGAATAAGAAAATCATCACGGAAAGAGACGAAAGAATCAAGAAAAAAACAAAATAATTGGCGGAGAAGAAGACTATGAAAACAAAACGAGCGAGAGGAGCAACTAAGCGTTCAAAATCTCCTCACGCCCGTAAATTGGCAGAGGAGCGAAGAAACCCACTTTGTCCTCGAAAGGGGGGAAAAGGGAGCTGAAACCGAGGGAAGGAGAGCATTTTTTTTTATTTTTTATCTTCAACCCTTCTTCCCCTGCCTTCTCTTTCCGACTCGCACACCCCTCGTCCTCATTTCCAGTCGTCTCTTTAAGACGGTGGCTGAGAAGTTACTGCGGGAAAAAATAAGGTGGGAATAAAAAATACGCGCCCACGAGAGGGGAAAAGAAAGGAGGGGTGAAGGGGGGAGAGAGAGAGAGAAAAATTGGAGCATGCAAAAAAAATTCTTCCTAGCGAACCCTTGAATGAAAATTCCAGACGTCGCGTGCGTACGTTTTAATGCATGCACAACCTAAAACGCCCCCTGAAAAGTTCTCCCCGAAAATACTTCCCTTCCCCATCCTTCTTCCTTCCTCAACCTTCACACCCCCACCCCTCCCCCCCATTTCCATCTCACTACTTCCTCCCATTCTCGAGATCAGAATTTCCTTCAAAAATTTTCCCATCCCTTCCACTCAACCCTCTATTAAGACATCCCCCAAACAACACTCCTCACCCTCCACACCCCCTACCTCACTCTACCTCGCCCTTCATCCCCATCCACCATTACGACTCATTTCCCAGCGCGTTCTCATCCACGCACACACAAACACCTCCATTCCCTACTCCACCCCAACCCACTTCCCCATCTTTACCTCCCCCATACCTCACTCCTCACGATAAAAAAAAGAACGAAAACTTTACCACCCCTATCCCTCCCACCGCCTTTCCCCGCTTCTAGCAGAACTCCTTCCCGAGCGCTCCTTCACAACCAGAAACGAGTTGAGGAAGAGCCGGGAAAAGATGAAGATGAAGAAAGCTCGGGTTTGGGAAGGAAAGAGTGTTGCAAGGGGTGAGGAGTAACGAGTGCGGGAGGGGAAGAGTGAGTGGTAAGGGTAAAGGTAGAAAGAGGAAAGAGAAATCTGGATATCGTATCGAAGAAGGGAAAGTGTTTTTGAATGAGTGAGGAAGGAGATAGGTAGGGGAGGGGCTTTCGAGAATTAAAATGAGCGAGGGAGAAGGGTATAGATTTTAAGAAGAGCTTAAAGAAGGGTTCTTTCCCATCATTTTTCATTAAACCAATGCATTTCTCCCAAAAATGAAGGAAAAATGATCTTTAACAAACATAAATATTGCAAGGACACTAACTGCATTCCTGAATTTATCACACGTAGAGAAATAACTTATAATTGACATTTACAGGGAGTCATTGAAAACCCTGAGCCCTTTAATCCCGAAATAAATTAAACCGCGTCTGCCCGCATCTTTCCAAATTATTTTTTCTTTCCAAATTTACTGTTTTCCATTGAATTATTCCGACTCTCTTTTTTCCCTAGAACTAGCATGCCTTTTCTCTACCTTTTTAAGGTTTTCTATTTTAATTCACTTTACATTTGTGTCAATACACACATGAAAATACACCGTACCTACGTGGTATGAAATATAAGGAGCCACGGAATGAACGGCATGATTCATTTTGAATCCAGCCTGTATATATAGTAATGTGCTTTAAGATGACGCAGACGTCTTTACAGGAATTTCAGGTCACCATTAGGTTTTTAAAGAGCATTCCACTCAATCTGTATGTTCATCTCAAGTTCAACCAATACATATGTTTAAAAAAAGAGCACAATATCCGTACCATACGACAAATACGAAATAAAACTTTTGTGAAGGTGAAACTTATTTTACAGGATCGTTAGGTTAAAAACAAAAAAAGGATCGACGTCCTTCATGATTAAGTGATGAAACTAAAGTAAATGTTTTCATGGAATGATACTTGGCATCTACTGATAAAACTTATGTTGAACCGAAGTATGTTAATGCCTCTGACAAGGGCTAAATCACAACACCTCGTCATCTTTCCCTCACACCACGAAAATAAACGTTTTACGACTCCTGAAAATGTATCCACACTCTTTCCTTCTTTCCATTCATTTCCTCCCCCTCCCTCTTCCTAACGCCCCGCCAGCTCTCACCCCAAAACCCTTTAGGACAGCCAACTCCATCAGTCTCCCTCCATTTCTCACGCTTCCGTTATCCCCTACCCTGTAACCTACAATTTCCAACCTCCGAACCCTCCTTCCCTGGAAATGGGGATATGAGGCTGGGGAAGGAGAGGCAAGCAGAAGACGGATAGAAAAACGGTGAGATGAGTAGGCAGTTATTTCGCCTTCCGTTGCCCGCCGGAGTTGAAATGAGTGTAGCTGAAGGAGAGCAAAAAGAGAAAGTTGAAAGATTCAAGGAAACAGATTACACTCTTTAGTTGGAAGATTTTAAAATTACGGGATGAGTGAGTGAAAAGAGAAGGAAGTAATGCAGAGGGCGGTCGTTATGACACTGAAATTACGTCAAAAAGGGGGAAGAAAAATTTCGAGGGGGCAAACTTAGGTGAGAGATTAATGAAAGATAACAAATGAACTGAGTTAGCATAGGAGTTGAGAAAGCCGGGCTTTTGGAAACCAATTAGGGTTCTAAATTCCTTTGATGCTTATTCAATTGGCGCGAAAACTAGGCATCAAAAACAAATAAAAATAAGTACAAAAGCATAATTGGACCATGTACCGTAGGCTAAGATTCTCCGCATTATATATTTATGCATTTCTTCACATTTAATCATCATGCAGTTTCTCACAGCCAGTCTAACTTCCCGGGGTATTGTACAATTAATTTTGATATTTCAATCGCTTGCAGGGGTAATGTATAATTTCTTAAGATAAATTATGTCTTCAAAGGTAAATTCCACCATGTCTACCCATTTACTATTTTCTAATGTTTCTTTCAGTTATGCAGGTGGTGCGAGTCCGTATGTGGAAAAATGAAAGTTAATAATCAATGAGGTACGAGTATATGAACACTTTCATCTGGTTTCTAATTTTTCATGAACAGCTTCATTATCCCAATTCATAAAAACTTCCATGCTCATGCAACGTTATATACCATGTGCCTATGACTAATGTAAGATTATAAATGTCTAATATAATTATTTTAAACTACAATAAGCGGAAGGAATTCCATTATCTATTGGATAAATATCGATGGAACAAGGCTAGTTAAGAAAAAGGGAAGAATGGCGATGAAAGGCAGTGGCAATATACTACGAGAGGGACTGCGAAGGTGGAAGGAAAATAATAAGAAAGATAGGCAAGAGGGAATGAGTTTTTCGGGGAAGGAGCCTGGGGAGGGATATGGTGAAAAGGGAGTGATGGAGTTTTTGAAGACGGAATGGAGAACTTAAGTAGAAGAAGGGGTCCATGACCTCATTTACCCAGTAAAACAAACTTTCCTTCGGGAAGGAATTTTAAGGAGCATTTGAGGGGAAAGAAAAGTCCTTGACCTAGAGAATAAGAAATGGGAGAGTTAGGGGGAATCCGATGTGGGCGGGAAGGCGTAAAAAAAGGGTGGGATGGAAATTTTGAGTCGGGAAGGGATGGCGGAGTTGGGTAGGAATAAAGAATAATTTAAGGAAATTGACTAAGGAAGAAATGATTTCGTCTGAATTCATGCAATTAATCCCTTTATCCAAGATACGATCACATTCATTTCATGGCAATTATTCCGTCACGCTTGCTACATCGACTGCTATGACTGATCATAAAAAGAACAACCTCAAACACTAGAGCATATAGAGCCCTCGCTGTTCGTAAAAATATTGTTTTAGTGCCCTATTGCTTTTCAATAAATCAAATTTTACATGAATTTTCATTTATGTCAGTTTCAGGTAACATATTGAATGAACCTAATTTTCCATTAACAACTATTAAAACGTGTGCATCAAAGGTTTTGATACTAACAATATTCATAACATTTTCACATGAATATTTGGCTATTCAATTTCTGTCATTTTTCAAGTTATAGTTGTAAAATGAAAATTCCAATATTTTCATGTGAAGAGCAAATAATTTCGGTACCATGACTTTTTTTAATATACTATATCTACGATAGTTTTCAGGTCCCCAAATATCAAAATAATGCGTATTCAACTAATAAAGAACATATAGTAACAATTTTCCATAAATTATATTTTATAGTGGAAATTTGTTTCTATTTGTTCTATATTATGTTCGGATTCCCCAACATCACGCCTTAAAACTACTTAATTTGTGTTTATCTAATTTTTCAAAATCCTGGGAACAATTCTTCCATAAAAATAATTCTTTGAATATTTACGCCCGGTCAAAACTATTTGCAGTCTCCCTTTGCTATTTCTTTACAAGAGAATCTAATTGTTCCCAATTGCAAATATATTAATAAAGTATGCAACGCATGGTGTGTTCATTTGTAGAGAATTATCCGTAAAAATATTTTCAAATGGATCCCCTCTACCCCTAAATGAGCGACTAATGAATCAAAGAGTATGCAAGGAGAGAATAGAGAGGGTTTAACACATAGAGAACGGAGAAATGTCCTTGATAATAAATCTGATATTTTCCGAAGGGTGGACACTTACATAAAATGTTCGAAACATACGCTCAAATTGAGCATGATGCAACACCTTCAATAAGATAAGCGGGAGATGCTATGGGAAAATCTGATGATTCCTTAATCGAAAGATATTCCAGAAGGACTTGGAATATACGTCACCACCAGGGAATAACAAGGTGAAGACACACTTGGAAGAACATCTTGAAAGAGATGGAGGGATTAAGAAAAAAGGGGTTAAGGAGTAGGTAGAGGAAGAGAGGAAGGGATGAATCAATACGAACGTCGAACTTATCAAATCGTCTTCAACCTCCTGAATCGGAACACCCCATCGTCACCGTCGCCTTTTAAAATGCTAATAACCCAGGGGAAACGAGTGGAATTCCGAGCAATCGGGAAAAGAAGGACGAAGGAGCTGAGAGAACGGAATTTATTCTGCTAAAACTGGATGGGAAGAAAGTGTGTTACACGTGTAAATACACAGGCACTGAGGTCGTTAACAAAGAAGGCGTAGGATGTAAGTGAATAATTGACTAAAAGAGAAAATGCAAACGAATTTTTTTTCCTTGAAAGCATAATAAAGTAGGCAATAAATAAAAGAGCAAGACTATGGGAAAGGGAGCCAGGGCAGGAACAAGGAATAAGGCGGGGATTACAAAAGACAGAAGGAATGAATTAGAAGGGAAAATTGCCTCGAGTGATGTAGACAGCGCTTGGAAAAATCAAATTTTGGCATGTGGCTACATCGTTTCAAAAAATCAGAGAAAACTAACTTAAGAAGGAAAGCAATCGCACTAATCCACTCAGAGTGGTAGGGAGTTATACTCTTCTCAAAGATCAGAGTAATCTATGGGCCAAGGGTGGACTTGAAGATGGACAATAGAAGGTGATTCAACACCTTGAGTTGAAGTTGCCGGAGAAAAGTGAAAAGATGAAAGAAAGACCACGGCAATAAAGCGAACACTGATTTAATGAAAGAAGACATAATGAGAGTCTAGTGAGGGGCTTATAAAGAGATTTTTTTCGCGCTGGTGAGTAGGAAGCGTGAATATGGCGCGAGGAGAAAAAAATAAGGAAAGAAACTTGGGGACAGAGGGGAGAAGGATGATGAGAAGATGGAAGAGAGCAAGTGGCGTGGATGAAGGGAGAACGAGTCAAGATTTGTAGAGTGCAGGAGACGAGGGAGGTTAGATGGCAGAGGGGGGCACAAAGAAAAGAAAATGAAGCGGTGGGAGAGGTAGGAAGATCGGGGGCGGAGACTAAGTGAGGAGTGGAGCTGTACGGCTCAATGGAGGGAGAAGTTACAAAAAACAAAAGAAGCGCGAAAGAGAGATATGAAGAGAGAAGGGGAGGTGGTGGTGTTGGCAGTAGTCGATGGTTAAAAAAAAACGGCGAAGAAAGTGATGCCGGTGGAAGAAAGTCGGAACAATTGGGGTTGACTCCGGGGAACGGCAAAAGAACGGGGAAGTTTTTAAAGAAAGGGAATGGATGGTATGGGGAGGGGAGAAGCTTGCCGGAGGAGGAGGGGCAATGAAAGCTCTTAGGGTGGGAAATGTGGGGGAGGCGCTAAATTAAGCGGGAAAACATCTGCTTTTCATTCATCTCTCGCGCCAAGACTCGAGACACCTTTAAAAATTAAAAGGAAGATCTTAAAGATGAGTCTCTCTCTTTTGCTCTCACACCTCTCTTTTTCCACCTCTCTCACTCTCCCTCCTCCGCGAGGCATTGAAAAGAGCGTTCTTGACACAAATAAGGTCGAGAATCCTTAAAAGCCTTGGTAAAAAATTAAGATACAGAGTGGCGCTTTGGGTGAATGAAAAGAGGTAACAAGTCTAAACAGGTGAAATGTGTTTATGTGGCTTTAAAGAAAACAAATCACCGCTGATAAAGAATAAATTGTGAAATAAATGCTTTCATATATGTTTACGCAACATGGGCAAATATTAACCAAATAACCAATGGCCAAGTGGAGTGATAACCCGAGCAAACGAGCACTAAGGTAGACAGTCAAGACGTAAAATACAACATTTAAAGAGACGAATAAAAGATTTTTCTGCAGTTATTAGCCCCATTAGATGGCTTTCCAGGTAGTTTGCACCAATTATATAATGACAATCACGCCATAAAGTTTAATTTCAAAGTAAAACAAATGAAATTTTACCATTCAATATTCAAAATTGTGTTCTTACGATTAGTGTGTATATGTACATGTATGATGTACTCGTCAATATAAATTACATCTTGCAGTAAATACATCAATTAAAATGTTTATAATTGGCGTTCCAAAACATCACATAAGTACTCTGAGTTCAAGGTAAAATCGGATGTGAGTAAAGTGGATAAAATTAAATAAGTATACTTATATATAGTATTAATGGAAACTTAATATCACATTCTTTAAAGAAATACCAATAAGGTACCAATATAAAACCAAAATTATTATGGTTTGAGATGAAATTGTGAGTTATAAATTTGTTTTAAATAAAATAAATTTCGCTATTAGAAAATTATTAATTTTATTTTTATTTGAAAGATAACTAATTTTCATACAAATACAAGGTATTCAAAGATGCACCAACGGAAAAGAAAATATAATTGAAAGGGGGCAATACAAAAGCTCAGGATCTTAATTTATAGTCTTAATGCAGTTTTTCCCGTTTATCATCAATATGATATATATCTGAAAGTAATGAAGAGAATTCTAGGTACAAAATTACCGAGAACTACTATTTAGTCCTTTAAACCACTAATTGACCGACATAGAAAGGTTGCATTTCTAAAATCATGCCAAAGGATTCAACACTTACGTAAAATGCGTAATACACATACCGCTATTGATAAAGTGTACTTGTAAAGCAAAAAACTGATTAAAAGCAGAAGAAGATATACCCTTGAGTTACCCTCAAGGAGTATCCCCATACGTGTCTTCCATAAATCTAAAACCTTGCAGTAAATAGAATATTCGTTTTAAGTATTAATTGCTTCAGCGATAGTATTATGCGATATATCAATACAGTAGTATTTGTAAGGTGATTGCACATTCTTATTTCATTGAATAATACCGTAGGCGTATACATGAATCAGTGCAATGGCTCAAACTTTGTCCTACTAATGATAATAATGGGAAGTACTTAACTTCTACTATGCCCAATTCGATTTTCTAATTTATAATAGGAATAGCCATTGTTCATTAGTTAATGTGCTTGATATCACTGTATGGCATATTTGTAACAGTCGAAAAGCTAAATATAGATAGCTGTTAAATAGACCGAATTAGTGAGGTCGTTTCATCCAACGCCGAGGCCTTAATTTAATATCCTATTGATGGGTTTTCAGTCTTATTCCAATACTTGCTTGAGTGTCGTGTAGAAATCACCTCAGGTACACCGTCCGACGTATGGCATTCTATATTTTAACCTTGGGTACGAATAGAACGACGCCGAAAACTGAATTCTCTACATAATTATTATTGCTTCTAAAATACCGATTAATCCAAACTCTTAGAGAAAATATAAAATTAGCTGCCGAAAGAACCCTACAATAATCCATTAGAAATTTAATTGCATTTTTTAATTAAATCTTAGACCAATTTTTTTCAATCGAATTTCGGAATTAAGCTGTGAATCATAGTTTTAATTTTTGTGCAGGCGCAAATAATACAGAGGTAATTTTTAATTATCGCAAAAAAACTTGGAATTTTATTTCTGTTTCTTGAAATCAGTCTGCCAGTGCAGCCCTAACACGGGAACATTGAAAACCTGTATCGAGGCAAAAGAAAAATTTCTAGAAAAATATTAAAGTTGAATGGAAAATGGGATAACGTAAAAATCGGACTAGGAGACAAATGTATTTGAAAATAAATATAAAACGCTATACGCCATAGGGTATGCAGTGCATCCGGTTTTAATGTACGAGGGTCATCCGGAAAGTAGTACCCGTTCGTGCCGCATGAAGTGCTGACGACGCGAGTAGCCGCTGGACGAGGTCAGATAGCTTCAGTGGCTTGTCTGCCTTCTCTGAGCCAAGTTGCGTGACGCTAGCATTGCCTGTGTTGTTTCTGTGATTGTTTACAATGTTTAAAAAAATTGAGAACGCCGCCAGTTGTGAAGTGAGGGCAGTGATTAAATTCCTCAATGCAAGAAACGTTCGCCCATGTGATATTCATCGCCAATTAAAGGAGGTGTATGGAGACAATGTAATGGACGAGTCGTCTGTTCGGCGGTGGTGTCGCAACTTCAACATGGGGAGGGGGAACACACACGACGATGAGCGTTCGGAGAGACCGTCTGTCATTACAGACCAACTGGTGAGCTCAGTTGACGAATTCGTGAGGAACGATCGGCGCGTCACAATTGATGACATCTGTGAGCATTTTCCCAATGTTTCTCGAACAATTGTTCATGAAATTGTTAAACACCATCTGCATTATGCAAAAATTTGTGCAAGATGGGTCCCTCGCGTATCTCAATGAGCTGGCGGCGAAGGACTATGCAGCAGGAATACAGAAACTTGTCACACGTTATGACAAATGCCTTAATTTGCTTGGAGATTATGTTGAGAAGTAGTTTAAAGTATCCTCTTTCAAATAAATTTTTTTATGTTTGTTAATATTTACTTTTGTGTCTTTATTTCACGAACGGGTACTACTTTCCGGATGACCCTCGTACAACTGAAAAATATCATGCTACACCATGGACAAAGCAATAGTACGTACAAAAGGCATCCCGGTAGGCAAAGGCTGTAACTATCAATCGATGAATACCATCATACTATGATTTTCCCAATGGAACAAATACGATGGCAGACTCGTGCATCTTATTTTCACCCCTTCAGCTATAAACGTCATTTTACACTTACTCCCCAGATGTAGAGAAGTGGCTAACATTTCAACTGACCACGGAATAACCGCTGAAACGTTAAAAAATGTCAGTCTTTTATAATTTATCAAAGTTATTGTATTTCTTTGTAAGTTGTGCGTGATTCAAAAAAATATTACAGTAACATCCGGGTAGCTATTTCTTTCAGAGTTATATAAGTTCTATTTAAGTATGCTATGAGAAGATACTCGACGAATTTTTTAAATCACTCTCTCTATAGAATCCCTAATACGTTACGTATTAAACAATGAACCAACTTCTCCCAACATTGTACGACGGTTTCTCTGTTACTCTTTCCTCTTGTGCGTTCATCCATTTTTCTGGCCTTAGATGAAATCGTTACCGAACGTCATATGTCTTGACTAAATAATCAGGGCATTCTGTGGCATAAACCTTCCTTTGATTTCGGTGGTAATTAGGTTTCCTCAATACTCTAATTGGTGGAGCATCAGTTCAACAAGTCGAAGGTCCGCGGTTGAAGTGCCTTTGAACGAAGCATTTTTTGCTGGGAATCCGCTTTCTTCTACCCACCCCTCTGGCCTAGCATGTGTCCTACATATGTTTTTTTCTTTTCCCGTGACCTTTATCTGTATGAATACGTTTTCGCTATCTTGATTTTTTTTGTGTTTTACTAAATAAATAAATATTTGTATTTATTTATATATTCATTTATTTGTCTGCATACGTATTTAGTCATTATTGAGCTCATTATACAAGTATGTACTTGTACGGTATAGATCATCCGGCTACATCAATTGCCGAGTTTAGAAGTTATTAAAATCCTTGAGTAAGTAAATAGTAATTAAGTGTTCCCGAAGCGAATAGCCTCAATGTACATATTATTTTCTTATTTGAAAAGAATACCCACTTTGATATTTCCTGAAGAACCAATTACAATGACAACATAGTTTCTCAGTATTAATAGCAATTATAATAATTTCCCAAAATCAAAATCTGATTTACTCTCAAATTTTAGTTTTGGTAACTGAAAACGCATTGAAATTAACGGCCAACCTTTACACGAACTACTGGGATTATCATGATTAACATATAAGGAAAACTGTTTTTAAATTTAAAACGCTGCTTTCAAATTTAAAAAAATAAAACATGTATCATTAAACTAATTACTGGTCATAAAGAAAACTACGATCCCTTTATTCTAGAAAATAGGAGACACATTCATCACTTTATAATCATCTGAAACGTTATTTTCAAACACCCTTCTCTAACAGACGTTAAAGAGACTACAAGCCCCGAGATCGCAAGATTGTAAATTGCAATTTAGGAGCGGAATGAGGGGATTAAAGACAAGATACGTCTTTGAGAAGGTGAGGGACAAATACAGGGGCATGTTTTTCCGCGAAAATCATTTCCGCAAATCCCGCTCCTTTTTCCAAAAAAAAGGACAATCAGGGATTTTCACCCCTTTTCTCAGCTAGTCCGAGACGCACGCACGGGCATTTGTGTTTGCAGGCTTTCGTCTTGGGGCAGAGTAGAAGAGAGGAAATTTTGTGCGGAAGAGCGAGGGGGAGAGAAAGACAAGACATATCAAAGTCGAGCATTTCTACTCCCCCTCTCCTTCTCCACCACGAAGATCGCATCAATCACCTGCCCATATTTTTTGCAAACTGGTAAAAAAGAGGAGAAAGATGACTAGTTGTTAGGTAGGGTATTCTACAAGAGAGATAACCACACGGGAAGAAGAAAAACTCTTCCCATCTTCTCCCATCCCTTTTCCTTCTTCATCTGACGTCACTCCCGCCACTTCCTCGCTCCTCTCATTCCACCTCCCTCCCCCTGTGCTACCCTCCTATCCACCACTCTCATCTCCTCTCTAACCGCGCAAAACCATCTCCTCCCGCGAGACACGAAAAAGTCCTCTCTCTCCCCATCCCTCCTTGCTCCTCCGACCGTCATTTGTCTCGCACTAGCTCGCATCCATCTTCCGCACCGAGCCTGCCACGGTTCTCATCCGTCTCGCCCCATATCTGCTGCCAACCCCCACACCTCTGCCCTCCCGGCCCACCCGCCACCTCTCCTAGCCCCCTAGCATCGACCCATCCTCTTCCTCCTCCCGCAAAAGACTCCATCTCACACGCACTGCCATCCTTAAGATTACCCTCACCCTATTCGACCGATTTCTCTCCCTCCCTGCCCTCAACCTCGGTATTCTTCCTTCTTAACTTCAGCATATCTTCGAGTTAAAAGCAGATCTTTAAACCTTGCGCCTCGATCGAAAGGGACCAAAGAAGAGCGGATCGTGAGCGTGCTCAAGTTAGTTATTTCACCCACACCTACTTGTGTATGTTTTTTGGGCCTATCTCACAACACTCATTCTCGAGCACCAACGTTCCTCACAGCCGCCACGTCTCCTCTCTCACAGCACTGGTGTCACCCGCCCACATCCCAACCAACTCACTTACTAAAAAGAAATTTCCTTAAAAAGGTAATAGCCCTATGTCTAAAGGTAACAATTTCCAGAGAGTTATACGTTTCTTCGTGATGACTTCCAGGTCCCGCCGGACTTCAAAACACACCGTCTGGAAGCTAGGGGGCGAGCTTATATTTGAAAGGTTTCCAAAAAGAGTCCACCACTTAGTCATGAATAGCATCCCTCGAATTGGTTTTCTGAAAGGGCAAGGAGGAAAAGTTCTCGCCTTGTGTATTCAGCATATAATATGATGGGGACATAATCCATTCTTCTTATCATTTGGTGCCGTATACATATACGCCGTTTTCACTCACTATACGCGAGCAAAAATCAACACTCTTTAAATCTTCCCACATCCCTTGAGCTCGAAAGCATACTTTTCACTGCTATCTACTACATGCATACGCACATGAAACCGAGTTAAGGAGATTTAACACCGTGCTTTCTCATAAGGCGTCTATCCCTCCCCTGAATTTCTACGATGCGTTTACCCACCCTCCCCCCCGAGATGCTGTTATGTCCGCCCATTTGTTCGGAATGCCGCCGTATCCTCTGAGAACACCTGCCCCGCCCTCAAGGTATCATCCTAGGACCTTCTTTTTCTCCATCACGCTCTTATGGAAGCAGCCAACGCCCCCGTTCCCCCATGCTCCCTCCTCTCCCCAAACCACCCTACCCCCAAACATTCAGACTCCCAATCCCGCCGCCTACGTCTTCCCCTCTCTCCCTCAGAGGAGATGCTTTACACACTTGAGTTTGTCATTTATCCTCGGCCCGAGACGTCAGCCTGAGCCAGCGACGCTCAGTCACTGCCTATCCAGGGCCGTCTGGTGCAAGGAGGAGAGAGTACCAAGACGGGTACCCCCAAAACTCTCGATCACGCAATGTAAGCAAACAAAAGGTCATCGAGTTATCTCCAGAGATCACACTCTTTCTCCCAAAACCATTCTTTCCACCACCCCTTCAATCCTTGGACTTGTCATTGTCTCCACCCTCCAATCTTACCCATCCCCTCAGGGCACATATTTTTTTCTCAACTTGCTCAACGCAAAAGATATTCAAGCAAATTTTTACGTTATCTATCGCACTTAAAGAACGATCATGAGGAGTTTCTCTATTCACGAAATGTTGCTTTAGCTCATTCAATGGCTAAATGGCCATCTATTGTAGTCCAAGAATAAACAACCCATATATATATATATATATATATATATATATATATATATATATATATATATACCCTGCGTATCCCCTTAAACTATGAAGAAGTAAAATATAAATGTAAAAAGGAAACACTTAAAATTCGTACCCAATTCGTCACAAGAATGGAGTTCGTTTTAAACATGGAGTGTAATAAACGTTAGAAGGTAGGAAAAATAGGTCGTAGGACAAATTGAAAATCACGAAATAATTAAAGTCAACATTTTATGAAGTTACGATATTTAGTATCGATTCTTCTACAAGCATGGCAGTTTGAAAAAACTGTTTTAGCTTTTCATTTTCACATATATTATAATTTATATTTAACCGACTTGGTCACCTTCCTATATGAAAGATCTGGTGCTTTCCCGGCGTATTAGTTGGGTGAATTCTTCTCGGGTCTTCCACCGGGTCAATGGCTCCATAGCTGCCGACGTTTCGATTCCCGACTCGGTCATCGTCATCAGGGCTGATTGCCGTTCCGCCAAAAGAACGGCAATCAGCCCTGATGACGATGACCGAGTCGGGAATCGAAACGTCGGCAGCTATGGAGCCATTGACCCGGTGGAAGACCCGAGAAGAATTCACCCACCTTCCTATAATTTGAGGGAGGAAACCTAGGTTCACCTAGGAAATAATGGGGCATTATTATCTCAAATCAAGATTTTTTCTAAACGGAGTCAAAGTTCAGTCCAACAACATTGTAACGCATTGAAAACGATCATTTAAATGTAAGTACGCCACAGGTGCTACCCGACAAAGTCTAGTCTTTAAAAGATCGAACGAGAGATCACTTAATTCGCAAATATTTCCGTTATATCTGAGTTCTCTTTCCTCTCCTGGACTTAAAAGCATTATCTCCTTTACAATTTGGGAAAACTCTGTGTCATTAATCACCTCACGCCAAGTCTTTGGAGAAATACGGATCGCTATCCTTAAATCTTTTGATGGAAATGAGAAGCCTCGAGCAAAGAATTGATGAAAGATAATGTGTGACCACAGAAGGTGCATAGAGGTAAAGAGGAGATTTTCTTATTTTTTCGTAGTTGGATGGGAAAACTAAAAGCGTCAACTGATATACCAAAGGAACATGGTGGTTTTTAAAAGAGTTATCGTCAAAGAAAAGGACGGAGACGGAACTGTAATAGTTACAACGGACATATTAATTTTGCATTTCTTTCTTCTTGCGATGTTTCTTTTCCTCACCAATGACCAAGAGCACATTTGATAACTAAGGGCAACATAATACATTCATCAGGTCATTAAAAGTTTTCTCCCCACATCTACAAGGATAAGGAAAGCATTAGCTTAAAAATCATCTCTGCTTACAGTTTATTCTCAAAAATCCTTTTTTAGAAATGTCCCTTTTCTTTTGGAATGGTATGGATATTGCACTCGCCCTATTAAGCAGACTCAGTCCGCGGAGATAATGTCGACCATATTCAAAAGTGCAAAAAAACTAAAAATTCGCTTGGGAACGACGTTTTATAAATTGCTGTTGCGAGATACGATACATGGAGAACGGAAAAAGGAAGCGTAATGATGAACTCTTAATATGATTTATGTTCCACATTAATGTCTCAATTATTTCACAGTTTAATAAGAGAAATAATACTATACCAAAATTAGAATCATTTAAATAAAAAATTAGTTCACTTGTTCTCCCTTATGGTTTTCAAATCTGTCAATCAAAATTATTTTAGTTAGATGTCACTGGCATTGAAAAAATACCAAACCTGCGGAGCGTAGATTTTGTCCAAAATCAATCAGTTAAGGATAAGAAAATACATCATAAAAGTAGAAAATATCGAAATGCGTACTAATTTCATACACGCAAGCTGCAAGCACACCAATACAGATTACATTCAGAAAATGACTATTGATACTACTAATGATTCTCATGGGACCTCAACACATCTACTTCTCTAGAGCTCTCAAAGTCATTTTTTACGTGAAAGCAGTACATTTAATTCTACACCACATATGGAGAAAATAAAAATGATGAAACAATAGTGACGAAAAGGAAAACGCCTACCTTGATAGATTAGAACTCCAAAAACGTTCCTTGATTCGAAAGCGTGAGCATATAAAAACCTCAAAATAAATACAAAGGAAATAATGTACTTTGATTATTTTAATGTATTTTCCTTCCTTTAGCATGCAAACGTTTGCTCCGCACTAACAGCTGGGTGTCTATTCAAATTAGTGTGAAGGGATTTACATAAAAAATCGGAAGTATAATATTTGCGATTCAAAAACTTGGCATTTCATGGAATAAAACATAACATGGTGTTGTGCTCTAAGCAAGTCTTAGCTAGCAAATCTAGAAACACCGAATAACCTCTGAGAACGCGAATCTCGAAACTACCAGACCATTTTCGTGTTTTAATGGAATTTTATATGATACCGGTTAGATTTGCACATTATTACATATTAGAATCACCTAAACGCGTATATTACTCTGAAGATGGCACTCAAAATTGCTTCATAACAATTGAATCAGAATTTTAACCTCTAGAAAGGTTAAAACCAATTATGCGAGCGATAAAAATCAGGCGTTGGAAGAACTTAGAAATGAAGACTTAAGAGTTGCATTGCATAAAAGACTTCTATTCAAACACTTATGATTTAAAAATGTGAATATATAAATTTTATGATTTATCAAACTTTTAACAGATTTCCTGGACATGCTACATTTTAGTTAAGCAAATTGTAAATAAAATACCTCATTTTACGGTGAAACGCTGAAGGCTTCATTCAGAAGTTCTTCCATTAGTATAGACCTCCACTAAAGTGTTGGCCTCAACTTCGCCAGTTTATTACGTAATTGAATCAAAGGAGGTGAATTCCAGAAATTACCCAAAATCAGAAAAAAATTTAAATAAAACATGGCATTTTAAATATATATCGGCTTGAATAAGAGCAAAAAGGAATAAGGAAATGTAAGGCTCGAAGGAGAACAAGCGATTTTTAGCATCAAAAAGGAGAAACACGAAATACAAGATGAAAGATAGGCACAGTGTCACAGGAGGTTCAAACAAATACACGCATATCCCTATTACGGAATCCCATGCCCTCCCTAACCCCTTAGCCCTCTCTCTCTACACATCTAAGCCTCTTTCCCTGGGCCCGGTTCCTCAAAGGAAGCCTCCCCAAAAGAATCAGGAACCGTCCCTTCTCCATCCCATTCCTCTACCATCGTCTCCATCCACTTCCTCTTGAGATTCCCTCATATCGAGGGAAAGGAAGGGCGCGGGGAGCGGGATGCAGGATCTCCCTCCCCCTGGCTCTCATCTTTTATATTTCTTTTTATCGTTTCTTCTCTCACCTCTCGGGGCGCCTCCTTATCTCATGTCGCCCCTCCTTCCATTTTTCCCTCAACCCTCATGGCATCTCACATATACTACAGTCACAGTCCACCGTTCCCCCCTCTCTCTCCCTCTCTCCCACCAAACTATCCTCTCTCTCTGCTGCCTTCCTACACCACCCTCCTCCTTGGTCGCCCACATACTTCAATCCCTCCTCCGGACCCTTCCCTCTGCGCCGCGGCATATTTCCTACACCGCTCCACATCCGCCCTCCCCTCTTTACATTCTCTCCCACGCGATACAGCGCGTCTCGCTCAAACTGCGGAAAGAGAAGGAGATTGGGAAAAGAGGGTGGAGCAGGGTGGAAGGTGGGAACGCGAAGTGGGAGGTGGAGTGAGGGTTGGATAAGAGAGGGAGGGTCTTTCCATCCTCTCCTCCCTCCTCCCTATATCTCGACGCCCTGCTACGTCCCGTATAAATAGAAAAAAAAGACAGCGCGGCCCGGATATTCCATCATGGCGGACCCAACTACAAAAACCGCGGACGTGACCGCCTTTTCTGGAGAATATTCCATCCAGCCCGCCACCCCTTTCTCCACTTCGAGAGAAATAGGGGAGAGATGAGGGGCGTTCTAGCAGACTCACCCTTCCCCCTCACCGTCCTCTTACATACACCCGTTCCGTCTCTCCTCCCCGTCATCAGGTTCTCCCACCACGTACGGCCCAAAAAGCGACCAACCGACCCCCGCCACCAGCCGGTAGCTTAAGAGTGCTTTCGCGATATATTGGGGAGGAGGAGAATACAGAGAGAGAGAGAGAGAGAGAGAGAGGGAAGCCCTCCTCCTCTTTTCAAGATTCTCGTTTTCGAAAAAAAACGGTAAAGGAAGAAAGAAATATATTAAGAGAGGGTTGTAGTAGGAGTAAAAAAAGAGATATTAACGAGCGAAAGGAGTGTGTCTTTTGTTTTTCGCGGTTTCACCTCCCCGAAATGGTGCTCGCAAGAGGAACACACACATGCACACGCACATGATTGCCCGCAAGACTTTCGTTCGGTTTTCTATTATCCTTTTGCGTTCATCTTTTTTTATTCCTTCCCTCTCAGTCCTCAAACGTGCTCTTCCCCTCACCACCCTTTCCTCCTTATCCCCTGCCCCCTCCGACGTGTATGGAATAGCTTAGTAGCCGAAGGAAAACCTCGCAAAATCGGTGGTTATTTAATCAAACGGAGCGGGGAAGCGAAGAGAGGGAATTCTGAGCGAACCGAAAAAGAATCCATCCAATACCACCACAATGTGGGCGGGGTATCGCAAGCGGGAGTGCAAAAATTATCCACTCCAGAAATGTTGGGAAAAAGGAAGCAGCACGTTGTTGGAAACGAAGAAGCCGACCGATGTGATGAGATTTTTTCTATTTACTTTTCGAATTATATCAATAATTAAGGATTGATATTTTTTCTCCCGGGCGTTGTTTTGCATTAGACCACATCTCAGTGGTTAACATGGTCGGCGACCAGACAAAAAGTAGCTAGTTTAAATCCTGTAGACTTTTCCGTTACCCTTAATATTCGTCTATGATGTGACTTCCAAATTGTTACTAAAAACCGACCCTTTAGATGACAATTACTTTATCAATTAAGGTTCTTAAAACATTATAAACATTTTCGCCAAAAGATAATTCTTCCTGTTCGCAAAATATTTTTTATTTTTCTTTTTACTGTTCCATGTGATAATATCATAATTTTTGGTACAATCACACAAAATACGATGGCTTAAATACAATTAGCGACGATGCCACTTCTAATCGGTAGCCAATCAAAACTATGACATGTAGTATTATAAATTGCATATTATTAACCTAAAAACTCATCCGTTTTACTTCCTCCGGCAATAAGGGTCACACTTGTTAAGTACCTATCAGGAAGTCCACTTTTTTCAAGTTATATTTTTCAAAAGTCTCCGTCTTGTCTCCCACTTTCCTTTTTCTTTCTCTTTCTCGTTCTGCCCCCCCTCTCCCTCGAATATCCCCTTCACACTCCCCTCTCCTTTTCCTCTGACACCTCCGGAGCAGGCGAACACATCTTTCTTAATTTTTTTTCCTTCGCTTTCAAATTCGACCCTCCTTCCTTCGTCTCGGCCTCGTTTTTCTTTCTCACCTCCACTCTTACCCATTCCATTTTCCCCAGGAATCGAAGCGCTCGAAACAAGATTTCTAACATCTTCAAACTCCTTACGACCTCCGTGGACTCCTCTCATCCCAGAGCTAGCTTAAAAAATAATGCAAAAAATAAAAGAGATGCATAAAGACAATGCAATAAATAAAAAAAAGTAAAGGATGTGAATGAAAGAAGATTCAAGAGTAGGGAAAGAACGTGAAAGGGAAAGAGAATGACCGAAGAGTGACAATTTTTGGGTAGTGATCACAACGTCGCAGTTGGTAATACTGGGCAGCCGTAAACATAAACATACTGATGATATGAGAAATGATAATAAGAGCTACGGGAATAAGTTGGGAATTCAAACAATAAAAGCGAAGTTTAATCAAATTGTAAACCATGAATCAGCTTCCATCGCAGCAATGATTCACATAATATGATGATGAACGAATGAATACCACCGTAGCACAAAGTTGAGGCGGCAACGATTAGAGAATCAAATTATAAGGAAGAAATATGAAATATACATGTGTGTGTGTGTATATACATATATATATATATATATATATATATATATATATATATATATATATATATATATATATATATATATATATATGTATATATGTATATATATATATATATATATATATATATACATATATATATATATATATATATATATATATATATATATATGTATATGTGTGTGTGTATATATATACATATATATATATTTATAGTTTGAATAAATATATACAAACTATGATGAGTGAAACAGCAGGAAAGGGGGGAGATGCTTAATTTGAATTCGCGCCAGATGAAAAGGGAAGGAAGTGCAGAGGTTGAGAATATTACGGACGAACAACAAGATGGAATTCCAAAGCTGAAGAAAATCAGTAGTAAAAGAATAACATGCTTGAAAGTGGAAGACAGGTAGAGAGAAGACGTAGGAAAAGAATATATGATGGACGGAGCCTGAAAATATATGGAAAACCGTGAAAAACATTAGATATTTTTCAAAAAGAAGCGCAAACTGAAAAATGATGAAAGAATGGGAAGGCGTAAAAAAATGTATTCGGAAGAATAAGAGTAGAAGCAGCGCCGAAAAGGGGGAAAATACTGAAGGCTTGGGAACAGGAAAGTGAGTTTTTTTTCGAGAAGACGGCTGGTTTTGGAGTGGGGAGGAAGTATGGAGGCGAGGGTTAGTCGGGGAAACAGAGGGGGGGACGCACTGCGTTTGAATGGTCATCTGAAAAGGAAGTAAGAATAAGGCGACGAAAGGAGATGGCATGGAAGGAGAGGAGAAGGGGGTGACGTTGGTAGTCGAGCGTTGGCCGGGTAGGAAGAGGAGAAGCGCTCTCGGATATGTGTGGGTGGTGTGCTATTTCCCAAAGGGGTGAGGTACGTGAGGGATAAGGAGGACCGCGCATTCGAGGGATGATGGTGTGAGGGGGCGGAAGAAAGATGTGTGGGAGCTTGGAGGGGGTGGGGACACTGGAAAGTGGGGGTGGAGTAGGGGCAGGGGCGTAATGGGGCCTCCTACATCCAGGGGACGTGAGATGGTGGACCCGACTTGAAGGGAAATGTGAGGGCGAGAATGATCAAGGGTGAAGGGGGAGGGGGAAGAGGCTTCCGAGATAGGGGTGGAGGAGGGAAGGAGGCTTGGTGAGCCGGGAATATATGTGGAGGGAGAGACGGGGATGAAAGGGAGGAGTGGGGGAAATGTGGAGGCGCTAGGGATCGCAAGGGATAGTGGGTGGGGGTGGATGGGATGGATAAGAAGGAACGTGGTTGCCTGGGAGATGAGATGGGATGGAGAGGGCGGCAGGGACGAAGGAGATGGGAATATTTTTGAAGGGTCGAAGCAAAAGAGGATATTCTTAAGGAGCCACCGGCTTGGAAGGAGTAAGAGGGGGCAAGAGGGAACAGGGTTGGATAGGAAGGAAATGAGAAGAGGGAGAGCAATGAGATTCGGAAAGGGCGCCGAAAAAAACCTCCTCTAGGCCATCCCATACAGACAATGAAAACGTGAAATATTTTATTCGAAAATCAAAAAATTACAGAAATTCCAGAATTTCCCATTTATTAGGGTAAAATATGGTGTACCTTACATCCCATTATAATGTACGGTTTATATTTGTCAATAAGTAATGAAACCTGACCACGGATCAAATAATTTTAATTCATGGCATCCAACATTAAAATTTCAAAAAAGCACCTTTCTTAAAAAAATATTTTCAACTACTTAGTGTAGGTATAACTTTTATAACACTAAACGCATCAGTGAAATAGGGTTGTTTCCAGAGATATACGCACCGTGAACATTTCATCTCAGCTTAGCAAGAAGAATTCTGCATGTCCGGGTTTTCACCGCGTTGTTGTTTGAAGCCGACAACAGTTTCGCCGAAGTTTCATCCGGCGTTTCCTCAATAAGAAACCACGTAAACGTTACGCTAATTGGTTGAGTCGCGTTCGCATTGCACCCAATTTTGTTTCATCTTGCTTTTCATGTTTCAAAACATTTTAGTATCGTACCCTCTGTCAATATTGCCATTGGATAAATAAGAAAAACTTTAATTCTACTTCCTTGCTTCATGAAAATGATCTCATTTTCTCGATAAAATTGTAGCAGTGTAGAGTACGAAGAGCTTTTTCCGCGAACTCCAAGGGAATTCCCTGAAATTTAGGTGCATATCAACCGTGTGCGTTGGGCTCGCTTTGTTCCTTCCCCTAAGGGGATCTCAACACAAGGATTTCTTTCAAATTGCTAAGTTTCTATGCTGTCCCTTAATGTTAACAGTGATGGCTGGCATACTAAAGAAATTCCGAAAGATGCTATTTTCAAGATAGTTTTTCGAAGAAATTTACATGGCTTTCAGTATTTACACGCCTTAACGGTAATCATAAATAGTTAGTGATTAATAACTTCCCAAAACCCTTACATTCCTAAAACCTCATTCTCTTGGCATTCGTCCATAACCCTCTTACTGCGAAAACACGAACAAACACCATGTGACACAACTGAAGGACGCTTAAGTCATATGGTGAAAGTACTAAAATAAAATATTTCCTATATCTTGCACAAAACTCTATACAGACAATTAACAAATAAAAAATACAATTATTCATAATGGGTATAAATTTCCCTGATTTGAAAATATCTGGGTAACATTTAAAACCTAAATAATTTGATTCTTTAATCAATATAATAAGAAAGTGTTGGTTGCTTCCCAAAAGAGACAATGATATATTTTAATAGGGGAAAACTTAATTACTTGCCGAAAGTGCTCGTTAGCAGAGGATTTAACCACACTGAAAATCGTAATCAACATCATATTTTGGGACGGTTCGGAATCCCTGTAAGATTCGGGGATCACTTTCTTTAACATTATAAGTCCAGTAATTGGTGAGGAGGAGAAAACCAAAATATAATACCTCTACTTACAGGAAAAGAAATATTTCGACGAAGAGGTCTCAGCATGTTCATAATGAGGGATGTCTGAACCGAGAACCAGAAATAACAACCGGAAAAAAATAAACGAAGGAAAAAAGGCAGAGAAATGTTAGGGGTTATGGTGAAGGGGAGCGGAGAAGAATGGAGATGATGATGGGATATCTGCTGCCGGAGGGGACACGTGATGGCCCTCAGTGTCAACGCGATGTCTACCCGCCTGGCGCAGTCAGCAACCCTCAAGTCAGTGGCGGAAGAAAATATGGAAGTGCGGACAAAAAAATGGGTACCAAAAAATAGCTGATGCAAGAGCAATAAAAATACTGGGCATACATTTGAAAAAGTAGAAAATAAATATTGCAAAAACTGCAGAGAGCATAATTTAACCGTAAAATGTCACTTCATGAGGAGCATATGGGATAAAGAAGGGATAATAAAAAGAATTCTGCTTAAAAACTGCAAGGATATTTACAACACATCGGCTCTTTTCTCGTTGCTTGCATTTATAAATGTAAAATCCGAAAATGTTATTTTTCAAAGGAAAGTTGCAATCGCTAATCTAAGTTGGTGATACAGGGTCCATTTAATGAAATGTATAAGAAACAAATGAATAGAAAAATGTCTATACACAACATAAGGGAATAAGAATACACAATGTTAACTCTTTTTGATCCTCACTCTCAAAACAACGCGAATTATAATCAACGTTAAAGAAGCGAGTTCAATTTTGGGAGATTTCATTCAACTAAGAGGGTGATAAATTAGCCATTGAAAAAGAGATTTCACTGGCATTTTTGGAGACAAATGCATCATTCACATTGATGCATTTTTCTTGCATAATTCTAAAAAACAATGCATATGTATTTCTATTTTTTGCAAGGTATTAAATTTTACCAAATCCTTAGACTATAACTTCGTAAATAATACAAGTTAATGGGAATATTCCAAAAACAACAGTGCATTGCTATTTTTATGTAACACCCATGATTATTAATCGTTGATGGAAATTTATTGAAAAGTATGTGGAAACAATTTTCTCACGTCGAATTATTGTACATTTAATATATCTCATAAAACTTTCGGAGCAAGAAATAATACTAAGTATATAAGGCAATCTCAATACCCTGGCGTGCCGGCGTAATACTATATATTCTAATTCTTTCTTGTTATTCAATTTTTGATAATTTTATACTACTTTTGCAAAAGTATACGTTGGGTACTATAACATTTCGGGGTATTCTACCATAAGTAACAGAGAAGGTTAGCAAAAATTCCCAAACTTTTGTTTCAGGGCTCGATATGTTTCCATCATTAGACAATACATACTATCACTTGCAATCAAATGACAGAAAAACGTACAACTACTTATTTGGGTGACTTTAAACGGGTCGAATTCTGCGAAATATGTTCTCCCCGGAGCCTTAAAAGTTTCGTTCTACCAAATTTGGAAATTTGGAAAATAAATGAAAACATGCGCCTTCTTATTCATAAACTCGCAGGGATAAGGATCGAGACGGAATATGTCGCCAAGCATTTCCCCCTCTATTGCGATGAAATAAATAAAAGTGTGGGGGAATGTATTTACATTCCTCAAAATAAGGAAAAGGAAACACTAGAGACACTCAGGGAAATATTGGACGTCTCTCAACCTTTCCACCCTTCCCTCTTCCCATGCCACCTCCGAACCTTTTTCGCCTCCCTTCCTTCATCCCTTGCTCCTACCTATAACGCTCATCCAACCAACCCAAACTTCCCGTATCCCTTTACTCCTGCACAAATACACGAGCATACACACACACACAAACCCTGAGAAGCAGAAGGACCTCCATTGGGAGCATCGTGCCACATCTCTCCTCACCTTACCTCCGCCCACTCTGCGTCACGCGATCTGCGGGGAGGAGATGTGGTGGAGGAGGGATATGCAAAAGAGAAGAGGGAGCGCTGCGGGGAGGGAGGGAAACCCACCCATCCCAATATGGTGAGTCGCGGGTGTAATGGTTTTTCAATGGCTTCCTCCTCGGATGGGAAGAAAATAAGGAAAATAAATGTAGGAGGATCAAGGGGGAGGGAAGGGTGAGATAGTGGGAGAGGAAGGTACTCGGAAGAGAAAGCGCCGAATGGAGGGGGAGGCCGACGGTGAGATAAGTAGGAATGCTGGTAGCAGTGGGAGGAAATAGAGGGGAAAGGAAGGCTCTGGGTTAAAAAATGAATTAATGGGAAGGTGGCGGCGGCGATGGGCGGCGGGAGTCGACGGGACGGTTGGAGGTAAGTGATGGAGGAGTTGCGCATGAATAATTCAAGACAGAGAGATATCGCGGTTATCCAACCCTCATCTTTTACTCCCCCATCCCCGTTTCCAGTCTTCTCATCTCCCTTATGTATTGATATATACATAATCGCTCTATATATAAATACACATCGCAGTCTCTGCATGCCGTATTTATCTGAAAAATGACGACACCCCGCGCATGGTAATCTCTCTCCACGGATACATTTTGGAGGACACGTAAACCACAAACTTACTGTGAAAATGTTTAATTATTCTAATTAAATCAATCAAAAATACGAGTTACAGACAGATTGTTAACTAATTTTAGTCTTACTTTCATTGAATCATTTGATAATATCATTATTCAATACTGCCATAATATTTCACATTCCTGGTTAAACATCAAAATTCCTCATGTTGCACAACTCGTTTTGGAATAACATCACGTAAAAGGTTCCACTAAATCGCTTAATTTCCAGAAGTGCAAAAATTGGTTCGAGGTCTTGTTTATTAGTATAAATTACCTAATTAGGCATGCAACTTTAATATGGTCACGGAATTTTGTTGTGGGTTATCTATTGTTAATTAACATTCTGAATCAATTTGGTCCATTAAATTCATATAACGACCATTAAAGCAGTACTGAATATTCATAATTTAAAAGGATCATTCAGGGTATAATATATATTTCTATGTGTTCATACATACTTGTAAGTACCTACTGTTACTGATCAAATCTAAAATCATAGTGTTAACTCCATGCATATGAGAAGGGCAACAATGAATAAAATATTAGCATAAGAGTAAGTGAATAAAAATCATTAAGTTTTTCACAAAATCAAGTACATGGGAAGGGCCAGAAGTACTCGAACTGACCTAGAAATAGCGGTAGTTGTTCGAAAAATATCACTGTATTAGAAAGAATGCAATCTCTAAAGCACGTTTCAAGTTTGAAGACGCTACGTTGCTTAGTATTTGTTTAGCAGCCATCAATAGTGAACGGTTTAAGTGAATTTGTGAAATTGGAGAATATTGGTCATCTTTATGTGATACAATACTTTTCTTTGAAAGACCTCAGGCAGAGCAATATAAAAGCTGAACTGGATTCTACTACTTAGATGGGTGCCGCGTTTGCTCACACTCGAGCAAAAGCACTGTCGTGAGGATGTTACAATTGAGTGTTTAGCAAAGTTTCACAGCTACAAAGCGGAATTTTCGCACTGTTTCATAACCACGGATGAAACATGAGTCCATTACTTCACACCCGAGCCAAAAGAACAATAAAAACAATGGATTCAGAAGGGAGAACCGCCTCCAAAGAAGGCGAAGACTGATCCATCTGCAGGCAAGGTCATGGCGTCGGTTTTTTTTGGGGTTGCGCGTGGGATAATTTTCATTGACTATCCCGGAAAAGGAAAAACTATCAACGGCGAGTACTATGCAAACTTATTGCGACGTTTGAGAGAAGAAATCAAGCAAAATCGGCCGCATTTGGCTAAGAAGAAAGTGGTGTTTCATTAAGACAATGCATCAGCTCACAAATCCGTTATTGCAATGGCCAATATTCATGAATTCAAGTTTGAAATGCTACCGCATGCACCCTATTCGCCAGATTTAGCTCCTTCGGATTATTTTCTGTTCGCAAACTTGAAAAAAAAATCGCTCGGTGGTCGCAGATTTTTCAACCGTGAAGAAGTGATGTCGGCAGTTAATGGCTATTTTGAGGAGCAAGACAGTTCTTCTTATAAGAAGGGTATCGAACTACTTGAACAATGCTGGGAAAAGTATATAGAGTTGAAAGGAGATTTTGTTAAGAAATAAATACTTTTTTTCCAAAATGTTTGTGTTTTCTTTGTTGGGTACTTCTGGGATTATCCTTATTCTATCAAAATTGAATACATGCATACATTTCTTTTCTCATATTTTATTTATTTAGGCGTAGATTAGGGGGGAGTAGGGATTTTTTATGTATGGGTGTGGAGGATGACAAAGGTAAAATGGACAGATAGGAAAACAAATAAAGAAGTACTGCACATTAGTGGGAATAGAGAGGGTTGTTGGGTGACTCCAAATGAGGCAGGAAAGGTGGATTCGGAGCATTTCAATTGCCGATAGGAAGCTGATGACTATGATAGAGGAGAGAGCGTTTTGCAAGCGAGGTAGGGACAGGAAATAGATATTTATGTTGGTCGGCGTTACAGCAGATAAATGTACACAGCATTAAAAAGGGTTTATTGCAGTATGGGGTGTCAATTTGTGTCTTTTTAGACCAAGCTACGAAATGCAGCAGCATACAGTATCTTTGTCAATCCAAATCTACCTTCAATGGTAGACTAGTTGCTAAGATTCGGTTTTTATGTGCAAAAGAAGCATCAGCTACCCAAATTTATCGGGAGTCGTGCCTAGTTTAAGAACCTACAATAATGAGCAAAGGAAGGGTAAAACAATGGTGTCGAGACTTCAAAAAGGCCACACAAATGTGCATGATGTTGACGAAGTGGCAGATCCAGAATCCAGACCCATGAAATCGTTCGAGTGTACCAAGAACTACGATCCGATCGACGATTGAAGATAGTACTCTGGCTGATTAATTTCCTCTGGTTGTAGGTACCGCCATTTAGATTATAATTACAGAAAAGCACGGATATCAATAACTGAGTGCTAGATGGGTACCGGAAATGCTTACGGATCAACACAAAGAACAAAGAATGCTGACTGGAAGAGCATTTTTGGTCCACATTACCAGTCCTGATCCTGCACCTAGCGATTATTTCCTCTCCCTGCCCTTGAAATAGTGGCTTGGTGGACGACGTTTTGCAGACGGTGATGCACTAAACACAGCCGTTGTCAACTGGTACAATTCCCAGGCGGGGAATTTCAACGCTGGGGGGATTAAAGAACCTGGTGCGACGTTACAAAAAGGGTTTAAATATGAACAAAAATTATGGAGATTAGTGAAGTAGGTTTGCTGAAAACTAAAACCACCAGTAAAAGCTTTCTAATGAATATTTTCTAAAGACCAAACGGACCCAGCTACGAAAATAAACCTCGCTAATCGAGAGGCGCAAACAAAACCATAGGGACAGTAAATAGGAAGAGGACAAGGACTACAGACGAAATGATTAGAAAGATAAATAAGAGAGGGTAATGAAAGTATGTAAACATTGAGCAAAGTAGAAGGGAGTATAGAAAATTAAATAATAAACTGTGAATGAAAACTGATACAGTGAAAGAAGCGTGACGTAAGACGCAAGAATATATATGATATGATAGATAGATATGGAAAGTTCATTTAGGAAGGGTAGAATAGGTGCGCTGCAGGGAAAGTTGAAAGCACTGTACAAATATCTATGCTCAATATAAAAAATTTGTCAGAAAAATAATTAAATGAACCAGCAAAGATCCACGAGGAATGGGAAAAATAGAGGATATACAAGGAAAAGATCATCAAGTTAAGACCATCAAGCATAGTAATGGAAAGAGAATATGACATAGATAAAATAGTTTCGGGTGGGCGGAAAACTTATGTCCTGGCATATTTAATTGCGTGACAGAAACGATAATTAGGAAATTGAAATTGAATAAGACCATAGGGTAAATAACATTCCCGCGGAACTAAAGGGTTCACGAAAATTAGGGAGGAAGAGAAAGGGGGTCGGGATAGTGCGGTGGCTAACGTAGAGGCTTCCCACCTGAGAGGGCCCGGTTCAAATCCTGGAGGCAACAAATTATTTCAGTGGTATCCCGATCAATACTTGAGGTGCTTTGCGGAGAGTACTTTGAGTGAGTACGACGTCCGTCGGATGGGACGTTAAACTATGGACCCCTTGGTGCCTAGCGACTAGAGTAGGCTACGCCGGGTTTCTCTCCATCCTTCCTTTCCCAGCCATCCCTAATGGCGTAAATGACCTTAGCTGTCAGTCGCCTCCCATAAAAAAACTACTACTACTAGGAAGAGAAATATGAACAGGTAATTTGGTTTCGTCCTACACGTTTTCTTGTTACCTTCCATCTCAAAATAGGCAATGGCAACCATAGGTGAGGATTACTGTGTAAAACAATAAATTTGATTTTACTTGCAGCTAAATCGGTACTTGGGGTCATCAAAAAGAGGATAGAAAGAAGGAAAAATGATTACTTAGGGAATGATGAATTAAGATTCCGAAATGGGAGAGGCACATTTGATTATATAGCAGTAATGTGGTCACAAATAGTGGAAATCATAGAATACAATTGGGATGTACTTTCCTTCTTCGTAAATTTCAATAAGGGGCTCCGTAAAGAAAATTTGGTAGAATTATTGAATGTAGGATCCACACTGGTGCCGGGAATAATCTTCGCGTAGGTGTGTTGATGGACAACTGTTTCGACCCCAGTCCTGGAGGCGTCTCCAGGTCGAAATGATCTGCGTCGTATTTTTGGCTCTTTCTCGGCGGCAAATAGGAATAACCCTATTCCATGTGGGAGTTAGGGTGTAGCCGTCTTCACGGTTGAAATTGGTTCGATTCTTCGTTATTTCTACCGCTTTTTTTATGAGTCTCTGAAAATAATGTCTTTCTCTTGCCAGCACTTCAATTTCGTGGAATTTAATCGGGTGTCCAGATTCCGACCACACATGTTCGGAAATCGCCGAGAGTCGGAACTGTTTACTGTCTGTGGCTTTTTGTTCTTCCTTGGTCCTGCATCTGATGGACCTTTCTGTTAAGCCGATATAGAACTTCCCACATGTGCACTTGATCTTATATATGCCTTCGTAAATGAGATCGGGGATTCGGTGCTTCGGCTTAGAGATGATGTCGCTGTCGACGCACCTACCTACAAGCTGGCACAATTCGTTGCAAATTCTCTCCAACCCTTCACCGGAAGAACCGACTCTTCGACGTGCTGGTGAGCTTTAACGTAGTCTCTCTGTTTACACCCATTGATGACTCCATACTGCTCATTAAAGAACTAACCTCGGAGGGATTACCAAAAGATTCCCAGACTTCGCAGAATTCTGCCTCAGAAACTCGTAATTTCTTTGGAATGATAAGTACTTTCAGCAGAAGGAAGGTGCGGCCATGTGACCACCTCTCTCTACTGTAGCAGCTGAAATTTTCATGGAGAATTTCGAGCAGACGGCAATACAGACTTACTCAAAGAAACCACCTCTTTGGATCCAATATGTCGATGACACCTTTGTCATCTGGCCACACGGAAAGGAAGAACTACAGAAGAATTGTTCCTGAAACACCTAAATCAGCAACATCCTGCTATAAAAGTCACAATGGGCATTCAACAGAATAGTATCCTACCCTTTCTAGATGTGTTGGTGAGCAGAAAACCTAATGGCAACCTTGGCCATGCAGTATGCCGAAACCCATAACGACCGGTATTTGGAGCGCGATTACACCATCATCCCTCCCAGAAGAGCTCGCTAGTCAATATACGAGGTCATCGTGTCTGCACCATCTTAGACGCCGAATAGCTCACATCAGAAAAGTGGTACCTGACATTAGCGCTGGCGAAAATAGATACCCGGAACAAGTGGTCCAAAAAGGACCGCCAAAGAATAAAAAGAGTTGACGGAAGACAGGATTCTGGGCAAGAAACAGAGCGAGGAGAAGGCTAGAAAATAAAACCGACGACATATGCTACCAACCCGTACGTTGCCGCTAAGGCTGAAAAGATAAGTAAGTTCCTACGGATACATAATGTAACAACTAGGTTCTCCACGGCGAAAAAATCGGTGACATCTATAAGTCGAAGGACCGAATCCCCAATCTCATATCTCAAGTACGAAGTGCTTGTGATCGAGGATTTGAGCTATGTGTATTATGGGATTTATTATGCGTATGCGGGGTTTACTATGCGTATAGCAGATGAAGTTCATATGTGGGAAGTCCTATATCGGCCAAACAGAAAGGTGCATCAGATGCAGGACCAAGTAGGACCAAAAGGCCACAGACAGTAAACAGTTCCGACTCTCGGCGATTGCCGAACATGTGTGGTCGGAATCTGGACACACGATTAAATTCCACGAAATTGAAGTGCTGGCAAGAGAAAGACATTATTTTCAGAGACTCATAAAAAAAGCGGTGGAAATAATGAAGAACCCCACCAATTTCAACCGTGAGGACGGCTACACCCTAACTTCCATATGGAAGAGGGTGATTCCTATTTGCCGCTAAGAAAGAGCTTCGGGCCAGTCAGCGTCTCCTAAATATAGCGGCCAAATCGCGACGTAGATTTTTTCCGCAACCGCCACTCTCTTTCGTAGCCTTTTACTGTTATTTTCCACCCCGAAGAGGAGTCAATCCTAAAACGGGGTTTCTGTATTGTATTTATTAAGTTTTCTATTAGGTTATTTCATACATTTCTTGTATAGCATATCTTTACGGAAATAAAATCCTTTAAAACTGAAATAACGCAGATCAGAATAAGGCAGAGGCCTGAAGACGCCACCAGGACTGGGGGCGAAACAGTTGTCCATCAATACACCTCCGCGACGGCAATTCACGGAAATAATATGGATCCTTCATCAGATAAACATCGCGGAAGTCTAAGGATTAATTATTGAATGTATTGCATAAAATAGGTGTACACTGGAAGGATAGGTGACATATTCGTAACCCCGATATGTCTAAGGCAGGAGTTTCCTTGATCACCCGGGCTTAGCAACGCGGATGTGTTTGCTACGAAGACATGGGTAGAACATTAAATAAGAATAAAAGCCGGAGGACAGTTTATAAAATGCATTAAATAGGACGATAAAGCTTTCGTTTTCCAGTCAGCTAACAAAATACAAGTGTTCCTGAGCACATTACAGAGTTGGTATGGGATGAGAAAAATGTTAACAAAACAAAGGTTATGGCGTTTTCGAGGAACAAGAAACAAATGTAAATATTAAAATAGCAGTTATTTACCTAGAGAAGGTGGAAGATTTTGCCTGCTTTGGCAGAGATTTGAACCAAGATGATTTAAATAATAGGGATATACGTGTACAAGATCTGTTCAAAAAGTATCAAGACTTTCTGTTTTTTCAAAAATTATTTATATATTCATGAATATCTATTTTTCCCCTTCAAAATAATCCCCATTAGATATTATGCACTTGTGCCAACGTTTCTACCAATCCTCGAAGTACTTCAAAAAATCATTATTTGTGATTTTGTGTGTGGAGTGTTCAGTTCCTCCTTCGATGCAGTCTTTAACTCGGCAATCGTAGCGTAGCGTCGCCCTTTCATGGGCCTCTTCAAATTCGGGAACAAGAAGAGGTCACTGGGGGCTAGATCTGGGGAATGCGGTGGCTTCGGCATCATTAGTGTTTCGTTATTGGCCAAAAATTTGCGCACAAGTAACGATGTGTGAGCAGGGGCGTTGTCATGGTGCAAAAGCCAATTTTTGTTCTTCCACGAATCCGGGCCTTTGTGGCGGATTGCTTGGCGCAAATTTTGCATAACTTGCAGGTAATATTCCTAATCTTCCGTTCTACCCTGTGGCAAGAACCCAAGATGCACCACGCCCCTGCAATCGAAGTAAACTGTCAGCAAAACTTCCACATTCGACCGAACTTGGTGTGCTTTTTTCGGTCTTGGCTCATGCTGCAGCTTCGATTGGGATGATTGGGAGTTTGGGAGTTTCCACGTCATAACCATAAACCCAAGATTCATCACCAGTTATGACCCTCTGGAGCAAATTTGGGTCGTCGCGGATAGAGTCATTGGGAATGTTAATGCGTTGGTGTTTTTGAGAAATTTTGGTGCGAATTTCGCGACGACCTGTGTCATGCCCAAATCATTGGTAAAATCACCGGATGTCACGAACCAATATGTTTAGGTCCTCAGTAACTTCTCTAACGGTGATTCGATGATTGGCCAATACTATTTTCTTCACTTCAACAATGTTTTCGTCTGTAGTTGACGTGCTCGGGCGTCTAGCACGCTCTTCGTCGTTCGCATCTTCTCGGCCCTCTGAGAACATTTTGTACCACCAATAAACGTTGCTTCGCTCCAAGGTAACTTCTCCGCATGCCACAGTCAAGATTCGGAATGCGTCCGCGCATTTCATTTCGTTTTTCACACAAAATTTGATACAGATTCTTTGATCCAATTTTTGGAACAGGTAGACAAGCCAAAACACGTCCAGCAAAACAGCTGTCAACAATTAAGTGAACATTCAAAATGACCGAACATTCAAAATGGCATGAGTGAGAGACATAAGTAACAACACAACGCCACAAAAAAATCGAAAATCAAATTATCGTAACCCGCGAAAATTCAAAATTCACGATACTTTTTGAACAGAACTCGTATGAAGAAGAAATGCGATAAGCAAAGATTCTTTCAAATTAAGTAAAGAATTGATGACAAAGACATTGATTAAGAATGTTAAGAAAAGGTTTATTCAAACTTTGATGCAAGTGTGGTTTTTATACGCCGTGGAAATATTGTCGTTGAAGGAAATTGATTAGCGTGTATTGGAGGATTTAGAAATGTGGGTTTCCGAGAAGGATAGAAGAAGGAAATGGAATGGAAAGGAAAACAAACGAAAAAGTATTCGGCAAGGTGAGGAAGGAGAGAGGAATGTTGAAAGGGGGATGTGGTTGTGCAGTCATTAGAGCGCTAGACTAATGGCCGAAGCGCCCGGGTTCGATTCCTCAGTTTCATCCTCTGGGCTCCCTCAGATTCACCCTAGCATGCATTTTCTCGGGTACCACATCTTCCAGGGAAACCATAGGTGGTATTTGGAAAGGTTCTGGTCCCCCACCTTAATATAGTATGTGATTTTTACATGCCGTTGGTTTAATACTAGTTGAGCTTTCCTATCAAACCGAGCTTCGAGCTAATAACTGTGGTTTCTCTGTAGCAAACAAAATATGAAAAATCTTAATTTAGTATAGAAATTCCTCATTACCATCTGTTTCAACTATTCGGTGATAAATCCCGGAGTCCCCATTAGGGGACTCCGGGATTCGTGCAAACAAATAATTCTCATTTACATATTACACTTACAGTTTTATAATCTGGGAATTTTTCACAAAATAATTGACATTGTAAGTGATAATGACCGTGATTTTTAGCTCCAATCCTTGTGAAATAACGCAGCACGTAACCAAAAGCACAGATATTGCCTGACACTCGGCAAATGTATTCTCATTTGTCAGTATCTATATGATTATCTAATAGGTGTTCAAAAAGAGTTATTAAGCCAGTGCGAAATTCACAATAGCTGAGTAGCCTATTGCCGCGTATAGGTTGAGTTAATAACAATGTAGCAATGGCTTTTCAGAATGGTTAGGGTCATTTCCTACGTTTAATGTTTTAATAATTACAAAATGAATACGAAATCGTAGAATTCATTAGCCTTTATTAATAAATACAAATATAATAGTAGTAAATCTATGAAAAACGGCATAAAAATTCAAGCAAATCATGCGAATCGAGCTAAGATAATAGGCAACGTAAAAATTCTTAAAAAGTAAAATATCTTTTGGTAGGATTAACGGCAATATTTCAAAAATATGGAGCGAAAACTTTAATGTGCTCAAATACCTTCAGTTTTAACCAAAAATTATAAGATTATGCAAAAAATGTATCTGAAAATGTGATCTAAGAAATAATGCCCTAAGGTAACGTAAAATAGTCGATTTGAATGTAAAACATTAATAACCTCTAAGTTTTATCTCAGAAATTGTATGAATGTATGAACTGATGACTAAAAAATACGACACATTAGAAGATAAAAATTAAAGGTCTGTGAAAAATAAGTTCAATTCGATATATGATACTATTCCCATACTATTTTACCAATTTATGTTAAACAATAATACTGTATGGTATTTCAATGCAATTTCAGAGTTTAAAAATCATGGATGACTCCGTTAATAGTTACTGTTGCGGCATCTCCCGCAGTTTCTTTGGAACTGTTTGGCATGTTCAAAAAGCACAATGCTCGCAATTTCTCAGAAATTGAATATAAAACGTTACAAAATCACTTACTTTTAAATGCATTAGCAAGGAAGTGGTGAGACCCGTTGTTCAAATAACAGTAACCACAAATAATTTTTTCTTGGGCAACCTCCACCAACAAAGTCCTTTTTTTCCGAATGATTATCATCCATTCTTCTTTATCTTGTCAAGAAGAGAAGTAGAGAACATTGTGCTTTTTTAGGGTCATAGCTATAGACCCACGATTCATCTCCAGTTATGATCTGTTTTCAGAAAACCTGGGCCATCGTTTGCGACTTGGAGAAAGTCTCCTGCAGCTGCAGCAGAAAATTCTTACTTGGCCGAAATAAAAGAGAATGCGACGAGGCAGCTGGCATCAATTCCGAGAAAGGACTGCCGATTGTTTTGAAAAGTGGAAGAGACATTGGGATAAGTGTGTGAGAATGGAGTACTTCGAAGGGGAGAGAGGCCTCATTGTTCTAAGTGGGCTATTTTTCTCAAAATATTGCATGGCTAAATAGTTTCCCGACAAACCTCGTTCATGTGCATTAATGAAGGTTAATATAAAAATTCCTTATCTTTAACAAAATTCTTCATAATCCAGCTCCGGTAATAATTTATTTTACAGATTTCACCAATGAAAATATCAATTAATTATCTTCTTTCGTTTCCAGCTCAATTTCTGCGACCTGAAATTATTTATAACCAATTTAAACTCCAATAAATATTGGAAGTTTGGGTAATCTCAACAGTATTCTTAAAACCTCATGTATTCCCTACAATCGCGGTTCTGACAAACCTTTTTCTCTTCATGAAATTCTTATACCACTCTATAAGAAAATTGAAATAATTCTCTATTTATCTTCTGTCGATGCTTAGGCTACTGATTTGTCATTACGCGGGGAGAATATGCGTCAGAAATGAGAATGGGTAGGAAATAATGAAAGAGTCTAAGATTCTTAGATTTTATGTAAACATTTACAAAGCCAATGAAGTTTTGTGATCAACAAATAATTCCTTCAAAAGGAAAAGGTCAGCGGAAATTTTGAAAGAGAACCCAAGAACATTTCGGCCATGCGTCAGAGAAGTTCAGGGAAGTAAGTCAACTGTCAATTCACTCAAAAAGGATAAAGGCGAAAGAAAAACTAGCAGTTTGGAAAAGGCTAACTAATGGAATTCCTTCTTCCCAAGCGTCTTCAATAATATCTCACAGAATACCCCCGATAGCTTACCATATCGTGCCGGTTAACCGATGCCCCAAATTGAAATCTCATACAATTGAATAGAACGTTTCCTGAAAAAATATTAAGCCTAATATTTCCTCAGGGCCCGATGAAATACCCGTTCGTATATTTAAGGATCTATCTTCGGAAATTGCACTGTATGCAGACATAATATTTAAGAAGTCACTGTTAGATCACAAGGTTCCCAGAGATTTGAAAACGGCTAACATAACACCGATATTTAAAAAGAGAGACAAGGAGGAACCGAGTAATTACAGGCCTATTTCCCTAACATCCATTTCGAGTGAGGTTATTGAACATATAGTTGCTAGTTCGATCGTGAGACACCTTGATAATCAGAAGTTATTAATAAAAAATCAGCACGGTTTCCGAAAAGGTATATCCATAGTCAGGTTCAAAGAGTAGTAATAGATGGAGTAGCATCAACTCAAATGCAGTAGAGGGTATTAGTAGAGGGTCATCGGACCTCTTTTATTCCCACTTAACGATAACAACAAGTTAACGATAAGTGAACGATATCGACCCCGTAGGCACTAGTAAGATACATTTATTTGCCGACGGTGCAGTGGTTTACCGTGATATCCGTGATCCTGAGGACACAGAAGTTTTTTAAAATGACCCTAATGCTATACAACGCTGGTGCGACACTTGGCAACTAGAATCACATTTAAAAAAGTATGTAGTCATAAATGTTTGGAAAAAGAGCAATTCCCTCCCAAACGCTAACTTCATCGGGAACATCGAAATGGAATGTGTAGACTCAATTAAATATCTAGGCGTTACCTTCACACACGATCTCTCCTGGGTGAAACATATACGGGGAATACTTGGACAAGCTAACAGAAAATTAGGATTTATTAGAAAAGTACTAAGTAAAGTGATGAAAAGGTCCAAGAGAACTGTTATATGTAATTGATAAGGCCTCATTTAGAATATGCTGTATGTATATGGGATCCTCATGAAGTTGCATTAATTGTCGAATTGGATCGCGTGCAGCGTAGAGGAGCTAGATTTTTAAAACGTTTTTATTCTAACTTATAACAATAAGCGTACTTATTGTAACTTATTAGCGTATCCAATATATTAGAGCAGCTAGGCTGTGAATCACTCTTGGAGCGAAGGTTAAATTAAAGGTTGAAGCTCTTGCATAAATTGGGAGGTCTCTTTAGCAGTAATGTTGAAAATATTTTATTACCCCCATTGTACTACGATAGGAGAGATCATGCTATCAACATTAGATAGATTAAGTGTAGAACAGATGGATTTATAATGGCTTTTTTCCACAAACGATAGGGGATAATAATAACATTGTTCGACCGCGGTAGCGTCATGAACGGGTAAAATTATTCTGGCATGTAATCACCCCCTGCCACACACCCTGGCGCTGGCTTGCAGGGCAAGAATAAATAAAATTTAAAACAAAATAACTATTGAAAACTAAAATAAAATGAAAATTGTGGTTCAAGAGTGAAAATTATTTTTCCCAATCACTTTATAATAGTAAAAGCTTGAAAAAACAACGTAACAGTTGTCCAAAGGGCTAGCAATTGTAAAATCTACTAAATCACGTCGTGTTTATGTTCCAGAAATTTTTATAAGACGGTAAAAAACTAAAATTATTAAAAAAACCGAAAAAACATTTTCCTCGCGCCGAGCTCGAGTAAGAGAGGAAAATCTCGGATCGCTGAGCCGCCATAATTTGCTGAGAACAAAATTGCCTTGGTGATGAAAACGTTAGGCAAGTTTCTCGGATGGATGCAAAACGACTACCGGGGATAGTGAGGGGAAAGAGGGAAGGGAAATGGCGAAAGGCGGTTTTTAGAAGTGTCGGAGGGGGAGGGGAAAGAAAAGTTATTCGGGCAAACAGCTGCAAGAGCTGACTAAAACACACACAGGGAATCCAAGCGAGACGTAATCATCATCATATTTCCCTTACTTCCTCCGTAGCTATGGGCGCGAGAAGGAGCCAGTCCCTCTTCAAACTGCCGCTGATTTTTTTTCACATCGAAAACAAGCAACTCTGCGAAGGAGAGACGGGGATATAAGAGCAGTGGAGGGGAGGAAAACAGGTAAAAACAGGTAAGGTACGAGAGGTGTAGGTTAACACGCTGAGTTGAACAGGCTCGGTTTGAAGAAACTCCGCCAGCAAACCCCTTCTCTTCCTCTCTCTCAACATTTCGTCACTCCTTTGTTATTATCGCCCTCTCCTTATGAAATTAAATTGCCATGACACATTTCCCTTCCTCTACCTCAGTGGTCCTTCTTTTTCTCCTTTTCTATTTCAGTCCTCTCTTTCACCTATACAAGTACTTTGAGAAGTCATGAGCTCTTTCCCACCTCCTTCCCTCAATTAGTATCTAAATTTTCCTTCAAGAAAAATCCTCCATTGTCCTACCCTTACCGTCACTGTACCTTTCTGCCTACTCCCCTTGTTAATAAATTTCTATCTTTACGCTTAATTTATCGCTATTTCTATAGAAACACCGTCATTAGTCGAAAGTTATGCTCTTCCTTCGTTTTAATTTTACGTGTTAATGTCCAAGTACACACTTTATGAGGACCTGCTACATTCCTCATTATATGATGGGTATTCGTTATCTTTCTTGTGACTTACCGAGAGACGATAAACTCTTTACTGAGCATCTAATTCAATAATATTAACAGGCTGTAATATTTTATCCCAAAGATAAAATTAAATACAAAAAATGCTCAATCATGCACTTTAACCTCAAAAAGTGACATGTTGCAGGGAAGTTACTGATATATAATATTACTATCCATCCAATTCATCCAGTTATTTCCTTTTCACTCCTGCAATTTCACATGTTCTCCTTTGCTTTAACTGACATATTCACTAAATTCTTCGTCACCAACTTCATTTATTGACCTCCCTTTCTACCCCATCCTCATCAGTTCGTTTCTCTTCGGTATTTCTCTCACGAGAACTCGTAATGATGCCAGCCTTCTCTTCCTTCTCCAACCCCTTCCTCGTTCCGCTTTCTCCCGAATTCTCCTCTTACAGAATCCACACAATCTTCTCTCACTCCTTGTTTGTGCGGCGAGGTAGCAGTCTTCCCAAAGAACAACAAGAGCCCACGAGAGACGGAGAGACTCCCACGTGAGGGGGAGGGACCGAGTTCACTTGGGTGTTCCGCCAAGCAGCTCCCGTATTCTGTTTCTACGCGGCGACAAAAATGCCGATTTCTTAAAACCACATCCTTCTAGTGGAAGCGTAGAGTTTTCCTTTTCCCAGTATCTCGCCCACCTGGTTACAGCAATTATTCTGGCCCTCCCAATTTCCGAAACCGAAGAGCTATATTTGCTAGTGCGTTAAGGTTTTCGTGCAAGGCTATGGAATATATAGTTGCTTGTTCGATCGTGGGACACTTAGATAATCAGAAGTTATTAGTAAAAAATCAGCACGGTTTCCGAAAAGGTAGATTCTGCGAGACTTACTTCTCGCTTTTTTATGGTATTCTCTTTGCGGCAGAGAACAATGTTCCAGTAGACATGATTTTTCCAGATTTTAAGAAAGCCTTCGACAGAGTACCTCATAGTAAACTACTCGCAAAGCTATAAGCATGTGGTATAGATAGAAAATCCAGGGTTGGATTAGAGACTTTTTGAACGGTCGAGTTCAAAGAGTAGCGATAGATGGAGTTAGCTCAAATGCAGTAGAAGTTACTTCAGGTGTTCCCCAGGTAAGTGTCATCGGACCTCTTATATTCCTACTATACGTTAACGACATTGACCCCGTAGTCACTAGTAAGATACATTTATTTGCCGACGGTGCAGTGGTTTACCGTGATATCCGTGATCCTGAGGATACAGAAGCTTTTTAAAATGACCCTAATGCTATACAACGCTGGTGCGACACTTGGCAACTAAAATCACATTTAAAAAAGTATGTAGTCATAAATGTTTGGAAAAAGAGCAATTCCCTCCCAAACGCTAACTTCATCGGGAACATCGAAATGGAATGTGAAGACTCAATTAAATATCTAGGCGTTACCTTCACACACGATCTCTCCTGGGTGAAACATATAGTATACGGGGAATACGTGTACAAGCTAACAGAAAATTAGGATTTATTAGAAAAGTACGGAGTAAAGTGATGAAAAGGTCCAAGAGAACTGTTATATGTCATTGATAAGGCCTCATTTAGAATATGCTACATGTATATGGGATCCTCATGAAGTTGCATTAATTGTCAAATTGGATCGCGTGCAGCGTAGAGGAGCTACATAGTAGATTGCAATACAGATAAATACAAATACTCTTTCTTACCTTGGACCATCAGGAATCACAATCTTAAGAAGCCAATGTCACTATAGGAACATCAAAGACATTTCATTTACGAGTCAGTACAAGGTTAAACGTTGCGTAGACATAAGGTGCATGTGTATGTTAGTTGATGATATATGTAGTTTCATGTGTGTAAGTTATAAAAGTTTTTGCATGAATACATGTTTATACGATTTTAGGATATATTAGAAGAGTACTAGGTAAACGTGATGAAAAGGACAAAGAGAAATGTCATCTGTCGTTGGTTAGGCTTCATTTAGAATATGCTGTATGTATATGGGATACTGATGAAGTTGGATTAATTGTCGAATTGGATAGCGTGCAGCGTAGAGGAGCTAGATTTGCAAAACGTGGTTATGATAAACTTAGGAGCTTATCCGAAATATTATAGCAGCTAGGCTGGAAATCACTCATGGAGCGAAATTTAAATAACAGAATGAAGCTCTTGCATAAATTTGAAGGGCGTCTCTTTAGCAGTTATGTTGAAAATGTATTAATACCCAAACCATACTATGGTAAGAGAGATCATGTCAATAATATTAGAGAAATTAAGTGCATAACAGATAGATTTAAGATGTCATATTTTCCACAAGCGATTGGGGATCGCAATAACATTGTTCGACCGCAGTAGTGTCATGTGCGGGTAAAATTATTCTGGTTTGTACGCCCTGGCGGTGGCTTGCAGGGTATATATAAATAAAATAAGGTTTCGCGTAAGACCCAAAAAAGTAACATCAGCAAATCACTGAAAAACTGACATTTACAGCTTTCTACAAAATGGGAGCATTTTAATATAAATAGGTGAAACATGCGACGCAAACAAATAAAACATTTCAAATAACCAACCCATTGAATTCAATTAGACATTTTTAAAGTTTAATCTTTTGCCATCCGGAACCTATTTTAATGACAATCGTAGATATCCATAACCAACTACTCAATCCGCATGTTTCTGTATCACCTTGGGGTTGTGGCATTGCCTAGCATTATTGATGTACTTTTATGTACATACAGACAAGGTCTGTCCCAAAAGTAGTAGGACTTATTTTTCCCCCGGTAGAGGGATGGACGGGCGGCGGTTTCTCTGGCTGGGCTCTACGATGGCGGTGGCAGTTGCCTCCCAGCCTTTATTTTATTTTTTAATTTATTTATGTACCGGGCAAGCCACCGTTAGGGTCTGCGGCAGGGGGTGATTGGACACCACACTAATTTATACGCGAACATAACCCTGCCGCGGTTGGGCATTTTATGCTGATCCCTTACCGTTCGTGGAAAAAATGGCATATGAAATATTTCTGTTATACACTTATTTTCTCTAATTTTATTGGCACGATCTCTCCTACCGTAGTATGATGTTGGCATTAATACATTTTAAACACCTTACTACCGCAGTTGTAGTGCTTTCGGAGTGAATTAGAGAATGTATATTCTCACTTTTGAGTAAATGTATCAACTCTGGAGATAATTATTTTAATCGACTCGGTCCTGCTACTTTTGGGACAGACCTTGTACATACATATATCAATACGAGAACTGTCAAGAAATTAACTTATGTTTCCACCTAGCGTTGCGGTGGGTAGGGCTACAGCCATCTTGGTGTCTAAACGTTTCTGCACTAAGTACGAATCCTTCTATGTCAGTGCGGAGACTGGTTGTCCTACTTAGCTCACTTCTTCAAATATTTTTGCGCATAATCGCTATTTTAATTGAGGTATTTTTTATAACGATACACAAGCTTTTCAATTCCATCTCTGAAGATATCTGCCGCCTTATATTTTAACCAATTTTTACGCCAGCATATCATTCTGCGTCATTGTCAAAGAGCTGCATTGCAAGTCACGTCTAGCGAAAAATCCGAAATCGTAAATCGGTGATTTTTACAATTTTTTTCGTAGATATTCACTGTCAGTTCATCTGTCACAAGGCCAGGCCGGCCTCAGCAGTCCTCATCGTGAACATTGGCGCGATCATTTTAAAACTGAATTCACCACTGCCTCACTCCACCTCCAATTATTAATCCGTCTCCGTACACTTCACAAAGTGGTCTATGAATTTCAACTGACCTTTTTGCCAGTAAAAAATCTAATCACATATCGCACTTCACAAACGTGGGATTTCCTACTGCAACGCACATTTTAACAGCTAGTAGTGAGCAAAGTAGAAGAACCAGAGTCTCCAAACGGCCACGTAAGGATTTGTACTGAGTGTAGGAACGTTTAGACACCATGATGGTGGTTCTAGCTCTACCCTCCTCACGCTAGACCGAAACGTAAGATCCTTTCTGGACAGCGCTCGTATGTGTGTATATATATATATATATATATATATATATATATATATATATATTTATATATACATATATATAATTATTATTATTATTAGGTAATCTACCGGTTAAGGTAGGTTTTTGGATGGACACAACTACCAAACAAACATTTTATTACTCCTAACAAAACACAAAATCCATCATCCTACTCTATATCAGGTCCCTCTTCATCTCTGAATACCTTCTTCCTCCCTTCATCCCGTCTAACATCCCTATCCTGTTCCTTCCCTTTCCTCGTTTGCCTAACATTCTCCCCTCAATTACAGTCTTCAACGTCCCACTGCCGGTCAATACCCCCTTCATCCACTTTTCCTGCCTGCATAGGATTTTTCCCAACAAACCCCTCTCTTCACCCACCATACCAAGTGCTTACTCATTTGTTTTCTACTCTGTCCATTTCACCTTCTCCATTCTTCTCCACAACCACATTTCAAAAGCCTCCAGTCTACGTCTATCTTCCTGCTTCAATGACCACGTTTCCGCACCGTACATAGCTACGCTCCATATCAAATTTTTTACGAGTCTTTTCTTAATATCCTTACTCAACGTCCCTGTCATCAACTCCCTCCTCCTTGTGGATGCCTCTTTTTATAGCTCAAGTCTTCTCCTTACGTCCCTACTACTTTGACCGTGTTGGTCCAAAACACTTCCGAGATACGTAAACTGTTCCACCTGCTCTATTTTTTGAACTCCTACTTTAATGTTAAGCTTAGCCTTTTTCTTTCTAGAAAATCGCATAACCTTTGTTTTATTAATATTGATTTTTATCCCATCGTCCTTTTATCGTTTCCTCTACATACAGGTTGAAAAGCAACGGTGATAATGGGCAACCCTACCTTACACCTCTTCCTAACACTGCCCATCCTGACTTCCCGTTCCCCACTCGCACCTGAGCAGTCTGAGACGAACAGGTTGCGGATTAGCCTCCTGTCCATCCAATCTATTCCTATTTTCTTCAACATGCTCATTAGTTTTTCCCAATTCACTCTATCAAACGCTTTTCCGAAATCTACGAAACAGGCAAATACCTCCTGGTTGTGTTCTATATTCCTCTCGATTAATGATCTCACTACTGCAATGGCATCACGCGTACCTCTCCCCTTCCTAAAACCAAACAGTTCATCCCCTAAGTAATCAAATGCCCTACTCTCTATCCTTTTGTTTATGATCCTGAGAACAACTTTAGCTGCGTGGGATATCAAACTAATTGTCCTATAGTCCTCACATGACGTAGCCTTTACCTTTTTCGGAATAGAAACTGAAACCGATCTCACAAAGTCTTCCGGCCAGATTCCCTCCTCATAAATACTACGGATCAGCCCATATAGCCTCTTCCTCCCACATTTTCCTAAACATTGAATAGTTCCGCGGGAATGTTATCCACCCCCACGGCCTTATTTAGTTTCATCTCCCTTAATGCCCTTTCTATCTCATTGTCTAGTATGCCTGGACCTAAGCTATCTTCCTCTACGTCATGTTCCTTTTCAATGTCTAACTTTGTTGGTCTAAGCTCTTTACTATACAGTTCTTCTACATATTCCTTCCATCTCTCTTGGATATTTCCTGCGTCAACTATTACCTTACCCGCCTTATCTCTAACTGCTATAGTTGATCTCCCTTTCTTACTTCCCGGTAAAGATTTAACTTTGCTGTACAGCGCACCGATTTCACCCTTCCTCTGCAGACTTTCCATATCCTCACACTCCGTCTTCCACCATGCTTCTTTTGCTTTTTTTGTTGCCCGCCTCAATTTACTGTATAACTCTTTGTACTTCATTTTGCCTAACTCCGTGTGTATATTCTTCCATTTTTTTCTCTCATCCATCTTTGTAATCATCTCATCCGTGATCCACGGTTTTCTAGTCCTTTTCGTGTTAACGGTTCCAATAGTGTCTTTTGCGGCTTTAGACAACCCTTCCTTGATACTTTCCCATTTTTCTTCGATAGCGCTTAGCTCTTTGCCATCCTCCATGATTTCCTCTACAGCCTGTTGGTACTCCTTCCTTTTCAAACCATTTAAAGCTTCTACATTCAATTTTCTAACCCGCCGCCCCAGCCTTATCTTTTTGAAACGGACGCTACATTTCAAAACAAATAAATTGTGGTCAGAGTCCGCATCCACTCCTCAGAAGCTGTGCGAATTCATCACACTGTTCATAAACTTGTGTCTAACCAGAATATAATCCAGCTGATACCTTTCTGAGTCACCTGATATTTTCCATGTGTACTAACGTCTTTTGTGGTGTATAAACCAAGTGTTGGTGATGACTAGCCCCTGTCTCCTGCAGAACTCAACTGCTTTCTCCGCGCGGTCATTCCTCGCGCCTAAACCGTAGTCCCCCACCTCGTCACCGTCTCTTCCTTCGCCTACCGTCGCATTCCAATCCCCCATCACTATCAAATGTTTCCCTGCAGGAACACACGCGATTATGTCCCCTAACTGATCGTATATCCTATCGACCTCTTCCTCCGTTTGGTTGCTCGGTGGCATGTATACCTGAATAATAACCAAGTTCGCCGGTTCTGCTTTTATCTCTACTAGTAATATTCTATCCGTTACCTGTTCTATGTTGACTACACTTCTTCTTACCTCTTCATTTAATACTATGGCAACCCCTCGTTGGCTCTCGTTCCCGCCGCTGTATATTATTCTATAATTATCACTCCATTAATCCCCGCTATCCTTCCATCTCACCTCGCATAGACCTAAAATATCTATTTTTCCCTTTCCATCTTTCGCTTAATATTCTCCAATTTCCCTGTCCTCATCATTGTTCTAACATTCCACGTTCCTATTCTAACTAACTTGGTTTTCTTCTCCTTCATCTTCTGTCCTGCTGCTGCCGGTTTTCCCTTGCAAGGGTTTCGTGGGAAGACGACCGCGGAAGCCTTGCCTCCCCCGCTGCCGGGCACGACGCACGGCCGATTGGGCCGAGCCCCGTAAGGTCCAGGACTTAAATCTCTGTAGTGACGATCAAATTTATCTTGGGAATGATAATTGAGGTGGTTTCCCGTTGCCTTCCTCAACAGTGTTTTTAACGTGACACCATCAGTTACTGGCCACCCCACTGAGGTCAGATGCCATTGCAGCCGCCTCACTGAGGAACAGACGCTGCGTGGACTACCTTTCGTCTGGCTGGGACTTGGTTGCATAAAGCATTGCAAATCTTAGTGTAAATTACGTGTCCTGGATAGCTTAAGTGGTTAAGAGCCTCCGCCCGACCAGTGGAAAGATCCGGAGTTCTAATCCCGGTCTAGGAAATATTTTTACATTCGTGATCGGCTTGATTCCGCCTTCCCCACCTCTCCTGTGTTCGTCCTATTTTGTGTGTTCCTATCCCTTTTCCTTATATCTATTTCTATATAAATGAGTATTTGTTCGCCGTTTGGAGAAGTCATTTCAGTCAACCAAAACATTATGTCAATGTTTGAAAATTGTCTACGTAGAAATAATTACTCCACCCTGAACATTCTGACAAAAATATCCTGTATAATCTATGGCTCGGAGGCATCGAGCAGGTGTTGTACGTATTGTGTGTGGGTCGTTAAATATATTCTTAAAAAATCCAATATATGGCCCTCGTAGCATCGGAAAAGGTTTGCTTTTAGTAAGCACCCTTTTTCACTAGACTGCTCTCAAAGTTTTAGCTATATCCGTCGCGTGGTTTCATCATAGTCAATTGAGGCAACAAAGCTTTGTTTATTTTAATAAATGGAAAAAATTGTTTTCGAGGGGGGATCAAACATTTCTATTTAAAAGGCTTAACGCCGAAAAATATCAAAGCCGAGTCGGACGAAGCTCATGGTATATCTGCTCCTGCGAACCTTTACAATCGGGCAAATAAATTTAAGCGTGGCCGTACACCCACAAATGATGAACATAGTTCGGGACGTCCACTGAAAGTATAATCCTCCGAAATAACTAACAAAATCTATGATATAGTTTTGAGTGATCAGCGAATCAAAGTTCGCAAAATAGTTGAGGCCACAAGCATAGTACAAGGTGCTAATTTTGCACGAAAAATTGGGTGAGACAAAACTCGGCAAGATCGTGCCGCGTTTGCTTTTAGTGGAGAAGAAATGTAACTGGGTGTTAGATTCGGAGGCTAGTTTGGCGCTCTCCTGTCCCAATCCTGACGAGTAACCCACGTAAAATTGATTTATTTACTCTGACATTAGCGATTTTGGGAGCCAATCACACGCATGCTGAACGATTGTATGCCTTGATTCTTATAGAAACCTACGTGTACCTAGAAAGGAGTAATACATTGAAGTAATACAAAAAGGAGTAATAAAAATACATAGGAGTGGTACATTGATAAGAAATAGGAAAGCATATATTCTAATATTTCAGGCTTCACTTCGTGGAAGTATTTATTATCTATCCCAAAAAGACTGTAATTTTCCACAGATGTTTGTAATTTTAAAAATCTGTGGAAAAGTACAAAGTATTTTCATTATCGAAAATAGGAAAGCGTTTAACTTAACAAGAGCAGAAAAAATCCAGAACGAATAATGGAAGTAATACGGTAAAAATTGAGGAGGAAATATGCATTAAAACATAAAATAAAATATGTAATTATGCACATTTAACGATAGTTTTTATCTATTTTAATCACTAAGGGCTGTAATTAAACAAACATGAAATACTAGGAAAGTCAAATTTTAATTAGAAGTAGGGAATGGAAGTAAACAGCGCAAAGGGTAACGAGTGAATGAAGAGATGGCCAGGGAAAAAATAGCTGCTATCCTGTTTCCTGTTAATTTTACAATAAAACAATCCACCAGCTGTTAAATTCATGATGAATATTTGATTCAACATCAGTGTTGTAATTTTCCCAACATTAGGTTTTTCAGAAAAAATGACAATTCTTGTAATTGTCCATTCGAAAAATCCAAGCCTTCATTAGAGAAATATCTAGATACTTTTTGCACTTTGAAATTGCAGAATTTTAATTCATATTAGCGGATGACCCCGTTAAAAGTTATTGTCACGGCATCTCCCATTCTTCCATTACATCCTTATTCTTAATATATCAAAATCTATGCCACCAATTTCATTTCCATCATAAGAAACGAATTCCTCACATTGTGGCACTAAGTAAATTATTAAGTAATGAAAATTGGCGATGTCCCGAAGAATTGAACAAAGGGGCCCGATAGTATTTCCCAAGATACAGGGCTGGTACTAGCAATCATTAGAATATTAGAAACCGTGCCATGTAATAAAGCTTCATTTTCCATTTGCATTTCCATGTCAACATTTTGGCGGCTTTTATTTCTGATTCCCTATGCAAATCATTATAAATTATTGCGGAAGTAATTTTTATATCGGGCAAAATCCTTAACCTACTATTTTGAAACAAAATAATTTATGATTGTCGTTTTGATTCTAATACAATTGTATGGCATCGATTTGTGCGTTCACACAGGTTCATATAGAAACATGCATTTGGTTTATTGGTGAATACCCTTTCTCTTTTACCATCCACGCCCTTACCTTCATTGCGTAATTCTTTTTCTATAGCGAATTACACACATCTCACTGCCAAACGAATGTATGCGCTACCTCAGGAGAATCTCATCCCACGAATAAAAATAAAACTGATAGCATCATTCCAGCAGCCTATTTTTTCATTATTCAACTCTTATTTTAATTTCAAGTGCCTTCCGTTCTTAGCCTTCACCGAATCTCGTATACACAAACACTCAACCCGAATATATTTCTGTCTCACCCTCCCTCCTTCCGAAAACCCTCCATGGATTCTTTAAAAAAAAAGAGAAAACAACGTAAACCTCATCCTACTACTGATCCCAGAACCCTTCGCATCCTCTTCCTTTCTCTTACCGTGCCTATAAAAATCCCAGAGATTCCACCCACTCCCTCAGAGCCCTTTTTTCCCTCCAGTCCCAATTCTCCGGTTTCCAACGAAGAAACCGCCTCATCTCATCTTCCGTCTGCTCTTCCACATATTAAGCTTGTCCCCCCTCTCTCCTTATCGCAGCACTCATTCATTTATCAGCAAAAGGGCAACTCCATCTCCCCGCCCCACTGCCGTACCCTCTCTACCCAGGCGTTCCTCCCAGGTTCGTTTTTATTCCCTTCCTCCGCCTCGCGCTGGTAGACATTCAGCGCGAGCGAACAACTCCCCGACACCCCATTCCTCCTCAAGCCACCGAATTCCGTCTCTCTTCTCTCTCTCTCTTTCTAGCCCTCCCTCCACCAAACCCCTCAAACTTCCCTCACCAACCCCCTTCTGTCCCTTTTCACCTCACCCTTCCCCCTTATCCCCCACGCCCTGCCACCTAACCCACCCGCTCAATTGTCTCTTCCTTTCCCCCACCGCTCTTGCTCTCCCCCGCCTCACACTCCCAACGGTGCCTAGTATAACGCCGCGCCGACTCTTTTATTCATCTCCTCCCGTCTTTTTAACCAACCCAAACAAACTCGCACTAATTCTCTAGTGACCTCACTCAAATCTTACAAAAACCGAGGGAGGGGAGTGGCAGGAAGATTACCAGTGGGAGAATAGGATACACAAAGAGAGACGGAGAAAGTGAGAAAGAGCATGGGAGTAATGTCAAATGCTCAGCTTGTAAAGCGGTGGATTGGAATTATTTGTATGTTTCTGGGTGCTCCGGTGTTGAACGACGGAGTTCCGTCACGGCAGTCTCCTCAAATTCTGATATATTGACTCCGATTTTCTTCATTCACGCCTCTTGTCTTTTTCCTTCATGTTCTTGCGCACTCACCAAAATTCGTCTATCCCCTCAAAGTTCGTATATTTCAATCTCCGGAAGAGCTAAATGGTGACCGAATCAGAATACATCCCGATTTCTACCCCTTCTGTCTCTGACTCCTATCTCTCTTTCCCTCACCCTCCTCATTCTCCCTTTCCTCTTTCTCTCTTCACTAAATTTCCGTTTCTCCCTCCTCCCCTATCCTTCTCCCTCCCCGTCTATCCCTTTCTCTCTCCCCTCTGTCTACCTGTCTTCCTCCTCTTCCCTTTCTCTCACTTGCTCCTCCTTAGGTAAATGTTTGTCATTCAGACCAGTACCTTTCCTGGCGAGTGTTTTTCTCCTAGAAATCTTACGCCATCATGCCAACCTCCTCTTCCAAACCTTCCTTCCCTACCTCCCACAAAACTCCACCTCTCAACCCTCAAACTCCCTGCATTACCTCCCAAAACTTCCCTTCCCTCTTTGCCTCGCCAAACTCCTCCTCTTAGACGAAAACTCCTCGCTTTTCAAACCGCAAAGCCTTCCTTTGCCGTTTCCTCGACTTAACTTTCAACTCCTTCGGGCGCCCATTCCCTCCATACACAGTTTCGCATTCCAGCGACGCTCCAACGTCAATGCCCTAAAGTGGATCTGAAAATTACAGCTAAAGGTCTAGTGTATACGGGATTTCGCGAAGAGATGTAGTGCCGTACGTATGAATTGTAGGGTGGATGAAAGGAAATTAATCAGCAATAAAAAAACCGTATCGTTAAAAAAACTGGTAGTAATTCGTTGACTCTCAAGGTAAACGATGTTAAGAAGCTTGTTACTTAATTTAAAACATTGATGTATGTATGAAATTGAAGGTATAGTTGCTACCAACCGCTCTTTTAGAAAATTATTTCAAATATTTATATCCCTTTAATGCATTGCAATTCGGTTCACACACGGCAAATCATTGATGGGTGCCTTCAGAAGCACATGGTACCCCATATTTTACTAAAATTAACTTGTGCAATATAGATGATTTCGATATTTTACTAGATCGGTTCAAGAATATAGTTCATTACACTGATTTATGAATAAAAATTGTATGTAAACAGTTAACAATAAATGCCAAGTACAAACTGCAAGACCCAGAGTGTGCCACACATGACATATTACACGCAGAAGTTTTATTTTTCTTTAAGCCTCTACTTAGATGATAGAGTCATCAATATATTTTATCAAAAATAAGATCAGTTAGAGAGAAAAATAACTATTACATCATTGAGTACCAGAATTTTTATGCACATTCGCAGTGAATAAGTTAAACCTTATCCACTGAGATGGTCTAAAAAATGTAAAAACGGGGTTCAGATATTTTAGACAAAACGTATCCTTGCCAATAATGGATTGAAATGTCTCTGGACTCTCCAGCGTTATGGACAGCAAGGAAAACATAATGGCAATGTGAATGCGGAGTAAAATTCTTCAAATTTCATTCATTTCTATCGATAAAATATTCCTAGAAATAAGAGGGAAGATGCCTAATCCAATTTCCACGCGTTCTTAGATCATTCACATGAAATTCAGTAGAAAAATTATTCCAGGTCTGGACTTTCTTTAAAATAAAACCATCTCGTTATAATGTTACCATTGAATCTATGGATTTTACCGTGGTGACTATCATCTTATGCTTGCACTTTCAACTAGGTGAACAACTTTGGTTCATCATCATTCGCATCCCTGATTTTTAGATGAAGGAGTCTACCACATCTCTCTTTATATTTTAAAATGAGAAGTAATGGCATCCAAAAGTATAGTATCACCCCTATCTCACGGAGCGTATTGTTTTAGAGAATGATGCAGCGGGATATGCCACTCCTGAGGTGAAGACGACGTAATTCGTGAAAATATTGGTAGGGGGGTAGAAATTAGGCATAAATGCACCTGGAAAAAGCGGAGGGAAAAATAAAACGAGCATTTTACGCTGCCACAAAATTCAATGTGAGCTAATTAATGAGATTCTTGACGGAGCTTTTATATATTTTCTTGAAAAGGAGAATTAGAAAAGGAATTTGACTTTTTTATAACCACTCACGAATGAGCACATTAAATACAGAGAAGGCAGGATATCATCTCCACAGTTAAAAGATCCCTCTTTTCGGGCTTAAAACCTTATTCAACGAATGTTAGAAAGGATTGGGAAATACAAATGCTCCTCGTTGCTTCATTATTGTATTTGCACGTCGAATTTTGTCGTTCACTTCCCTTATGTCTTATAGAATTCCATAAGGATAGATATATAGCTTTCACAATATCCGCCATAGCTGTATTTTAGTAACAATTCTAGATCCAGGAGAAATAATATACAATGAACAAGAGCAGCAGGCCGACATTTTCAATGAATTAACATAATTTAGGCCTCCTTTTTTAACACGCATATTAAATTTATATGAAGCCTTTAGATAGTTATGTAATATTATCGTTTATTAAAAATAGGAGTGCTTCGAAATTTGGAAGATTATAGAAATCTTAAGAATAGCATTTTCGTGTTTACTGGCATATAATACAATTTTTCTTTAATACAAATGATAATTACCTTAGTAAGGAAAAAAATTTGAAATTCTCAATATTTCATTCGAATTTTACTGAAAGGAAACCATTGGAATGGTTCATGACTATGTCAGGAAGATACAACTATGATTTTAAACAAGAAATAAAATCCCTACAGATTAATAGATTCAAATTAATCAGTTAACGACTATTGTACTTCATTAGTATGACAAAAATATTTCTATTATGTTTCTCAGAGTTACAAAACATACAAATTAAATATAGGAAAATTAAAGAAAACTGATCATGAATAAGAGAACTGAAGAAGCTTACGGAAAGAAAAAAAATGAGCATTAATTATGTTAAAATATAACAACTCGTGTTATTTGTTTAAAAATTTGAAATCATTGAATTTGGCCAATTACTGAACGCCAATGTGTGAGAGATACAACGATAGTCATTATTATTGAAAATTTAACTCATTTAAAAGCAACTTAGCAAGAGAATATAAAATTTATTGGCATAATATGACAAATTTTTCGTTGAAACTTGGAAATTGGCCTGAAAGTCCGCATTAAATAACGAGTTTTGCAAACAAAGATTGTGAAAAATTTGCTTCAACACAAAAACGTATCTGAAGAATAATTCAGATCGTTATCTTCTGAAATTTCTAAAATTACTAAAGATAAACTAAGATTTGAATAATTTTGACCTTGCAAGAGCCTGTATGCAGTAGGTCTTAATATTAAATAAGTGAGTTTTTTCCTCACTTATCAATTCAACTTTCGGGCTAATGACATTTCCTTCGAAAACCTACATCATATTTAAAATAACTTCTAATCTGTAAACTGCATTTTTACAGGCTACTTCATTCACTGGATAGCATCACAATTATGATAAATAATGCATGAATGATATGTTCGGAAAAGGTACTCCTGACGTAAATATTCCACCGCTACTTTTTTATTTCACGCCGCCAAAATTGTTTTAATTATGTTATTGTAGTATGCAAAACTAAGGAACTTTGCAAACGAAGCGCAAGAGTGTCTGAAAGTAATGTTTACGGCAATAAATAAATGCGACTCATTGAAACGCACCCCATTTTCCTTTCCGAAAATAGCGCATAAGAAAATACGAAGTACTTTCCAGAATTAAAAAAAAGGCAAAGAATGCCGAAGCCACCAATCCTGTCTTTTTTTCGTAAACGCACGAGTCTCAAAAATGTTTTTAAAAGCCACTCTCCCCGAAGATATTTGGAATAATGATGTCGGGGTTAAAGAAACAAATGACAAAAAAGTCAAAACAAATAATACGGATGTATGGAACTGTTTGGTGGAAATGTGTTTCTCATTTTGGTATCTTTCCGTGTACACTCTCGCGGGACAAGGAGAACACGGGTTGACAGGCAGATGCGCACGTTCGACCTCGTTGCATTCCCCACCCCATCCCACGCAGCCTCCCTCCTCTTGCCCCGATCTCTCTCCACCCCTAACAAGCGCGATATCTTCCTACGGGGCTCAGCCATGGGCTCCCCTTTTTTGCATATGCATCCAGGTGCCAGGGTGTACGACAAAACACTCCCTTTCCCCGCACACACAGACAAGCTCCCCACGCGACCCGCGCATGAAAAAAATCATCCTTTTACTACCTCCTACCCACCCCGAAGCATTAGAGGGCCAGCCCTCTTCGGGTTCACCCCCCCCCCCCACGTGCAACTCTCAAACCTTACCCTCCACCTCCCCCCTCTCAATCTTCCCCGAAGCAAACCTCTCCAGGGTTACAGTCCCAACATCGGAGTAGCAAATGAAGAATACCGCTCTCCCACTCATCCCCGCGTTCCATTCTACATTCCAACTCTTTCTTCTCCTCTTGGGTCTTCCACCGCCACGCGTGCCATTTCCACAATCCTCCCCTCATACACACACACGTAAAGTAGATACACACGATAGTATTCCTCTTATGTAACTACCTCTGGCCTCGTGATCTCACTTCTCCCTCTCCCAATAATCTATTAGATTTGTCCTCCAAAGCTCTCCATGTGCCTATATCCGGATCTGCGTTGTTCGGCCTGCCGTTAGTCTCATCGTAATTCACCCTTCCACTGTTTCACTCTTTCTCTCTCTCTCACCTCAAACCATTCTTTTCGACCACCTATCTCTCTTCTTTCTCTGTCTCTCACCCTCTCTCTATAAATCTGCACGCTCTGGAGTACGAATTCACTTTTTTCATGTTCACAACACGACAAGCTCGAGAGGGAAGTTAAGCAAAAACATAATCTGAATCTGACAGGCAAGCCTCCCGGTATAAAATCCCAATTTGAATACGGTACTCGCGAGCAACTCCTTACGAGGGTACGGGTATATGCACGTAGTTTTTGTATAAACATGTACTTATAAACGCCATTGATACGTCGTTCTAAGTTCTCAGTTCGTGGGTATAATTTTTACTATGCATACATACTGAAACATGAACAATGATGGATCCAAACATGCTAGAGAGGCTATTAGGGAGTAGTATAATATCGCATATACCTTAACTTTTTAATCACACTAACACTTAAAGCCCTTAGAGAAAATTGGGAAATTGTGCCCGAAATCCACTGATCCATTCTTGTTTTTCTTCTATATGATAACAATAATATAAATATAATAATAAATTCATATATAAGAGTATAAATCGAGTTAGTCAATTATTATAAACGTAGAATTATTAGTTTCTGCTTTTAGATAGGATTTTTAAGAAGTGGAATAAATACAAAGTGACACTAAGACAAAAATAAAATATAGAAACATTTATCTTATGATTCCATAAGTACTAGTTTCGTGAAGCGTTCAAAATAAGCTTTCGAAATTCTAAGAAATCATGAAATCAACAATATCACTTGAAAATGCTGTACTAACAGTGGCATTACACAACTGACCTTATTTATAAGAGGAAGTAATTTTATTTAATGGAACACCTGTCTCAAGTTACCTATGAAAATGCTTTGTTAAAATACGAATCTCTGGAGAGAGACGAATTTTCAAGGCCTCGTTGGAAAAAGGATGAATGTTTCCATTCCCGTAAAATGTACTTTTGAAACTTGGAATCAGAATAGACTTTTACAAAGTGCCCGAGGAGAACTCTAACGCTAAGCACCGGTTTTATTGGACCTCATTTTTTGTTAATTTTGATTTCGAAAAATTAAGTAGTAAGTACAATCTTTTGATTTATATAAAAGTGCATCGTATTTAACATATTTTATCATTTCATTATGTGAGGCATTCAACGACCTCAGTGGTGGATGGATTCCCTCGTAATTCGACCAAGAGGACGCGGGTTCGATAACTATTTGATGGATTTTCCTCTGCCTAGAATTTGGTCGGTTCTAATTGTCTTTTTTATTTTATATTCAACACTTCACTCTTTCCTATGCTTATCCACTGACAACACCAACCTCATAATTTTCTCCTCATTGCCCTTGCCATTAATTGCGAGGTCGCGACGATGGAAAATAAAACCAAGAGCAATCCAGGACTCATGAAAGTCCGTATCCCCGAGGCTCACGTTCTAACGACTTGTCCCGAGCCACGAAGGCCTAAGACCGTCCAAATTTCATTGCTGCGCATTATTTTCAATAAACAAAATTTTTTCAGACACATAAATCTACATATTCGGCTGCATTTGACAACCTTGACATCATCACATGGAATACTCTCGGTAAACCCTTCTTAATCCCTAGCGTGAGTTCAGTGAAAATTTCATGAGAACTAAAAATACGTACTTCAGCTGCTCCTTCCTATTCTGTGAAATTATTTTTCTGTCGTCTTCCCGCTGTCCCAATCAAATCAGCTTTCTTGATTACCTCATTCACTATTCCACTTATTTTGAATTTGCTTTCCCTCAAGTCCATTTAAATATTTCTTCTAAGTGTAATGTGTATCTCTAAAGTCGTGTGGAGTTTTCCCGCGAAGTAGACCCAAACGAATGGGTGCATGTGCTTATATTGTTAATACTAGCGTTCCCTCGTACAAGCCAAAGCAGCTTAGGAATTTGAAGGTTAATTAGGGTTGATATTTGTTCAAATTTAGGTGTACTTGGATAAATTATCTCATTATTTGAATTCATCAGTAAAATCAGAACCAACTTTGAAACACAAAAAATCAACTCATACGAAAAAGTCTTCTCACAGCAAGCTACGTCAGTTAAATTCAGAAACTGAAACTGAAAATTTTGATGAACAAAAAACCATTTTATTTATTACTGCCATAACTTAATTTTTAATTATTCATCATAAAAAAAATTTATTTAATATTAATAAGTTTGTTTCTGTCATTTTATTTAATGCTAATAAGTCAATGAAAATAAGTCTCACAGCTAACCTAATAAAATCTCAACTAAATCGATAATTGCCCATTTTTATGAACGCAAAATTCAATTTCAGTTAGAATGAAAAAATTGATCCGATGCATATGACAATTGATATAATTCATGTAAATATGACTGCAGAAAGGTAATTCATTAATTCACATGCGCCGTGCGATAAAATAAAAGTATTTCAATTGATCTTAAGAAAACTTGCCAAGTACTGCCAAAATTGTGTTTTCGGTTCGAGATTCATAAACTGACACTAGGCATTGGCAAAAGCGTATGATTTCCTCCAAGAATCTATGAATAGGAAAAGATTAAACATTTTGCATTTAAGTCAATAATTGAATTTATCACCACAACATGCTATTTTCTATGCCGTTGTTATATTTTCCATTACCATCTCCTTCGTTCGTTTTTTTCTTGTCCTATCTTTTCCTCGCTCTTCTTCTTTCCCTGTGTGAGCCCGTACTTCATCAAGAATTCCCAAACCTTTATTTACTAACCCCCTTTTCATACGGAAGAGATTTGAGGACAGGGCCATTTTTTATAGGCCGCAAGCAGCCCCTCCAGGCGCACACACAACAATTCTGTGTTCTCCTGCGAGGTGGGCGGGAAACTCAACGAATGTGTACGTATATACTATGTAGCGATTTTTTGTTGTAACTCCCCCCCCCCTCTAAGCGACGAAGCCACCCGGGATCTCGTGGCAAGGGAATAGAAGAGAGAGAGTAAGCGTGGGGTAGTGAGGTAGGAGGCAAGGTGCGGTGAAGGGAAAATTAAGGGGGCGGGGGGCGCGAGGGGAAAGGACGCGACCAAGACCGTTTTTTCACACTGACGTACTCAGAGGCAACCCTTTTTCTCATTTGCCTATGCCCGAAAAGGGAGCTTACCCTACCTTCCTACCTTCTCCCTTCGCCCTCCCCCCCAAAAAAGAACCCGCGGCTGCCGTCCCAGTGCGCACGTATCGAAAAAAACGTCCTCCCCCCAAATTAACACTCGCGGGGAGGGGATGACGCGGTGATGCCCCCTCACCCTGTCTCCTGCAAACCATCGAATTTTTTTGTTCGCCCGCGTCCCTGATCTTCTACCGCTCAGGCCATGTAGATAGGCGGCTGGCTGCTTTATGAACGGCGCTCCGAAAACTGGATCGGATGGCACGGGCCCCAATAAGAAGATCCTCCGTGGAATACATTTAGACTGCAGTACACGCCTCCTCCTACCCCACCCCACAACCCGCCAGTACCCTGCCCGTCTCATCACACGACAAAGCCGCCGCTGACGCTCTCTCTCTCCTCCTCTCTTGTCCCTTCCCTGCTTTACCTTCCGCCGTCACGCTCACCTAGGGGAGGAAGAGCACAGACCCCTCAGAGGGCGGTGCGCGGGACGATGGTAAGCGGGATGGCATGCATTTATAAATACGAGGGGAGAAAGGAGAGAGAGGACCCTTTCTCTGCCTCTGCCCTCATTCTCCTAGTCCTTCCCCTTCCCTCACCCCTTCTCTTTAACTCGCAGCGGCAAAGGCCTCTCTCTCCCTCCGAGGGCCTTACTTATGCATGCACGGTTTGCTACAGTGGCGACCGCGAGAGCGCTGCGCTAACCGCCCCGACACGCCGGCTTCACTCTCCTTTTGCCGCGAGGAAGTGAGAGGGAGCCAGGCGTAGTTGTAATCCGAGGGATGGAATGGGCTGGCCGCGGGGCAGATGGGTTGCTCCCTCGGGGACCGCGGCCGGGATTCGCTGAGTCTTGAGGCCGCTGGGACGGCGGCGACGAGAGGAGTACGTGTCTCTCTCTCTCTCTCTTCCTCTGGTATGTTCGGCGAGCGAGGAAACTTTCGGACGGAGAAATTCCGCGAAGAGGTTAGTGAAATTGGTGCGGCGTGCTAAGCCTCCTCTTCCTCCTTCCATTCCTGTCCCCTAACTTCCTCTATCATCTCTCGGCATTTCTGTTTTCGTCCCTCCTTTCGACGTCTCCGAGTCTGGATTTAATATTCGAAACATGCCTAGGAAAGTTTAGTCTAATCATGCATTCTCTTAACTGGTTCAAATTGTATGCGAATCCAACTGGTGGTGAGCTTTCCGTAAACCGATAGATAAAATAAATACTACTATCCTAATTTTTTTTGCTACCCTTAGTTTTCCATCCTTTACTGTAATTCCAATAAAATATTTCAAATGTTAATGACACTACAAGCCATAAAATGATTAAAATTATGGGTTTACGATACACCAAGTATCACACTAATAATGGAAAGGAATCAGTAATCACGCTTGCCGAATAAAAAGCAGTAAGTAACTTGGTTTTTGGTAACAAGCTCAAAAATCCATTCATTCCCTAGATTCTTAAAAAAACTACTTCATATTCCATTTCCCGTCTAACGAGCAAAATACCTAGTATAACTCAAAGAATTTCATGCTTTTCATTCTTCGATACTTTCTTGATATGAATGCCCGCAGACAAGTTGAAAACACCACCACAAATTTCACCGACTATTACCTTTTTATTAATAATTTTGGCTTGATAAATGTTCTTTTTGGTGAGAAAAATACACTTTTCGGAGCTCTGTATCATCTGTATCTGTATTCTGCTCAAAAACTGGAGAGATACATTTTAATAACAGCGGAAACCTTCAAAAGCTGCAAAGTTTCAATATCGTTTACAGAGATGATTACGAAAGTTTCCCGACCTAAATATACACAAACAGTATTCAAGGTTTGCGCAAGAAAAAATTATTTCATCATTGAATTGATTGAATACAAAATGAAAATACTTCATTGACTATTTAATTTTACAAAAGTTATATTCATATTGACTATATCATCCATTTATTTCCTTGTTAAAGGATGGTGATTTTATTAGGTACATATATATATACATATACACGTATATATACATACGCTATATGTATGCGTATATATATATATATATATATACGCATATATATATATATATACTTTATGTATATGTATGCTATATATACATGTGTGTGTGTGTATATATACATAGAAAATCGTCATATTTCCGATTTTGAAGCATATCATTTTATTTATGTAGCGATTGTCTTACGAGAATTTCAACATTTGGCAAAATACTGCTTATGACGGAAGCCAAACGTATTTGGAACAGATCAGCCAAACATTCCTAAGAATGGCAGGGCGAAAAGATTAAATATGCATGCTGTGATTGAAAAGTAGGGAATAAAAAATAGAAAGAAGAACAAGAGCCTCTCTCCTTCCTTGCATAATGCAAGTTTGGGAGAAAGGGCAGAGAGAAAGAGAGAGATGGAGTTACGGAGCGGTATGAGGAAAACTGCGCCGCTATCTCACTCCGAAAGACGGCCAAGGAAAGGCAATAATGCATTCGTCCTTAGAGAGGGATTCCACGCACAGCACACCGCTACGACCCTTATGCTTTCCCTGCGCTTACTCGACTCCATTTGCCAAAGCCCATCTTTCCCCAACCCTCCCTAAACCCTCTTTTTCGTCCTGTTCTCCTTCACACCCGATTTTGTCTCTCTATCCATCTATTTTCTCCTTCCCTTTATATATACATAAGATTGTTTCGTCACCTGGTAGCTAGAGTTAAAGAAGGGTGGATTTTTGTATGAGAGGAAGCAAGACAGTTTTTTTCAGGTAGAAAGGAGTAGGAAAAAGACAAAAACATTGGAAATGATTGTATCAATAGAGGGTGTATTCAAATATAGCAAGAGTTTACCGTATTATATGACGCAAATCTCAGCTTTTTTTATTGCTAAACTTAGTTTAAACTCCAAAATATCCCGCAAAAAATACTGCTTTACAAGTATATCAGTTGGCCTCTTCATTTTTGCATCCATGGGCACTATCTTATTAAACGATAGCTTTATCCAGGTAATACGCCTTTGTAATATGATCGCGTTTATCAAAGCTAGGTTACAAATTTGCTTTGAAATAACTAACTTCGAAAAAAATGAGGAAATGAATGTGCAGGTTGTGAAGGGAATTGGGTAGGGAAAACACCCGGCGGGCATGGATTTTACCGAAAGATAGACAAATCTTTTTGAATTATACTATTCCCATGCGCATTTTGTCGTGTTCTGAGCTGCTTGGCTAAGCGTATGATTATCTGAAGTTTCAAAAACTCGGAGCATAAAGAATATTGCGTAATAATTATACCTACTCTAATGACCACTAACTTCAAGTTATAGTATTACGAGAAAACAAATTGCATTATAGACATTTAACATGCAGCATTTTCTGTTTTCACATAGTCAGTCATAAAACTTAATTTTTTCAATAGAGTCAGTTGATATATTTTTATTTCTTACAAGCAATAAATTCTACAAAAAATCTCAGTGCTCTGTATAAAACAGAATGTCACTATTAAAAGTTACAAGCAACGGTACACAAATTTTATCCTGGATTACGAAAATAAAAATTCAAATAAAATTAAGCTCATCTGTCAGCTTCTGCTAGTAACGCGAAAGGTAAAATAGGGGCCATTTTCTACTACTTGTCGTTACCCTATCCCATACCGTGCACGCACTCCCCGAGAACTGTTATACGTGAATAAGGAGAAAGGAGAAATGTAGTCGTACGAGGGAGGAGGAAGGAAAGCGTGCAGGAACGCGAGGAATTTGAATAAAGAAGAGATATTTGGATGGAAGAGAACCAAGAGAAAAATGAAGGAAGGAGACGGAAGCAGATGTCCCTAAAGCAGCGATCCATCAATTTCATTTTGCCAACAGTCCCACATGCCAAGTCATAAGAGCTGAAATAAAGCAAATCAACTGGCATTGATAATAACAGAACTGCGGCTAAAAATCCAAAGTGTCTGCTTTAATTTTAATGTACACATTTTTGTGCATAGAGAGTCTTAAGTGAAACCAGTTTTTCCGTTATCATCTCTTCTTGAAACTTGAATCAATTTCGTCATAAAACCTTTCACATCATTCATTTTCGAAGCTTATATCGGTATTTTTGACACATTTGCAAGACAATGCGTAGGTTTGTGTACCTAATAATTCTAAATCCTGAATTTATTATCAAATGTCTTCTTAACTAGATAGATTACAGTGTTCACTTAAGGTACCTGTCCGAATATTATCTCCAACTAATTAATGTTTTGAATAAGAATGGTTCCAAATCTGCAAAAACTGCCATGGCAGGCAATCGTCATATACTATATAGTAGTCATAGCATTATTGGTTGTTTTAAGAACCGCATTTTTACTGTATTTCCCACTCATGCAACGTGAAATCATTATAATTACAACACTTGTCACCTGTAGATGTGGATGAATGAGACCGCTGCCTGCAGGAAACACGACATATGAACCCAAAAGTATGCAAGTAAGTATCGCTCAATCACCGATATTTGGCCCTCGAGCTCACCCCTCTCCCATTCGTGATATTAAAAACTATTCATGAAAAACGTAGAGAATCCCATGACTTGAAGGGATGCGTAACCAGATGCAGGTGAATTTTATTCTCCTTCCTCGATTCACTGCCACACGAAAATTCTCCTCTCTCCAGTGCGCCGCCACACTATACATTCCCATCCTCTCATTCACTCGCACTATCTAACCCTCACTCCTTTTCTTTCCCTCTCTCACTCTCTCAAGACCCAGACGAGCAATAAAAAGGGAAGAATTTCCCCACGTGCTTTTCTTTACACCAAGAGGGACCATATATAAAAAAGGGAAGGATGGGTAGGCTCATATCGAAAGGGACCTAGGGACCGAGGTGGGTGGATGAAAAATATAAAGGGGAATGCACTGGGTGGGGTGCAATGGGGTGGGGTGGACTCCTCAGAGAGGGATCGTTGATGCCACCTTCCAACTCCTCCCGCTATCTCGCTATCCGGAGAACACGCCAGTCCCTAAGACCCTGGCCGTCCGTAATGGCGGCGATGACGCCAACACCCGAGGAGGGGGGAAGGAGCTTCAATACACGGGGGGTAAGAGGAAGGAGGAGGAGGGGTGTCGGTAGGGGATGGGTTAGCGGGAAGGACCGACGACTGAACTTAGGGGGCGATAGCAGAGGATTGGATTGGGGAGTGAGAGAGAGGAAGGGCGATTAGAAGGCGGCAACCCATTCTAGAAGTCCACCCCCCAAATCTCCATTTTCATCCACAGCACCACCCCCTCCCCAAGACCGCGCAAAAACTGTCTCCTTCCAGCAAAGACTTTGGTGGCGGATACCGCGGGAGAATGCGGACACGGGGGAAGGTAATTATGAAGGGATAGAGTGGAAGGGGCAAGAGGATTGTAGCAGTAGTGAGGGAAAAGGAGTCATTCCGGAAGGGCGGCATGCAGCGTTCTCAAGGTCTTAGGAGAGGCGCGATAGGGGCGGGCAGGGGACGTGAAGTGAGGTGAAAAGCATGGAGAAAGAGATGAGAGGAAAAGGAAGGAGTAATGAGAAAAAGAAGGAAGATGAGGATGAGGCTAACCCATTCTGCTATCGGCTGCACGGAGAGAAAGAGGATAGATGTGATATTTTGCGTACATGCGGATGAGTGAGCCAGAGGGAAGTTTTTGGAAGGGGGAGAGGTTTGGAGGTGATGGAGATGAGAGAGAGCGAAGGAAAGGGAGAGGACGAAGGCGTGGGTTTTATAAGACGGAGCGGGTGGCAGGAAGAAATGGGCGGGGGAGAGAAGAAATGAGGGTGGAAGGGGTAAGAGGGTGAACCCGATGGAGAGGAGGGGGAGAAACGCCCCCGAAGAGAACGGGCAGGGTAAGATAAGGCCACGGACGAGCGACTCCAGCCCGTTATTAAACACAAAAGTCCTTAACTCACGTCCGACGCGTAGGGAGGGACCTCCGTAACGCTCCCTCGGGAAAGTAAGGAATGGGTATGGAACGAGAGAGAGGCGAATGGTGCCAGTAGAGGGGTAGGGGAAGAGAGGTACCCGGGTCTGGTAGGGTGCGGAAAATGGAAAAGGAGATTGGGAATAATAAAATTGAAGAGAGGGGAGAAGGAAGAGCGAGAAAGGAGGACAGGGATGGGATGAAGAGATAAGATGGGCAAGGACAAAAAAGTGGAGGCAGTAAAAGATGATGGGTAGGTTGAAGAGGAGCAAGAGGTGGAGGAAAATAAGTGAGGGATAAGATGAATGAAATGATGAAGGAAGAGAAAAATGAAGAATAAAAGAAAGCGCAAAATAATGCACTCTTTTTTGGAGAAAAATTACCTATAATTGAGTATGGTGTGTAACATAAGAAAGACCTTGACTTAAAGATAAAGCATTGCAATAAGATTATAAAATAAACTGTAACATTTTTATATGATGGTTTTTAGAGAACAAAGAGTTCACGAACACATGCCTTCCGTGAACGAGTACACGAATAATGAAATTCTGGTATCATAAAAATGCCGTGCAAATGTTTTAGCAAATATTGAAAATGGCGTGATTGAGGAGTCAAATTATTAACACTTGTATATTTGTAAAATTTCAATTAAATGCTCCTTTTCCTTATTATTTTTTTGATGAATGAAAATAGTTTCAATATTTAACGGTCGTGTGAATGTTATAGCATTGCTACTTTTGCATAATTCAATGTGTGTCTTTTTAATGACGTTTTTCTTGTTATCTTTTCTTCGAATGCAAAAATGGTAACAGTTATGTTCACTGTAGGAGCACTCTGGGGTAACAAATTTAATATTTTGGAATAAACGAAGAGGGTGAAAAAAATCCGTGAAAATATGAAATAAGGCGGGCATTGGGTTTTTGATATAAGTTTTGTCCTTACTCTTATCAACCGGGAAGGTTTGATCCTCTATGCAAGTATATGATACTAAAACTAAGTTTATCATTCCTAAGAATTAAAAAATTCTAATTTCATATAAAACCAGAGGTTTCGCGGCGAAATAGTGTGATTATATCATTTTTCCAATTATCCAGTTGTTAGAAATACAGAATACCTTAATTCAATATCACTGGGTAGATAGGAAATGAGTAGATTATTTATTTGGAACATATTTTACATGAGAAGAAGTATAGGCACTATACGATGATAATAAGGAAGATTACGTTAGAAGAGTGTCGATAAATTTTTATGAGTCAAAAGCCTACATATCTGATGCATAAAAGAATCGTATCGGATCACACTTTTCAGCGAGATGACAAGGATTCAAAGAAATCTGCTATTCAGTGAAACGGCAATGACGACTGTCTAAAATTTTAATTTCTCGCTTTAAGAAAATGGCTTTATGTAAAACAGGATAGGCTGTGGGAAGAGAATGTAACGGAATCGGAATGCTTGGCGCAATGGGTGAAAAATAATCGGATTTTTCAGAGTCCGCAAAGTGTTGGCCATTATTGGAGAAATGAGCGAGGATGCTCAGTTATGCAGAAAGGACTTCCGCAAAAGAAATTTTAATTGCGGATGCTTAAGGGGTGAATCGGAGCCAAGAGCCGGATGAGAAAATGGGGATTCCGGGGAATGCAGCGAAAATCGTGTAATTAAAACGATGGGTGAGAAAAATGTCGGTAATTTAGAGAAAAAGGAAAGAAGCGGAAAATACGGGAAGAGAAAAGCAACGAAAATGGAAGGTAAAACTGGAAAAAGGAAGAATTAAAAGTCTTGACGCTGAGATATGCCAAGGTTTACTTTTGGCTTCTGCAATCATCTGTTGTGTAAATACCTATGGCAACTACAATTTCCCATTTTCAAGATGTATGGAGAGAAATCTAAAATTAATATGGCTCATGATTTACAGTCATATGATCATAAATTCAGATTACTTTAGATCAGAGGTGAAAATGTAGATCTCATTTGAAGATACTACTTAAGCAAATTAATCTTTCTTTCTGCATTTCACTAACTAAAACTATTAGAAGACCGCTCAGGTAGAGTACCTTCTATATGGATTCTAAATGCTAACGATTGTTCCGAAACAACACAGCGATAGGATGTTCGCGGTATTTCTATTTTCTAATGTTTTCCATTTTAACAAGTAAGTATACGTCATCTGATCGTTTGTTGTGCTCTCTGACGAGGAAGAAAAAGAAAAAAAGACTACTTAAATATCATTGAGAAGACTCTTAGGAAAAACGATAAAGGAAATTAGGAAAGAGGCATACAATGGTGTCAATACATTGACTACGAAGGGTAAGCATTGAAAGATGATTTCAAGTCCAAGGAATGTGAATTCCGATATTTCCTTCCACCCTTCATCCTGTTCAATATGCCTGTCCTATTTCTACCTTTTTCTCGTTTACCGAACGTTCTCTCTAACACAGTCTTCAACATCACCATTCTAATCAAAATGCTCTGCATCAATTTTTCCTATCTCCTTATTATTTCATTCAACAATCCACTCTCCTTCTCCACCATACCTAGCACATTTTTTTTCTGTTCACTTTGTCTCCTCCGTCCTTCTCCACACCCACAGCCTCAAAAGCCTGCAAGACCCATCGTCTTGTAACGACCATGTTTGCGCTCCGTACAAGCTACACATAGAAGTTTTTAACGAGGGTTTTCTTAACATCCTTACTCAACTTTTCTTTCATAAATTCCTCCCTCCTCGTGAAATCGTCCTTGCCCAACGGAATTCTTCAACTTGCGTCGCTACAAATGTCACCACCACTGTCGAAAACACTTCCGATATAGGTAAAATTCCAACTGCTCTAGTTTATGAACTCCTGTTTTAACATTTAAATTAGATTTCCTCATTCTCGAAAATCGCATAACCTTTATATTGTATAATTTTATTCATTTCATACCTTTCACAAATAGAAAACGGATAATCTTTATTATTGGTTGCGTCAAACAAGAGATAATTATAATTTTCATAAGCTTTTCCTCCACTGTTTTATTTCAATTATTTGGTTTAGAATGTAGTTATTTTCAACAAATTGTATCACCCTCCACTAAAGCATTATTAATAATGAGAAAATACGGTAATTCTTTGGTTGTCTCTATAGTTTATTTATTTGTCATGGGACAAAAGAGGGATCGCAAGAGAATTGATGGCGATGGGCTTCTAAATACAATTACCAATAAAATATCTTTAGGGAGTGTGTGCCAATAAAATATCTTTAGGTAGCTTGTACCAATAAAATATTTAGATTCTATTGAATATTTGAAGTTCTCAGTCATATATTTAAATGGAACTATTTAGAACTTTAATTCTCCCTTCACACAAATATACTCTTATATCTCTTTAGATAAAAAGATTAGGTGTCATCCTTCACTCCATCACTGAGAATTGGTACTCTAAAACGTTAACTCTTCAATCGCGGTGAAATTTGGACACCAATTTCTCAAATTAGGAAGAATATTAGCAAATAATAAACATCATCCAGATTTAACGACGAAATGTTGCAAAACGATATTTCTTTTAATCCGTTAGGGTACGTAAATTCTTAGAAATTAACATTTATTTAAAATTCCATAAACGCCAAAATCTTTCAGTCACATAAAACAAACATGAACGCAATTTTAATAGATAGGTAAAAGAAAAAATAAAATAGAATTACATTTTAGCCACCAAAACAAAATGGAAACAACAACAAAATAATACATGGCCTGACTTCGAGGAAGTTATGGATATCCATCCTTGAAAAATAGCTTTGATTTTTCCACATGTGTCACGTACTAATAATAGTGTGAGGCATATAAAGAATAGTTTTAATTACGGAAACATGAACAATTAATTTAATCGAAAGGTCAAGCAACCACTTTGAACCACTTGAAATGAACACCCTTCGGATGAATTCACATGTAATTCGGCACTGGCCGAATTAAACCATTGTTAAAGAATTCTAACACTTTCGCTACTTCAAATCTGCCATGATGTTTTAAATGCTACACGCCCCAACACTGAAATACCAGGAAAGGTTTTAATTTTTATCCCTATGAGGGTACCCAATACTCTTTGTTGAATCCAACCTCATTCTTATATCTATTACAAAAAACTCATTCGGGCTTTACTTCCGCAGGTACCCCGAAGTCCACCTTACATAACCACATCCATCCAACTGCAGAGCCCATGTCGAGTTCAAAAGAAGAGTAGGATGGGATCGGAATGACCATCGGCCATTTACAGGCCGCTGGTCAAATTTGACCAGTCAACAAAGTGTTCGCTCAAAGCTAGTGAATCCTGGGGGTCAACATTCACGGGATCATGCACAACGCGCGGCAGTTGTTTGCGCCCAGATGCGCGTAAGTGTGAAATATGTGGGCACAGAAGAACCTCGTGAATGCTTCGAAGTGGTCATCTCATTCATGCAGATAAACCGCATTGTCCGGGGCTTCGTTGGCCTGGACGTCAGCTCTGTATCGTCCACAAAAACTGACCCCTTAACGCAAGAGCCCGACCCGACTGGGCTACCCGACTAAATTATCATCTCGATCATATTCTTTCTTTCCAGTTTCACTCGAACAGAAAACCGGATTCTCCATCGGGAGTAGTCAGCTCTTTGTGCTACAAAAGGGTCGGAGGGGGAGATGGATGGAGGGTAGGAGGAGAAACCTTTGTCCACTCACTGGTCAAGTCTCGTGTGTTGGGTGAATAGAAGAATACGAGGGAGCGATGCAACCCACTTTCAACAGGTTTAAGTACAGTAAGTCATGTAAAGAGGGTAACTTTTCAACACGACATTAACCATCAAAATAACCTATTAAATCCAAAATTTTTATTAAAACATTTTGTTTCAGTGGTAAAATATGCAACTGAGCCTTATAATTCAATTTCAAATCTACATCTACATCTACATCTACTTAATACCCCGCGAGCCGCCGCAAGGGCGTGTGGCGGGGGGTGCTAGGACACCACCCATAATTTAGAAAAGAAAAAAAAAACCGCATGCAATAACGACAAAATCATATATAAAAAAAACATGGTATACATTCATGCATGAACACTTACACCCCACACACATGCAAACACTCAAACTACCAACTAACATACACATGCACCTGAAAGTATACCTAACATCCCTATAGTGTTTAATTTTGTTCCGACTTGTAAATTCAACGTTTTTAATATTTCTAAAGTGACTTCGGTTTCTTGCTATTGTGATTACTGATTGTTCGGGGAAAGAATGATTATTTGTACCTATCTGTCTTGGAATCTATCTCCCTTAGTTTATCTTTGTGGTCTGATCTACCTAAGTAGTGTGGGGCCATTATAATTCCTTCAGTGTCATATTTAAACTCGTTTGTTCTGAACCTTTCTAAAAGTCTAAGCCTCGCTTGTTCTCTTCGCACTTCAAGTGGTTCCCAGCCTAAATCCCCTAAGAGACCTGTCACACTTGTGTTTTTATCATAACAATTTTTAACGAATCTAGCGGATTTTCTCTGGACTTTATCTGATTCTTTTTGCCAAATTTTCTCCCACGGATCCCAAATACTTGCGGCATATTCCAAATGAGGTCTAACTAGAGCAAAATAACACCTCTCTTTAACTTTTTCATTACATTTCCCCACCACCCGTTTTATGAAGCCAAGTTTCTTTAAAGCTGATCCGCATCTTGTCCTGATATGTGCTCCCCATGAAAGGCGTGGTGTTAGAACAACCCCCAAATATTTAACTTGATTTGCCGTAGTCAATACTGAACCCTCTATTTTGTAGTTTATATCCTGTTCCTCGCTTCCTTTATTCCAAAATTTCAAAACTGCACATTTATCTATATTAAGTGTTAATCCCCATTTATTGCACCATTCCGAGATATTGTCTAAGTCTCTAGAGAGTAGCTCGCGATCTAGTTGGCTCCTTATTTCCCTGTATATCACCGTGTCGTCAGCAAATAACCTTAGATTGCTACTAACGTGTGTGCTTAAGTCATTTATGTATATTAAGAACAGAAGAGGCCCTATTACACTTCCCTGGGGGACGCCCGAAGTAACATCTCTCTCCGTTGAGCACAACCCATCTATGACTACTATTTGTTTGCGGTTTGACAAGAAGTCTGTAATCCAATTAATTAATTTCTCATTAATCCCATAGTATTTAAGTTTATGTAACAATTTATTGTGTGGGACTTTGTCGAAGGCTTTTTTGAAATCCAGGAATACTGCATCGACTTGGGTGTTGTTTTCTCCCGATCTTAGTATATCGTACAAATTGTTCTTTACATCCCATAATCTAATTTATTAGATGTATATAATACTAGCGGCCTAGTCATCAGAGTGTTCGGCTACTGACCATAGAGTAAAGGAGTTCAAATCTTGATGATGCCTCTAGAAAACACCACTAAAACTCAATCAGTACTATTTTAATGAAACCAGAACTCCATGGAAAATTTCAAGAGGCTTGGGAAATGTATGGTCCCATTTCCTGAACATGCGAATTTCACTCAATGTAGAGATTATTCCGAAACGATATGAGTCTCATCAATCAAAACCAACATGAGGATTCATCACTGATGATAGCAAATACCAATAATAATCGTTAAGTTTTCATTATTTGATTTTTTTACCATGATTTTACAAAAATCAATTGAATAAATTTTCAAATGGGCTTTTGTTATCGCTGAAAATATTTATGCCGTGGATAAATTGCAAATCCTGACGTAATACGAGATAATTTATTGAAATATTTTCCTTAAAATGCAACCAAGAGCTATCTAAAACCTAACCGCAGAAAGTTTATTTCTTATAATTTAAAGAGCGTTTTCAAGGTAATCATATCTTACAATACAGGAATCAAACAAAATCCAAAATTTGTATACACAAGTCATGGTTAAAAAACTCTCGAACAGTGCTTTCGGTACTTTTACAAGTACAGTAGGTGGAAGATGAAGGGCCAAACAGGTATCAGGGAAAAATTCTACCAGCACATTAATGAGTATTTTTCCGATCTTGACGGGATTTGTTCAATTGTTTATTTATTTCTGGTTTCGCCCAGGATTTTAATGATACTTAGAAGACCCGAGAAAAATTTTGAAACATATCATCTTGTTTTTTCGTCTTAATGTTATTTAAATTTGTATAATTCTTCGGATCCTTCATAATGCGACAATGCGGAATATTCAACCATTTTAACCTAAGAACATTTAAGCCTTCACTGAATCGTAATATTTGGGCTGTTTAATTTTTGTTTCTTAATCCCTTACAACATGAAATAAGTCTTATTGCCTCTACCTTTTCAAGGGAAGAGAAACAGAGATATCATTTTCTGGCCATTTTGGAAATTCTGAAAATAACCACTTATAAATAACCTTCACCAGTACTGCATTGCCGAGTACATATTAACATCATACTGTAAAAATTGCTAAGTATGACTTGAATGTTGATCAGAAACAAATAAACACTCCAAAATCCTCGTCTAAGCATTGGCTAGCATACTCCATTTCTCGCATGATGTGATTCATTTTGAGGAGACTTCTTTAGGGATAAAACCCTCATATAGCCCAAAGGACTTTTCTGGGGAAATTCATGAATAATAAAGTATGAAGGAACTGGAAAATTTCGCCTGGCCTAAAATGTGAATGCGCTAATTTTCCGCTGCTGTAATGAATCTCCTTTTTGTAGCAATAGAAGGTATTGGGTCTTGGATGGAAATCAGGGATCCCGGTTATCCAAATGGATTCCACAGGCCATTTGGTGAATCTATAGAGCAATCCGCTGTAAATGAAAAAGAGCACACTTTGCTGAAAATTCCAGCCCAATGTATTGGTGTTTATTAAAATGTTTTCATCTAAGGGAAAAATTACCCCCATATTTACAGAGGGTATAAAACCCATTCGAATAGGATGAAGTGTTATCAAGAAGTCGGAGACGCTTTTATCGTAAAAAGAGGATAAATACGTAGAGAATCAAATTAAACAATGAGTTGTCAAAAATATGGGATAGCCAAGAGTCAAATAATTGTCTTTAAGTAATAAAGAGTGCATTTGCCCGAATTTTGTACAAGTTCGCCCGAATAAAGCCGTTTATCTATTTACCTATGATTCATAACGCTCTACTACACTGCTGAATACTAGTACTATTACATATGCTTATAATAGTAATACTACGGTATTTTAATCATAAGCAATGTAATCACAAAAAAATACTACAGAAGTGATTCTTTGCTTGGTGGTTAACTAAACGATAAAATAAAGCCATAGTAAGAATATATCCCTCCGTTCAAACAGTGTGAAAGGCAGAGAGCATGGGCAAGCAACTTTCTATGCTTCAAAAATAGGAGTTATCTGGCATGTAAATAATCCAGGCATATTTCCTTCTTTAGGTTTAAATTATTTTATTTTTCATTCAACATTCATTCATTTCACTCAAAACTCCTAGTCATCCAAAAAAACTTAAAACAAACTAGTCCTGTAATATATTAACTGTGCATTCATTTGCCCTAAATTAGGAACATGTATTGCAACATATGATATATTCTTAATACCTCACCGTGATTCATTCACGGGTGGGAAACTTGAGTCCACCAGTCTAACACAAAAGTTTATTCCAAAAATGGCGATTTTTTCTTAAATTCTTATTTTATGTACTGTCGCCAATTTTAACGGTCATTATATTATGGTCAGCCAAAATATTCCCAGATTCGATGCACGATAATCACTCCCTGGAAAATTAATCATTCTTTAATGTCCTATAAATCTTACTTCCACCTGGTTATTCAACACCCATACTTAGGCTAGCAATAATTAAAATATTTCATGAAAATTCGAGCAATTATTGAAGACAGAGAGAAAGGTGTACATTGGGTTTGAGTGCAGATGGTCTTAGAAACGACATGTCCCCAACATACAACCCCGTGCCTGCATATTGCCCACTTTTGCAAATATACTAAGTCATCACAGGCTGAGTAAATAGAAAATATTCTTAGGTGTATTCAAATGAGGGAAGGGAGCTGAGAGGGAGGAAGGAGAAGCAAAAATTGTGGGGAGGAAGCTTTAGTCGTAAGGGTGGAAGAAATTGAAAAATGAAACGCATATTTGAACGGTGCACAGCCTCACCGTGGTTCTTCTTTTTCTTCTTCATCTCACTACAGTCTATTCCCTACACCACCTCTCCCCACCCCAGCACCCCTGTTCCTCATACCCCCTTTTCCTGAGCCAATCCCCATTCAATCCAGTGCACAAAATCAAGCCGTCGCCCTTCCCTTTCGACTACCCTCCACCCCTTACATAGCCTAACCGAACCTGCCTCTTACTCCTTCTCCCTAACCCTGATACCAACTCACATCCGAGAAACCCCATCTAGAGCAATTTTCCAATCCACTGTTTTGACAACTTCCGTCGTCAACGTGGAAGGCTTCGGCAATCGAGGTAATTTGTGAACACTCCCACCGTTCACCATCCTATCTCTCACTCCTTCCATCTCTCTCTCCGGTACTCTCTTTCTTCCCCTTTTCCTCGGCATGATTTCACCTATGTCCTCTCCCTCCATCAAATTCCCGCCCCCCCCCCATCCTCTTAGAGACGACCTCCTGCCATCCCCTCCTTTTCCATGCAGAAATGACATCGCCCTTTCCCTTTTACCTAACTACGCCGCAACCCTTCCTAAATATTCCCATTTATCCCGAAAATCCCACTTCCCTCATCCCAAACGTAAGCTGGGTTCCCTTCGTTTTTCTCTTCAGCCCCAGCCCCCCTCGGCGATCCCTCTGGCGTTAAACCCTTTCCTTCTCGGCATCCCAATCACTTCTAGACCCCCTGCCGAAGTCTATTTGCCTAACCTTTGCCATCACGGTGGCTTCCTTTTTCTCCATTTTATTTATACCCCCCTCGTTTCTATGAGTAATAAAAAACAACGAAAACAGTGTTGTCAATCATCCACAGGAGGCATACTAGTTGTCCAGGTTTGCTCATATATTAAAGGGCACTGATGAATAAATGGGCTGTGAGTGTTTCAATCACTTTCTTATTAGTGTCTTTTTGTCCATTTACGAAGTGTAAACTCGGACACGCCTCCTTTAAATGACGACTTCCTATGACGTTTCCTCAATTCCTTTCGATACAAAAGCCCAGATGGGATTGGGAGGCCCAATTACTAAGCCACCCGGGTACCCCAATAGATACCATACCGTGGCGTGAATGAAAATCCCTCTTTGCGACAGCAATCCGGACGTGAAGTTTACTGGTCTCCAACCGACTTCGATGAGCGGTCGAGACACGATAAAAGATAATATTAACTGCCGTTCAATAAGTCGAGTTGACTCCCAATAGTCTCAAACCTCGCTTTTATGTCAGGATCTCCACGTTGAAAGGTAGTAAAATTGGTCCCGAGTGAGGAAACAAAGCATATTATGTTTTTTTGCACAAGTAATACTACATTTTTACAATACTACTTTTTTTGCACAAGTAATACATTGCTAAAACTAAGCAAAACTTGTATAAACGATAATAAATCTCATGCAAACGTAAATTACGCTACACGAAAAGGTGATAAAGACAAATGCTATTTTGAGTTTTTAATATGAGAAATTAAGCATTATTTATAGTCATGTCTGATGCCTTAATGAGGCAAATTTAACCCTCATTGCTGCAAATTTACGTAATATTCAACCGTCTACTAACTCAGCATTACACGTACATACACACAATGAGTGCTATTTGTTTTTTTTAAGAGAAATGAGTTGAAAGGTGAAATTTAGACACTTCTTTGCTCTAGAAATCTTCACATCACTTACTGAAAAACAAATGAGTATACAAATATTTAATGAGAAGTTAAAAACACCATTTCCGAAAGTTGCATTCGTTTTTGGTATTTTAAGAGTTTAACTGTGGTTTATGCAAAACTTATGTTCATCTTTATGATATATTTGTAATACTCATACTCATATTTATAAGTACCCACTAAGGTCTCCAGCATGACCACTGTTATAGACCTCCCTTTTATTTTTCACTGATTGAATATAATAAAGAGGCTATTTGAATAAACGCACAACGAATTTAATTTTTTTACTATTCATTTTAATAAATTCATTAAAAACACTACTTATAATTTTCATTTGGTTAAATTATCTTCAACCTCGGTTTAATGTACTTACATCAGTTATGCAAAATTAATTATTGTGTACTTTATTCAACACTGCCTACTTTTATTTAACATCAATGGTCGTATAACCTTGTACGTAATCAAATTACATATCAATCATTTTCTGCACTGTAATTACTGTTAAATGACTAAATGTACACGGCACAAAGCTGAAATTACCTTACTTACTGAAACAACATAAATAGATGAAAATAAGACGTAATTCACAACAGCGCATGCTGTCTTTCGCTCTCTATCAACCATATTACCGAATTAATTAAATAACAGAATGTCCCAAAACCAAAATTTCCCAAAGATAAGACCCTAAATTTAATGCTTTTTCATGATCTAAATCCCAAATGGAGCAATCCATCAGTAATATTAATGTTATCCAATTATATTTTAATTACATGTAGGCAATAATTACGCTGTGACAAAGTGACAAATATTAATCTTAAAAAAGAAAATAAACGTGATAGCCATAATTCAATTCAGAATCCTTTAATTCGAGAAACTGAAAAGCATGATATTTTCGATTTCTTTTGCTGTTGAAACTATTTTTGTATGGTACAAAGTGTAACTATAATATCCGCAACATCGTTATTCGGGAAACTGCAGAAAGATACTTTATTGGTCGCATTGGAAGTCATGACAGTTTCTCCGAAGGTCGAGGAACTGTAATTTGCTGGTAGGAGTACAATTATAAAAAATATAAGGCAAATCAGTCAACGCATTTTCCATAACATTGCTTTACGGTGCTCATAACAAGCTGATATTTATGTTCTATATGAAATAGTATAGTCAATTTATCAAGAAGCATGAACTTAAATGTGTATATGTGGGTTCGCTGGTAGAATACATACTGCAAGAATATACCAGTTGTTCTCATAAATTTCATTTTTACAAAAATGAATAAATTGACAAAATAATAAAATTTACTTGAAAAATAGTTTTGCTCTTTTCTTCTGGCTTTGCTCTTGACCCATGGGTTTCACTTCATATTTCTCAGGATCGTCAGCTGGCGAAGTTTTATGTTAGCAATGACAATAAATCAACTTCAAATTATAAACATTTTGGCTAGCATGCGATATAATTTGCTAGAGTGGGATTAGTCATCCTCTCATATAATTCATTACCATTAAGAGAAATTATATTATCTGGCAAGTTTTATTGAGGATTTTTCTGCCTTCGTCACTTTATACATTTCCATCAGAAACGGTACACAATATTACATATAAACGTAAAATTAATATATGAATAAAATGCTAACCAGGTATACAAACTTAAGAAAGGTTTTGTCATTCATTTGTTGAAATCGCTTATGTTTATTAAAGAAACAATTTAGTTGGACAAATGAAGAAGTTACAGCAGCTAAAATCCTCATTGCAACCTCCTTTATCTGGTGTTAAAGCTATTTTTCCTTGTTTAATACGACAATAACTATTTTATCATGGAACTCCAAGCAACCCTTTAAAACTGCCAAATGTAGAAATATTTCAACAGATTTCAACAGATTTCAACCAAGTGCACATGTAAATTACTTTTCCGCGAGCAGTCTCGGTTCTGACGCGGAGACCACGAAAGGCGCCCCGGCGTCTTACCGGCGCAGAGAGCGAGTGACGTGCGGCGACCAGCGAGAATCTTCGCCCGCGCGGATCCAGTTAATGGCGAAGGAATCATTGGCAAAAAGATAAACTCATTCATTATAAGACATAGCAATCCCGATGTGAGACTCCATCCTCACTTAAAAGTCTTATCTCAACGACGAATTCGATTACATTTCCTCTTTTCTTGCTTTCCGATGCCCTCCTTATACGCGGATAGAGAGATGGGGGAAGAAAGAAAGGGAAGAAACCCTTTTCCGCTTCAGTCACCAGTCTCTACAATCTCGCCCACCATTATTTCTCATCTGGGAGGAATAATTTTTAATTAGCCGCACCTCCTCTCCCCGCTCCCATTTCCCTCCCTACCCTGCTAATCGTTTCGGTGTTCTCTTCCCCACACCCAACACCTTTCTTCTTCCTTACTCCTTCCACCTTTTTCGCCCTCTTCCCCTTCTTAAAACCCTGCCTCTTCTCCCTCTCCTTCTCTTCATCTTCTCTCTGATCCGGCGTTGTTTTAAATGATGAGAACGGTTAAAGGGTGGAAAAGACGCGGGAGGAAACGAGAAAAGAGCGTTGGAGTTGGGAAGGGATTTTTCCAAGGCGACGGGGGGCGCGGGAGGAATCGGAAAATGAAATGACGGGGAAAGAGTTGAGAGCGGGAGTGGGAGTAGTTGGGGGACGGAGTTAGGGTGGTGATGGGGGAGAGAAGTGAGAGAGAGGGGTTGATGATGAGGAGGGTAGACCTCAGTGGAGGATTAAAAAAGAAAAGAAGGGGTGGGAATGGAAGTTTACGAGAAGACGAGAGAAGAGTGCAACGATCGTCCTTCACTTCTTTTCATTTTATTCTTAAAGTTCAGGTTTCCTTCCGAATTAAAGAGTCTCCAAGGTCGCTGCCTTAATTTCCATGGAAATTTCATTGGCCGCGTCTGCGAAGGTGATTACATCTATTCCCGCTGATATTTGCAGGAACAATTTGGTGGATAAATAATGTATCTAAATGAGTGAGTCGGGCTATAATTTATCATTCTATTTATGATGCAAATAATCCGAGATCTTAAATACAAAAATCAGAATATCATCCTCTAATATAAACAAAATTTAATGGCATAATGTTTAAAAAAATAAATTGTGTTAGCTATAAGAAAAGATATTCTCAATTTAAAGGGATTGAAAAGTTTTTCTCCAACAAAGCAAATCTGTCAAACTTTTGAAACCAGTCCCAAAAGGATAAATGTATTTGGCATTATTAAATAACTTTTATGGAAATTGGAAATAGTTTGAGCTAAGATATGAAAATGGAGAGTAGGTACATATTTATAAAAGATAATTCATCACTCTCACGCACACAGCAAAATTAAGCATTCATAGAAAGGTCCACTGTGTGTAATAATGTAGCAAAAGTATCCTTATTAGTCACATTTTGCGACATTAAAGTGCGCGGGTAGTCTTCCTAAGTTCTATTGGGTTCATTTGAGCAGCACTTTGAAAATTACTCGGGTATCAGATAAAAGATTCCGCTTAACCTTTATTCGCCCTTAGTTTTCAATTAATTTCCCACTAAATATATAGATAACCTGAAAAACAGATTTTATTACTTGTAAAGATGTCATAAATTTTAGTGTTCAACAGCTAATAAAAATCAGGCATCCTTTTCACTTCCTTTTTGCCCTAAAACTCATTAAAATATGTCTTCAATTTTATAATGAAAGTAATAGAAATTTATTAAATTTTATTGGTATATTACTCAAAACACATCAGTTGATCACGGTCATCCAAACAAAAGTATTAGTATAGGCTACTTAACCGATTTGAACAAGTTAGGTCAAAAAAGGTGCCAAGTGCAAAGCACTGCCACTGACTTGATAATAGCTAGTGAGAATTTTACCTGATAAAGCTCAAGCAGCCGAACTTTCACTAATGGCATCGCACAACACTTTTCAATTTAAAAATTACTTGTAAATAATGCCATGAAAAGTAAGATTAAATTATTACAAATTACAAAATAACTGAATGCAATGAAATACGAATTATTCTAACGTCAAAATGGAAAGAAAATAGTCCATGTGATAAAACGCCAGCAAATATTAAAGTAACCAAACAAATAACTCGACGAAAACTAGCGCAATTCGAATTTAATGATTACAATAAAATATTCCAATAAAACGCAGCGCAAGAAATTGAATGACCAATTAACAAGAATGATTAAATTACAATATACAATAAGTATGCTAGCTCTAATGCAATTAAATAAGGTGCAACGATAGTTCAAATTATATTTCCAATTGAAATTTGAATCAAGATTAAAATGTGAAATTTAAGTTTCAAGATATGTTTTATGAGAGAAGGACCAAATTAGCACAATCAAATACATTTGCTGCTAACTTGAAATTAACTGAATTGTGATATCTACCAAACAGTTCTTCTACGAGCTGTTAACTAAACATGCAAATAGGCCAACTATGGTTTGCATGAAAGGTCAAATACTATTGTCCGGCATTAAGAGCTAGTTATACATTCGTTTTTTTTAAATTATCTTCTAAGGGTACATCGATTCTTCAATCACATTAACTAGATAATTATAGCTAACAAACTATGCTGAGTAACACCCATTTGGAATCCTCTCAGGTAATTTACCATAAATTATTTTCAATTTAAATTTGGCAGAATGTCCACCTTCGCATCCGTAAATCACGTAAATCGATCGAAATTCTCGATTCCTGCGGATTTCTAAACACTTGGAAAATGCACATACGAGGTTGGGATAAAGAACAAATTCTGCGACGACACGTGCGATTGAGCTGGCACCGCGCAACATTCAAATCGTCACAAACAGAATTCCAAAAAGAAAAAAAGAATGGGGATGGGAGAGTGCGAGTGGGACTGGGTAAGGAAAATATTAAACCGACGGCTGGGAATAAAGAGTTTCTTTGGGGCGTTGATGGGGCAAAGGGCCGAGGGCTAAAATAGTAGGTGGGGAGGAAAAAAATGTGCAAAAAATGGGAACATATGTAAGGAGGAATAGAAAGGGGAGGGGGAGAAGGGTTGCGAGAGCAGTAGATGGAGACGAATAAAAAGGGGGAAACGGTGCGAAGCAACGGAAGGAGATAAGTGAGTGAGCTGGGAGGAAGAGCAGGAGGGGCGAGGGTTTTTCTTGAAGAAATGGCAAGGCCACCATCTGAATGGCAGAAGAGCGGGAGTGAAGAGAGGGGTTGTCGATGGTAGTGGTGTTGGTTGGCATAAAGAGGACGGGCACAGGAGGAGGAAGGATGGAGAGGTTTTTCTAAAAGAAAAGGAGTGGGGCTGGTTCTCGGAGGGAGAAAGAGCTTTTGGTGTAAGGGGGGAATCCGTACGTGAGGAGAAATGCAATATTTGTGCAGATATGTTCGGCATGTTGCCTAAATGTGCGGAAGGGAGAGGGAGATTGCGACGGGACAGAGGTGGGAAGATGGGAGGAGGATGAGAGCGACGACGGAGATGGAAGGAAAGAGGCGTGATGACAGTGGTAGAGCGTCGAGGGACCCAAGATGAAGACAAGGCGGGAGGGAAGGAGAAGGCACTATGGCATGTGAACCCTGAAAACTAAGGAGTCCATGACGCCAGTACCCGCAAATAAGGATATAGAAAACGATTGGACACGACTGATGCCCGATTCTTCGCTTATGGAAAGCATTCACATAATTCTTTAATCAAGGTGTTATACGAACTAATTAGTGCATCTACAGCACATTGACTTTCAAGTATGCCGTTTTTAAAGAAAATACACATGAAACGCACATTTTCCGAGCCTAATTTTCCCATTCATGCTCCCTTTGAAGGGAGGAAACTATTTTGTTAGATTGTCTTAAATTTTTAATCATCAAGAGGCCACCAACTCAAGGCTCCTATTGATATCTGAGACAGGAGCTATGGGCGTATCCTGTTTTAACTCCACCTTGCAATACTTAATACAAATCATTACTACTTTGCCCGCATTATTTAATTTGAAAGAGGTGACTTATGCGATTTTCATGCGGAAGGAATTTGTCAACTACTAAAATATTCCATAATCCATTTAAAGCAAGTAATACATTTTCAAAGACAAAACAACTTCAGCAAAAATCGCTCTCTTAAATCACTCAACATCTAGATATCTTCGAAAACTCTATACAATCTCTCATCCACATGCCTAAATAATTCTAACGTCGCATTAAATTAGGCTTTGGGCTATTGCAAGTCAAATAAATGAAACTTCAAAGGCTCTCCAAATATTGAAGGCTCGAGCAGCTTTGATGACGCCGGAGAAACCATTTTGTCGCTAGTACAGATTCAATAGTCGTATATTTTGATATTTTTAATCTCATAACATCATAAGAATATGAATATGAATTTTAATGCTGATAAATATGATTAGAGGTAATCATATTTATCAGCATTAAAATCAAAATGTAACGTTCTAATGGGTTTAATCTCACATTTGTACATTTCCTGCCTTTATAACACATATATTTAAGAATAAAATGCTTTTTTGAATTATTTCATTAAAACATTTTCATTCATCATTTATATTAAGTAATATTAACTGTGATATGCCCTTCCCATTCGTCCAGGTAAACTTAATAAAGGAGTTACAACAAACTATGGCCTCTTACTGAAGACATCTGCATCTATATATTTATATCCATTCCCTATCATATCATATGAAGTCAAGGAAGAGGATAAAAGAATACGGATTAATGTGAATATTATACACTCAAACGTCCATATTTGACTAATTAAAGCTGAGCGTGCATTCTCATATTAGAGCGTAAAACTTTTAGATATATTATTATATTAATATCAACCAGAAATTACCATTCGGAAATCACTAAGTTACTATATATTTGCATTAGCCAACAATGTTTCGTATTTATGCTGAAAGATTTACTTGACATTATATCTCATAAATGAATCGTCTTCAAACATAACCATTGCGGTTAGAGATAAAGGATTGGCAAGAGATAAAAATAAAGTTATCTGCCTCCATCCAATTTCCCACAGCTTAAGTCTTTTAGTTTTAAGTTAGCACAACGAAAAATGATACAAATATAAGCCAAGTTTAAGATAATATCAGCAAGAATCAGTTACTATTTTAACCATTTAAAGAAAAACTAATCAAAAGTATTGACTCTTTCTACGACGAAGGGCTTACCAACACTAGAAGGTTTCATCTTAGAAGGACCTATTTTTCATTAAGTTTAAACTGTTACCGCACAATCTATAAGGGTGCAATGAACTCAATAAGAACTATAGAAATACAAAATATGAAAATAATGACAAGTGAGCATGTAAAAACAGCGGAAAAAGAATATAGGTAGATTGGCTGTAGCAGGGGAGTTGGTAAGGATGGAAAATTTTATGGAAAATTGAGGGGAAGGGTACGAGATATTGGATGGATCTGAGAAAATTGGCCGCAGTTTAAAATTGCGCACAGGTGCATGGGTAGTGTGAGAGTTTGAGTGAATAAAAATAATATAATGAGATGTACATAAGTTGAACGAATGGCGAGTAAGGCGTAGTCCTCAGGAAGCTTCTGCTGAAAATGCGAATTGCAATCGTCACTGAAATAACTAAACAGTAAGAAATTGAAACCCTTTACCGATTGAGAGGCACAGCGTGCGACTACCAAGTGTTGCACCTACATGACCAGTTTCCTCTGATTAAATTCATATATGTATTTCAATCTACGTGGAATATGAAATTAATTATGAAAACAAACCAGATTCAAAAATTAAATCCCTTCAGTTCCAAAACAGCAATACATGTATAATACTGCGGCCTATATCCTGAATTCGATGAGATTAGTTAGGGTTTGCAGACCAACTTAATTAAAAATTAATATTATTCTAGAGGAACCAATGCAATTTTACTTTGTAGTATATTTGTACGAAACTTTAGAGTGGCAAATAATCAGTGTACCATCTCGAGGCACAAGAAAATGTTACATTTTGTTTAATTTAGTATCTAACACTCTCTTAAAGGGTTTAATATCACATAAAATATTTGTGATTCATCCAATGGTTAAATTAAATACGGTGAACATTCCTTCACATTCATTTAATTGCCAGATATACGCAATTAAGGCAGTTTATCTTTGATCTTATAAAATATATTTCAATTTCATTTTCATTGTGCCATAGCGACCCTCTTAAAAATTGAGGCAGTTCATAAGTAAGTATCACTGTACATTGAAACGGAATGTATGAAGAAAATATTTGGCGTTCCAATACGTTCATTGAACTAAAATATAATGCCACTTTAAACAGCGTTGGGCCATAAGACACAGAAAATCAAAACACAGCGACCAAAAAATCATCAAATTTTATCATTTCGAATTTCATTTGTGTAATCACTTGATTCCCCATACTGTGTGCGTAAACATAAAAAATAAATGAGAATTTGAAGAGAAAACAAGGAAAAAATAAACACAATTAGTAACTTTGACTTGTTCTCAAAACTCTTCCCAACAATACCAAACTCAAATTCTAAGGAACCGGGGACGAATCGGAAGTAAGAGATTTTATGGCAAAGAAAGAAAAAACGAAAAGTAAGACGTCTCCCTAAAGAATCCGTAATTGAATTCTGGGCAAAAAAAGGAAGAGACTTTCCCTCACTTTGCTCTTTCACTTAAATATATGAGAGCGCTGAATGAAGAGGTGCGAAGGCGGGAGATGAGGAAAGGAGATGAAGATGAATGCAAGGGAGAGGTGGAAGGAAGATGGATATCTTGAGGGGCTTGTACTTACTAAAGAACCCCTAAGAATATCAGTAGAACATGGTATACACAATAAAAGAGGAGTACCACTTACTCTATTCCCTCCTCTGTTCATAGTTCTCTTTGCAAAGCGTCTCGCCGCCTTTGCAGGCGAGTAGCGAGGGACGCATCTAAGGAGACGCAGAGGGAGGGATAGAAAGAGGAAAAGGGGGAGGTAACCAGGGGAAGGGAAATGTGGGGGACGGAGAGGGGCACGCAGGGGCGGAGACTACTGGGAGAGCGGCGGACATGTTCTGAATCCTAGTGGTCCATTGTGGGGGTAAAAATTCGAGGCAGAGGGCGCCGCGGGATGGGGGAGGATGAGGAGGGGGCCGGTGGGGGCGAGATGGGAGGAGAAGGGATTTTTGGAGAGGGGAGGGTGGGAGGAAAGAGGTGGAGGCGGCGGGCAAACCTCTACGGTGTGTGTAGGGTGGAGGGAGGCGGGGGAGACGGGAGGGAGAGGGGTGCGACGGGAGAGGAGAAGCTGCAGAGGGTAAGAGGGGAAAAGCCGCCTTCCCTTGTGTCTGTGTGTGTGTGAGAGAGAGCGGGTGTATGTGTAGGTGTGTGTATGTGTGTGTGAAAGTGTGTGCCAAAAACACTGACCCACGGCAACGGGGGAGCCAGTGCGCATGCTCAGAGGGAAACGTGACGGCCATTATGGGAGAGAACCGTGGTGGGGGAGAAACGGGGTGGGCGGAGGGAGGGGGAGAGGAAGGTGGTGGTGGTGGTGGTTGGGCGGAGAAAGGAGAAGGAGGGTGGGTAGGAGGTTTAGGACGGGGGAAGGGAGCCATGAGGAGAGAAAAGGTGAGCGAGGGATGGGGTGGGGGAGGAATAGAACAGACTCCTCTGGTAAGATGAGAGATGAAAATAGGAGAATGGATGTGTAGTTAGCGAAAAGTGAAGAAACTAATAGTGAGAGCCATCTATCCACTGGGAGGGAGTTTAAATGGAAAGAGCTATTGAGTGCGGTGGTGGTGGAGGTGGGGTGGGGGTGAACAGGGGGTGGGGGAGAACGAGAAGGTGGAGGTTGAGTCGTCATTTAAGGAGAGTGGCGGGGAGGTGGCCGAGAAAAAAAAAGTGAAAAAAGAAGAAGAGGGGAAATATTTATGCAGATTGGGATTTAAAGAGAGGAGTTTTCTCCCGCGCCTTCTTCCGCGGAAAAGTCGTTCTTTCGTTGTAATTAAGTTGCTCGAGAAATCGCGCGGCAAATTGCTAGTCGGGAGGAGAAAAAGGGCGCGAAAATTGAAATGGCTTTTGAAGTGAGTGCAAAAAGCGAGAGTGGAGTGAAATAATTTATTAGGGTTCTCTCTTCTCCTTAAGACTTAGGGGAAACTTATTCAAGTTCAAACTTCTTTCTTCCTTCCCATTCACGTCCCTCAAGGCAGATTTTTTGCTGGTAATCCGTGGGTGTCATTTGTGTGAGACAAGAAAGACAAGTCTTTTCGTGAAAACAAGGCTATCACTCAGCAGTTAAAAGCCACTGTATTTTTATTTTTTCCTAGCAAACAGAAAATAATGAGATCATGTTACGTGCGAACGTTTGTATTTCTTTCTCCCTTCGTGATAATTGAGGACGTATTTGACTATACTAGCGCCACTGGGTCCTCACACGTAATTTTCCAATAAGCATGTTCTTTTATAGTTTCATAAATAATATTATTGTAAATGCAACTTTATGAATTTTTACTAATTCAACATTAAAATGTAAGTTTTTATTTCGTATGATGATTTTTATTTTTTGCTGACTCCATTTTGTTTGACATCTCACACACTTGCATCAATGTGTGTATTCTCTTTTTCATGTTAAAATTCAACTGAAATACAAGAATCAACAAAAATCTCTTAAAATAATAAAAAAAAAACTCTGCTAAAAATGTTGGACTTAGAGACTTCGCATTTTGCTTCTTTCCTCCTTATTAAGATGGTATCGAACAAAGTCTTCTGGACAAATTCCTTCTTAATACTGTAAATCAAATACCCCAGACTTTTCAAATCTTCATTCAGACGGCATTCCAGTCGAAATACTTCATTTCTATAAGATAGTCAGGAAACAGGATTTGCCTCGAAAAGGATCATTGACGCAGGCTTCTAGTGAAAACGGTAGGTCACGTAAAAGCAAGGCTTACAAATTAGAAGCTGGGTTGTTGCAGAAAACAAGTCCGATCACGATGAATTGCAGCTGGCTATCCAACAATTAGGATACAATGTTGAAACTTTTATCAGAAATAAGAGCTAACTGGCAAATTTCATTGCTGGTAGCTATAATTCAGAGACAATACCATGCTATAAAGTGTAAACGGGGTGCAGATAGTAGGTACAAGTATATAAGATAGTAGCTAAATATATATATATAAATGAGGAAGGGCGAATTGATGAAATTCAAAGAGAAAGGCATTGTGGAGTTTGAGGAGGTCAATTTTCCTCAAGAAATAACAATTCCTGATGGTGGATACTTTATCTTATATTTTTTACAAGGTAAACTAGCCACGCTGACATCCAAATGTCCCGAGAAATCGAGAATTTCTCTCGATAACACCGCTAAAATTCAGCTTTAAGATATGTCAATTTTAATTTTCGAACATAAAGTATTAGCACTTCGACACTTCAAAATTAGCCTTCCAGCTTTGGAGAGGCAGAGAGTATTAGTATTGAATAAGTTTTGTAAAAGTGAAATTTAAAAAACAGTTTAATCACTCTTTATTAAAGTAATTGGTATGGATGTAAAGACACTTCAGCTAAATATCAATCACCTGTTTGACAAATGAAGTTGGTTCTCTACGGACCAGTTGCGTATTTGTCGCTGTTTGATTATTTTTTCTATGACTAAATTATTGTTTTGCAAAATAATAAGTAACAAAACACTTGTAATTTAATTACACTGTTGTTTTTATTTTCAATAATGGATATTTTAATAATAATTAATATTTTAATGGTTTAACAGGAGGAAAAAGTCGACAGGGTGTACGATCACTTGGAGGATATACTCGTCATTGGGTGTGTCGCTGGGAGGAAGGATTTGATTATGATTTGCGATTGGAACACATTGGTAGGGTAAGGGAGAGTAGGAGCGAGTTAGGAAACGGTTTAGGAAAAAGGAATGGCCGCAGAGAGAAAGTAATAGACTTATGTAGGAGACAGGGTTGGATCCTAACGAACACTTGGTTTAAATACCACAGAAGGCTTAGATATACTTGTAAAATACAGGGATATTCAATTAGATATAAGTTACACTATTTAGTGGCACAGACTAAAGAACAGTATCATTAATGCTGCAGGGCGAGGATATGGAAAGTTTACAAAGGAACAGTGACATTGGTGTACAGTACACAAACAAGAAAACTTTCTAGGGAAGTAAGAAAGGGAAATCAGAGTTGCAAACTAATAAAAAATGAAAGTTAAATTAATATTTAAACCAGAAAAGATTCACGGGAGATAAAAAGAATAGCAATGGAAACAAGTAATTAGAATAAGACAATAGGCGAGCAAAGTTAGATATAGAAAGAGAATACGGCGTACATGGAAATAGATTTGGGCCAGGTGTATTTGATAGCGTAATAGAAAGTGAATCAAGGTATTTTAAATCAAATAAAGCCGAGGAGATGGATATCATTCCCTCTGAACTAGTTAAGGGGTTAGAACAAATTGAAGCATGTTACAACATTTTATTTTGTAGTTTTCCTCAGACTTCATCACGAGATCACTAATAGAGAATAACATACATAACATGATCAGTAAATATTTGTTTTTTCGTATATTTCAAAGAGGGGCTCAATAGAGTAAACTTGAGTAGAATTAAGGAATGTATAGCATAAAATATGAGCTAATCAGAGGGTTAGGCGACTCAATAACCTGTGCTTGTCTCAGACTGCTCAGGCGCCTGTGGCGGATGGAGAGAGTCGGGATGGGCTATGTAAAGAAGAGGAATAAGACAGGGGTGTCTATTAGAAAACTATAAGAAAATATTATGAAATCAAGAGTGATATGTATGGCTTGAGAATAAAAGTAAACGAATTAAGGTGATGAGGTTTTCGAAAAAGAGGGCCTAGTTAAACGTTAAAAGTGGGGGACAAAAACGAGAGCAGGACGATAAGTTTACGTTTCTTGAATGTGTTTTGGACCAACGAAGAGTTTTGAATTCGGAAAAGCAGTTTTTACAAGGAGATAATTTAGGGCAGATACGTTGAGTGAGGATGTTAGGAAAAGAACTTGATATGGAGCATGATTTTTTATGGCGCGGAAGCGGTCACTGAAACAAGATCATGGGCGTAGATTGGAGGTTTTTAAAATGTGGGTAGAGAGAAGGATAGAAAAGGTTAATTTGACATGAAAGAAAAAAACAAAGAAGTACTAGGTAAGGTTGGGAACGAGCAAAGGACTTCGTCCAACTATAACTTAATGGTAGACTTCCAAATATTATTCCATTAAAACTAACAGAATTAAATTTTACTCATACCTATGCGTCCACGTGAATTATTTTAATGATAATTTGTGTTCTTTTATCTGGACTATACGACTGCTTTTCCTTCGTGGCTAGGCATAAAATACAAAAATTGAAGTATCAAATTGCTCAATACGAGGGTGGCTATTTATACTTTGAGCCTTGACAACCCTAAGTGCTTTAGGCGCCATCTGACGTTTCCATCTGAGAGTATGACCCTTTTAACGATAACATTCTTCAGAACATTTCGTCGTTTGATCATAACTTGTGTTTTGATCACAGCGACTCGAAAATCGTGTCTCAGCGAAAAAATAAAGATAACTCGTGAACACTTTCGTGCGATGATTTTTTACGAATTTCGACGTGAATTATTAAGACAGGAGTGCATCAATCAACTTACTTCCACTTTTGGCGATGAAGACCTATCCTTTGCCACTGTGAAACGCTGTTATAACGAATTCCAAAATGACCGCCTTTCACTCCGCGACGAAAGTCGTGAAGGTCGTCCAAAATCATTTGCGCCAGAAAAATTGATGTTCTGCAAGAACTAGCAAAGGGAGATCGTAATGTGACTTTTCATGAGATTGAGGCATTCTTGGGGATTAATACAACAAGCATCAATAAGATCAAAAGCTCAAACGTTGTCAATTGGTGCAAAGAAATACTCAAGAAATACAATCGCGGTGCATCATATGCTGTGTATAACATCTACACAGGTGGCAAATCTTGAATCTATGCGTATGATCCAGAAAAAATACAGCAATCCACTGTATGGGTCTTCCAAGAAGAGCCTAATCCGACAAATATGATTCGTCCACTAAACACATTGAAGCAAATGATCGCCTGTTTATTCGGAATAACTGGAGGTGTGGTAACCGTACCGTTAGAGCAACGTAGAACCGTGAAAACTGAATTGTACAAGAGCATTTTTTTGCCTGAAGTGCCACGTGAAATACGGAAAAAGATGCGGGAACAAAGGATCATGACAATGCAAGCTCTCACAGATCGGCTGAAACAACTACCTATTTGACTGGCAAAAACATCGAATTGATGGGTCATCCTCCGCACAGCCCTGATTTAGCACCAAATTACTTCTTATTTTTTATTCCCGTTAATCAAGAAAAATTGCGTGGCCAACGCTTTTGGGTGCCTGAAGAAGTCATTGATGCATTCAAAAACCATGTTTTGGAGATACCTCAATCGGAGGGGAAAAAGTGTTACGAAAATTGGTTCGAGGGCATGCAAAAGTGTATTAATTATCATGGAAAATACCTCGAAGAACAATGAAGCCATTTTCAACAATAAATTACTATCTTTTAATTATTAGACTAAAAATATAAATAGCAACCCCCGTATCAAAGATTATTTTATATCTAGTTGTTTTAATGTATGTTATCAACGTACGTTTCAGTTAACATAAATTTCGTCCAGGAATTCATACTATAAATGGAAACGGCCAACGGCTTACTGCACTATATGCGGTGTATCAAGAGGTCAACCACGTTTTCAATTGTTTCTGGCTCAAGTTTGCGGAATTTTATGTTCATTAAATCCAGAACACAATTTATTTTTCAACTGTTCTCCAGTGGAAAAGAAACAGAGAACAGTGGAAAAATACATTGAGTTCTTAATTCAATGGTCAACCACAAATTTAGCATTCGTAGTTTGTCGACTATATTATTTGATGATACGAATATTTTCCCTGTATTTGGCACTGATAATTGTAACTTTTTTCTTTAGCTTGCAATTAAATACGCAAATCGAAGTCGTCTTTGCCGTTGCAAAGTTAAGATATGAGTTCCGTGAAAAAGAGGGTGTCTCACCAAGCTAATGATAAACCTTTGAATGACAATATTCAAGATATTATAAGATGTTTTATGGTTCTACACAACAATGCTCATTGCTTTGTATTGGAAGGAAATGAATATTATTCTACCAGTAGTTGTAGTGCTAATCTAATATTGGACTCCAAATGGGCTGATAAATCTGGATCTGGCCCATTCGGAAGCGATCGTCCACCTTGGGATCCTGTTTCACAGGACTCACCGATAAGTTTCATCCAGACGAGTACCTTTGACAGGTCACTTTCCATTGATACACATGAGCCTCGCAGTCACAAATGTAATCTCTTTTAAAAGATTGCCTTTCTACGTGCTTCACTGAGACGAACCGTTAACATTTAACTTCCAAGAATGCTACGCAGCGTAATATTAATGAAAAGCTTTTCAGACTCATTATGTTGAATTCGGAGAGTGTGGCTTTTGTTCGTGAATTTATTACTTTGTGACATCAACAAATAATTGAAGGGTAATTCACACGATATAATGATAGAACAAAACTTAAAATATAAACATGCTGCATACACATAAGCATTTTGTTAACCTAATTCAGTTTTTTTTTTAAGGTAATCTACCGGTTAAGGTAGGTTTTTGGATGGACACAACTACCAAACAAATATTTTATTACTCCTAACGAAACACAAAATCCATCATTCTACTCTATATCAGGTCCCTCTTCATCTCTGAGTACTTTCTTCCTCCCTTCATCCCGTCCAACATCCCTATCCTGTTCCTTCCCTTTCCTCTTTTGCCCAACATTCTACCCTCTATCACAGTCTTCAACATCCCACTGCCGGTCAACACCCCCTTCATCCACTTTTCCTGCCTCCATAGGATTGCTCCCAACAAACCCCTCTCTTCGCCCACCATACCAAGTACTTCCTCATTTGTTTTCTTCTCTGTCCATTTCACCTTCTCCATTCTTCTCCACACCCACATTTCAAAAGCCTCCAATCTACGTCTATCCTCCTGCTTCAATGACCACGTTTCCGCACCGTACATTACTAAGCTCCATATCAAAGTTTTTACAAGTCTTTTCTTAACATCCTTACTCAAAGTCCCCGTCACCAACTCCCTCCTCCTTGAGAAAGCCTCTTTGCCTAGCGCAATTTTTCTCCTTACGTCCCTGGTACTTTGACCGTGTTGGTCCAAAACACTACCGAGATACGTAAACTGTTCTACCTGCTCTAGTTTTTGCCCTCTTATTTTAATGTTTAGCTTGCCTTTTTCTTTCTAGAAAATCGCATAACCTTTGTTTTATTAATATTGATTTTCATCCCATACCTGTCGCACTGAATTTCCAATTCACTCAGCAATGCTTGCAACCCCTTGGCTGACTGACAAATTGAAGCTTGGTCATCAGCAAACCTACTGATTTTACGAATTCCCCGCCCACTTTCATTCCTACCTCGAGTTCTTCCCATGCCTCTTTGATCATTTCCTCTGCATACAAGTTAAACAGCAACGGTGATAATGGGCAACCCTACCTTACACCCCTTCCGAACACTGTCCATCCTGACTCCCCGTTTCCCACCCGCACCTGAGCAGTCTGTACATGCAACATGTACAGGTTGCGGATTAGCCTCCTTTCCCTCCAATCTATTCCTATTTTCTGCAATATACTCATTAGTTTTTCCCAATTCACTCTATCAAACGCTTTTTCGAAATCTACGAAACAGGCAAATACCTCCTGGTTGTGTTCTATATTCCTCTCGATTAATAATCTCATTACTGCAATGGCATCACGCGTACCTCTCCCCTTCCTAAACCCAAACTGATCATCCCCTAAGTAATCATTTGCCCTACTCTCTATCCTTTTGTTTATGATCCTGAGAACAACTTTAGCTGCGTGGGATATCAAACTAATTGTCCTATAGTCCTCACATGACGTGGCCTTTACCTTTTTCGGAATAGGAACTAAAACTGATCTCACAAAGTCTTCCGGCCAGGTTCCCTCCTCATAAATACTACGGATCAGCCCATATAGCCTCTTCCTCCCACATTTTCCTAAGCATTTTAAAAGTTCCACGGGGATATTATCTACCCCCACGGCCTTATTTAGTTTCATCTCCCTTAATGCCCTTTCTATCTCATTGTCTAGTATGCCTGGACCTAAGCTGTCTTCCTCTACGTCATTTTCTTCTTCAATGTATAACTTTGTTGGTCTGAGATCCTTACTATAGAGTTCTTCTATATACTCCTTCCATCTCTCTTGGATCTTTCCTGCGTCAACTATTACCTTACCCGCCTTATCTCTAACTGTTAGCATAGCTCTTCCTTTCTTATTTCCCGATAACGATTTAACTTTGCTGTACAGCGCACCGATTTCACCCTTCCTCTGAGACTTTCCATATCCCCGCACTGCGTCTTCCACCATGCTTCTTTTGCTTTATTTGATGCCCGCCTCAATTTATTGTTCAATTCTTTGTACTTCATTTTGCCTAATTCTGTATTTATATTCTTCCATTTTCGCTGCTCATCCATCTTTGTAATCATCTCATCCGTGATCCATGGTTTCCTAGTCCTTTTAGCGTTAACGGTTCCAATAGTGTCTTTTGCGGCTTTAGACAACCCTTTCTTGATCATTTCCCATTTTTCTTCAATAGTACTAAGCCCTTTACCATCCTCCATGATTTTCTCTACCGCCTGTTTGTATTCCTTCCTTTTCAACCCATTTAATGCTTCTACATTCCATTTTCTAACTCGCCGCCCCTGCCTTATCTTTTTGAAACGGACGCTACATTTCATAATAACTAAATTGTGGTCAGAGTCCGCATCCACTCCTCAGAATCTGTGCAAATTGATCACACTGTTCATAAACCTGTGTCTAACCAGGATATAATCTAGCTGATACCTTTCTGAGTCACCTGACATTTTCCATGCATACCTGCGTCTTTTGTGTTTTCTAAACCAAGTGTTGGTGATGACTAACCACTGTCTCCTGCAGAACTCAACTGCTTTCTCCCCGCGGTCATTCCTCGTGCCTAAACCGTAGTCCCCCACCTCATCACCATCTCTTCCTTCGCCTACCGTCGCATTCCAATCCCCCATCACTATCAAATGTTTCCCTGCAGGAACACACGCGATCATGTCCTCTAACTGATCGTATATCCTATCGAGATCTTCTTCCTTATGGTTGATCGGTGGCATGTATACCTGAATAATAACTAAGTTCGTCGGTTCTGCTTTTATCTCCACTAGTAGTATTCTATCCGTTACCTGCTCTATGTTGACTACGCTTCTTCCTACCTCTTCATTTAATACTATGGCAACCCCTCGTTGGCTCTCGTCCCCGCCGCTGTATATTATTCTATACTTATCACTCCAGTAATCCCCGCTATCTTTCCATCTCACCTGGCATAGACCTAAAATATCTATATTTCCCCTTTCCATCTCTCGCTTAACATTTTCCAATTCCCCTGTCCTCATCATTGTCCTAACATTCCACGTTCCTATTCTAACTAATTTCGTCTTCTTCTCCTGCGTCTTCTGTCCTGCTGCTGCTGGTTTTCCCTTGCAAGGGTTTCGTGGGATGACGACCGCGGAAGCCTTGCCTCCCCCGCTGCCGGGCACGACACACGGCCGATTGGGCCGAGCCCCGTGGTTGCCAGGACTCAAAATATCTATATTGTCCATCACATTGTTCTTGGGAATGATAATTGAGGTGGTTTCCCGTTGCCTTCCTCAATAGTGTTTTTAACGTGACACCATCACTTACTGGCCGCCCCACTGGGGTCTGACGCCATTGCAGCCGCCTCACTGAGGAACAGACGCTGTGTGGACTACCTTTCGTCTGGCTCCTAACCTTCGACCTATCTGGCATGGGTGACCCTACCAGGAGCAATTTTTATTACTCCCGCCAGCACAGCTCTAGGGGTCATCGGAACGCACAAGCCCTTCCACCACGTCAAGGTTGTAGTCCGGGGAGGGTAATTCAGTTTATTTTATCGGTATTTCGTATGAATGTTTAGCCACTAATTAATAAGATGAGCTGCTTATGCTACAACTTTTACGAGGTTGAAGTATTTCCAGTAGCCTATGACTGCAGAAACTTACTTTCTTGTTTTCATGCCTTAAAATTTCTTAAAAGATAACAAGGCAGACGTTCTGTCGTGCAGGAATCGTTTGAAAATTGTGTAGTGAGTATTAGCTTTAGAGAGTCGTAAACCCGAGCCAGTAAGCGATCTTCATTTAGAAAGCAAATGAAAATATGGCCCAATCAAGCAGTAATCATAATTTTTTCCAAAGGGAACAATCATCCTTTTGTCATATTACGTTTCAAGTGAAATGAGAACCCGTCATAAATCAGTTTCTTCAGCACTCATTAATGAAGGATCCAAGTATAATCATTAGTATGAGGGCAATAATTTATGAACCCAGAAAAAATCTTCAGGTCACTCTTTGAATAAAATGCTTCTGATAACCTTACCAGAAAATCTAGATACCGCTAATTCTGATAGTAAACTTAAAATAATTGCTTTTGCAGTGATTCCGGGTAGTTCGAAAACGTTGAGTAGAAATTTAATGACATCTGAGGGCGGGAAATTCGAATACCTTAATTGAAAATATAGATAGTTGTTTTTAATATCATGTGTTGGGTGCTTTTAATATCATGTGTTAATATCATAAATTGGGTGCTTTGCAGTGCTGAAACATCCACCCTATTCCCCGGATTTGGCTCCATCGAACTTCCACCTCTCCCAAAACGCAAATATTTCCTCGTTGATAAGCATTTTTCGTCCCGTAATGCACCCTCTGCGTATGTATGATATCTGGGGTAACTCGTGCAAAGAACCTCCACATCTAACAGAGGGTAGTATCACTAAATACCCCTTTATATAAAATATTTACATAGAGACACATATCATAACACATGTTAATGAATGTTCTTCCGACAAGTGAGCCAAAGTCAAATTGTAAGAATTAATTCACTAACCTGATAATATAGATCTCAAGTATGAACTCCGTCAGCATATTGATTAAACACGGCTTGATGATCGTGGATAGTCGCTCGAAGACTGCCTTTCTCCATTAATGAGGGCTTTTGAAATTCCAGTGCTTCAAATTGCTGATTTCCACAGGTTCTGCAAGTGTATAGCAAGGTAACTTTGAAATGAATTTCAATTTCCAAATAAATAGTTATAAATATTAATTCAGTGGCTTCTTAATATGCATTCATATTTTCTTAGATGCTCTATATTTACGATTTCTCCAGCTTATAACTACTTAAGGTAAGCAAAAAAGATGCTCAAAGCGTTTATTGAAGATTTCCAATTCACTTTAAAGAAAAAGTATGATTGTATAGCTTTATTAAACCTTTGACTTAAAGGTTGAATCAGCAATATACAAAAATAACTAAATTTCAAATGGAATCAAGAGAATATAGAGTAGAATGATAATTAAATATGAGTAATATTCTTAATTTAGATTTCAATTACGGGCTAGTATCAATTCGTGATTGGCGCCTCAGCAGTTACATCTAGTGCCAGATGATGCCGCAAGTCGTTGAAACGCGCTGTGCATCAAAATAATTCTGTAGAAAATACACAATCTTTTAATAAGAACACATATATGGAGTGTAAATACATTAATTTTCCATGACTGGGAGTAATTTCCGGAAAAAGTAGCCTGGCTTCAAAAAACCAAACAATATTCTCTTTTAGACACGTTATTTTTTGTTTGGCTCTTCGTATTACGGCTGGGGGTCAAAACCATCATGGTACCATTAGGCAAAGAATTGTAGAAACAATTACGCAATAGCCTCTCATTTCCCCTGTTGATCAAGATATTAAATTTTTGGTTTTTTGTTCTCATTTCATTCTAATGACCAACTTTGGCGTGTAATGTGGCATAACATAGTCCAGTTTAAAATTGTATACATCCATGGTAACAAGTAAGAGAGTTTAGCCTCAAATTCAGAGATTAATAGGCCTGCCAAATCCTTAGACATTTTTGTAGTATAAATAATCCAATAGATTTCCACCATTACTGCTAAAGTAATCTATTTTATTTAAAGACAAATATTAGTCTAAGAAGCAACCAACCCCATTTTTATTAAAGTATTCTTCAATCGCTTCCATATTCCATTCCAGTTTACGTTCAATATTATTCCAATAAAATATTTCCCATATCAACCTAATCGTTAAGCAGTAAATATCGGTTTTGGCAAATAAGTATATTGAAAGCCTTTCGGTTTTCTTCGATATTGGAATAAAATTACTATGCTTCCTATATATACATGCTGAAATCTGGAAAGTATCCAAAGATGACATCATTATTGCAAAGTCAAATCTCAAAAAGATCTGGAGTAACAGCAAACCGTACAAACATTTTCCGGGTAAATAACCTTACTCCTAATCCACTTTCTAAATTCAAACGTTATTCAAAATCTAAGGTTCTTGCATTGTCTTCGAATTGAATTTAAATCCACGATATTAATTATAAAAGTTAGCATTAGCAATAAATCTTATCTATTTGCAGTCTAAACGCTCAGCCTTGTTTAAAATGCTACCAAGCATACGGTATAAATGCTTTAGTCTTCCAAAAGCATGTAATTTGGACTGTTACTAAAACAATACTAAATTATTATGAAAAAAATGCAACAAAATCTTAATGGGAAATTAAGAATAACCAACATTTAGTACATACATACATAATTTTATGTGACGGATTTCTAGAGCTTGAGTGTATTTGTGTTTAACTATGCATCACTATTTTTAATTAGCTTCAACGGTGCTTTGGGAGGAACATTCTGTGCAATCCAGTATATCTTGCTTTACCTGAGTATCTCCTATAATTGACTACTTGACGGTAGAAGTGATATGTATTCATTAATAAGGTATTGCGAAAGGTGTCTTCCTTATTTCCTCTCGCCTCACGACATCAAAAACGCTTTCCATGAAATTTTTCCAGTGCCCTAGGTCGAAAGTATCTTCAAAAAATAATCTCGTTTGAGCACTTTCGATACCAAACACAATTAATAAGAAAACGTCTGAACTGTTAAAGAAATGTATTTGGGTGAAGACTTTTAGTATACAATTCATAGCATTTGCGGTGTTCAAAGTATTTACAAGCATGTGAGATGGGGAAAAAGGGCTCACAGGTTACCCTGTTATTCTTGGTTTTTGCCTTTGAACATGGGGCTGAAAATTGCCACAAATGTGTTACTTATGGTCGGTATTGCCATTCTGTAATTTCTCTCAAAGATATCCCAAGTAAGTTTAAGCAACAAAGTGAATTCTAAAAAAAATAGTGTACGTGAACTATCAGTGTAAAAAATGTAATATCTTAATGAAACCGCAAACAAAAATTTCAATGATACACCTGACCTGAAGAACCAGTTTTTGGATCGAAATGACATATTTCATCAGTTCACTAATAATTACATTCCCATTTTGAAGATCCTACAGCTTAATTAGAGTTTTAACGACTTAAATCTATTATATAAGGACTTTTCAATTAGGCTACTCATTTTTATTCGCAAAATTTAGAGTACAGTTTTTATACATTATTTTCAATGGTTAGTTTAATATGATATGTATATGTGTTACAAATTTCGTAGATTTTAATTCAATATGGCGTAGGTGGTAGCCGTTGCGAGTTGAAACATTTTCACTTCGCCTATGTCTGGTGCTGATTGCAAAATACTCCTTCTGCGAATGTATTACCTCACATTGGGGAACAAGGAATAAAGAAATAGGTCAGGGTCTGCACGGAAGAGAGGAACAACCTCAACATTTATTTTCACAAGATAATCGCAATTTCACGGAATCGGCGAAAACCTCTGCGCACAAACTCGTTTCATGCGCAATTTTCCCCTCACCAACAAGTGAATAACACCCAATAAAACTTACATTATTTCTGAAACCATAGTTAACGTTATTCGATCTTCTCTCGCAATGGCAACAGCGATGTTTATGCTTACTTCCATAAGAAAGCCTGGAGCACCGGGTGACCTTGGAAATGTACTCTATCCCGTCTTTAAATATTTTAAACCATATTGACAGAGTATAGCAGGAAAGAAAAGGCTCTCCTAAACCCTGTTAGAGAATTGAATAGGCCTCGTCTGACGATATGGTCGGGTGAAAGAAAAATGTCAATGCAGAATCGTGTTTCCATCATTCTCATAGGCGAGCTGAACATGTTTCAGCTTGCAACGTCCGCCGCTAACGTAATGCTGGATTACAATAAAGGAAAACTGTACTAAATATAAAATATAGATTCTGCAAAACATATAACATAAGATTCAATTTTTGCATATTTAATTATGAGATTAAAAATTTATGATCACTCATTACCGAGCACAACTTATTTATATATGCGTACTTTGTCATTAAGAATGAAAATAGGCATTTTGAAGAATAATAAATTTTTACCATACAGTCAAACACAACTTAAGCACCCAAAATATATGAATTTGAACATTTATACAAGCAAATTCCATCACTAACATTAAAATTACAAAAAATAACTACTACGCATAACAACTACTGTTACAGAGATCATTTCACAAAATAATTCTTAACACGAGCAAAATTTTAAAAACAATCAAAACAAGCTTGAACAAGAAAGCGGCAAAAAAAAAGCTGGGGTGTGGAACGAGCAAATAAATGAAAAAAATTAGTACAGTAAATTAAAAAATTAACCGCAAAACAAGTGAAATTGATGAAGAAGAAACAAAACCTAAAGGCCAAAAAAACTTTATTTAAAACATATAAACTTAAGAAAGTAAAAATAAATCAAATTCATGCACCTAAGAATGGACCTACTTCTAATTTACTGATCATGTAAAATTAAGGTTAATTCAACAATATTCGCAATTGAATACATTCATAATTAATCGGTTCATGATACCTCAATAAGTCTTCCAAAACATTAATCGTACATCATGTGCATATTAATGACATTTCAGATTGATTTTACACGTGTATAATATAATATTATATATATATATACACAAACATATATATTTCAAATAACAATTAACAGTTATTGATATCAGCTGTTCAAATATTCCTTAAATTGATACCTAGAGGTGATTTTATAGATATTTTGTTGTGTTTTAAATAAAATATCCCCAAAAGGACATCTCGCCAAACGGATTATACAAAATTAGTCATATTTATAAAAACTTGCATCTAAGTAATATGATTGGTCAAAATTTTACTTCTAACCAAGATTCATTCATTTATATTTTGCAAATTTTGAATGGAGACACACGTTTTCCTTTAGAGAATCATGACAAAATATAACGCATTTGAAATTAATGGAGAAGTGTACAGAAACTCGTATCCATTGTTGAGAATTTTATGTCGCATGGCTTTTCAATTTTTTTGATCAAGGTATTTCATAACAAAACCAAATAATTCGGAGCATTCTCTGCAACACTTATTTCATGAGAAAATTTATAGCAAAATGGGATGAAAAGCACTGCATCTAATTTTTTTCAAAATAAGCTACACACAATTTTTTTAAGTTTCAGCCAATGAAACCAGTTATAGGTATGAAAGATGGAAATAAACCTGAATAGTAAACCGTCCCACACCAAGATCCCATTTTCTGTGGAGCAATCAAGGCCAAATTGCCATGCCATCCTAATTAATCTTAATAAATGTCAAATATCACATGCATTGTGGCTCAACTGAAGTTTTTTGGAATCCTTTTCACAAATTTTCCATCGCATACGGAAATTTGGTCGATATCATTCAGTCAAAGAAAATTCCACATCCGTTTTATTTTTGCTTAACAACTTTATCTAGGTTACCTATTTACTCGAGGGAAGATGGAATTAATACTCGCATGAGTGATTAAATAGAGCGAGTTAAATACTTCAAGGTAAGAAGAATTGTTCATAAAAACTGGTTTAATGTCACTATTTATATTCACTTATTTTGAATGTACCATATACGTAGCAGGCAAAGACTTGTACGACATCCCCATTTTAGACATAGATACAAATGATTAGATCATTCGGAAATGGTCTCAATCCGTTCATTAAACCTCAAAACGTCTATTTTCTTTGAAAACACAAATTTAATTTTTTCGCGTATCAGGTACAAACCTTTTCGAAAAGGAACGTAATATTACAACTGTTAAGTTATTTGATATAAATTGAGACGCCACTTTGTGGTTAGTGCAGCAGCATTTTTTCTTTTGATTAAATACGATGATGTACTCCAGCAAATATTTATACATATAGCGCATTCATATACCATTAAAATCCAAGATAATCTGATATCGAATAATACTTCCAGTCTAATTTTTTACACTATTATTTTCAAGTAGGAATCGACATTCACCTGGTAAAAAAATGAATTTTCTTTCCTTTATTAGATGATAACCGTTGTATTAAGTCTAATAAATTATTACGTTCTATCCTTACAAATAAAACCAAAAAACATGGTTTAAAGCGCCCCCTGGCTTCACCATTAAAAATGAGGGCGGTTCAATAAGTACCCGTGTTTGGCGACAAAGGGCGTTCCTGAGGGAAGTTTATGTTATCATCATGTGCTGCCATCTATCAAACAACAGTGAAACAAATTTCAGACTGATTTAAAGGTTATTTTTGATTTGGCAGCCACTCGAGTAAGACATGTTTCGTGATTCTCGCTAAGATGGAAAAAGAGCAGTATCGTTCGGCAATTCGCTTTTTGTTTTTGGATGGGAAGAAATACGAGGAGATGAAAGTAAAGTTGGATGCTGTTTATGGGGATACATTGCCATCTATGACCACAGCTAGATATTAGTTCAACGAATTTAAACGTGAGCGAACATCTGTTTTTAATGAGGAGCGACCAGGACGCCCGGCAGACGTGGTTACCGAGGAAATCATTCAAAAAGTCCACGACATGATTCTCGCTGATCGACGAACGAAAGTGCGCCAAGTAGCAGAGGCCGTGGGTAGGTCAACCGGAACGGCAATTAATATTTTACATGATAAGTTGGCGATGAAAAAATTGTCGGCCCGATGGGTGCCGCGATTGCTCACGGTGGACAACAAGCTGATCCGGCTGTCAACTTCGAAGCAGTGTTTACAGCAATTTAAGCGAGATGTGAAGGTGTTTTTGCGTCGAGCTATCACTGTTGATGAAACCTGGATTCATCATTACACACCAGAAACTAAGCAACAATCAAAACCATGGATTTCTCCCGGTGAATCTGCTCCAAAGAAGGCGAAGATGGTCCGATCGGCCGGAAAGGTCATGGCGACGGTTTTTTGGGATGCAAATGGCGTTATCCTCATGGATTTTTTAGAAAGAGGAAGAACGATCACTGGGAAATACTACAGTGAATTATTGGACCGTTTTGACATAAAAATGAAGGAGACGCTCATTTGGCGAAAAAGAAGGTGCTGTTTCACCACGATAACGCACCAGCACATTCATCCGGAATTTTCACCGCCAAACTGCATGAACTACGTTATGAATTGCTGCCGCACCCCCCATATTCACCCGATCTAGCTCCCTGCGACTTTTTCTTATTCCCTAACATGAAGAAAAATCCTATTTTTTGGAGGGTTTAAAAATGGCCGGAACGTCGGGAGAAGTGTATATTTCTAATAGAGGAATATGTTGAAAAATAAAAAAAAATGTTTTTGAAAAAATGGTTTCTTCATTTCTAACACGGGTACTTATTGAACCGCCCTCGTACGTGAAAAATATAAAGTCTTAGCAATAGTCTATGTTAGTGATATTCAGTGAATATTGCATCTCCAATTAGAGGTAGCTAATATGTTGTTTTATGTCCCAATAGGGAATATCTGAATATAGAGATTATGACTAAAGCATTAAACCTACTCACACGTCAGGTAAAATAATATAATACCTAAAGGCAACACTTTGACAGCAACATATAATTGATCATGATAAATAATATTTAAGATCCCTACTCCTCACTACCGTAAAAAATTCACATTTTTGCTAATATTCGTTCGCTGTACTTCATCAGCAAAAATACTCTTCGCTATCGATTAAATTTAATTCTATCATAACCACAGACACCCTAATTCAATTTTTACATCTATGGATGGAGAAGAATTTACATGAATATATAATTACTTTGATATATTTACCGATGGTAAAAGAAAGCGGAGAGAAGCATCAGCGCAAGTGTTTGAGGAGAGAAAAGGAACGGAGTGAAGGGTAAGTAGGGAATCAAAGAAAGAAACTTTTCGGCAAAAATAAAACAAAGCATCTTTCACCTATACTCTCAACTCTCTCCCTTCCTCTCATCCTCGTCTCTTCTCCCCGTACCGCAACACTTTCAACCTCGGGAAGATCCATCACTCCATCTCTCGCCCCTTCCTTGCCTCTCGCTCCTCCCGCTCTCCCTGGACTCCGCAGAAAAACTCATCCCGAGGCGGGAACCGATCCCTTGCCTTCAACCCGCAAGGGACATCCTCCCACGCCGCTGCTTCCTTGGAACTCCTCCCTGTGGCAGCGGGGGTGGAAAAATATCCACCGCCCTCTTCCTCCCTCTTCCACCGCCTTCTTCCACCCCTTGCTATTCCCCCCTACCCAATTCCGACTGAAAACTCCCGACATTTACGCTATCTTGTACCTAAAGGGTACATCCTCCTCCTTCGCTAACTCAAGGCTCTTCCACCCCTCCTGTCCCTTCACTCATTTCTTCCTCCCTCCCCGACTCCTGTCTCCTTTTTTGGGCCACCCCGTCTCCCACCCATCCGAAATCTCCCATTCTCCTCTTCATCTCCTGAGGCTTTCACGCCGCTTCCACTCCTCTGCTGCGGTGCCTGTCTCTTCCGTTCATCCTTCAACGTCCCCTCCCTTGTGTGAGCTGGTCGCTGTGTGTGTGTTCTCTTCCCCTCTCCTCCGCCCGACAGGCAACCTTCCATCCGTAACAGCAGCACATCTATCTTACTCTCTCTCTCTCTTTTCCTCCCTCACTCCTTCCATTCTCTCCCCCAACTTCCCCTTTTCACACACATCAACTTTTCCGTCCCTCTTACCCTTACCCAGTACCTCGGTCTTTCCTACTCTCTTCCTCTTTCTCTTTCCCTTTGCCCTTCACATCCATTCATGCACTTCAAGTTCCCTCTACAAACATGCATGTGTTTTTGTAAATATGCTTTCGTACACATATTCGAAATTTATACATAAAATCACATTATGTAATATATATAAATATATACATACATATATATATATATTTTGCCGACCTTATATCTTGTCTACTTCACCTTGTACCTAACAGTGTTTCCTGCCTCCCGCCAACACTCATCCTCCTTCTCTGTCTATGTTCTTTGAAAAGCTCAGAAGGCCTTATGCACAGAGAGGGTGAGATGGAAAGAAAAGGGAGCGGGTGCTAGCAAGTGCGGTGAGTGTGAGGACACAGGGAAGGAGCGAAGGGGGAGGAAGTTAATGGTGAAGTGGGAACGGGCGTGGAAGTTCCTCGCTATCTCACCCCACCTCTCCGGGCACGCCAACTACCTGCCCCCCATCCTCCACTCCATTGCGCCCGCACACATCCACCTCTCCCTCCCTGCCAAGAACCCCCCTCCTTCCAGGGCTTCCACGATCACTCTTTCGTCCGCCCCGCTAAAAGGAGGAAGCAGAAGCGGTGGGACGGAAGATGCGGCAATGTCGTGGCCCCTCAAGGCACAAGAGAAAAAGACATAGGGGATTCGAGGGAGGGGTGTTGGCGGAGGGATAGGAGGGCAAATAGGGGTTGCTCGTGGCATAGGAGAGGAGTAGAAGGGGACACTTATTAGCCTTCCTTCTCTTCCTCCTCTCTGAAAGATAAAAGGGGACGCGGCGTTGGTGCGAGTACAGACAATTGGGACAGAGTGATAGTCGGTGGGAGAATAAGAGGGAACAAAAGCGGACGGGAAAATGTAATGAGGGAGAGACGGGGACGGCAAAGAGATGATCCCTTCTGTGTCATGTGTCGGTTAGGAAGAGGCCCTCGTAGCAAGGCGATGTGCTAGGTTTTCTCTGTGAAGGCCCTAGAAAAACTTAGGTGCGCAAGTTGGTATAAGAGAAGAAACTGGTCGTTAAGAAGAGGGAGGAATCATTCATCTGGATGGAATTTCAGGAGAGCCGGATATATTGAGTTCCATCCAGAGCATTTGGAAGCAAGATTTTACGTCATATATTTTCTCAGAAAGACTCACACTAACAGTGTTTTCGCACTTAGTCATTGTGCCAACTACATCCAGATAGATATCACAAAAAGTTCAACAAATTATGACGAAGAAATACATAAGAATTGCTCAATAATAGACATGATTCACTTAATCTTTCTTGAAGTATAGATAATTTTGATATTGAAATCTTATTTAAGCAAACCTATAGAGCCAGCAAAAATTAAAAAATGGACATAATAGAGAATTATCAAGGAAGAGTATGCTTTTAATAAATCGTGAGCATGTAAATACATGTAATGTCAATGTATATACATCTAATGTCAATGTATAATAGGTAATTTATTTAAGCTAACCTAAACAAGGAATCAAAGAGATTCTAAGAGATACCTTGAGGACACGGTTATGAGCCTCCGTTGATATGATCATCAAGATTTTCATTTTTACACAACCACCTCGAAGATTTTCACAGAGGTGGGAATAACATTAGGCAAAATTATCAGTAATAGGCGTTCAAACGTGAGTACATATATCAATTTTCATTTTAGGGATTGGAAAATATTTCCTTATATTCGGTCTATTATAAAAATGTATAATAACATTCAGTAGCAACGGCTTGTAGAAAATAAGAACATTCATCAGGAGAATGCACCTACCCACAAAAGTATCTTGGCGATGTGAAAATTGGGTGCTTTGCAGTGCTGAAACATCCACCCTATTCCCCGGATTTGGCTCCATCGAACTTCCACCTCTCCCAAAACGCAAATATTTCCTCGTTGATAAGCATTTTTCGTCCCGTAATGCACCCTCTGCGTATGTATGATATCTGGGGTAACTCGTGCAAAGAACCTCCACATCTAACAGAGGGTAGTATCACTAAATACCCCTTTATATAAAATATTTACATAGAGACACATATCATAACACATGTTAATGAATGTTCTTCCGACAAGTGAGCCAAAGTCAAATTGTAAGAATTAATTCACTAACCTGATAATATAGATCTCAAGTATGAACTCCGTCAGCATATTGATTAAACACGGCTTGATGATCGTGGATAGTCGCTCGAAGACTGCCTTTCTCCATTAATGAGGGCTTTTGAAATTCCAGTGCTTCAAATTGCTGATTTCCACAGGTTCTGCAAGTGTATAGCAAGGTAACTTTGAAATGAATTTCAATTTCCAAATAAATAGTTATAAATATTAATTCAGTGGCTTCTTAATATGCATTCATATTTTCTTAGATGCTCTATATTTACGATTTCTCCAGCTTATAACTACTTAAGGTTAGCAAAAAAGATGCTCAAAGCGTTTATTGAAGATTTCCAATTCACTTTAAAGAAAAAGTATGATTGTATAGCTTTATTAAACCTTTGACTTAAAGCAAAATTTTTGCTTGATTGGAAAATATTTCCTTATATTCGGTCTATTATAAAAATGTATAATAACATTCAGAAACTTGACTCATTCTTAGTCACGGCGTCCTTTAAAATGCCCTGCAGCTGCTGCTTACACTTACCCATTCTCATCTCATCATTTAAATTTCTATCCATCCAAAGTAAACATAAAACGAATTCCAATACTTGTTTCATAATATTCCTTTCGTTCTCAAATTCCAGTCTCAAGGAGTCCTAGCAGGAAGGAATTCCAGTGTTCACTTGTATATTAGTTCACAAGGTGAGTGAAAGACAAAAAATATATTTGGAAATTGCCAAATAGAAAGTATCTGAACCCTTGAGTACATTTTAATCCATTCATTTTAAACTCGAAAGCATGTAGTTAATACGTAGTACGAGTCACTGAAATTCTATGGCACTCTATCAGCACATTCCTCGTTCTCCTTATAATTCACTTTTCTATTACGTACATGTATCAATTTTGTGTAAAAAAAATTAGAATAATATTGTTTTTCTCTCTCTACTACTAACTATATTTTTTCGATCCCTATTAAATAGTCGAATATGATTAATTGCCGCGCATTTATTATTCAAAATTCTCAGGACTTTCAAGTACAGCACTAATATGAAATATTTTTTTGAGTTCTACAATATATTGAACATAGGTACTTTTTTACCAAGATTGATATGTTTATACATTCCGTAACATTTTTATCAACTTTTTATTATTGTTACCATTAAGAAAAGCTACATTATATTTACACAGAATTATAAGATATTAATTAAGATTATTCGTGCAATACGTCGACCACATAGAATTTGTTCACGATCATATGGTACACTCTGAAAATTTGAATACCTTTTTGATCATTCAAACGGGGTCCAAATTTTTTTTAAACAGATCACAGTTTAATTCAGTAATTTAAGGATTTCCCATTTCCTGTTTCTTTTAGCTATAGAAAATTAGTACGCCCAAGTGTGTTCCCAATGAAAATGGTTGCATAAGTGTGCATTGGTTACAATTTAAATGTTGAGAAAGCTACACACATCAATGTAACTTATTTACTACGCATCTTATATCACTATCGACAATACTTGGACTAAAATGTTCTTTTGGAATGTTTGAGGAATATTTTCGGCAAGGGATGCTAAATTATTAAGCGTTATTATTGCACATAAAATTAGCCCGTGGCGTACGATAAAGTTTTGAGATATGACTACATTTAGATTTATACTCTTTTAGATTTAGACTACTGAATAGATTTTTACTGTAAAAATTTGTCAAATTTTCATTATTACACTTTATCTCATCAAGTTCTATTTTTCCACTGAATTTCAAATAAAATGGTAAATATCATTTCAATCGATGGTAACCGATGTGCGGATTAATGCATATGCAGTTCATATGGTATTTGTATACGATAGCGAAAAATTATATTCTTGAAGAAAATTGCAGTTCTGCCTACACGTTTTATATACCAATGCATCATCAGGTGGGGTGACTGCACTCTGAAAACTTGAGCACAAGTAGTCCAAATTTTAAGAGTACATTCACACTATCTTATGATGCATGGGTATATCAACCGTAAGACAAAACTGCAAATATCTACATGAAGGTCATAATTCATGTAATGCGGCATGTAAGTAATTAAGAATTAATAATATTGGCGGCATGTAAGTAAGTAATTAAGATTCGTTGTACCTTTGCAATTATCGTGGCATTAAGACATTAATAATTCGAAATTCAGCACATCCACAGCCTTTACTTCTACTTTGTCTTTTCATATAACAAGTGTCGAAGTAATTCGTGTCGTGCACCCAATTTAAGGCGCAGTAGAGCAATTGAAGGAAAAAGAAAAAATGAAGAAACAATTGATTCCATTCTATAATGGGGTTAATACTAGATTACTGTAAGCTCAGATATGGAACAAATAATGGCAACAATGCAGCAAGAGGCCTTTTGACAGATCACACGTTGTACTCGTACGTAAAAATAAGCAGTAGGTAAGTGATTCACATCTTGAAATAGCTTTGTAGTGCATTCCACAGCATTTTCATATTTTACAAAAAGTTAATTGTTACATGCGCAAATATAATGAATAGTCGAATGAGTTACATATCAACTTACGTGAAAATTCGTATACTATCATAAATTTTATTCATAAAGTTGACACTAATTTTAATGATAAATTTCTCTGAGTTCCCATGTGGACTCAGAGAAGTAAATTTTCCAACAAGTTGCTATAAAATTTTGAAGCATGCATATTTGGCCATGCTTTCAATTTTTTCATAACAACGTGTTTAAGGGTTTAAACAGGATTTATTTTCGTTTCCGGATGCGAGAAATCAAGTTACTCATAGTTAGGCTTCACATTTCATCAGTAAGAACCTCTCTTACATGCACAGAAAATATTTTGTCCTAATCTGAAAAATATAACTTTCAACGAGAAAATTTGATAAATGATTTTCATTTTAAGGCTTTCAGCCTGAAATTAAACAGTGAATTTTGTCTAAAATACACCTCAAAATTTGCATTTTCCATTTATATTAACATTATTTTATTCGATAGGGATAATGTACACAAAGCGTTTCAACAAGATTGTTTCGACGTACCTCAAATTTCAGCATATTTTCAAGATTATAGTAGAATATAGTCAAGTAAATAGGAAAAGGGCAAGTAAACCATGGATTACATGCGAGATGATTACGAAGAGAGAGAAGAGGATAAAATCGAAAAACATGAACCCAGAGTTGGGTAAAAGGAAGTGTAAATGATAGATTAATAATTAACCGATATAAATCAACGAATAGAGCAAAAGAAGCGTGATGGAAGACACAGTGTAAGGACATGGAAAGTTCACAAAAATAAGTCTGAAAATGGTGCGCTCTAAAGAAAGGTAAAAGAATGAAAAGAAAAAAAGCCAGTAAGCTAGAAATAAAAAACCGTGAACAATATTGAAGTTAGGACAATAAAATAATTAATTGATCCAGGAAAGATTTAAGAGAGTAGAAAAGAATACATAGAAAAACTATAGGGCCAAGATATTAGGCCAGCGAACTTTCTCATAGAAAGAGAATATTGCGTAGATGCGAATAGCTTAGGTCGATACTTACGTACTTTATAGCAGGATAGAGAAGCATTAAGGGAAATGAGATCAAATGAGGCCATGGGGGTAGATAACAAATCCGATGACATTACTCATGGGTTTACGAATAAGCGGAAACCAGATTTTTCCAGGACTAATTCATAGCATTTATAAGGAAGGATTTTGACCAAAAGATTTCATCAAATTGATTTTGGGTTCCATTCCAAAAAAGGAAACTGAGCTATATGCGAGGACTATAGAACATTTTATTTTCCAAGCAGCTAATTTGGTACTAATACATGTAACCATGAAAAAGAGAGCATGAAAAAAGATTACTTTGGGGAGAACAGTTTCGATTTAAAAGTGGAAAAGGCATGTATGGTGCCATAGCAGTAATGAGGTCACTACTAAAGATGAACATGGAATACAACCAGGATGTGTTTATTTATTTCGCCGATTTCGAGAACGCGTTTGATAGATTAAATTGCGTAAAATTAATATACAATTATAATAATAGTTAATTAATAATAATAATTGTAGATTGGTCCATTGTCACCTGTGCTTCTCAATTTTTGCGAAGAAAATGTTAAAATAGGCATAGGAAGAACAGAAGATAAGAATAAAAAAAGGCAGAAAATTCAAAAGTATCGTGTTGGTTTTCAGATGATAAAATCAAGCTAGCCATTCGCGTAACGGTCCGCAATCATTGATGATTGCATTATAATATCAGTGTGATAAATTTGGGATGAGGATTATTGTAAACGGAACAAGTGTGATGAAGTTTTCGAGAAAGAGGAAGGCCAAGTTAAACGTTTAAATTGGAGGGACAAACGAGAGCAATTTGAGAAGTTTACCTATCTTGACAGTATTTTGGCCCGAGATGGTCAAAGTAAAAGGGAGCTAAGAAGAAAAATAGCGATAGGAAAGGCAGCTTTAAAAAGATGAAGAGAATTAAGGACAGGTGCGCTGAGTAATTATCTAAAGAAAAGACTCGTTAAAACATATGGAGTATGGTTTTGAACGGCGAAAAAATATGGCTATTCCACACTTTTGATTACATAAGATACTACCTTTGGGTTAAATACCTTTCTAAAAGAGATCCAGTCACAAAAACATGAAGTTGGACTGACGGTCTCGAAAACTGCAAATTGAAGCAATTCCATTTCGCTCAATAGAATTAACGAAGATTTGAATGTTTTACAGTTTCTTTTTCAATTTTCACCCACTATACGCCGTTCCCGCTTTCCTTCCGCTGTATATGCCCTTTAATTCTGTAACTATCATTCCAATAATCTTCGTTTTCAGTCTCACTTCGCACGGCCCTAATATATCTATATTTTCTCTGCTTACCTTGTTATTCCCTTGCTTTAAGTTTTCTAACTTCAATTTACCCAAGGTTGTCCAAACATTTTAAGTTTCAATGGGTAGTTGTGTTCCTTTTCTGTCTTCCTTTCGACAGCTGTGCAAGGATTTCATAAAATGACGACCGCGTGGGTTTTGCCTACCCAGCTGCCGGGTATGAAACACGCACCAGAGGGCTGAGCCCCGTTACTGCCAGTTTTCATCGTCCTCATTTCACCTCGCATTTTGTTTTCGTGGAAAAGTGGTGTGGTCTACCACTTCACTTCTTAAGAGTGATATATACTATATACTCGTATTTTACCTTTTTGGTGTGTTCTCCAACTGCAAGTACAATAATTTAATGCAATTTCTTCTTGTAGAAAGTCATCTTGCTAACCTCCTGATCGCCTAGCTATATACTTGTTTTTCTATCACTGGTGAACATGTTTCCCAAATACTAAAAATATCTACTAGATGCTGCCTAGTTTGATACTTTGGTACCTCCTGACCTTTTTCCAGGGAGCATATCCTTTATTTTATCTTTATCTCAGTCTGAAATTCAGCAATGCCTCCTATAACCTAACAACCGTTTTCATCATATAGTCTCCTTTGTATTTTTAATTAGTTAATCACAGTTATTTCTCGAACATTAAGTGAATACGAGGTCATTGTAACTCATATTTTCTAGAATCTAACCCTGTTGAAAGATTATAACAAAATACATGAAATAATGATCAGAGCAAACCAGAATTTTACATCACAAAGAAGTGTTGGCTTAGCAATACTTGGTAGTAAGATTGCTGACATCATCTTAGAGGATGCCACCCGAAAAAAGAAGTTAAGCAATATGAAGAAGTCAGGGGATTACGGAAATTTTGAAATTATAATATTTATTCATTTAAAATACTAAAGAGTCGTAAGACAATAAATTTAAATCACCTATTTCGTCTACCACTTACCAAGGAGAATTGTACCCACATAAGATTTGAATGACAACCTAAGACTCGTAATAACAAAATCGATATTAGCACGACACAAGTGAAATTCAAAACCAGCCTTGCGTGGAACAAATGTAGGAGAGAGGGTGATCCAAATAACCGAATTGATCGCGTAAAAATCAAAATAAGGAGAGAAAGAAAAGAAGGTAAATTACCATGAACAAATATAATGTCTGCAAGATAGAAAATGCTGGAAGATTGAAATACTCCTGGACAGAAGGGGAGATAGACATGGAAAAGAGGAGCGGAGTGAAGATCTTAGCGGAAACATGGGAAGGGGAGATGGACCAACTGATGCGGGAGAGAATGTGGGTGAAGATGAGAAGGTAAACGGGATATGGAAAGGCAAAGGACTGCCGAGAGGAAGAGGGAAATGAGGTCGGCCTGGAATTGCGGGGGCCGTCTCTTTGTTGCAACATCCTCTTACACCAGCCTACACCCCTTTACCTCGCTTACCCAGCTCCTTCCTACCTCCGAGAGACTTCCTCCTTACCTCTACCCTCACCACCCTCCTTTCGCCTCACTCGCCAAGTCCTCTCTCGCTTTCTCTCCTCATTCCTCTGCAGCCCATCTTAATTTCCTTTTGCTATCCCGCCGTCGATATCCCCTCCCCCTTCAGTACTTTGAAGGGAACTGGAGATGAGGCGAAATAGATAGGGAAAGAGTGCTCTCCCCCATGCCTGTCAACTGCGTCAAGGAAGGATTCGAGCTAGTAATTTTGCAGGGCGAAGACCAGTGCAGTGAATCGACATGGGTGCCATTATCCTTTTGTGGGTTCTAGTACCAGAAGGTACACTCGTATTCGTGTCTCTCAAAGGTAGGTAAATGAACACAGAACACACACACAAGAAACGCTAACGGATACTAATTGGAAATAATACGTAATGCAAAGGAACTCCTAGAAAGTTTCATTCGCTTGAAATTGATAACACAATATATATTCAAATTCAGTATACTGAAATATATAGCCATTTATTTGTACGTCTCTTCTTAAGTAAAAGGTAAACTATACACTAAAATAGTATTTCCACAATAAATAGGTATATCTAAGCATATGTGGCATGATCTCCAGATTACCTCGTCTATTTTCCATGCCTCCACTCTCCCGATATGTGACACACAAGGACTTTCATTAGTAGCCAACGGAAGCGTACTGCTCAATTTTATACCAAAAACGAGTTTTAAATTAAAGGATTAATAATTCTGAAATGAGACTGAAATGTCATTTTTCTACAATTTACCATAAAAACCAACCAAATATTTACTAAATTTAACTGTTAGTTTACTTAATGCAGGCAAAGGCATTACACTTTTCGTACTCGTAGTAAGTATATTGACGCGTAGGTACTAAAATCTAGGATTCAAGGTTTTGAAGCCTGCTCTTACTGTGCCATATATGGTTTTGCGATATTTTCGAGTGTTTAGGCAAGCAGTATGCAGAGCCTCAATCACATGTATTTGATTCCGGCACCCAATAGCTGGCCTAATATTTATACGAGGGTCATCCGGAAAGTAGTACCCGTTCGTGCCGCATGAAGTGCTGACGACGCGAGTAGCCGCTGGACGAGGTCAGATAGCTTCAGTGGCTTGTCTGCCTTCTCTGAGCCAAGTTGCGTGACGCTAGCATTGCCTGTGTTGTTTCTGTGATTGTTTACAATGTTTAAAAAAATTGAGAACGCCGCCAGTTGTGAAGTGAGGGCAGTGATTAAATTCCTCAATGCAAGAAACGTTCGCCCATGTGATATTCATCGCCAATTAAAGGAGGTGTATGGACACAATGTAATGGACGAGTCGTCTGTTCGGCGGTGGTGTCGCAACTTCAACATGGGGAGGGGGAACACACACGACGATGAGCGTTCGGGCAGACCGTCTGTCATTACAGACCAACTGGTGAGCTCAGTTGACGAATTCGTGAGGAACGATCGGCGCGTCACAATTGATGACATCTGTGAGCATTTTCCCAATGTTTCTCGAACAATTGTTCATGAAATTGTTAAACACCATCTGCATTATGCAAAAATTTGTGCAAGATGGGTCCCTCGCGTATCTCAATGAGCTGGCGGCGAAGGACTATGCAGCAGGAATACAGAAACTTGTCACACGTTATGACAAATGCCTTAATTTGCTTGGAGATTATGTTGAGAAGTAGTTTAAAGTATCCTCTTTCAAATAAAATTTTTTATGTTTGTTAATATTTACTTTTGTGTCTTTATTTCACGAACGGGTACTACTTTCCGGATGACCCTCGTATCACAATAATTCCTTTTATATTTCCCTGAAAGCCATATCTTTTAAAGGTAGGAAACAAACCGCCTCCAACCTCCGAAAGTGTATTTTACTCCTCACTTTCTAAGCCTTACTATCGTTTTCTATTTAAAAAGTGTCTTGTTTATTTCAGAAGTAGGGTTTATACTCTATATACATCTACAGAAAACAGAATTTGTCTTGAATCCTAGATTTTAGTACCTACGCGTCAATATACTTACTACGAGTACGAAGTGTGTTATGCCTTTGTCGTCAATAATAAACCTGTATCACATTTCTTCAGCTACTTGCGTGACTGTCAATTGAGAGTCGGGGAATTTGATGATTTTTAAGTTAAATTTAAGACAAAAGTCAATTTTTTCATTGAGAAAATTAAATAGTAATGGTTTCACCTCTACTATTTTGTCATAAAAACAATCATTAAAATGCGAAACCAGAGGTTGGCATTTTTATTTTCTATTGGCAATTCTCTCGCCCAGAGTTTTGTCATCATATCTTGTAGCCATCGTATGTCACACCACGTCATCTCATATCAATAAGCATCAAAATATTCTAAAAACTGAAATACATTTATTAAATTAATCACCAAAACTAGTCGCTTGAAATCTGTAAAATATGACTTGAAATATCACATAACGGGTGGGGAGATATTCTTACATAAACTATGAACATTGTTCGGCCAACAAATACGACTAAATTATACACAAATGCCATGAACAAGTAGTGAGAAATATTAACCCTTAGTAAAAACCAGTAGTCCCCTATCTGAATGAAGAAGGAAAACTATAGACTAATTTTAGTTAAATTGAGGAAAGATTAGTGGGTGTCTAATTTCACCGAGGATTTGGTTAAAATTAAACTGTAAAATATGGCAAAGAAAAAGGTACCTCAAAAATCGAAGTTCACCGCCTCCCTTTATATTTTATTAACAAAGGACAATGATGCAAATTATGAGTAAAATGCACGTCTTCCCAAGGCAAAATAGATCCTCATTCAGATCTTCGGACCACTAGACTGTATTTTGGTACGAGAGTCAAGTGAGACGGAATGGGAACTAATTATCGCTTAGATTGGACGGAAATATGGGGAACCTGAAATATGCGAAGAGTAGTCTTAAATGGTATAGGAATTAGGAAAATGAAACGGCACGAAGAGAGGCCTGCAGAAAGTAGCTCTAGAATCATACGCACACTTGATGCTCGAACGGGAAAAGAAAATAATCCGATGAATTACTGTTGAAATACAAGTAATAAACCTCAAATTTAATTCCTAAATAAATGATCTTGATATAATGACAAGGACGAAAGACTCTGTATGCCAAAATTTTGTATTTTACTGACTGAGATGGTAAAAAAATTGATTGCAAAAGGTTTGAAGGAAGTTATCAATATCGTAAAACGAATAAGAAAGCCTAATTATTCTAGGATATTGGAATGCATTCGCTAGAGAGAACAACTTAAAAAAATGGTGAGGAAAAAAGGAAATAGAGAATAAGTAATATATTTTTTTCATAACAAATTTGTATTGGCATGCAGCGAAATAAACTAACGAAGAAGATAAATAGAAAATGTTTCACAAAAGAAGACAGAGAAAACTACAATACAACATCAAGTAACAGAGATTTAGCAATCAAGCCTAAAATCGAATAAACGACATGTTTGCACAAAATGCAAATGAACTCAACCTAAAGATGATGAAGTACTTTCTTAGAAACAAGAAAATATCAAAATAACAAATAAGGAATTGAAATCTAACAAATTGAGAAAAAATTCATCCGTAAAATTCCTTCCGCTGAAAACAGAATGAAAATATAGGCACGTAAAGGAGAAATGGATGATTGAAATGGGTATATTATAAGAATATTAGAAAATACGAGACAGTATTGCCGTAAGAAGAAAGAAATCTGTGTAAAAAGAAGACCTGGATTACGAAGGACGCACTGAAACTCAATGAATAAAACTAAATTTATAAGAATTGGAGAAAGGGAAGATGGAGTATTATAAAAAGATTATTGAGATATATTAGAAATTAAACCATGGCATTAACTATATGGCAAGGAAGTAATAGAATGGATGGAAGAGGAATTATTGAATGCAAGTCAGGCCTGTAAAAATAAAGCCTGAAGATACGAGGGTGTTCCCAGAAGTACCTGGTCTAACCTAGAGATGGCAGTAGTTGTTTAAAAATATCCCTGTATGATAAAGTATGCAATCTATAAAGCATATGGTCAATCTACTAATCATATTTTTCAAGTTTGAAGACACCATATTGTTTATTAATTGTTTTGCAGTCATCAGTGGTGAACGTTTTCTGTGAATTTGTGAAAATGGAGAAAATTGGTCATCGTTATGTGATACAATACTTTTATTTGAAAGGCCTTAGCCCAACCAATATAAAAGCTGAACTGGATTCTACTCTGGGTGAGTCTGCTCCTTCGTTTGCAACAGTAAAATATTGGGTAGCAGAGTTTAAACTAGGCCGTACGAGCTGTCAAGACGAGCATCGCATTGGTCCACCAAATGAGGTGACGACTCCAGTAACGGTAAAGAAAATCCACAAAGATATACTGGATGATCATCGAATGAAAGACCGCGAGCTAGCAGACATAGTGGGCATTTCAAAAAGTGGGGTACCTCGCATATTTACTGAAAATTTGGACATGAGATAGCTGTGTGCAAGATGGGTGCCGCGTTTGCTCACACTCGAGCATAACCAGTGTCGTAAAGATGTTTCAAATGAGTGTTTAGCAAGGTTTCACCGCAGCAAAGCGGTTTTTTGCACCGTCACATAACCATGGATGAAATATGGGTCCATTACTTCACACCCGAGACAAGAGAATAATCAAAACAATGGATTCAAAAGGGAGAACCGGATCCAAAGAAGGCAAAGTCGCTTTCATCTGCAGGTAAGGTCATGGCGTCGATTTTTTGGGATGTGCGTGGGATAATTTCATTGACTATCTTGAAAAAGGAAAAACTATCAATATAATGTATTATATTATGCAAACTTATTGCAACGCTTGAGCGAAGAAATTAAGCTAAAGCGTTTGGCTAAGGAGAAAGTGTTGTTTCACCAAGAAATGCTCACAAATACGTTATTGCAATGGCCAAAATTCGTGAATTAAAGTTTGAATTGCTACCTCATACACCCTATTCGCACGATTTAGCCCCCTCGGATGATCTTTTGATCGCAAACTTGAAAAAATGGCTCCGTGGTCACAGATTTTCCAACCGTGAAGAAATGATTCCGGCAGTTAATGTCTATTTTGAGGAGCAAGACAGTTCTTATAATAAAAAGGGTATCGAACTTATTGAACATCGCTGAGAAAAGTTTATAGAGCTGAAAGGAGATTTTGTTGAAAAATAAATACATTTTTTCCAAAATTTTTGTGTTCTCTTGGTTGGGTCGGGTACTTCTGGGATATACCTGGTAATTAGACAATAGTGAGAAAGTATAAAATTTGAGATGCTAAAAGACGAGACCTATGAAATTCTAATTGAAGACGAAGAGTAAGGGAATATGAGGAAATCATTCTAGGAGGATATCTACGATGGACATTAACATAGCTCATACTAGATAATTGAAAAGTACATATTGCATTATTAACAAAGACGATGAAGGATGCAATATAATTTTGACAGAATTCTATTCTGTAATCGGGATCATACGCGTCAAAAAAGCCACCAGAGGGAATTATTTCACTTCTGATCTGATTTTAAAATCGAAAGATAACCATTAAGGAGCAGTAATTGCTACCCTACGATTAATAAACAACGGTTAAAATACTGATGGACTTTCAAGAAAACGTTGTGAGGGAGACGTGAGGGTTGCAGCATAAGATTTTCAGCAGGATGGAAAGACAAAGAAACTTCATAGGCCATGCGCAAATAAATGTGGAACAATGTCTCAAGGGAACTGTGACCGAAGCCGCTATATGAACTTCTCTCCGTTTAAATTACTCTTATACCAAGTGAAAGCTAATTGATGAAATTTGTTCTTCAATTCAGGCCTTATTATGTTTGTTTCTTTGATAATTAACGATTGCATAGTCGAAAAGCATGATGAATTCCAAGGAAATACGGGAGATACCACAAGAGATACTTTTAATGGAGTCATCCACTAAGTGTACATTACAGTGCAACAATTTCCGAGTGATTTTTACACTCTGAAATTATTGCATTGTAAAAGCATGATATTTCTTCAGTAATTTGATGCCATTTAGATACTGTCTTTTTTGTTTATCTTCCGTGAAAACTACCCCTTGTGACAAGTTGCAGCACTGTTTATGAGTTTTATAACTCGCTCCGTAAATCTATGATATTAAAATACCTATGTCTATACACGAGTACTAATCACGACTCGTAAATTAATCCAATTTACGTTACTTCGAGGTACAAATATCGAACTATAAAGGCTTTAACTATTTTTTTCAGTATGAATTGTTTAAACGGTTAATATAAATAATTATTACATTTGGACCTGCAAACGAAAGACCGAGAAAAGAAAAGCGCCTAAAAGGATAATAGAGAGAACTTCGGAAACTCATTCTTGTGAGTACTGAGGGTAAGAACTGCTCTGAGGAAAATATAACTAAGAAGTACAGTTTTAAATTAAAACATTTTGAGGCATCTAGCAAAAAGTAGACCCAAGCCTTACACGGGAAATCAAAAGACCCTTGTCTTCAGTAGCAAAAAAACATAAATCTTATTTTATTTTTTCATCAGCAATTAAAAAGTCTAAGAGGCTACAACAAAGTGATAACTAGTCAAATAATATTTATATTGTTGTTATCTCAGCTGCTTTGTGCGTAGTGCGCTCAAATACAGTGTCTTGGACAGGAAAAACATGATTGTATGACAACTGCAGCTGTTAACGATGCAGGAAGTGTGATCGTCCTCACAGGTTGTACGGCCTGTATATTCCTGTTGCCTATTTTCAAAGTAGATGAATAAATTCGAAGTTTTTATTGCTGCTGACTGACATCATATGCATCGAAGATCCTGACAATAATTATGAAGAGAAGAATGCAGTGCAAACAAGAGGAATTCCTAAACGACGACCAACTCAATAGCAAATAAAAACCAAATATTTACAAAAGGTGGGGGCGCAAGGAAATCTCTTTTGTGAGTAGGAGCTTTCATCAGCTTTCCACTGAAAGGAAGGTGGGAAAAGACCAAGAAATCATCAGCGCATCGATGAATTTTGAGAGAGGATTCGATGATGATGACATCAAAAGAATGCCACCTATCCTTAACATCAATAACCTACATGAATGTCTGATTATGACCAAAGAAATATATTATTAAAAGGTCATGCCATTGAAAATAAAGTTGGACTTAGAAGTGAAGGAAACTAAGAATAAATTAAGTAGTAAAGTAAAGTCACCTCTTTCACCTAATATTTTCAACGTCTGAATAGATCGGTCTAAACATTGTATCAAAGTAATTCAGCTGATATGAGCATCCATCGAGAGAAATACCAACATTCTGAGGCTTCCCAATCAAACATTCTGTACCCGCAAAGAAAGAAGGGCACGGTTATCAACTCCCGAAATATCAAAGTAAAAATTAAAATTATACTATTATAAGTCTGCAGCAGACTTTAAACGTAAGCATGAATGTAGTAATGTAAAATCTGAAAATGTGCGATTTCATTTGATAGGAAGAAAGAAGCCATCGATTGAAAATACAAAAAAAACATAGGATGAAGCAAAAAGATGGCATAAATATGCTGTAAAAATAACACAAATCAATATGACATTCAAAAACAAAAAATCTACAAATGTCATTATTACCTCTAAAATAAAAAAATGTCAAGATGTTGATCTCTCCTCTTGAAATATATAGGACATGGACAGAAGCAGCAGCATAAAATTGGATAGGAAGCGACGTAACTATGGCTTCACAGGAGAGTAGCAGAGATCAAATGGACAGATGAGGAAGTAACCAAGGAATTTGGAGAATATGAGAAAGAGAGAAACCAATACAAAAACAAATATTACAGAGTTTCGAATTTTAAGGCATGGCATGTTTTTGGTAATAAGAGCCGAAAAAAATGAGTGAGATGAACGAGAATGACCACAGTTCCGATGAATGAAACGACATCGAAACTATGCAAAAGGGAGAATATATGAAAGGAAGAGAAAAGAGCACATGAAAAGGTCAACAGATAGGAGAGTTTCATGAAACCAATCTTGGGATTCAGGGTCGTCAATGATGATTAGATCGCAGGCATTTTTAACTGACAAGAGAATGATGTCGGCTATATTTTTAAGGTTCATATTCACTTAAAAGTATGTACATATATCCCACTCGCAATCGCTTATTTCTCTTTCTAGACCTTTCGGAGTTGCGTGTGTGTGGGTTGCCCTGAAATCCCTTTTGCTCCTTCAGTTCCCATCATTTATTCTCTCTCTCCCCCTCTATTTCAGCCTCCCTCCCCTCAACTCCGCAGTCGGAATGAGGAGCCATGAGACGGAGCGTCAGCGAGAGAATGAGAGAGAGAGAGCGACCACAAGGTTGAACAATGCCATTACGCGGAGGCACCGCCTTGTTAGTACAGTTGTGCTGTGACGTCTATAAAACCCTTCCCCTTGGTCCCTCCCCACACTACCCACCCGCTCGCTCTCAAACTCTCTCCTTTCGTTCCGAATGCCTCTTCAACACTTCCCTCCTCCTTAAGGACTCCCTCCCTCACTGAGTAAGGTCTTAAAGCCCACTCCTTGCATCCAACCCCTTCCCAATTTTCCTCCCACTCGATCCCCTTTCACCCTCCTCTCGCACACTCTCCTTAAACTTCGGCCCCTCCCACACACTCTCACGCCGTGCTCCACGAAGCGTCCCGCCCGAAATGTTAATTATATGGATATTCATTATCCCCACTCTCGACCTCACCCCGCCAGCCCATTCACAAAGCCCCTTCACCCTTCCCATTGCCAACCCCTCCTGACTCCCCTTCCTCGAAGACATCTTCCTTCCTTTTCCCTTCCCGTTCCGACTCCTCATACCTCCGCCCTCCCACCCCCAACTCCTATATTCTCTCCTCTCAACAACTCTCTCGTCCCCTCACTTCTTCCCGCAAACCTCGCAACCCCTTCTCCACCCTCCCTCCCCAGAAAACAACCCCTTGCTCTCTTCACATAACCTTTTCGTTATATGGCCGTAGAAGTAGGTATGGTGTGTCAGCCATCTTCCCTTCTTACGTCGGTAAAACCCTAACTTCGAGTTCCACCCCTCTCCCCCCTTCAGGTTTCGTACCCAAACTTCCGCCTACGTATTCAAAACCCTGCCCTCTCTCTCTTCCACACACACATATACCCTCATCCCGAGACCGCCGCGTCTTTTACAACCAGCCTCTAAACCCCACTCCACTCGTCCTTTCTTTTCCGTCCCGCTAACATGCAGCCCCTACCACTCCCCTGTTCTTGTTCTCCTCCCTCCATCTTCTCCAATGTCTCTCCTCTTATTCCCACACCCCTCATCCCTCGTACCTTCCTCCTACACCAACCCCAGATGCTCACTTATAATTCCCGCCCTCCAACAAAGCAATAAGAGGGACAGGGGGGTGGGCAGGATAGGGAGACTGTGAGAGAAGAGGTCGCAAGGGAGGGGGAAAATGCGGGAGATCCCACTTTGCCCATCCATCTCCAGTATCTTGCGTCCTTCATGCAGTTAAGGACGGATGCCCTCCTTCCAGGAACACTCCCCTCATGAGGAGGAGGCTGAGACCGGATCCTCACTTCTCTCCACTGCTTACTAAAACCGTTCCCTCTCGATCTACGTCTTTCCCTTCTCCTTTCAACCCCCGCTTCCACCTCTCTCAATTTCTGCAATCTCGAGCAGCTCACCCTCGTTCTTCTCCACCCCCTCTTCGCTACGAGAGACCGAGAAAACCTTAACTTCCTCTCACTCCCCTCCCTCTATCTCCTTGTCCATAGAAAACCTCTTACATCTACATGCAGAAAGGCCTCACTGCAAACCTCCATCCATCTCCTCTCCGTCCCTCGCTCCTTTTTACCCCTTCTCTATTCAGCTTCCGCCCAATCCCCTCTCACATAACCCTCCACCCTCTCCCAATCTTCCTTCCATTTTCTTGGCGTACCACCCTCTTGTCCTCCCACACCCCTATTCCTTCCCCTGTAAGGGACTAAATCCTCATAATTCTCTCCCTCTCCCTCGCCCTCTCATTTAGAAATACTCTCCCACCTAACAACACCGTCCATGCCCCCAGACTATTCCAGCACTGAGGGGGAGTGTTTTTCTTTTTGCAAACTCGGATGGGGAATGGGTAGGGGCCGTGAGGAAACGTTGAAACTGGAGGCAGAAGAAGAAAGATGCGGGTAGGCGAAAAGAGGAAAAGATAGAGTGAGAGAGACGGCAGAGTAAATGCTATGTAAGGAGGTCCAAAACACCTTTCGCGAAATCTCGTTCTATACTTCATTCTCTCTCGCTTTGTCTCGCTTTCTATCTCTCTCACACACTCCGGAGCAGTGATTCATTCCGTAGGGACTCACGTATGGCTCTGCGCCGAGAAGTATCTGCCCTACCCATGAAGGGTGGAAGGAGAGAGAGAGAGGTGGTGGAGAAGGGAGACTGAAAAGCTTTATCCAGAGCAAGGGACCCCTAAACGTCTTCTGAAGTTATTCCGACATATTCGTAATTATTTTGTCTTGAATAAATACGAGTGGGTGGTGTAGAGGAGAATTGGGAAGGAAGGTGAGTTGTAAGTCGTTTGCTTTCAATTCACACGCGTTCGGGGTGATTTTGTGTTTCTAACCATTGATAATCAAGCCCCAATGGAACTGCATGGCTTATTATTAAATGTATGCTTTCAAAAACTTTTTTTAATTGTTTCCAAGATGTAGGCAACCGTGTACGTTTATATAATAGAAAAATGTAAGATGACAATTATAGAATTTAAAATTGCAAGAAAATACAAATAAGTTAAGCATTGCTAAAGTAGGAGAATTGCAAGTCTGAGTATATGAATGTTAGTGTGATATAGGATAATTACGTATATTATTATTTGCTTAACAAACCACTCTATCAATTACATGCCTTTAATTACCCTACGCAGATCACAACTTTAAGAAATGCAGATAAAATAAAGACATCCTTTTATAATTCCTCTAACAAACTTTCTAATTTCAAGACCATATTTATATTATATGAATTATTATTATACCTATTTCGTCCACGGGTCAAATAAATGAAATTTTCTCCACAATGGGGTCAATAAAATTGCTGATAATATCAATAAGAAAATAGAAACAAATTGGCTGATAACAAAAAATGAATGAAACCGCAAAACAATTTACATGTAGATTGTCTTACATTTTTGCCACAACCGTGTGATACTTTTAAGTATATTTGTGTTGACAACTTAAAGGCATCAGGTGTAATTTTGAGGACATAACTCAAACAGAAAATCCGCTTTCAAAGTCCAATTGATAAAATTCAGCCTTCCGGGAATATTAAAAGAAATGGCATGAAAGGAACTAACCATTAATAAAGACGTAAATTTTCTCTATTTGTTTTTAAAATAATTTATATGCGTTTGTTTACATAAGTAAATCAATTAATAAAAAAGTTCATTAAAATTTTAGGAAAACATAGTCTAAGCGCATTAATTGCTTAAATAATTGTAGCTGCAGATATGAAATAAAATTCATACCCTGAGGACACTCTGTAAAACTACTTTTTGAACAACCCTTAAATTAAAATGTCCTCTAGTTTTTGTCACTTCACCGGTATTACAAATGCTTCTCTCGAGGACTAATTCCTTTAGGAATCAGTCCCCAACTGTCCTTCTGTAGCCATTTCTCTCACTGCTCTTCGCCCTTCCCTCTGCTGCTACCCACACCTCGGTTGTAGCCTTGAGTCCTGGCAAATTGCCCGGGAGACGGGAAGGCAAGCGTGGGCAGGGAGATAGGGATTATATGAGTGTGCGTGAGCGTTTTATACGAAATACGCTCCTTCAGGGAAGGCAACACGGCAGAGGGAGGAAGCTCCGCGGATGGCCTAACGGAGAGGGGAGGTGGAGATAGCGGAGCGAGACGGCGGCGCGCGAGCAGGAAGTTCAGGAGCAAAGGGAATTTCAACTCCTTTCCCCTCTCCGCCTCCGCATCCCACTCCACTCCCCATCTCCCCCGCTCTGACCGACCCGTCGTCCTGCGGACCAACGGACTTGTGGCCCGGGCTCCCATCGATTTGGCATCCCTGGCCACGTGAGGAAGGGACAGAGACATGAAGGGAAGGGAGAAAGGAAAGGGAGGGAGGAAAGGCCCGACCGAGGTTGGGTAAAGGACGGAGGGTTCCCGCGCAACAAGGAGGACGAGTAAAAGGAACCTGGCCACCATAAAAGGGAAATTGGTACCCTTTGGAAGGCCTCGTGATTTGTGCACTCAATTGAGGGTTTTAAACAACAAAGCTTGAATTTAGTTCTTCGTCGACATGCCCATTCGACTTCGAAATTTTCGGAGAGATTTATAAGAATCCTCATGTAAAGTGAAATCTAGCGCAAAAAATTTCATTGAAATCCCAGAGATAATTTGAAATTTATTCTCACGCATCCTTTTGCAGGTAAAATATGGCAGTCACAAGCAAAAAAGCACGTTGTAGCATTATTTCCAGTATAATTCAGCAGGGAAATTAAATATTTGACTAAGAAACAGATAAATATTCCGATGGAGTTGAATAAAATACTTATATAATATTTTTAAACGAATTATTTTTGCTCTTTGAAAATTCCGCATTTTAATGTAATTTTTAATATTTATCATTTGGTATCAAGAATATCAAATACAATGTATATTTCGCATTACTCATAGATAATCAGAATTTACCTCAGGAAATAAGTCAATGAATATGACCGATACAGGAAAAATAACAGTCGAACAAGATTCTTATTCGCATAAACAGGCGATATAGAGAAGCACATTAAAGATAAAATAAAGACCAAGATAGTTAAGGATTCAATTTCTAAAATAAGACCCTGCTAACCTAAACCAAGTACATGACATGGAACTAGGTGAAGACTTTTGCTACGCATACTATGGTCGCTGAGGAATGAAGAAAGAGAATATGCTAAGAAAATAATTTTCCGGAATAATAAATATAGGGTATCATGCGATCACTCGGAATCTCTCGTCTGCTTTTTTCGAGCTGCCAAACGAGGAGCCGGACGACTACTGCACGAACCTTTACAAACATATAACATCAGGGCCCAAGATTCCCGATTATCTTAAATTCCTTAAAACATTCCCAAAAACATGAGCACTTCATGATGTAATCACATTAATAAACTATTTTATCCCTTCGTGAGTCTCCAAAAACGTTTTCTCAATTGCGTGACAAAATTTAATATTGATTTGTTACTCGCGAAAACCAGCCATCTAGGATACTACAATACGCAGTCTACATGGGAGGGCCCATAAGTTCCCGGCCTGACCTAGAGATGGCGGTAGTTGTTTCAAAACTATCACTGTATCAGAAAGTATGCAATCTATAAAGCGTATGTTTCAAGTTTGAAGACGCCACGTTGTTTAGTACTTGTTTGGCAGCCATCAATAATGAACATTTTCAGTGAATTCGTGAAAATGGAGAATTTTGGTCATCATTATGTGATACCATACTTTGATTTGAAAGGCCTCAGGCCAATTAATATAAAAGCTGAACTGGATTCTACTCTGGGTGAGTCTGCTCCTTTGTCTACAACAGGGTTGCTGAGTTTAAATAAGGCCATACGAGCTGTCAAGACCAGCATCACATTGGTAGACCAAATGAGGTGACCACTCCAGAAACGGTGAAGAAAATCCACAAAAAGATAATTGGCTAAGGAGAAAGTGTTGTTTCATCAAGAAATGCTCACAAATACGTTATTGCAATGGCCAAAATTCATGAGTTCAAGTTTGAATTGCTACCTCATACACCCTATTCGAACGATTTAGCCCCCTCGGATGATCTTTTGATCGCAAACTTGAAAAAATGGCTCCGTGGTCACAGATTTTCCAACCGTGAAGAAATGATTCCGGCAGTTAATGTCTATTTTGAGGAGAAAGACAGTTCTTACTATTTAAAGGGTATCGAACTCATTTAACATTGCTGGGAAACGAGTATAGAGCTGAAAGGAGATAATACGCATACGTCAACAAACAACTATGGAGTGATGACTTATTACAATACAATGATACAACCAACAGGAGGTAAATTAAAAAGTATCCTTCAACGCTGTAATGCTTGCCCGGATAAATACGATAAACATATTTTTTGCTTTACGTATTCTGCCAGCTAAGTTTTGCTGCTGTCATTCAGTTTCTACGATGTTGTGTTGACACGCTAATTACAAGGTTTGTACGAGGGTAGGCTGAAAACTAATGCACACATGCTTGTAGACAACAAACAAAATGACCCTCAGAAGCAGTCCTGGTGGCATGTGAAAGCAACATTCCTCCACAACATGCATTCAGAGATTTGAGGTCGTTTCATTCATCCCGTGTATTTCAAGAAGTGGAAATATGGAGACTTGTTCTAGTGCTATGTCAACCCGAGTTAAACAGCGTGTTGAAATCGATTTTTTAGCTGCTGAAAAGGTGACTCATACCGAGATTCATCGTCATTTAAAGCCTGTTTACGTTGACGATGCTGTTGATAGGTCTACTATAAATCGATGGGTATTAAAATTTCGAGGTTGCGAGCCTGGAAAAGCTATAATTGCTGATGAAAGGCGTAGCGGACGTCCGATCACTACCACAGACGATAAGCATGGCAAACTCGTCAAAGATTTGATTCAAGATGACCGACGAATCACTCAAAAGCGTATAGCAAAGCATATTGGAATATCCAAGGAAGAAGTTTGTCGTGTTATAGGCAGCCTGGCGCCAATAATCTTGCAACACGACAACGCTCGTCCACACACCTCACGCGCAACTGGAAAGGCTCTGCTAAACCTGGAATTTGGATCGATTCCACACCCTTCTAATTCCCCCGATCTTGCGCCTTGCGATTTTTATTTATTCCTCAACTCAAGAGACACCTGAAGGGTAATCATTACACCTCGGACGATGAGGTGAAGGCAGTTGTCAAGTCCTGGATTCGAGAAAAGTCGGAAGAGTTTTTCAGTGAAGGAATGAAAAAACTTGTTACACTCTGGGAGAAATGTGTTAGCCTTAATGTTGACCATGTTGAAAGATAAATCTATTGATTTGAAACTTAATACATGTACTGAAATATACTTTTTGCTTGATCTTGCTAGTTGTTTTTGTTCCCGTTATACAAGCATGTGTGCATTACTCTGCAGCCTACCCTCGTATAAACAGTAACGGTAACAATTTTGGGAACTTTTTGAATAGACCTCATCTCTTGAAAATTTAAGATAATCTTAAAAAATCATGACTAGGAATACATGAAAAACTCGTATGGAGCATTCAAAAGAGGAAAACAAACCAGTTACGTAAACAAGAGAGTGTGGGTATACAAGAAAAAATAATTAATTATGCACACGGACAATTAGGATGAAATAAATGAAGAGAAGAAAAAAAGCAAGGAAAGTTACAGAAATCTGACGTCAAGGAATTAAGAGCTGATAATAGGAAGGTATCACTACCCCAGAAATTATGACTTTATCATTAAAATTCCCTACATTTTGTGTCCGCAGATGATACATAAAAAAGGATAATTAGGAGGACCGGTAAAATGTTCATATTTCTGTTAGCATGAATTTCTCATTCCTATATGCAAGTATATTACTATTGAAATATGTGCCACTGATATATGTAAACAATTATCAGTTGTAAAAGTAATTTTTAATTTTTTCAACAGAAATCTTATATTATCGAATATTAATTTGGTTTTATTTCTTCCAGTTTGCCATCACTTTATAACAAATACGGGTATGTTTACACCAACAGTATCATAAAATTTGGCATTAGACTTACATTTGTAGCACTCCATTTGAAAAAAATACACCTTAACCAACTCCCATAAGGCATCATTTGATACTGTGCTTCACTCTCTCACAGCGAAGTTTTTGATGATCTTGTGTTACGTCGATCAGAACAACACCAGGCGCGAACTTGAATGTGAACTCGAATTAAAGTAGCTCATGGTTACTATAACAAAAAAATTTAAAATAGTATCGGCATAACATAATCAATATGACATTTCATTCGTAAATGTTAGTATTATGTGTTGTATATTTACCTTCCTGGCGATTATTCAGCTCACGTAGTGTCGGACTTTGATGCAATGGTGATGGTATAGGAATCCGCTTGATTCGACTTGGGGAAGGAAAATATTATAGTCTAGTTAGTCATAAAAGTCACGTGACACAATAAGGTGGTACAGAAATTACATCAGTCATTCCTTATCGCTATTAACACTAAATACTAAATATTATGCGAAAATTCATAACAAGATAATGACAGTCCCTTTGTATTGGTATATGTCCATAATATTTCAGAGTTCTTCGATTTATTTCTTAATTAATATACCGAGAAAGTAGTCCTTCTTTTCATGTAACCTGCATACTTCAATGTTTCAGCGAGTACACAATAACATTTGGGAAATGATTCGAAAGAGGACGGGTTGATAACCGATGCGTATATGCGTTCCGGTGTTGGGAACATGGCTTCGTGAAGCCTTCGCGACACTCTTCTCTGAACTCCTCGCAGCTTGCAACTTCTTAATCTTTTATGCATCTTTTCCCTTCTCTCGTAATCTTATTTCCTCCCGAGAGCCTCATCGCACACACCATTCCATGCGTCCGCCCGTTCGCCACTCCCCCAATAGCAGCACCGTCTCCGGCAGCCGCTCCGTCTTTCCTATCCAGCATCCTCTTCAACTATCCCTATTCTGGCGCTCGCATCAATTATTAATAGGGTTCACTCCGCCTTCGGTTTCCTTTCTCCCTGAGAAAAACCCGTTTCCCATTCGACCTCTTTAATCTACCTCCCATTCGCGCACTCTCTTTGAAATATAACTCAATTGCTATCCGCCTTGAGCTAGTCGTGCGCAGTACCTAATGTTCCCTTAGATAATACTCACAAAGGGATTTCCACACGCTTAATATAATATTCAACCGCCATACGTAAGCAATCATGCTGTGGTATGTTTCCATTATATTCATCTTGAAATGGAACGACAAAGTTTATCATGGAATGGCCGGATGCAATTCAAAATTATCATTTTCTTTTGCTAACACCACACCAGGTTGGCAAGATATATAATTATTAAACATACTCAAGTGCTATAACAAATCCGTTAAGGCACTGGAGTATATTTAGAAAATATTATGGTCTCGTTCATCAAAGTGGCATCCTATCAGGGTGACATCCAATGATGGATATTCATACTATACTGGGTCTACAAAGCATCAAATTAAATCATTACCTTCTCAAGAATAAATAGTAAGACCTGATTCTAATTCTACTGGCAGACTAGTTTTCTGCTAAGATACTAAGTATTTCCTTAAAAAATGCTTAAAACGGAAGTTTAGCATTTTACATGTTGTAACTATATAGCTAATTTATTGAAACAAATATTCAGATATACATATTTGTAAAATATCTAACCAAATAATGTCACAGCGATAAATGTATCCACCGAATTAATCGCCAAAAGAATGCAAATGATTCATATAGCCGTGAAAATGAATTAAGAAAATCGAGCACGGCCCGAATTCGATCAGATGTGGCTGGCTCTAGAAATATGGAACTTATTTGAAATTTTATATTTTATTCTTCTTTCAGGGAAACGACCAAAATAAAGATATTCGGGTTTCCACGGGAAACATCTCTATTAATTACAGTCAAAAAACAATGACTTTTATAGCCCTATTGCCGTATACTTCTTTCATGTTTTATAGACCTCAATCTTAAAAAAATTCTGACATATTTATTTTAACATTTCCCCGTGTATTTTTGTTCGCCGATCGCAAAAAACAATGCAAAAATATAAATATACCACTCCCATGTCTCACTCCGCGAATTAATTCCTCCTCTACCGAGCTGGACTCTTTCTCCCCCCTCTTCAGCCCATATCTCCTCTATTCCCAGCTTACCCTCCTCCTCTCCCTATGAGAGCATTCATGCTCCTAAGGCGGCACCGTCGCACGAGGCCCAGAATCGATCTGTTTGGTGAGGGTGCTGGGGACAGGCGCTACAGCGGCAACCGCTGCCCCCGCCGCTATCCCTTCCCCCAGGACCGCCCCTACACCCCCATCCTTCTCCAAGAACCACAGCCTCTGACGGTCCAAACGCCGACCCCTCTATTCTGCATCTCCCTCCTTCCACTGTTCTTCCCATGTTCCTCCATTCCGCCATCTTGTTTTCCGATTTCCTATAAGGAAAAGGGAGGCCCTCCACTATGCTCACCGTGTCTCTTCCAATTAGTTTCCATGAATTTCCTTCCCAGCTTCCACCGTAATCATTAAACAGATTCCATTTATAGAGGCTAGACGAGCAGCTATTCAAATTCCTCTCGCACAAGAAAGCGAAGTCTTCATAAAATGAGTTTTAAACTCTACTACGTGCTCTTATAAAGCTGCTTGATGGTATTACTGTGATGCTGACCCAGGAAGAATTATTAGAATAATAAATGAACACGGTAAAAATCGGTTTCCATGGCCAAAAACTATGAATCATCTCCAGGTGAATATTTTCTTGAATAATCTATGAAATTGTTCTTAAAAAACGAAAAACACTGGGTTGTACTAAAATTCCAAAGAAACTGCGAGAGATGCCGCAACAGTAACTTTTAACGGAGTCATCCGCTAACGTGCATTTCAATGCAACAATTATAGAGTGTAAAAATCATTCGCCTTGACTGGCATCCCAGTCAAGGCGACTCACACTCTGTAATTGTTGCATTGTACTAAAACTTTAATGGAAAGATAATATTCTCCTCTCTGAGAATACATATTTTTAACTATATTTTTATATCTTATTCCCCATATATATTATTAAGTTTGGGTTATATTTTTTTAAATATTAAAGGACATGCATAAAGATACGTGGTATGTGAAGAAAAGTTTTAAAAATCCAAACAAAGCAAGACCAAAACTATATTTTTTAACTTAAAACCTGAGGTTAAATACTTGTATTTTTATCAAAACATCGGTATACATAGAGCATAATAACACAGCAAAAAGAACAAATGGCGAATCAATGCACACATATTTTCATTTTCCATACCTTGCTTTTGTGAAGAGTGTCGCCAATAAATTTACGCAGCACGAAAAATTGTTTCCTCCAATAGACAATCTTGTATTGTGATAGATTATATTGCTGCTATCTCAAGCTGTCAATCCAATACCTACATCTTGGAACAAATCTGAAAATATTCTGTCTTCAAAAGCTCACACGAGTGGCTCATGATTAGTAAATACACAGATACATAAATGTTGAAAAACTACAATGTAATGGATCAATAATTAAATGCTATTTTAAAATAATGTAATTTTTCTACGCTTTTCTTTGATTTCTACTTTCAGGAAGAAATAGAGTCCTAGAGCGTCATTATTAATTTGACGAGTGCATAGTGTTAAAATCTGTTATGTCTACTCACTACATTTATTCGCGTGCCTAACGCAGGTACTATGGTCGTGCATAGACGCAAGGGAATTCATACGAGAAGTAAAGATTTCCACCCTAATGCGTTCACCTACAGGCATACTGAAACTCCTACCCACTAACAGTTTTGCTGTAGCTGAAAAAGAAAACCTGTAAAAGAACGGTGGCTGCAAAAGAATGGCAACATGTTAAAGAACAGTGAAGGGAGGGATTGTGTCCAAGGGCGTACCCAAACGCTCATTATTTACACGTTTGAAAATACTCAGAGTGTTCGGCAATAGCTCTTGTATTCAGTCTTCATAAAAGCAAAGTTTTACTCCAAAAATGAATTTAAGCTAATCACTGATTGAAAATCAAACATTGTAGGCAACTATATTTTTGATTGAAATGAAACAAATGGATGATTAGATTTGAACTGGAATACTGTTTGAATTCACATATTCAATAAATGCAAATTGACAACAAGCTTAACTGTGTTATTAGCAATACATTAATTCAGTTCCATTTTGGTACACCCTTGGGACGAACCCTACCTTTGTAGAGGCCCTGTCGTCAAGCGCTGACCGAACGTCTCCAAAGGCTTGAATTTCTAGTAGTTGTCCCGTATCACTCTTTCCATCGCGATGCTTGCATCCATAGCAACGTGGGATAATATAATTTCACTCAATATCTTCTTTTCCTTCAGTTTGTAATCCGAGGGTACAAGGAATCGCAATAAGGTGCCCGTTTTCAGTAGAGCCTACCCTTACAGTAATTTCTTAGCTCTTGATTCAGCTTTGAAATGGTTCTGAAAATAATCGAAACAAGCAGAGAATTAGAAAACTTAACTTCGGCTAAACGAATGGAAAATATTTATGAGACTCCATCATTATAGACCTCTCAATTCGTAGATTGGTTGACGTAGTCATCATTATTTACCCTCCGAAACTGATTCTATTACTCCCTAATACATCTCTTTGTTTGGTTAACTAATTCAGTTTTTGCATGCTAATATTCTTCACCAATAAGTTTTCCTAAGAAGGTTTTCTTATTTCTGTTGTCTTCTCTAGCCCATGCTACTAATCTGTAGGGTGCCAAAATTCCCACCAATGTACTCATCTACTGCTTTCCTGTTTTTATATCTCCATGGAGCACAGTCTCTTCATCATGAACGCCTTCGTAGCTTACGTTAGTCTGCGCCTGAATCCTTCAGCCTTAATTACACCACAGTTATTCTGCACCCGAACTAGGTAAAATATTACACTTGAATTATTTTCTCTTCTTTTAGCATAACATCTTACTTCATCTTCCCTTTCCACATGCTGGAAGTTTATTTTTCTTCATACTGATTTTTCTATTACATATTTGTGAACCGTACGTTATTGACAGAGTTCAATTATAGCTGCATTGCCATTTCTGTCCAACATCTGCATTATCATCTGATTCTGCGGAACTGAGCATTTCAATTATCTACCCATTGACCATTCTTTTGATAACCATTTCGTCCCCGTTAACGTCCCATCAGTAAAGGATGGAGCGGCGCGCTGCTGACCCTAAGATCATGAGATCAAATCCCTATAAGTACTCCGGGCTCCCTGAGCTCAACCCAAGCTTTGTGATGTTCTGGCTACCAGATGGCTTTGGAAACCTCAGAAAGGCTTAGAAAAACAGCTATCCCTAAGCTCAAATGTGTGCATTTAATACGTTGCAGCATAGTCACAGGTGAAATCAATCCTAAACTAATTGTAATCAGGCTATGAGTGGAAGACGTTTACTTTGCTTTCAACATAAGGAATTTGCAAGTGAACCAAATCTAGGCTTGATAAATATCTGAACGAGAATAGGTTAATTAAAACGGTTAGGGAAAGGCGGGGGGTGGACGGAATAGAAAGAGTAGCAAACGAAATGATAGTAATAATAAAGAATAAAACAATTAAGAAATCATGGGTCACATGAGAGATTATTAGGTGAATGGAGAATGAAAGAAGCAAATGGAAGAACGTTAACAATGAAATAGGGGAAAACGAATTTACGGAGAACTATCTAAAAAGGTTGGCGAGAAATTAATCGGGCCAATAAAATGTGGTAGAGAGATCAGTGTGAGGACATGCAAAACTGTCAGTGACAGGAAAAGGTTTAAGTGAATTTAAGAAGGTAAGAGAATTGTCAGGATGTAGCAAGGGAAAAATTAATGCACACCATAAGAAATGGAAGTTATTAATACAGCCAGAAGAGATTCGGCGGAGGTGGAAGAATATGTATATTCGTACATATTCTTTCTCTCGTAGATTATCTTTATGATTAAGCTACTAGGCCAACCAGTTCATAAACAGGATGGAAATGGGCCATAGACGAGGATACTTTGGGTCCTGGAATAGCATACAATGAGGTAGAAAGAGCGCTAAGGATGATGTAGCCGAAAAAGGCAAAAAGAATAGACAATATCCCATAAAAATTACTAGATTTTAGGGAAAACTTTAAGAGAGAACTCTTTGAGCTGAAAAGAAGTAATTACAGGGAAGGAATTGGGTCAAAGGATTTCCTTAGATATATTTTGATCCTCATCCCAAAAAAGAATAAAGAGGCAATACGTAAGGACTATAGCAAGATAATTTTAATCCCCCATGCAGTGAAAATAGTTCTAAGAATCATCAGCAGAAGGTTACAAAATAGTGCAAGCAACTACCTAGGCGGAGATCAATTTGGTTTTAGAAAGGGAAAAGGGACGCACGTCATCATTTTAGTGAATAAAATACTAATAGAAAAGAACATCAAATACCATCAGGATGTATTTGTTGGCTTAGTACGAGGGTCATCCGGAAAGTAGTACCCGTTCGTGCCGCATGAAGTGCTGACGACGCGAGTAGCCGCTGGACGAGGTCAGATAGCTTCAGTGGCTTGTCTGCCTTCTCTGAGCCAAGTTGCGTGACGCTAGCATTGCCTGTGTTGTTTCTGTGATTGTTTACAATGTTTAAAAAAATTGAGAACGCCGCCAGTTGTGAAGTGAGGGCAGTGATTAAATTCCTCAATGCAAGAAACGTTCGCCCATGTGATATTCATCGCCAATTAAAGGAGGTGTATGGACACAATGTAATGGACGAGTCGTCTGTTCGGCGGTGGTGTCGCAACTTCAACATGGGGAGGGGGAACACACACGACGATGAGCGTTCGGGCAGACCGTCTGTCATTACAGACCAACTGGTGAGCTCAGTTGACGAATTCGTGAGGAACGATCGGCGCGTCACAATTGATGACATCTGTGAGCATTTTCCCAATGTTTCTCGAACAATTGTTCATGAAATTGTTAAACACCATCTGCATTATGCAAAAATTTGTGCAAGATGGGTCCCTCGCGTATCTCAATGAGCTGGCGGCGAAGGACTATGCAGCAGGAATACAGAAACTTGTCACACGTTATGACAAATGCCTTAATTTGCTTGGAGATTATGTTGAGAAGTAGTTTAAAGTATCCTCTTTCAAATAAAATTTTTTATGTTTGTTAATATTTACTTTTGTGTCTTTATTTCACGAACGGGTACTACTTTCCGGATGACCCTCGTAGTTCTGAGAAGGTGTTCCACCAAATGGAGTGGACCAAGATGATGAAAATATTAAAAATATAGAATATAGAAGTAAACTAGAGAGTGGCATAGACTTATTTGAAACTTGAGCATGAATTAGTTGGGTCAGGTACACGTAGCAGAGGGATAATCAGGATGGGCAATGATTGACATGTGAGTGAGATGGTTGGCCGTAATCGTAGATTTTTATTAAGTTATCTACCGGTTAAGGTAGCTTTTAGATGGACCCAACTACCAAATAACTATTTTGCTACTGCACCTGAGCAGTCAGACATGTACAGGTTGCGGATTAATCTCCTGTCCCTCTAATCTATACCTATTTTCTGCAATTTACTCATCAGTTTTTCCCAATTCACCCTATCATCCGCCTTTTCGAAATCTACGAATCAAGCAAATACGTCCTGATTATATTCTACATTCCTAACGATAGCACGATGCCATTACTGCAATGGCATCGTGTGTGCCTCTTCCCTTCCTAAACCCAAACTGATCATCCCCTAAGTCTTTTGCCTTGCTCTCCATCCTTTTGTTGATGATCCTGAGAACCATTTTAGCTGCGCAGGAAATCAAACTTATTGTTCTGTAGTCCCAATATGATGTATCCTTTATCTTTTTCTTAATAAGAACTAACACTGATCTCATTAAGTCTTCCAGCCAGATTCCTTCCTCATAGATACTACGAATCAGCCCATAAAGACTCTTACTCCCACATTTTCCAAAACCTTTTCGTAGTCCCGCAGGAATTTTGTCTACCCCCAAGGCCTTATTTTATTTTATCTAATTTATTGCCTTTCCATCTCATCGTTGAGTGTGCCTGGACCTAAGCTATCTTTCTCTACGTCATGTTCTCTTTCTATGTCTAACCTTATTGGCCTAAGTTCTTTACTATACAGTTCTTCTATACATTACTTTCATCTCTCTTGAATCTTTTCTGTTTAAACTATTACCTTACCCGACATATCTCTAACCGTTAGCACAGATCTTCCCTTCTTACTTCCCGATAGTGATTTAACCTTGCCGTATAGCGTAAAAATTTCAACCTTCTCCCGCAAACTTTCCATATCCTCGCACTGCATCTTCCGCCATGCTTCTTTTGCTTTATTTGTAGCCCGTCTCAATTTATTATTTAACTCTTTTTAATTCCTTCGGCCTAGTTCTGTGGTTACATTCTTCCATTTTCTTCTCTCATCTATCTTTCTAAACATCTCATCCGTGATCCATGGTTTCCTTATCCTTCTTTCCATTTACAGCTCCTATATCTTCATTTGCGGCTTTCGATATCTCTTTTTTGATGTATTCCCATTTTTCCTCGACAGTACTCAGCTCTTTGCCTCCATCCATGATTTTCTCCACAGCCTGCTGATACTCCTTCCTTGTCGATACACGCAATGCTTCTACATTCCATTTCCTAACCCGCCGTCCCTGTCTTATCCTTTTGAAACGTGCGCTACACTTCATAACAACTTAATTGTGGTCTGAGTCCGCATCCGCTCCCGGGAAGCTGTGCGAATTGATCACACTGTTCATAAACCTGGGTCTAACCAGGATCTAATCTAGCTGATACCTTTCTGAGTCACCTGACATTTTCCATGTATACCTGCGTCTTTTGTGGTGTCTAAACCAAGTGTTGGTGATGACTAACCCCTGTCTCCTGCAGAATTCAACTGCTTTCTCCCCGCGGTCATTCCTCGTGTCTAAACCGTAGTCCCAGACCTCATCACCATCTCTTCCTTCGCCTACCGTCGCATTCCAATCCCCCATCACTATCAAATGTTTCCCTGCAGGAACACACGCGATTATGTCCTCTAATTGATCGTATATTCTATCGATTTCTTCCTCATCATGGTTGCTCGGTGGCATGTGTACCTGAACAATGAGCAAGTTCGTCGGTCCTGCTTTTACCCCTACTAGTAATATTCTATCCGTCGCCGGTTCTATGTTGACTACGCTTCTTCCGACCTCTTCATTTAATATTATGGCAACCCCTTGTCGGCTCTCGCCCCTGTATATTATTCTATAGTTATCACTCCAGTAATCCCCGCTATTCTTCCATCTCACCTCGCATAGACCTAAAATATCTATTTTTACCCTTTCCATCTCTCGCTTAACATTCTCCAATTTCCCTGCCCTCATCATTGTCCTAACATTCCATGTTCCTATTCTAACTAATTTGGTCTTCTTCTCCTGCGTCTTCTGTCCTGCTGCTGCCAGTTTTCCTTTGCAAAGGTTTCTTGAGATGACAACAGCGGAAGCCTTGCCTCCCCCGCTGCCAGGCACGACACACGGCCGATTGGGCCGAGCCCCGTAGTTGCCAGGACCATTCTCCGCAGTATCCATCATTTAAATCTTGGGATGATAATTGAGGTGGTTCCCCGTTGCCTTCCTCAATAGTGTTTTTAACGTGACACCATCACTTATTGGCCGCCCCTCTGGGGTCAGACGCCATTGCAGCTGCCTCACTGAGGAACAGACGCTGCGTGGACTACGCAGCCTTTCTTCTGGCTCCTAACCTTCGACCTATTTGACATGGGTGACCCTACCAGGAGCAATTATCATAACTCCCGCCCGCACAGCTCTAGGGGTCATCGGAACGCACAAGCCCTTCCACCACGTCAATGTTGTAGTCCATGGGAGGGAGTATCGTAGATAATTTACATCCTTAAAATATGCTGATAATTTGATGGGACATAATTAAGTCAGGTCTGCATATGATCAAGCAACAGTTAATCAGACATCCAAGAGATTTAATTTATCATTTGAGTGCTAAACAAGAAAAATGCAAGATGTATGGAATTAATATTAACCACAAGAAAAAGAAAGCAATGAGAAGAAGCTTATCTTCCTTATTTCTCAATAATTAAGAAAGATAAGCTTGACAATAAATTAGTGGGGAATAAACTACAGAAAATGGAGCAGATAAATTCGTTTATATGCCAGTATTTTAGAATATAAAGGGTAAAGTAAGAGTAGTAGTATTTAGGGGAGGCATCCGACAGTTCAGGTCATTTGCACCATTGGGGATGGACAGGAGAGCAACCCGACGTCGGCATTAGCCTACTCTTGACAACGAAAGGCGCCAAGGGGTCCGTAGCTTATCTTCCCATCCGACAGACGGCGCACTCACTCAAAGTGACCTCAAAGCACATCAAGTAGGAATCGGATCACTGAAAAATAGGTCGCCGCCTGGATTGGAACCCGGGGATTCTGGGTGGGAGGAAAGTACCTTAGCCAACGCAACACCTCGATCCCCGGCATAGGGACATTTGAAAAAGAACAGAGTTGGCAAAAATCCCTTACAAAAAAAGAGGATTGATGGCCAGTACACCGAATACAAATTTGAAAAAAAGATAAGTAAAACTTTTAAACGAAGCATAGTGCTGTATGGCTGTGAAACCTGGTATTTGAGGCAAAAGGATGAGCGTAGACTGCAGGCTTTGGAGATGTTGGTGTGACGAAGAATAGAAAAATAAATTAAGCAGAGAAGAGAAAAGGTGAAGTTTTAAATAGGATGGGCGAAGTGAGGAAGTTGCTGAAGGAAATGAGAAAAGGGAAGAGAAAATGCTGCATGGAATACAGAAAGGTAGTGGGATGCTGAATTCCGTGATAGAAGGAAGAACGTTGGCTAAACGAATAGAGTAAGGGAGAGAATAGGTTTTTTGGTAACATGAAGGTAAGGCAGAAGTGACAAAGAAATGAAGATGGCATAATGAAGAACAAACATAAGGAAGTGCTCGTGACACGTAGATAATAGTCTTTGGGGACTACCTAAACGCTACCTTATTAGGTAGAATACCGCAAATGAAATTATCAAACCTAGGTGGGGACTGTTTATGGAATGTTTATTAATCGCCCGATGAGATTTGGGTTTGGATCGAATTTTCTAATATCTATCAATGGAGCATAAAAAAACCTAATGAATGCGCCCCTCGGAACGCAACGCGCATCACTGAAAGATTCTTAAGAGCTCGTGAGCGAGACGAAACTACTAAAATTTAAAGAATGGCACGCGCAAAGTTAGCATAATCCAAATATGGAGAGGGGAAATATTACTTGTGCATAAAATGTGGGACGGAGGTGTCAAAATTTATCTCGAAACAATTCATTCTATTTTTGGACGTTCCCTTGCGTATGTCCACAGACGACCAAGAAGAGGGATGAACTAAGTCAAGTGACTTTCAAGGAGGCCCCTCATATGTAAACCTCTACCTTTTCCTCCTTGAAAGTAACTTCCTTTCCGTTTATCCCCTGAAACCTTTTCCATGGGCCAGATACATGTATGTATAGATTATATAACCTCTGCGTCCGCATAGCATTCCTACCCTTCTCTGGCCGCATAGTATGGAATCCCTCAAAACATTAACGCTTTTCCATCAATGCTTTTTCTTCTCTCTACTTAAGCTGCACCGCACCTCTACGTCAGAAATCGCTTTCCTTGTTGTTGATATTCCTCTAACTAATTAACAATTCCACACCTCCGTCCGCATAAACGGCTAACAAACAACAACACCTCCGCTACACCAGCCCCCACCCATTGCACACTACACGCTCTCTCTCATACTCACTCCCCACCCGTGATCACCTCGCTCCCCTCTCAACTTATCAATACTTTTCAATCCCACGGTACTCCCATATGCACATCCCGCAGTGTAATTGATAAACTTAATTGCAAACTTTGTCCCTCCTTCTACGTTGGGCAGTGCACCACACCCCTTCACACCCGCAATAAACGCGCCTCATGGAACACGTCTTACGCATTAACATCTCTATCAGTGCCTAAACATGCCTCCCTCCATTATGTTTCATTCAACGATTGTTTCAATGCGTCTATTATTGCCTCCCTTCCCCCTTCAGGCGCACCGCTAAAACTCAAAACCCTTGAGTAGGCATGTATATCTGGCTCCTTGGCGCCGGCTCGAATCTAATCCTGAACCTTACCCCCTAGGTGGTACACCCTTCTCCTTCCGTAGACCTCTACCCCTCACTAAAAAACCGCAAAACCCCGCTATATCCCATCCTACTATCCCTCATCCGTCCTCCCAATGCCCGTCCTGTCCATCACACACATCCTCAATTTTCTTTCTTCCGTTTAGAAAGGTAGTCGGGCCACCGAAATATTTAGAAACCACAACTGTATTTCTTTGTTTGATGTTTCTAAGTTTTACACATCATCACCTCATCACCACACCTGTGATTGCCTGTATATATATATATATATATATATATATATATATATATATATATATATATATATATATATATATATCTGGGATTCCTCGTACCCTGATGAGGCAGGCTGGAACCACTGAAATGCTGATTTGAGTTGTTTTCTTTCGATTAATCTTTTATTTTTTTAATATAATTGAACGCGTACGCATAAAATATTTTGACGTATGTGTGTGCGTTAGTCTGTGTAAATGGGCACATGGTAGTCCAATGAGTAGAGAGTTGGGCTACTGACCTGGGTTCATTTCCCTCAGGGCACCCTCCTAGTACTAAATCTTCCTTGGAAACAAAGGACACACAGGGAAAGGAACTGGCCTCCATACCCTGATTTGTGAATTCCACACCCCGCGCCGTTGGGCTTAGTACAAAATTAGTGTTACCTTCACCTATCAAACTGACCTTTGGATTGATAATCGTAGTTTTATATTATTCTATATATATATATATATATATATATATATATATATATATATATATGTATATATATATGTATATATATATGTATATATATATATATATATATATATGTGGTGTTGACCGGCAGTGGGATGTTGAAGACTGTGATAGAGGGTAGAATGTTGGCCAAAAGAGGAAAGGGAAGGAACAGGATAGGGATGTTGGACGGGATGAAGGGAGGAAGAAAGTACTCAGAGATGAAGAGGGACCTGATATAGAGTAGGATGATGGATTTTGTGTTTCGTTAGGAGTAATAAAATATTTGTTTGGTAGTTGTGTCCATCCAAAAACCTACCTTAACCGGTAGATTACCTTAAAAATATATATATATGTATATGTATACATATATATATATATATATATATATATATATATATATATATAACCATAAACACAGTAATCAACCGTCTGTTTGGCAGGTGATGGTAGAGTTCACCCAGTACTAAGCCCGACGGCGTGTGAAATTCACACATCAGGGTAAGGGTGCCAGTTCCTTTCCTTGTGCCGCTTATGGTTTCCCAGGAAGATCTCGTACCCGAAAGTCACATAGCTTGGGTAAAGCTGCAGGTGCTCAGAGAGGATTACCCGGGAATCGAACCCTGGCCCTCCGGTCAGTAGGCCAACCCACTACCCCTGTCCTCATCATTGTCCTGACATTCCACGTTCCTATTCTAACTAATTTGGTCTTCTTCTCCTGCGTCTTCTGTCCTGCTGCTGCTGGTTTTCCCTTGCAAGGGTTTCGTGGGATGACGACCGCGGAAGCCCTGCCTCCCCCGCTGCCGGGCACGACACACGGCCGATTGGGCCGAGGCCCGTAGTTGCCAGGACTCAAAATCTCTGTTTTGTCCATCATGTAAATCTTGGGAATGATAATTGAGATGGTTTCCCGTTGCCTTCCTCATATATATATATATATATATATATATATATATATATATATATATATATATATATATATATATATATATATATATATATATATATATATAATTTTATATATATATATAATTTTATATATATATATATATACACACATACATACATACATACATACATATATATATATATATATATATATACGTATATATATGTACATATATATATGTACATATATATATATGTATATATATAATTACCACTCTTTATGGACAATAATCCAATTCCGAATAAATTAATTTTACTCCTTAATTTTCTTTTGGCGTCAGCTGTTTTATCTTTGTACATATATTCATAATTATGGATCTATCCGATTATATATTTGTCACGTCAAATAAAAACCCAAGCCATTTCATTTGACTTATTTACACGACACAGCATATAATTGTCTTGCCCGAATTACATTACCCTTATTAGAAACTTTTACTAGCAAAGCTTGGGTATCCGTTTAATAGTCCCACCCAGTTGATTATGAGTAAACAGTGTCGTGATTTCGTGTAATTCCATGTTATTATCGGAAATAAAATGGAAACAATCACTACATGTCAAATAATGAGTTCGTCGAACTTGCTCAAGGATGTAAAATCCATACCAGCCAAAAAACATTACATACGTCCTTTCACTATAAGAAATAAAAAAGTTTCTGAAAGGAATGGACAAGAAAGGTTAACAATGCCGCTATTTTTATATCCATTGTTGTGAATCAAATTGTAGAAAAAAGAAACTGACAACATACTACAGAAATATTCACTAACATTCAGTCAAATTATAAATTAGTTTTACGAGTTAATTAAAATACATAACAAACAAATGAACGATAAGCTGGCACCTTTATGCTAGCAAATTGTTGGAATTCCAGATCTGGGAAAAATATATTACTCCGATTTTTCGATGTCTTCAAGACTTCTTGTTCCACCAAATAACAGAATATCTTTCTTTCAAGACCCAAAAAACTTTAAATTCCAATACTGATCAGCTCGGAGGTTCAACATTTCTGGAAATATTATTTTACGTCACTATGGCTGTTTTTATAATATGTTTTCCTGGCAGACTGACTAAAGGCTCGAAAAAGACATTATTAAGAATAGGAAAGATAAAAGTGCCATTGTATTCACTCATTTATAAGAACTAATATAAAGCAATTGTAGTCAGTGGATTAGGTGCTCCATTAAAATTCCATTCCGATACGCTTTCGGAAAATAAATTATGACAACTCATTTACTCGTGATGTCATGTCCTATTTGCAATACTTCCAATGTGATATATCATTTAAACCCATAATTATGTCCAATATCCAACTTAGCGCAAACAGAAGACATTAATGGCACCTCACCATCAGTAGCACTGCATATTTATTCAAGCCTCATCTGGCCTACAATAAAGCATTAAAAATTCCCTCCGCAAACTTTGCAAAACGGATTTATTTAAGCTATGCTTCGGCGTAGAATTCAGAGGCGCTGAAACGTACACGAGAACCTTGAGCTGATTTCTTTCTCGTTTCCTCCTTAAAAGGCCGTTAAATCCATTTATGTGAGGAAAAGAGGGGATGACTTCCGAGAGAGAGAGAAAGGAAATAGAATGGAGGAGTGGTATAAAGAAAGTAAGGCGAGAGAACAGGAACAGAGGGGAGGTAGAGAGATGCTGAATTAATAGGGTTGACGCCTATAAAAAAGAACCGAGAAAATTTTTTGACGCCCTTCTCTTCCCTCATGATAGGAATCTGTTCTCTTGCTCTCGCTCCAATTCTTGCCCCAACATTCCCACTCGCCTCCCCATACCCCATTCCGCCAACCCCACCTCTATTTCCATTATTTCCCTTTTTTTACCCCAGGAACTTATTTTTCCTCCTCCATTCCTCTTCTCTGCCTTCCTTAACGAGGCGTCAAATCAGATCCAACTCCCTTATAGACACTCAAATCACCCCCTCCTCCTCCTACATCTACCTCTTCTCCGACGTTGGCCCCTCTTCTCCCCTCCCCTCTTACCTAATACTCTTTTTTGTTCATCTCCCCTTCCTTTCTTGGTTTTCTCCTCAATTTCAATTGCCGTGACCACAGCCTATTTCCCAAACCCAACGCCACCCCCAACCCCCCAGTTCTACACTCTCCGCCTCATCCCGCTCTTTTCTCCCTCGGCAGACAACTTTCACCACAGTCGCCGCACTATTTTCACGTGCCCATCCATTCCCTCTTTACGTACTTACTGAGCGAGAAGAAGTAGCAATGTATCACTTATCGTGATCTTGTCTCTCCACTTTGCTGTTATAGGTTAGAGAATTCATGACAGCTTTTAATAAATGAAATTTGCTATTTTTTCACGTAATCACGACTGTCTAAGTTCTGCTTCGCTCCTTAGAACTTTAAATGTGCCTGGTTCGTCACCTATAAACGTATTAATGATATTACGTATTAATAATAAGTTTTTCCAGCATGACCTAGTGTACCAACTATGGAAGTCAGAAAGTAAAATTGTAATTTATTTATTTACCCTTGGTCCTTCCACTAGGAAATATTCATAAAAGCTACAATATTCGGTTAATAAAAAGGTCAATGAACTCATCGTTCAAGGAGCGTACAAACATTCGAAAAGTGGAAACTTAGGCCAAGAGAAACTCTCCAATCAAAAAAATAAATACCGCCTGGAGAGGAGTTTTTTACAAAGGAGCGATAATATCGCTTCTAGTGAAACATATTTCAGTCGAATTTATCCCAGAAATTCCAACTCGATATAATCAATAATATTGGTTCTTCAAAGAAGTGATACACATAGCATTTTTCCGAACTAATAATTTTAAAAAATACAACGTTTTCACCATAATAAAGCATCTTATGGAAACACTTTGAAACATGCAACTAAAAATGCATTTGAGAACGTAAACTAGCAGCCCTTTAAAAAATGAAGAGACGAGAGGTGATTGACTATGGAAAATGCAGACCTTTAAGTGATGTTGGAGACCCAGATACTTGAACTTTCCAATGCAACAATTTCAGAGTGTAAAAATCATTCGCCTTGACTGGGATCCGGTCGAGTGCTTTAGCCACTTAAGCTACCGAGGCGTCTTCTTAAACTCTGAAATTTTGGGGCTTTTAAAGGAACAAGATGTTGTGACGAAATACTGTACATACAATGTCACAGGCATTCGTAGTCGTGCGCAAGGCGCCACAGTCCACGAGGTTAAAGCCAACTTTAAACACTTATGGTGTTTTCACTTTGACAAATTCCAAAGAAACTGCGGGAGATGCCGCAACAGTAACTTTTAGCGGAGTCATCCGCTAATGTGCATTTCAATGCAACAATTTCAGAGTGTAAAAATCATTCACCTTGACTGGGATTTTATTAATAAGGCCCTCGAACCAATTTTCGTAACACTTTTTCCACTCTGATTGAGGTACCTCCAAAAAATGGTCTTTGAGTGAATCAACGGCTTCTTCAGGCACCGAAAAATATTGGCCACGCAATTTTTTCTTGATTAACGGGAATAAAAGGGGTCATTTGGTGCTAAATCAGGGCTGTACGGAGGATGACCCATCAATTTGATGTTTTAGCCAGTCAAATAGGTAGTTGTTTCAGCCGATCTGTGAGAGCTTGCATTGTCATGATCCTTTGTTCCCGCATCTTTTTCTGTATTTCACCTAGCACTTCTGGCAAACAAATACTCGTGTACAATTCGGTATTCTCGGCTCTACGTTGCTCTAACGGTACGGTTGACACACGTCCAGTTATTCAGAATAAACAGACGATCATTTGCTTCAATATGCTTCGTGCACGAATCACATTTGTCGGATTAGGCTCGTCTTGGGAGACCCATACAGTGGATTGCTGTTTTTTTCGGGGTCATACGCATATATCCAACATTCGTCACCTTTTAACATTTACAAAACGTTAGTGAATGTTAATACATGTGCTAACAGTAACAGTACAGTAGTAAATGTTATATACAGTTTTTGATACACCGCGATTGTATTTATTGAGGATTTCTTTGGACCAATTGACACGAGTATCTTTTTGAGCTTTTGTCAAATAATGCGGAATCCAACGCGAACAAATGTGTTTCACAGCTAAATTTTCATACTTTCATGTATTCATAATCTTATCGATGCTCGTCATAATAATCCCCAAGGATGCCTCAATCTCACGATAAGTCACATTAAGATCTTCCTTTACTAGTTCTTGCAAACCATCGATGTTTTCTGGCACAACGACTGATTTTGGCGGAGGGTGGCCATGATGGAATTCGTTATACCTGCGTTTCAAAGTGGCAAAATATGGGGCTTAATCGCCGAAAGTGGAAGTAAGAATACACTCTTGTTGTGCGGGAGATGCCGCAACAGTAACTTTAAACGGAGTCATCCGCTAATGTGCATTTCAATGTAACAATTTCAGAGTGTAAAAATCATTCGCCTTGACTGGGATTCGAACCCAATCCCTCAATATCCGGTCGAGTGCTTTAGCCACTTAAGCTACCGAGGCGTCCTATTAGTTTCTTTGGAATTTGTCAAAGTATAAACACCATAAGTGTTTAAAGTTGGCTTTAACCTCGTGGACTGTGGCGCGTCGCGCACGACTACGAATGCCTGTGGCATTGTATGCACGGTATTTCGTCACAACATCTTGTTCCTTTAAAAGCCCCAAAATTTCAGATTTTAAGAGGACGCCTCGATAGCTGCCTTGACAGCAGGACGTGCCTGTGTTCACCGAGTGTCTAAAATCGCCGGCGTCCGAGGCTTCGGCCGCCGGGGTTTGGAGAGCGGCACTGCCGGACTCTCTCGGAAATCGAGGTTCCGATCGTGTTTTGTTTCAAGCGGCGGTTGACCGCCTAGTTCATCAAGAAGCGTGCAGTTTGACTCTCGACTTCTTCCGCCGGGAAGGCCGTACTTTTGTTTTGTTTAGTGGATCAAGACTGACCTTGACTCCTGGTGTAGAGCTTAGGCTCCTTTTGTTTGCTACCGCCGGGTGCGTGTGGCGGGGAGGGAGCGTTCGTGAGTGTTTTATTTCCCTTTAAAGTGCTCGTTTTTTTTTGTTGCGCTTTCCTTCTTCATGCTAGTGTGCTGAATTTGATTTCTTCAAATGGCTGTGCGCCGCTTAAACACGCTCGCCTTGCAAGTTGACGAGAAGGCGAAGCCCCCTACCCCGTTGGAGGTCCACCTCTTCACGTTAGAGTCGCTGGGCCTCACACCCGAAGAGATAGTGGCGATCCAATTTGGATACAATCGCCATTTGATATTCCTGAAGTTGGCAACCGAAGCTACAATGACTAGGATTTTAGACAATACTCCGCGGAAACTACCGTTTCCGTCTTTAAGTGACCAGAGGACGACAATAACAATTGACGTGACTTCCGGCAGCCCGTGTAATGTCAGGGTTCTTTGTCTCCCCGTGGAGACCCCATTGGAAGACATAACAGGCGAGCTCCAACGCTTTGGTAAAATACATCGCTCGTGGGAGAACAGGTGGGAGGGAGAAAATATGGCGCGGGTGCTTACTGGCACCAGGGTTGTGCGGATGACGGTCGAGAGAAATATCCCCTCGTACCTCCACATCGGCGGCAACCGGGCCATCATCATCTATGAGGGTCAGCGCCGCACTTGCGCCCGCTGTAACCAAGAAGGTCACGAGCGCAAGACCTGCCCTCGGAACCAGGGAGGTAAGAGCTATGTGGAGGCAATGACGATGCCCTCCAACCCTAACGCCGCCGTGGAGATGGACGAGCCCGAAGTGGCTGTGGAGGAGAGAGCGCGGTCGCTTCTACTCATCGAGGGTGCGGCCCCGGCTGCTCCCGTCGGTCCCCCGCATCTCCCTTCAATTGGAGGGAAATGTCAGCGGGAGCGAAAATCGTCAACGGAGGAAAGGGAACCGAAAAAGAAGAGGGCTGACAAACCCAAGCTCCTGGACTCGAATACGGATCTAAAAATGGCTCTCGTACCTACCACCTCGCCTAATATCACACGACCTCCAGCCCCCGTCTCCGTGAGCTCGTCAAATGAGGAGGGATGGTCTTTCGCCCCCCCTCCCCCCGCTCACGCCATCGACGCCCTCGCTACGCGATCCTTGCATCACGGGTTTCAAACACCCGGAGAACCTCTGGTGACAGGTGAGGAGGATGCATCTGATTGCGATGTTTTCCCGTCCCCAACAGCTCATCCCTCGACCCCTTTATCATTGACTGTAAAGGAAGCGTCACCGACCCCGGAAGTCGACCCGCATACAAGTTTCCCAAAGTCAAAAATCCCACATACCCCATCTTCTTTCCCCATTAAGGACAGCCAAGGTGTCGACGATCTTCCCAGCGCTTCTCAAGATACGGACCACAAGCAACTATCGCCCCTGATTTTTCCCGACCACAACCCTTCCGCAGATGAGCCCCAGCCCGCCACTCCGACCCTCCCCGAGGGTACCTCCTGCCCCTTGGCGGCCCCCAGCGGTGCTCCTTCGAAGAAGGCCCCCTGTGGAACGCTGCCGAGTTACCCGGTCTTCGTGGGGACCACGGCTGGCTCTTCCTCTTCGGACGAGGCCGGGGGGGAGGGATGTAGCGAAATGCCGCGTCCTCGCTCGTCGACCCGTTGGACGAGGCGTCCCAGGAAACGGCGAAGCACTCGTCACCCGGGGTCGAGTCGCGACCGGAGCGACGCTAGCCACGATCAGAACTCTGGGAAGTGATGTCCGGTAGCCACCCGGTGCCGGACACATTTCGTCCATCGTTGAAGAGTTTTTTTTTTCTGAATGACTGATTGAATCGATAATTTCAACCCTGCCATTGATAATTTCTTACAATACATAATTTTCCATTGCTAGCTAAAATCTCCCTCCTAATATCTGTGGACCTTGTCTTCCTTTCTTTTTTCTTTCTAAATGTTAATGGTCAAATGTACGAGTATGCGTCTGTATGCATATGCTTATGTATGTGCGTGTGGATGTGCATGTGTGCGTATGTATGTACAAGTGGATATGTATGTGGGGTATATGTATCATGTATTTATCCATGTATACACTTATACTAAAGAAAAACATGATGTACCCATAATCTGTGACCTGATATTATGCATAATGCTAACAAACTCTGTAATATTCTGAGCCGAATAAAATAATTTATATCATAGCTTAAGTGGCTAAAGCACTGGACCGGATATTGAGGATCTGGGTTCAAATCCCAGTCAAGGCGGATGATTTTTACACTCTGAAATTGTTGCATACACTCTTGTCTTGATAATCCATGTCGGAAGTCGTAAAAAATCATTGCACGAAAGTGCAATGATTTTGTATGACCCGAGTTAACTCCATTTTTTCGCCGAGACACAATTTTCGAGTTACTGTGAACCACACAATTTATGATCGAATGACAAAATGTTCTGAAGAAAGTGATTTTTAAAAGGGTCAAACTCTCAGATGGAAACGTCAGATGGTGCCTTTAGCACTTAGTGTTGTCAAGGCTCAAAATATAAATAGCAACCCTCGTATGCAGTTCATTTGCTCATTTTAGAGTAAACTATCCTCCATGGACTACCTTGTCATTGCAACAGATTGGACGTAATTTTAATGCGGTAAACCATTAGGTTGTTTACCAGGAGAATGATAGAGATCATTAAAACAGATCGGGTAGCTAATGACGAAAAGTGGGTTAAGGAAAAGAGATTTTCACATGGATGGAAAAGGTGAAGAGATAAAATCGATTTGCAAGTTATCAAGCATACCTTGCTGAATAAAAATTTTGAAAGTAAAGTTAACGCCAAAAACCTTTAGAGGGAGTGATCTGACTGGGTTCATGAAACAGGCAATGGAAGATATAAGGCGGATGAATGCAAATGCATGCAATTTGTAACAAGGAGAGTGGAAAGCTGCATCAAGCCAATCCTAAAAATGATAAATAAGGATGCCCTACCGCTACCATATTTGGGTACAGCAATAAATTTTTTTAAAGGCGAATGTAGGCCAAATAATTTTAAGTATGAAATCTGGAAGAAGAACAAAAATGTAAACCATTATAATGTTCTTTGAACTTCAATAGATAAAAATGAGGAAAAATCCGGTATATGCGTATAAGCATAAAACGAGTCGTTAAAAGTAATTTTGTGGCAAATTACAGACTGCACAACTGGGAGCTACGATCTCAACAATAGGCAACGCAGTGGTTAACCAATTTTTACCACAACACAAAACAAATTAATACGCATATATACGAGTATTAACAGCATTAAATGTTTACCTTTACTTCAAGACTAGTTTTAGCATGATTCTCTACCAGGGGTTAAGTTATTTCCATCACTCTACCCTGATTCAAATCTTTTTCACTAATTTTTAGGTTCGCGACTACATTGCCAATGTGAGCCTGCTTCAGATTTTCAGTTTCTCATGCTTATGGTTTCGCATATACCTAATCAACGCTGGTCAAATTCCTTTATCATGCTTCGCTTGCTCCAGGAATATCTGTCTAATAAAAGGTTTATATAAAAAGTATCGGGAACAAATTTTTCCTGAGATGACTGTACGACGCAGCGTGCTGGCACCGCACAGGCTCGGTAGTGGGGGGGGGGTCCGACCTTCGACTTCGCCAAGCGCCTACGAGCGTTCGTTCAGACTAGATCGCGTTTTTAGTGGACCCCTGTCGAGTGAATCGGAGCAAGCGCAAAATACAGCGAACGATTGAACAGCGGTATGCCAGCAAATTGTGTGTTGGACTGGGTAAATCGGGTACGGAGACGTTGGGAAATATTCGCTAAGTATTGAAGGATAAAATCATGTTACAAATTGCAGTTTTTAAGTGGCACAAGAGATGGCCGAGATAATGTAGAGCAGAAGCCCTGCGCTGGACGGCCGTCGACGTCAAGAACCGACGACAACGTGTAAGTGAAGTACTGGATTCAGACCATCGGTTTAGTGCGCACATGATCGCAGATCGTATTAGCATTGATAAGATGACAGTGTACACCATTATCACTGAAAATTTGTCAAAAATCTGCGCTCAACTCATCTCGAAAGTCTTGACGGACGATCAAAAGCAGAGTCCAGTTTCTGCTTGCAAAGACCTACAAAGACATCTTGACGATTCCCCAACCGCCTAACTGTCCCAACTTGGCAACAGCAGACAGACTATTTTCTATTCTCAAAAGTGAAATCCTTTTTCAAAGGATACCACCATGGAACCTCAGGTGCCGTCAAAGAAGCTTCTACGCGTAACCTTAAAGGCCTTCGGAAATTTGCCTAACATAGAGCCTTCGAGCCGAGCAAAGGTCACTGCCACTTACGCTTAAGGGATGTACTTGGAAAAATTTTGAGGCATTTTAGCAATATCTGAAATAAATATATTTTTTAAACCTTTCCCAGTGCTTTTTATACCAACCTTGTATGTTACTTCCGTTGGAAAAACTCAATCTATGGGATTTGTCTGATAACAAGTACACTACTTGTTTTTTATGATGCCATTAATTGCGTCACAGCTTAAGCTCTTAAAATATATTTACATGCATTGTATATTTCACCTCTCCATATGTACTTAGACCCACTGTTTATTCTGAATAAAATTAACGGATATTTATCACCAAAATCAAAAATTAGGCACAGTATTATTTAAAAGAAGTAAACAAATTATTCATATATATTCATTCCCGACATTAAAAAGTGTCTCTCATTCAACCAAAAATAGTTTTATGGCATAATTAACTAATAATAAAATTCAGTGAAAATTTTAATAAACAAAATATATTTTATGATATAGAAAAAGTAATTGCTGAGTCCTGTTCTAAGCGCATTATTCATCATAGTTGCCCTAGCTTTTTCGATTACTGCAACCATTCCATTACATTTCAAAGCCCACTTCTTATGTAAATTATTTCTTTATTTTTTCGTTGTTCAAAAGTAATTCTCGTCCCAATTGCTGAACTTCCTATTTGATTCATAATAGACATTCAACCGCATGGTCCTTTTTCAGCCAATTTCCGTTTCCAATTAAAATATTTAGAGAGAGAAGTTTGCATTTGAGTTTACCTTAATTTCCTTTGCAGTCCACAAAATGTACTTTTCGTTGGCTCGCTAGATAAGCGTACAATCTTTAAATGTTGATCCACATCTAACCAATCACTTCAATGTATCTTCAAGTGACTTCCATTATAGTAAAAAACCTAAAACATGCGTTGATCTGAGTTTCTAAAGTGACCAACGTAAACTTTTTTGTAAATAGGTGTTGGAGCCAGAAGAAGGGTTTGTTTAAGAAACACGTAATACATATTAAACTTTATGTAAGCTTTAGACCTGGTTTCATGATTTCTCACTAAATCCAATTGTTGTTTACGTTGATGACCGACAAATCCGATTTTCTAATTTAATAAGATTGCTCATTAGTGAATGTGAGCATTGTAATCATAGTAACGTCAGTCAGTTATTGAGCTGTTTAACTGTCGATTTCAACTGTACTAGCGATCATAAAACTGAATTTTGGCCTTAACTGGAGGTTAAAGTTAACCTTCAATTTTACGTGACATTGTAAAACCTTGCCTAAGTAAAATAATACATTATTTCTAACAATATTCACTCATTCTTCGTAAAGAGATCTCTTTTGTCCGGTTTTAAAAAGTTCAATTTTAGAAAATTCTGGATAGCCTAGCGGGTACAACGTTTGATTACTGACAGGAGGGGCCGGGACGTGACGTTTCTGAATACCCTCAGCTTCGCCTGAAACCATAAGAAAAAGATGGTTCCTCAACATATTTGTCTCCACGCTGTCACGTTCGAATGCATAGTGTAATACAAACCACAGTTATCAAACCGAGGGTCGGCTTGATAGACGAGGGTAGAACACCTAGTACTACATCCAAACCCGATAGCGTATGAAATTCACACATCGTGATGGGGGCAAGTTCCTTTCCCTGTACCGCCTATGGTTTCCCAGAAAGATCCGGGGCCCGAAAAGTCACACAGCATGGATGAAGCTGAGGGTGCCCACAGATGTCCCCGGGAATCGAACCCTGCGATTAGCATTCCAACGCTCTATCCAGTGGACTACCACGTCCCTAATACAGTGTCATATGTACCGCGAAAAAATGAAAGTAATGATATTTAATATCTGAAACTAAAATGTCCCATACGCGCAAATGTTCGTGCGTGAATGTACGTATTACGACTGGGAAACTCATAAGGTCTCACATTGACAAAGTGTATTCAACAAATACAGAAAATTACTCAACGAACATTAATTTGAAAAATCTAGACTTTGCTAAAAAATTCTTTCACGGCAGCCTCAATGGAGGAACATCTTTGAGAAAACAAATTTATAAATGGTGCCTCAATTCAACAAAGTCAATGGATAGACTCCGCCAATATGATGATACCCAATGGGTAATACGTGTAGGAATTGCACAATGAAAATGAAAGGGAGAAAAATTACTGAAGACACGTATGGTTCTAAATTTTAAAATTTTTCTACTCACTCAGGAAAGACAAGTATACGAGACAGGACAGGACGGCCAAAGCCCTGAAGTATAATTTTTCTAAGCGCAATTAATTGAAATGCATAAGCCAACCATCTCGTTTTACCTCAAATAACAATTATTAAAGCATTACAAATCGGTCTTCCCACATTTCTGCTGAAAGTAAAATTTATTTGCCATTAATATGAATAACTTATTGTATTCAGCCAAATAGTCACATTTCATTATTATTTAAGTAGTCAACCGTTTAATGTATGTTTTAGATGGCCAAAGATTGTATCAAGAAACATTTATTTCCCATCTTAGACAAAAATTGGCTGTAACCCGACACTACAATAATCCATCTTCAATTTCGCATACTTCCTCCTACCTTCAATTCACTCAACATTATTATCCTTCCATTATCCCTTTCTCGCTTGTCTAACGTTCTCCCTTCTATCATAGACTTCAAAATCCCATTGTCAATCAACATGCCCTGCATTCACCTTTTGTCTCTCCTATGGATCCCTACCAAGAACTCTCTCTCCTCCTTCACCATAGCTAGTAGTTCATTTGCTTTCCTTTCTGTCCATAGAACCGCCTGCGATAGTAAAAATATGAGCGGCGACTTCTCAAAGAACTTTTTCGGCTGTAGTTCGGGATAAATGGTGAGCGAAGGTGACCGATATTGTTTCCTGCTCTCTTTATTACTGGGTAATCAACCGGGGCCATATGGACCGGTCCCCGACCTTAGTGACCAGTGAATTCTCCTCAGTTACCAATATCACACGCATTTGAACTTAGCCTTCGCGTAAAATGATCACTCATTACCTTCAATTTGGAACGGTATTTAAAGTTAGCCCGTTCAAAGTAATTCAGCCAATCTAGAAATTTCACTAATTCTTGCACAAGAGTCAACTGCTTATTTGTTCCTATTTTAACGCTCAGTACGATTGATGTGCCCATGACCATAAAAGCAGAGACAAAAACGAAGATTAGCTTAAATCTTCTCTATTCCAGAAAAGTAAATAAATGAAGTAATACGCGGCCAAAGGACTTCTATCGATAACAATGACCACTTTCCAAACGAATGACGGGAAAAGCAGGCCAATTCACAAATGGGTGCCTATTTCTTTTCAGCCCATAGTAAGGTAAAGTGAAAGGTACGCTTCACTAAACGAGTTTTAAGTGGAAAAACCTTACATGATAATTTGGAGAAAATTTTGATATGGATTTGTTAAAAAAAATAAATATCAAAAGGTTTTTGTCTCCTATCTCGTTCATCCCAAAAATATGCTTAGACCTTTCATTATATCTAACAATTTGTAATTACCATACCAAGCAACTACCACAAGATCCATAGGCCAGTTCTGCACCAAAATATTATTCGCTGCAGAGCAAAAAAAATTTTAGCAACAAAATATTCTCAATTATAATAAATTTAGAGTTAAATATATTTTATGTGTTTACCATCAAATGTATACGATAGTGGATATGATTAAATGATGCCAAGGGAAAGGTACTCGGCCCATATTTTATTCCTCACATAAGGTGTTACTGTTTTATTTTTACCTATTAATACAACATACTCAAAAACGATTCACTTTTTTACCTTCTATTGCATCGATATTGTTGAGAACAAAATTCGGAAGGGAATGTAGTTCCGTGCAATAAAAAAGGGAATGCGAAAGGTTTCCCTGTCCCTATGCCACTAACAAATACATACATTTTTTTGAATAGGTAAAACTAAAAAAAATTAAATTAATCTATCCAAATTCAACAGGACGAAAAACAGTGATATGATTTTTTTATGCGCCCAAATATTTCTTTTTACCAGCAACACGGAAACTGAGATGCCAGAGACATCTGTTCATACTCTAAGCAAACCTTCTCAGGCTGCCCGTAAGTCGCAGAAATTCAAAAGAATTTTCTTTCCATGCCGATCGACTTATTTTCTTTTGAAATTTAACCATGCATAAAGTCGTACTATTTTGAAAAATTAATCACAGTACTTGAAGTAGCGCTATATCATGTCAATTACTTATCTCAAATCATTTTACACGGACAACACAGATGATACGTTAATATGAGCATTGTACATCCAACTCCTCAGCCTATCTATTGGATAGGCTGATCCTTGATAGGCTTGAACTTGATCTTGCAGCCTACATTATGCTTGTCCCCATCTCTGTGATAACTAATTTTGTTGCATATATCAAACCCAAATAATAGTTCGTTTTGTAAAATACAAAATAACGATTGAATAAGTAGGTAAGCGAATTATGTCACACAAAAAGTAAATAATATTATCAAATGCAAGTGAAATATTATTCGAACATGAGAGTTTAACCCTGTTTTAGCTGTTTTAAATCGTACCTGTGATATCGTGTAGGCATGCGCCGTTACCGTACACAAGTAACCCGTGTCACAGTCATCTAGAGAGGCTTCCAGTGTAAGGATGCAGTGCTCGTTGTACGTATCTTTAATTCATAGAATTCAGAAATTTTTCGAAAATTAAATTGTGCTAAAAATCTCTTAGTTAGTATAGCTATGTATTCATCTGGCAGTCTAATTAGAAGATCCTTGACTTGACCACTTCATTTTTAATGTTTCATTATTATAATATTGATTCTCCTTCACCAAGTAACCCCATCGTCTAACACTCCTCTTTCTTCGGTCTATGTTTTGGTCCCATCTATTACTTGTGTATCTATTCATCTATTTTTTCCTTGGCATTATTTCCTGAGCAATTTATCTTGTCTCGATATGGACGTAATGCCTCTGGCTCTCTTTTTCCGTATAATACTCTAAATATTCAGACATCGAAGGCTATTCTTCCTCTATTCCTCTGTGGTCTGCTTTTCCGACAACGAACTAAACGAAAAATGGAAAAAAATATGAAGAAGCCAGAATAAACAAAGGAGTAAGACAAGGATGCGACTCTCGCCAGTAATATTTAGCGTATACCTGGAAGAGGCAATAAAAGAAACACAAGAATTGGGTATCAACGGAGTAAAGGTAAATGGAGAAGAAATCAACATGCTCCGGTTTGCAGATGACAACGCAGTAATGGCGGAAACACGAGAGGACCTGAAAGCAACTCTAAGTGCCATAGAGCAAGTACTGGGGGAGTATAATGTGAACATCAACAAGAAGAAAACTAAAATCCTTTTGTGAGGAACAGCTGAATGCAGATTCGAGGGGTGGTACTAGAGCAGGTGGAATCCTTCATCTACCTGGGCAGCAGCATAGCATGGGATGAAAGAAGTTGACCGACATCAAGCGAAGAATAGCCCAAGCAAAGAACGCATTCCTGAAGAAGCAATTACAATGTTCAAAGAACCTAAGGCTGGAAACAAGGAAGCAATGCGTCAAGGCTTTCGTGTGCAGCATGGCGCTCTATGGTCCGAGACTTGGAACATTGGAAAATGAACCAGCAAAGAATAGAAGCCTTTGAAACATGATGCCGGAGAATGCTGAAGATTAAATGGACAGATGAAGTAAGGAACGAGGAAGTATATACGAGGGTCATCCGGAAAGTAGTACCCGTTCGTGAAATAAAGACACAAAAGTAAATATTAACAAACATAAAAAATTTTATTTGAAAGAGGATACTTTAAACTACTTCTCAACATAATCTCCAAGCAAATTAAGGCATTTGTCATAACGTGTGACAAGTTTCTGTATTCCTGCTGCATAGTCCTTCGCCGCCAGCTCATTGAGATACGCGAGGGACCCATCTTGCACAAATTTTTGCATAATGCAGATGGTGTTTAACAATTTCATGAACAATTGTTCGAGAAACATTGGGGAAATGCTCACAGATGTCATCAATTGTGACGCGCCGATCGTTCCTCACGAATTCGTCAACTGAGCTCACCAGTTGGTCTGTAATGACAGACGGTCTCTCCGAACGCTCATCGTCGTGTGTGTTCCCCCTCCCCATGTTGAAGTTGCGACACCACCGCCGAACAGACGACTCGTCCATTACATTGTGTCCATACACCTCCTTTAATTGGCGATGAATATCACATGGGCGAACGTTTCTTGCATTGAGGAATTTAATCACTGCCCTCACTTCACAACTGGCGGCGTTCTCAATTTTTTTAAACATTGTAAACAATCACAGAAACAACACAGGCAATGCTAGCGTCACGCAACTTGGCTCAGAGAAGGCAGACAAGCCACTGAAGCTATCTGACCTCGTCCAGCGGCTACTCGCGTCGTCAGCACTTCATGCGGCACGAACGGGTACTACTTTCCGGATGACCCTCGTAGAAGAGCAGAGGAGGATAGGTCAATATAGAGAACTCTACGGCAAAGAAGAAATAGATGGATTGGACACACATTGAGGCACAATGAATTGATGATGAAAATAATATAAGGTAAGATTCCACGAGGAAGAGCAAGAGACATGTAATTGGACAAATTAAGAAGGACGTAAAACAGAGAAGGTATCAAGGATTGAGGGAATTGACATTGTATAGAGTAGAATAGGGGGCTGCAGAAAACCAATCCTAGGATTGAAATACTGATGATTTTATACACAAACACACACAAAATTGTAATATCCATACAACAGTCGATTTTCATGCAATTCTCTCGCATGGACATCCCTACAAAATGCGAGGTTGCGATCTGTAAAAGACCCAACGCGGACTTGACCATAAATGCCTTCTTTCGATCCTATTGTTAAGCATCAATTCATTTAAATAAACATGCGATAGTATAAATTACCCCGAGGAAAGAAGAAAAAAATCTTGTTTTTCTTTTGCACTTCTGCAAAGAGTTTCATAAGAAAAACAGTTGTAATCAACAAATAATTCTTGCATAATTTTGGTAAATGGAGAAAGGTGTTTCAATAGGCAACAATTCACCGTGGAATCACGTTTCTCAACTTAGTGGCACTTATTTTAAATAATTGTGTCCATAGGAGCCACTAAGCCAGTACATTATTTTTAATTCCACGAGTCACCGCCTCGTGAAGTTTTAAGTATTGATAGCGTCTTAAGCATTACTTCTTATGGGCATTGACGATTGGCATTATTGGATGGAAACGGATTTGTATTATACGTTTAGTTTTTGTTTGTTATATACATGCCGACACCGACACATCCACACGATATTAAAGATGGATACGATTCTCTTAATATTGGAAAACTATTTCAGATATCCGATAAATATTGCTTACTACTAGAGTTCTTAGCCTAAGCTATTCTGAGCTGGATATCCGTCAATCTTTTTACATATGCCTTCAGGTTATTTCTCCAGCATACTAAAAATTGTTTTGCTCCAGGTTTTTCAAGTTAGAATTTTTATGTACTTGATTCACAAGGTTCACGGTCAAAGATATTTTTGTTTTACGAATACTCGTATGCTAAAAATATGAAGCCGTCTATGAACTGTGCATTGCCTTGATGGAAGAGAATATTTTTCTTTGCCAACTGGGGACTTTTTTTCATTTTTTCCCTCAGCCAACGCAATAGCGACGCATAATACTCTCGATTTATTGTTTGTCCATTATGTAAATAATCGACGTACAGGGTTCGTCCGGAAAATAAGTGTACTGAGCTCAGGAAAAAAAATTTATTACACTTTTACATATCTTAAGCTAATATTCCTCAAAATAGGACCCTTGTGAGTCGATACACTTGTTCCAGCGGCGTTCCCATTCCTGGAACGCTCCCGCGAAGGCATCATCGGGAACCTCTCGAAGACTCGTCGTCGACCTCTTCTCTGCCCTCCACGAACATCTTGTGCCACCGAAAGATCATGTTTCTGGACATGGCTGACTCCCCGTAAGCCTGGTTAATCATACCGACAGTTTCGGTAGACGATTTCCCAAGCTTTACCGCAAATTTGATGGAATAACGCTGCTTCGGCATCGCGTTCCGTGACGTGGGTCGAGCGTGGAGGTTCGCGTTAACAGAGCTCCTCACTACACCACAGCTCAGAGCCGACTGCCTTTTTCAGCGTCGCTTGCCAACATACCCCCCTCCAATCGCAGCCCGTCAGAGCGGTGCTGGGCGCGCCTGGAGCGGCGCGCCCAGCCCAGGAGTCAGTACACTTATTTTCCGGACGAGCCCTGTAGATGGCCCCGCGGGTATCCCAAAAAGCCGACGCCATCATCTTGACGGTGGGTTTCACCGTCTTCGCCTTCTTTGATGGCTGAAGAAGCCCACTGTTTCAACAGTTCCATGGTCCCTGTAGTATAGTAGTATATCCATGTTTCGTCCTCACATATGTTACGACGCAGAAATTCGTGAGGGTTGCGATGGAAAGCGCCAAACCAGCCTCAGAATCGACCAAACGATTACATTTATTCGCCGCTAAGAGCAAACGCGGTATCCATCTAGCCGAATTTTTTCACACCTAATTTTTCGTTTAAAATTGAAAACACTGTACCCAGTGATATTCCTGAGGCCTCATATTTTCACGAACTTAAATTCGTCGATCACTCAAATACATATCGTGGATGTTGTCAATTATTTCGGAGGAAGTCTTCTACGGGACGTCCCGAACGATTTTCATCATTTGTGAATGCACGGCAACGTTTAAATTCAGTTACCCAATTGTAAAAAGTCGAAAACTCAGGAGCATTCATATGTCATGAATTTGATCCAACTTGTATCTCTTTCGGTGTTAAGCCTTTTTAAGTATTTGATCACCGCACGAAACTCATTTTTTTCCATTTTTCAAAATAAACAACAGCTTGTTACTTCAATCAACTATGAAAATGAAACTGCGTCGTTCGACGAAGATTTAGCGCTGTTACACACTAGTACAGCGCTGTTAATTCGCACAGTTTTCTGGAGCGGATGGAGATTCTAGTCATAATTTAGTACTAAATAAGAATAACATCATTTTCAAGAGGATAGATCGGGGAAAACGGCAGAGGAAATGAAATGTTGGAAGCAATAACCGGGTCGATAAAGAGGCGTATAAGTAGGTCTTAGAGAAAACCATCGGTGAGGAAAGGCAGACGGGTGCAATAGAAGAAAAATGGGAGCATAACAAGAAGATATATCAAAAGCCGTAAACGAAACTATAGAAAAAGTGAACAAGATGAGGACAAGAAAATCATGAATTACGAACGATATGATTAGAAAGTTTAACAAGATGGAAATATAAGAATGTAAACTCAGGATTATATAAAGGGAGTACTAAGATATGAATAATAAACTGAGGCAGGAAACTAATAGAGCGAAAGGAGCGTAGTGGAAGAGGATATGTAATCTCTACAAAGAGAGGTTGAAATTGGAGAACTGTATAAAAAATGGAAATACCTATCACGAAGTGGGAAGGGAAAATCTTTTATAACAACCAGAGATAAGTTAGGAAAAATATGAGTCGCTGAACCAGAGGAGATTCAAGAGAGATGGAAGGAATACAGAGGACTGACTATATGGTAAACACATTTGGAACAAGAGCAAAATGTGACGTAGATGGGGATAGCTTACTTCCAGACTAACTCCATGGAGAGATAGAAAAGTAATTAAAATCAAATAAGGCTGTGGGGGTACAAAATAATCATACCAAACAATTCAATGGCTTAGGAAAAGGTTGCAGAGATCAGTGTTAGTCCCTTTTCCAAAAAAGGGAAATGCAGCAATAATATGAAAGGACTACAGAACAAAAAGTTTGATTTTGCATCCACCTTAAGTGATTCTCAGGATTATCAATATGAGGCTAGAGAGCAGGGCAAATGACTACTTGGGGGATGATCAGTTTGGTTTCAGAAAGAAGAGAGGCATGTGTGATACCATGGTAATAATGAGGTCACTAATAGAGAGGTACATAGAATACTATCAGGATGTTTTTGTCTGTTCCATAGATTTTGAAAAGGTATTTGATATAGTGAATGTGGTAGAATTAATCAATGCTTTGCAGAAAATAGCAATAGATCAGAGAGGATTAGCAACCTGCACATGTTTCAGACTGATTAGGTGCCAGTGGCGGATGGAGAGCCAGAATGGGCAGTGCCAGAAAGAGGAGTACGACAGGGGTGTCAATATTAGCCTGTGCTGCTTCATTTTGGTCTAAAACACTACCAAGACAGGTAAACTGCTAATATGCACACTTAACTGATGATCTGGGTGCAGCACTTCACAAACATGCCAGGAAAAAATTGTTATCGATACTTTTTAAACAAACTTTGAATATTGCTTAAGTTAGCTTTTTTTCTTTCTCAAAAGTGGTATAACTTTTTCTTTTTTACATTGATGCTCATCTCATCTTTATAACACTGATTTTTTAATGCACTCAGCAATTTGGCAATCCGTGCAAGCCATGCAAACAATGAAAGATAGGTCAGGAAATTTATTGATTGAACCAGGAAATATTCAAGAGAGAGGGAGGGAATATAGAGAGGAACTACACGATACAAACGTTAGCCCAGCAATCTTAGACATAAAAAGAGAATATGACATTGATGAGGGAGCTTAGGTCCAGGCATACTTGATGGCAAGATAGAAAGGGCATTAAGAGAATCATAGTCAAATAAGGCCATGGGGGTGGATAAAATTCTCAAATAGCTTCATGATTTAGGAAAACATGGGAGAAATAACTTTTCTAATCTAATTTGTAGCATTTGAGAGAGGATTTTGGCTGAAAGACTTCCTTGAAGGATGTGTTAGTTCCTATTCCAGATAGGGAAAGGATAGGGATAAAATAGGACTATAGAACAATAAGTTAGACTTTGCATGCCTCTAAAGTGATACTATGGATCATCAATCAGAGACAGAGAAGGAGATATGATTACTTATGGGATAATCAGTTTGGGTTCAGAAAAGGGAGAGGCATGCAAGAGGCCATAGCAGTAATAAGGTCACTGCTAATAAAGAGAAACATAAAATACACTCAAGATGTATTTATTTGTTTCATAGACTTTGAGAAGGCATTCCATGAAGTGAACTGGGTAGAAAAAATGAATTTATTGCATAAAATATGACTAGATTGGAGGGGCAGGAGACTTACCTACAACTTGTGCATGGGTCAGACTACGTAGTAGTGGATGGAGAGTTGGGATGGTTAGTGTTAAAAAGAGGGGAGACAGGGGTGCCCATTATCGTGCTTTTCAACATATATATGGAGAAAATGGTTAAAAAGCATGGGAAGAACTGGATACAGGAATGAAAGTTGTTTTAGAAATTCATTAAATAAGTAAGGCTTGCATATGATCAAGCTTTACTTTGCCAAACAGCCAAGAGATCACAAGCATTGCTGAGCTCACATGAAAGTCAATGAGACAGGTATGGGGTAAGAATTTATGTAAACAAAAAAAAGGTTTTTGTGTTTACAAGAGAGAGTAAGGCTAAGTTAAAAATTAAAATAGGAGGGCAAAAACTAGAGCAGATGGAACAGTTTACCTATCTCAGATATTGCTGGCTGAAATCCAAAAGAGGCATGAAAGATGGATGCAGAGCATTTTATTGGCAATGGGATGTTGAAGATAGTAATATAGTATAAGGGAGAATGTTAGGCATATGAGGGAGAGGTATAACTAGGATAGGCATATTAGAAGGGAGGACCAAGTATGCAGAATGGAAGAGATGCTATTTATTGTATTAGATTATTTTTACGAGAGGAAAGAAAATGTATTCTTGTGCCATTGCATAGGCTGTCAATCCAAACCTACCTTAACCAATAGAATGCCAATAATAATAACATAAGGTAATCCAAGTCAATTATAATTATGAAAGCATATTGAAATGAGCATGTAAAAGTATTGCTTCCTTCAAATATATGAGTTGAGCACAAGTCTATTTTATAATGTACACAAAGGGTTGACTGCCTTGAAGGTTTGACAAAGTGTATCACTGACTTTTGTTAAATACAAGATTGAGAAGGATTGACACAAAGACAATGAGAGGTGTCGAATGACGAAAGGGACACTCTTTGGTAGTTTCAAAATAATGTCTGGGCAGCAAGTGGACAGTAAGAAAAGTTGGAGTAAAAAAGCAATTTTGAGTTAAAAAAGGGCTGACAGCAAAATTAAATGTAAAAATGAATTGAGAGTTAAAGCATTCCCAAGGATATGCTGAACTCAAATTATGAGGAATGGGAAAATATATTACAAAGAAAATTACCACTGACTTTATTGTGATAATTAATCTGTGCTTGCAAATTAAAGTTGTATAAAAATGAGTTTTCAATAATGTACCCAAAAATTACCTAAGTATAGGGGAGATTAAGATGGAATGTAAGCACTATAGAGCAAATTGTCATTTGAGCCTACTGAGGAGTGTGTTTGGTAAAGTACTGATGGAAAGAGTATGGAATTCTACAATGGTCAAAATTAAAGAGTAATGAAGTATTATCAATATGTATCGTTTATTCCCAATTCGGCAAATAATTACAAAGAGCATGAATGTACAAAAGAATTATTTTTCATATGTTGATTTGGTGAAAGAACATGACAGGTTAGATATTGGAAAACTGAGGAAGGTTTTTAGAATCATCTTCATCACAGTTTAGACCTAAGTCTATTCCAGATCTCTATTAAGCATTGATCTGGAATCTAGGAATCTGAATCCAGATTTCAAGAGCTCTAGAGAACTTCAACGAGATACCAGATAAAATTAAATTAAGGCTAAATGCATCCAAAACAAATATTGTCAATAATTGAAATATTGAGAAAACTTAAGAAGCAAGTAATTTTGTTAACTGGTTTAGAATGCCAAATCAACGTTTAGAATGATTCGGGTTGGTTAGTAGAATGTTTTTGAAAGTTGGTCAGAAAGTGAAGAGATTAAAAAGTGTGTACATGCCAAAAGAAAGGTTGTTGGTTGTATGAGGAGTTAATAATATATTTATTTTTAATTTATTTAATTTATTTAATATAATATATTTTTAATTAGTATTTCCCTAAAGCATCAAAAATGGTAAAAGCTGTATGAAAGTGTATTGTTCCTCACATTACCGTATTGAATTGAAACTTTGGTATGCCAGAATAATTACATATAAATGCTGAGTTAATTTGGTGGGTAAGAAGATCTAGATGAATCCATAATAAAAATTCTAGAGATAGGCTGAGATATGAAAGAATTTCGAGGGGTTGCACTGGTAATATAACATGCATGAAGGAGTACCATGCTGGTTTGTTCATGATGAAAGAATGAATAAGAGTAAACTCATCAAGAAGATATATGAGAGTAGGTAACTGGTTTGAGTGAGAGGTAAACCAAAAAATTCATGAGTGAATGTGGCCAAAAGATTCTCAAGACAAGGAATATTAGGAGTCTCAGCAACAGAAGAGCATGCACCAAAAAATTTTAACATGACTGAGCCTTAAGAAGCTTGCAGGATTTAGCATGGTGCAATGAATTAGTAAAATGGAATGTTTCCCAATAAAAATCTTTTCTTAACTTTGATGAAGATATCGCTATGCAAGATTTGATCTGGGTATAATGTTTATGAAAGAAAAAGTTTCTGTGGCATTCCGGTTGGCTTCTTCAAGTGGAGCTGCCCCTAACGCTGGTAATATAGAATGACCAACCAATCAATAGCTTTCTCTTTGATAAACCCCATGTATACCTATTACTCTTGTACCCCTGAATATGAAACCCATCGTTGCAAAATGCCTGACACTGCCACAGTTAACTGATATTGGAAGGGAGATCATACTTTCTGCCATCCAATTACCTTTCATGGGATTGGTGAATTGAAATCACTCCTATCAAACATAACCTGGTATTCTCTGCTCACCTTTGCAAATGGCAATGACAACTTTGCTTGCTTTTTTGAAATTTTTTTGTCCTTCTTCCAACAGTGTTTCCCCAAGAGACTTGTGAATCATTCATATAGTTCCAAAAAGTCCCTGAAATGGTTCACTCCCGAGCTTTCTGAATTACGATTGCATGTAATCCAGCTGCGTCAAAAGTACACTCGCACTGGCAATGATGAGGATAAAAGGACATGGAGACAACTTAAATCCTTTTATAACAATCAAATAATACATTCTAAACGTAGCTTTAACTCCGGTCATATAGGTAATGCTACTAACCATTTAAAAGCAGCCTGGCAGGTCATAAATAAGGAGATTGGTCATTCGAGGGGCGACCTGGACCTTCCATTTAAGCCTGATGACCTGAATAAGTTTTTCATAGAATCAATTGCTGACCTTGTGTCAAATTTTGATTCAACTCCAAGCACTGCCTTGCCTCTTCTTAATAATTCACCAGCAACATTATCTCCCTTCAAATGGAAATGGATTACGGAAGACGAAATCCGTCAAATTATCAAAACCTTAAAATACTCTAGATGTACTGATGTCTATGGGCTATCGGTCAACTTAATTAAAGATCTTGTGGGTTTCATAGAGGTACCCCTGGCGCTAATTCTAAATTCTTGCTTTCAATCGGGCATCTTTCCTGATGCTTTGAAAATATCAAAAACGATACCTATTCATAAAAAAGGAGACAAAACGTTACCGTCCAACTATAGGCCTATTTCTTTAATACCGGTATTTGGAAAAATTTTTGAAAAGGCTATTAAGGTTCAGGTTTATGAGCACTTTCAAGTTAACAATTTATTCTCTCCTTCGCAATTTGGCTTTCGTAAAGGCTACTCCACTACTTCAGCTGTCGAGTCCGCAATTAATCAAATTCTAAATGCTTTTCTAAGTAAATCCTCCATTGTTATAACTGCATGTGACCTTTCTAAAGCATTTGACTGTGTTGCTCATCCAATTCTTCTGGAAAAACTTCATTATTATGGTTTCAATGATCTTGAATTACAATTTTTTGAGTCCTATCTCACTGATCGATCCCAATGTGTTTGCACTAATAACAATCTTTCCTCACCCCTGAAATTAGTCTATGGAGTTCCTCAAGGATCAGTCCTTGGCCCTCTTTTATTCCTTATTTTAATTAATGACCTACCGTCAAATGTCTCCTGCAAGTCCATACTCTATGCTGATGATACCACTTTTGTTCACGAGTCTAAGAATGTTAATTCTAGTACTATAACCAATTGGTGTTTATCAGAAGCATCAAACTGGTTTTCTGCAAACGGTCTGGTTTTAAATAATGATAAAACTCAGTCCCTGGTCTTCTCACTAAGTACCATATCTAATCCCCCGAGTACCATTAAATTACTTGGTTTCGAACTCGACCAAAAATTGACTTGGGAGCCTCACATACTGGGCACACTTGGAAAATTGTCAAAGGCTGTGTATATGTTACGTAAACTCAAATATATTATTCCAAAAGAGTTCCTTATTCAGGTATACTATGCTTTATTTCATTGCCACATTGACTATGGTATTGTACTTTGGGGCCACTCACCTTCCACAAATATGTTATTTAAGATGCAAAAAAAGGCAGTCAGAATTATTTCCTTTTCACCCCCAAGAGAACATTGTAAACCTCTGTTCTGTAATTTGGGCATCATGACTCTGCATAGTCTGTATATCTATAAATGCCTATGTAATGTCAAGGAAAACCTTAGCTCTTTCGAGAAAAGGTCTAACTTCCATTCTCATAATACAAGGAACAGCGATACACTAGACATTCCCTATTGCAGATTAGCCAAGAACAGCAATTCTTTCAATATTCTAAAAATTCGTTTGTTTAATAGATTGCCCTCTGAGGCTAAAGTTGTGAGTGTGCCCAAGTTTAAGAAAGTTATCCGGAACTGGCTGACTAAAAAAGCATTCTACTCAGTAAATGAGTTTTTTGATTCAAAAATTGTGTGGTCCATGATAGACATACAATCATTTGTCTCACCAAATGTATTTTGACTGTAATATGTAATATTTGATTTGTAATATGTGTTTATGTAACCATAATCTCTAAACTATGTATCTCTATGACGAAGACTATTGCAAAACTATTTTGTTTAATGTCCAATAAAATTATTATTATTATTATTATTATAATATATGCATTAAAATAGATGATTGGATAGCTAGTGCATGTCGATCCCTTCCTGGAAAAGAGATAGGGCATTGCCAACTAAAAACTGTTGGTCACATATAGGCAAGGGATTTTCTGACAGCCACCCATGACAGAGTTAAGAAACCCAATTGTGAGAAGTACATAACCACATAGCCCATCAAGGGTTTTCCTGGTTGGTAAATCTGCAGGTTCCTAGCTCAAACTTCCCCTAATTCAATTCTTTCTTTTCCCTTGATGCCCAATATCCCATACTTTAACCTCACTCCCTTGGGCATATTAGTGTGTAAGCTTTGAAGTTATGAATATGAATTGCTCCAAGAACAAAAGCTCACTAAACCACTGTCTCCCATACTGCCAGACACAGCACCTACTCCTATGAGATGGGTCCACATTGACACTGGAACTCTCATCTGGGACATATCGCTCAACTTTTAGTGGACCCACCAAAAGCAACTATCACTATCCCACCAGTATAGTCCTATGGGTCATCAGACCATTCACACCATTCTACTATGTCAAAGTTGTGGGGAGAGAATTTTCCAATATTACTGCTGAGAGAACCACTTCAACCAGTGAATGAATTTGGTTATTGAGGCATTAAGGTTACCAGTGATGAAAAAACAAGAAATAGGGTAAGAGTTTAAGAATAGACAATGGAGACATTCTACCAAGCATTCTACCAAAAAACAAATAAGGAACCACAGGGAGATTGGGTAAAGGCAGAAGCTTATACAAAACACTTAGAAGAAGAGAGAAGCTAATTGTACACATTAGGAACAGTGGTGTTAGGAAGACAATATTTAAGGACACATCTTTCTCTCTCCAGTAGAACTGTCTTTCAACAGATTTCAACTGGATGTCAAATAGCACCTTCAGTCCTGAGCAACTTCATTCATTTTCCTATAACTTCTACCATTTCTTATCTTAACAAGTATTCAAATCCTTATTTTTCCCCTTGCTTTATTCCTTCAATTTTTCTCACTATGACTCTTCTCAGTAAACAACTTCAGCATTATGTATTGGCCAAGAGGTCTTTCTATTAATTATTTCTCTCAACAGTTTTCTTCCCTTTCTTATTCTCATAATTACTTCCTAATTCCTCAGTCAATCAGTCCTCTTTAACTAAACCATTCTTCTCCACAACCTTATTTCAACACTTTTCCAGTACTTCTCATCTTTCTTTTTAACCATCTATTTTTGCTGCCAAAAGACTAAATTCCAAACAAAGCATTCAACATCTTTCTTTCTCAGTTCTATTGGAATTCTACTTCTTGGCAAAATTATTGCTTTCACCTTTTCAAAACCTCTAACAACCCATTGATATCCCAAGAGAGCAACGAGGTGAAAAATTACAGTAGCAAGTCAAAGATGAAATACAATAAGGATGTGATCAAGGTGTCAGTGCAAGAAACTTTGTGCAAATGAAAAGATTGTCAGGTAACAGGATAGTGTAGAGTTACAAAATAAATTTTTGAAGGATAATATTAAATATTATTGGTACAGATAAGAGGCATTCAAAATTAAATGATAGGGCCCAGAATCAGGCGGCCTGACCTAGAGATGGCGGTAGTTGTTTGAAAAATATCACTGTATTAGAAAGTATGCAATCTATAAAGCATATGTTTCAAGTTTGCAGATGCTATGTTGTTTAGTATTTGATTGGCAGCTATCAATATTGAACATTTTCAGTGTATTTGTGACAATAGAGAAAATTGGTCATCATCATGTGATACAATACTTTTATTTGAAAGGCCTCAGCCCTACCAATATAAAAGCTGAACTGGATTCTCCTCTGGGTGAGTCTGCTCCCTCATTTACAACAATAAAATATTGGGTAGGAGATTTTAAACGAGGCCATACGAGCTATCAAGACTAGCATCGCATTGGTCGACCAAATGAGATGACAACTCCAGCAACGGTTAAGAAAATCCACAAAGTGAAACTGGATGATCCTTGACTGAAAGTGCGCGAGCTAGCAGACATAGCAGGCATTTCAAAATGTGCAGTACCTTGCATATTTACTGAAAATTTGGACATGAGAAAGCTGTGTGCAAGATGGGTGCCACGTTTGCTCACACTCAAGCAAAACCAGTGTCTTGAAGATGTTTTAATTGAGTGTTTAGCAAAGTTTCACAGAGCGGAATTTAACAAAGCAGAATTTTTGCACCGCTTCATAATCATGGATGAAACATGAGGCCATTACTTCACACCCGAGACAAAAGAACAATCAAAACAATGGATTCAAAAGGGAGAACCAAATCCAAAGAAGGCAAAGACCGTTTCATCTGCAGGCAAGGTCATGACATCAATTTTTTGGGATGCGCATGGGATAATTTTCATTGACTATCTTGAAAATGGAAAAACTAACAACGGCGAGTATTATGCAAACTTATTGCAACGTTTGAGGGAAGAAATCAAGCAAAAGCAGCCACATTTCGCTAGGAAGAAAGCGCTGTTTCATCAAGACAATGGACCAGCTCACAAATCTGCCATAGTAATGGCCAAAATTCGTGAATTAAAGTTTGAATTACTACCTCATGCACCCTATTCACCAGATTTAGCTCCATCGGATTATTTTCGGTTCGCAAACTTGAAAAAAAGGCTCAGTGGACAAAGATTTTCCAACCGTGAAGAAGCAATGTTGGCAGTTAATGGCTATTTTGAGAACTTATTGAACATCACAGAGAAAAGTGTATAGGAGTGAAAGAAAATTATGCTGAAAAATACATACATTTTTTTTCAAAATTTATGTGTTTTCTTTGTTAGCTCGGGTACTTTTGGGATAGCTCTCCTATCTCAGTGTCTCCAATTTTTTTCATTAAAATACTCATAACAGCAAGTAAATTAAGTAAGATTAAATTTAACTCCGTTAACTTTTTAAAAAGTATATACAAATAACAATTATTTGGTACCCATGTCTATTACTTGCAGTAGGTACCTATACTCTTGCAGTATTCTTAAAGGACTGTTTACGCTGAAATTTCCATCAAGTCATAGCTAGTAAATATAAATAGCAATTCAAGCTTTAATCAGATCAATCAATTATAGAAATTACCATGAATTATTAAAAATAATGAAATACTTAAGATAGAAAGTTAACTGAAAATGAAAGTAATATATGAAATAAATATTTATTATTTAACTGAAGATGAACTTATTAACTTAGTACTCCATGACTCTAGTGCTTGCTACTTTTCAATCATTCATGCAAAATCTGCCAAAACAACAAACAGCTTCATTAAGGGCCCAAAACTCCAGATATATGTTGTAATTAAAATACTCTAACAAAATTCCTTCAATTATGTCAAGGTTGAAGTCTATGAGGAGGAATACATATAAATCACTCCAAAAATTACTCCAGACTGGATGATGCTGACTGTAATACCCGCAAAACTGTCATCCAGCTAGATAGAACAACATGGAATCAACGTGATGACCATGGTATTATTTCTTTCAGAGTTGTCTATTACCATTGCATCCAATCTACACTTTTGTGATCCCTTAAATCCTCAACCAATCATATTTCCTATTGTTACCATAAGCATTCCTTAAGTAACCCAACCCCACCACATTAAGTTGAAATTTGTTCTTATTCTGGCATACCCAAGTTACAATTCCATCAAAAAGCATAAGGGAGGAATACAATGCTTTACACTGTTATTTTTTGCCATAGCCAAACATTCTTTTTACATGCTCATCGTACCACCTTCAGCCTTTTCTTCATACGCTTTCATCACATTCGAAAAATTGTTCCTATGAAAATCTCAGCAGCAAAATTCTCAATCTCAGCAGCAAAATTCTCTGATACATTTTTTCCAATTCTTGCAAGCTTAGCACACCTTATCCTTAAGCCTCCATTCATACTGCATTTAAAAATTATCCTCAATAACGTTTTCCACATTTTCTCTCGAAATCTTTGGTGGGCTAATCTCTCTTGCTACCCACTTTCTGCCAATATAGTATCCACTTTTGAAATTATCAAATAATAATCAGTTCCACATCCAGACTCTCTTATTGCCAGACCGACCTTCATTAATGCCCTTTTTTTCTCATAAGACATAACAAAATCAACAATTCTCTTAGAATAAACCTTTTGTCATGCATACAAATGAATGCATTCATGCTTAAATATTTTATTCAACAAAAATAATACTTTAACCATTCACACCCTCTACAATAATTGTTCTCCATTATTATAAACTTTGAGGGTCACCAATTGGACCTACCTTTTCTCCCAAGGCATTCTTTTAACATAATCCCATTTATTCCATTGAATATTACTACTCTTTCACCAAGTTAAAAATATTTTTTTTAAATCCAATTTTCCCATCCCTTCATTCACACTTTCTCTTGCCATCCACCAGCGACATCATAGCAGTAATAAGGTTATTAACAGAAAGGTATATATAGCATGCAATGTTCTTATAACAATTTCTGATATAAACCTTTCAACAGAATGAAGTTGAACATTTTAGTAAAAGGACTACAGAATAAGGGGTAGGCAAAAGGGTAGACAATTTATTCATAACCTTATTAATATCTAACTATACAAGTGGGACCAGTGGATAAAGAATCAAGATGGGATATGACAGATTAGGGAGAAAGAGAGTTTTTACTGCAATTTACATTTCAGTGGTATGCAGGGAAAACAGTAAAAGAGATACAAAACTTGATGCAGGAATGAAAGTAGGAAGTTATCAGACTGAGACAGATATTGGATATGATACAGCTCTAGATGACCATAAGGTTTCAGTCACCATTAAGTGCATTATATATCAGTGTGAAGAAGAAGCAGAATAATCAGAGCCATTGGTACTATTCATATATTTCTAAATAGTTAGAACAAAAAACTACCTACAGTAGTAAAGACATCAGGAGAAGAATTGCACCAACAAAGGAACTACAATGATAAAGGAACGGATGATAAGGACTCAACTAAAAAACAAAGAAAATGTTTGTGAATACTGATATGGAATACAGTATTCCAAAGCACATAAATTTGGTCTTTAAGGAAAGAGTATGAGTATAATAAAGAGGCTTCTAAGGTTAGAAGGTGGACAAGCATAGGAAAAATAAATTTAACTGGGAGGAGGCAATTTTATATTTTGTTAAAATGGTATGAAGTGGGTGGGGAAATATTGGAGCAAAAATGAGAAATATGTGTATGGTTGTAGGATGTTGAAGGTTATGATATAAAATTAGGTAAATGGTGAAATGGAAGGAAAGGGCTACAGCCATTTTCAATTGCAAGGGAAAATGGTGAACACTATTGATAATTAAATAAAGAATACAATGTATCTTTCCACTGTGCGTATTTGCGTGGTTGTATGCAAATAAAGGACAGTGGAAAGATACATTGTATTCTTCATTTAAGTATAATGAATTTCCACAAGGTTGCGCCGGGAACAATTGAACACTATTGATATATGATGAAGGAAATAGGATGGATGTAATGCAGTTTACATTATCTATGAGACCACGTTAATGCGCAAGAATGTTTTTCTGGGACCATCCAAAACTCAATTCTATGTAATCATCATAATAATAAATGATCATTAAATGGATTTTATTAATAAAAATCTCAGCAAATGCAGACTGCTGCAGTTATAATAAATGCAACCATATTCGTGCAAATAAATGCCACCATATTCGTGCAAATAAATGCCACCATATTCGTGCAATCACTCACAAGGAGAACTTGGCCTCAATCAAGGACTGCAGAAAAATAGAAATCGGGAAATATATGCAGACCTAATAATTTCAACCATTTTGCAGTACATAGAAAACTCGATAAGAATAACATTTGTATATATATTTTGAAAGTTCACATTCAGGAAATAATTCTATGATTAAATAATTCACTAAGTATGAGACTAATCCATCGTTTATGGTAGAACTCGGTAAAGGTCAAAGTGTTTATGTTTTAAAATTATGTATGGTATTTATGCATGCATTTGTCAGCTTTTTTTGTTCTCAATGCTAAGGTAAAAATAATGGTTTTACATGCACTTCCGCTTTTCTGTATTCAAAGAAATTAGTGTCAAGCAACATTGCAATATCCATCGGCTCCCAATATCTTAGTCACCAACTGATAATATTACCAGAACATTAACAGCAATCGGCCTCGGTAATATTAGATTGGTAATACATGGATTTTACAATGCACGCTACAAACATTAATTAACGAGCCTAGCATCGAAAAGTCGGCCAGAATGAAGATTCTCGCCCAGGGCAAGAACCGAGAGGAATTACTTCATTAAATAAACCAGAAAAGCATCTCATCTTACTCAATTTGAGAGAGTTGACCAATCGGATAAATATGATTGTTATTAACAATGACCGGTTTTGGGATTTAATTTACAATGATCCAGTCAGTTATTTTCCAGTTTAAAAATATTTACGAATGTTTTCACGTACCTGAATATAATTAATGACCATTAGATAATTCTTAAACTGGCGAAATTTTTCCAGCACGTCTTCAGTCTTCATTAAAAGTAAAAAATACGTTCAAACTAATAAATCAGCACTAATATGAAAAGCACACGCAGAGCAGGGTTTCTACTGCCTAGTTCGACAGAACGAATTAATAAAGTTTTTCTTTATCTTATTTTAGCCCGAAGTCTTTGCTTGCTATTACCTTGAATAGATTCGTTGAAACTGTATGCGCGCCAGGCAACTTACGCCTGAAAGGCCAATGAGAATGCTTAAATTATCTTTTAAAAAGTTTAGACAAAACCGGCCAATCAAAGTTTCTTCAGAATCATTTTGAAAAATCTTTTCAGCTGACGCCAATGGCGCTTATTTGAATTGTGTTAAAAGTATTCCAAGCATCACCTTACTACATTTCCGATAATAATTCAAACTGTTCGAAAAAAATCATAATAATTTTTTATAAATATTTTTGAGCACATTTAAAATCATAAAAAACTTGAACTGCTTTATTCCTTTTTTTCGCGCCACATTTTTATGTAATACTCATGACCCTTATTTGAAGTATCTAGGTAGCGATTATACCAAATCAAGTTTTACAACTCGATTTTTTAGTAACGAAATTAAAGCCAGATTATAATTAATAATTTGAATATGATTTTCATGGAGAAATTATGGTAGTAAGATTTTCTAAAATCAACCATACATTGATCAATATTTGAAAATAACACTGCTAAATACTCAGGCTACATAAATGAGAGCTGTTCTGCTAATTGTATACTAAGTTATCAGATATATATGTAATCTGCTAATATAATACACAACACATTAAGTCTCCGAGGCATCTAAGAGGAGACTCAAATATCTAAAAAAATGAATCATAAAGAATAGGTATTACTAGAAACTACAATATTTCAGAGCCTAATCTGATATTTGAGGAGTAGTAGAGCACAATATTCTCACATTTCATAATTTCACTGACACATTGCAAGAGATATTTCTAAGGCACAATGTCATACTCATCTGGTGTGACTCCATCAATCAACTGCTACATTTAAAAGTACTAATATCAGAGTCATCATACTGCTCAAAGAATCAGTTGGAGTTGGAGACTAAACAGTGCAGTACAGGAACAAATCAATGAACATCTTGGTCAGAAGACCAAAGCTATTGGCATTGCAGAGGTGAATACACTAGCTTTCCAGCCTTGAGGCCTGGGTTTGAATCCCAGAAGTGGCAGGATTTTTCAGAGGTATTGCTAGCCTGAACTATGGGTGCCATATGGGTTCCTCCCCTGAATACAAAGTTTTTAGCTAAGTGAGTATGCCATCCATTGACTGAGATGTTAAACCATGGACCCCTTGGCTCTTGCCACATGAAGTTATTATAATTCTTAAGGCTTCTGCAATATCTGTTTGATGAAGGTTTCATACTGCTTCTGAGAGATTGTCTCGTAGATTGTTTTGGGTTAAACCTGTGTACACATTGTCTTGTTTACACCGGGTGTTCATTATTTTTTCATTTCCTTCAGGAACCTCATTTATTTCCTATATTTGATGATATACCCTATATTATTCTTCCTCCTTATGACTGCTTGTTGGCATGTAGGCTTGAACAACCAAGTCTGTTGCTTCAGCTTTAACTTCTACTAATAATATTCAATCACTTGCCCACTCCTAAGTTTACTATCCTTCTTCCTACCTTTTTGTTCAATAGAATTGCCACCACTCACTGGCTCTCTTCCCTATTAAATATTACTCTACAATAATCGTTTCAATATTCCCCACCATCCTATCATATCACCTCACACAGCCCTAAAATATCTCTATTCCCTCTCTCAATCTCCCATTGTACATTTTCTAGTTTCCCTGCCCTCAACAACATCTAAACATTCCATGTTCCTATTCTAAATGGTTTGATTCTCATGTGTCTTTGTTCATTTCACTTTGCTAGGATTTTTTAAAGTCACAACAGTAGAAGCAGTGCTTCCCCCACTCCCAGGCACAAAACAACAGCCAGTGGGCTAAGGCCTAGTTGCCAGGGTCAATATTCAAATCTCTGTTCATCATTGTTTCATGGGATAGTTAATTGAGGTTGTTTCTTGTTGCATTGCTCAGCAGTGTTTTTACATGACACCATCACTCGAATGGCTGCCCCACTCTAGCAAAATGCCTCTGCAGTTGACTTTCTGAGGAACAGTTGCTGAGCAGACTACCTTTTGTCTTACACCTATCTTGATTGATGTTTATTGGTTCCTAAAAGACACGTTTGAGACATGTATGGAAAATGTCACATCGATTGCAAATATTTCAGACAGAAAAATACAATTGGAGTTAGAATACAAATGGTAGTCACAAGTAATAAAGAAAACAGGAGCAGTAACAGCCTACATAAGAATAAAATCATTTGTCAACAGAGAACAGAGAGAGATGCAAATCCATCCACAGTATAGAATTGACATTCTCAAAGTAACTAATCAAGTTTGGATTTGAATTAAGGCAAATTTTCTATTTCTAGTTTTCTATGTAATGTTTTCAGGAATTTGACACCTACATAACATTGACCAATCTGGCATGTGGAGGACCTACCAGGAGAAATTATCATTAGTTCTAGGGATTATGTCTTCCACCATGTCAAGGAAGGCCTTCAACCATATCAAGGTTGTATTCCATTGGAAGGAAAATAGAATTATCAATCCTCCTCCATTGCTCATTTTCAATGAAATCATTCGGCTAAATACTTATACCACAGCAATATCTAATTAATAGGGAAACATCTACAAGTCCAAGCACTTTATTGGATTTAATATACATCTTGTTATAAATGTTACATAAAAAAAATAAAATATATATTGTTATCAACACCTCATTTTCTCACAGTACATTGTTGAACCATTATTCTCCGTGGAACTCCAGCCAATAATTAAAACACAATTCAACCACATCCTCCACCAGAACAGCAACTTCGCTTTGGAGGCCTGTAGCCTGATGATCCTCCAGATCCCATCAATGGATTGTATTCTTCAAATGACAGAATAGCAAAATAAATAAATTTCTTTTACTACAAGAGAGAAAAATGTCATAAAGAATGATATTTTCATACGAGGCCACTTTTTTGAGAAAAACGATTTCTTAGCATTAATAATTAAAATTAAATAATCGTGAAAATAAAACAACATATCCAAAGTCATGTATGACTATTTCAAAATAACATCTAATGCTCACTATGACTTACTTATGGTTCATATATGTAAACGGAAAAAAATTCTTTTAAAATATATTTACACAATTTTTACTTCTGTTAAATGCTGCATCTAATCAGGTAGAACACCCCAAAATTTTAATATTACAAATTACCACATTTATTTCGACGGGCGTAAAGAATTACAGATACCATTTGAAGTCCACTAGCAAAAATGAAAACAAAAGTAAACACCTCACTAAGATTTCAAATTATTTTTCAATATATCTTACACATCTCAATAATTCTATTATACTTTTATCAAAGAAACTCTGCCTATTTAAATTAATGAATCCCTCTTCCGAGACTTATTTTCCAAACACCTTTTGAGATTTGAAAAGTCATTCCTATTAATAAAACGAAGCAAACTCAACCTCAACAATTACAGACCTATTGCAATACAATCAGTGTTCACTAAAATATTTGAAAAAATATATTTAAATACTCATATTACTTGAGTATAAATAATTTATATTCATGTCATTAACATGGGTTCCTTGATAAGGGGTCCACCATTTCAGCCTCCATCAACATCATTTCAACCTCTCTTGATAGTAAGAAGGAGAGGATTGACCTTTTCTTAGACTACTACCTTGATCAAAAATTTCCCGGAATTTATTCAGAAAATTAAAAATACAAGTTTATTCATCTAAATCTATATTGTCCCCTTCAAAGTAATCCCCATCGACTGCAACACACTTATGCCAGCGCTTGATCCAATCCTCGAAACATTTTTTATATTCGGTTTTCGGTATGTCCATCAGTGCTTCCTGCGATTTTTCCATTACTTCCTCTCGGCTGCTAAAACGCGTTCCCCGTAATGGTTTTTTAACTCGATTGAACAGAAAGAAGTCACAGGGAGCCAAATCAGGTGAATTCGGTGGCTGTTGGATGGTATTTGTTGCATTTTTCGTCAAAAAATTACGAATAATGATAGCACTGTGCGACGGTGCGTTATCATGGTGCAAAATCCACGAGTTTTCTGCCCACATTTCTGGTCTCTTTCGGCGAATTGCTTCACGCAAACGTCTCATAACGCCCAAATAATACTCTTTGCTTACTGTCTGGCCTTCTGGCAAAAATTCATGATGCACTACACCGTTGTAATCCATGAAAACCGTCAGCATTGCCTTCTTTTTTGACTGAAAACGACGTGGTTTTTTTGGTCTCGGCTCATTTGGTGAACGCCATTCACTTGCCTGATGTCTGGATTGCGTGTCGTACTCATAAACCCACGTCTCGTCTCCAGTAATGATCCTTTTGATGAATGTGGGATCGGATTCAGCCTCGCAAATCATGTCTTTTGCGACGTCAACACGGTCTCTTTTTTGCATGAAATTGAGGTCTTTTGGCACCAACTTTGCTGCTACACGACGGAAACCCAAATCATTAACCACAATGTCTTGGGCGGATCCATAGGCAATGTTCAAGTCCTCCGCTATTTCTCTGATGGTTAATTTGCGGTTATTGACCAACATTTCTTTTACTTTATCAATTTTTTCACCGACTTTCGATGTCGATGGTCTGCCACTGCGTTCATCATCTTCGATTGACTCACGACCACTTCTGAACCGCTCGTGCCACTGGTCAACGACCGTGTTTTTTAGAGAATCGTTGCCGAAACACTTTTCCAACATTTCCAACGTCCGTGCGCCACTAAATCCGTTTTTTACGCAAAATTTAATACAAGTTCGTTGTTGCAAATTTAAATCCATTTCTGAAATTGTAAAAAATCGCCAACACACACAGAGATAGATGTACTCTTGGCTACGTAACTTTTGCAAATGTCAAGTTATGACACTAAGATTTAAAGGGAATATCAACAACAGATGTACCAATTTAACAAAAAAAACAGAACTCAAATCGGAACGATGGGAGCGCCACACGGTGGTTATTCCGGGAACTTTTTGATCAAGGTAGTATGTTTCACCCAGGAGAGATCGTGTGTGAAGGTAACGCCTAGATATTTAATTGAGTCTTCACATTCCATTTCGATGTTCCCGATGAAGTTAGCGTTTGCGAGGGAATTGCTCTTTTTCCAAACATTTATGACTTTTTGATCAAGGTAGTATACCACAGCCTTTGACTCAATAGATCATTTCATTCTTGTTAAACTATTGCAATGTCTGGAATTGATAGGGGCACCTAGGCTGTGGATTCAGCCATATTTAAAAAATCATGATGATGCAGTCACTATATCAGTCAGAGGTTCTGAATTATTAACTAAAGGCAAGTTCAAATTCATTGAGTACATAAGGTCTTCATCCTTGACCCAGTACTTTTTAAAATTTAAAATATAATAATAAAAATAAATGCATTCATCATTTTGATAAATGGTACAACCATATTAAATATTGCCAAGATAAATAGGACATAATATAAAAACATAAATTCTTTAATGTGATGAAGAATGTCTTTAAAATTTCATCAATTGAATAAAGCATGTTTCAAGTAACTAGGTATATGTTCTTAAAATTCAGTATGCAGTCCAATTTAAACTGAGTTGGCAGTCAGATATACAAACAAATGTTCATGTTATGAAATGAGTAGTAAGTACAAATACAGTCTACAATAATTAGTATTCAAGTTCGCCAATTATCCAATAGCATTGTAATGGATGTCATATCTTAATTGGTAAGTTTCTAGATTAACTTTCACATGAACCTAAGCCTTAAAGACCAAAACTAAGCACAGTCATGATTCCAGACCTTTGAATAAAAGGCTTGCAAGAATCAAACGTTGGAATATTATTGGCAACAGAATGAATAGTAGCAAGATATTTAACATGTGAGGAATGACCCCCTAAATCAACACCATAATTCAAATGACATTAAAAGAAGGCATGGTAGAGTAGTAAGCAATACTCATTTGAAGTGAGAATTCTGAGCTTTCTTAACATACAAACAGCTACCCTCAGTTTCTTACAGATTTGACTGTGTGTCTCCTAATTAAGTTGTGTATACAATACAAAATCCCAAAATTTTAGCTGTTTAAATTTCAGTTCTTTTTACTTTAAGACTACATACATTATGTTGGGTTTTCTCAGTTGATATTTTTGTACACAAGTGTTTTCATCAGCATATAAAACTGATTTAGATTTCACATTACAAGGCAAATTATTGATCATGATAATGATGATGAGTATTGGGCCAAATGGGTGTGGGACACCACATTTTATTTTAAGAGGTGAAGATCGACAGCCATAAAGTTCAACCAATTGGTGGCAAACTGACAGATATGACTTCATTAGTTTTAGCTCAACTCCCTTGAAAGCATAATACTCTAGCTTTAACGGTAATATTGAACGATTAACACAGTCAAAAGCCATTCTAAGATCACATAGTGTTACAGAGTCCTTCTATTCAAATGCATTAATGATGTCATTAACTATGGACTCAACAGCCATAATTGTAGACTTCCCAGATCGAAAGCCATACTATGATTTGGAAAACAAGTTATTTGATTAAAAAAATCAGATTTGATCTGCCATTATAGCTCAACATTTTATACAAAAAACAGATACTATGGAAATGGGGCATTAGTTAAATCAGAAATCAAATATAAAAGAAAAATTAAATATATTATTGACCTACCCACAATTTTAATGAAATTAAATTGATTAAAATAATTTTATATGATGATAATACCAATATATTAGTTTCTCCAAACTCTTTTAACTTTGAATAGTAAATCAGCATTGCAGCTGGTACAAAGAAATTAGTCAAACTGAATGATGAAAAAATTCCAGGCAATACATTTTTCTGTCAAACTATCTGCACCCAGTCTTGACAGAACTTGACAAGGGAGACCCATATTAACTGCCTTTCGGGGAAATTAAATTTGCCATGTTTCCTCCAAAGAACTTTGAAGGAAACTGAACAAAGACTTGTTACTAATGCCTTACTATGACCTTATCTAATCCTATACCACATGCAAAATTACTCTTTGGGATTCATCTCCTTTCTCCTGAGTCGTATTTAAAAAGAAAAGAAGGCTAGTCACATCATTGCAAATGCAAGTAAACCAATTTCATCAACCCGTCCAAAAGTTTTGGTTTCCTAGCACTTCCATCCATATTTATTCTTTACCTGGTAACATACTAAATATACTAGTATATGAAACAAAACTTGTCAGGATTGTACACAAATTCTCACTATCACAGTCACCCTACCAAAACCCAGTCAAAACTGCATCTCATATATAATCAAACCAAAGCCGCAAGCTTAGGACCACAGTCAATGGGACTAAACCTGTACAATAAATTACCTCAGAAACACAAAGACATAACTCCATTTAAAAGACAAAAACATTCCTGGGAAAAGTTATCATAGTGTGTATGAATTCATTCATTACAAAATGAGACATATATGTGCAAAATATAACCTAGGCAAAATATGACTTATGTGTATGTAAACATGATCAAAATAAGTATTTTCTTCTGCATATGTATGCTTTTCTGAATTCCTATTTTCTTTATGATGTGTCCTTTATTGCTGTTTTACACCAATCCTTGGATAAATAAAAAATATTATTATCTAACCCAATAATACAGCAAATAATCAACATGATTTACATAATTAACTATTTAGATTCATAGCATAAAATTAGCATCTCAAATTAAATGAAACCATATAGTGAATCTACATCAGTATTTGCTTTCTTTAAATTATTGAGGCATTTCCAAATGGTGGGCTTGTTACTAATCATTTTCATTAAAAAGTGCCCAATAATTATAGAATTTGAAAAATCAATATCTCACCTGGTCTAAGATTGGGTTTCACAGGCTTCTGACTCGATGTTCCAGAGTCCTCTTCCTTGACCTTAAATTTTGATCTGTAGCCAAGTCCCTTTTCATGTCTTTCCCAATCAGCTATCCTTTCAAGGCGATGAGCCTCTTCCATCTGTAATATGCAATGCTTTTAACATTAACAAAATTTTACAAAGAACTACAAAACAATTATTGTGATAGTTGTTCTCAAATCCCCTCATGATTTTTTGAATGTGCATAAGTCTAAAAATCCTTCCCAATGACTACAAGTAGTATGTAGTAGTAGTTATAGGAGAGAACAAAGAGCTAAGGTCATCTGAGCCATTAGGGTAACTTGGTAGAGGTTGAATTTTCAGGAAATGGGGAATTGTGGAAAGAAACCCAACATTGGATACAACCTACTCTTAATGAAAGGTGCCATGCCGCTTAGCATCCCATCCAACGGATGAAGTCCTTCACTTGAAGAGCTCTCCACATGACACCCCAAACAGGAATCTTGATACCTCTTGAAAAATTCTGCCACCGGAAAGATTTGGACCCAGGCCCTCAGGCTGGGAAGCCAGTACACTACCTATCACAAAAACTCAATTTCCCCCCCCCCCCATGATTGCAAGACAAAATTTTAAGGGATTGCATATTCGGATGATCCCAAGAGCTTTTCTGAAGGGAGCAATGATACCTTATGTACACCACATAGATTAACATGATTGATTACATAAAGTGGAACCACAAGAAAAGACCACTTAAAATTTGTACCCAAGTAAGACCGTTGCAAAAATACAGATATAATCCCACTGGGTTACTTATTCACGATAGGTAATTTTCAAGATGGCAATGATTATTCTTTTTAATGGTAGTTAATACCTAGAAGGTTAAGTTTCTGATGGACACCAGGACCAGGCAGTATCTAAACACACTTAAACTTAATATTACAAAAAAAAACGTTTTTATCGGTGCACACACTCATTTTCCTTCATTCCGTCCCAAACCATAATGCTTCCTCCGACTCGTTTAAAATTCAGTTTTACAGAATTACAGGTACATTACCTCGAGTGAAATTTCCTCACTCCAATTATCCTCCCTTTGTCTCCCCTACTGCTGCACTAATTGGATGTCACACTGGTCTCTCTTCTAAATTTTCTACTTAGGAATGCCCCTTAGGTAGATTCAGGGGCTGTATTGAACGAAAAAAGTCCCTACATTTTAAGCTGACCCCCGACATACTCATGACTAACCAGGGAATCAATTATACAAAATCATTTTAAGAGGAGAATAGATTACATGGCAAATTTCAACAAAATTTTGCCTTTTAAATGGAATAATTTTAATGAACACATTTTTTTTAAAGAAGGGTTTTTACATTAGAAATGAAAGTGAAAGAAATGAAAGAAATTTCCTTGCTCAAAGGCTAAATACTTCTGATAAAATTTTCAGAATACTTAGGATCCTTTCTGAGAAAATTTACGAGCATACAACTCTAGATTACAGTGTTAATCATGAAAACTGGAAGATCATACTAAAGTAAAGCATAACTTAAAACTAAAGTGCAATAATTTTACTCTAACCAGGATTACTCATTCAAGCCATAGCCATTTGTCTCTACACAATGATTTGTAAGTTCGCTTAAGTGGAGGTGATGTACTTATCCTATCTGGATACATTAAACAAGGTTTAATATTTTAAGGGCATGAAAAGAAGGAAACAGCTAACTTCTTTTCTGGTATTATACCAACACTTTAAATGACTTCACGAATATTTGTCCTTTCCTAAAATCAAACTCACAAGCAACAGAAATAAATTTCACCTTCAATTCTCAAAACAATAGTTGTTAATATGGACTATCATTTCAACTTAATAATCTTCCCTGATTCTTCTATTGATAAACGTATACAACTATCTCATGTTTCACATGTAATGTCTGTTACATTAACAAATTTCAGCACGATTTGATTATTTAATTTTCACGACAAGAAGCAAATTCATTTCCTTTGAATTGCACAAAATTACCTCTTTTTGCTTTTCCATATACTGCTTTGCCTTGATTTCTAACTCTTCTTGCATTTTTCGACGGTTAGCTTCCATCGTTTCTTGTATAGACTGGAAAATGGTAGGATCTGTAAGAACACAATAAATTTGTTATAACCTTTCCCGCAGTATTTTCACGTCACTACGACATTGCAAATCAAACGTGGGGTGTAGCACCCTATATTAAAAAAAATTCACCTTTGTGGTATTTGGCAGCGTAATCTTTCTCATCCATCTGCTTCTTCCACTGGCCGTAAACATATTTTGCTTTCTTTGTCCATATATAGTAAGACACCGAAGCTAATATCACAATATACCAGCCATAATCAGAGAGAAAATTCGAGCCTGAAAACAATCATCCGTTATACATTAATGTACGTTTACAATTACAACATCTATGATTTATGTAGGCGGAGATCATGAATAATGTATACTCAAGGTCTATGTTACCCGAATTTATAAAGGCTGACAAAAATTCTGGGGTTTGCTCTTCTAACGTAGGAGGATGTACGTTATCATCCTGATCCATTGCTTAGAAGAGCTATGCAACAATACAGTCGAATAATATTAATGTACGCAATATTGCAAGATACAAAACTTATTGCGATATTATTGCAGACAAACGTCACACTCGTGGACGGGCACGAGTTTCTTCTGTTATTGCGATGTTGCCGAATTGGAGGGGTTGCCCGATCAATGTAGAGGGATTTTCAACATTCTCGCATGCGTGTACAGAACGATCAAGGATAAATTTTGAAACAATCACTTCATTCGCATGATTTTTCTATGGTAATAAAATTAATTAAAAATACAGCTGATATAAATCAATAAACAAATGATGCATTTTATCGGCCATAGGGAAAGGAACTCCCATTCACGACCTTAATGATCAACCCAAGGCTTGTTTAGTAGGGCATGTTGGAGAACGCCTTGTGCCATGCCGTATGTAAAATTCACAAATAAAGGTGCGGAGGCGTTCCTTTCTCAGAAAGTTCTGGCACCCTAAGTTTCAGCGTAAGTGAATACGCATTGTTATTTGAATTCTTACCCACTAGACTACCACGCCATATATTTTGAATTTCATAAACAAATATGCCTCATACTGTGGAACCAACCCCTGGGATAATTGCCATTGTATTTTTCACAAAGCAAGATAAAGAAGATTCCAAAGAAAGTTGCCCCATCCTTAACTATAGTACATTACTCTTATTATAGTTACTTTAATTAATAATGAATGCTACCTTCCTCATAATTTCCCTGCCAACATTCTTTCTTTTGATGTTTCATCCATTGCTACAAATCAATAAAACAGTCACATTAAAGAAAATTCATTGCATCCATTAGTCAATTCGTGAAAATCACTCCATCTATATTTTTAACAATTTTATTACATTCCTCTTAATGCCACTTCACTTGCCTCATAATTTTACATTAATCACTATTATGGAATGATAACATATTCATTCCCATGTCCTTCACACTAGTATTTCTGTTTGGAATATGTTCTTAACATCTTGATTTAGTGCAATTAAGCCATTTAATCTTTAAATCTCCTTTCCTCAATCATATATTTCAACGAAGTGTTTCTCAACAAATCATAAGACTCATCCCTGAAATGAATGAAGTATTATATGGTAGATTCACTCATCTAAATGTGGCTATCCACGACTACAAATAGGGTAAGACTGAAGAAAAACAATTCCTGTAGTACAGCATGTCAGGTGACAAAGCATTAGTTACCTACACAGTATGAGACTCACCCATTTTTATACCCATATTGAATACATGTGTTAAGTGATGCCATAAGCTGTGCCAAAGTTTTTGTGCTCTGCCCTCTGCAGGTTTATGGATTAAAAAAAAAATTACAAGTTGGAACACTCAACCAAAAGCTACCATAGACTAGAGAAACTCTCCAACATTCTTTATTTTATTCTTTGCCGACCCCGGTGGCGGCGGGGTAACGTCCTCGTCTGCCATTCCAAGGGTCGCGGGTTCGATTCCCGCCTGGGTGAGTTTCCCTCCATCTAGGGCTTGGGTGTTTGTGAATGTGTCCATTGTTATCGTTGTTAATAGTTCAATGTAAAGGCCAAAATGTGCTGTTTTCGGACTTATACTGAATAAATAAATAAAAAATAAGTCCATTGAAAGCTTGTTTTGGAGCACATATTGGTTCATTATTCACTGAACAGGCCTGATTTCTTTTAACTAATTAATATCAGAGATGATTGATGGAAAAGTGAACCCACAATTATTCCATCAGTAGTATATATGTAAAATTAATTAATAAATATGTGCTATTAAAAATACTGCCAATAGTTAACTCCCAAAATTCCTGTCAATCATGTCATCTTCTGTTCTTGACCAACGAGAAATCCCACTGACTGCATGTAGGCAGTTAAAAGTGGGATTACTTCAGCTGGATAACCATGGTACAATAAATTGTAATCACTTTGTAGTGGAAGGCTATGAGAGGTCTACAATATGATTGGAGATTGCAAATGGGAAATGCAATAATCCACATACAGACAGCATGAGAGGGCAAATAACCACCAGTTTCTCTACTTGATCATTCTCATAGGAATCTTATCTGGAGTTTTATCCTAAAAATCTCTGGGTGAAAGAACCAGTGCTACATACCTACAATTATAAACAGGAATCAGGAGCAACCAAAAAGTACCTATTTCATTTGCTTACACCATATTAATTAACGATTTTGTGATGGCGTTCACTGTGCCATCCAAGTCACAACCAAAAAAATGATTACTGGAAGTCAAGGATGGTTCCCCGCCATCATAGTGTATCTGCATCATGATATTTCTTGTCATGAGGTAGTTGCTTCACCACATGCACTCTTTCAGCAAGGAGGGGCTGACACTTTGCGGCATCTCCCAGTCAAAGCTTTACCTCAGAGGGCTACAGCCACCCAGCCAGTCAGGGCAGGAGAATAAAATCTGACAAACCAGAATACTTCCATAAATTTCAACCAAAGAAACAATTAATGCATGTCTTATTTTCCACAAATTCAGATTACCTCTAACCCTATTATTTAGAATCAAATAAGTAATGTTTTCATGAAAGAGCAAAAGAAACATGTAACGATTTCATCACTACAATGCTGGTACTAAAAGGTGAAAACAATTAACCACAATACATGAATATCATAAAAAATTAACTTTAAGTAAACACTACAGTAAACTCACTTAAGATTGAAGAGATGATAGAATAAGAATCAACATTTAAGCGGGTAATCACAGCTGGATTCCAAGAAAATTAGAAAACAATACTGGTTTTGATCATGTGTGAGGAAAGTGTGGGGCAACTGTGGCACATGACACTTTAATGTTCATGCATAAAAGATAGGGAAAAATATCATTTCTATTATTTAGTTTGTTTCTTGAACATATCTAGATATTTTAATCTATCTGGCCAACATTTTTGCAAACTACTCCTTGAAGAACAACTAATCTATTTCCACATCCTTATGTATCACATTTTTTATTAAGAAAGTATACTAGATGGATTTTTGTCCATTCTTACCTTACTTGCCATCATGTAATATCTTTGTACTCTTTGACAACATCCACATGGGTGAATAAAGATTATTATTAAAATGAAATCTAATACAATTACTTCCAACTAGGCTTCGGCATGGGGAAATTCATGATGAACTTTTTGCATAGCCTTTACTGGCCAAAATTGTGTCCATACATCAGTAAAAAAAGTAAGCACACTTGAATGTCAGTCTGCATTTTGTCCATGTCACACCTAGGCATATCTGAAGTCATACCTTACATTCACACACGATATTCAACCGATTCAAATTGTTGCCATCTATTCCCTGTTTTACAATATTATAGCAATTCAGCCAGTTTATACAAAATGTTTAGCTTTCCTATTTTTACGTCACTGAATGCTGGTAATGTCTCTCTCATTTCCCACAATATTGCTTCAGCATATGTGGTACACATTTTTCTCACTTGAGAATTTTAAACACCCTATTGTCTTCTGTGGAAATGGGAACTCTTGTTATTTGTATAGAACATTACAGATTCATTTAGAATCAAATTGAATGGTGTTAACTACTCCAACTTGTAATTGAAAGAATCACTCATTGCACCATCATTCGGGCAAAATGGCTTGCTAACATAAGTAAATGCAACCAACTATGCTATTTAAATAATATAAATATATTCTCAACAGCATTTATTTTAAATTATTAAAACAGGAGGGAGTAATGTCCCTCCATAGAACACAATTTGAGTTGGTTCAATGAGAGCAATTTTATACGCAGTGATTACTAAATTCTTCTACAATAAGTGTCTTATTTCCACTCGAGTAAATCTCTCAGCTTTGCAATCATCACTTCACATGACAATTAGTGTTATAATTAAGAGACAAAATTTCATTCAAAACCATAAGTCACACCTTAAAGAGAAAAGACAGACCACTTATGCATATTCCAAACTACTTTAATGCCATCATTCAGGAAATTTAAATGTTTAGAAAATGTGTTGTGACTGCAGTTTGATTTAAATGGCTTCATTAAAAAAGAGAATATTGCACCACCAGTTTCTCAAAAACCTTATGGTGTTAAATAAACCACCATCACATAGCAATAGAACCATCAAATTGCAAGCAGTATCATCCAGAACAATAATTGGTTCTCTTTTAAAAAAAAATGAAGATGGAAATAATGATAAATTAAGAGGTGATCACTATCAGGAAATGTTGGAACATTATGTGGAACGGAGAATGTTCACGATAAACATGAATGAAACATAGTTGTAGGATGATGGAGTTAAGGCCAATAATATGAGATGATGAATGCAGTAAGGAATTTTTTTCTAGATGCTTAGTTTCTCATTTAGACAGCATTCAGCAACTGCTTAAGTTACCACCTCCTAATATTTTTCCATGGATGCCCAAACGTAACTTTCAATAATTCCACAATGAACTTGAACACAGAACAAGTGAGGAAAGTTAACGGAAAACTAGGATAATTACCATAAGTCATCAAAAATGTTCATCAAAGAGGAAATACATGGAAAATAACTATTTTTGCTGTCATAATCTTTATAAAGAAACTCCATTTACCATGATGTGCCTCGACATAACCTAAATTATTTCCTACACGAGCATCAACAGGTATCAAATCTAAAAGTTGAACGAATGGTGATATAAGAATCTCACATTGAGGAGCATATTCTGCTATGGTATCACAGACAAAGAGAAACAAAGGGCATACATTTCATGCAAAATAGTTGTATGGTTTTCAGAAATCTATCAAACTAGGTAATAATTTATAGATAGAGTAATACTTTATCCATAAGTCCAATTAGTTTGAAGGGCTATCTTCTCTCTTTCACTTCAAGGTTTTCCCCTAGGTTATTCAAGCTAATTGCTAATTTTATGGGAGGCAACTTTTTGAACAAAATAAATTTCCAGTTTGAAATATTCTCCAGCCATTCATTGCATTATTAAATGAATAAAAAATATCATCCACATTCAAGACAAAGTAAGAACTATCACTTGAATCTGGAAGATTTTCTTTTACCAAAGCAGTCATTCACTCAACCACTTGATTCACATTTTCCACCATGCAATTCAGCATTAATCATTTTTCAAACCAGTGAACACATTACTGATGCACAATATATCCTATTCAAAGAGAAAAATGCAATTGACTTTTAAAATAAAGAAACAAAAAAAATTAATTTAATAGTAGTCAATACTTCCTTAGAGACAGCACATCATCATAAACAGTGTTATCCATGCTTTCAAACAAAAAAGGAAACTAACTTAATAGTGTAATTATAATTCCTACATTTAAGTCATGTAAAGTATGCCTAGATCTTGATTGAATTTAATAAGGAGCCAGGATAACAGAGATATGAAGGTAATTTCGCTATATTAGCATCTCACACACGATTTCATCAAATTTCTAACTTGAGTCAATTACTGGTTGCTGGATTTCTTGAAAACATATGTGGCGACCTACGGCACAATGACTGCTTCCAAGATTTTGTAGCTATGAAAAATATTTTTTGTGAAATATGCATTAACAATCTGAATGGCTGATATTGATCTAGCCTTCAAAAATCTCTATGTTTTTTTGGGTTGTGAAACATTTAATAGTTTTTCCATATTCATACTGAACAAAAATGTAATTGTGTAGAAACTTTTAAGGTCATTAACACTCCTACTATCCCCAGGGATTGTTTGGAGAGAATAACTATATACCTACTTCAAAAAAAGTTTTCACTCAAAATACTTATAATAATCTGGCTAGGAACAGAGTGAAGCAGCCAGCAGTCAACCATTACTCTCTCATTCAGCCAAGAACCCCCTGTCTATTTATATTTCTTTGGGATACACTTATGCATTTAAAAATTGATTATTCCAATGGGTATTTTATCAAGACTAAGCTAATTTCACTCATTTTACCTATACAAAGTTTGCTGTTTACGGCAAACCAGAACATTAGGCCCATGGAGATCTCCAGAAAATCAGTATCACATATATTATGATTATTTACATCAAAAAGCTCAGATGACTTTTGTGAATCTTGAAATTAAATTTAAAATGCTTCGCCTTTCCATAAAAAAAAATTTATTTACGACCTAGGTTTCGTTATGGTATAACATCATCACCTGATGATGTTATACCATAACGAAACCTAGGTCGTAAATAAAATTTTTTTATGTGGAAAGGCGAAGCATTTTAAATTTAATTTCAATATGAAGAATTTCCACCAAGTGACACCAGAAACCGTTTCATTTTGTGAATCTCATAAAATGCTGACATGATTACAGTCTTTTACCTATATTCATAATAATTAGCAATCATGATTTTAAATTGAATTACAGCAAGTTTTAATAAAACTCTTAAACTTAAATAAAGTAAAAATGGGCCTTACAAGTTTTAAGAATATTAATTATTTACAATTGCCAAGAATAAAATTTTCACAGAAAAGATTTTTCCCTTCTTGCATATATTCACAAAAGTTGAAGAATGACTTTGACACAGTTAACACACTTTTAATTCAGGATAAAATAACTCCAGGAAAAAAAATCTTTCCCTTCAACCTCATTTGTCTTCGCAACAAATTACAAGATTCATTTCTATAATATTTAATGACATCCAATTTTAAGTAAACGCTTCTAAGAGGACGGAAGGATTTTTTATAATAAAAAGACAAATTCTGGAAAATTGATGATGAAACAATAATACTCACTTCAAAACATTATGATAATAATCATCAAATTTATAGAGCAGAAACATCTACTGCCAACAAGCAACACACATCAACAAAAGATGCCCATGTCCACAAAATTGACTCCAAAAATCTGCAGAATGGCATGACAGTTTAGGAGGAAAAGTTACTTATTAATATGACTTCACTAGAAACATTAGCTACTCCTTCTGAAGTAATTTTTGGAATTACTTTTCTTAGGTTCTCAAGTACTATGTATCAATTAGGTCATTTCATGTATTAACAAATTAATTAATGATATAATTTAATATGCAAGGAAAGAACATGAAATCTTGGATGCCTATGTTTTCAAATTAAGCAATGCATCAAGTTTCCTTACCAATCTTTAACTTACACATTCATAAAAAGAAAGTGGCACCTTATTCAACGTATCTTAGTGAATAATCCTGCATCTTGCAACGCATGGAGTGTCTGCACTCAGCATGATACGATGGATTTGATCACTTGTCAGAATATCACTTCATCCACATTCATAAAGAATGGATGCCTATACTTAAATGGATGCCTCAATTAAAATAAATAAATGTGTGAAAAATATAACTCATAAAATGAAGCAAGCTTGGGTGGGAGGGCAACATTATAATCCAATGCTATAAAAAATAACTTTATTGAAAAATGAAATTAAAATGCAAATTCAAAAGAATTCATTTAAGTTCCGAGCCGACTGAAAACTCCTGTCCTTAGTGTAATAGACCCAGATGATTTGTTTAAAAATGTCACAGGTGAATGACGAGGTTTAGGAAGCTGCATAGAAGAACTTGCAAAAGTCACTCTTTGCTCAGGGACTTCCACTTCATCTTTTTCCTTTATTTTTGCTGTCACACCTGGAACAACTGGCTGCTTTTTGATGATAATCTAGGCAAAATAAAGAAGAAAAATTTGCAAATTAGGTCAAAATTTTCCTTAAAAATGGTCAATAATCTAAAGAAAAAATCCCCAGCATGTGTCTGAAAGAGACAATGTATTGGTGCCCCTTTGTCCCACCACACATTAACAAGATTTAGAGAAGAGTTCACTCAGCCAAGTTTAATACATTCAAAATCATAAAACTGGCTTAATTTCTTTATACAAAGGGTAGGTGCACAACATGTAACACTGGGGAATCATCATAATACTCTCCTAAGACTGTTGGCAGTGGCAATACAAGGGTAATTAGAAAGGTTCTCAAAATCACCATCATATGTCAGTGCTAGCGCAATGAGTTTCAAATGAAGTAATAGGGAATCCTTTATGAGTAAACATGTTATGTGCCAGTGCTCTGGGAAGATATCTGTAGTGCGGATGCCTCTCAGCTGTTCCCATGTTGTGATTTGTAAAGATGACAAAAATAAGATTCGAACATTGATTAAATGCTTTGTAAGGAAAGGCATGAGAGCAAAGGAAATTAATGCAAACTTGGAGAACACTCTGGGGGTCTCTGCTCCTTCATATTCAACTGTTGCCCAGCGGACAAATGAGTTTAAGTTTGCTGGGGACAACTTAGAAGAGCATCCGCGTAGTGGTCGAACAAAATGTCCCACTACCAGAGCATTTATTTACATTGCATACATATATTATTGCATAATTGCATTCATTGATCATAAAAGGATTGCCAATTGTAAGTGCGAGAAATTGCTGAAGCTGTAAAGATGTCATCCTAAGGGGCATACTACATTTTAACAGTGGAATTGGAAATGAGAAATTATCTGCTATATGGGTGCCGCAACTCTTAATGTAGGAACACAAATGCATCAGAATAGAAATTTGGGAACATGTTTGATGCGTTTTAAGAATAAACAGCAGGATTTTTTGCACCTTTTTGTGACCACAAATGAAACTTTGGTTCACTACTATACCCTAGGCACAAAACAGTAGTCAATGCAGTAGAAACATGTTGATTCACCACACCGAAGAAAGTATAGGCAATACAGTCAGCCAGAAAGGTGATGGCTTCAGTTTTCTAGGATGGGTAAGTTGTTTATTTCTATTCCATTCCGATAAATTTTCAAACTAACAAAGGTAAGTCATATGTGTGGAGAAAATGGTAATCCCAGCATGGGAAAGGCTAGAGGCTGAAGTGAAAATGGAACTATTCAAATCAGTTAGATTTGCAAAAATTACTGGACATTACAATGCTAACCTCCTCGACCAACTACAGCAAAAGATAGAGAAAAACAGGCCACATTTGGCCAAACATCTTTCATCAAGACAATGCACGCTCACACACAAGGTTCTTCGTCATGGTAAAAATACGTGAACTAAGATATAAATTGCTGCCACACCCACCTAATTTGGCTCTATCAGATTTTCATCTCTTCCCCATGCTAAAAATTTTCCTCGGTGGATGGAGATTCTCTTCCAACAAAGAACTAACAGCTGAAGTAGACGGGTATTTGCAGGCCTGAAGGAATCTAATTATCCACATGGGATCAAAACATTGGAATGTTGCTGGACCAAGGGAATTAGTATATATGGAGACTACATTGAAAAATAAAGAAGTTTCATTAAGGCAAGTCATTTATTTCCATTCCATTCTAGAAATTTTCCAATTACGCTCGTATATACATTCCCAGTAGACTGATGCAAATAAAATTCTTGCACTTCATTTCCCGAAACCTGACCATGAAAACCTTACTCAAAACTGTCATTACATAATAAAAACATGACACAATCGATTTAGCACCAAAATGTAAGTCCTATGATACATATTTTTATCACTTACATGAATAAAAATAAACTATCCTTCTGTTTTTGCCAGATATACAAACACTAATTTCAGAACGTTAGACCCTGAAATTAAAGAAGTAAATTACACATATTTCTCATCTTTTAATCAAATATAAACCCAATAGAGCAAAAAATATTTTACAAGTCCATTCAAGGAACAAGACTGAGAAATTAAAATATTTTGGAACTGACAAATCATTGGTTCGTAAAATTTATGATGCTATGGTTGTATGGCCCAAAGGACCTCATAAAAATGCCTTAACAAAAAAATCACACTCAATGAATTGTATCATTATGAAAAGTTATACATGAGCCTTATCACTAAGAAAACTCGAAACTTATACTAGTCTTCCATTAGCTTGTAATCATTTCCAATGCTCATTTTTTTCTATCCCCTTAGGATCTGCAACCCTCTCCAAACAATTATCCCCATGCATCAGTTCACAAAAAGATAACTTACGTTATCTTAAAACTCCCAACATTTTCTCTCCATCTTTATCCCTGACAGTGAATATTAAAAACTTCATATAATCAATTTTTGGAATATGGTAACAATTGTTTAATGGCTGAATAAAAAATGTTCCAGGTGTAACTACTAAAGAAGAGCTCTTCTTCGTCAAAATAACCATAGGCTTACAAAATTGCACGGTATCAGTTAATTTCAAAGAGGCAATAAAAAATGTAATATTGATTAGCAATATCCATTATTGAAATAGAAAGAAAGACTCGTACTTTTCCACAGATTTTATTATACGGCACGACGCGTTTCACCGACTTGCGGCATCATCAGGTACAAATTTGCAAAACAGACAGAGCAAGCATATATACCCTCAGGACAGAGTGGGGGTGGGGAGGGTTGGAAGGATTTGAGGGGGGTGGGGGCTCGCAGGTGCATTGATGGATTGTTTTGACCATTTCCAGGCTAATTTCTCGGAGAGGAGTGGGGAGGGGTATGGGAATAATTGCTCATTACAAAGTGTCGTGTTGGGGTTCACCAAGTGCCTTCTAATCTCTAATTGCTCGAGAGCGTCCATTTTTAATCCTTTTGGGAGTGTGTGTAATATCTCTGGGACAAAGTCACTGCTGTGGTTGAATTCTAGTAAATGCTTGGCGAAGAGAGAGTTGTTATTCTGATTTTTGTGAAACCTAGCGTGTTCCTTGACTCGTAACTTGATATTCCTGCCGGTCTGACCGACATAAACGCTGTTGCAATCCTCGCATTTCAGTTTATAAATGCCTGATTTGAGAAGGCTATCCTGGGTGTCTTTTCCATTGGCTAGAAGTTTGGAGAGGGTTATGGGTGGGTAGAAGGCTGCTTTGAGTGAGGTGGGTAGGCAGTTGGAAATCCTATATGAAAGATCTCCCAGAAACGGGATCGAGCACCACTTAAAATCTTTAGATACTGCGGGCTGAGATACGAAAATGCTTTTTATGGCCATTGCTTTTTGTTTTTTCCGTAGTAATGTGTCAACTAGTTTGGGGTTGAAACCATTGTTGGTAGCTATATTAGTGATATTCACGAGTTCAATTTTGAAGTTTTTGGGGGAAAGGGGGATGTGTAGGAGGCGGTGGATCATAGAGTGGAGGGCTGCGTGTTTGTGAGAAAAGTGGTGTGCGGAATCATTAGAAATTATATGGTCTGTATATGTGGGTTTCCTATAAATTGCAAATTCGTGTCTATTATCCCTAATTGTGATTGTCAAGTCGAGGAAGTTGATGGTGCCGTTGACGTCTTTTTCCATGGAGAAGGAGATATTCCGATGAAGAGTGTTTAGGAAATTAAGGAAGGAGTCTAACTGTCGGTTGGTTCCGGTCCATAGGCATAGTATATCGTCCACGTAACAAAACCAATAGCCCACGTTTTTGTTATGCTGATTGTCAGCATTAAAAAGATGTTCTTCTACAGAATTGAGGAAGACTTCGGCTAGGAAGGGGGACAGTGGGGAACCCATAGCTAACCCATCCGTTTGGCTGTAAAGGGTGTGGTTGAAACTAAAATAATTCTGGTTAACTGTCATTTTGATGAGGGGGACCAATTCGTCTGAGATATTTTGGGCAATGGTGGAATCCTTGAGTAGTTCTTCCACCCTAAGCAAAGTTTCCGATATTGGTACGCAAGTAAATAAATTGCTAATGTCGAAGGAGACTAGCCTCGCTTTTTCTGGGACATCAATATCTTTCAATTTTCGGGCTAGCTCTATAGAGTTTTTAACTCCATATTTAGGTTTAAAACCTGTGAGATCTCGGAGCAATACGTCTAATTTTCGTGCCAGAAGGTGTGAAGGGGCGGACACAGCTGAGATGACAGGCCGAATAGGTATGGCTTTTTTGTGTAATTTGGGGAGTCCGTACAACCTGGGGGCGGAGGGGTTCATTTGGATTAAACTAAATTTTTCCCTAGCATTTAAAAACTTACACTTGAACACTGCACGTTTCACTTCACTTTGGAAACTCGCGGTTGGGTCTTTGGATAACGGAGTAATAGGATTGTTGTTGATGAACTCAAGGCACTTTTCCACATACACTCGTTTATCCAACACTACGACACTAGATCCCTTGTCAGCTTTCTGGATGATGAGGTCTTCCTTGCCAATAGTCTTCTTCAGGCGTCGGAGGGTGGACGTATGTTGCTGAAGGCTGGAAAGGCGGGTTGTTGTTGGCACTGCTGTTGTTGTTGCTGTTGTTGTTGCTGTTGTTACTGTTGCTGTTGCGACAGCGTTTATGTCGGTCAGACCAGCAGGAATATCAAGTTACGAGTCAAGGAACACGCTAGGTTTCACAAAAATCAGAATAACAACTCTCTCTTCGCCAAGCATTTACTAGAATTCAACCACAGCAGTGACTTTGTCCCAGAGATATTACACACACTCCCAAAAGGATTAAAAATGGACGCTCTCGAGCAATTAGAGATTAGAAGGCACTTGGTGAACCCCAACACGACACTTTGTAATGAGCAATTATTCCCATACCCCTCCCCACTCCTCTCCGAGAAATTAGCCTGGAAATGGTCAAAACAATCCATCAATGCACCTGCGAGCCCCCACCCCCCTCAAATCCTTCCAACCCTCCCCACCCCCACTCTGTCCTGAGGGTATATATGCTTGCTCTGTCTGTTTTGCAAATTTGTACCTGATGATGCCGCAAGTCGGTGAAACGCGTCGTGCCGTATAATAAAATCTGTGGAAAATTACGAGTCTTTCTTTCTATTTCAATAATGGATATCAATTACTTCCACGAAGTGAAGCCTGAAACAATAGAATTGATTAGCAAGTTGAAAAGTGTCATTTTATCATACCCATAATGCCATCATGCATACAGAGTGGTTATCAGTTGGTCTGAGGGCTAGGCGAGGTCTTAAATGGGTTTTACCGTAGTTATTCATGAGGCCCTTGGTAGTCACAAGTCTATCAAAACACTAGTTTCCTCCCTCAACTCTTTACAATTCACTCAAAAGATTTACCTTTAAGGGTCAAAAAAATGTAATAACTGCAGTTTTAATTATTATTATTAGGTGATCTACCAGCTAAGGTAGCATTTGAATCAACACAACAACCAAATAAATATCTTGTTTCTCCTAACAAAACACAACCAATCCTACTCTGAAACAAGACCCTCATCATCTCCACAAACTTCCTTCCTCCCTTCATTCCATCCAACATCCCCAACCTATTCCTGCTCCTTCCTCTCTTTCCTAACATTCTCACTTCTTTCACAGTCTTCAACATCCCATTGTTGATCATTTTACTTTTTATCCATTTTTCCTGCCTCCTTATGATTTCTTTCAACAATTCCCTCTACCTTCTCCATCCTCCACACCTACATTTCCAAAGCCTCCAATCTGCTACTATCACATTCAACTACCATAGCTCTGTGCTTCAAAAAGCAAAATTGATTTTAACAATTTTTAATTATTTAAAAAAAGTATTAAAATAATTTGTATTATCAATGTGATCTATGCCATTTTTAGTCCAAATTCTCTTTGGAATCCAAAAACTTTAAAATGGAAAGATGCTTACATACTTCAAGACATTCAATTACTTCAGTTAAGTTCAGCATCTCCTCACTGTAGAAGACTACAGTTAACCCTATGAATTGACAAAATACATTCAGGTTTTGACTGAAATCTGAATGTGCACACTTTTATAACAAAAAGAGCCAAAACAATGGAGACAACTTTAGTTCATAAAATCTACAAGTGACAAAATTTTATGGCATAACATGAGTGACATAACTTGCACACTGTATAGCCCTCTATCTTTTAATCACAACACATTTATTTATTTTCAGACTTCCATCAACCTGCACTGCCATTTTGAAATATCTCCACTACTTCAATCCTCTTCGTACACCCCTTATCTGCTGCACACTCCCCTTTCTTAATATTTCCCTGGTCTATTACCCTTTTTCCTGAACTCTTGTCTTTGACTCAGATTTTTACTTATTTTGTAATTAAAATGATACTTAAGTGCTACAGTTTTTTCCATTTTTTTTTGTGTCATAAGTTTTCCCAGTTTAACTGGGGTATTTCTATGAACATTAACTTGGTAAGACCAAATCTCTTTCATGTATGGCAGAGCTTAAATATTATGTTAATTTCATTTACCTAATTCTCAGAATTTACACAACAATGGCAACGACCACTACACTTTACAAATTAATTGTGTCTGTTATTGAACCATTCCGTTTATCTCACATAGATATGACCCTCAAACAGCTTATAACTGTACATCTAAAACAATGCAACTTTTTAGGGAGCAATGTGTGACCATACTTTGATCTAAATTGAGTCTGTAAAAAACAGTATCTAAATATATGATCATTTGGATCAAAAATTGAATTTTTGGAGTTTGAAATTATTACTCTCCCGGAAAATAATTTGATTAAAATCAACTTCTTCCCAATTATAGAGCATACACATTTTAAGGTACCCAACCCACAGAATATATTGATACTGCTATTTAAAACTTAAACCAGTCAATACATTAATTGTTAAGTCTAAAGTCTTGAAGGCATACATCTGAGAAAAAATTGAATCATTCAATAAGCTCTTTCAAAATCCATGACATGACACTCATTGATTCAAAAAAGGTTGTCTTTTAGATAACCCTCATTTCTCACAAAACTGATGTTTAAGTTTCAGCTGTATCCATCATGAGGTATCATTTCTATAGTGGAATGAAGCAAAAAACTGCTTATTTAGATAAATGAACAAAAATGAGTTTTGTGTGGTGATTAAACACTTCTATTTAATAGGCTTAACCCTAAAAAAGATCACAGCCGAGTTGAAAGAAATTCATGGAATAACTGCCCACGTTTTTGAGACTGTTTAAAGGTTGGATAAATGAGTTTTAATGTGGTTGTACATCCACAAATGATGAACATCGTTCGGCATGTCCAGTGGAAGACTTCCTATAAAATAATTGGTAAAATCCATTATATGAATTCAAATGATCAACAAATCCAAGTTTGCAATACAGTTGAGGTCTAAAGGCATATATCACATGGTACAGTGTTTTCAACTTTGCATGTTTAATGGCATTGTTGCCATGACTGGTAATTTTGTGTTTACCCACTACATGTTTAGAATAGTTACCTTTTGTACATATACTAGTTTTAAAACCTTTATTTACTCATCACTCAAGTTGCATGACATTATTAACTCCTGTTTGATGAGCATAATGATTACCTTTTGAGAAGTAATTAAGCTATATCATGCAAGAAAAATGAATGTAAAAACGCCATACTATTATCAGTATGCCAGCCGGAAATGGTTTCACAAAGGTTTCACTTACAACAACTTTGTTGCTCAGGGCAAAGGGGACAGAGAGATAAAATGTCACTAAAAATGCCATTAAGTATCTATGAAAGAACAAAAACAATGAAATAATTTAATGGCAGTAATAATCATCAAATATCTACCACATGGAACATGCGACATATTAGGATTTGATTTATTAACTGGTGACAATATTAACACAATTCAAATTGCAGTTATAACTTTTAATATTCAACTTAAACGTTGACCACAAAACAAAAATGTGGCAAAATTTTCATATTATAATAACAAAAATACTTGTTACAATAATCAAGAATATTGTTGATGAAAGAATACGGTAAATTACCCATAAGTAATGAGCTACTTAATCATTTTACATTCCATTGTACAGTCATGGCACAAAAAATACGTTAATTCATATGACAATGGAGAAGGATACAAAAAATGAGCACATCAATTAACCATCGGGTTGTTCTGATTTGTGACAATATAAACACAATATGGCACAGAACAAAATACTTATCAGGAGCATCAATTGTAAAACACAAGTAAGACTTTTTATAACAACATGCAGGCTACTGTTAGTATCTCTTACATCAATGATAAGTACAATAATCTCAAATAAAGGAATGATGGTGGGGTTTAATTTTTTAAAAGAAATAGTACATTTAGCTCGAGTGTTTGACTAACAATAGAGGCATACCAATTTCAGAAAGTGAACAAAATTTTTTAGTTAGCAAATCAGAATAATAAACATCACAAGAAAACATTGGATTTTCACATAGCTTTTCCAAATGGCACACTTACACTGAGAGCTTGCATCATGTAACCACTTTCATTACAAACAAATAATGTTAGGTTCAATTGCCAATTAAAATATCAAGGAACCAAATACTTAAATTACAATTTGTACTGTGAAGCGCATTATTATGCTTAACACACAGCACCCACCTTTTTAGTTTTCACTGTGGAATTTGACTCTGCACCAGCTTGGCCAAGTCTCTGTTTAACATTCAACTTAACAGCATTAATAGGATTGCCTGCAAATCATATAATCAATTATCAGAAAAGCAACATGAAAAATGTAGTTTGGTAAACATATCAATTACCGTATTTTCCCATCGATAACGCGCACCCAGAAATTAGTACTTATCATGAATTTGTATAGATACCATGCGCCCAGAGCCTCATAATTATCTTGAACATGTATAGATGCCGTGCATCTGTATGTAAATATATATGTGCATAAAAATTATACATATATTTTGTGTAAAAATACGTCCATATCCATACAGTAATAGATGGTAGCAACCAATGAATAAATGAAATCATAATTGCTGGTGGCTATGTCTACCGTTAGTACACAGAAGATTAGAGTCAGGTGATTTAAATAAATTCCCAGCAACAGAAGGATAAAAAAATAAACAATATTTACAAGCCAACACAATATGCCACCTTATTGCTTTTTGGCTATGATTCATAAGACGAAACGAGACATAGGTTTATGTGCCCTTTTATTTGCTATATAAGTTAACTTTCAGCAGATGAAATATAAATAATAGGAGAATGAATTAAATAGAATTTTCTTGTTCTGTTTGCTTTACTTCGCTTTGTAAGTAACAGCGATCAGCTGTTCTAGACACCCTCCAAGTTCACTGAAAGTACTGCCTACATGGTGATTGTTTCAAACCTGAATTGAGTTAAGCTTTTGTAATTTAGAATTTTCTCAAGAAAATTACCCATGAAGAAGACAATCTATACAGCGATGTTTAAGCTAGAAGTCATCAATTTTGCACAAAAAAAAGGAAATCGCAAGGCTGCCAGGATTTATCCAATAATAAATCTTTTCAATCAAAATTCCATTCTAATTGGGAAAAATGGACGATGTCTGGCATGAAAGATGACACAGAATCGGGAAGGATTAAGAGAGTCTTATGAAGAAATAAGCCAGATCCTGGAAAGTTGGCAGGGTTCCAGAGTTACTTGTGTAAAAAATGGATTTGAAAAAGCTTTAGGCAATATTTCAACGCCAGCGCTAGAAGATTAGGAATAGTTAACTTTGAAGAGTGAACTTTGTGATGTGCCTGAAGAGATAATAAATAAACTTAATTCATTTAATTGTTAATCAGGTGACGAATTTCTCGGATTCGAGTGATCTACCTATCCTTTCATATTTATATGTATGTGTAAATAATATGACGTACTCTACATATGTGGGTCGCGGTAGTCCAGGCGGTAGAGTGTTAGATTACTGACTGGAGGGTCCCGGGTTCGATTCCCGGGCAAGGCACTCAGGGCACCTGTAGCTCCACCCCAGCTATGTGATTTTTCGGGTACCAGGTCTACCTTCAGGTTGATTACTGGGTTTATGGTTTTACTCTACGTATACTACCTTGATCAAAAAGTTCCCGGAATAACCACCGTGTGGCGCTCCCATCGTTCCGATTTGAGTTCTGTTTTTTTTGTTAAATTGGTACATCTGTTGTTGATATTCCCTTTAAATCTTAGTGTCATAACTTGACATTTGCAAAAGTTACGTAGCCAAGAGTACATCTATCTCTGTGTGTGTTGGCGATTTTTTACAATTTCAGAAATGGATTTAAATTTGCAACAACGAACTTGTATTAAATTTTGCGTAAAAAACGGATTTAGTGGCGCACGGACGTTGGAAATGTTGGAAAAGTGTTTCGGCAACGATTCTCTAAAAAACACGGTCGTTGACCAGTGGCACGAGCGGTTCAGAAGTGGTCGTGAGTCAATCGAAGATGATGAACGCAGTGGCAGACCATCGACATCGAAAGTCGGTGAAAAAATTGATAAAGTAAAAGAAATGTTGGTCAATAACCGCAAATTAACCATCAGAGAAATAGCGGAGGACTTGAACATTGCCTATGGATCCGCCCAAGACATTGTGGTTAATGATTTGGGTTTCCGTCGTGTAGCAGCAAAGTTGGTGCCAAAAGACCTCAATTTCATGCAAAAAAGAGACCGTGTTGACGTCGCAAAAGACATGATTTGCGAGGCTGAATCCGATCCCACATTCATCAAAAGGATCATTACTGGAGACGAGACGTGGGTTTATGAGTACGACACGCAATCCAGACATCAGGCAAGTGAATGGCGTTCACCAAATGAGCCGAGACCAAAAAAACCACGTCGTTTTCAGTCAAAAAAGAAGGCAATGCTGACGGTTTTCATGGATTACAACGGTGTAGTGCATCATGAATTTTTGCCAGAAGGCCAGACAGTAAGCAAAGAGTATTATTTGGGCGTTATGAGACGTTTGCGTGAAGCAATTCGCCGAAAGAGACCAGAAATGTGGGCAGAAAACTCGTGGATTTTGCACCATGATAACGCACCGTCGCACAGTGCTATCATTATTCGTAATTTTTTGACGAAAAATGCAACAAATACCATCCAACAGCCACCGAATTCACCTGATTTGGCTCCCTGTGACTTCTTTCTGTTCAATCGAGTTAAAAAACCATTACGGGGAACGCGTTTTAGCAGCCGAGAGGAAGTAATGGAAAAATCGCAGGAAGCACTGATGGACATACCGAAAACCGAATATAAAAAATGTTTCGAGGATTGGATCAAGCGCTGGCATAAGTGTGTTGCAGTCGATGGGGATTACTTTGAAGGGGACAATATAGATTTAGATGAATAAACTTGTATTTTTAATTTTCTGAATAAATTCCGGGAAATTTTTGATCAAGGTAGTATGTGAAGTACTCTGCATTAGAATTAAGAAATATTTTGCATTAGAATAAATGAATTATAGAAATTATATGCTTCTTCTTTTTCTCATGGATTTATGAGATGAAATAACTGTAAGAGAAGTTGATCTGCATAAAATAGAATGCAATTAGAACAAGATGCTTCCTGAGTAATTTATTATTGCGAGACTCTTCTTTAACCCTTTGCACTCGGGTGCTTTTTTCTCGATTGCCTTAGTCTACTCGGGATTCATTTTTTTAAATACCCCAAATTTACTAAGTGTGGCACTAGAATGAAAAACTGGAGTTTCTTTTCATACTAACTTATTTATTTGGATTTTTTGACATAATTATTGACAACTTTATTGATAAACCATAATTTAAACCCTATAATTTTTCATGGTATGATATTTTTGGAAGCATTCACCAACATGAAGACCTGGTTTACAATCACACGTCTCACAGGTATATATCGTCTCTCTTCTTCCTACTTTGATTTTTCGGTCAGAGCAAACCGCACAATCTTCATGTTTTCTGTTAGGGTGAGGTGTGATTATATGGAGTTTTCCATCTAAACGTTGCTCTATGTTCGTGGATGGTAATCTAACCCTGGACGTTTGTGTACCATCTCGGAATTCTCCAAAAAGATCATGTAATAGTTTCAAAACAAATTTCACATGTGAGATCGGTTTTTCATTTTTTATTTGCTGGCATTCTTTATGCAATATAAATGAATTTACAACACTGACCTCAAGCCCCCAGAAAAACAATTTACGCCTCCATTTTAGAGTTTTCCTCATGAAACAGCTGCTTTCTAATTCTTTGGAATACTTATCCATCGTGAGGAGGGGAAAATCGTTCAGAATGAGCAACTACTAGCTGGCAAAGCATTCATCCAAAGGGAAAGCATCTGTTGTAAGAGAACCCTCTGTCATTAGGGAAAACACCTGCGTTATGCTTCTAGAAACGTAAGTAAACCTCGGAGACTAAGATAAGGAAGGTTTTTTTACCACAGGAGGATGATGCAACCTCAAAAAAGCACGACTCCAGGAAAAGGCCTAAGGTTCGTGTTTTACTATGAATATAATAGATCATATCTTGGACCCTCCTACTCAAGATTCCTGACAATGCAATAGATAGGAAAAGAACAGGCAGAATGTTTGATGAGACAGTGGACACTAGGAAGAAAAGGAAATGAAAGAGTCAAAACTAGAAAGCAATGAACTAAGAATCAGCTGACTGAGGTAACTTTACATTCTGGCGATCTTTTTTCAGGCACCGATAATCTCTAAAAGACATGGCTTTACATTTAGCTGACTTCCAAGTAATGAAAAGCAAACAATACAAATGAAAAAGAACTTACAACACAGTAAATAGATTACAAAAAACATCTGCGTAGGTGGTGACATCCTTTGGGAGACGGCATTTATGTCGTCGACGACATCATGGGTCGATACTATTCTTTTATAAAACAAGCCATGCTATTAATTAACCTTTAACTTTCCTTTTCCTTTCGTGCAGATGATTAAAAGAAAAGTTATTGGAAAAATAGACGAAAATCCCAATTCCCCTCGTGGTGAAACTCTGTGCCGAGTGTGACTCGACATACGAGCTGCTGCCGTTGCTATCCCTGTCGAGTCACACTCGACATCCGAGTGAAAAGGTTAAATTACTGTGTACAAAGGTAGGTAAATATTGGATTTTTTAAATTTTCATTACATAGCGCGCATTGTCATTTTTTTGATCATCTGAACATTTTAGCAAAGGTAACGCGCATTATCGATGGGAAAATATGGTAAATTGCTGACCTACATACAGGAAATTTATTACCATTGGATATAAAAATTAACCCTTTCCCCTTGTTGTAGTTTTCTTATGCTAATTTTAGAAGTGTTGATGCAATTCTCAGTCATCTCTGTTTTCTGGCATACTTAAATTATACCATCTGCAGATGGAAATTAAACTATAACTCACTAATTTCAATGAAATATTTAATGATATTATAGCCAAGGAATTGTAATGCAGAAAGATTACCTGGAACAATTAGAAAGGAATATTAGCGGACAATAGAGGGACTTACGCATGGAAATGGAGATGGTACATCAGAAGGAAAATGGGAACATAAAAAAAAGGATATCAAAACCCACAAGAAACTATAGAAAGAGTAAATAGGAAAAGGACAAGAACACTATGGACAATGGATGAAATAATAACGAAGAAAGAAGCCTAACTAACATAGTGAAAGAAGTGAGGTGGAAGACGTATTGCAATGGTATGGAAAGGTTACAAAGGAAGGAAGAAATTGGTGCATTGTACAGGAATACGAAAGTAAGAAATAACAGAAAATCTGTCCAAACCATCAAGGATACATCAGGAAAATTATTAATTGAACTAGTAAAGATATAAGAAGGGAAGGAATGCATAGAGGATCTACAAGGAAAAGATATTATGCTAGCAAGTATAGTCATGGAAAGAGAATATGGTATACAAGAATGAAATCGAAATTACCACCATCTCTTGGTAACAGGAGATAACTTAGGCCCAGGTATACCCGATTGTAAGATATAAAGGGCATTAAGGGAAATTAAATCAAATAAGGCTGTGAGGGTTGATTACATTTCCACTGAACTACTTAAGGGTTTTCAAAATTTGTGAGGAAAAATTTTATGGACTAATTTTTCACATTTATGAGGCAGGAATTTGGCCAGAAGATTTCATTGGATCGATGTTAGCTTCCTTCCAAAAAAGGGAGATGCAGTCTTAAGTGAGGACTAGAGAACAAGTTTTGATTTCACCCAAAAATAGAGAGGTTCATGGGGTCATCAATAAGAGGATGGACAGGAGGGCAAATCATTACTCAGGGAATGATCGATTTGGATTTAGGAAGAGGAGAGGCATGCATAATTTCACAGCAGTAATGCCACCATTTGAGAGAAACATAGAAAAAAATCAGGTTAGGTTTGTTATTTCATAAATTTTGAGGTGTTTGATAGTGTTAATTGGATATATTTAATGAATTAAATAAAAAATATATCACTAGATTGGATGGATAAGGGACTTATCTGACATCTATAGGTGTCAGACCGCTCAGGTGTCTGTGACAGATAGAGTCAGAATGAGCATTGTTACTTGTAGGAATAGGTCCATTTTCACCTGTGCTTCTCAACATGAGAAAAATAGCAAAAGAGGCATGGGAAGAACTGGAGATGGATAGGAATGAAAGTCAGTGGAGAATTCATAAAATCAGTTAAGTTTGCTAATGATCAAGCTTTAGTTTGCCAGTCAGGCAAGGGGTTGCAAGTATTGCCATGTGAACTGGAAACTCAGTGCCTTAGGTATGGAATTAGAGTTATTAAAAACAAAACAAAAGTTTTGCGGTTTTTGAGAAAAATAAAAGCTATATAAAACATTAAAATGAGTTCCATAAACAAGGGCCGGTGGAACAGTCTACCTATCTCAGAAGTATTTGACAGAGATGATCTAAGTAATAGGGACATTAGAAGAACTATTGCATTAGGCAAAAGCTTTCACAAGGAGGGAATTGATGACATGGGCATTAAGTAAGGAAGGATGTTTAGAAATGGCCAGACAACTTTCATATGAAGAGTGGTTTTGTACAGCAATGAAGCATGGTCATTGAAGCAGGATGATAGGCTTAGATTGGAGACTTCTGAAATGTGGGAGTAAAGAAGTTTGGACAAGGTGAAATGGAGTGAAAGAAACAAAAATGTGCGTTAAAGATGGTCAAAGTAGGTTAAGTATGTAAAGAGGAAGCCATATCGTTATACCATTGCACAGTCTGTGTCCAACCAAAATCAACCTTAACTGGTAGAATAACAACAATAATTAGAGCTAATAGATTTTTGTGACAATATGATACAATTAACGGCTAATGAATCCCAAAAGATTTCATTGAAGGGAGCAGGATTCAACATTGAATGAAGTTGACCATGTTAACAGTTGTTAACATATGAATAACACCAGAGAAGTGTATGCTATCATTCACATGATCTTTTAAGGTAGAAATTAATTATTAACAATTTTAAGATGTATTAAGCTTATTTAAGACATATTTAACACTGACATAATGTTTAGATTATTCCTCGATGGATTTCCAGGGCCACATTACTATTTTGTTGAAATTTAAAAGCTATCTACGGAAGTCGCTTTCTATGCAGCTCAAGCTGTGTTAAAAATGACAAGATGCAAATTAGATGATATGAAGTGATTAAATAATGAATGCCAGGGAAAATTAATAATCCCAACAGTTAAAATGTAATCATTTTTATGATGACTCCGATAAACCATGCATTTGCTGAATGCCTTTTAAGTGAAGGGAGTACATTATTTTTTTCAGACCTCAGGGTTGTCAGAATATTCCCAAAGAAACAACCTCCAAATTGTGACTACCAACTGAATTAGCACACAAAAGTATAGAGACCCTTCCCTTACTGATTTTTTCCAGGAATCTTTGATTCACTTCATAAAGCTCGAGTGTTTCTGGCAAAGCTCTCGATTTAGCCCAGTTTCATCCGCATCATTCATTTGACATAATTGACAATCATATTCAACCATCTATGCATGCAATTTAATTCTCAATGGTCACTATCAGTACTCATTATTTCACCAAACACATCACAAAAGTATGCGTCCTCTTAACCACCATAACCAACCAATACTTGCAGTGAAGTTCTCTACAGGTAAGTATGGTACATTATGTTCAGAGAAACTTGTACTGTGAAACTTATACTTTTACACAAAGTTCTACAGTGCAGTCATCTGGTAACCCCATAATAAATCACCCGCATTTCATGGCCACACAAGTCTGGACTAAGGGGGTGTCTGGATTAGGAAGAGTTTCCTGTAATATTCTGCAACTATTGGGCTAGGATAGCTTTTTGATGGACTCTGGCATGACACACTACTGTGGTCCCAAGCCATAAAAATCTTGACAAAAAATCCTTAAAACCCTTCACTATTACTAACGATAACTCATTTCTTCAATCTACATACTCCTGAAATCCATAAAAATGACAATTCTTTGTGCTCTCCTTTCTGGCTTTCTATCAGCGAAAATTTATGATTCCTGCCTGGATGCACGTGTCATCAGTACTTGAGACAAGCTTCAACTTGTTCTCTCAAGTAGTTTGTTTACATATATTGTTGCAATAGATGTCTTTCATGTATTTTGCTACAACTTGAATTTTGCGTGGAGTCATAAAATTCTCCCTTTTGGATGGATTAACCCCTAAGTAAATTCATCTGAAGTTGACAAAAGTGTACTGGGACTCTACTCATTCAATGCTTAAGGTTAAATAGTGGGCAGCTGAATTTAAAAATGGCCGCACATCCCTCGAAGATGATCCACATGAAGGACTACCAAATACCGCAACCACACCAGAAACCATCAAAAAGGTGCACAATATTGTGTTGGATGATAGGCGAGTGAAGGTGAGTAAGATAGCTAAAGCCATAGGGATATCGCAGGAAAGGGTGTGAAACATCTTGCACAAAGAATTAGGGATGCGAAAGCTCTGCGCAAGCTGGGTGCCGCATTTGCTGAATAGCAATCAAAAGCAAATGGGCAAACGATTTTCGCAGCATCATTTCGACCGATTCACAAGAAGGGACCTACCAATTTTGTGCAGCGATTGGTCACCATGGATGAGACATGGGTTCACCACTAGGGGCCAGAAATGAAACAGCAGTCGAAGCAGTGGGTGGGTCAGTCAGTGCCACAGAAAGTGAAGTCAATCGCATCTGCCAGCAAGCTCATGGCCAGGGTGCTATTTGCACAGTGGTGGACTTCTTATACGTCTTTTGTTCTGCAGCCCTTATCTCATTAGTGCAAATATTTTATGTGTTGTTGGGCATGCCTCTTTTGCTGCCAACCCTAAAACCAACCATTTGGGCAGGGTACCATAGTTGACAGGTTCATTATTTTCGAGCTTCAGTCCATCTTGTTTCTTTGGAGAAATCATTGAAGTTGTTCATAATGCCTCAATCCATAGAGATTTTACGCTGACAATATCACGTAAATGGCCACCTCACTATGTTAGGCACCTTCATGCAAACATAACAAGGTAAAATATTGCATGGGCATTCATCTGGGTCCTACTTTTACCTAACTGGCAAAGGTGACCCTTATAGGAGCAACTATTATTGGCCCTGCCAGCAGAGCCTCGGGTAATTGGAACATGCAGGATGTTCCATGTTGTCAACCCCACACCATCTTCCATGCTGTAGTCCATACTCTTAATTTTTCTTAATTCGAACTATCCCTTTCTTGTTGCGAATAAATGTACTACTGTTATTCTGAATGCCCATCCTAATTTCCCCAATTAGGAACATGTCTATCATAGCTTTGTTAATGTCTTCTCTCCAGGACTTTTAATAAGGTCAGAGGTAATATTATCGATCCATGGGGCGATGTTTCTGTGAATGTCCTAAAATGATGGATTAAATTCTGACCACAGCATCGCCTTCAACATTGTCTCCGAATGACATCTTCCCTTACCATTATTTTTGTAACGAGACCTCTTTTACTGAAAAGCTGCTTCTTTGCATCTTTTCACATTACATACGTTCTATTTTAATTAATTCTTCATTGCACTGCGTATATTCATCATTCATAATTAGTAGTTTTTAAGGGAGGCGAATGTCATTTGCACCATTAGGGATGGACAGAAAGGGTCAAGGGCGGAGAGAAACCCGGCGTTGGCATTAGCCTACTCTTTAACAAACGGCGCAGAGGGGTCCACAGCTTAACATCCCATCCGATGGATGGCATACCAACTCAAAGTACCCTCCAAATAACACCTCGAGTAGGGATTGAAATACAACTGAAAAATATCTTTCGCCTCCAGGATTCGAACCCAGACCCCCTGGGGGGTAGCCAGTACGTCAGCCACTGCAACATCCCAATTTCCCTTCATCATTCATTTGTATCAAACAGGACAATGGTCCTTATCCTGTACTTTCTCATGAGTGATAGCAGATTGAAATCTGTGGGTTGGGTACATGAAAGGGGCTTCATAAGTTAAAAGTATCCTCCTCACCAAACATTACTCTCTCCCCCATATTTTTCACAAGGATTTCAAGATATAATCATGAGGGGTTTAACACAGATTTATAAATAAATGTTAGCATATTTAAAACAAATAGGAATTAAAAGAGCAGGGTCTGGCCCTACATCAATACCTTACGCTGACAGGTGCTCATTAACTCAGTCCTTAACTAATTACAGGATTTGACACTGGTTGCACCCTTTATTGTTTAATCTACTGCTTTATAAGACTAACCTTAAACTAACTTTGAAAGCTACTAAATAAAACAAAGTAAATTTCACTACATCAAGCAAAGAAACAAGATTATTACACAGAACAAACAACAAATTTTATTAAAATGAATAATGGAAATTGCATTAAAATGTAAGAAAGATATCAAAAACTCACTTAGTATTCCAGCAGAATTAGATTTCGCACCTTTCTTCAGGATCACTTTTTTCTTGGTTACCATTGAAGGATTGGAGAGAGATTCAATCCCTTGAGTACCATTTGAAATTGCTATTTTTTTCTGTTGTCCCAGGCGATTAGCAACACCTTTTTTGGAAATCTTTATGTTGTCAGCCCTCATCGTTCCTATTGGTGGTGGAATTGAGTCTTTTTCTTCAAATAACGCTAGAAGAGATTATATTTACCTTTATTTCACTACTTTACTACGCTTTCACGCTTTCCTACAAAACCATTGCGAGCGATACTGCTTAGTACCTACCTACTGCTCTTTTTTCGACTATACTTGATGATTTCCTTAAAACTGGTTTTTTAAGAACACCAACATACTCCAAGGGGTCTTCCAATTCTTCCAACTCTTCTGTATCCTCCGAGTAAGAGGAAGACGTTACTTGAGATTTATCTCCCAACCGATTAAATACTGACATTGCCTAAAACAAAAATGACATGCGAGTCTTTGGAAAGCAGAAAAATTAGAAACCACAATCCAAATTATTATTGAAGTATACCTTATCTCCGATTTCTGACTTCATGATTGTTTCTCCACATGTCACTGTGAACTTTGGCTCTTCAAGTTCAGTAGTGCTGGTTACATTTCCATCACCTAATCTCTCAAATACAGTTCTTTTCTTCGATGGCACAGCTGAAAATCATGAGATATATTCCACATCTTACACTCAATTTCAGTATGGTAATTCTAAATTGAAAGAGTGCCACTTTTAATTTGAACATTAACAGGTAAAACAAGGCTTAAATTAAATTAATAGAATATCAGCTCGCGGATTTACCAGCTAATGCCGGTTACTTTAATGATGTCACGCGATTGTTTAAACCGCGGTCAGCAAATAATTTTGGGTGAAACAAAGTATCACATAACTTAGTTTAACTTGGAAATGATCATTTGGCGTAACATGGTGTCAATACTTACCTAATCCTTGTTTTTCCAAAATTCTTTTAGTCCTCGGAGTACTTCCAGAAGGCATGATAACTTTGTACTTTCCTTCATGCTCAGGTAAAACCCGCCTGGGTTTTTTCACGGGTACAATTTCACTAGCCGTTTTTTCATCCTTTTTACTTACGTCCGGGGGCTGGCATTTCATTTTCACAGCCTGTTTACCTGACGACAGTGGACCTAATCTCTTGGCTAAACTGGGGGATAACTTGGCTGTAACTGGCTTGGGAACTTCAGGTACATGCTTAGTGTATTGCTCGACCACTCTAGCTAAAAAATAATACTTTAAATTATAATCGAATTATGCTCCTAGTAAATTATAATCCTATTATGAAAATAAGAGTAAGGAAGCATAAAAAAAAACATCTCACCAGGGAGTTTCTTTTGGGCTGGAACGTCTGGGGGGACGAGTAAAATTGTATCGCGCGCCTTCTGCAGAAAGGAAAAGTTGGTAAATAATGACAGAAGAACGACGGATAGAGATCCCTGTGTAAGAATACCTGTAAACACACTAGGCTAGACTACAATTGGTAGAAAAACATCATGAAATTTAATGCCTAAATGTTCCTCACTATAAGGAATCATAAACATTAGTTACTTTCTTTACACATCAGCTTATTAATGATAGGGCTCATTAAAATAAAATTCACGGTCTTACTTGTTCGTGAACTTGTTTGGCATGCTTCAAAATGGCAATTACATCGCCCATTAAAGTTATACCCATGTCTCTTAAAATCTCTTTTGTGAGATCCAGCAACATGTCCATTTTTATTCTATTACTTGAGAATATGAGGGCGTACGTTGCCGCCACATCTGAAGGAATTCCTGCATCATTGAAAAATTTAATCCACGCACCTACAATAGCAATATTGGTAACATGAATGTTGAGTAAGAATGCATATAAATTTGCAGAATCACATTTCCTATGCCACCCGAAAGATTGATAGTCACAAAATAACAATTCTCAACTTTTTATCAACAACACTTATAAAGATTAAACTCTTGTGTTGACAGTACTTACCCGTACAACCACCCGCCATGTTGCTCGAATAATTTTTCTAAACACGCTTTGAAGAAGATGCTTACACAAAGTTAATCATATTTATTAATACATTTTAATTTTTAAAAATTAAATAAAACTATATACTCTTATTGAGAAGGAAAATTAATTACAACTACTTTGTAGAAAATATTATGGTAAGGAATCCAAACCCCCGTGGTCACGTGACAAGACGAAGGCCGAGAGCCTTGCAAGCTGAGACCCATAGGAGGGATCGTACGGTGAGTGAGGTGGTGTCACGCCCTGCCTCGATAGCTGTTGTGGACGTTGTATACGGCTAAAGCAATTCAATACGAAAGTTCAACGATGACACAAAACGCGATGAATAACGTGGAGCCGTATGGAGACGGCTACATGCAGCCTGAAGAGGAATGGGAGAGGGAGGGCCTTCTGGACCCGGCGTGGGAGAAGCAGCAAAAAAAAGTAAGTACTTAATTGTTATCAGTTCGCCTACCACTAGCAAATACTTCGTGGTAGTAGTCTGCCAGATGCACTGCGTTTTAAGGGACAGGCTCGCTTGTCGTATGGAGCGTCAGTGCAGAGGAGATGGAACGACAACAAATCAATTGTGATATAAACAAGGCTGTGTTCTTGGGAGGCTGCTCTTAGTGAGATGGTTTATTATGCATGGAAATAATGTATCAATATTTCTTTGTCAGGGATAGCTTTCAAATATTGTATCAATACTCATTCAGTTAAAATATATTTAACTAAGAATTGCTCGTAGATTTTTGCTTGAGTGTCTCCATTACAATTTGCATAGCATTGGCCAAGTAAAATGTTTTGTTCAGTTCTTATTCATGATATTATCTTTCTTTATTAGTGAAACGTTATACAGTTCATTAAGTGTCAATGGTTCAACTAATTCTTGTGGTGTTCGTTGGTGGCTTAATCATTTTTAAAATTGTATACGTGCGTGTGAATTAGTGTATTTTTTATTGTCAGGGAGTACTTTCATTCATAGGATTTATTTTAATGTAGGATTTCGATTACGAACTTAACTGTTCATTGATTACGGCACTTTGTCAATTAGCGTTCGTGTGATTCCCGAGCATGTTTTGGAAATATATTTAAATATCCACGCCGGTATGCATCGTTAGAACAAGTAATAATGTACACCATTTGTGGTTGTTACCGAGTCGATCATTCGTAATTCAGATCCTTACGGCACAGCATCCTTTGGAAGGGGAAAGTGTGCGCAGACGCAGGTCCACCTTTGTGTACCGCACGCACGCGTGCAAGGAATGGCCAGCCTAGCCACGGAGAGGGGGACATGAGATGTAAGGACTGGGGCGTCGGAGGAGATATTGGGTTACCCTATCCCCCCACCCCGATGCCCAAAAATGGCTTCGAGGCTCATATTCGAGTGTGAGTAGCCGGAGTGGACTAGGACCTAGCCGTGGCCCCGGAGCCTGGGTATGGAAGAGAGCCCACGTAGATGGAATTCAGGGAAGGGGTAGACTAAGGGAAACTATAATGTGACGGAAGGATGGTCATTGGCGGAAATGCACTTAAATCGGAAATTTTTAAATATTCGCACTTGGTATGATCGTCATGTTACAATTCCATCTACCATGAAAACCTAAGTGTGCTTCGGTCCCCATGTACATATACTATTCCGCTTTTTATCACTATTAAGATTTGGTTAACAAGTTGATATTCAGTAGTATATTTTTAAATTTTCTTTCGTTACATAGGGTACGTATATTTAATTTTACGGAAATTGATATACCACGAAGTGCAACCGAGTAATTTTCTATCGTTCAATGCCTTTTTTCTGTTCTGGTTAACATTATTAACTTAAAGAAAAGCATTTCTCTTATTTTTATTAGTGTGTTTGATTCAAGCTGCATAGTTCCGATTCCATTACATTGGCTTAGTGGAAGCTAAATGCTTTTAAGAATTATAGTTAATTCTTTCTCACTTATAAAAATTTTACCCGTTAACCATTACGTACTAGGAAGTCTCTTTCCCTGGGCATGTAATAGAATAACCAAAGCTTGTTTTGATGTGTTTTAGCTTAGAATTGCTAGCATGTCTGCCTGTCATATGAAATATAGTCTAAAAGACTGATTCGAACATTTTTATTGAACGCAATGCCGAAAGAATCTTTCTAAAATACAACGGGATGAATTTTTTATGAAAAAAATTGAAGAAATGTGTCACTGATCCCAAAGATGAAGAAGAGTAAGGAGTAGTTAATTAATCTGCAAAAAATGTATACGTTGAAAAACTTTTTTTTAAAGTTGAAAGACGTATTTAGATTCTGTTATTATTATTTACTAATGGATAAATGGTTACAGAAGAAACGTATTATGAGACGGTGAGTATAGCTGCAGGTCTTATTTCAGCCTGTATTTTCTCGTGCACGTAGGGCTATTTCTCTCGCGGTTCTCTGTTTTAGGGAAAACGTCAATGAGGTCAATGGTAATTTTGCCTTTGCCCCAATTATAACTGTCATTATTAGCCTTAGTGTGATTTTTTTGCCTCAACATATGTATTTAGTGTCAAATTTTTTCCATTAAAAACAAATTTTGCCTTAGCGGTACTTGTTGCTGTCCTTACCTTTAGACTTATTAGAAAAACCTTATTAGAAATTTTAATGATTTGAATGTTCAATTTATGTGAATATCTATCGCTCAGAGTTTTTTACCGCTTTTATTCGTACCATTGAGTGGTTATTTTATTTTAAATATTTAAGTATCATTCAAAGATTGACGACCCACAGTACCAAGTTTTATTGCCCCCGACCGCACCGGTGTATTTGTTATGAAAGATGCAATGTTGAGAATGGACCGCTTTGTTGATGTAAATGGTGTTGGGGTTGCTTATAACAATTTTAATTAGGACGTGGGAAGTCATTGATGGTTATTTTTATTGGTGGCGGTTATAGTCATCTACTGAAAACGATGGACGTCAGTGATTGGTGAATCCAACACCGTTTTCGGCTCATCCATATGAGGCATCCCGGTCTCGTTTCATGGACAAAATTCAAGCGCTCGATCGTATTTTTGCTCCGCATGGATCAGGCCGTCGTATCCGGTTACCGTTGGCCCTCCGCAAATTTCTTAAGCATGCAAGGTGCATGCTCCACATCCGAATTTGAACTTCGATATTCCACGGATATCATTGGTTCCTGCCGTGAATTATCTGCAGTTTCCTATTTTTATACATGTTTGTACTGCAATTATCGTCGGAGAAATCTGCTATAATCCGGAACCCAGTGGGTGTTGGCGTACTCGAGACGAGTTCAGATTATGGGTGAATCAGTATTCGTTCGGAAATTCCATTGGAATGCTGGCTAAATACTTAGTGAGTCACTGGAGCGTGGGCTTCCGAGTTCATGCGTTTAATCAGCAACGTAGTGATTTTGTAATCGAGGCAAAGGTGGTGTCTCCCTTGGAAATGAAATGAACTGCGTCTTTAGTTCGAAGGGAGGTAGTGAAGTGGGATACTGCTGGAGTGGTGGGTAGCTGATAGGGTTGCGAAGCAGAAATATAGTTTTTACTCTTTTTTTCTTGGGAAATATTTGAACGGACAAATGCAATAAAATCAATAAGTATTTTTTTGTAGCAAGGAGAGTGTTTCTCCACGATTCCAGTTACGTATGCCTGCGACTACTTCCATATTAATTGCAAAGCAACGTATTTAGTGATATTTCATCTAAGAGAACTTGACTCCTATTTACTGAGGGAATATCCGATGTCGTACGGTAGACCGCTCAGTCCGAAGGTTGTCGGTTAGACTCCAGTTTGGGGCATGGGTTATTAATTCTCTTTTATTGGTTTTTCTTAAATAATGTGCAAAGTGTCCCTTTTCTTAAATTAATTGAGAAACCATCACTCATGCGCCACCCTTCTTACCCTTGAAACATTTTTAGGTTCATTACTACACTTCGAATAGATGTAATAATCTCTTAGGTGTCTTCATTTACACGTCCTCATCCAACGATGTCCGCAATTCAATCCCCGATTGGAAATTGAATTATGTATCTAGATTTAAAATACTTTCGACAAACTACCTCATTGTAAACTCACAGAGCTAGAAGATATGGCACAGATAAAAATATCCTGGACTGAATTAAAGACTTTTTGAATGGTCGTGTACAAAGAGTAGTCATAGGCTGTGTTATCTCTAGTGCAGTAGGAGTTTCTTCCGGAGTTCCCTCCGGAGTTCCCCAGGGAAGTGTTTCAGTACATATTTCATTCCTTCTCAGCGTAAACAACATTAAATCTTTTGTTAATAGTATGATACGTTTATATGCCGACGATGAAGTGAGTTACAGAGATATTCGTTATCCTGAGAATAAAGCATGATGACCTAAATGCTATTCAACGTTTGTGCGACACTTGTCAATTACAATAAAACTTTGTAAAGATTAACTTGGACTTAAATTTTTAGAATAATATCAATTCTCTCCCGAACGGCTACTGCATCAGGAATTCCGGAATGGAAAGTGTAGACTCGATTAAATACTTTGTCGTTACCCTCACTCACGACCTCTCCTGGGTGAAACACATTCGGGTTATATGTGGACAAGCTAACAAAAAACTATAATTAATAGAAAAATATTGGAGAAATGTGACCAAAAGGTTAAAGAGCAATGCTACGTTTCTCTGGTTCTTCCTTGTTTAAAATGTTCTGCTGGTATATGGGATACTCAGAGGTGTTGCAGAGGTCACACAAGCTGGACTCTTTGTTTACTTTCATGTTTCCCCTTTTTAGGCCGTTTGACTGAAATTTCTTTCGTGCCTCATTTCTCCTTGCGCCACCACTTAACGGGGCGGTGACGAAAGACGCATGCACGGTTATTCCTTTATATATTCTTACAAATTCTTCGTTCTTTTTCTCAAGAAGCTTACGTAATTAATTTTATTATGACTATGGGTATTTGTGCTCCAAGAGGTAGATTGATCACGGTGCCTATTTGTTTATTTTAACCGTTTTGTGAACGTGCGATGCTACTAATCGGATACCGTCGAAGTGAATAGAGAGCTAAGGCTTCGGGCCGGTGTTTAAAAGGATGACGGTTGCATTAAAGAGACATTTGACCTTGAGGAATTCCTATAATATATCTCCTTAAATTAAGCCATGTAGGTCACATCAACTCAAATCTGAGGAATTTTTAGGAATACTTTAAATTTAAATCATATTAGTTCGTAATGGCCTCACGAATGATCCGAGGAGAAGGGATAAATCGATTCGGATTGCTTTGCGTTATCATTTACGTTTCCTTAGCATCGCCTTATTTAAATGTAGCCTTAGACAGTTTACTGACGTGATTCTTATGCGTATCGTGCAATTGATTGTCCTATGCTCTTAATTCTAACCACACGATAGAATGCTTGTGACTCAAAGGAAGATATGAGGAAGCTTTATTGAGTAAATAAAACCTATTATTACGCGATTGATTTATCAATTTTCTACATTTGTCATGACATATTCGTGGCTTTATTGTATTCATACAAGTATATTATCCTCAGGCGGAATGCTAATTTCAAGCTTTTTGATCAGGCTAAATTTGATCGAGTTATTAAAGTAATCATAAAATAGTGCGCATCCCATTGTTTTGCTGCAGAAACGGAGATTAAGGGTTTGAATCGTAAACATTCATTTTCTTTAGGATTTCGATTAATAACAGGGATTGATCTGGCGTTGACTGGCAATTGATTGTCTTTGGCGCACCGGGGAGAGAGGGAATGCCATCTGTCAATTTATCAAGGGCGTAGAATGGTTGAAGGGCGGCCGATCGATCGCGCCCCGTTTCTTCTTTCGGAGACCGTTGGGGAGGTCGCCGCAGCCCGGTGTCTCCAGGTTCAGAAGAGGGTGGAAGGGAAGGTGATTGAATCGGCTGGGTGGAGAGCGTCTAAACAGTCTCCCCCTTCTCCGTTGTTTACGCTCTTCGTCGTCAGTTGTTTTGGAAGCCCGTCGTTCTTTTCTTTTGTCACCTAATTCCTTCGCATCATTACTCCCGTTAATCTTATATTCATCCTGCTAGCCATTAGCCTTTTAACATGTTGCCCATGTTTCGAGAGGTCAGTCTATTCTGATGAAAACTGGCGTAAAAGGTATTGACAATAAACTTGGAGACCTGCATTCCTTCTCTTACAGTTTGCTTGAATAGCGGATCAGGTAATGCAGTGTAAACCGTTTTTTTTCAACTTAAGCACATATGCCAGCTAAAAAGTGTCCCCGGCGAACCTTCACAACTGTATCTGTACTTAATTTAATCAAGTTTATACACTTTTTGTTCATGTATGCTTAAAAACAAAGCAGAAGCAAGAGCTGGGAATATTAACGTATGGCATTCGCGTCGCAAAAAAATCATATTAGTTCCGTAGTGTTCCGGGGAGAAGTAAAAAAGTGTATCCATGCTCATGCTAGGACGAAGCAGTTGTTTTATGAAAAATAAAAACTTTTTTATTGCGTACCTAGCGACAATAAAGACAAAGTTCCTGAAAGCTCTATTGATGATAAGCGATGGTAAGTTATTGTGTAGTTGAAATAATTGCGGAATTTGGCTGATCATTTTCTTAGCAAAAAATGCGAATTGACAAGAGTAAAAACTTACAAAGAAATCCATCTAAAACGACTAAAATTCTTTAATTGTTTTATTTTTCGTACAAACTTTTTATTTTTCTTCGTACAAACTTTTTATATTTTATATTTCATTGTAAGATTCAATCCACCAATTCCTTAGTGCCACGAGAAATTTTGCCTAGCATAAAATATCACAGGAAAGCATATAATCCTGCCGTATTAGTTTTCGTTGGAAATAGCGTTGAGTGCCTACAGTCAAAGTTTCCAAAGCTGGATCGTAAAGGCTTTTTATGACTCGCGTTGGTCAGAGAATTAAAAATATTTAAATAAAAATAATTTTTTTAATGAAATGAGTTTTTCTTTTTGAAAAATAATTCCAGAGGTAGTTTTATTACAAATGTTATGGCAATGGTAAGGGCTAATAAGTGTAAGACAGATGTTTTTTCTTGGGTTAATAGTGAAATATTATTACCAAAACATATCAAAACAATATGTGATTGAAAATTATTCGTACGTCGTGGTGTTTCAATTTTATCACAAATGTAAATGACGGAGAGGATTTGAATTAATTGAGTTAATTATTTGTATTTAATTTTCTATGTGGGTATTTTGGAGTAAAGTGTTTTGCTGTAATTTGGCGATATTAGTTGACTAGAGGGGAAAGTCATTTCATCTGTTGATTTTTTTCTTAATGTTGGTTTGAAGATAACTATTAGCACAAGGATTCGCCTAAAACTACTACCATTTTTCTGCTATTTTCTCTCGTTTTGGAAGTTCACGCTCAGTGACCATGCTAAATTACCTGTAGCCAGAACTTAATTTCAGTTAAATTATTTTTTTTCGTGTCAGTCGCAGTAGTCAAGCGGTATAGCGTTGGACTGCTAACCGGAGGGACCGTGTTTGATTCCCGGGCAAACCTCTCGGAGCTTCCTCAGCTCCACGCAAGCTGTGTGAATTTTAGAGTACCAGATCAACCAGGGAAACCAGCTCAGGGAAAGGAACTGGCCCCCTACCCTGATGTGTGATTTCACATGCCGTCGGTCTTAGTAATGGGAGAACTCTAACATCACCTACCAAACCAACCTTCGGGTTGATCACTGTGTTTATGGTTTTTTTACTACTTTCGGGTTTTTACCAAGTGCAATTTGAATAATTACGTAACATTTACTATAATCTCACATTTAAGAATCGTTTTCTAAAATTAGCCGATAATTTTATGCTGCTTTGTGTCTGAGTGTTACATATTTTATAACGACCGAAAATCTTACTACTCTGCGAGTGTATATATTAGGGATATGTGAATTGCAAAAAAACTTGATCTAATTGGAAGTTTATTTAGTCCCATTCAAATAATGTTTTCGATTTTTGTTCCATCGACTTGAAACTTCGTAAACTTGCGTACTGCTAGTGGCAGTTATCAATATTGGCATTCACATTTAACTTTTCCTCCCTGTGCTGCTTCTCCAGGCACCGGATTTTTTGTTGTCAGAGAACCCCAGCTGAACGGGTGTCTATGGAAAGATCTTATTGAGAAGGGTTCACATTTTAGTTGATCCTCTCCCTTTTCCGCCTCCCCCAATTTTTTGCATTTCATGAAATCCCCATCAAGCTCGATTAAGGGTGTTTTATTCTTGGGCAAGAGTTGATTGAAGTTTTGAATCTCGCCGAGAAAACATACTGGCAGGTTTTGGTGTTTCAGTTATTATATCGCAAGATGGTTTGAGTGCTTAAGCAAAGATACACGTAAAAGTACTTCGGAAATAGTTATTATAAAGAAGCATTTATTTTTAAATTTTCTAAAATTTACTCCTATTAATTCATTGAAAAAAGGGTTCCTCTTTTTTTTAACGTTCTTATTTTAGCGATGCGGGCATGATATGTTTTATCGACCAATATATTGGTTTTTTACTGTATTCTGAAATGAAATCATGTTTTTTTTACTCAAGTAAATCATAGTTTTTTTTGTTTTGCGAAAATTTGCTGTGTAGTACTAGTTATCACTTATCCTATTGAAAGTTATTTCTTAATAGGGGCCGCACGCTATACTGCATTTACATTAGTATTTCCAATTCATATGTTTGTGCCCATGCGTATATAAATAAATACTATTGAGGAAGGCAGTCGGAAAGCGATTGATAATATTTCATGAAACCATAATGGGCAGAAACATCAGATAATATGTATAACTTGGATACCATGCAATTCGACCCTCTAGGGAAGGGGAGAAGACTCTCGCTGTTGCGAAATACCTGCTCATTTCTCGAAATTGTGGTAGCAGAAAGATTGACATTAAGAGAGCGGTGACTACTAGGGCGATAATTGCAGACTACAGTATAGCAGAGGGAAGGAGAATCATTGTGGGGTAGATGTGTTACGGACCCAAAAATTCGGCAGGAGTGTTGTTAATGTAGTCTTAGAGTTGTAGAATACTGTTGGTAGAGATTAAAACAGATTAACATTATAGTTGTAATACAGGTTAACATACCGACAAGTAGTCACAGGGAGAAAGAAGTGGGCGTTTGTGGTAAACTAGAGAAAATAATTGGCAACGTTCCCGGAAGGAAGCGCTTGTCAGTGGTGGAGATTTTGGGACGCAGATGTGGGCGAAGGGAGAGATGGGAGTGAGGTAGGGGAGTATATGTTATAGGGACAAGAAATGGCCGCGGTGATGAAACAATGGATGTTTGCAGATGAAATGGTTTGATAACTCGATAATGGGTAACATTCGGTTCAAACACGACTAATGGCGTGTACACACTTGTGAAATCCAGGAGGCAGAGGAAGATAGTTGTAATATTAGTAGCAAACAAATTTATGCTGTGATTTTCACAGATTCCCCTTGATAAAAGTAGATATGAGTATTTATTTAGTCGTTATGAAATATAAATTGGAATTTTCAGAGATTAAAAGGAAAAGGAAGATGCAAAAGGTAACGGAACAGATTTAAAATGTATAAAAAGATAAGAATGCCAAGTGATAATTAATAAATTGCCGAGTGAGAATGGGGTGGCGGGTACCTAAATAATAAACTTAGTCGAGAAACCAGGAGGACGGAGCAAGATGTGGTTGAAAGACTATGGCTGATATCGGAACATCAAAGAGGCTCGTAAGCGTGAAGACGTTACATTTTAAAGTAATGGAATAATTGGGAGAAGATACCAAGGAAGAATCGATTAGCTTTAATCCAAGAACATGTATGTAGTATGAAATAATAATGATAAAATACTATATCAGCTGCATGTTAGATAGGTTTGTAGGACTGTTAGTTTAGTAGCTTAGACGAGGCATGTTGTTGCCTGGGTAAGACTACTATGTTAAGAAAAGGATTGATAGCATTGCAATATAATGGTATTGATAGAAATGAATGTTGAATGTAAACAGGAATTCTATTGCCTGTTACTTTAGTTGCATGTTATTGTCCGCAATCTAATTAATGTATACAGTTTTCGATCATGTTACTTACAATTAAAAACGATTTTCGGATGCTGAAAATAATTCTGCTCACCGTAAGTTTAGTTGATGGTTTTTTGAACGTATTTGAAAAGTTATCCGGCAGAGGAAAATTTTATTTAAGTTAGTATTATCTGATAGGGCTCATATAATGAAAGTTGATATTGACGTAGTTTGATTTCCCAAAGATAACTGCCACCAAAATTACACTGCACGTAATCGTAAATCGTATGTTTGCATATCCTCTGTCATAGTCGCAATCTTAAAAGCAATTATAATTGCAGCGTGTCATGAATAAACAATTAAATCTCATAAATTCAGTCATTTTCAAAATGGGTGGTGATCTTCGCAAGAGCTGGCATTTCAACATTCAATTGGCTGCCGATCGAATTTCTCGAATATCTTTGAGCTAATTTTGGACGTGATTATTTTTGTTCCTCTTACATATCACTCTGTCATTTCTAATTTTGTACCAGATTGACTCTTGAAGTAATTATCCGTCTATTAATAGATAGCACTCAGCCACTTAACATAGGCACGATCATTCTATTTCTTTCACTCATATTGTCATGACGTGAACTTATTTTCCATTCGGATTGGATGGCATCAGTATTAATTCTGTCAATGTGGACATTTCATTTCTCTCTGTCCGATAAGTAACCCCACAAAACAAAATAACAGCTACCATTAATTAAAATCACTTTTGCGTGGAAAGAGCGGATGAGATAAACTTCTCGGTTTTATATTCCATAGTATTGCATATGATACCAGTCCGTTATTTGTGATCGCAACAATTTTCAGGTCCAATGAGCCTCCAGTTCAAGGAATGTTCATTGTTTAATCTTTTTCAAGTTCCTCTCACCGCCTCAGTTGATAGCACACAAATCGGTGAGGAGGGAAAACCGTCGAACGACTTTCTCCTGGGAAGTGGGGGAACAGTGGCTTCTGCTAAGAGTTGATCGCGAGCAGTTCGACTGCGGAAGAGTGGGTCAGAGCGGCCCACAGTCTGGAATTCCTAACAATCCGTCCTCTCGCTCCGTCTTTTTCCTCCTCACGGTTATCACGAGGGCTGCGTCAGTACTCTTCCGAGGTGTCGAGTGAAGGAGAGCTGTGGAATAAACGCTTCGACGGCATAAACGGTCTCCTGCCTCAGAACTGTGGAATCCTTCTGCGAGGGAAGAGGTGGAGTGAGATGCATTATTGCGTTCACCATTCCTTCAAACTTCCGCCCCTCTCCCTTCCCCTCCTTTTTCTCCCACACTGTGCTCTCTCAAGTATTTGCTGATAGCTTCTTCGAGCCTTGCGTGCGCACGCGGCAACAGTGATGTTACTCACCCGCCCACGCTCTAGTCCCGATCTCATTTGCATGACTTCTTTCGACACGAGCGACAAGCTGCAAGGCATTGTTTCCTCGCCTCGCCCATGGATAATCTTCGAAGGATCCCCGTGATACCAATGATGAATGTCAAGCCCTCGTTTTTTTTCGTTTACCGGCTGGCAAGTTTAGCAAACACTCAGTCGGAATTGGCGTCTTACGAATGGTAATATTGAAATTTTAAGATATGTTAGAGAATGAAGGGGCAGCATCACTTGAAATTTGCTCAATTTACCTTAATTATTCCTTGAGTAGTCTCCTGATATATTCTTAAGTATAAGGTGGAACCCAAGTATTTCGCGACCAATAAAAGTAGCATTTATTTCGAGTTAATTATCCGGTAACCCAGTTTCAAATGCTGAGTTTGTCATGTGTATAATAGACGATTTATTCTTTCTTTTGACCTTACTCGCCGTAGGGCTTGCGCACGTGATCTATTGGCGGAAAGTTATATTTTCTATTCCCAGTGAACTGTGTAGATAATGGTTAACAACATCAGTACGTTAAGGCTTTTTTCATTGTGTAACATATTGTGTGCCGGAGCAAAGTGTATAAAAATGAACCTTGCCTGTAAAGCCTAACAAAATGTCCTTGCAATTCAGAGACCTAAGTTCATTAACGTAGGTTGAAAAATTATCCTATTCATGATCAGGAGAATTAAAAAGCATGGTTCCAGCTAGTCACCCAAAAAATTAAAATTATACAATCGAAATCAAGAGGTTTGCTTTAATCTTCTTAATTTTCCTATCAGTTGGACTTACTCCGGAATAGGATCCCATTTGATTTACCTATGAGGACCCTTACGTTCTCTCTTTTTTGTTTTACAATTCACGCAGCTAGCTGGCGTAAATAAAATCGTCCCCACGTGTTAGCACATTTGGTATTTGTTTGCTATAACCTTTTGGAATACTGGACGATTTCTTTTTGCGTCATTTCCACAGGGAACTGCACTAAAAGTATATTCCAATCCTCTAGGATTTTTTGGCGCACAGTTGGAGGAAAAGAATTTGTTAGGTTCTTGAATTGCCCCTTTCGTGAGCCTTATAAAAAATTAAGGCTGTAGTGTAAAAATGTTAAGTTAGCATAGTCTATGTTTACTGCTTATTTAATTATCTTCACATTTTTCCTAACGAATGTTCCATGTCGCAGGAATTATTCTGTCTACATAATCCCATATGACCGTATCATATGGAATTGATTTTTTAAATCTTTTCCGGAAGAATGTGGATGATTTTTTCAGTGAAATGTTTTCAGCTTGGGTTACCGGTTAACATGATGGACTGATTCGATACGAAACAAAAAGTAACCGCTCTCTTTATTGTACCATATATTTCAAGGTTATCAAAAGTTATTTCCAATCCTATAGCCAATACTGATTTTTGTGGAACTCTATTCTAATATTTCGGTCTACTAGGTAACCATCTACAGGAATAGAGTTCCACAAAAAATCGGTATTGGATTGTCACATAACAAACTCTCAGCCAGTAGTCACTCCCTCTCCGTTTCAAAAGCTATTGAGTATTTTGCGAAAAGCTTGAAAGTTTGCAAAGATATATTCTAATATCTTAGCTAATCCTGTCTAGTTGTAAAGCACGAAGAAAGAATCAAAGACTTCGTTTCCGCAGGGAAGAATTTATTATTGTCGACTAGTTTCGCTACATAGCATCATCTGGATTTCATTAGCTAATTAGTCTAGTCGGTCTAAATAGAAACTCCACTTTATGTGTTCAGTGATAGTTTCTTGTGGGAAAATTGAAATTAATTTTCTTTTTGTGAATTTCAATTTAGTTAATACAAATTTTCATGCCATTGAAATTATCCCTCGAGATCATACCCTTCTATGTGATTACTCTTGTTGAAAAATGATGGTGCATTTGTGCCCTGTAATACCTGGGGTGACGTCCGTCGAATTCTTCACGCGAGCTTTCTGGGCTAACATTTGCGTTTGAGAGTAAGAACACATCTTGCTAAGCGTAACAGAGGACATAGTTGTCTTATGACTCGCCTGCAGCATCATTCAGGGGAGTCAAAATGGCACGGAGAGCGCACGGTCGCGCTTATTTATGTGAAATGCGAAGGGAAATGTGGAACACGAAATAGTAACGCGCCTCTGACGAATCTCGTCGTCGTGACGTCTTCCCCTCTGGATGCGACCGCGTCTTGCAATTAGAGCGCAAGTGACGTCCCGCTTCGGCGTCTGGCGTTGTGACACGCCTCACGGCGATTGTGGCCACCGATTACGTGGGGGGGGGGGTCCGCCTATTCATCGCGAAAGTATACAACTGCCTGCCATTCTGTTTAGTGCGCGCGTGGGCATTCATAATCCAGAGGGGAGTGCGGAGAGGGACTGCAGTCGAACGACTGCAAGGTTCTAACTGAGGGCCGAGGGAAGTGGGGGCTGGAAGGGAGGGGTGAGAAGGGGATGTTTTGAGGTGGGAAGCTATGGGGTGGTTAAATTTGGAGGGGTGCCGTCCCGAAGGGTGGAGGGAGAGAGAGTGTGATAGGAGTGAGGGCTGCCGTATGCCCACTTCTCAGGTGGTGAGAGGGTGTGTCGCTCTCTGTCCCCCGTCCAGCCCCCCTCCCGCTTATCTCTTCCCGTAGCGTGAAACCACACCTGGCGCCGTCAGAAGTGGTGCAAGAGCCCTCTCTCTCTCTTCTCCCCGCTTCACTCTCCCTCCATCCGCCCTTAAAGAGTCTCACTTTAATTTTTCCTTTAATTCCACTTGGCAAGCCATGAGCGAGCGTAAAACTCGAGGCGCATCCCCCGTTTAGGCCTCGTCACGTTTCCGCGGTGGTGGAGTTGGGGAGGTTCGTAAGGTTTCACGAAATTGCTTTCGTTTTTCCAAAGTTGTGGGGATGTATACTATGTGTACTTGTCCTCGCACGGCAGGTGTGGGTGTTCATCCAAGCGTGTTTAAGCTGCCTGTATAATGGCGGCTGTCGCTGTTCACAAGAGTAGTCAGGATCGTTGAATTTATTTGATAGTAGCTGCTTGTGCATCTAAGATACTTAAACCTGCATCTGGTAATGTGAACATCGACATCAAAGAGAGGCACAACTTGGATGCGATTTCAATTCATTTGATGGGGATTATTTCCTCATTTATATTTGTGAAAAGGATACATTGCCCAATGGGGTAAAGGGTAAATAATGATGAAAATGCGAAAATTGGCCTTAATGCGATGCGATGTGTTGTTTGTCCGTACGCCAGGATATTCTTTCTCAACTTTTGTTTCAAGGGAAGAATTAAATGATTTTTGAAATGGTATGTTATAATTATTCCCAAATTAGTACATAAGGATTTATCAATATGTATCGAACTACGTATAAATGATATTTGATATTTTAGTACCCTGCAAGCCACTGCTAGGGTGAGTGGTAGGGGGTGACTACACACCAGACTAATTTTGACCCAACTATGACCCTACCGCAGTCGGTTGATGTTATTCCGTTCCCTTATCGTTCGTGGAAAAAATCACACCTTAAACCTATCTATTCTACCCTTAATCTCTGTAATTTTATTTTTATAACCTATCCTACTGTATATGGCTGCGTAGATTTTCGCGGCGGTGGCTTGAAGAATTCTGCATGTCCGGGTTTTCACCGCGTTGTTGTTTGAAGCCGACAACAGTTTCGCCGAAGTTTCATCCGGCGTCTTCGACCTGAAGACGCCGGATGAAACTTCGGCGAAACTGTTGTCGGCTTCAAACAACAACGCGGTGAAAACCCGGACATGCAGAATTCTTCTATCCTACTGTAGTACGATGGGGCTAATAATACACTTTCAACATCATTGCTACAGAGTTCTCCTGTTCTTCCTGTTAATTCAAACGATTAAATCTGTAATTTAGCCTTCGCTGCGTGGGTGATTCCCAGCCTAGCTTCTCTTATAAATGAATGCGTATGTTAAGCGAAGTAGAGTAAGGAAAAGGAATTCAGATTTGATTTCTAAATTGAAGGTGGGCGCAAAGTGTAAATATAAGGGAACTGGAGAACGGATGGATAAGATAAAGAATCAACGCAACAATTTCAGTGTAAAAATCATTCACCTTGACCGGGATGATTTTTACATTCTGAAATTGTTACATTGAAATGCATATTAGCGGATGACTCCGTAAAAAGTTACTGTTGCGGCATATCCCGCAGTTTCTTGGGATTTAAAGAATCAATATTTGACAATTAACGACCTGGAGCGTATTCAAATACGTAATTTAAGAATCTTAAGTTTCGAAAAATCCTCATCCAACGATATTAATTCTCAACGTAATAATTATAGTACAAATAATGCATTGGCCTAGGGGTTTATAAAGCATCCTAATTCCTTTTCTCATATGCGTATTTGGGCATGCTTCTTTACCATTGGGTAATCTTAGGAGGTATTTGTCCTTGTAAGGACTACTGCGTTGCGCAGGTTTTTGCTATTCCTTTCAGTGTTCCCAGCCACAACCTCCTGATAAGTGTGTATACTCCTCGAGTTGTACAGATTTTACGGGAAATAGCTAAGAAAGAACTGTTCACATGAAAATGAGGATAAAATGTTGAACAAGATTGAACATAACGCTCGATTTTTCTAGGCTCCAGGTGACAACATCACTTGCATGAAAGCCATATTGCTTTCTTTCGGTTTTGTTTTTTTTTCGCTGAACGGCAATTACAACCTTACACACCGTCCCTCGATCTACGCATTTTTCTCTCCAATCGTGTGCATACATCAATTCACAACTCGTGTGGTTTTCACAAGACTGGTGTTTCGGTGGTGCAGTAAGTACGGGATTTTGAACAAGGTAAATGGAAATTATGTGCTATTTCATAAGGACAGAAACTCCAGGTAGGACGTACGCAGAGATGTCTAGCAATATTGCCCGCAAATTGTAATAAAACTGTGAGGGCTCATTCTGAAGTACTTGCCGAAGAAAGGAACTTACGTAGCGTCGAATCGAATGATTTTTGTAAACTATCGGTAGTTACATGTATATTTTATGTGTGTTTAAACCCTCATGTACCGGGTCCGAACTCATAGTATACTACTTATTTGGCACAGCATACTTGTGAATAATTTACCACCTTTCCCCGAAAGGCTTTTTAGCCAAGGTTTCTTTTTTATCATGTATTGTTATATGCGAGTTTAAATTTGTGATACTACAAGTAACACTCATGTTTCTAACAAATTAATGAACTTATCGGGATGATTTATCTAGTGTATGCATCAATGGTGACCCTTGGTTTCCGAGAATATTGCTCGGTCATTGGAAGCAGAAAGCATAACTTTGCAACCTTTTGAATTCGTTAAGTTTCATTGTAATTTCTATTTTATAATTAATACCTACCCTAGCTTTTCTATCTTTCTTATGTCTTCTTTGCTCGCTCTTACTCCGCTACCTTGAGCTTGCCCCCGATAGCGCTCTCTGTTCACAGTCATAGAAGTACCCGTTCTTATAAAAATAACTCCTTTAAGACAATAAGAAAAACTGAAATTGAAAAAAAACTATTGAATGGCTTGTCTTTCCTTTAAAGAGAAAGATAACCTGATTTTTCGAGTTTCGCCGAGGTAATAATTGCTCCTCACAAGTTTCTAACCTTCGTCTTTTATTTGTTCTTTTATTAGAGTTTAGCCTTTAAAGCCCTCGAGTCGATTACCTTGTCGTTCGTTTTTAGTCTGCGGTGCTGTAAAATGTCTTATGAAACTTCCCGAAGTCATTTTAAGTGCCAATATAATCAATACGCCTACATAAGCGGATCTAACTCTCGTCGGATGTTTTCGAGTGTTCGTGTCATAACCCAAGAGTCTTGGGAGAGTCCGATCGATGGGCTCTAACAATGAAAATAGGCTCAACGGGCTCTCTTCACCCTGCATAGAGCTTCGCGTACTCTTTGAAATATAAACATCTATTATCATGAATTTTCAGTGGCTACGAAAGTAATGCCCGATCCCTGGCCTTAGGGATTGATCTGATCCGGTCAATCCTTCAATGCGACCCTCGAAATGAGGTGAAATTTTATTTATAGGAGCTCGCATGGTAAATAAACTCAATTGTATGGAATGATCTTGAATTCCGCACTGAGGGAAATTGATAATTTGATTGTTTTTGTCTTATAGCCACTTTTCTGAGTTAGAGTACCGGTAAAGTCTGTCTCAAGTCCTAGGGTGCTTTCAATTCGGATCTCTATATTTAACTGGGTCATCTGAAATATTTTTTGGACGAAATCTGTCCGAAATGTATGGGAAACGTCTTTGGGAATAGTGTGTTGCAATGATAGATGTTCTCGTTGGAGTGAGATTCCTTTTAGTTCCTCGTATTCATATGCTTTGTATGTTGGTTGCCTTTACTTCTGAAAATGTTTCAAATACAATGCTTCTTAAACAGTTAGAACGAAGGGTAGTGAGACTACAATTTTCATGAGTGTTTTGAAATGAAACTTCCCGGAAATAACATGAATTCCCGTCGCACTTCCTTCATTGATGATGGAGTGAACGTCCGCCGTATCGATATCGATAAAAGAATATTGTAAGTATAATGAAGTTTGAATTTATTTATATTAAACTTATAATTAATTTTCTGTAACCTTCAATTTTTTATGCTTCTGTGACTTATAAATCGTATTAACACTATAAGCCTTCTTCCGCCTTTTGGTGCCTCAACTTTCCATATACGTAGTTATCCTGAAAGCCTATGTATTTGATTATGACGCGTGGCCCAAGCAATATTTTCATAGAGACCTAACGAGATATTAAGTTCCTCTGTGGAGATATTATTGAGCTTTGAAAAACAATACCCAGTATGCAGTAGTAGGGCTAACGAGAAAGCGCCCAGATCAATTCCTTCGTAATTATGGTTTTCTAATCCACTACCCATGTCTTTGGTAAATAAGTAAAAGCTTTATGCTAGTGTTTTTGGCTTAATGGTGATGTTGAAAACTAATTGGTAATAACAGCGAATAAATAACTACCTGATTAAACAACAGTCGCTTTTCAGTTAAAATTGGTAGTTGGTTGACTTAGACGAGTGGTTATGAGATGACTGCGTTTATTATACAATATTAATGAATTTTGCTTTATCTTTTTGTTGATTAAATAATTATAACTCATTTCCTTATCATGACGCCAAACAGGGGTTGAAGGAGATGTGTTGGCTCTACATTCGACAAATGGGTGAATGTATAGAGACGAAGCTCCAACCCAGGGTAACATGTTCATCCGTCAGCCTGGGTTGTGCCACAAACGCCCAGTATGGTACATAAATTATCCATAATAATTTTCACGTAAAAATAAATCCCTCTCCTGGTAGAAAATCATTAAAGTCCTACACTTTTTCTTGTCGAAGATGTTCTAAGAGTAACTTCGGATTTTTTTTGAAACCGGAGCATTATTCCGTGTTCAGTAGGAATGAATGGTAATAATATTTATGACTGTTCATAGTCGTCATTGTCTTGTGCATAATCTATCTCTTTTTCGGTTCATTCCGACTCGGGTGAAATATTCAGGTAATAAAGATATTGCGGTCACAAATGCAAAATTCGACTGGAACAGTCTATTTCTACTATTCTGAATTTTTTTCAAATTTAGAATTTCCCTCGCTGTAAATAATGATAAGGAAGCAATCAATCTGAGGCAGTAGTACTAGTTGGTTCCCGAATCGTAAATATACCAGGTTGTAATCTCCGTATCTAGATTAGTCGAGTGCGAATACTGATTTTGCTGCAGTTGTTGTTGATTAGAGCGATAAAACCAATCGTGCTAAGTCCCAGAGCGAAAATATTTACTGCGTGTTATAAATATACACCCTAAAATCTGCTAATCCTGGAGACAAACTTTCATTTGAATTATTTGAAATGTGTCTATTGTCTATAGAAAGTAATGTTTTATTAAGAGTGTGCATCTTAATAATGACTCTCTGTCAACTCAGTGCAATTGGCAATGCAGCTTTTATTCTTCATCAATGATATACGAATATAAGATGCTATCCTTAGTCAAACCTTGTTTCTTAGAAGAGGGTTTCGATCAGTAAAATTCAAAATACAGCCATGTGTATTTTAAAAGCTAGAATTTGCGTTCAAATAAAATTGTTTCACATTTCATTGCTAAATATAGTTTCCTAATTTAGTTTTCAATCCTAACTCTCCCCCCTTTTAGTATTATTATAAGGTAATCTACTGGTTAAGGTAGGTTTTTGGATGGACACCACAACCAAATAAATATTTTGTGACTCCTAACAAAACACAAAATCCAGCAACGTACTCTACATCAGGTCCCCCCCTTAATAACTGCAAAAATATTTCAGCTGAGATGCTCCTAAAAATAACAGAGCATATTTTCAAAGGGTAATATTATGCAGATTAGCTTATTTTCTTCGGAAATGCTCTTGTGCTTGCACACACGAACGCTTACATTGGCTACTTTTCACGAATACATTTTCTGTAGAACTATTTTGATGTATGCCATACAAATCTGTATTATTGACATCGTTAAAGAACAGTATTTAAACCATATGTGATAACATTGGAAGAAAAATATCTTCTAAAAACTACGAAGTCGTTAAGCGTGTTACGAAATTCTCGTCGCTTGTTTTCAAGGCTCGTGTGCACTGTTTCCGTTCACGTCTGTGCCAGGTAAGATATCAGCTTAAATAAGTGTCTGTGATGACTTCATGGCCGATAATTGTTTTGAGTTTCTTCATTGTTTGTTGTGCGTCGTAAAATAGCACCGTCCAGTCCCGATTTTTCTTCGTCCTAGGACGAGAGGGCATTTTAATATCATTGAAAATCCTTACTTTAAAAATTCTCAATGCATGGCAAGCCGCGTGATATCACGGGAAAAATTATTTTGTTTATACATAGGTTGCAATAATTTTGAAAATTGTGTTTCAGTTTCAAATCATTTTCAACCATTTTTTTTAAATGTCGAATAAGTGCAATTACTTGTTGTTTATAAAATGGAAACAGGATGTATGGTTATATTAAAAGAAACATTTTCTTTTGAAAACGTATTGTAATGGTTTGGTGGGCGTTTTATGTACCACTTGTGCATTCAGTTACGCCTCGGTAAAGTCAGTGGGAGTGTCATTGAGAAAGCTGCAAACACTTGAATTTTTAAATACCAATACTCGTGTATGTTGTCATCTAATGGTACCCGTTCTTACTTGATACTGATCCAATTTTCAGTCATCTTTATTTAATGTTTAACATTACTGAATATCCTCTCCATATTCATGCTCAAGCCGGTTCCGTTTATTATTGCAAAATGCATAGAATTCATTAATGGGGATCCTTTTCATAAGCGGAAAACGTATTACATCTCCTGCATATCAGGAGACTCAAAAGGCAGGACGCCAGAGCGAATGTATTAAAGATGCTTCATAAGTATGTACAAATGTGGCGTTTGGTAGACGACGTCGAGGAAATGATCGAAGTTCCACAATTCTTCGGGCAGGTCGGGTAATAATGACAGAATTAAGGTGATCCTTTATCGAACAGATTATATCAAGGGATTCGAGTTTCCCTCGCACATTTCACGATCGCTACATTGCGCATTGTCTTAATCCCATTTCGTATGGCCGACGTCCGTACTCACTCCGTCACTTGCCCCTGCGGCCGCTTATTATTTAGATATAGACTTTTTGCTGATTTTCATTTTAGTGTAAAACTCTGATAATGCACTAGAGAACGGACTTTATTTGTGCTGGGATTTTTTTCAAGCGTTAATGCTATAAAATTCGGGATTCAGATTTTTTGGCGTCCTTATAATTGAGAAGAGTCTGCTTTGGATATATGTCACTCCCTTCATAGTTAACTCCAGGTCGTGTAACAAGATGTGGACCTTTTCTTGAATGACCTCTAATTAACTTGTCATTCCTTAATAGTACCCGCAATAATGAGAACGTCAGCTGCGAGAAAGAGCTGGCTGTGTCTCTTGTAACATATGCTGAAAATGTAAATAATTCGGATTTATATCAGATAATTAGTTAAGGTTCTTTGTTAAATGGTGGGAAAGGGTCCAGAGACTCGAGCTGAATGTTCCCAAGTTCATATCCGTGTAGACTCTCGGTTAAACTCGGTCTGGACGTGGCAGCTTTTTCATTTAGGAATTCATTGGCGGAATTGGTTGTAACTGACCTTGGTATTCTACGTGACGTAAGGTATGGCATGAATGGTCTATACTTTCATATATTAAATTTCGGGTTGATGAGCTTGTTTTCCGGAGATGTGACGTATGGTAAGTTGCTGTATTGCTTTCAACCCGTCTAATTATATAGGAACTTAGAGAAATTATAGAGTGAAGATATTCTTGAAATGTATTTCCATTGCACAGTGTCTTGGTTATTCACCCAAGACTACCAGGGCAGTGTAAGTACGCTAGAGAGATGGCCCTGATAATATTGTTCTTGTTATTACAGTTAGCTATGGCGAAAAAGTGGAATAATAAAATCCAATTTCGATGGATATAATGTGATATATAGCCAGCGGATGTTCTTAAAAGGGCCGTGAGGTGTATTTTGGATCCAAGGATGGTGTAAATTCACTATTGAGAGTATTAAATGCCGGAGTCAGGATTGATCCTTAGCTAAGTTATTGATTACAAGGGTGTTTGTTGTGCAGTAATTTTAGATTTGCTTTGAAATTTAAGCCGTGAAAGAGGTAGTGGTGAGATATTTTGGCGTAGAGCATTCCGTTTTACGCTTTTTACCCATAGATTTTCCTGTTTAAACATTCAAACATAATGCTAGTAAATGCGTACTCAAAGGAAATCAAACGTTGATAGCGGCGTGATGACGAGAAATTTAAAAGATGAAAGGAACGTAATCTTACGGACCGGAAATATCTTGCGTATATTTAGCAAGAAAGTGTCTTGGCATTACTTGTTACTTCATTATTTAATTAACCTGTTTTGTTGCAGGTTGTTAATACATTTATAATGGCTTAGTATAGTGTGCTCAATGAAAAAAATCCATGCAAAAGGGCCAGGCAAATGTTCCTCGAGTTGAAGTTACTGTTTACATAGTCTCTTCATACAAATATATCAATTAGTTTTTCTATCCAGGCCCTCGAAAATCTCAGTGCTGCATGAATTAGTGAAAGTGTATCAATATGATCTTTATTGGAATTTAATAGAGCAAGCTGTACATCATTAAATATCGCGAAATAGAACGTGAAGGCCAATGGAAAGGGCTTTTCCTGCTGAGAAATTGGGTGTAGCGTTTTTATTAATTTTAATTCGTTTCATCGCAGTTGATCGACCAAACACCAAGGCCTTAGGCAGTAATTCACAATAAAATGGCAATTAATAGCCTCCTAATGGTAGACTCCTTATTGATTGGTTAGAAAAGGGCCGCGACCAAGTGGCTTATGGATTGCATTCTTCTCTCAATATAAAATCTAATTTGTGGAATGGAACCCCTTTTTTCTTCTGTGTCGCTCCTGACATAAGTGATTGATTCACTTAGCAACTACTGGAAACCCTTGAATTCTTCATCTAGCATATTCGCTTAGTAGAATTATTTATTTTATAAACCAGTAGTTCCATGAATTGGTATCTTTGCCCTTGAACAGTAGAGTTCTTAGTAATTCTTTCCATTGATTATACTGCATTCCAGGCTTTCATTGTGTGACGATTGGGTATATATAGATAGAGCAGTTGACGGCATATAAGCGGATTACCTTATATCAACCCCATTCCCATTGTCTGCGGTGATTCAATTTTGGATTTCGCAGTGTGCGAGTTTTTAGATTACTAGGAATTGGGTTTTAAGAGGCCATGAGCGATTACTACTTCGAAGGCCTTTTTTCGGCATTAGAATGTGTCTTTTACTTTAAAATTACTTATTTTTCATTCACGTCATGTTGCCATAGATTTGAAAATCTTCAGTTCGGGACGTTGTTTTTGATTTTGTTAATTTATCGTCATAGCTTCTTCGGGTAGAAATACTTCGCTAATATCGGTAGCCGAGCGTGGGAATCGGAAGTCCTTTTTTTTCGACCTTCCAATTTATCTGAATGCCTGCCGCCGAACACGTTATGGGATTCGCCCTTTCGGTATCATTCGTCATCCCTTCTCACGTCTCCACCCACACTTCTTCTTGGCTCCAATTTTCCGCGACTGCTGGAGGAGATGCTGGAGAGAGAGTTCATGGCCCGATATTTCCGTCTTCCGTCGTACAGTGGGCGTGTGTAGAGTAAGAGGTGGAAGCGGCGGGGGTGGTTACGCGAGAATGAGTGAGTGGTAAGGGGTCGGCTCTTTAGTGGAAGGCAACGGTGGCTATTCCTGGGAATGTGACGAAAGGGGCTTGGAATGTTGGCACCACTGCATCCGGAGTAGCCAACGGAAAGAGATGAAGCGTTAGGACCTAGGTCCGCCGTGAGCGAGCATCCACGAAATTGAGAACGTAATCCAATCAAGTTGGACCAGTAATATTTTTTTCAATTGTGTCATGGAGAAGAATGCGCAATGTTAGTATTTTTACACCTTGTGACTGTTCTACTCCGGCGGCATTTATTATTGGTCATTGGGCTATCTTCCGGATAAAAGGTCTGAGATGATGATTCACCAGTTCTTCTGCCCATGTGTTGTTTAATTTATCCCATCCCTTGGCTTGGAAATGTTTCAGAATTAGTTTGGAAGTGGACATAAGTATTAAATTCTCTTTCAGTGCCGAACGCTGATTTTCGTGGCTGCTCTTCTTTGGAACAACTTTTTTATATTCATCACCATCCTCCGAAACTGTATATTTTTTTAATCCCCGTGTTTGGGTGTCTGGATTAGGAAACCTAAAAGGGAATGCCTCGCTTAAAATAGTCTATAGCTAAATCGAGGGTATTATTAACTATACGTGATTATTGATTGAGAGTAAAATTTAAGTTAACTCAATAGTGTGAGTCTCAAAGACGTTTGTGTCACATATATCAGCTCACAGTTACGTCTGTTGAATTTAGCCCGTTACTGTTACATAATTAATGTACGAAAGGAGTTGGTCTGTAGTATTGCAAGTCGTGAATGCGTAAAAGAATTCTGGTTAATAATTGCCAATATTTGAATGGAAACTGCGAGGCGCAATTCACTTGGTGAAACTTAAAATATTAAGAATGGATGATGTTTTTAAAAATGTCTTTTGCAACTTTTGGGGTTTAAACTATGTACTACTCGTGGGGTCATCCCAGTTCTTTACTTCCGAGTGATGTCGCTATTAGAAGAAAGAGAATTTTTCCGTGTTTTATTTATTACACTCAATTACTGGTCGGGATATGTCGTTTGTCTGTTTTTATTTGAAGATTGAATAGACTCATGTCTTACTTCGATGATATCCGAACACCACCGAACATTAAGATGGCTATTAATAAAGTGCGTAATTTGCTGTGACTGAGTGACGAAGTTAAGCCAGAACATGCAATTTATTAGTGTGGAAATTCCATTTGTTGACCCGGATACCGAACCGTATATTTTCACTAAGGTCTAGATATGCTGTCTCCTATTTCTCAAAGATATTTCGAGCAGAAGGGAAAGTTGCTGATTAATATTGTTTATCTAATTGAAGTTACTATTCTCTGAAGGCTTCCGCGATAACTTGAAAACTCCAAAGGTTATCGCGTTCATTCCATGTTTGTAGATCCCATCTCACTGGACGGTAGTTACGAGGAAATTCCATTTGGTATCAACAGGTCTAGTTTAATTTTTATTTATTTACTTAATTAAAATCATGTATACTAACGTTGATTCGGAGAGTTGACCGATAAAATGCAATTGAAGTAAACCTTAATCCAAGGAGAAATAAGACAATGAAGGTAAAATTATGAACATTACTCGGTAGCAAACTTCGATGGAGACCATCTTCAAGGTAATTTCACCTAAGGCAACAGTTTGGGTAATTGTAACCTAAAATATGGACCAAATAATTCATGATAATATCCAGACGTTTTTTACTTCTCATTATTTAGACTCGCTTTTTGAAAATTTGTTCGTGTAAACGTTTTCCCTTTTCTTTTTATCTATTTATTTTTCGTGATCACAATCATATTTATTCAATTTTTAATTTACTTGGCCACATTACATCGTCGTAATTGGTTACTCACGTCATCACATATATTTACTTCGCCAGTTAATACACATCGTTGGGTTTTGTGTGGGCTCTCCGTTGCAAGAGAAAGTATTGTTCGAAGTTGTTTTCGTTAGGCTTGTATTTATTGTATGCAATACAAAGTTCCTGTTCTGACCAGGCTGTATTTTAGGAGAGACACACGAGCTAAATATAGTTGATGTTTATAATACATTACCTCCAGTACATTAATTTATAACTGCTTAAAATCAATATCAAAACATTTCTACTGATACTCGGAACATATACTACCTTGATCAAAAATTTCCCGGAATTTATTCAGAAAATTAAAAATACAAGTTTATTCATCTAAATCTATATTGTCCCCTTCAAAGTAATCCCCATCGACTGCAACACACTTATGCCAGCGCTTGATCCAATCCTCGAAACATTTTTTATATTCGGTTTTCGGTATGTCCATCAGTGCTTCCTGCGATTTTTCCATTACTTCCTCTCGGCTGCTAAAACGCGTTCCCCGTAATGGTTTTTTAACTCGATTGAACAGAAAGAAGTCACAGGGAGCCAAATCAGGTGAATTCGGTGGCTGTTGGATGGTATTTGTTGCATTTTTCGTCAAAAAATTACGAATAATGATAGCACTGTGCGACGGTGCATTATCATGGTGCAAAATCCACGAGTTTTCTGCCCACATTTCTGGTTTCTTTCGGCGAATTGCTTCACGCAAACGTCTCATAACGCCCAAATAATACTCTTTGTTTACTGTCTGGCCTTCTGGCAAAAATTCATGATGCACTACACCGTTGTAATCCATGAAAACCGTCAGCATTGCCTTCTTTTTTGACTGAAAACGACGTGGGTTTTTTGGTCTCGGCTCATTTGGTGAACGCCATTCACTTGCCTGATGTCTGGATTGCGTGTCGTACTCATAAACCCACGTCTCGTCTCCAGTAATGATCCTTTTGATGAATGTGGGATCGGATTCAGCCTCGCAAATCATGTCTTTTGCGACGTCAACACGGTCTCTTTTTTGCATGAAATTGAGGTCTTTTGGCACCAACTTTGCTGCTACACGACGGAAACCCAAATCATTAACCACAATGTCTTGGGCGGATCCATAGGCAATGTTCAAGTCCTCCGCTATTTCTCTGATGGTTAATTTGCGGTTATTGACCAACATTTCTTTTACTTTATCAATTTTTTCACCGACTTTCGATGTCGATGGTCTGCCACTGCGTTCATCATCTTCGATTGACTCACGACCACTTCTGAACCGCTCGTGCCACTGGTAAACGACCGTGTTTTTTAGAGAATCGTTGCCGAAACACTTTTCCAACATTTCCAACGTCCGTGCGCCACTAAATCCGTTTTTTACGCAAAATTTAATACAAGTTCGTTGTTGCAAATTTAAATCCATTTCTGAAATTGTAAAAAATCGCCAACACACACAGAGATAGATGTACTCTTGGCTACGTAACTTTTGCAAATGTCAAGTTATGACACTAAGATTTAAAGGGAATATCAACAACAGATGTACCAATTTAACAAAAAAACAGAACTCAAATCGGAACGATGGGAGCGCCACACGGTGGTTATTCCGGGAACTTTTTGATCAAGGTAGTAAATTAATCCAAACTGTTTTGTTCTTCATGATCGTGTACGTGTCAATATTTAAAATTCATTGAGAAGGGAAACTTTGGTGTAATCACCAAAATTCTCAAGTTTCCTGTAGATTATTTTTAAATCTTATCATTTTATTATTATTATGTTGAAAGTAATCCGAAAACTTGGTGATGATTAAGATGTAATTGTGATAATTGATGTGGATTTGAAGTTTTTACTTTTACCAAGACAAGATTTTAACATCAATTAGCTGAATCGTATCTTTCCGGTGTGTTAAATTAGGTATTTACCGTAAATGTTGTTTAATTTCAAGCAAAATTATTTCACACCAAGCTTTGTGTTTTCTTATTTCAGTTTTTCTGCAGACCGGTTGTGGTTACATGCATATCTGAAATCAGGCATCATGGAATCGTACAAATTGGTTCAGAGGATGCAAGTAGAGTGGCCGAAAAATTTTGCGCGTGAAATACTGAGGAAAATTTCGAGTTTAGAAATTATAATGTACTCCTACTTTCAATTGTAGAGTAACTAATATTAATCGTCGTATTGTGCCCATATGAATCGATATTTACTCCAAAATAGAAATTTTAGCTGTTTTATTTTTAATTTTTAGGAATGTGCGAACATCGCCTCATTGGACAATTATTTTCCGTCGACGGAGTGTTCCCTTCACACTTTTCTTTCTGGATTTGATGTGGCTATAATATAGCTCACTAATTTAGGATTAGTACTATTACTACGTCTACGTAAATTGTGATATTGCATTGTTTAAGTAATGGGGAATGCTGTGGACAGGTAATCGAAATCATATAATTTAACATAATATAATTACATGTAATAGGGAAATTGATGCATTCGTTAGAAAAGCATTGCATTTATAACTTCGCAAAATACTTAAAAAATATTTAACGATATTCTATAATCTATTCTAAAAAAGACTTCGAAGTGAAGCCTGAAACAGTAGAAGATATTCTTAGTAGAAACAGTAGAAGATACTAATATGAATGTCTTAGTTCCCCTACTTATGTAAGATTCATTGCGTGTATGTTGTAATTCTTGATAATGCTCAAAAGAGGGAGGAAATAGTTTTTGGCTCTCTGAACCGCCAACATTTTGGCTCCAAGCCGTAGATTTACTGCTCTATGCTTTGTATTTTTAGCCCAGAAGGGGGCGTAGAGTAAATTCAATCTCGTGCACTCCAGCAGTTATTTAATGTCCGTGCAAATGGTGGGCGGAGAAGGATGACCTGAGCTTACACGCTTGCGGACATAATTTGACACCTGATAATCGCCGAGTTTAAAGGGCCTTGGCCCTAGGGAATTTCCGAATATGGAACTAATTTTCATAACTTAACTAATTATTGGCGATCATATTTCTAAGTTCAAACAATGCTCTCTAGAAGATAGTTAAATGAAATCCGTTTCCCTTTTCGTAGAGAAGTTCCGTAACAGTAACTTCATTTACTAATTGGCTGGAAAACAACGGAAAATTCAACGGAATAAAGATATGAATGGATCCCAACTCTTGAAGAGCTCTCAGCCCTTGTCTCCCACGCTCAGCAAATTCTGTCTTTCGAGTGTAAAAGTTTCATATGACGGGTCTCTTATTATATCCTCTTGGCCAATCTTTTGTAAGTCGAATGTAGTCACGAAATCAGCCAAGAGAATTCAGATTGCCGAAATTATTGTAGCAATGCCATCCTTCTTGAGGAAGCGGGTCAACGTCGCAAATGCCAGGGTCCTCGTTAAAAAGCGGAACAGTGGTTTATGTCTTCCCATTGATCTATTGGATGTTTATGACTCATCAAGGAGAATATAGTGGCCTGTAACCGGAGAAAGGAGTATCCTTGTCAAATGCGTGAGCCCTTAATTGGTGACGAATATCGATTCAACCATCATGTGCGAACTACGAAGATTGCATAGATTGGTTTTCCCGCGTATTAATAACATTATTTAGTGCCATTGAATTTGCAATTGCTATTGAATCATTATCGATACTTCGAATACTATGATATAACTAGTTATTGGTGGATGCCTTAAAAGTTTTAGATTGTAAATTTGTGTGTTCGGTGATGCTTCACTCTATCTCAGGGAAAAGTACGAATTTAATAGATTTTGTTTTTATTGTATTCAAAAGAAAGTAAAGAAATAATAAATAGGAAAGTGTATTTTCAAGCATGATTACCTAGATTATTCTTTGCTAAATGCGGGGGAGTGTAGGCGTTTGCCCCGTTTGTGATTCGAAGATAATTTGTTTTGCATTTCATGATTCTTATAAGCTACTCCGTTGTCAATCATTCTGATTTTTCGGCTCTCTAACCCACCCCCACCCCATCACGCACTAGTCCTCACACTCCCACTTCCTTATCTACATCAACTTCTCCCGTCTTTTAGTTGTCTCCCTCGAGCCGTCTCCATCGTGCGCTCTCCTCCTTTCCCAAACCCCCGCCCGTTTCTTCCGCAGACATTTCGTGGCGGTACCCCTCCTCCCCACCTATCCTTTCCCCTTCCCCTCCCACTCTCAGCATGTGGGGGTTCGTAGGCTTATAAATAACGGCCGGATCTATTTCTTCCCTCGCCCTTAGTCCCTTCACCCCATCCTCTCGTCCACCCCCTCCTCCTTAATTCCTCTCCCATTCCCTCGTTCGGGGATACTCCTGCTCCGAATTTAGCTGACCGTGTCAATGGGGTACGGGGTAGGGGCTAGTTGCTGGAGATACTAGGGGAGACGCGAAGTGAGGAGGGAAGTGGAGGCGAGGGAGAGGAGGCGATGGAGGAGGGAGGCGGTAGGGTGGGCGTGAGCGGCGGGGGAGAAGGACCCAGAGCAAAACCGAGCTTGAGGACGATAATAACGTTCCCTCGCCGGGGTCCTCTCCCTCTTCCTCTCTTTCTCCCCCACACCCTTTCGTCTCCTCTCCCCGGTCCCCCTTTTCCTCTCTTCCTGCTCGACTGAAACCGTTCCCAATCAATCGGCAGTCGAGTAAAGGTTTTGGTGTTCGAGTCGTTTTAAAATTTTGACACAATATTCAAATCCAGAGTCGGTCACGGCTTACGATATTGGTGTACGGGATCATATTTGATTGGGAATTTGGCGAAAGAAGGATATAGCGTTCGAGAATACGAGAGGAAATTGTTATTTCTGCAGGAAAGTTTTCACTAGTTCGAATTTCTGGAGAAAATATTCGCCCTTCGTCTAACCTACCCGCTCACGGATAAGTTACCTTAAAAAATGTCACCATTGTTTCTTCTGATTGAATGATCGAGAGTGAGAGTATATGGTTGGAATTATGCATCGGACGGATGGACACCTAGCCTTCAAGGAATATAGTTTGACCCTTTCCGTTTAGTTTACTGTTTTTTTTGTGGTACATTTGCTAATAGGAGCATAGAAAGTTTCAGTGAGTGATGAATCAAAGCAGCCTTTTGGGCGGTGGAACTTTAGTCATGTTCCTATTCATACTACCACTAGTAATTAATTAATTTCACGTAGAAAGAAAGTATCTACCCCCCCCCCCCCATGGTGTTTGATATCAGTGGTAACTCACGGGCAACGTCCTCTTATTAGAATAACAAAACTGAGACTTACGAGGTTTGTGTGTGTCCTTATCGCTATCTAACCGCATCCGGGTAGTTGCGCCGCCGTTGAGGGAGCGTGAATGGCTGTAAACTTAATGACTCTAATGGCGGTGTAGTATAATAGCGAATGAATTATAAATTTGGGTAAATCTTTCAGCGATAGTTTTTGAGAAAAGCGAGCCCAAATAAAAGGATCGAAATTCTAAGGAACTATTCAGTGGAACGATACTGGTTGAAGGAACAAACTTTGGAACGAAAGTGGAACTGGAACGAAAGTGGAACAAACACGAACTGTTCGGTATTGGGTTCACGCCAGAAAGTTTCGTTCTGACTGCACTGATGCTGTTCCAAAATTCGTTTCACTCGTCGTCATTACACAGTACAGTAAATATTAGAAAATTATTTAAATAAATGTGCACACCCATTTGTTCCTTCTTGTCATTTGCAATTTTTTCGCCTCTAGAGAAATTAACGTTGGACGAAATGTGATTTTTCAGCGCAAAATGTGATAATGGACGTTACATGTTATAAAAAGGTAAATACATCGTATGCTCATTTGCTGATGAAATGTAAAATAGAATTACGATATGTATGAATCTATTTAGGATCACCCCGAAGGTGGCGAAACGTATAGTTGGTAACTGTACGTTGTGATTTCGTTAGTGGTGGCTCAAAATTGAGAGACAATAATTGTTATTATTGAACTAGTGTTGTCCTGATTAACAAAAGGCATAAAAAGGAATATATTTTGAACAATTAATAGCACATCCTATATTTTTCGTCTGTTTTGAAATAAGTTAATTCGAAAAACTTAGTAGTGGATTATGTGCATGTATTTGGGCTTGTAGCATCCCATTTCAGGAGGGAAATAAATACTTAAACATTTTCACGGATGATTCTCTATGAAAAGCTAGTATAATCATCTCTCCAGTGATTTTATAGAAGTGTTTCTGGAACGAAATCCCATGAACTGAGAGTCTCGTCAGAAGCAAACTTGAAAATGAACTCACTCGACAAAATATCAGTTCTGGAAAATTGCGTCTCAAACCTTCGCTACGGAATAAAAATTACAAGAATAGCCTGCCTCGCGAAACTCTTTTCGTTCTGGTTACGTGTAACCTACCACATTGCGGGTATGCTTCATTTACTAGCTGTGGCATATACTTAATTTTTTAATGAAATTTTTAGAATATTATCGTCATAAGTACCTTCATGTATGTTCGTCAACGTTGGCATGTATATTTGCATGAAAATGTGATTTGCGACAAAGTCTTCACGATTTAAATTATAATTCCTATGAATCTTCTCGTCTCAGTTCTCATTTTCAAATTGAATGTTCCTTTTGTTTAGTGGACAATGGAAACCAAATGATTTGCTTTGTCTGCAGTTGCAGCAGTAGTATTGAATTGGTTTTTAAGGTCCTCTTGACATTCGAGGTAATACCGTATCGTAAGAATTAACCCCGGAGAGATCCGCTTCTTGAGAAAAAATTACCTATGATTAAGGTAAGATTAGGACCCGAAGCCGTAGAATTAATTGGCGGTCTGATTTATTAATTTTGTAAGTCAAATTCTTTTTGTTGGTTAATTACTTGCAAGTATATGCAGTTAGACATTTCGGATAAAAAAGTAAATGCTCTCCAATGGACATAACTTCTTAATTGCATAATTGACGATGTTAGCGAAGAAGGGCCTAGAAGGTATCGTGTTTATTAATTTGACAACATTCTAGGACCAATTTTTTATTTTCTGGCCGTGTATGGACACTTATTAAATTGAATGATATTTTTGTACATTTCCACAATTAATGAGTTTGCACAGCAACACATAAGCGTGAAGGATAAACGCCTTTTCCCTCTGAGTATGCAAAATTAACCTCTTTTTCCACTGCTGCAATAATGAAAACAGGCTGGCTTTGAGGGAAACGAATATTTACTCTGGTTTGGAAATGTCAGAAGTAGGCCTTCACTTTCTCGCTTATTAATATAATGAGCCTTAAATGTGATGAGTATGAATGCTGCTATTAATTGCATTGGTACGTCCGAACGTTAAGGGCCCATCCTGGATGCAATTCACCTCTAGAACTGATCTGGAGATACACCCTATGAAATTCAAAGGAATAACAGATTATTGTATAATTTAAGTTCCCATTTCAAAGAGACCTACTTAAACCGATAAAAACGCAGGACGGAACATCCTCCGAAGAACCGCTTCTTCGGATCTGTTGTGAAACTGGGTCAAAAGTTATACGCGGAATGGATTCATGAGTTATCGTCATACTTAGTGAGATGTAGAACCAAATGTGGTGACATTGCTATAAACGTGCTATGTTATACTGTACCTTTTCTTTAATCATTATTTAGGACACCTCATTGGTATTTCAGGGACCTCATTTAAATTAGTTATTGATGATTTTACGAGACATTGACTGAAAATATCTCTGATTATATTTTCCTTGGCACAGTTTTCGAAATATTAAAGTTATCAGAAAATCATATTTGATTATATTGTGATTAGTGCATTTATATTTTTTCGTTTGATATATCACTGTTTATGAAAATAATGCAAGAGTAAGGCAATGTGATGCTTATCGAGTTTTGACAAATTCCAGCAGTTTGAATTAGAAGTGAACTATTTAATCCGCTTCAGAAATATCCTTGCAAGCTCTTGTAATTTTTTATTCTTATTTACTGGTAATTTAGAAAATTTTACATCTCCCTCCTGTCTAATTTGTGGAGGTGGTATAATTCTCGAACATGTTTCCCTTGAGATGTGCACTGTACGCTGAGTATTCAACTTATGAAGTTCATTGGGCACATCTGCGAAATCCCTGTGGTAGGATTAGCTTCCGCTGACTTATAAAATCGAGGTTGCGTTAAGAATATTAAGAAGACTGACTTCGGTGTGGGAGGACACCCGTAAAGTTTGGGATAATTCCAAAATATGTTGAAAATAATGTTGAATATTTCGTGAAAATAAGGATATCCAGGTTTCTGGAGAACATCACATTCCCATGTATTGGAATATTGTAATTATATATCAACTTAGAATGGTTTTTAGCACATATTCAATTTAAATTAACCTCACGAAAAAGACCATGCGATATCGATTGTGAAGATCACGAGAAAGTGCTGTGTGATGCAAAGTTTGCATGTACAATATTTAATTTTAAATTTCGACTCTCGATAAAGCAGTATTGAGTATAAGTAAAAAGAGAATGTCGAACCATATCAATGCTATTGGTATTGTCATTATCGTATGTCCATACGATAATGGCAATACCATCATAAAACCAATCTTCGTGTTGATTAGTGTGTGTAATACCCTACGGAAAATCTAAGGTCAGCAACGCAACAAATTAATGTTGGTACAATTTCTATATGCGCGAAATCTTAAACAACCGCTAGTCCCTGAGCAATGCTTGTCTCGAAATACACTGGTTATGATGAACTCAGTAGTACACTCTATCCTTATACTACGTGGTGTCGATACTAAAAGTGGTTTTCGAGCCCATGCTCTCCAAGATAACCGACAAATACGTTAATATTCGATGGAACTTAGTCGGAAATTGATCATTGCCCGAACTGTTAAAATTATAGGTTTCAGTCTCTTTGCGTCGCATTTACTGCGTTCAGGCTACACTAAAAGCTTACATATCGTTAGAGATCTATCTGTTAGCACTATTGCTTCTTTGCATTCTAATTCCAAAGCAATACCCTGTTTTCTGGCCAGTGAATTAAGCTATCGTGTTGAAAATTTCTTGGTGCTAATCCATCTTACTTGTATATTGGATAACTTTTTCGACTAAATATTCCAGTCTGACATAGATTAACTGCATTCAGATGGAATTTTTATCCCATTATATCTAGTGTTTTTACAGGGACTCAGTCAGGATTATGCTCGTCGTTGCGTTTTCCAGCGTACATGCTTTCGTAAATGGCCTGTGCTTACGGCAGGATCGAATCGGAAATTTGTCGGCCTCGCGCTTTATCTGCACGATTACATCACATTGCGGAGATATTTTGATTTTATACTGCTGGCACCCTCCCGTTGTTTAGTTCACCGGCGAAGGACCGGAAAGAGGTATGCACTTTTCCTGGCTTCCATTGATAGCTACCCAATCCAACCACGTACGCACCTCAAGCGCAATCCTGGCCGTTTGACATTATCGTCCAGCGACATTGGGTAAATGCAATCTGGAAAGTTTTTCCTCTCGAATTACGGTTGGCTCGTTCGCTCCGATGACGAACTTCGTTTTTCGCGTGGAATGTAGGATTTTTGGGAGGTTAAAATCTGGGCCAGGCAATCACAAAAGGTCGGAGGGAACGGGGAGTCGAGTCCTTCCTTTCTCATGCCAGTCGTGGAACTATACGTATCTTGACGGTGGATCTTTTTCTCTCGCTGCCACTCTTCCGTTTTCCGTTCTTTTCCCCCCTCTCCCTTATCCAGTTCTTCGTGTCTCTCCTCGTTCTCCTCTCTCCGTGAACTCTTATAAGTCTCATAAGTTTTCCTTCCGACTGAAGGCCTCTCTCGCGCCATGTAGAAAGGGAGTAGGCTGGGGGCTGGTAGGTCGTGAGAGACGGTCATGCCTCCACCCATCTCACGTCCATTGAGAAAGCCGACGCTTTCTTCCCAGTCCACCCTCCGCCCGCTCCTCTCCTCTCTCCAATCCGTTTCCTTCCTTTCTTCTCCCCACGCGCTCCCATTTTCCATCTTCTCCCATTCTCTCTCCGCCCAGTTTGATGTGTTTGATACCTTTACCGTTGTTTCGATTGTTTCCTTAGCTCTTCGCCCACCTCTCATTAGGGCAGTGATGTTTCCACATTGGATGTTTGTTGCGACCTTGGATCTATTTCTCAAGGCTACTAGTCTTGTAGATGGATCATATAGACAGAGTGATGAACTATTGTTGGCCTCGGAAATTCCGTAGCTTGGGTAAATTCCGCTTGTGCTATATGATAAGTATATCACACAAGAATGTAGTCCCGTTCGCTATTTATTTGCTTTTCGGGGAAGCTTTTGGAAAAATTATTCTTTTGCCCAGATTGCTGGTTTAATTAGTTTTTTCTGTTGATGACAGTCAATATACATATTATTTTAGGTGTGCAGTTTTATTACAAGATAATTAATTGTAATGTATCATTTTTATATCTATAATAATAATATGTCCCTCTTGTTTAAAATCTGTTCTTTTGCGTAACGATCATGTTTCACATCGTATGCTGTGTCGCTCATGCAAGAGGGAACATTTTGTCCGTACAAAGCATCTCAGTATTTAACAGAGGTCGGTAGTGGTAGTGTAACTGATGAGTGAGCTTCCTCAGGGGTCAGTTAGGAATGTAAGCGTCGATCTCCGTCTCATTAGTTAGTTATTGAATCGCCAACTAACTTACAGCTATTATCGGTAAATCTAAGATCATATTTCAGAGAAAATTTAGCAAAATTAGTTATTACTCTATAGTTTTCAATGCAAAGCAGTAATCCGAATCTCTCAATGCATCGAGACTGATGCAGTTGTCGCTGTATCACTCGAAAGTTGAGATAAAAAAAATGAGAATTAGCATTCAGCTAGAAATGATAAAGTGAAACTTCTTACCATGTGAATTTCATACGTGATTTGATGAAGAGTTGATTTCCGCGGAATCCTTCATAATGAGTTTTATGACTATATCACTCCGCAGAAAATGTTAGATGCATGTTTGAATAAAAATGTCAATAATATTTCAAATTCAATGTTCTCGTACAATTGTTTAAATAAAAAGATAGCATTCAAAACGACCGTATCGTCTTAAATCATTTAAGAAAAATATTTTAACTTAATCGTTTTTCTTCTTGCAAGCTCAGTTTTACGGCTTAATAGGATGGTTGTAGCGTATCAGTTGTAATAAAAGGAATTGTGCGGTACAAAAACTTTACAGGCGACGTCATCTCAAAATTCAGCATCCATTTTGTCCAGACTTTCCCCTAATATTATAGTAATCGAGAACGTAAAGATGCAATGGTTAATTATTTCGCGTTCTACTAATATTTATGTCGTGTAGCACTAGCTACGCTAGGTAATGGGCTACAAAAAGAACGCCGAAAGTTGTCGTTTTTTATGAATATATTAATTATAATTTTTTGAATAGTCAAATGAATGTAAATAGTAAAGTATTTGCATTAATTTCACGGCAGTATGTCTGAAACCTTTTAAACCTCGATCTATCTTATAATAATAATCTCGCAATCCAAGAACGAAAGTGACAATGGGAAAAGTACATGGCATTACAAATGAATAAATATATATATATATTAATTAGACGCCTGAGTGGGAAATGAATCACGACCCAGCCAAAACAAACTGAATACCTAAATGTGGGTTTCGATCTATACATATAAAACGAGACCGTGAATTAGAGTGTCTTTTACTTCATTAGTGGTTTTGAGACATGAGTTTCGACTGCGATCCGACGTAAAATTATCTGTAAACCTTCCGGGGAAATAATATTGAAATAAATTATTTTTTTGTAAGTGGACCATCAATCAAAATTTGCGTTTTCAATTATGAATTTATCAAGAATTTATCCAAGCAAATATTTTCATTCTTTCAAATTACTTATTTCCTCTCTACCAGTCGTCACCATATTGAACCTGGATAGCGTAAAAAATTGCATTCTGGAATATACGAAAGCTATGCTACTTTGTTATCTCTAGACTGCTTCCGTCTCAAGAGGAAGTGGCACCGCTCAAAGGAATCTTAAATTAACTACCGACGGCGTCCTGTAACTTAATGAACTTTTACCCAAAGAATCTCTTTTTCTGTTCTTGCCTCCAGTATAAGCTACCGTTATAACTATTCTTGCTCCGCAGTAAAGGTGGGGAAGGATCGATGCCCCCTCCCCTTCACTTTTTCATACGTTTTCTTAAAGTCAGTAGTGGAATGTTTATACTGTGCGGTGCATGGAAACCGCTAGCAGCGCCGGACTTCGTATCTACGTGCGAGGGAGGAGGCTACATGCTGAATTGAGGCGCGCGCTGCAGCGGCAGTGACAGCGAGTCCCAGTGTTCTCCTCCCAATACATCCCTCACTCTCCTCCCACCCATCACTACGCCTCATCCCCGCCCTCTTCACAGCATGACGTACTCTCCCGGAGGATTTCCTCCTCACACTTCATCCTACCCCGTCGTCATCTCTTCTCCACCTCCGCCGCCCTCCTTTGGATAAAGCAATCCCAATGCTTTAACTTCCTTGCACTCTCTCCCCCCTTCCTCCCGCGTACGGCTTTCTTTTCCATATTAGGCTCCCTTTTCCTCACATATGTTAGAGCCGCTTCCCTCGCGCGCGTGCTCGCGTTTTATCCCCTATTTGGTTCGTGGAAAATTCTTTCCTTCCGCTCTGTAGGATCCCCCTGCATGGGAAGCCGCCGCGGATGGTTGACGGGGGTGACAAAGTGAATATCGTCCGGTGCAAACGTGCCTATCACAGTCGCAACCGCCATAGACGCTTTCCGTCTTGGGCTAAGGGCGTGAATGTTTGGTCGTTCTTCCCGTATTCATCCCAAGTAAACCAAAAACCCGACCACGTTTTCATGCAGAGTGAATTCGAATCGGAGGATTTTTAGGAAAACATTTTCAGCCCACTGATTTTTTGTGAATTTGTTCGTTGTTGTCGGAATCGGAACCACGATGTACGTGAAAATCATCATTCTGTGACTAATTGGTGGGGTTTCCAGGGTTAAAAACAGTACAAACTCCACGTATAAGTAGAACTCGCTCCTTCCAAACTTTGTGGTAATCCGCTGCAGTTTATTGATTGGTGGGAAACTTTTACTAACCACAGTTACTAAGTCACACGACCCAGGTTTCAATACATTAGCATTCATTGCCTCACCTGAGGATGATGATGCATCGAAACCATGATCGTGTGATGTTGTGACTTCTGTTTGTGAAAGTTTTCCATTAATCATTGAAATGCAAACTTCATTCTTTTCGGTGTAATTCTGTGTCAGCTAGCGGACAAATGTAAACATTTATTTAAAACCCTTGATTTAAAAAAGCACGCTTTTATTTCAAAATGTATTATAAACAAAAGATTTTTCTCCAGTTGCCAGTAAATGTTTTTGTATAAACGATTGGAAATGAAAGTTTGAGATCATATTTTAATGAAATACTAATTGTAATTTTTTAAACAACACAATATTGCAGGGTAGTACTGGGGAACACCGAAATGGAATGTAAAGACTCGATTAAATACTTAGGTGTTACGCTCACTCACGACCTCTCCTTGGTCAAAAATATATTTGATATTTTAGCACCCTGCAAGCCATCACTAGGGTGCTTGGCAGGGGACGAACACACACCAGACTAATTTTGACCTGGATATGGCCCTACCGCGGTCGGACAATAATATTCTGATCCCTTATTGTTCGTGGAAAAAATGGCATCTCAAATCTATTAGATCTATATCTACGGGGAATATGTGGACAAGCTAACAAAAAATTGGAAGAGTACTGGGTGAATGGATACGTGATGAAAAGGTCGAAGAGAAATGTTATCCTTTGCTGGTTAGGCCTCATTTAGAATATGCTGCTAGTATATGGGATACTCCCCGAAGTTGGATGGATTGCCGAATTGGATGGCGTGCAGCGTAGAGGAGCTAGATTTGTAAAACGTTGTCATGATAAACTTAGTAGAGTATCTAAAATATTAGAGCAGCTAGGCTGGGAATCACTCTCGGGGCGAAAGTTAAATTATAGATTGCTTGCATACATTGGGAGGATGTCTCTTAAGCAATGATATTGGAAATATATTATTACCCCCATCGTACTACGGTAGGCAGTATATTATTACCCCCATCGTACTACAGTAGGCAGAATCTTGTCAATAAAATCAGAGAGGTCAAGTGTAGAACATATTGATGTAAGATGTCATTTTTCCATGCAAGATAAGGGATTAGAATAACATTGTCCGACCTCGGTAGGGGTAAAAATATTCGGGTTAAAATCAGTCTGGTGTGTATTCACCCCCTGCCGGTGGTGGTGGTGGCTTGCAGGGCACTAAAAAATACAAAATAATTTCCTATAGGTGAAATTTATATTAGTGAAGAGAATAAGTTAAAAGCGCAAATGTTTTAAGTTATTTTTATAGATCATTGTATAGTCATCGGGAACACACAGGTGTGAGAAGTTTCACGTCGATTGACAAAAATAAACCAAATAGAAGCGCGTAATACGTTTTGTAGTGATTATTCACCTTCGCAAAACTTGGATAAAATCCCCTAAAATAGTGCATCGAACTATGAATCTCCGTTTTCGTAAAATAGACTTCCGGTGGATGATTTTGTGAAATCGTTGTTACGACTCTATCTGCAATATTTCCGACTCAAATGTTATCATTATTGCTATTAATGTTATTTACCACTCAGGGGATATGAACGCAGTGCACTCGAGTTCGGTATCTGAACGCTCTTCCACACCTCTACACTTGTGACTCGTTCTCGCTCGTAAACTCGTGTGAGTTTAAGAATGATACGAGTATAGTTAAAATTCTTAGGCAATTCCCTTATATGTAAAATGATAAAATATACAACAATGAATGCTGCTAGAGATAGCTTATCGTGCCGTCGATTGAGGGCCCTGTCAACCAGCCTAAGGTTCGTCTCCTAGCCTTGCGCTGAGGCCGATCTTTAACACCAGGAGTATTAGTGCTGGGATGACTCAAAATCTAACGATAGACAAGTGTTATTCAACTAATAGGTATGGTATGTAGTGCCTCTCGTGTGCCACCTGACGTCCCGTGTGAGTCTACCTTCGTCTCTTGCTGACCTGGTTAGCGCAGAGGGTTGAATGCTCGTGAGCTCGCTAGGACTAGGTCTACGATGGAGAGTTTTGCCCTCTCCTCAGGAATGAATATATTGTTGTAAAGTGTGATGATGATGATGGGATATTTCCTCAGTACAGGTGGGAATAGATTCACGGGAGCACCCAACAATCAGAAAAAAACAGGAAAATTAAGGGGTTCTGCAGACAATTGGTAATATTTTCTCTGCCTCTGACAAATTTAACTGATAGAAAAATTATGTATCGAATGGGTGAACATCTATCTTAGGTTGGACTAGACTAACAAATCAGATCCCATGGCTTTGGATGGTGTGCATTTACATTTATTTCTTGTGCTCACATACATGGATGATACCCTTCAAACCACCGCTAGGGTGGGTGGCAGGGGGTGATTTCTTAACTAGGCATTAAATTATTAGAAATTGATCCTACCTATGTTACCACACACCCAAGCGGTAGCTTGCAGGATACTTAAATAAATAACTAAGCTGAACTAATTATTTTCCGTTTAACCTTATTGGGGCTCTGAACAATATCTTATTATTGTCTTGTTTTGCTTCGGGATATCTTAATTGAGATATATCTTTATTTACTTTGGGATGCAGTCTCCCAAAGTCATGTGGCGACACGGTATGCTATCGCTATCCGACGACGTGCCCTGGTGTCATTATGAAACCCTTTCCCGATTACAACTGCTTGCAGCCAATCCATTCTTTCACTTTTCTTTATCCGAAATCTTCCATTCATTCGTGGGATTAGATCGTACGACCCACGTTGAGAAAATCAACGGCCGCAACAGTCGCTCCTGGGAAAGCTATGCCTAAGAAGAAGGGGCAAAACTGGAAACTCTTCCACCTTACGTGGCCATACTTGTAGATGAGTAGTTCCTAACCTTCGGCTCATGTACGTACCCTGTGGCAGTATGAGGTGCGAGCGGGGCTGTGAAAGTATGTCTGCTCTGCAGCTTAAGATATATTTTCGGCGATTTTTTTATGTCGAGCAGCAATTGATAATGAGTAACCTATACAACATCAAAAACCTCTCATCCGAAGGAGAATGTAGTTCTCTCGCGGGAAACATTTTCACTTATTCATTTGGTCAGCAAAAGTTTTCATATCATCTCTTAAGCTCAGAAAGAGACTGGCTGTCACCTATATTTCTAAAACATTCCCTGATGGCATAAGACCAGAATGTTTATTAGAACAAAAAATATTAACATCCATTGAGGAGGAAAGCAGCCTTTATTTTACACAGTATATCTGCGATCACCAATAAATACCGATCTCTCTGGTCAAGTATTAGTTCATCGAGTTCCAAATTTAAGGCCAAGACAGCAGGGAGGCTTCGATGGCGAAAAAAATTTTTATCTGTCCTTTTCCCATGCCCTTCGACAATTGTTCGTCGAGCAAACTCGATCCAGGAAAGGCAATTTTTTCCAGTCCATTCACAAGTGAATACAAGTCAACGTCTTAGATAATCTGTATTTATTAATGACTTTGTTTTATTCGAGGCCTACCAAATGAGGTATACATATGTCTCCATTACTCTATTATGTTTAACTCTATTCCATGCCAATCGTGCCGTTGATTTCGTCAATTTCATTTATGTTCACATCAATATTTGGTAGATAAAATGTTTGCATAAAATGTTCCTACCTGAGCGAGACAAATTTCCTTCAAACTATGCCACAACCTTGATCGCTGGTTTTTTGTTATGCCACAGTAATTGGTACGGACATGTAGTGACTAATAAAGAGTATTATAAAGTGAGGGTTCTTTCCTGATCCTGTTAGGGGTTCATTTACACATGAACATATCCACTCCACACTTAGGTGAATTGGAAGACAACACACTATCTGAAATTTTTGTGGGAGAAAATAAAAAAATAAAATAATTTGGATAAGTGAATGACCAAAACGGCTGTGTATTAAAGTGTCCTTGAACTCATGGTTTTTTCCACTGAAAAACTCCTTGTATTTTTAGAAGACGATTCTTCTGCCCACTTTTTAGTAATACATATTATGTTGTTTTTGGTACCATGCGGTATTATTGGGAACTAATGTCATCTTGTGATTTTATTTAGTTTGATTATGACAGCAAAATTTAATGTTGATTTGTTTTTGTTTATTTTACTCGCCTAGTTTTGTTTTTTTTATGATTCTCCATTCACCGCGACATTTATTTCTTTACTCCTTGCCCCCAACTAATTGTATCTGTGGTGTTGCGACTCATAACTGAAATCGCTGTCCAAAATTTGCTACGAACAAAACTCGTATGAGCAGGAATGGAAGAGTTTTCTAACCTTAAAAAGTTTTGGAAAATGGCAATTTCAGCATGTCTTTAATTACTGAAGACGCTTAGAAGTTCTACATAGTTATTGCCAAAAGTGTATGTACATTTCTAAAAATGAGGGTTGTATAATACAAATGTCGTTATTTCATATGTCATTTATCCTTTTGATCGTAGTCTTCGTCAATTCTTTGTTGTAACGACGTGCGGTTTCAAGGACTGGCGATCTTGATGGTCGAAATGCCTCTGCCACACTCAACGTGTTGAGTAGACAGCATTTTTAAATTCATAACATCATCACATCCTTTACTTTGTGGCTTACGACGCTCCAGTGACTGCGTAAACGGCCTTCATTTTACGCTCAGTTCCTCCTCGACTAACCGTAAAAAGGAAAAAAAATACCATCATCTTGCTGTTTTTATCTGCTATCCCATTATTTGGACCAAGTAGTTTTTTAATGACTTAGTTTTTCTCAGTTTTAAAAGCTTCACTTAACATCTCGAAATTACATCTTTCTTATGAGTTAAACTCCCCAGTCCGTTTGTGAACGCATAATTAATGAGAACGTAATGAACAGTTCATCAACATTGGATGTATCGTCACTGGACGAACATTTTTAGCTCTCTAGAAATATACCACTAGCTTGTCTTTTAAATTATTAAATTATAATGAAATATTATCAAGGAAGATTTTAATGTTTATTATCTGATTGTTTCAGGCTGATGATAGTGCATTCATTACTTCTTAGAAACTGTAAAAGGAAATCCTCTACCAAATGGGCCGAGCTTATCCTTTCATTTTCATTAGAATACCGAGCCAAAGCTGAAACCAGTTTATTTCCTCGTTTTACTTCCCTTTTGTAGGTCAATAGGTAAACCATTTAGAATTTAATGCAAGATAACGACTCACTATTGTTTCTGCCCAATACAAAACGCGTTTTCATCTGTTCCAAAACCACGAAGAGTCCAAATACTGTTAGAATTGTTCATTCAATTTGTAACTATTCCAGTTCATCTCCTGGCGAAGCCTATTGATTAATTCTATCCCAGCGTTAGCCCTTCGTGTGTGTTCACTAACTTCATTGTCATCTCTAGGAAGCCTTCTACGCCAAACTGTTCACTGTCAAACTCGTCATTACTTCATTGCTCCCTGGGTAGCGTCTTCCATCATTTTCATAACCTTGCTCTTTAGGTCCTTCCATTGTAATACTCGGTAAACCTTTGTGCCTCAGATTGTGCGCAGTTTTCCTTTTCTTCTCGCTAGTACTCGTCAACCTCGTCTGTACTTCTTTCGCCCACTCGTTGGAGGGTTTCTTCATTAGTCACTCAATCTGCATATTTTAATTAGTCATCATCACCGCCAAACACTTGAGTTCTCTTTTCATCTGTCTGTAGTCCACGTCTCAGAGCTGAAAAAGTAAAATCGATTTATTGGTCTTTCGAAACCATGTTATGATTTCATGCGAGCCATAGATAAAAATAAAAAATTGCCCTAGTTAAGTAAAAATGTAATCTGGTCTCCAAACGCTTCCGCCGCGTTGCTGAAGCTTTCTTATTCCAACAGACTCGAATCGGTGGTATGTTCAGGTGCATTTCATAATGAGGTTCCACGACAGACTTCTATTTTTACTTTCTCCATTCTTTCCCAGGGCACGGGAAAGTATTGGCGTATGAGAATAAATCGAGAATTCAACGAAAATGCGCACTCGCGTCTCTACTCACTTGTTCAGTATTTATAAATATTTTACTTGAAAGTATTATTGCATGAGAATGATTGTCATTGGTTAAAAAAAATTGGGTAAGGGAATGACGGCCCAGACTGCAAAATGTAGAATAATGCGAACGTAATTTCATTTCAATAGCCTGTAAGGTAAGGTAGCAGTTTTCTTTAAGCAAGGTCTGACTTTTAAATTCGCTGTCAAAGATATTTTTGTATTCTGCTATGTTATTTTCAAATACGCAATAATCAAGATCTTCTGGATTAGTATTGTACTTTAGAATATTAGAATACTGAATGAGACAAAGTGAGAATCAATATCGAAACAAAGTTGAATTCTGTGTACAATCATTTCAGAGCGTAAAAATCATTCGCCTTGACCGGGATAGGAACCTGGATCCCTCAAACTCGGTCGAGTGCTTTAGCCAGTCAAAGCTATCGAGGCGTCCTCCTAAACTCTGAAATTTAGGGAGCTTTAAAGGAACAAGATGTTGTGACGAAATGCCTTACATACAATGTCACAGGAATTCGTAGTCGTGCGCGACGCGCCACAATCCACCAGGTTAAAGCGAACTTTTAAACAATTAGGCTGGTTAATCTTGACAAATTCCAAAGGAACTGCGGGAGATGCCGCAACAGTAACCTTTATGATTTTTACACTCTGATATATTGTTACATTGAAATGCACATTAGCGGATGACTCCGTTAAAAGTTACTGTTGCGGCATCTCCCGCAGTTTCTTTGGAATTTGAATTGTGAGTTTTATATGGTTTGCATCTCAGGGAAAATCATTTTAGCGATTATTTATTTTAAATGGATAGATGGTCGAAATCTTTTAAAAGTATGAACGGAATTTCTCCTTTTTAATCGTATTATTACACTTTTCACAATAGGTCTGAGCACAGTAACCGAACACATGTATGCATTTAAAAAAAACTAAATTAAGCTACTCTCTTGAATTTGAAGGTGTATGGGACGCGAAGTGGACCGAAAGCAATTTAGCAACAAAGCAACTTAGGTTTCGATCTTTTACACGCGATGCATTTTATGTGAATTGTCAGCCAACTCTGGCCCCCCGATTAGCTTCCGCAAAAAGACAGACCTAGAACCATGGATTCCTCGAAAACAAAATCTTAACTATAATAAGTTTCTTGAAAATCCATTAATAAGTTTTCGAGTAATAGAAGTATATACATGTAGTTATTGTTATGATACTAGAGAGTGAAAATGACATCTGCGGGATCGTGAACTCGATGTAGATCAGTTGGTATTTTTTTTCAAAATACTGTGACTGTCCTCGGTAAGAGTAAATTTGCGTTTCGTCTTATATTGGTAACGTTGCGGTAAAATGATTTAGGCATTTCATGGAGTGTTATTCGCACCATTGCTGCTGCTAATGATGCCATTTAATGAATGCGTTAAAACAGTGGCTTAGAGAACCTTGACATCGGTCGGTCGATTTCTCACCGCATGACCGAGCAACCTAGATACCAAAGCGTTTCGCTTTGCTACTCCTTTCACGCCGTGATTTCTCCAAAACTGCCCCTTACAGTAATATCGTGTTGCCATCAAATCTTATTTCTTCCATTTTGCCTCACATTATTAAATCCGTATGATATTAGCATTTACATGCTATTTGATTTTCCTTACTTCAACCCATGCCTTTGTGGGCTTAATCGCCGCGCATCTTAACCATTTTTGTTTCGTGGCTTCCAGTTGATACTCGGTGGTACATATTCGTGACGCAAGGACATTTATCCTGAAGAATAGTTCATTCGGATTTATTTTTAGTTTTAAAAATAAGCACGATATCGGTTCCCGTTACGGTAGTGCCTTCCAAATTATCACGTCTTTTTGTTTTTCTTTTGTTTGGGTATTCTTCGGTTGATTCTAATATTTTTTTATGAAACACTCAGAAACAGCCCCTAAATCATAATCAGCTTCCTACGGTGCAATAGAGACTGTGGCAGTGCGGTTGCGGCCGGGTTTTCTTCTTCACCCTAAAAAGCATCACCCAACCTCCACTCTAGTGCGATGACGTACCAAGTGTGCCGTTAATATTAATGAGATGGTATTCCGCGTATGAAATTTTAGTAGTTTAAATAAAGGCAAAATATTGTAAACGGTGACTCTTTCACACTTTGAAAAGAAATTTATTGAAATTTTTTTCAACGTTACCCTTCCTTAGACTAGTTTTGCCCATTTTAAGTTTGAAGTAACATTATGTTGTAGTAGCCAGAAGGTTTTTGATAGTTTTTTGCTAATAAATGCAACTGAGCTTTTGAAAGGATACAGTTATCATGTACTAATTTCCATTAAAAATGTTATTATGGAATAGATAATGCATTAGCAAAATTACAATATCTAAAGCGTTTTCATATTGTCATTTCCCTCTTTTATTTTGTCAGTAAAAAAACTATCATAAAATATAAGTATAATATCATTGGCTGTAATGGTCGTCTAAGCATTAAAAAAGTCATTGGAAAGTGATCTAAATATTTATACCAATGGTTATATGACCTTTTTTACCAAATCGTTACACAAAGTGGTTGTCATAAGAAAATAAAGACAGCTGGGTTGAAAGTATTAATGGCTAAGCACTTCATTCAAACTCTTGCGGTACATTAAGTTTGGATTCAGTCTCAGATTTTTTAATAGTTGTCATGGCTTGTATTTGAGATGACTTTACTGAGTGTGTCACTTGCCCTGTGTGAGCCTTTTTTCAGTTTGAGCCTGGCAAGAAGCAAATAGGTGGTAATGATTCATTTTATGCTAATTTTAATCTCATTTCCTGCTAAATGGTAGACTTATAGGAAAAAAAGAAAAGTAATTATAAATAGCATTTGATAGACTTGAATTTTTGGTTAATTTTTCCTTCAATTGATCCTACCCAATTTGAATATGAGGGTTATTGTGCCATATTTTCAGTTAGTCCAGGAACCAACATTTCAGTAATGGGAGCTTTAAGAAAGCTGGACATAATTGTCCATGTATACATTTACAATTTGTGATCACCATTGGTTCCATTAGATAAACCGTACTCTTAGTGATAGTGGTAAAATATTAGTTACCAATTATTCACAAATAGTAATAGTTAATCACTTAAGATATTTGAACTTTGTCAATATTAACTACTAGAGGTTTTTATTATTAGATTCTCTCACTTTAGATAATTTGGGAATAGTTATTTCCCAAGGTTGACCATGAAGTACTAGAGTTAAAAACATTATCAAGATAAAAGATATTCATGGAATGAGGGAGAACTTTGTCAAAGGACTCTGGTAATTGTATTGATTTTGATGTATTCATATAGAGGTTAGATCATTGTATTTCAAGATTAGAGAGAATAAATAGATGTATGAACTTTTAAAATAGCTCTTACTATCACATGCCAGCATTAGCTCTAGATGGAAGATACCATTTTTTGTTGATAACAGGAAAATTTGCATTATATATGGAATTAACAAATGGATATACCAATTTTAATATCTCTTGGGTCTAACATAATTATCCTTGGTAGGATTTCTTTCCTTACTTTTTATTAGTTAGATTTTATGGTATATTGTTACTGTTGTGTATTTTTCGTACTTATTTTCTTTGTTTAATCCATCCAGTCTGTATATTGTCCTTGCGTACTTTTTATATTAGTTCTGTTTATAAATTTATGGAAAACTTGCGAAGCATTAATTTAAATAAAATTTTCCATGATATGTGTAATTTCTTATTCATTGCTTAAGAGTGATATTATTGCAACTTATTCTAGTGATGGAGGTACTAGATGAAATCTAAATATCATATACTATAAACTGGGCTATTTTTATAAAAGTTATATTCAGCATTTCCAAAAGAATTCTGATGAAATGGGTGACTCTACCATTCTCTGGTACAAGAATGTGAATTAGCTGGGTATTGATTTTGGGAAAACTTAATGAAAATGAAAAGAATCATTAGAATTCACCAAAAGAATTGTTGTTTTTTTGTTAAATAAATAAGGGAAATGACAATGTCAAGTTATTGTACTTGGCAGCATTACAAAAAGCTGGAAATAATAATTAAAAAGTAGTGACTTGTAATTGTTGGTCTCTAAGGAGTTTGGTAAATTAGGTTCAATCTACCACTTTCTGTTGTTGGAAAGCAATTTAGCCATATTCCAACTTTGAGTAAACTCACCTAAGGGATGGTTAGAATTCGCTTCAAGAATGGTTGTTTTGCTTTTGTTAAATAAATCAATAAGAATTCATTTTTGGGTTATTAGGTAGTGGCTCTGTGTTTTATTTTTGGAATAGAGTAAAATTTTGTCTCGGTGATTCTTGGTATAATCAAACAAAATAAAATGTTATTCATCAAGGTTGCTATGTTGATTCTCAATTTTCCTCGACTCATCGTAATCTAGACAATTTTAACTTTCAATTACACTCTTTGGAAATAACAAATATAATATAATAAGCTAAATATAATATTTTTCATTGTTCCTACAAACAAATCTATGTCTTCCAGTTATAAACAACCAAATTTTGTGTCACGAAATTCATCAATATTTAATAACAAAAGTCACTCAAATGTGATAATTACCTCAAAGAGCATGTAAAAGCTAGTTTCATTTTCAAGACACAATGGTCTTAGTTAAGTATGGACTCTGTAAAAAACACTAATTTCTTGCCATTCAAGATGTCCTGGTATAGTTTAGGACAAGGTATTTTTTCACAAATTTGCAGTAGTATTATTCACAGTCATTGATTGCCAAGGCAAATACATTCAGGAAAAATGGTAAAAAGATGATTTGTGGTGTTGCTGTGCTCAATAAATGTATAATTGTTAAAATCTTTCAGCCCAGTGAATTGGACTGAAAAAAATGGTGACAATGTTTTAAGTTTATATTAAATCAATTCTTTTATTTTTTTGTAGACCTTCACAGCATGGTGCAACTCCCACTTACGAAAGGCTGGGACATCTATTGAGAATATTGATGAGGACTTTCGAAATGGACTAAAACTTATGCTTTTGCTTGAGGTGATCTCTGGGGAGACACTGCCCAAGCCTGACCGCGGCAAAATGCGTTTCCATAAGATTGCTAATGTCAACAAGGCCCTCGACTTTATCGAGAGAAAGGGTGTGAAGCTCGTGTCCATTGGTGCTGAAGGTTAGTCTATTCCAATCATATTTTCTGGATAGTTTCAACTACTCTTGAATTATATTTTATGTAGTGAAATGACGCAATGACCCATTTCTTAGACCATGCCAAAATGGCATCAGTTTCCGTTAGACTCTTGATGATGGGTGAAGGTTAGAAACTTAATCAAAAACCAAGCCATTAGGATACAATTTTGCTTTTCTCATTATTATGCTGGAATATGTTCAGACTATTATGAGCAGTAAGTTCGAATAAAATGCAAAGGCCATCTTTGTGTTCAACAACTGTTAGAATATCAACTGAGAAATTAAATGGTCAAGGGTGCCATGACTCTTTTTCCATATTATTACGTGGAATAATGCTTGATTTCTTATCATCTAAATCATTAATCTCTGCATTATGGTACTGACTTAATAGCAAGAGTATAGCCCCCTTGTTTTTTTCGGTGTGTAACTGGCAAGTGGAAGTGTTAAAAGGACCTCAAATGTTGGCTAAGTGGAAATGCAATGACTTAGATGGGATAGAGTCTTATCATTGGCCATTCAAACCCATCTATGCTAGTGTAAATGTGTTGCAGAATAAAAACTTCGATGATTTTGAGTCAGCAGTGACAAATGTTAGACCATTTACCATGGTGCATTAAAATTATTTTTATGGATTTCCCCGAGTTTATTCTGGAGTTTATATTTCTACACCTCTCCCCAGGTAAAATAAAACCAATAAAAAATTTAGCAGAAATGATCCCTCTCCCAGACCTTTCAAGTAAGATCTGGTGCTTTCCTGGCATATTTGTTTTATAAAGTTTTCTCGGGGCTTTCACTGGGTCAAGGGTTCCATATTGGCCAACATTTCGATTCTCGACGCGAGCATCATCCTCAGGGTAGATGAGTGCCACTCTGCATTTGGCCATCTTGTATACATGAGCTCATGGGTCAGGTGACTTGTGATTGATCCATGGTGAAGGAGTCTCATGATTGGTCGCTGTGGCGTTATGTTGTGTTCCTTCCTTTTCTAACCTTCATCAGCACTGGTTTCCAAGTGTTGCTGAGGGAATAGCCAGAGTCCCTGTTAAAATTAGGTCAGTGTGAAACGTCGGCCAATATGGAACCCCTGACCCAGTGGAAGACCCAAGAAAACTTCATCAGCCTTTCAAGTAGCTCGATGATAATAACAGAGATGAAGATTATTACAATTTTCCACTTGAGAAAGATTTATTCCCAACTAGTTTTGATGTATTACGACGACGACTTGTGCCAATCATTTTGGAATTTAATTGTTATTAAGCATAAATGATGTTTTAATCTGTTCTGGTAATTTTTGTTATTGTTGAGGTGACAGATTTTATCCCATTAGTGTATGCCTTAAATTTTTTTCAATTTGAAGTTTTACTCAGCCCAAACTACAATTTTACTATTTTTATTTTAAATTCAAAATCTAGAAATTGTGGATGGAAATTTGAAGATGACCCTTGGAATGATCTGGACCATCATTCTTCGATTTGCCATCCAAGATATTTCTGTAGAGGAAATGACAGCCAAGGAAGGCCTGCTCCTGTGGTGTCAGAGAAAGACAGCTCCCTACAAAAATGTTAATGTACAGAACTTCCATCTCAGCTTCAAGGATGGCCTGGCCTTCTGCGCCCTCATTCACCGACATCGTCCAGACCTCATTGACTACCACAAGTTGTCGAAGGTATCACAAAATTAATTTTAATTCATGGAATTTGGCAAATTGTGTCTACAGTATTACGTAAATAATATTTTTCTTGCAAATAATTTTATGAGGATTTAGATGTATTTGAGTGCATGTTATTTAAGTAATTAATATTTATCCTATTTATTGCAATACTCTATTATTAATAATTTTAATGAAAGGATAATAATGGCATTGTTTATTAGCATTGTCAGTAATGTTGCATTTTGGGTTATTTTTATAGGACAATCCTCTAGAGAACCTGAACACTGCTTTTGATGTTGCAGAGAAGTATTTGGACATCCCAAGAATGTTGGATCCTGATGGTAATTATGTTATTCAATAAATGTCTTAATTTTGACAGTTATTTATTTACAGTTTTGATGTCAAGATAGCAACTTGTGTGTGCTGGATAAAGTTTTTTTCTTTTTACAATAGGATGCTCTCCATTGTCTTTAAGTATCTTTACTGTATACATTCAAGTATGAGATGAGAAATTAGTTTTTTCATTAGTCAATAAAGACTTTGTCCTACCCATACCAAAATTAATTTTTCGGGACCTATAACTTGATGAATAGAGATAAAAGATATTGATGAAGGCTTTTTACCCCATGCAGTCATCAATAGCTATTTATAAAAAAAAACAGTTGAATCCTAGTATAATAAGTAAGGCATGTAAATATAATGCCTAACGTACAGTTTATTGTCCCATGATGAGCGTAAACGAGTATCGTAAATCAGAAATAGTGCAGCCTGTATATTGCACCTTCAGTAGTCACTTGATATTACCAGTGATCTAGGCAAAAATGGATTCATAAAACTGCATCTATATTTTATGGTCAAACACGCATTTTCTATGGTATTAATAATTTCCAGGCATACCTGTTTTTCATATGTAATTCTGGACATTACATCATTTGCTGCCCTTTTTGTGTGATTTAGTCTGGGAGATTGGATTGGTGCAGTGGCTAGTGTCCTAGTTTCCCACCCCAAGGGTCTGGGTTCAAATGCCTGGGATGGTGGAACTTTTCACTGGTTTCCCAAGTCCTACTTGGGGTGTTTAAGAGAGCACTTTAATTAGAGTATACGATCTGTTAGTTTTGATGTTTAACTGTGGACCTCGTGGTGCCTTTTGTTAACAGTAGGCAAATTATGACACTGGGTTTCTGTCTACTCTTTCCCCATTGCCTTTAAACCCTACCTCTACTAAATTACCTAGCAATCCTTAGTGACACAAATTACCTCAACTGTCAGGCGCCTCCCCTCATAGCTACGTCAGCAATTTTGTTAGCAGGAGTAGGTGCTTAATACAAGATGTATCAGTAGAATTTGTAAGATTATTAAATTTAAGGTGAAATCCAAGGACATAGGTTAGAAATGAAAAACTTAGGCTTTTTAAAATGTTCTCTTGGCCAACTATCTTGGATCAGAGGAAATGTATACATGGATAGGCTGCCAAAATTAAGACTTCAATCTAAAAAGGATACATATAGAAATGAAGTATTATTTTTTAAAATAAGATGAAACAGGACTGGTCTAAAATCTCTTTCCTGACAAAACACTTGCTGGATAATGTACCTCCAAAATTTGGTGGATATAGAGGATTATTGGGACTTTCAGAAGAAGAAGTCTGTCAGTCACTTCTGGCTTTAATACCTTTCTGCATAAAGTAGAGGTTGGCGACAATTCAAACTCCTTGTGTTAGCTAATTGTTTGTGTCTCTGATATTTGGTCATGCAAGCGATGCTCAAGGAGCACATAAGTGCAATGGTAGGTGGCAATATTGCCAAAAATATCAAGCAATGGATGGGAACTTAGAGATAGAAATTTATAAGCGTGTTTCTAATTTCTAAGGTTAGCCTTTTGCAAGTCCTCCATTCTCTGTCTATATGAACCTTGAAGATCTTGAAAATTCATAAAAATGAATGATAAATCATTATTAATAGTTTTCTAATTCTTTTATGTAGCTTTCTAAACATTCTCATTTATTCATCTCTTTTTTCCATCCAAATTTAATGATTTGCTCATTTATCTGTCAAGTACAAAATTAACTTTTAACTCATTTACTTGTCTTTCATTTATGCTCATTCTATTGTTATAAATAATACTTTAATGAAATACACACTTCAACTTAAACCACCTTACACTTGAATGTATACAGTAATTTGCTCTGCTGTCGAAAATTCTGAGAAACTGCGGTAGGTGCCGCAGCAGTAACTTTTAACGTTAATATGCATACCCTCTGAAATTGTTGCATTGAAATGCATATGAGCGGATGACTCCGTTATAAGTTACTGCTGCGGCATCTCCCACAATTTCTTGAAATTTGTCAAAGGTGAAAACAACCAAGTGTTTAAAGTTGACTTTAACCTTGTGGACTGTGGTGCGTAGCGCACGACTATGAATGCCTGTGACATTTGTATGTATGGTATTTAATCGCAACATCTTGTTCCTATTAAGCCCCCAAAATTTCAGAGTTTAAGAGGATGCCTCAATAGCTTAACTGGCTAAAAGCACGGACATCGAGGGATCCGGGTTTGAATCCCGGTCAAGGCAAATGATTTTTATACTCTGAAATTGTTGCATTGAAATGCTCAGCTGTGGTTCAAATTTGATGCTATAAGTTAATTTAAAAATGGTATTGAATTACATTTTTTTTAGAAATTTTCAGGTTCAATAAAATTATTTTACTCTGAGATGAGGATAGAATGTGTAGTACGTGACTCTTCAGTAGTTTTTATTGGCATCTCTTAAATTTGCATGCATAGTATGTTTCGTTTGGGTGAGTCTCTCTTTCTCTCACAGACCTTATCAACACGCCCAAGCCTGATGAGCGCGCCATCATGACGTATGTCTCCTGCTACTACCATGCCTTCCAAGGTGCCATGCAGGTAAAATGCAAACTCTTTATCATGTGTGCGAGTTTGCTTATCCCAACAGATTGGTTTTGTACTCTATGTACACAATAATTCTGTTTTATTCTACTAAATGATGTGCATATTTGCTTGGTTTTTTATGTTGTGTGAATTTTGTCATGTAACTTTGGGAGTAATGAAGACTTCATGTTGTTTTAGCCCATGGATGGTTTATACTTCATGAATAATGGGTAATGATCACGAAAAGAACCATTTAGAGCATTATTTAGGCTCCTCAAACATTGTTTGCTGACTTGGTGTAATTGATTAGATATATATGAGCAAATTATTTTCATAAAATGTTAATTGAAAGTATGAACTCTTATTTTTTTAAATGTAATTATTACATGCCTGAATTACTTGAAAATCACTTTGGCTTCATCATTATGGTTTCATTGCATTAAGAGTTGTCATAAATTATATTAGACCATTTCCTTTGATTTCCATGTAAAAAAGTTGGCTGGGCTGACATCATTCTTCATTTTTTTCCTAAAGAGTCTAATGAAAGGGTATACATTCTATTCATGCAATTTCCTGCTTATATTTCTCTCTTGCTCGCTGAAACCTTACACTTTTGTTTTCATAGACTAGCCATTCGTAATGATTATTAAGTAAATTATCAATTGTTTTCTTTTCACTTGGTACAATGAGGTTAAAACCATCTTTATTTTTTGATAATTTTTAACAGCTGGATTTTTCTTTTTGATTCCTTTTCTTCATTTCTGTTTGCAGAACTTTTTTCATTGGGAAAATAATTTTGATTTATCTTCATAGTTTGAATATGCAATACATTTTATTTTTTGAGTCATTTAAAAAAAATTCATATTTTGCACAATTAACTAAACAGCCTTTTGTTGCTCTTGCCATGGGAAGACATTATAATAAGAACATATGGTTAAACATGGACTAATGTTTTTGCTAACATGCTGTGGACTTTTAAATGCTGGAAATGACATTTTCTTGTTTTAATTAACCAATTTCTATAACTTGCAAGGGTACTTTAACACATTCAGCACTAATGCCATAATATTTATGTTTTGGTAGTCCCTTACATGTGGCATAGGTAATTAGTCATGTGTTTTTGAATTGGTGAAGGACCTATGGTCTTAATTGTTGTGAGTTTTCCGTTGAAAACCATTAGGACTGAATGTGTTAAAAGCTGAAGCATGGGGTTAGTGTGTGCAAATATGATGCCATCCAAGAATTATTGAATATTTCAGGAACATAATGCATGGATATCAGATACTGTGTGTGTGAATAATGAGCTTTCATCCTACAGTTAAAGAGTAACAAACTGGCAGGAAAGAAGAACAAATTAAATTAACTCTGTAGATGTTTACTAATAATAGATTTTAATTTTACCATGCCTGCTGTGAATAATATTACTCATGTGTGATACACCTTTTTGCATGTGCTGCTCTATATCCCTACTTCCTCAGACTTGGTCAATACCGCTATGCCTGACGAGAGAGCTGTAATGACTTATGTATCATCATATTACCACAGCTTCTCAGGGGCTCAGAAGGTGGGTACATTATGGAGCCTTTGATTAACACTTCCTGCATTATCTCCAAATTTGTAATACTCATCTACTGTTTGCATCTCTGTGTAGGTCACTGAACAATAAAACAATATTTAACATTTCAGGCGGAGACTGCTGCCAACCGAATTTGCAAAGTTCTCAAAGTCAATCAAGAGAATGAAAGATTAATGGAAGAGTATGAGCGTCTGGCTAGTGATGTAAGTAATGCATATTCATTTGATCATTTGAAACAAAAATTAAGTAAAGTTTACAATTTTGATTTAATGACCACTTTTCACAATTTAGCTCCTTGAATGGATCCGGCGCACTATGCCTTGGTTGGAGTCTCGTCAAACTGACAATTCTCTTGCTGGAGTGCAGAAGAAGCTTGAGGAGTACCGCACATACCGCCGCAAACATAAGCCACCTCGTGTTGAGCAGAAGGCTAAGCTTGAGACAAACTTCAACACTTTGCAAACAAAATTGCGCCTCTCTAACCGACCGGCTTACATGCCAACTGAGGGCAAGATGGTTTCGGTAAGGGTTTATGAGCATCAGTTCTTTTGAGTGTTCTGTCAAATATATAATTTAAAAGGCATTTTTAATAGTTTTTTATTGCCCTTTTCTTCCATATAATGAACATACATAATAATTTTAAATTATCATTTTGTAAAGAATGAATTAATTGTGTCATTAAATTGTTAATTACATACACATTTTTCTTATTTAGATATTGAATTTAATGAATTAAAGTTTTTGTCAAGTGAGTAAATGAGAGTTAAGATTTTGATTTGAAAAATATTCTTCTGAGTTCTAAATCAAATTTCTCAGATCTGAAATTCTTGATAAATATTCCTCATATTTCTTTCAAAATTTTAAATTTTGCATTTTGTATTTAAATTCTTCCTTGAATCACAATTGTAAAGAATGCTTCAGCATGAGATATACATGCCTACTTGTGGAACTCATAGTGATTGTTTTAAAATTATTAAATATTGGAAGTAATTATTGAATTGCATTATATGTTGTCCTTGTAATTTTTATGTCCATTCTGTTTCATTAGGATATTGCAAATGCATGGAAAGGTCTGGAGAAAGGGGAGAAGTCATTTGAAGAATGGCTCTTGTCTGAAATGATGAGGTTGGTGTTTCTCAATGAAGGTTTAATCTAAGAAAGAAAGCATAGAAATTAACTTGTGCACTACTGTTGATAAAATATTAATGCAAACTGGGACATTTTCAATTGATCAGGCTGGAGCGTCTGGAACATCTTGCTCAAAAGTTTAAGCACAAGGCTGACATTCATGAAGACTGGACTCGAGGCAAGGAAGAAATGCTGAAGAGTAATGACTTCCGTCAGTGCCGTCTGAATGAACTCAAAGCTTTGAAGAAGAAGCATGAGGCATTTGAAAGTGATTTGGCTGCTCATCAAGACCGGGTAGAACAAATTGCTGCAATCGCTCAAGAGCTTAAGTAAGTTACCTACAAAATGCAGCAATTATGCATAATATAAGTCTTTCTGAGGTGGAGTCAAATGCAGGATGAAATTTTTGTTGTAATTTTGTTTGTTTCATTACATGTAGTTTGTAAAACTTCCTTTCTTTAAGATTCAGAAGAATACTTTTATTATTTACTGATTGAATTTATGAGTTCTTCCCTTCCCCATATATTAGCTCCTTCAATTTTCAGATCTACAATTCAGGTTAGAAAAATTCTTTGTGAAATGAATATGGTATATTATTCTGAACTATGGCATGTATCTTGCTATGTATCAATTAGATGTCCTCATCATTAATCAGATATTAATCTGCAATGTCCCCTATAAATTTGCTGAGTGTTGTTTTCCCTTCAACATATTTTTGAGCTTGCTGATGATAGAATGTTTTGGTACCTATGATGTGAATGCGGTAATCACATGTGGTGGAATTCAAAAGGTTGTAGAAAAAGTAAGGAGTGCCATTTTTATTCAGTGTTGCAACTGTCTTCTTATTCCTTGAAAGTGTAATTCACGTGAGCATTTTGAAGGTATTTCTCTTTTAACTTTGGCTGTGGGAACAGGTTTATCTACACAAAATATCTAAGTCACCGGGTGAAATATTCTTTCCATGCTTTGTGACCCAATGCATTACTATCATTTCTTCCTTTCCATGAAGAGTTGTAAACCTCTTAATGGTCTACCTTCAACACCCAGACTACCACTGTGCAAAATGGCATGCATTCCTCAGAAGCAATTTGGTTTATTGTGACACGAGTGTTCTGAGGACAATGTGGAAAGTAGTATAGTGTCTTCTATAAATTTTCATATTGTCATGTTGTGTATTTCTGATTCAGTGAATTTTTTAGTTGAATATCGCCTGAAGAAATGATGATTAAGTGTCAAAGTGCATCGATTTCATTTTGATGAGTGCATCGATGTCAAAGTGATTCGAAATTTAGAATATTGTTAGGTGGGACTTAGGAGGGATGTTGACTTGGGAAGGTAGTTTCAAAGTTAGAAAAATAGCAAATGTGTTCTGTCTTTGGCTACACGTGGTTCATGCCTTTTCTGAGTATTTGTGAACAATTTTCGACATACTTTATTTCCTAGAAATGACAATAATTGAAAAAAAACTAAATTCCTAAATGTTGAAAAACATTAAGTCAGTTAATTTATACATTAATTGTAAAGGTATATATTCCATTGTTTTCAGTAATTATGCTCGTAAGAACATCTGCATTGACGTTTCACATGTAGTTTTATTGTATATATGGTGCACTTCTTGTTAAGTGCATGCTGTACAAAATGTCATTCCAGTAGAATATGATCATGAGTAGCATGGTATATAAAAATTCATACTGTGATTGGCTATTTTTTTCAAGTAAAGTTTAAGTAGAGAATACGTACTCCAGTAAAAATTAATTACATTTTTCCTCAGTGCCCTGGAATATCATGACAGTGCCTCTGTAAATGCTCGCTGTCAGCGTATCTGTGATCAGTGGGATAGGCTTGGCAGTCTCACACAACGCCGCCGCCAGACTTTGGATGAAACTGAGCGTATCCTTGAGAAAATTGACACACTTCATCTGGAGTTTGCCAAGAGGGCTGCAGTAAGTTAATTTACCTATTTTTCTCTTTTTATCTTACTCCCGATGGGTTAATTATTGTGTGGGTAAAAAAGAAACTTTATGCTTCCACAATAAAGATTTAATATTTCACGACCATGGTTTCGATGCTGCACATCATCATCAGGTAACATATATCAACATTTTTTTAACTTATAGTCTGGCTCCAAGAGGGGAGAAAGGGAGAGGAGAGGGGGGAAGGTAGGGGAGTAAGGGAGAGGGGGTAAGTTGAGTCCAGGAGCAGCAACCCATTAGTGGTCCAGGGAAGGGGGAGAGTATGTATTTGGAGGTTGCTGGCTCATATTTGTTTAAGTTTATATTATTTAAATGATCATCAAATGAAGAACACAATGTAACACTCCACTGTTCTTAGAAATAGTGGTGGAAAAAAAACAATCACATAGTGTTCTACATTTACTTAAGGGGGATGTTCGTCTACAATGGTTTGACCTTTATTAAGGGATGGTCGATGATCATCACTGCCTTGGTGGAGGGGGTTATGGGTTAACTATTGTTAGGGATATGAAAGTGTCTCCTTCCTGACCACCACATCCCAACGCACTCAAGAAGTTCATTTACCAGAAAGAGTACTCAGTGCTGATGAAATGGTATTTTTGGCAAATAGTACCTATTATAGTTTGGTAAAATCAACAACTATCTCATTTAAAAATATTAAATGCATAAAAAAGGCACAAAATATTTTCACAATTTGTATCATACATTTTATTGCCAAAAATTGGTAATATAGTAAAGCAGCATTAAGACATTCTTCTAAAAAACATTTTTTTGTTCTTGAAAAACTGGAAAAAATCGATAGTAAGAAAACACTGACAATCATTTACAATCATACTGGCTCTCCCTCTTTACAGTTCCTTTTTGCTGTCTTAACTGTGACAAATGTGAGTGCACCATGATAATTGAAACACTATGGTGTACACAAGTAGCCTTTCATTTTAAAAAATCACCTGAAGCTGGTATGAACATCCGAGACCTTAGCCCATAGTAAAATGTAATGATGACTAAGCAGAATTGTTTCTGGTTTGCCATTCAGAAGTTAAATGGGAAATATGTGTAATGATTTGGACATGACCCATGCATATATTTAGGGACAGCTGGAGTTTCATAATTCTATTTATTTGTTAATTATGTTAAAACTGAAAGTTAATATTCCAAGTCAGAGGAATGCAACTATTGCAGGGCTAAAGCAGTGGTGAACTATTGTTTTTGTTTTTTCTAGCCTTTCAATAATTGGCTGGATGGAACCCGAGAAGATCTGGTTGACATGTTCATTGTCCACACTATGGAAGAAATTCAGGGGCTCATGGATGCCCATGCACAGTTTAAGGCTACCTTGGGTGAAGCAGATAAGGAGTATGGTGCCATTGTTGGTTTGGTCCGAGAAGTTCAAGAGCTTGCACAGAAATATCAAGTTCCAGGTGGTTTGGATAACCCGTACACCACTCTTACTGCCAATGTAAGGATTTTTTCCTTTCTCTTTTTGTTAATGCAAGTATATTTTATTCCAAATAACAGTGATATTAACAAATGTATTTTTTCCTGAACAACATCTACAATTAATGTTTCAGATTGTTCAAGTTTTATTCAATGAGTATCTTTTCTATTCAAAACTAGCCACCTACATACTGGTCTTTCAAAGTTGACTTGAAATTTTGTACCTTAAGCATTTTTATAAGTTTCTACCCCAAAACTTTCATTGCATAGTTTTGTGGTGTTAAAGTTGAAAGATCCCATATTTTTTATCAGTAGGAATCATTGTCATTTAGTTGCATTTTCAAAACAAACATTAGGTTTTTAGACTTTATGAATTTTACAAAATGTAGCTTTAGATTGTGATGGAATAATGAAATAATTTTTATTCATTTTTTTAACTCTAATCCATGAACAGCCACGTGTGGCCTTTTGCATTATGAACTAGGAGCATCACAAATGTCTAACTCCTAGATGAAGGAAAACCCATCCAGGTGAAAGTTGAACAAATGACCTCGGGATTAGAGGTCAAGAATGTTTCCCTCCACCACTCTAGCCAGCGCATTAGTTTACTTTTACTAAATGAAACATCTATACTAATGAAATTTCAATATCGACTCCAGTTTCCAAGGATTTGGTTGGTACAGAATGATAGCTTCGGTAAAACTGAATTAGCCATGAATTTCATGTCCAAACCTCTAGTGAACATTCTGTAGCTCCTCCTTTATTTTATCTAATTTGAAGCACTCCAGGAGTCATCAAAAAGTATTTTTCATCTGACATAAGTGTCATGGAGTGAGTGAAGGTTTAAGAATAAATCTGCAAATATTAATTTAAATACAGGATATTGGTACTGTCAGGCCAAAATTGCCTGCCATTATCACAATTCAAATTACTCTCACATTTAGTGTCTTTGTGGTAACACAATTTGGGGATCATCATAACAATTACTTGTTGTGATGACCCCCAAATTGAAACAATGAAACATACATCTGTGATTTTGGCATTTAACGGCACTGCCATGTTGTTACATTCACTTTGTATTCTTGAACTTAATTATTATGGTGCAGTTATTATGCCATAATAATTAATTATGTGATAGCATAATGGGCATTCATCTTTTTGTAACTTCTGGGCAGGTCATTGATAGAGAAATTTATCTTTAATGCCACGTAGAAATCTTGGTATACTTTAAGAGAATTACTTAGTGTTAATACACGAACATAAGAACATATAAGCAGAGTTAACAGATTTTTTTCTTTATTATATAAATTGGGATATTTTGTAAGGTTTAGTTATTAGAATTTAGTTATTAAAATTATATTATGCCTTCATGGTATTTTTGGGTTTCCCCACTTGGCTTATCTTGCTTCCCTATGGTCTGAAAGCCTATAAAAGTCTTCTTTTGATCCAAACAATGCCCCATCAAACTCTGTAGCCAATTCACTTTAGTTCAAGGAATCTCCTTTATTGGTTTGTGAAAGTGTCGCGCAATGTTATATTTTTGTGTTCCTCTATAAATTTTCTGAAAACAGGTAACTTCAGAGGACTAATAAACTACTTTGGTGGGTAACCATGGGTTTTAAGTGCTCACCTGTGGCATGTAAGTGCAGGGTCGTGACCTGGAGGCAAGAGGATTAAAATAGTTCAAAAATGAAGGAGAAATGCATAAAAAATTAACTTCCAATTAGTATTTGCAAATGACATGACTTCAGGCTGCCATATTTTTACCATCAGTTCATGAAATTGGAATCATTTTATGGAATAGAGGTTAACTTAACACACTTGACAAATGAGACCCTAAAATCTTGTGAATCCTCTTGAGTCTTCTTCTACCTATCTCAGTGGTATTCACAGAACCTTCACCTTGACATTGAAACCAATGTAGCTACCAAATTGCTTTTGAAGTTTGGATCCTTGTGAGTTTGATGTTGGATATAGTTTTCTCAGTGGTGTTCTTTTGATGCCGAGGAAACCTTTGAGTTTCACTGCATGCAGAGTGAGTTGCGGCTCTACTTTTCTTCCTTGTTGCAGTGGGTGTCTTAGATATTGAAATGGATGCCCCCTGCAGCATGGGTATGTTGTGAAATTATTTGTCGGCATGCTTTATCATGGAAGGAATTGTCAGTTTCAAGATATTCCCAAACTGTTGTTCTCCAAATCCCTGAGCTTTCACAATGCCTCATAAATATGTATGATATGTCTTTATCAATGGTTTCCTAATTGATGTTTAGTTCAAATGTTATTTATTCATTTATTCACCCAAAGAACAATGCAGGAATATGCAATTTTAGGCATTGTCAGTACAGTACTGGTAAAATATGACATATTAATATAAGGTGGGTCGCGGTAGTCCAGTGGGTAGAGTGTTGGACTGCTGACCAGAGGGTCCCGGGTTCGATTACCGGGCAAGGCACTCGGGGCACCTGCAGCTCCACCCAAGCTAAAGTGATAGGGAAAGGAACTGGCCCCCCTACCCTGATCTGTGAATTTTCACAAGCCGTATAGGGCTTAGTACTGGGTGAACTCTGCCGTCACCTACCAAACCGACCTTCGGGTTGATTACTGTGTTTATGGTTATTAAAATAAGTCTCATACACAATCCTTCATTACAATATTTAGTTCAGTTCTTAACTATAGTAGATGAACTCATCCACAGTATAGAATGTTATATTAAGAAGAAAGCATTTGAGTTTTATTTTAAAAGTTACTAATGAAGAAATTTTTCTCTGTGCATCTGGCAAAAGCTTTTTGTACTATTCGAGGGGACCATCCTCACTCCTTTTTGAGTATTATGAGTAACCCATAATAGATTTTTTAAACTTGTATCATACAAATAATTATGTTTTCGTGCTAAATGAATGAATATTAGAATAAAAGTATATACAAGTGACAGTGTTAGAATGTTTATAGGCTCAAAATAAGATAGACAATTGTCTCTATATGATCAATTTAACATAACACATATAGCCTTCTGTTGTATTTTAAATATATCAGTCTCGTCCTTATAACTATGCATAACATCACAACTGTGGCATGAAATACCTGCAGTGATAATTGTAAGATCCTGAAATGTATAAGAATTAACTAAAATGTGAGTGTAACACTGCCATCAGAAGTAACAAGAACTTGATGGAATGAGTGACCTTTTATGGGACTGTGATGTATTCAATTGAGATTCTACTCTACCTATCACATAAGATACCCAGCAATGGCAATACTGCCCTTAAAGTCATAGGAATTAGCCATTAAGTGCTTATAAAATTGCCTTTTTAATAATCAGTGCTCAGTATAGTGACTTGAGTTTTAGTTCTTGTGGACATCTGTCATCTTGACTGGTTGTATGATTGTTTTTCTGGAAATTAGTTCCCATTTTGGAATTAAAAAATAACTAATTCATATTTTGCTAACAAAATTTTTTATGTTAACTGAAAACTTAAAATTTATCTCTACAGTCACCTCGCAAATGTATACATTTTTCATAGATTGTCACGAGTTTTTGTATTCCAACTTCCTCTACTGCCAGTCCATTGAAAAATTAGTCACCACTTCTTTCAATTCTTCATCACTTAGAAATTTCAGCCCTGCTAAAAAGTCCATAAGTTTTGTAAAGAGATGAAAATTTGAAGCCAAGTCCAGGCTGTAGGGTGAATTGTTGAAAATCCCATTCTTACTCAGCAGTTCATCCATACTGACAGATTGCCACCCTGAATTCTCATCATCATGTACTTTCTCCCTCTCTAAGTTGAAGTCTTGACACTAGCATGGAACAAATGACTTATGAATAACATTGTCTCCATAAACCTTGTTTAATTGACAGTGAATATTGCATGGTGGCACATTTCTTGCATTGAAAAATCTGATTACAGCCCTGACTTCAAAATCTTAAACATTGTTTAAACACAAAAACAATGGCTGGGTTACAAAAATTCACACACAGTGAACAGGGAAAAAACTGAAGGTGTTTGAGATTAAGAAGTAATTTATGTCTTAAGCGCTTCATGTGGCATTAAAGGGTAATACTTTCTGGATGGCCCTCATATATAATATTCAGATCTTACATTGTAAACTTAAATTGTGCAGTTGATGTGTCTTGAAATTCAGTATTCAGTATCAAATGTAATTGTACTAATATGAGAGCGATTCAAAAAGTAAGGTCTCCTATTTTTTTTCATGAAAAATCAAATTTATTGTCAACTTTGTGTACAGTGTAGGAAAGGCTGAGCATTTAGCCATTTTTCTACATACTCGCCTTGATGATCAATCACTTTTGTGCATCCTTGTAACCAGCTTTTTAATACCAGCATCGTACCTTTCTCCCGCCGTGTCACAAAGCCAACTGACGACTGCTTCTTGCACTTCCTCGTCTGACTTAAATTTCTGTCCTCCAAGGTGTTTTTTGAGAGTGGGGAACAAGTGGTAGTAGCTGGGGGCAACATTTGGGCTGTAAGGAGGGTGGTATATGATATTCCACCCGAATTCATTGAGTAGGGTCGTCGTTTGATGTGACACGTGCATGTTGGTGTGGACGTGCATTGTCATGATGCAAATTCACGCCTTTGGTGAGACACCTTGTTGTAACCTAGGACCTCCAACACAATATTCTGCACGGAGAAGTAGCCACTCTCTTCATTAAGGCCTTCCTTTATCTCATGAAGGGTAATTCTCTGGCTATTGTGCACCATCTCGTCAATTGGAGCCACCATTGATTTCAGCAAACATTGCCACCCGACCGCTGCTCATCGTGGATGTTTTCCTGGCTATCAAAAAATTCCCTGCACCACTGCCGCAGGTTTTTTATGTCCATACATTTCCACTAAATGGCGATAAATTTATATCCAAGAAGCAGTCATCAGTTGGCTTCGCGATATGGTGGGAGAAAGGTACAATGCCAGTATTAAAAAGCTGCTTACAAGGATGGAAAAAATGATTGATCATCAAGGCGACTATGTAGAAAACTAGCTAAATGCTCAACCTTTCCAACGGTGTAGGCAAAGTTGTGAATAAATTTGATTTATCATGAAAAAAAAAATAGGAGACCTTACTTTTGGAATCGCCATCACACTTTAAATGGCCTGCTCTATGTCCTTAACTCCAAATGAATCACTTTTAATTTCAATATGCATCAAGAATTCGTGTTCGTAGAGGGTTGAATTATGTGATGTGATTCCATGTATCAAAACTTTCTTAGGAAATTCTGCACCTTTGAATTGTTTCCATCCCATAGCTTAAATTTTACATTATGAGGCGAAATTTTTGATAATGTGCCCAAAAAACCTGTCAATGCAGTATTCCAAGTAAAAATTTAATAAAACTAATCATATATTTCATAATATCAGTTTGAAAAATAATAAGATGAGTAACTCATAAAATTTGAAGAAGTAGATAACAGGCTCGATTTTCTGACAATGTTTTGATATTAAAGCCGAAAAGCATGATAACTTAATTCAGGATGTCAGAACTGTATAAAAAATGAATCAAACAATTTTCAAAAAGTTTCAAATTAAAAAAAAATGAGATGATTTGGTTTTTTTAATGTTTGTGCCAAATTTTCATTTTGAATGGTTGATAAAAATATCAATAAAAGTACAATAAATCACTCAGGATGTTAAAATCAGAGTACATAGGTTCAAAATTATAATTATCTTTTTAAAAATTCGTACCCATTGAAGTTTACCATCATGATGCCAGTCTTTATTCCTTTGCTATAAGTCATGCTTCTGCTGGAGGGCTATTTTCCTAAGCTTCCAAGGTCAATGTATACACTGGCATGCATCATATGCACATTTTACTGAGTTCATAAATATCCTGTAGGAATGTATATTTTAAAAATAAATAAGAATGCATTGCTTGCTCGAAATTCAGTAACCAGAAATAAAGTAGAACAATTTTGTTGATTTTACAATAATTAAATGCATTGTGTGTGTTGTATGAATAGATATTTGGGAAATGCCTTTATGAACTTGAGTTTTAGTTGAGACAAAGATGTATATCTTTGAATATCACTTAATTTTTGGATGACCTAGGGATTAAACCATATTTGCTGTTCCTTGCATTATTTCTTTTCATTGCCTTGCCTATGGTGGATAAAAGGGTAAAAATATATATTTTTTCCTATTTGATACAGTTGCCATTTATTTTTTTTATATAGCCCCAATATTGTGTACCTAACAAAAGTTCTACCACCATAGGAAAGCCTGCCATAGAGTATTTCCTTTTTATTGTAGTGATCGTCTTGTTTCCATATAGTACCTTCATTAAGTAGGTGTTGTATTTGCCTAAATATAAGAGTATTGAACTTAATTTGTAGCATATACCAATAAATTATATGACCCAGGCAATACAGTACTTCCTGGTTATAACTTGCATTTTTGGATTTATGCTTGTCCCTGGTATAAATATATCTCTAATATTTTGTGTCATGTCTCAGTTTTTGAAAGATCTATTTTGGTGGAAGCTCAAATTTATATTTAAAAGATGAGGAATAGAACTTTAATATTCAGTGTTGTGTATTGAAGGTAATCTGATGTTGGTAATTAACTTGGTTGTTTTATTTTATGCTGTAAATATTGGATGGTTTGTGAGTAGACTGTCAGAATGCATATTTTGCTTACCAGTTCTGCTGTGGAAAAAGGAGTTTAAGAAGACATTGTAACTGGAGAAGTTAATAAAAAGATATAGATAGATCTTACCCTAAATGAGAGGGTGTAGAAAACATACTGGCCATCCCATTATCAGCTCTTAAACTTTGATTTTGAAATGTGGAAAACTTTTATTAGGACAAGTGATTCATCTATCAATAAAATGCTTTCATGAAGTGAAGCCATGGGAACTAAAAAAATGTGCTGCTGAAATGTTATGAGGGGAGTAATCCCTCAAACCTTCAAGGGCAAATAAATATCAGTTGAGTTTTTCATTTTCACAAACTAATAGAACTCTGTTGATATACTTGTAATAACTCTGGAATAGATGCTTTTACATTTTTTTTATAAAATCTGGACTTCTACAGTGAATCGAATCAACCTAGCTTTGTGTTTATGCATTATGTGGCATAACCAAGCCATATAACATGTAAAATTCACATATTAATGGAAGTGGAACCAGATCCTCACTTCCAGTTTTCCAGGAAGATATGTTATTCAGGAAATCTCATGAATTTTATTTTATGTGTGGTGTACGAAAAACATTGACCTTTCAGTCTGTTGCCAAATGCTGTGTTGCACATCTATTTTAACTCTGTTGATTTTTCTGCTTAATGAGTAAAAATATTTCTCAACTCCACAATCCAGTGTGCACCCATAATACATCTGTTAGATGAATCCATACATTCTGCCTAACAAAACCATTGGCCAGCAGAGTTTGATTCAAAAGAGTTCTGTGATGAAGAAGAAATACTCGGTTTCCTCATATTAATCTCATATCATTTACTGTAATGGTTCAAGAGAGATGGATATCATAGTGGTGATTCAGTTCATAAAATGTGCAGAAGCTTCTCGTTTGCTCACTCCATTTGGCATGCCTGGCATTGTTTACCGAAGTTACCAACTTTAGTCATCACTATCACATATATAATGTCTCCACTTTTTTTCTTCCCAACAACTAGGTTACCTAAGCAAAATGCCGTAAAGTCAAATTATTTTTCTCCTTTTGTTATCTTTATTCTTTGTTCCTAATATGTAATTCTGCCATAGATTTTTATATCATTAATTATGGTTGAAAGGTTAAAATTTCTACTTGGTGAAATTGGTAAATTTTCTCCAAAAGGTGAAGAAATATTGCTGCGTAGATTTTCGCGGCGGTGGCTTGAAGAATTCTGCATGTCCGGGTTTTCACCGCGTTGTTGTTTGAAGCCGACAACAGTTTCGCCGAAGTTTCATCCGGCGTCTTCAGGTCGAAGATGAGGGACTCAGATTTTGGCCGTCCTTATATAGGTGGTCCCGTCCAAGTGCTGCTCTCTGATTGGTCCTTTTTCGGAGGACTCTCTTCCACGCGTTGTGGAGATGGTAGCCTTCATCTCTATTGAAATTCGCCGGGTTTTTGGCTATCTCAATAGCTTCTCTGATTAGGCGTGGGTAATATCTACTTTCTTTACTTATGATTGTAGCGTCATGGAATAGAATATCATGGCCGGGTTCACTCCATTTATGCTCGGAGATGGCCGAGAGGTGAAACTGTTTGTTCGTAGTAGCCCGGAGGTGTTCTTTCATCCGAACTTTCATAGCTCGGCATGTTTCCCCGATGTAGGAAACTGTTGTCGGCTTCAAACAACAACGCGGTGAAAACCCGGACATGCAGAATTCGTGAAGAAATATTGTTGGCAAGAATTGGTTGCCATTAAGGCAAATTTTTGGTTGCTAAAGATGTGTCAAGCTGAAATGTTTTCTCCTGTGAGGCATTAGTTGGCCTCATTAGTAAAATTAATAGTTGCAGTGGTTGTCTTGAGGGGGGCAGACTTGACTGCTTAAGTAATCACTAATTAGTATTGAATGTGTTCATACTTCAAGGCAGTATAACTGAAATTATTTATGCTGGAAGTAGCAATTATTATAAGTCTTTTAATTTTATAATTAATTTCTACAGGAATTCATGTTATTTTAGCGTATGTTCATTAAACACCAAAATTGAACACCATACTCACTTTCATCTTTTTTTAACGCAGCTCTGAGCTACTGAATGAGATTTCACAATTGAAGATTAGTGGGATCATGTATCTACTGAAACATATTTGTTTAATATTTTTAAGAAATAATTATCTTTGCCAATTATTATGATATTAATGGGTAATGTGAAAAGTAATCCCTAATAACTCATGAATCAATCTTTGAAAAAATTACCTCCAAATTCTTTGAAAGCTTCTTGAAGAGTGATTTAGCCATGTATATTTTTAAATTACTGAAATAATAATAAACTTAAACATTGAAACATTCTCAGATGTTGCCAGTAGAATGATTTCATTGATATATTGTTTATTAAAATCTAAAGTGATATGAATGTTATTATAACCAGGGATCACTGTAATCATGCCTAATATGTATAAAAACTAGCAATAAATTCTCCAGTGACCACTTTCAGATAGTACCCTTATCTTATGCTCACGTAGTGCTTTTAACATTTTTTGCTGACAAGGAAGGGATGGACAGTAAATTTCAGGTAGGCCAAGAGTTAGCACCGAATAGTTGCTTCATTGCATGATGTGTTCTCACGATGTAGAATAGAATTTCGCATAAATCTCATATTGCATCTCAGTTGTCAATGGATACACTATATTCCACACATTTTCCTTATTGAAAATAGAATGTGAGTAGCATTTTCCTTAAGAAAGAAATAATCAAGATTGGTAAAATGAGGGTGTCAAGTCATATGTTAAAAGAACTTGGTTTCACTCAGCTTAGTATGCACATTTCTGTAATTTCCTGAAATATATTCTGATTTATGTTTAATATTTTGCTGAAGAAAAGTTTTTTGTTCCTCTGATTTCTTTTGTCATGCATTTTTCAACTCTTCACATTCCAAACATTGCTGTTTCTCTCCATGTTATGGCACTGAAAAAGTTCACTGTTTTTATTGTCTTATTATTCAATGTAGTAAAAGGTAATTAATTTATTTCATATGCTTATTGTTACATTTGATTTTCATTTTCAGGACCTGACAAAGAAGTGGTCCGAAGTGCAACAACTTGTACCTCAAAGGGATGCAACTTTGGCGGCTGAATTAAGAAAACAACAGAGTATCCTTTTTTTAGTAGAGTTATTTGAAAAAATGAATTTTAATCTAACCTTTTTTCCTCACAAACAGCTTTTAAATTTAGCACTCAGCTTAAAATAGATATATTTTTGAACAGTTGTGTGTTTTTCCTGCAACACACAGGTGCATCCTTCCCAATATTGTGCTATTGCAAGAGGCATGGTGAACATGCATCAAGTGATGCTGCGTTCTCCTTTTGAAAAAACATGCACCACTTAATATTCGGTACAGCATTCTATTTAGTGTGCTTCAAATTCACAACTTTTGAAAGTTCAACTATTAATGGCTTTCAAAGTTCCCTTGTTGTAGAAAGCAATCCATTTCTTACTCCTACTTATTATAAAAGTATTTTAACGTTTGTCTGGACATTCAACATTTGACCAGTTGCCTCTGTAATAGTCGAGGGCTTATTCACGTAGAAACACCATTTCCTGATAGATTACCAGAGTCAATCAAATTTGGGCCCGAACAAACGTTGGATGGGTGAAACTCTGTGGTGCCCTTCCCCTGTCTGCATGTGTCGGGCAGGGAAAGCATTGTTTGACACAATGAACCATTAGATCTATTTAACCCAGGCTCTTGTCGAAGGTCCCCTCACATCAGCTGTTACTCTGTCACTCTAATTCTGACCACACACAAAAGATATCATCCATGTATTGAAAACAGTAAATGTTATTTTTCACCAAAGGAAAATGGGATGTTAATATTTCATTCTCCCCACAATTCATGTAAATAACACTTGGTACCACTCACTGGAAATTAGGTTGTGAAATATTTTTATGGGGAAGTATACAATGTTTCAGTTCCGTCATAAATTGCTTCTTTTTTACTTTTTTTGCCTCAAGTTGTCAGTAGCACTGAGTGAGAAGTCCTTATTTCTTAAAGAACATCCTCATCTATAATTGACTATGAAATGGTAATGTGCCTTTAGCTACCTTTGCCAGTGCTTTTGTTAAAATGTAAATGTATGTTACTTTGGGATTTCCTCTTCACTAGGAAACTGGACTTAGCTGGCTTTAGACTAGTCAAATAGCTTTTTGAAGTTAGTTTCTCTAAAATTTTCCCTCTAAGCTACAGTATAGTTGCTAATGGTGTAAAAAAATGTGGTTGGCATGCTTAAAAAGTAAGAAATGCACCTTTTTTTGCATAGAACAGTTAAAAGACTGAATTTGTATCCTAAATAGAACTAGAAATTGGATTAGAAGTTGATATAAATTTAATAAGGTTATTTGAATAGTCTCTCTCTCATTCATAAAGCATAAAAAATATTCCCAAGATGAACATCCTCACCTTTTGGTGGTAATTCTTAGTGTCAGCTTTCACATGTCTTAGGATTGAATACTGCATTAACATACAAGCATAAAAACATTTTATTTCATATCATTTTCATAATTTGAAAATCTTATGTTACTCAATTACTTCATGCAATGTGATATCTATTTTCTTTAATGCAAAATTAAGACAATGAAATGTTACGACGCCAGTTTGCTGAAAAGGCCAATCAAGTGGGTCCTTGGATGGAAAGGCAAATGGATGCAGTCACTGCCATTGGAATGGGTCTGCAAGTCAGTATATCTGCTTTATAAGTCTTTAGTTTTATTTTTGATTTTTACTTTTATTTAACCATCTATTATTCTCTAAAAAAAACATGTATATTACCTAATGTTGGGCAGGGCAAGTGGATGAACTGTGTGGCAAGTATGATGACGTAGGAAGTAGTTCCATTTACCTTCTCAAAGGTGGGAGCTGGCATAAGCCAGCCTTCACCTTCGAGAATCGTATTATCTCTCATCCACTTGAACCTTGGGCCACTGGGCCAAACAGTACAAAGCCAGTGGTTTGAGGCCTGATCTACTTTTCTTCTTTTTGATGTCAGCTTTCTACACTATCTCACCTTAAGTAATCACATGAATTCCAAATATTATGATTTCTTTGCAATACCTCTTGTTAATTAAATTTGTGAGTAGCACATATGATATTGATGTGTCATAAACATTTATACATATTCTCAAGCATATCTTTGCAGATAATGTGATATTTGTAGAGCTTCCATAATTTTCTTATTGTAATAGATGGTGTTGTGAATCAAGTGTGGAAAATATTCTTATAGCTACATATGACAAACTACAATGATTCAGCCTTCCCACTTACTCAATCACACAGCCTTACAAACTCCTACTATCCTATTTGCTTGTTTTTCCAATGGAGTGAATTTTTTCAAATCATGTAAAATAACACTTCAGCTGTAGCTGACCTACATTTAACATGTAATTTTACTCTAATATCAAAATAAAATTGTTATAGAAATAGCTGAAAGAAAAATATTGAAAATGAAGAAGAAAGTGGAAGTTCTATTAAAGGTAGATACAAATCCAGGGAATTTGCTTGGAAGTTGAACATTCACATTTAGGTTTGAAGCAATAACTGGGGATGCAGCTTATTACATTATTTTACAATTTTGCCGTTCCATAGAAAGTATTAGTTATTTCTTTAATTCTGCTGTACATGCATGTAACTGAGGAAATAACAGTGAAAAAGTAAAACATCATTTATTTCTAGGGGCTAACAATAGACAATTCACACTAATGGCAGATAGTGTGCACTGTCAATGGTGAAGAACATTCAATGAACTAATGGCATTGTTATTTAATCTAAATTCAATACAGAGCTGTAATCACTATACGAGAAGTTGTCAGGAGCATAATTAATTTAATTGCCTCTCTCTCCCTGTGAGTTTTTGCTTAAAAACTATGCACCCATGCCATATTAGCCATGAAAAATTACAGTTAAGTTTTGATGAGCTAAAAACTGTATGTTGTAGCCAGAAAAAAATGGAAAATTCCTGGCTATCAGGGGAATAAGGAAAGGGTGTGCAGGAAGCTATTAGGTCTTGCCTAAAAATATTTCATCCCTCTCTCTCTCCCAGGCAGACTGATGTCCTTAGAAGTTGTACTAAAATTATTCCATGCAAGGTTTTTTTTAAATTCATCTTCTTTTCTAAAAAAAATTATCGTTATAAATATTTTTTGGTGTAAACATGAGTGTTTTTCAATTCATAAAACATCAAAATACAATTTTAAAGTAATTTTCCATCTGGACCTCAATTTTAAATGAATCTTGATTTTACTTACTTTTCCCAATTCTGCTAAAAACCTTAATTCAAGGATTCATTAGATTCAAATGAATCCATGGTAATTAATGTTAGGACCCAAGACTCTGGCCAGGGACTGTTCTAAGAATTTAAATAAGTATTAAGTATTATTTCTGACCAAATAAGTTCAAACTAACATTTGTTTCTATAAATCATACACTGTAATGTCATATTTTGTAAATGTTTGTTAGATAAGGTCATTACAATTTCTAACAAAAGTCTACATCAATACGTTTATTGTTAATCTTTATAAAAACCACTGCAGATTGGCTTCCTTATATTTTTACCAACTTTATGACAAAATTTTGTGGAAAAAAATAACTATTTGCGTGGAAAATTATGGTAATTGTGTAAAAATGAAAGATAAGGTCTTATGTCGTTTTAATAAAAATTTATGAATTTCATTTTCCTTTTCATTCCATTAACGTAGTGAGTTTGGCTTACCTTCTTTATTTCCCCCTTTTTTTGTTGAGGTTCCGATTCCATCCCATAAATATACTGGCATATATAATTAGTTTAATAAGTTTGAAATTGTTGGTTTCCCGGTTAATACATCTCACAGTTAATTGTGAAAATTATAAATACTTTGCTAGTATTGTTTAAGAGATAAAAACAAAAAACTTATAGTGTTAATTTTATGAAAAACAGTTCCCTTGGTCATAGTTTTTTTAGCCACGTAATGTTCATCTATATGTTTCTTCTATTTTTGCTACATCATTTAAACTATGCACAGCTGATTGAAATGAGTGCTGCATGAATGGTAAGTGGGCAGTAGTTTTCATCCTTGGTATTACATTATCCTGGTTAACACATTTTGGTTGTCTCCTGCTAAATTATCATAAGTTTCATCCTACTGACTTTTGAATTGTAGATTTTGGATTTGTAAGAGGAAATTTAACTATAATAATTAGTGACAATTCATTACTGAAATTGTGATATTAACTGCAATTTGTATAAAATAGTGTGGCTTTTAAAAAGCCATATTCTAAAATTATAAATGTGTTCCTTTCTAAAGGGTTCATTGGAGGAACAACTTCAGCGACTAAAGGAGTATGAACAAGCTGTGTATGCTTACATGGCACATATTGAAGAACTGGAGAAGATACACCAAGCTGTACAAGAAGGAATGGTATTTGAGAATCGTTACACTCAATACACAATGGAAACACTTCGTGTTGGCTGGGAACAGTTGCTAACATCTATCAACCTTAATATCAACGAAGTGGAGAACCAGATTCTTACCAGGGACTCTAAGGGCATCACTCAGGTAATATATATTTAGAAATACATCAGAATGCCAGAGTTTATAGACTGTCTATATCAAAATTCATGTACCATTAGTTCATAAAACATGGATTTAATTTAGTGTGTAACTCATTTTTTTTATGAAGTCTCACTACTTAAGCATTCAAAAGTAAAAACTTTCAAGTGTCCTGCGATATTTGAAATTGTAAGGGTAGTTTGAAAAGTCCATATAAAGACAGAGAAAGATAGAGAGAGAATTTATTTTCAGTTTGTTGCATCTCTTGCAGGAATGCATGCCAACAAGATTGATATTGCATTGATTTGAATCAAATAAGTTGAGTGATTTCCTAAAAATTGGTTGAGGGAGAAATAAATCCAGGTGTTGATCAAATATTATTTTACGAAAGATAAATTTCCTCGGGAAAGAAAAATGTGATAAACATGATAGTGAATCTGTACATTGTTAGAATGGTTTATAAGTGGTCTCACAATTTTCTGAGTGGCCATATTTATGAGCACAAATGATGAATATTCCAATGCACTATTTCAGAAGTCATTGATAGAATCCATAAGGTGATGAATGATGGAAGATGTGTGAGACTGATAATGCTGCAGGAATTTTGTGAGAATAGATACATTACATTTTGCATCAAAATTTGGATATTAGTAAGTTCCACAAAATGAGTGCCATAGTTGCTCACAGTTGACCAAAAACTAGTAAATGAAACATCACTAAACTTTGATGAAACTTAGGGTGCTGAAAGGTATCACATGGAATTGAACCTGGTCCTTCCATTCCCTAGTCCAGCTCTCGACCCAGTGAACTACTACACCTGTCTACCTATGTAAGGAGATTTAAATAAATTCAAGAAACAATGTATGTGAAATATTCAATTGATCTTAATTATCATTTCAGTTATATTTGATTCAGAGTGATATATTCATTTTATTTTAGTTATAGCCATTTAATTTGTGTTCAATTCAAAATTCCTACAGGTACTCAAGCAAATATCAAGCAGCTTTCAGTTACCTTGTAATTGCTGTTCAGTTAAAATGGAAAAAAATCGTATAATATTCTGGCAGTTATCCTTTTTTTTCTGATTTTTTTAAAATTTCCATTGAAGAATCATGAATAACCAATTGTTGATTGTATCTCCTAATTGGTTCTGGCAATATTGGTGTCTAAACAAAGTTTAGTTGGAGTATATAATTCCATAAGCATTAGTGTTATTAGATCTTATACATTCCTGAGATTCTATTAAGGCTTCTGAATGTGCATTTATGGATGGCATTGTGGAAAAAATATGAAAGTTACTCTTAATGTAGCTAATATACTAAGGAACATTAGACTATTTACTTAGTTTGTTATATTCTAATCACTTTTATTACAATGTTAAAGTTATTTTTTCTTAAATCCATGTTCATGCATACAAAAAACAAGAAGAGAACAAATATATGTAAAATCTTTCTCCCTCTATAATAGTCATCTTTACTGATTAGCCTACTTCTGTTTAATTTTTCCGTGTAATTCTCATCACAATGTATGACGGACATTTGGTCATTATCATTTCCTTTTAATTTTTGCTAATGATATTTCTTATTGCCATGAATCATCAAGGTAAATGAAATTCACCAAGCAATGGCCAGTAACCATTTAAAGGCATTCATTTGGGTGTAGTATTTAAATTATGTCAAAAGTTTGAATTTATTAACTGTTTATTGATTAAGCTATTTAATTGTATATTAAATTTCTAGGAGCATTTGAATGAATTCCGCAGCAGTTTCAATCATTTTGATAAGAACCGCACAGGCCGCCTAACACCTGAAGAATTTAAGTCCTGTCTTGTCAGTCTTGGTTACAGCATAGGCAAGGATAGACAGGTAAGCTCGTAATATTTTCTTCTTTTGCAATAACATTTTTAATCCTGTCTACTTTGAAGTAGTGATTGAATTCCTCTATGAGTTTGCCTACGCATGTGTCTATGATAAAATGATGGTGGTAAATGGATCTCAGGATGTAAGCGTTCAAGTGTACACCTCAACTGTAAAAGTATATTTGGTAGGGGTGTATGCTGCAATACCATTTTGAAACCCAATATACATATAATTAACAATTAATGAGGAGGCCTCAGATGAGTGAATGTATTTTGGAACATATTTTTATTAAAAGATGGTTAAGTTAAGCTATCGAGGCGTCCTCTTGATAAGATAATGCCTTCTTGATAAGAGGACGCCTCGATAGCTTAACTGGCTAAAGCACTCGAACAGACTTGAGGGATCTGAGTTCGAATCCTGGTCAAGGCGAATGATTTTTACACTCTGAAATTGTTGCATTGAAATGAATATTAGCAGATGACTCCGCTAAAAGTGACTGTTGTGGCAACTCCTGCAGTTTCTTTGGAATTAATGTGTAACTTGTTTAAATCATAATTGCTTTCGCATTTTGACCTTGAAATTAATTCTTTGCACACCATTATTTTTGTAGCCGACTCATCCAATCGTGCTCTCACAATAATTGATGTTTATTGCATCTGGGTCTTTTTTTTTAAAGCACATTTACGGGATAGAGAGAAATTATTGAAAAGAAAATATTTTGTCCTCATTTAAAAAGAGTTTTAAAAGTGCCGTCAATTCAAAGAAAACTTCAAATTATCTCTTTGAAAACAAAATATGAAATGATAATTTATTTTAATTTTGTGAAATCATTCATTCTAAGTTTTTTGCCTGTCTAAATATAAATGGAATTTTGACAGCAGTGTGCATTCTGACTCTCATTCATTCAAAGCACTTTCTTACCATTCTGACGCTCTTGTAATTGACATCTGAGCTATCATGATGCAGCCATGAGCATGCACTGTATTGCATGAACCATTCCAATGGCTCCAGCCAAAGTTTAAGATGGGTGTGTTTGATGCTAAAAATCAGTGATGGAACAACATGGAATAACAATCTCATTTACTAGTGCTTCAAAATGCTTAAACTGGGTGGCCACTCATTTTCTAGAATCTCTGTCCAACTTATTCGAGATATTTTCCCACAAACATGCAGTCTCCCTCCTGATTTTTTCCAAATGTTTCCTGTTTAATTATAATAATCATTTACTGAGTATGTAAACAATATGACCTAATTCTATCTTAATATAGGTGAGAGATGGCTCATGAAATGTGAAATGTTCAGCGAAGGGAAAAGTAGAAGCTACATAAAAGGTCATAGAATTAATTGTATGTATACAGAAAAGGAAAAATTATAAAGCCATATTAGATGTAATAGAAACTCAAAGATATTGAGATAAGGGGGAAAAGTATGTAGATGAGCTAATTGTAAATATATTAGGTCAGCTACCACAGGCATAGAATGTGATATTGGCATGGATAGCTTGGGTCTAGCCGTAGATAGAAAGATATGTTGAAGGACTTTGATAAATGAAGGTGAAAAAGGGAGGCAATAAAGTCAAAAAAAATTAATGGGTAAGGAATCTGGCCGGAAGACTTCATTGTGTCAATCTTGATTCCATCCCATAAATTAGTAAAGAGGCTGTATGTGAGGATGATAGGATTATATGTTTAATCTAGCATGTGGCAAAAGTAGTGAAATCTGATTGAAAGCTTGTGACCCAGGTGCAGAATTTTTTTTTTAATGTGGCAAAATATACAATTAGCCTGAAGGAATAGGCACCTTATTTAAATCCTGTTGGTGAAATAGATGGACAGGTAAGTGTAGGGAAGAGAAAAATGTGATTGAAGTGGCAAACAGGGGACTGAGGCAAGGCTGCCTGTTATTATTAATACTTTTCGGTGTACATATATTGATAGATGTGGTAACTAAAGAAAATATAGTTAAGACTTAATTTTGTATCATAGTGCTGTATGGATCAAAAACCTGGTCCATGAGGCAAGAAGGTAAGCATTCATTAGAGACTTTTATAATGTGATCATGGAGAAATTATTGGACAGAGGAAGACTAATGACTTAAGTTTTAATTGTAAGGGGAAAGTAGGAAGGCCAGTATAAAAAGTAGAATGCAATGTTAGTGGAGAGGAGAAATAAAATGCTTAAGGGCAAAAAGAGGAAGTTCATGTTATTTGTAATAGTTGTTAGAGGACACCCATAACCTAGTTGTAATCGGAATGTAGGTTACTTAGGATGATGATGCATGTGGAATGGCCTACACTACACATGAAGTGTCTCGTAACCCAAAAGGAAATCGTCCTCATCGGAAATTTCTGATTCATGCACCTTTTTGCCCACCAAGTGGCCACTCTGCTTAAGTGAGAATCAGAATGCACCCAAAGTAAGCCATTTATGTATATAACTAGTGTCTTTAGTTATATGGATCAAACAGTAAATATTCCCACCACAGGACAATCAAATGAACATTAGATCATGTGAGCTCTTGAAATTTCTGTACATTTATGAATTTTCCTACTGATGACTTTTTTATTCTCGTAACTCCTTATATTTTCTGTATTTTATTTCAAAACATAAGCTTTTTTGTTCATGAATTTTTTATGTATTTTATTGGCCCTAAATTCTTCACCATAGCCATGAGTGATTATTTTTTCCTGTAGGATAGATAAAGTTTAGCATCATACCTTTGATAGAATTTAAACTCACACACTTACATGCTTATTGTTAGCTGAAAAGTAGCCCATAGAAATGTGTACTCTATCGCACCTCTGCTAGCTAATTTAAGTTTAATGGTTCCTAAAAGTAGAGCATTTTATTGTTTTGAAACTCTACATTGTGTTCAGTTCTGTGTAAGTTATTTACCCATGACTCTTATTTTTTCTTAAGGGTGAGATTGACTTCCAGAGGATTCTTGCTGTGGTCGACCCCAACAACTCAGGGTATGTGCACTTTGATGCTTTCCTCGACTTTATGACTCGCGAATCGACCGACGTAGACACTGCTGAGCAGGTCATCGACTCCTTCCGCATTTTGGCAGGAGATAGGGTAAGTTAATGGTTTTTGTTTATGTTTTGTATATTCTCTCTGAACAGCTATTGAATTGTCATCTGTCTGTACTTTATTTAATTAGATAAGTCTTAAGTGAACACTTAAAAATGCAGACCCGCTATTGCTAGTGAATTTGGGTATCTGAATTTTGAACACTTCAATTTTTAACTGAATATCAATGGTTCACACTCTTTCGAGAGGCAAATGCAGGAAGAGATAGATGTATGCTGAATGATCAATCAAGCTCCAATAAATTATTGTAACATACTTTTAACTAGTTATGCTCTGCAAATTTAAACCATTTTTTCAAGTATTACTATTCATCCTAAAATGTATATTTCAGTAAAAAACCATGCAGCAAGTGATATGCCTGATGTCATATTTTTTTACCATTGTAGCCCTTCATACTTCCTGATGAGCTTCAACGAGAACTTCCACCTGACCAGGCTGAGTACTGCATCCAGCGTATGCCTCCCTACAAGGGACCAAATGCTTTGCCGGGTGCTCTTGACTACATGTCCTTTTCTGCTGCATTATACGGGGAATCAGATTTGTAGTTTGAGGTAGTTTTTTTTGCTGGAGAAGAGAAGAATCTACAAAAACTACTCCACTTGCTTTCTCTATGACTTTTTTTTTAAACCCTCTGGAGCATATTGCCTGTGCAGCTATTGTTTTCCTTTCATTTGTCTTGCAAACCCAAACATGGCTTAATAAAACAATGTAAAATGAGGTATGAAAAGATATTCCATTGCTTCATTGCCATGGAATGATTGGTTTCACCCCTTAGTTTTGGGCATGTTTTGCACCTGTAATAAAGATCATATTGTTTGAAGTGGAGGGACATTATAGTGTTATGTTCATCATTGTACATTATGAAAAAGTAAGCTTGAGCATTGAGTCAGTGGAAATGACCCAATATCAAGAGATACTAACAGATTACCTGACATTTTAACATTGTATAAATAATTGAATGGAGGGTAATAATTTCCAATAAGGGGAATAATACAAGTGAAGATGTTTGTGCAGTAAATTAAGTGCACAAAATGTTTTCTCCATTAGATGTGAGAGGAAAGTTTCTTTCAACGTGAACTCAAATCAAGGGAAATGACAGGTGGTGTTCATGTACATTGGCTAAAATGCCATCAAATGCATGTATTTTTATCTTGTAAAGTTCCTCTCTTAAGTTATTTTAAAGAGCAGCAAATTAAAGCTTCCCCCTTATAAATTGGTATGACTGTCCTTCAAATGATTCTTATATATATCCTTCAAACCTGTACTCTTTTGTATCAACATATCTTGGAATTTTAATCTTAAAATTCAGTAAATGATGGTTAGAAAGCTACAAGTGTTTGTGCTCTAACCTGAGCTTTTCTTGGACTTGTGCATAATACAGTGCTAGATTTTTATGCATACTTGTATCTCCCTGAGATCTGAAGAAAGTGTAAATGATTTTCTCATGTTGATGGTTATTTTTTTTAATAACTAACTTCATTTTGGAAATGAAAATATATATTATGAAATAGCTTTATTTGAAAATAGGCCCTCAAGGCGTGCAGTAGGATCCACACTGCCATATTTTTTTAATTTACCTAACATTACTCTTCCCATATGAATGCATATTTATCAGCATGATGGGTAAAAAGTGGTTTGATGCTCAAATATTCATATATTGTCTGGTGAATGAAGTAAATTCTATTTGTGGATGATGCCCAAGTCATTCGTAACTTTGGGCATTATTGACTCAGGTTTTAGATCATTTTACGTAATCAAAAGTTAACATTAGCAAGTCATAAGATCTGTGTATTGTTCATCTGCTTCCATCTATTTTTTCATGAAGACATTTGTATGCTGGCTAACACATTTGTGCCATAAGTATACATAAGACATTCATTCGAATAAAATTATAATTAAGAATTTTATGAACAATTTATTCCCAAGTAGACATGGCCTTTACTTATGTAAGGGAAAATAATAGTTACAGTTCGAATTTGTACAAGTAACCTTAATTTTTCTAGTCATCTTGCTTGAGTTTCCAGTTTATATCAAAAACATAAAAGGAGCGCAACATCAATGGTAAAAATCATTTTTTCATATACATTTATACAAAAAAACCACTATATTTTGAGTAAAATTTTTAGTAAAATTCAATTTTATAAAATTTGTAATATACATATGTAGTCTTAGTATTTGTGAAAGAAGTAAATTATTATATTCCTCATGCACTCTTCTGAGGGTTGTATTTTTATAGCTCCAATCCATTCTCATTAAATTGATGTAATTATCATTATTTAAAATATTTGGTCAAAATGTTTTTGTCTCAATAAAACTGTACAGCTAAAATGGCTGGAAGAACATTTAATATTAATTTTTATGAAAAACATTGAAAAACTTATTGAGGTATGAATAAAGGAAAGGCACTTTTGTGCATTAAATGTATTTAAAACATCAAGTTGAATACAGCAAAATTACCATAGAAAAATATTTTTCAATATTAAATATTAGTGGAAAACTAGCTGCACTTTTCCATGAGGTATTCTCCAATACATTTATATGTGTGTACATCATTCCAGCACTCCTAGTGCAAAGAAGGCAGCCAAGCAATAATATAACATATGATTCTGACTATGAATAAAATTCGTTGGGTTCAATTGTAGGATAAATTATCAACATAAAATTAAAAACACCTGACCCATAACAAACGATATATTTTTATAATTAGTAAATAAAAAATTATTTGGAATTGCATTTTTTCGTGCTTTTCCAGTAGCAATAATAAATGCGTAACTGCTTTCTTAACAATGGACTGATAATAGGTTATTTTAATTGATTATGTACCTAACAAATGCAATGTTTACCACCATTTTCTTTGATGAATCCTATAGCCAGTAAGTAAATCTTCACACAGCATATTCACTCCTTATATTAGCCATCATATTTATGAAATTTAGTTTATATTTCATTGAAAAAATACTTAACAATTAGTTCATTGTTCACCATTAGGAAATTTTTCCATAAGAAAATCATGCATATAGTCATATACAACAAGCATGATTGCTCCTCCGGGCCCAAGACGCATTACCTTTGGAAGAAGGCCTTTGTACAGAGCCCTCCAACTGCAAAAAAATCAAATATTTATTGAATTTTCAATGCAAATGATTTCACTCACCACACACTTTAAATACATGGTCTCTAAGAATTCTATTTTCACATGTCCTCTCAACCAGTGATACATGACTATATTTAAACAACTGCCAGTATGCTAAGTGCTTTTGAGAAATTAAGAGATTCATATTTAATATTATATCATGGTCACGAAATACATTTTCTGGTTCAGATTGTAGTTAAGCCACATACTTTCTTGCCAGAGAATATCTATTCATTTTCGTGATAATGTAAGTATGTTGCTAAATATGACTTTTGAATATACGTAACATTTATGTAGTTGCGATCAAGGCATATTCATTTTTGCAGAGCGTAAGATTTCAGTCACAAATTCAATGATTTCATATGCTGCAGATTTAATTCATATTTTGGATGAAAATAATTAAACGATTTAAATTTAAAAATAATTATTGAATTTATCCTGTGAGGCAAGACTTGCATTCAAATTTTTTTCACTCCTTTGATCCAATTAATTGGAATTTATTTCAGTGTGCATGGAACAGTGAAATATCTTCACACACAATATGTGACCAAAGCGTTTTTAGACAAATTGAATTTTAATACCTGAACATTAGCAGCTTTTTTTGTCTCACATTTAAGTAAGAGATTTTCCTCATTGGTGAGTTAATATAAAATTTTATTCTAAAATAGGGAACATATACTAAATATATAGTATGTTAGAAACAGATTTCTGGAGAATGTCATGTGTCATTTGAATACTTTTACTGGTTACACAATTTTACAGGGCCCACACAATAAGTATCATGACTGGTTTGCTGTAGCCTCAACAGGGCGATAGATGGGGGTCTGACAGGTCGGCTTGGTAGAGGGGTCTCCCACCACTCAGGCACACTTAAGTTCAGTTGCCTCCGGGCATGCGTTGAGACAGGAGGTGGATTTTGTGGCATGTGATTGTTTGTGGTGTAGTCACGTCAGCATGGAGCGCACCATCGAGCAACCATACACTGTGAAGTTTTGCGTTAAACTCGGGAAATCCGCAACGGAGACCCTTGAACTCTTTAAACAGGCTTATGGGGATGATGCCTTAAGCTGGACTAGAGTTTTTAAGTGGCATGGCACAAAATGTTTAAGGAAGGCTGGTAGCTCGTCGAAGATGAGCACTGCGTCGGACACCCGACTACCGCTCAAACCGATGCTCAGGTGGCCAAAGTGAAAAAAGTTTTGGACTCTGACAGGCGTATAACCATCGCCCTTATCAATGAGGAGACCGGCCTTTCAGTCCGAACCATCCACACCATTGTAACAGAGGATTTTGCGATGAGGAAAGTGTGAATGAAGCTCATGCCGAAAGTCTGGAGTGAGGAAAAAAACTGTCGCGGGTGGATATTTTGGACCGCGTCCAAGAAAATGAAGATTTTCTCGACAATGTTATTACCTCAAAGGATAGCTCAAAAGGGGCTCAAAGGATATCGGTTCGACTCCATCAAGGCGGTTCAAGCAGTGATGACAAAGGCTCTCAACAGTATTCCGGAAACTGACTTCCAGCAGGCTTTTGACAAGCAGCAGATGCGCTCAACTAAGTGTATCGATGCAGGAGGAATCTATTTTGAAGATTATTAAGTAATTGTAATGATAACTGCAATAAATTTTGATTTTTTTGGAACCAGTCCTGATAATTATTGTACGGACCCTGTAAAAGACTAGTTTATTAATAATCGTCCTTTACAGACAACCTTTGACATCATTTAACCACAGTTATTAGTAACCAAGAAATGAGTGCTCATAGTTAAACTTCCTTTGGTCTTAGAGACATTATTTTGTGTGGTAACGCTACTTATAGGTTATGATTAAACTTAAACATGATTTTGGAACGTAATTCAATTAAGACAAGTATATCTAGCACTATCCTAACATTGTCGCTATATTTAGCTCTGATTTTTTAGTTTTAAGTAACATGAGGTGAAATATATCCTGTTGAAACATTAAGAATTAGGAAATGGCACACATCAAAAAAACCAATAATTCAGACGGTAGTGATCACACAAATTACAAGGAGATCCAAAAGAAGTAGAGCAAGATTCTTTAAAAAAGTTAGGGAGTCAAGTAGGTTAGAAGTTATGTAAGTGCTGAAATCAGTGAATACATTGTCGCAGAGACAATATATATTTGAGGAAGACATCCTATTTGCCAGTAAGATCAATTATTTTTCAAATATAATTCATTCCCTGAACTTTTTATCACACCACATGTATTCATAAATCTTGGTAGATTCTTTATTGATGCACTCATAACTGACTTCCTGTAATAATTAGAGATGCCATAGTATAACAAATGAAAGCTAACTAGTAAAGAACCTGAAGACTTACCCTTCTTCTCGATATACAAGTGATAATGCCTGCATAGTTCCATGGTACTTAATTTGATTAGGCACTGGTTGTGGGCCTTGAATTCGGCTCTTTGCTACATCAAAAGGGATGTTAATGCAAGATGCAAGAGTACCAGACACAAAACCTATTCCAACTTTCCGGAAGAATTCTTGAGTAGGGTCCTGCAAAATATATCACTTTTTGATTATTCAGAATAACATACAGCATGTACTAGAACAACTTAACAGCAGATTTACTTTGTCATAGGGCTTTCAACACTTATTTCTTAAGGAGTCTTTTCAATATCAGAGAAATTCTATTTATTGCTAAAATGAGCACAGAATTTTTATATAATTTTGAATCTTACACATTGGTCACATATTTTCAATTATTTGTTTGAAAAAACAACACCTGTAGGAAATATTTTCTGATTTGATCACTGATGCTGTCAAATGCAATTAACAGGGTCCAAAGATTTGGATGAGAAGAGCCAGAGACATGAGAATACCCTGGTCTGCTCATCATTTAATCAAGTGCTTGAGAAGGTTGTCTGGGGCTTGGAAATATATAATTACAGGATATTTATGATAGGTCAGTGATGATATAATAAGACAAGTCACTATATGATGCAGATGATATTAATGTAATTAGTCATTCAGTTACCACAATGATGAAGGTATTTCTTGCCCTTGATAAGGCTTTAAAAATATTGTACTGTAAATCAATGAAGAGAAAATACATGATGTACAGACAGAGAAAGTCAATAGTATTAGTTCAAATTGGTGGCTATAACTTTCAAAGAGTTCGGCAGTTTAATTACCTTGGAGCAATCATAAAGAATAGCAATGATATACTGCTTCTGGCAATAGATGATAATATATTCTACAAAAAACATAAGAAGTTACACATCCATACAAACCAAAACATTTTTATGTAAAATATTAATGAACCTGACACACCAATATGTAGAAACAGACCATAACAAGGACAGCAGTTATTAATATTCAAAAGAAAAATTCTCAAGAAGATATTAAACTGTGAGAGAAGTCAATCTAAGGTGGATAAGATAACACCACAAGGTGGTACAGGTACATAAATAGCCTGATATAATACAATAGTACATCAAATTAGAAAAATATTGTGGACTGGTAATGTTAGAAGAATTGAAGATTCTGATACCCCAAAGGAAGTCCTAACATTGCAGTCAGAAGGAAGAAGAGGCAAAGAAAGGTCAAGAGTTCAATGAATTGAGCAGTGATACCCATCTCCTGGGTACATGGACTTGCAGACCAACCCAACACACTAGGTCAATCTGCTGTTAAGAATAGTGGGAAATGACAGAAGGTTGGTTCACGAGGAAGCCAGTAGTTAGTGAAAGTAGAAGCACAGAAGAAGAATGAAACTCAATTAATACATACTATAGGGGAAATGACTGCATATGTCCTTGAAATGAAACATTCAATAAGGGAATTGAACGTGGGGGGGGGGGGGAGGAGGAGGAAAGGGGATTGAGGTCGGAGACTATGGTTTAGGAACAAGGAATAGTGGTGAAGAGATGGCAATAGAGTTCAATGAAAAAATTGTTTAATTATAACGACTATTTAGTTGAAACACTACAATGGAGATGTAGGTATCTGTTGAAAAAGCTTGGAAACTCAATTCTATATTACGGTTAGGCACAGATTTACCAAAAACAGAATTAATTTGCAGTTTCCCATAGTTTATGCCAATTCAGATAATGAAGTGTAATCTTAATATCAAGAAGATTGCCTGGGAAGACAGATGAAGAAAAGAGGCTTTAACTACACAAAAAAGGAAGGAGTACCAGAAATCAGTGGAAAACTTGAGGAGGGAGGTTAAAAAAAAGTAAACATGGAACATCTAATAAAAGGATATTGAAAGCTGAAAGTGAAACTACAAAGAGTGGTAAAATAACATTCGAGATATGCTACTTTCCTAACAATAAATAGGAAAATGTTACGCAAACCATGGAGTATGGACAAATTGATTATAAAGACAGACGAGAGAAGGAAATGGAAGAATTTATTTATTTATTTAACAGGAATATCCCTTTTACAAGAATTCACACCCAGTTAGGTAAAAGGAAATACAAAGAGTTAAATGATAAACTGAGGCAGGAAACAAACAGAGCAAAATAAGTATGGTGGAAGAGGCTGTGCAAAGATATGGAAATTTTACTAAAGAAGGCTGAAATTAGTTCACTATACAGTAAGGTGATAGCAAGAGCAGGCAATAAGAAGGGAAAATCAATGCAAACAATCTAAGATTAGTCAATTGAATCTTTGATTGAACCAGGGAAGATTACAGAGATGGAAGGAATAAATATGAACTGTGTGGTAAAGACATTAGTCCAGCAAACTATGACATAGATGAGAAAAGTTTAGGTCCAGGCATATTCGATGGCGAGATAGAAAGGACATTGAAATCAAATAAGGATGTAGGGATATTTAACATTCCTGTGGAACTATATAAGGGTTTAGGAAAATGTGGAAAGAAGAGTTTTAACGGATCAAATCATAGTATTTATGAGTGAGGAAATTGCACAGAATAGTTCATCAGATTGGTGTTAGTTCCCATCCCAAAAAAATGAAAGATGTGGTTATGGAGAAGAAAAGAAAAGGTAAATTGGATGGAAAGGAAAATAAATGAAGAAGTAATGAACATGGTTGGGGAAGAGAGGGGACAGTTGAGAGAAATCCAAAAACGGTAAGATATGTGGATGCACAGTGCTTTAATTGGCAATGGAATGTTGAAGACTGTGACAGAGGGGAGAAAATTAGGCAAGGGTAGGAATAGGATAGGCATTATGGACAGAATGAAATGAGGTACATCATGTACAGAATTGAAGAAGAGTTAAATGTAGTGTTGGCCGCATCTTGCTAAATAAAGATAAGAAATGTAGCAATGTTAAGTATGTATCCATCCAAAACTTACCTTCATGATAGATTACCGAATGATAGTAATAATTCCCTTTAATGCATATGGCAGTGGTGCTTAGTCAGCTAAGTTAAATACATATGCACACGTCAGCCAATCTGTAGTTAACAGGTTCAAATCCCATGAAGGGCATTAATGTTGTGTCGTCATATAAGCATTAAATAAGAGATAAACCTATGCTGTTAAATGACCTAGCAGTAAATAAAAGAACAGAAAAGGCAATAAACTCCATTAGCTACATAATGTTACAAAGACAACATGACTCCACACTCCTCGGTGATGATGGTTCACATACCCGAGCTAACCCAGAGGTCATGGATTCATTTCCCATCTAGGAGGGTTTTCTTCCAACTATAGCTTTGACATTTGTAATTATCAGTTACATTTCAATTTAAAAAGTCAAAAGTTGCAGTTTTCGGTTTAATTTTGAATACAAAAATATTACTCACCTCATACTGTGGCAAAAATCCTTTAACTGAGTGATAAAATCCGAAGTAGACCATGTTGAAAACACCATTTCGGGCCATTGTTGCTGTAACACCTTTATTTAGACCCTTTGACCCAAAACCCTGGAAATGAACCAATATCCCTCCTTATTTCATGGACAAGTTTACTTGTAATATTAGCAAATGTAAAATAACATTTCTTAGTACATTCTGAAATGCAATAAATTTGAAATTTTTAATAGACAAAAATCTAGAACGCCAAATAATATGCATTGACAAAAATAAGTTTGTGCAAACCAGATTAGTCCAAAGATTTTTTCCTTTCAATATTAATACATTTTACCTCATCATCATCAGTATTTCAATCCTAGGATTGGTTTACTGCAGCCTTACATTCTACTTTATTTAATGTTAATGCCTTCAATCCTTGATACCCTCTCTGTTTGACGTTCTTCTTAATTTGTCCTATATACATGTTTCTTGGTCTTCCTCGTGGAATCTTCCCTTCTATTTTTCCTTCAACTATATTCCTAATCAATCCATTTTGCCTCAATATGTGTCCAATTCATTTATTTCTTCTTTGCCGTAGAGTTCTCCATTTGGTCCTATCCTCTTCTGCTTTTCTGCATACTTCCTTGTTCACTACTTTGTCTGTCCATTTAATTTTCAGCATTCTCCTTCAGCACTACGTTTCAAAGGCTTCTATTCTTCGCTGGTCTACTTTTACAATGTTCCAAGTCTTGGAACCATAGAGCGCCATGCTCCACATGAAAGTCTTGACAAATTACTTCCTTGTTTCCAGTCTTAGGTTCTCTGAACATAGTACTTGCCTCTTCTTCATGAATGCGTTCTAAGCTAGGGCTATTCTTCGCTTGATATTTTACACATTATCACAAATAATGGTGTTAGTAGACATTTTTATAGTAAATTCCTCTATAAAAATCAAACCATAACCATCAGAAAAACTTTAAAATGCTATAGCAAATGAGCAACACAGCATTAGAATAGGCTCATGTGAGACTTATACCCCATAAACTTATGCAAGGTCTCCGTTCTTATGCCAGATGCTTTGAAGATATGCCACAGGAACTGAAGCTGCATGTTGATTTTGGTCTATGCCTAATTATTTTCTCGGATCAGTATGACAACACTCGTATTACAACTATTGGGGACACTTAATCCAAAGACTACAGGGTTCGTCCGGAAAATAAGTGTACTGATTTTTTCCGCCGCTCCAGGCGCGCCCAGCACCGCTCTGACGGGCTGCGATTGGAGGGGGGTATGTTGGCAAGCGACGCTGAAAAAGGCAGTCGGCTCTGAGCTGTGGTGTACTGAGGAGCTCTGTTAACGCGAACCTCCACGCTCGACCCACGTCACGAAACGCGATGCCGAAGTTTTTGGAGCAGCGTTATTCCATCAAATTTGCGGTAAAGCTTGGGAAATCGTCTACCGAAACTGTCGGTATGATTAACCAGGCTTACGGGGAGTCAGCCATGTCCAGAAACATGATCTTTCGGTGGCACAAGATGTTCGTGGAGGGCAGAGAAGAGGTCGACGACGAACCACGGCCTGGACGCCCATCAACGACACTCAGCGACGAAAATGTGCGAAAAGTTCGCGATGTACTGAACTCTGATCGTCGTCTTAGTGTTCGGATGATAGCAGAGCAGTGTAATGTGCCAAAAACAATAGTGCACGAGATTATTAGGCACCAATTACAGATGCGAAAAATTTGTGCAAAGTTGGTACCGAAAGTGCTCAGTGATGATCAAAGACTCAATCGTTTGGAAATCGCGACACAACTTGCGGATCACTGCAAAAATGATCCACATTTTTTAGAGAACGTTGTTTCGGGTGACGAGACGTGGATCTTTGAGTACGACCCGGAGTCGAAGAGACAACGTGCGGGGTGGCACACCCCATCATCACCCCGTCAAAAGAAAGCTCGCATGAGCAAATCTCGGATCAAGGCGATGCTCATTGTCTTTTTTGACAAAAGGGGAGTCGTCCACTACGAATTTGTACCTGAACGACAAACTGTAAATGCTGCATTTTACGTCCAAGTGCTCGACAGGCTTCGAAAACGAGTCGCCCGCGTCCGGCCAGCGATCAAAAACATCTGGCGGCTGCATCACGACAATGCGCCGTCTCACACCGCGCTTGTCGTGTCGGACTTCTTGGCCAAGCACGGCGTGGCAACGCTGCCGCACCCGCCCTACAGCCCGCACCACCGGACTTCTTTCTGTTCCCGAAGATAAAGAGGAGTTTGAAAGGAACGCGATACGGGACTTTGGACGCCGTCAAAGAGGCCGTGACGACGTGTCTTCGAGAGGTTCCTGATGATGCCTTCGCGGGAGCGTTCCAGGAATGGGAACGCCGCTGGAACAAGTGTATCGACTCACAAGGGTCCTATTTTGAGGAATATTAGCTTAAGATATGTAAAAGTGTAATAATTTTTTTTTCCTGAGCTCAGTACACTTATTTTCCGGACGAACCCTGTATAACCAGACCCTGATGAAAATATTCCCCATCATTCCAAGATCATGGAGATGTGCCCAGAAATTCTGCAGATGCACCTTAAGAATAATGAAGCTCACAGTACTTGTGATTACTAGGTAAGTTAAGATAATATTTTTTACGTCTTCAGTCCTGATGACTATTTTCGGATGGCTAAGGTGTACCAGCTGTGTTCCTCCAACTGTCCTACAGTAGGTCCTTCCCTCTGAGAGATACCTCAATGCAAAAAGGTCAGTCCTAGTTTCTTCACTTTGGTACCAATAATGAATTAGCCAGTGGCTACAGCTACCACAACCTTATCAACCACTTCATATGCAATGAATATTACAGCTAAACTCATGCAATTTGTGCGTAGTCAGTTCAGCCTCTTAAGTACCTAAGAGTTAAGATAATATAAAACCCAATAATAATGAACTGAAGCATTCAAGTTTCACATGAAATATTATTTTTGGAGAATAACATTTGTTTATGGGTGAAACTTAGTTTAAAAAATAAGCTGCCACAAAATTCGATGTGTCTGAGTACCTAGTAAATTTAGAGAAAAAAAATTGTTTCCTACTTTTATTTCTATTTAATTTCTTTCAGTAGGTGTTAATCATATAAATACTCCCAATAGCAAAATATCATGAAAAAATACCTTTTGCCCCTATAACAATAACTTGTGGGCATTCAGTAAATAACCAAAATATATTATCTATAAAAACCTTCCACAGCTGGCATTCACATAGACTTTACATCAATGAATATCTCCATGTTTCAAGTACTTTTAGAAGTTATAAATATTTGAAATTAATTTTAAGGCTTCCATGACGTCTTTCTGATGAAGGCTCCATACTGCTTTTGGGAAGCATAATGTAGTAACTAGGTTCTCCACAGCAAGAAAAATCAGTGGCAACACCCTTAAGCCTAAGGACCATATCCCCAATCTCATGTATGTAGGAGTATATGAGATCTAGTGCACATGTGGATAATCCTATATCGGCCAAACAGGAGGGTCCATTAGATACAGAATTATGAGACACCAAAGGGCTACTGACAAGAATCAGTTCTGACTCTCGGCAACCACCAAACATAGGTGGACACACAATTGAGTTTGATCAAGCCAAAGAGCTTGGAAGGGAAAAACGCTATTTCCCAAGACTCAGTGGCCAGTAGAGAGAGAGCAGTAGATATAATGAAAAATCCAAATAATTTCAACCGTGAAGATTGGCCTGACTGAGATGTGGGAAAGGGTAATTCCACTTTATTGCCAAGGAACAAACGATCAGAGTGCTCCAGGTCAGCCAGCATCTTGTATACAAGGGTGGTCCCAGAAGTACCCAACCTGACCTAGAGATGGCAGTAGTTCTTTGAAAAATATCACTGTATCAGAAAGTATGCAATCTATAAAGCAGATGTTTCAAGTTTGAAGATGCTAGATTGCTTAGTATTTGATTGGCAGCTATCAATAGTGAAAGTTTTCAGGGAATTTATGGAAATAGAGAAAATTGGTCACTGTTATGTAATACAATACTTTAATTTGAAAGGCCTCAGCCCAACCAATATAAAAGCTGAGCTGGATTCTACTCTGGGTGAGTCTGCTCCTTCGTTTACAACAGTAAAATATTGGGGTAGCATAGTTTAAACGAGGCCGTACGAGCTGTCAAGACGAGCATTGCATTGATTGACCAAATGAGGTGAAACCTCCAGAAATGGTGAAGAAAATCTACAAAGTGATACTGCATGATTGTCAACTGAAACTGCACAAGCTAGCAAACATAGTAGGCATTTCAAAAGAGCAGCACATCACATATTAACTGGAAATTTGGACATGAGAAAGCTGTGTGCAAGATGGGTACTGCGTTTGCTCATACTTGAGCAAAACCAGTGTTGCGGAGATCATTCAATTGAGTTTTAGCAAAGTTTCATAGTAACAAAGAATTTCCATGCTGTTTCACAACCATGGATGAAACATGGGTCCATTACTTCACACCCAAGACAAAAGAACAATCAAAACACTGGAACCTGCTCCAAACAAGGCAAAGACCGTTTCATCTGCAGGCAAGGTCATGGCATCAGAGTTTGGAATGCGCGTGGGATAATTTTCTTTGACTATCTTGAAAAAAGTAAAACTATCAATGGTTAGTATTATGCGAACTTATTTCAACATTTGAGTGAAGAAATCAAGCAAAAGTGGTGGGAATGGCAAAGATGAAGGTGTTGTTCCATCAAGACAATGCACCAGCTCACAAATCCATTCTTGCAATGGCCAAAATTCATCAATTAAAGTTTGAATTGCTGCCTCATGTACCCTATTCACCAGATTTAGCCCCCTCAGATTAATTGTGGACCTAACCTCAGAAAATTTGGAAGGAAGAGTTTTTATTGACTAACTTGTTCTATTCATGAGGCAGGAATTAGGCCATAAGATTTCACCTGGTCAATGTAAGCTTCCAACCCAAAAAAGGAAACGCAGCCATATGTGTGGACAATAGAATTACAAATAAGTTTGATTTTGCACAAAGCTGAAATGGCTCTCAGGAGGATCATAGGGGGATGGAAATCAGGATAAATGATTACTTATGGGATGATCAGTTTGTTTTCAGGAAGGCGACAGATATGCTTGATGCCAATGCTGTAATGAGGTCACTGATAGAGAGGAATATAGAATGCAATTAGGATGTATTTGTAAATTTCATATATTTCAAGAAAACACTTGATAGAGTGAATTAGGAAGAATTAATGAATGTCGTGTAAAAAAGTAGATTGCAGGGGTTGGAGGTGTAGATTCACTACTCAGGTGTGATTGACCAATGAAAAGTGGGGATGGGCAGTGTTAGGAAGAGATGTAAGAAGGGTGACCATTATCGCATGTTGTTTTAAACATACATAAGGAGGAAATGGTTAAAGAGGCATATAAAGAATTCGATAGAGGAATGAAAGTTGGAGGTGAATTCATAAAACCAGTTAGGTTAACAATCAATGAAGCTTTAGTTAGCCAATCAGCCAAGGGGTTGCCAGCATTTCTGAGCAAATTGGAAAGTCAGTGCAATAGATATGGGATGAGGATCAATAAAAAAAAATAAAGGGTTATGTGATTTTTGAGAAAGAGGAAAGCTAAGTTAAATATTAAAATACAAGTCCATAAACTAGAGCATGTGGAATATTTTACCTTCTCAGAAGCATTTTGAAACTTAATGGTCAAAGTAATATGGACAAAATGAAGACGAATTGAGTTAGGCAAAGAAGCTTTCACAAAGATAAGGGAAATGATGACTTGAATATTAAGTAAGAATGCTAAGAAAAGGCTTATGAAAACTTTGATATGGAGTATGTTTTTTTATGGCCCAGAAACATGTTTATTGAAGCAAAATGATAGACATATATTGGAGGCTTCAATAATATGGGAGTAGAGATGCAAAAGGTGAAACTGACAAAAAGGCAAACAAACACGGAAGTCCTAAGCATGGTGCAGGAGAATAGGATATTCTGAGTGAAATTCAAAAGAGGCAGGAAAGGTGGATACAGCAAATTTTGATTGGTGTTTTGATGTTAAAATCTGTGATACACAGGAGAACGTTAGGCAAATGAGGAATAGGTATAGGATAGGCATGCTGAACAGAGTGAAGGGAGAAAGTAAGTATGCAGAATTGAATAGAGGTTTATCGCATTGCTGATTGTAGGTTGAGTTTGTTAGGAGAGGTAAGTATATGCATCACTGTATCATGGCATATGCTGTTTTCATCCAAAACCTACCTTAGCTGATAGAATACCAACAATAATATTTCTATTTAAATTTAAAAGTTGACTTTTTTAGTCAAAACTACCACTTATCTCGTTATATTCATGTTAAAATATTCTTGATGGAGCAACGTCATTATTTATTTCAGGCTCACCAGCAGTGAATGAAGTTTAAACAAGTTATGGCTTTGGGGTATGAAAAATATAATTGCCTGCATGAAACAGTGCTATCCAATATATCAGCAATGGAATATTTGAGGCTGGGGATTATGGAGGAAGGTTGCTTCTGGAAACACTCCCCTTTGATACTATTCTCACTGGGCAATTCTACGATTCATGAATTGTAATATTGAAAGGTGAAACAATAAAAGCATATTTTATTTTTTTAAATTTTATTAATTTAAATTATTATATTCCACATCACATCCAATAAAAGCCTCAGCAGGGGAATATTGGATTGACTTTCCTAATGGGAAGACCAAGTGTACCACTCATTCACGTCATTTTTATGTATAAGGTTCGAAATAAATAAAAACAGGATAGCTATAACTATTAATTTTCTGACACCAACATTGTTTCAAGAGTTCTCAATTTCTCTTTATAAGGATACCAGTAGTAATGGTTAGTGCTTGGAATAATGACAGATTGTTTTCAAGTAACTTCAAGTTTTTAAAACTTCTGCAGTTCATTCAGAGAATGAGCTAAATCTGTTGGATTTATTTTATTTGTAAATTTCACTTAAAACTTTATTGGGCAACCTGGATTTGCCCTGCTTGCCATCTTTTTATTGATGATTCTGTGAACCACTACAGCTGTATACAAAATCAAACTTATTGTACTGCAGTCCTCATATATGGCAGCTTTTCCCTTTTTTTAGAGTAGAAACTAACACTGATCCAATGAAGTCTTCCGGCTAAATTCCTCCTCATATATGCTGCAAATTAGTCCATAAAAACTCTTCCTCCCACCTTTTAAGTTATTCCATGGGAATTTTGTCTATCCCAATGGCCTTATTTCATTTCAATTCCATTAATGCCTTTTCTATCTCATCATCCTGATGATGCTATCCATCATTTTTCCTGATTTATCTTTCATTGTTTGTATTGATTTTACCTTCTTCCTTCCTGATGGAGTTCCCTCTTCTCTTCTTTATTTGTTACTAGCCTCAGTTCATCATTTAACTCTTTACTTGTATACTTCCTTTTACTTAACTCTGTATTTACATTATTCTATTTCCTTCTCCCATCACTCTTTCTATTCATTTTGTCAGTATTGCATGGTTACCTTGTCCTTTTCCTATTTATTGTTCCTTTAATTTGATTTTGGGCTTTCGATATCCCAGTATTTATTTGTCCCCATTTTTCCTCCATAGTAACCAGCTCCCTGTCCTCACTCATAATTTTCTCTAAAGTCTGCTGTTACTCCTTTCTTATCGTTCCCGTTAATGCCTCCCAAATTTTTCTTTTCCTCCACTATCTTCCCTGTTTTACCTTTTTGAATCAGATGCTACACTTTATAATTATCATTATATGGTCTGAATTTGCATCCACTTCCCGGAAAGTGCAAATTCATCATGCTGCTCCTAAATCTATGAATAATCATAATATAGTGCAACTGATATCCTCCTAAATCCCAGGGCATTTTCCATGGGTATCTATGCCTTTTGTGGTGCTTAAACCATTTATTTGTGATGACTAACTCCTCTGTATCCTGCGGAACTCTTTTGCTTTCTCTCCATAGTCATTCCTTGTTCCCAAACCATAATCTCCTACCTCTCAATCTCACCTATATCTCTTCCTTCATCTACCATTGCGTTCCAATGACCCACCACTATTAGATGTTTCCTTCCAGGAACATTAGCAATTATATCCTATAAATGATCATTTACTCTATTTAATTCTTCTCCTCAATATGGTTGCTTGGTACCTTGTATACCTGAACAATGAGCAAGTTCATTAGTTCTGCTTTTATTTCTACTAGTAATACCCTATCTGTTGCTTGCTCTATGTTAACTATGCTTCTTCTTAACATTTTATTCAATATTATTACCACCCCTTGCTGACTTTCTTCCCCCCCCACTGTATATTCCCCTATAAATATTACTCCAGTAATCCCTGCTATCTCCTTCGATCTCACCTCACACAGCCTTAAAGCATCTATATTTCCCCTCTCTATCCCATGCTTTATATTCTCTAATTTTCCTGTCCTAAACATTGTCCTGACATTGCAAGTTCCAATTCTAACTAATTTGGTCCTCTTCTGTGCTGTTACTGATGCTTTGCAAGTTTTTGTGAGGTGACAACTACAGAAGCCTTGTCTACCCCACTGCCGGGCATGATACATGGTCGATTAGGCTGAGTCCTGTAGCTGCCAGGACTCATTTTCTTTATAGTGCCCATTCTTCAATTCCAGGGATAAGTGATTGACGTGGTTTCCGGTTGCCTTCCTCAATATTGTTTTTAAAGTGACACCATCACTCAATGGCCACTCCACTAAGGCCAGATGCCTTTGCAGCTGTCTTACTGAGAAACAGACGTATGGACTAACATTAAACGAAGAACACAATGTATATTTCCACTGTTCTTTATTTACGTACAACTAGTTTCAATACTTAGGCGTCATCATGAACGTACAAATTAATCAAGTCGCGGTCCATTTATATATGTGTATGTGCATATATATGTTATATATATACGTGTATGTATATGTGCGTATGCATATAAATGGACTGCAACTTGATTAATTTGTACCTGATAATGACACCCAAGCGTTGAAACTAGTACGTAAATAAAGAACGGTGGAAATATAAATTGTGTTCTTCATTTAATGAACATGAACTTCCACAAAGTTGAGCCTGGAACAATTAAGTATGGACTAACTTTTATTCGACTCCTACCCTTCAGCCTACCTTGCAATGGTGATCCTACCAGCACCACAAGCCATACCATATTCGCTTATATACTTAGGCGTCATCATCAACGTACAAATTAATCAAGCCGCGGTCCATTTATATATGTGTATATACTACCTTGATCAAAAATTTCCCGGAATTTATTCAGAAAATTAAAAATACAAGTTTATTCATCTAAATCTATATTGTCCCCTTCAAAGTAATCCCCATCGACTGCAACACACTTATGCCAGCGCTTGATCCAATCCTCGAAACATTTTTTATATTCGGTTTTCGGTATGTCCATCAGTGCTTCCTGCGATTTTTCCATTACTTCCTCTCGGCTGCTAAAACGCGTTCCCCGTAATGGTTTTTTAACTCGATTGAACAGAAAGAAGTCACAGGGAGCCAAATCAGGTGAATTCGGTGGCTGTTGGATGGTATTTGTTGCATTTTTCGTCAAAAAATTATGAATAATGATAGCACTGTGCGACGGTGCGTTATCATGGTGCAAATTCCACGAGTTTTCTGCCCACATTTCTGGTCTCTTTCAGCGAATTGCTTCACGCAAACGTCTCATAACACCCAAATAATACTCTTTGTTTACTGTCTGGCCTTCTGGCAAAAATTCATGATGCACTACACCGTTGTAATCCATGAAAACCGTCAGCATTGCCTTCTTTTTTGACTGAAAACGACGTGGTTTTTTTTGGTCTCGGCTCATTTGGTGAACGCCATTCACTTGCCTGATGTCTAGATTGCGTGTCGTACTCATAAACCCACGTCTTGTCTCCAGTAATGATCCTTTTGATGAATGTGGGATCGGATTCAGCCTCGCAAATCATGTCTTTTGCGACGTCAACACGGTATCTTTTTTGCATGAAATTGAGGTCTTTTGGCACCAACTTTGCTGCTACACGACGGAAACCCAAATCATTAACCACAATGTCTTGGGCGGATCCACAGGCAATGTTCAAGTCCTCCACTATTTCTCTGATGGTTAATTTGCGGTTATTGACCAACATTTCTTTTACTTTATCAATTTTTTCACCGACTTTCGATGTCGATGGTCTGCCACTGCGTTCATCATCTTCGATTGACTCACGACCACTTCTGAACCGCTCGTGCCACTGGTAAACGACCGTTTTTTTAGAGAATCGTTGCCGAAACACTTTTCCAACATTTCCAACGTCCGTGCGCCACTAAATCCGTTTTTACGCAAAATTTAATACAAGTTCGTTGTTGCAAATTTAAATCCATTTCTGAAATTGTAAAAAATCGCCAACACACACAGAGATAGATGTACTCTTGGCTACGTAACTTTTGCAAATGTCAAGTTATGACACTAAGATTTAAAGGGAATATCAACAACAGATGTACCAATTTAACAAAAAAAACAGAACTCAAATCGGAACGATGGGAGCGCCACACGGTGGTTATTCCGGGAACTTTTTGATCAAGGTAGTATATGTTATATATATACGTGTATGTATACGTGTGTATGTATATAAATGGACTGCAACTTGATTAATTTGTACCTGATAATGACACCCAAGCTTTGAAACTAGTACGTAAATAAAGAACGGTGGAAATATAAATTGTGTTCTTCATTTAATGAACATGAACTGCCACAAAGTTGAGCCTGGAACAATTAAGTATGGACTAACTTTTATTCGACTCCTACCCTTCAGCCTACCTTGCATTGGTGATCCTACCAGCATCACAAGCCATACCATATTCGCATCACAAGCAAACATGTCGCTTGTATAGATAATGGAGGAAGGGAGAACCTAGCGTAGAAAAGCAGAAGAAGCAAAGGTGCAAGTGATAGGGGATGTAGTTGTATACCACCTCTGTGTAAATTAATGTTAATTTAGTATTTAAGTTAAATTAATATGCTACAGTGTAGGGAAATACAACCTATCATCTTCCAATAACATTGCAGAAATCATTAAATTTGTTTTAACGATAGATTTATAAATGAAGGTTGACAATGACACACTTATTATTTCTTGGAAGGATTTCCCATGGTTGATGATATTATTTGCTATTTAATTAAACATTGGCTATAATTATCATGCAATACTTCTTTAACTCCACATCATAAGTTTAGAATGACACTTAGCCTAATGACAGCACAATAGCTGGCCTAAATGAGAAATGGATCTAAAAGAGCCTCATGTCCAAACTCAACAAAGATTTTAAATATTGAAAGTGTGCAAAAAAAATTAAAACTGAGCTATGTTGGAAATTAAATAACAATCGGAAAATTCAGTACGTTATCACACTCAACTCATAATGAAGACTACAGAATGCAAATTTTAGGCTGTACTTTGGGCCCATCTGGTTTCTTGACTATTATTCATTTGCTTTCACTGCTATCTACATTTTTCCAGGTTTGAAAATGCACTAAACTTTATTGTTTCCAAGCAGTGGCTTGAAAAATATGGCAAAGCACTATAGACTATGAGGGGTTCTGCATTACGAAGGGTAGGCTTTCTTTGTTCAAAATTTATATAAACATGCATGAGAATTTGTTGCTAACTGAAGTGAAGAAAACTGCATGAAAATAAAGAGAGGTGCACTTAAAATCTGCAGACTTATCCATTGGTCTGCGTTACTCACCACACTGACATGCTGGCCTGCGGTGATTCATTGAAGATGAAAAATATGCAAGCTTCATTTAAAGTCTGTTTGCATATATGCATGTAAAGGCGTTTCAGTAGAAAAGAGCATTATATATGATATTTTTTGCTCAGGCCTGGGAAAAAAGTGGTAAAGGTGGGAAGCATTATAAGGAGAAGTGTAATACTTGGAAATATTTATCTAGCGTGCCATAGAATTGAATAATGAAGAATGTGTATTTATGGCTGGGAAGCAGTATAAGTCGGATATCAAATGAAATTTCAAAACCATGATATCTTGTATCATACTTTTGATATATTTCTAGCATATTTATCAGAATCTATAGAAGTTGATCTATATGGAATGAGTCATATGCTTTCACCTACACAATAAGATCTCCTCAAAATATATTTGATTTCCATTATTAATAATCTCATACCTTAATAATTATTCATAAGTTTACCAGTCCATTTGCTGGCAGATGGTCATTATATATGTATTTCATATCCTTCTCAATTCATGTGAGTTCAAAGTAATTAAATTAATTTCTCAGTGTAACCGAATTAATTTCAGGATAACTACCTAATTCGAAATTAAAGAGTAAGATGTTGAACTGTCCGGAGCAGATTTCTTCATTTCAAAGTGATGAACAGGCACCGACAAATTGTTAACACTTGTACCAAATGCAGTTATTTCTAGCAGTAATCCATGGTTTTAAAATGTTTTGCCTTAATCTTACTTGGGAAATTAGAACCTTATATCCATTTGAGCAACATTTTGTAACTTAAGAAAACATAAAATTAATTATAAATATCCTTTTCTCTTAACCCATAGTGTTGCTGCATGAGAACTTAATGACACATGATCCATTAATTTCACCAAACAATGCTCATATTCTCACACACTAGTACTCTTGGATTCATTTATAGGGAATTTACTTGTTTTCAATAATGTTGTATTTTATAGCCCAAGTTAATAGTTTTCAAGAGAATATTTCTTTAAAATTTCTGGAAAATCAAACCTCCTCAAGTTATAGTTGACTACAGAAGTCAACTTTATGAAATTCCATATTTATTCACACTAAAATACACTGAAATGTCATAACACATGCCGTGATCCAAAATACATTGCGAAATTTTAATCAGTAATTTAATCTGTCCACTCTTCAAGTTAATTTGTAGTTAACCAACTTAGCATTTACGTTTATGCATTGGCAATTAAACTTTTTATAAAATTTAGTTAATGAGGGTATTTATGAAGTAGACTTGTACAGCAAATTTCCTATGAAAAGTATGAAATTCAGATCAAATTTGCAAATGGCGTATGCAAAATTTGGGTTTACAGGTGAATAGTACCTCTATCAAATATTAGAGGGATATATATTCAAGATATTTTTCTAGGATGGCAATTGAAAACTTTTGCACATTTCGAAGAATGAAAATAATTTCCATGGAGAAAATTTTTCAAACAATGGTACAATGCTTTTCAGCCCCAAGGAAGGTAGTTTCCAACTATAAATTCCGCTTTCAAGTACAAGAAAAATAAAATATTATACATGGAACCTGAATGAAGCAATTACACTCATTCACAAAAAAATAAAAGGAATCGTCACACAGTGGGTATGCAGCTAATTATCTATCATAAATCACCACCAGGATGAAAATCTCAGCCATATATGTCCAATGTAAATTTCACTTTCAATTACATGTGATAAAATGGTATTACACTGAGGAATGTGAATAATGACACACGTTTAATGTACAATAAATGTAATTTTAAAACGACATTTAAACTCTGGTTGGTTTAACAGTTGATGGTAAGTATCTAGTGTACTTCGACACATTTCCAAAATTTTGCATAAGAGCCTAGATTACACAACCATAACTCAGACATAAAGATAAGTTTATATCATTAGTTACAAAATGGTATCATGTTAGCATGTATCTATTTACGCTAAAACCATAACCATCAATTCTGATAAAATAGCAGTTATCGGAAAATATTGAGTGCTATCTTGAAATGACATGAAAGATAATGACTTGGAGAGAACTCCAGGAAAAGGGTTATTATCTTAGAACTTTTTCATGTCCGTGGCCATTGATCTGGGTCTTTCAAGTCTAGGGCATATTATTCCATTCATCGTGATGGCTCACGGTTCCTAATAAAATGCTAAATCCATTGAAAATCTCTTTAAATTACCTGTTTGTCAATGATTCCTTTTGTGACCGCCCATGTTGATGGTAATTCTCTCAACTTTGCTTTATTGGACTGTAATGCTACTTTGACAACTTCAAATGGATTAACTAAGATAGCTTCTGTAATACCTGCTCCCAAACCAGCCAAGGAAAATGTCTGTAACAAAACAAATCACTCTTTAGGCCGTTTGCTCAAACTGGTTTTGTTGAATTACTGAGTCGTACATGTTTCAAATGACCATACCAGCGGTGTTGGAGTAGGTGACCCAAACATAAAAAACTTCTTATATTGTTCAAACGTAAAAAACTGAAAAAGTTAAGATTTGGAGCATGAGAGAATGCTGTGAAGAACCGTGACATACGCGCATTTCACGTAAAGAAAGTTCACCTTCACTGCTCTCTTTGGTGTTTCAACCATAACAGGAGGTAGCAAACCTTTCCAAAATGCAAGAAATCCTTCATTAAGGTACATTTTTCTCATGCAGTCGCCAACGCCAGAGTAATAATGTGGATCACCGGGTGAAATCGCTTTACTTTGGATTTGGAATCTTGTTTTTACTAGGTCTAGAGGATGCATGATACAAACTTCCACAAATCCTGTTTTTTGGAAAAAAAATTTAAATCACCTGCATTCACTCAAATCAATAAACAAAGTGTCGGTAGTTTCCACCTAACATACCAGCTGATCCACCCGAAGCTATTTGTATAGCCGCTTGCTTGGCTAAAGAAGTACTCTCCGGCATTTTCAGTTCGAGTTAAAATAATGAACAGAACAGGAGGTCCTCCCAAAATCGCGAAAGCCACAAACGCTCTTCTTCTCTCGGAAGTGGGAGAGAACAAAAATAAAACTACTGAATCGTGATATTGGGGTGTGTCGTTTTCATTAGGATGATTTAACGGGCTACTGCTGAATTTGAGCCATAGGTTCTCTGAATTAGAAGATTGCTAAGGTAACGTAAGGTTCTATGGTCCTATCATCGATAATCGGAAATTTCATGGCAGAAATATGAATGAATCATGAGTTGCGTGATGGGCGTAAGATGACAATGTAAGCCGTTTGGCCTTCGTCGCGAATGATGATGACCCTCAGTATTGGAAGAAAAGATTTGATGGGAAATGCTCTTTCCTAGATAGCTAAGGTGTTGCAATTTTCAAAGTTAAGACATTGCTCGAGTCATCGTGTTTTAATCTAAAGAGTACTGCTTGTTTCAGCGTGACATTATCGAATCTAATTCTCGTTACTGAACTCAAATTGCTTGGTTTTTATTCATTTTAAGTTCTTTTTAAACATCTGAAATGGATGGTTCAATACGCCGTAGAAAGGTTTGTGTTACTCTGATGTTAAATGACCGTGGCGGAATAACTTGACTGGAGCCTTTTTAGTTGCAATCATGCCGAATGCTCAGTTTGAAGAGTAATTCAATTAAATCAGATTTATTTGAAGACTTATTCGGGAAAAGTTTCCCTATAATTGGTGTTTTATTTTTGCAGTTGGGCGATGATGTGCAGAGTATGTCTACGCGCTACGTTCAACAAATTCACCACGGCAAGAGAACGTTGGGCTTCCAAAAATATTTTATTATTATGATTGGTGTGGTTACATGTTTCATCATCTTTGTCGGTGAGGTGTTATTTTATCAGCTTTCTTTGAACTTTTTATGACATGTTGTAGAAGCTTTAGTATACCTTTAATTTTAGGGTCATACTATCAAGTGCTACCTTGGAACGTTTACACCCATGGAACAAGCGCTTTAGACAATTTGGCTCTCACTTTGGGCATACAAAAGCATACACACGCTGTTGTTATTGATGCAGGAAGTACTGGATCCAGAGTTCTTGCGTTTACTTTTCATCAGTCGTATGGTAAGAGGCAAAATTTTAACGTTCACGATATGTTCCTATTATCCTTACATTTGTGGCTAAATTCATTAAGTTGTATGAGTGAGAATGATATTTATTTGTTCTTTGACACAGATGGTAACTTGAAGCTTGACAGGGAACTTTTTGTCGAAATAAAACCAGGCTTGTCCTCTTTCGCAGAAAATCCTAGAAAGGTAAAGTAATTTAAGGGTTTAATTTATTATTAATTTAGGATATTTGTTTCACACTTGTTCTGCAAGGATAGCTTTTTAAACATCTCAAGTATTTCTACCGATGGTCATGACTTTGAACAATATCGTGGGTTCTTATATTTGACAGTTTATTTCTGCTGTATTACAGGATGCCAATTTTTTCCTATGTACTTTTTATTTATTTTAAGAAGAGGTATTTTTATTGTCTAAAAAGGACCATGGGGTCTGCATAGAGGTCCAATGTAGACTGGTCAGAGTCCAGCTTTGTCCTTGGTATCCACATGTATACTAGTTTTTGCTGGAAGTTGGTTGTACTAGCCGCATATAATATACGCCGATATAGAATAGATGATGATGGGTTGAAGTTAGTTGAATAAAAAGTTGCTATTGACTTCTTCCTTGAGTAAAATTTTGACACAAGGTGTCATATGTATTTAGGTTGGTAATTGAATAGAATTTGCATGTATTTATATGTGGGCTTATGCCGGTTAGGTTAGTGTCACATTAGTGCATTTGAATTCAAGAAGTTATTATTAACACTTTCAATCAAATTTTATGGATTGCATAAACAAATTGCCCAAACACCTGGATCAGTCTGATATAGGACCAGAAATACTAAAAATAAATGCATGTAAATAATGGGGTGAAGCCTTTTACTCTGTCCTCATTTTTTTATTCTTAGTAAACTCTCAACAGTGATATTGTTAATATTTAACAGGGTGCTGAAAAATTGGAGGAGTTAATAGAAAAAGCTAAAGAAGAGATTCCTAGGAAGTCATGGGCTGGTACCCCTCTGACCATAAAAGCAACAGCTGGACTGAGGCTACTTCCACCTGCTAAAGCTGAAGCACTCCTCAATGAGGTATTTGAAATGATTTACAATATCTTTGGTTTCCCTGGGATCATTCATAATGAACATATATGTTAATTTTTCTTATAAGTTAATGACACATTATAACATTAATACCACTTAGTCTTGATATTTTTTTAACACCATAGTGAAGTCAGTGAAGCTCTGTTTCCCTAGCTCATTGAATAATTTACTAAAATATTAATATTAAAAAAGAAAAAGTATTAAATACTTCCAGCACTCAAAATCAGCTGTCATTTTATGTCTAATGCTATACTAATAATGAGAGCGCTCCAATGACTTCACGCACACACTGACTGTAATTGCAGCTGTGAGAATATCAACTGGTTTATTGAACAATATAAATCACAATGCTTTTACCTGAAGGAATGTATGGTCCATAAGTCATTGACAGCACAGAAATTATTTAGTCTAGAATGATTCTTTATGTGGAGAAATATGATAACCAATTTTAAATGTTTCAAATTGCCTTTTAGCTATTTCTGTTTGTATATTTTTAATGTGGTGTGATTCCTGGAAGCTTAACTTAAACCCTGGAAAAGCAGTATCATGACTCTTTCTCTGAAAAAAAACCCCTGACATTCAACTCAATTCCCTTAAACCGAGTAACTACTGTGAAAGACCTTGGTGTTTTAACCATCCAAAAACTAAATTACTCCGATCACATTTAGACTGTAAAAAATAAAGTAATGTCCTTATTAGGCTTTCTACCGCTTCACAGAAAGTAAAGATCCAATAGCACTGCACTCGTATGTCTCAACAATTGTCCTTCCCATAATATCATATTGCTCCCCAATTTGGTCCACCTTAACCCCAACTAAACTAAAATCCCTCCATTGGTTCTCTCACTTCTTTGCCAAAATAGTCAAACACCAAGTCCTACATATCCGCAATATGTCCTCAAATGATGTTTTGTCTTCTTTATCCATTTCTAGCCCCCCAAACCGCAGACTTAAAGCAGATTTAAAACTCCTCCATGACACCCTAAACTTGACTATTAATTGCCCTTAGCTGCTCTCTCTCTTCAACTTCAGGATACCAGCTCGATCCACCTGCACCCACTCCCTTCTCCATCTTCCTATTCCTAGGATATCTCTCACCTTGCGCTGATTTTTTTTCACCTCTCCTCCCTTCTAAATTCTCTCCCTCACACTGGTGATCCTTTTTATTTATCATGTAACAATTTCACCTCCCAAGCTTAATCCCAACTGCCAACAAATTAAATATTTACCCTGTCCATGTTCGCTTCTCAATGTTTATTGTGATGCTGTTATTGTATTTTGTCCTCTTTCATAATTTTGTTATTTTTCATTATGAATTAGCGCTACTGCTGTGTATATGTAGTAATAATATAATTTTGAAAATAAAATAAATAAATAAATTACTGGTCAATTTTTTTGAAGTTACAACAGATCTAGCATTGTGATAGGTAAGATCACCTGATTGGCAATTTTAGCCATCTGAAGATACTCTTTTCATTTGGTAGGACAGGTTCTTTCTTTTTTACCTTATCATGACATGCTTTGTGACTTGTATGTGGTTGTCAGTTATCCCTTCTACCAATTCCTCTTTGTGAAAAATAAATCCATCTATACAAAATTTTATTTATAGCCTTGATAATATTCAAACAACCTAGGTATGCTCTTGTCGTGATTTAACAGACACAGGAAAAAGATATTGTATATAAAAATTAAGTTATGCAAAATGAAAGTTTAGTGGTGACAACTAAATATTGAGCATTGCTCAAGTTCATGTCTTTCTTTTTGTTGAATTCAGGTGAGAGAACTCTGCATGACTTCTCCTTTCCATTGCACTAATACATCTGTATCAATTATGGATGGTGTTGATGAAGGATTATTTTCATGGTTTACTGTGAATTTCCTTTTAGGTATGTGTCTGTATAAATGCTGAAACTCATAAATTCTTGAGTAAATATTTGAGCAGTCAAAAATAATATTTATCTCTTTAGATCGACTAGGTGGGCATGCTGACAAAACTGTTGCTGCTTTAGATTTAGGTGGTGGTTCAACACAGATAACTTTTGCTCTTCCTGACAAGAAAGAAATCTTAAAGAAAGTGCCTTCAAAATATGTCCATCAAGTTTCAGCATTTCATACAAATTTATCCGTCTACACTCACAGGTATGCTGATAATTGTAATTTGATTTGGTGTTTGTTAATATGTAATGTGAAGTGAGTGTCTATTGTGGAATATCGGTAGGTATGCCATAATTGTATTATTTAGTATTCCTTCACCTATTAAGGTGAAAAAATATGAGGGTAGTTAAAAAGGTTCTCCACCAGATGTCAGTAGTAGTGTAATGAGTTTCCCACGTGGTAATAGGTAATCCTTTATGAGTAAACACATAATGTGTCAGTGCTCTGGGAATAGATCCGAGGTGTGGATACCTCTTTGTTGTTGTTTCCGTGTAGTGCTTTGTGAAGATATCAAAAATTGAGACTTGAGCTGTGATGAAATATGTTGTAAAGAAAGGTTTGAAAGCAAAGGAAATTCATTCCAACTTTCATAACTATCGGGGGGACTCTGCTCCTTCATATTCAACTGTTGCCAAGTGGGCAACCAAGTTTAAGTTTGGTCGGGACAGCTTAGGCAACGATCCATGTAATATTTGGACAAAATGTGCCACTACCACAGATTATCATTGCAAAACTGCATAAAATGGTCCTGGAGAATTGCTGAGTGAAAGTGCGAGAATTTGCTGAAGCTGTAGGAATGTCATCTGAACGTGCCTATTACATGTTAACAGTGGAAATGGATATGAGAAAATTATCTGCTAGATAACTCTTGATGCAGGATCACAAAAACATCAGAATGGAAATTTCTGAACAATGTTTGACCTGTTTTAAGAGCAAGCAAAAAGAATTTTTGCATCTGTTTGTGACCACAGATGAAACTTGGTTCCATTACTATACTCCAGAGGCAAAACAGTAGCCAAGTAGAGGTAACATGTTGATTCACCACCACCAAAGAAAGCAAAGGCAATACAGTTGGCTGGAAAGGTCATCGCATCAGTTTTCTGGGATGTGAAAGGGATTCTGCTGATAGATTATCTTCCCACTGGCCAAAAATTACTGGATCCTACTATGCTAACCTCCTGGACCAACTACAGCAAAAGATGCCCGAAAAAAGGGCATGTGTGGCAGGGAAGAAAGCTCTCTTTCATCAAGACAATGCACGCCCACACACAAATGTTGTTGCCATGGCACAAATGCGTAACCTAAGATGTGAATTGTTGCATGATTTGGCTTCATCAGATTTCCATCTCTTCCCCAAGCTCAAAATTTTACATGGTGGATGGAGATTCTCTTCAAACAAAGAACTAACAGCCAAAGTAGACAGGTATTTTGCAGACCTGAAGGAATCTATTTTTCGAGATGGGATCAAGTCATTGGAGCATCGTTGGACCAAGTGCATTAGTGTACAGGGCGACTATATTGAAAAATAAAAAAGTTTCCCTGAGGTAAGTCATTTATTTATATTCCATTCCGAGAACTTTTCTAATTACCCCATATCTTTAGTTAACATCAGTTTGTAGCCAGTGGTGGCTCACTCTCATTAATTCAACTGGTAGCAACCTGATTTATAACTTTTTATGCTTTCAGTTTATTAGGTCTGGGCCTAATGGCAGCACGTAAAGGAGTCCTTTCTCAAGGTAATACTACTGGATCTAAGGCTTTAAGGAGCCCCTGCATAAATCCTATAATCTCAACAGAATGGTCCTACGGTGGTGAAACCTACATAGTAATGTAAGTTTTTCTCATGGTCGTATTATTTTATTCTTATCCATTGTACTGCGAGAGCCAAAAAATTACAATTCCCACAGATAAAACTACTTAAACCCTATTTCAATTCCATTTAATTTGAAATATTGCATAATTTGAAGCTCTGAGCAGTGACTGGCCAAAAAATAAAACTTTGAGTGTTTCTTGGCATAGATAAGTCAAAAACGATGAAAAGTGATGAAATTCAAAGATATTGTCTGGTCTGGTGACCCAAAAATGTATTGTTTATTTCATACTTTTCTCTGAGATATTCCATTTCAAGTGACTCTATTAATCACATGCATATTGCCTAATTACCTGTATACATTATGAAGGCATTGTGTTTCTGCTAATTTTCGTTTCCTTCCATAAAACTATGTCCCCGATGCACTGCTTATTTTTATTCTACTTCTTCTAATAGTGCACTTGAAATACTAATGAATATAATACAAATAGATGCAACATGTCTATCTTGAATTGCTAGACTTTTTTGTTTATGCTTTTGGTGTTTAGTGCCTTTAATGCAATTTTAAACTTAATGCATGACTTCTCGAGGAGAGAAGAAAAGAGTTCATAGACTTTTACTTAGCATATTACTTATCATTCAGGTGTTGGCATTTAACCCCCCCCCCCTAACATTTTTGCTCTGTCAGAGGATTAGGTAGACGAAAGAAAAGTCAAGGTCATTATGCAGTTGAAGCTTGGTGCTCAGAGAGATGGTAGTTGGTTAATTAGCCTTTAATGAACTTCTGATTAGTTTAACTTTGAATGTTAACCAATGTTTGCCTACTTTATTACTGATATCATATTTTGGCTTTATTTTTTTTCTGTGAGAAATATGTTATTTTCTGAAGTCTTTGCCGTCATGATAGTTTTCTACAAGTAAATTTTTTTTAAAAACCCACTAAGGAGAAAAATGCAATTTATTGCGAGGAATAAATAATTTCCTCTCAGAATAAAAGTGCATAGTATTAAACATGAATATTTCATAATTATTAATATTGATTTTCATTTATTTCACATTCTTTCCAAAAAATTAATGAATGACGATGTTTCTGCTAAAGTATCTTTAGCCATAGTGCATAATTAATGCATCTTCTCTTTATAAAATCTGATTTACTCATCACCATAATGTTACTCTTCTGTTGGCTGCATAATTTTCTCTATATGTCCCGTACTAAAAAGTCTATAATCCTGTGCTTAGTATTTGCTGATGACTGGTACCTAGATTCTAACTTATAATTCGGTATATTATATTTTTGCCTTAACATTGCTATGCTTCGGCTGTAGCATAATAGCATTTTACTCTTATTTTGGAAAATTGGCGTTAGCATCTCAATCATAGTATCTATTAATATGTGCGATGGGTAATAAGGAATATGGAAATCATAACTTTGAATGTAGAAAGCATATGGAAATTGTTTAACCCAAGTTGCAAAGATGTGTAAAAATATAACAACATAAGTGGAAAGCAGGCAAGAAAAGGAAATAAACTTTCATTAATTAAAAGAAATGAGCAAACAATACCTATGCAAGTTAGGTAAAACATGCCCTGCACAATTAGAAATTTGTATCTGTTAGTCATTCCTTCCAATGTCCCTCTGGTTGAATACTCCTGCCTCGTGACTGTTTAGTATTCCTTCTCATGTCCCTCCCAAATGAACATACCCAAATTTTTAATTGGATTGTTCAGGTTCATTAAACTGAATAATTGTTAATAAATGCTTACAAAAAATATCCAGAACTCCCACAACTCACATTAAGTAGGTGTTAGAAGAATATGTCTAAAAGGCTAATGAAAAAAGTAATACTCAAAACCAATGAAAATATCAAATCCATTTTATTTATAGTGGAATTGAGTGGAGTATTAGTGATTTAATTTGATGCAACAATTACAGTGTGTAAAAATCTTTCACCTTGACCGGCATTCGAACCTAGATCCTTTAAGCTCTTGAGGCCTTGATAGCTAAACTGCCTAGCACTCAGCTGGACATCAAGGGATCAAGGTTCAAATCCCTGTCAAGGTGAATGATTTTTACACTCTGAAATTGTTGCATTGAAATATTAGCAGATGACTCCGTTTAAAGTTACTGTTGAGGCATTTCCCACAGTTTCTTGGAATTTAATTTGATATCACTTAGTGAAAACAATTTGAGTTTGGCAGATGTATGACCTATGGATTGAGGAGCAATGAAGAATTTTGTTGCTAAGTGTCATTCTGCTATGGTTTGTTTTTTTGTTGGAAAATGTACTGTTAATTTCTTTTTCCCCTAATACATTATCCTGGTAAATTTACTATATTTTTAGGGGTCCAGAGAAAGCATCTTATGAGCACATAAAAGGAGGAAAAGGGGAAGTGTCTGAAGAGAGACCTATTGTTAAATTTGGTGATTGTCTCAAAGCCATCAAAGAGTATGTGCATGGTAAAGTTGAAAAGCCAGTCGGATTAGAAGGACATGAGATTAATGCATTCTCTTATTATTTTGACAGAGCTGTTGAAGTTGGTTTAATTGGTAAGTTGATGATGTTTAGAAAATCTTATGGTTATAGTGAATGTTTAGAAATAAATGAACTCATAATGAAATTCATGCAGAATTTTAGGGAAAACAATGATTAATTTATTATAAAGGTTCTTACAAACAGTGGTTTGTGTCATGCTTGTTGTGACGTATCTAGTTTTGGGACTGTTTTATTCCTCTCCAGTAGGGTGAAAGCTATAAACTCCTTACTTTTAATGCTGTTGTTATTTTATATGCATTTCAATTAATTTGAAGGTTATTTGGACTCTTTACCATATTTTTAATGTAAGAGGGTCATCCGGAAAGTAGTACCCGTTCGTGAAATAAAGACACAAAAGTAAATATTAACAAACATATAAAATTTTATTTGAAAGAGGATACTTTAAACTACTTCTCAACATAATCTCCAAGCAAATTAAGGCATTTGTCATAACGTGTGACAAGTTTCTGTATTCCTGCTGCATAGTCCTTCGCCGCCAGCTCATTGAGATACGCGAGGGACCCATCTTGCACAAATTTTTGCATAATGCAGATGGTGTTTAACAATTTCATGAACAATTGTTCGAGAAACATTGGGAAAATGCTCACAGATGTCATCAATTGTGACGCGCCGATCGTTCCTCACGAATTCGTCAACTGAGCTCACCAGTTGGTCTGTAATGACAGACGGTCTCCCCGAACGCTCATCGTCGTGTGTGTTCCCCCCCCCCCATGTTGAAGTTGCGACACCACCGCCGAACAGACGACTCGTCCATTACATTGTCTCCATACACCTCCTTTAATTGGCGATGAATATCACATGGGCGAACGTTTCTTGCATTGAGGAATTTAATCACTGCCCTCACTTCACAACTGGCGGCGTTCTCAATTTTATTAAACATTGTAAACAATCACAGAAACAACACAGGCAATGCTAGCGTCACGCAACTTGGCTCAGAGAAGGCAGACAAGCCACTGAAGCTATCTGACCTCGTCCAGCGGCTACTCGCGTCGTCAGCACTTCATGCGGCACGAACGGGTACTACTTTCCGGATGACCCTCGTATATTAAACACTATTTCCCCTACCATTAACTTCCTGAAATTAATTCAAGGGCCTGCTTACCCATATTTTCTAAAATCCCTGATTTAGGTATTGACTCCTTGTCAGCCCTAATGTTTTTGTTAGTGGTATGTTCAGGATTTTTTAGAAAAGTTGAGACCAAGAAAAAAGGGGAACGTTTTGTTGAGGACATTCCTGTGTAATCCTTATAATCTAAAGTTACCAAATTAATTTTAGAATGTTGATTCTATAAATATGTACGCAGATGTAGGGTTTACATGCTATAAAACCTTGTTATTTCAATCCTGCTAAATTCAATATACAGGCACATTGGAAAGAGAAGTCCTCTGCCAAAAGCATATCCCTTTATATGCTTTAGTACAGATCAATTGAAATACATTCAAGGTGTGGCCAGGCAAAATTTAATTTGCAATTCCTGCCATTTTATACCACGTGTAAAGTTCACTGCTGGCACCCACGTAAGCTTGACATGTACTCAACAGTAATAACCTCAACATGTTCGCAATGATTAGAACAAGTGCGGAGTTTAACAGAAGGGCCACAATTTTTGAAAGTGTACGTGCTGGTGTGTCTGTCACAGAAATTATTCAGTTCTTCGGGTAACCGAGATCATTGGTCTAATATATGATGTCGTCGCAGGGTATAATGAGTCTGAAAAGCCCAACAATGGTTTCATGACACCGGCAAGAAAAACTCACTGAAAGGAGTGCATTTTCAAGATGCCCGACATCATTCAACTGACTCGGGAGCTTATTTTGAGGATTTAGGGTTATTGATCCAAAAATTGTCGTCGGTTGTTGGTGTGAGTGAAAAGGCTCTGTGTCGAATCATCAAGGAAGACCTCTGCCAGAAGTCTTACATCATTTAAATAAGATGGATGCTTTCCAAAGCAACAAGTTTAAAAGCAAGTTGAATCTAGCTACTTGCTTTATTGTTCCTTGAATATTAAAAATACTCCTTAAATACTGCGGGAAGAATCGGATTTTTTTTGAGAAAACATTTTTATATGGGTGCTAAAATTAATCATAGGAACAACCGCTGGGTCACCTATGACCCTGAAGATGACCCCATTGTTTCCAGAAGGAAATTTCTAGTGAATGTTCACATGCTAGGAGTTGTGTTTCGTGAGGGTGATGTGATACCCTTACATTTCTTTAACCAAGGGGAAAATATCAAGAAAGAAGTTCATTCACGTGTTCTGACAAATGTTAAGAAACCGTAGATGGAAATTGTTTCATCCAAAAGGCCATAAATTTTCCAGCAGGACAGTGCACCAGCCCATACGAGTCATTTGGTGCAAAATTGGTTGTTGAACACCTTCGACATGTTTTGTTCTGAAGAATTCTGGCCTCCCAACAGCCCAGATGTAAATCTGTTGGACTACTGTGTGTGGAGCATGGTTGAAAGGGTTTCTAATGAGACCAGACATCCAAATTTTGCATCATTGAGAGCCATTATTGAAACGACTTTTGATGATGTGGACCATGGCACTTGAAAACAGGCCTGTGAATGATTCAGACTGAAAATTGAGGCTATCATTCAAGAAAGTGGGGGATACATTGAATAAATTTGTTTTGTGGTATTGCACACCAAATATAGTACCAAATAATTTTCAAAAATTTTCATTTTTTCCATTTACAAATATGTTTGGAAAAATTGTTTAATTTGTTTGAATCTTTACGCCGCACCCTGTATGTATTAAATGTAATTTAAAGCCATGATCTCATCTCATGGCTAGGCGAACAGAATTTATTTCAAAATCTTTCCTTCTTTATCAACAAAACTATTGCACCGAAAGCATCTTTTTGTTCACTCGGTAAACAAGCATGAGGAATAGATGGCATATTGCAGTGGAAAATTCTTCTGTAAAATGTATGGGAAAATTTTTTGTTGATTCAAAATCCTAGGATTTTTAAGACTTTGTTTTTATGGACAAGTCTTTGAGGTATTACAAGAACAGAGGTTCTGTCAGTATATCAAGTTTTATATCTGAGTATTAATGAATTTTTATAAAGAGAAGCTTACCTAATATGAGCATGAATTAATACTTACTTTTGTCAACGTTGTTTTTATTTGAAAGAATTATCATTTACTTTTTACCCAAGAGGTGATAAAACATTTGTAAACTTTGCAATTTCTGTTACATAGTTTTAACCCTTATTATTCAGTGCATTAAGGCGCAGCATCCTCAGAATCTCTTGATAAAGTGACTAATTAGACTTAATGTAGAATTTCTTCACTAATTTATAAATATAATTTTAATCTAACCAATTAATGTTCATAAAATAAAATCACCAATAGTTAATGATTACCATTGTTTCTTCCAGATCCTTTTAGAGGGGGTGTAATCACAGTGGAGAAGTTCACCAAGGCTGCCAAATCTGGTGAGATATTACAATTTATTATAATGCTCCTACTGCTATAGCAAATTGCAATAAAGTTTACCAGGAAATATTCCATTTAGTTTCAATCCTGATAAAAATCTAATTCATTAGATATCATGAAATCTTGCTAATTTAAATGATATATGGAATTTTGCTCTTTATGTAGCAGTATGTTGCATATCATTGGCATGGCAACCATTTATATTTCCCGAATACACCTGAAAATATGCACTTAAAATAATTACTTAAAAAATGAATGAAGGTTGATAATATGATGTGCTAAGTGTTCATATTGTGAACTTATTCAAGCCATCATCATCATAGGTTATCAATCCAACTTTAGAAGCTCTCCTGTTTCCTTCTGTTCTCTCTCTACATTCCTTGTTCCTCTCCTAGTTCACTTTGCTGAATATTCCTTCACCTGCTTCTTGTAATTCATCCTTGGTTTCCCTCTCTAACCCCCCTCTTAGATTCTTTCAGTTATGATCTTTGATAAACTGTTGTGCTCAGGACATACCCAGTTATTTTGCCTCTTCTTCCATATGTCTTCTATAAGTTTTACCCTTCTCTTGCTCACCAGAGAACATCTTCATTTATTACTGAATAATTCAATTTATTTTCACCATTCTGCATACATCACATTTCCATTGTTTCTAATTTTATTTTTTCAGCATCTCCTTTTGTCCATGTTTCACAGCTGTAGAAAAGTACACTTATGCATGTTTTGAACTGCTTCCTTATGTTTACAATAATATGATTTGCCATGAATAATTGTTTCTTCTGATAGAAAGAGTTTTTTGCTATCCCTGTTCTGCTACTAGCATTATTTTGCTATCATTGGTCCAATTCTTCCGTTATTGGTTATCTTGCCAAGCATCAAAACTCGTCCACTTGTTCCAACGAGTCTCATCCAAGTCTTATGAAAAAATGCAACAAAATTTTGCCTTGACTGAGATTGTAATGCACATTTAGCAGATGACTCTGTTAAAAGTTACTGGCATGGCATCTCTCGCAGTTTATGGGAAATTATGAAAAAAATATTTTCTTTACTTCGGATGCAGACCATTGCATTAGTTTTATTCTTATTTCTTTCCATCCTCTCTGCCCAGGGTATTATCCTGTCATGCCACTTTTCTTCCATGTAAGTATGGCATTGTCATCCACAATTCTTAGCATGCTTCTCCTTTCTCTGTGTAGTCAAATGTCAAATTTTATCTTTTCCTTAGTCTCGTTCATTGCCTTCTCAGGACACACATTTAAGGTCTTAGGTTCAATGAGCAAAGCAGGTCTACTTCTTTTTCCTAGCTTCTTCTTTGTTTTTTCAACATATAATCACTATCGACTGCTCTCTGTGTGAAGCATGTAACTATAATCATATTATATAGTTAATTCTAATTTATTTTAGTTCACATTGGTTCAATTCACATTGTCAAATGCTTTCTCTTTCTCCAAAATTGTGACAAAGTTCAGTTGATCTTTCTGTATCTTTTCCAAGACGATCTAAGAACAAGAATTTTTTCTCTTGTTCCTCCAAGTCTTCTAAATCTGAATTGATTCTCCCTTTAGTACCTCTTTCTTCTCTAATCTCCAATAGATTGTGCGGGAGCTAACGTACTGGCTTCCCACCCTGAGGGCGCAGGTTCAAATCCCAGTGGTGTTGAATATTTTTCAGAGGTATCTTGATCCCTACTTGAGGTGCTTTGTGGAGGGCACTTTGAGTGAGTACGCCGTCCGTCGGATGGGAAGTTAAACTGCGGACCCCTTGGCGCCTTTTGTAAAGAGTAGGCTAATGCCGACGCCGGGTTTCTCTCCACCCTTCATCCTTTCCTGTCCATCCCCTATGGTGCAAATGACCTTAGCTGTCTGTCGCCTCCCCTAAAAACTGCTACTACTTCATCGATTTTCCACATGTATGTCATCAGACTGTTGGTAAATTTTCACTATTTTCTCTCAGTTCTCCTTTGGTCTTGGGCAATAGTTCAATCCTCTAAAGGTACACTGGTGTTTCCAAAGGCAAAATAATTTCAACTCTGTGCCAGTCCATTCTCTCAGCCTTGGTACACATATTGTTACCTCCCCTGAGTATAGCAAAGTGACCTACGATGCTATGCATGTAATACCTGGACTAGCTGTGGACAAGTCATTCCCATAGGTATTCAGGTTACATGTTAAAGCCTATCATGGCTTGTCTGCCAGTTAAATGACTGGACATGAAGCATGCAAGCTATTTATTCAAGTTGATTTTTGGGCCATTGGAAATGATTTGCTCTGCTTTTTACCATGGTTATTAGTATTTCAATCCCGACTGTTGTTGAGTGCAGTCCTTCTTTCTTCCATATCTAATGCTATTTCTCATATGCCATGATGACATTTCAATTTTAATGCCTCCTTGTTTAGTCTTTTCCTTTGTCCTTTTTTTTTCTTGAAGGACCTTCCTCATATTTTCCCGTCTGTTATTCCAATGGCATTTACTGAACTGAGCCTATTTGCTTGTTTTTCTTTTCCCCTGTGTTCCATGTTGTAATTAACTCTTCATTCCTCTGTTCACCACCGTGTTTCCTGTATTATCAGTTTATTTGATCTTAAGTTGTCCACATCAAGCATCATATGTCAGAGGCTTCTGTTTCCCTTCTGATATATTTTTTCTGAGGTTTATGGCTCCAATCTATACAAAAAGTGCCCAACCCACTAAAATTTTGCACATATTGACTATTCATGTGCTAATGTTTTCTTTTATCATAGAAGTTTGCACTTCATCATATCACCGTTTCCATCATGAGTTCTTAACGCATGCCAAGTTCTTTGCATCCCACATCATGCTGCTTTTGAGGAAAATGAAAGAGTTCACTTGAACTTATTTCTCTCCTCTTAACTCATTATCTACCTTCATTTTCTCTCTTGTGCATACTACAGCTTAGGTTTTACTACTGTTAATATTCAGGCCATAATCTTGAGTCCATGGCCTTGCTAGACTTCTCAATACTCTGCATGATCACAATGCCATTTGAGTAGTAGAGCATGTTAATTTCTTCACCATTCTCCTAAATTGTTTTATAACTATTCCATGACTAATATTGTAGCCATTTAATTGCCATTGTGTACTGTCATAGCCAGTTTTTTGTAGTTTTTACCTAACTCTGGCAGAAGTACCTATTTATCCCACCCTCACAATTAAAACAAAGTCCTTCATCCTTGAATCATAATGTTGTAATTATCAAGGTATTGTTTTTAATAATGACACTTAAATCCCTTCATTCAGTAATTTACCTGGAAAATTTTCCTTAGACCAAAGCCTTCTGCAAGTACGCTAGAACCATTTGGAAATTTGACTCCAGTCATTTTGCTAACTTTTCAATTATTACTTTTGAAACGGATTTGAGATATGGTTGAGGCTGATACTTCGTGGAAATCCATTTTTAATACATGAAGGAAGAATCAAAAAGACTTAGTGTTTCCACGGGAAAGAATTTATTAGTCAACTAGTTTTGCTAAACCATAGCAATATGGACTGATTACAAGAAATTCACATCCATATATATGTATCATCAATAGGTGGGGTCGTGCAGAGGGTAGATAGATAGATAGTCATCTTTATTTTTGGGCGAGATTGAGCCTATGGAGTCTCTTCTACCACGTAACCCCTCTTCACATTTACAATATTAAAATCACAGATAAATTACACAAATTATACATAAATAGCAATAAAATTAATACGTATAATATCTTAGTGCTAGCATACAGCAATTCAAAACATTAGTTCCCTAGTTAATCAATAACGATAACAGAATATATACAACATACACACATACATACAAATATTATGTGTACACATACCAATATATGCCAACAATACTTTTAAAACAATATTCCTGGTTATATTTACAAATGCCAATACAATGTATGATTCTCCTGCGGAAGGAAAAGGAAGGATCTAGTTGTCTGTTTTAAGCTGGATTTTCAGTGTGGTTTGTTAGAAAATTAGTGATTTATGAAGTGGGTGCTTGAATGATGGGAGAAATGGTGCATTGGTTATAACGGATGATAGCTCATTCCACTGACGACATGCTGTGACTGCAAATGACTAGTTGTATGTAGTTGATCTGTGATGAGGGATTAACAGTTTATGATTACTTCTGATATTAATTTTGTGTGTTTTATCATGGCTATTGAAGTCATTGGGAAAATATTGAGAGATTTTATGATTTCATATTTCATAGAATAAGGACAGCATGTGGAATTTCCTGCGTGTTCCAGAAGTAACCAGTTTAGTTCGTTGAAATATTCTATAATGTGATCTGCAATTTTCAAATTGTAAATGAAGCACACGCAAGGAAGGATAGAGGGAAGGACTGGGATGGGTGTTGATGTGAGAGGAGAGAGGGAGACTGGAATGGAGGGAAGGGGTTGGTGCACTGTGGTTAGTCTCTGGGTTTGGGTAGGAAGAGAGGTCATTAGTCATTCTTTGGTAGTAATTATGGAATGTCTTGGAGGGAAGAGTGGAAAGGGAAAAGTTGGTGGTTGGTGATGGTTTCCTTTCTCTGTACATAGGTCAGTATGACCAATTGTTCGTGGATGTCCTTCTGTGTGCCACTCAGAGCTTTGGCGTTTTGTTTCTGGGTCATATTCAAAAACCCAGGTTTCATCACTAGTGATTACGTTGTCCAAATAATCAGCTTCATTTTCTGTACGTTGCAAAAGTTCACCTGAAATTTCTGCTCGATTTGTATTTCGTGACATTTCGTGGCACTCTTGAGGTTTACAACAACTGACGTCCTGTGGCTTCCACAGCTTGGAGAGCACTGAAACCAGTTTCACGGCAAAGCTTAGCTCCTCCCTCCCCCCTCCTGCACCTACTCCAAGTGGTACAATCCAACTCCGACCAATAGGAGCAGTATGGTATATTCAATTGCATTACTTTTGAAGCCCACAGTGTACATCCTATACGTAGGATTATTTAAATTTCAAGGAATGATAACCCAATGGTCAATATTTCAATTTACTTGTAACTGTGTTTCCTTTTGATCAGAATGTAGAAGTGAGAAAAAAGGCCCCTGAAGATATGGAAGTTTTTAATTTTATGTTGCATTACATGCCGAATCATTTGATTTTTTTTAAATAATTACTTTCAATGATCTTTTCAGCTTGTGCTTATCCTAATGCTGACCAACCTTTCATGTGCTTAGATTTAGCATTCATATCAGTTTTACTTCAAGATGGTTTCTTCTTAACACCTCAGACCAAACTGCATGTAAGTAGATGATATTTAACTCGCCAAATCACATGAATATATTTTGAATTCTTTATTACCTCATGAAAATTTTATGTTTCAGCTTTTCAAGAAAATAGACAATCATGAAATTAGCTGGGCTTTAGGTGCAGCATTCCACTTGCTACAGAATGGGTTTTAGAATTTTCAGAATTGAGTGAATTTAGCAAAGCCTTAACAAGTGCCTTTTAGGAGAGCTCACATTCCTTAGTGTTTCATTCCTTTCACCTCTGTAACAGTAGTGCAATGTTTCTTAGTATTACGTATTGGAGTTGGTAGTTGTTAAAATGTTTGTCCGCAATTTTTGGAGTTATTTTTGTATAAATTTGTACCGCCAAATGCCAGCATAGCAGGATTTTTTTGACAAACCTTGACGTTTCTGTTAATACTTGATTAAAAATTTGGACTCTACACCAAAGTGTGTTTGTATGTATGTATAAATGTTTGTTATAAATAAATCTATTTTTAAACCTATTTAGGCCAAGTCTTTTAGCCAATCACTATTGGCACTACCTTTCCATTGGCATTTCCTTCTTCCTTGTATACTTTTCCCCCAAATTTAGCAAAATGTCCCTGGTATGAATAGGAAATGATCAAGATTTTATGGGCATCCATTGGTTCATTTAGTCATTCACGCCAAGATGTAAAAAAAGATCAAAAAAAATATTTTAGTAGTCGCGACTTTACCATAAAAGAAATATTAATTTCCAGCATTGGTTATCATCACAGGAATAAGCAATAAAAACGATTTAAGTTCATATTTATCGTTAAGATGCAAGTGTTGCTTGAGCATTACTGCAAGACCTCTCTACTGTTAAGATTTTTAAGAGATACATGGGAAGGCCAAGAAGTACCCAGCCTGACCTAGAGATGGTGGTAGTTATTTGAAAAAGATCTCTGTATCAGAAAGTATGCAATCTGTAAAGCATATGTTTCAAGTTTGAAGATGCTACATTATTAAGTATTTCTTTGGCAGACATCAATACTGAACATTTTCAGTGAATTTGTGAAAATGGAGAAAATTGGTCATCGTTATGTGATACAATACTTTCATTTGAAAGGCCCAACCAATATAAATGCTGAACTGGATTTAAATCTGGGTGAGTCTGCTCCTTCGTTTACAACTGTAAAACATTGAGTGGCAGAGTTTAAACGAGGCCGTACGAGCTGTCAAGACTAGCATTGCGTTGGTCGACCAAATGAGGTGACAACTCCAGAAATGGTGAAGAAAATCCACAAAGTGATGCTGGGTGATCATTGTCGACTGAAATTGTACGAGCTAGCAGTCATAGTTGGTATTTCAAAAAGTGCAGTAAATCGCATATTAACTGAAAATTTGGACATGAGAAAGCTGTATGCAAGATGGGAGCAGCATTGCTCACACTCGAGCAAAACCAGTGTCTTGAAGCTGTTTCAATTGAGTGTTTAGCTTGGTTTTTAGTTCATGACCATGGAGGAAACATGGGTCCATTACTTCACACCCGAGACAATTAAAATGAAGGATTCAAAAGGGAGAACTGCCTCCAAAAAAGGCAAAGACCGTTTCATCTGCAGGCAAGGTCATGGTGTCGGTTTTTTGGGATGTGCGTGGGACAATTTTCGTTGTCTATCTTGAAAAAGGAAAAACTATTAACGGAGAGTAATATGCAAACTTATTGCAACGTTAGAGCAACAAAATCAAGCTGAAACATTTGGCTAAGAAGAAAGTGTAGTTTCATCACGACATGCTCACAAACCTGTTATTACAATGGCCAAGATTCATGAATTCAAGCTTGAATGCTACCTCATGCACCCTATTTGCCAGATTTAGACGCATTGGATTATTTTCTGTTTGCAAACTTGAAAAAATGGCTCGGTGGTCAAAGATTTTCCTGTGAAGAAGTGATGTCGGTAGTTAATAGCTATTTTGAGGAGCAAGAGTGCTCTTATTACAAAAAGGGTATCGAACTTATTGAACATCGCTGAGAAAAGTGTATTGAGCTGCAAGGAGATTATGTTGAAAGATAAGTCCACTTATTTCCAAAATTTTTGTTTTCTCTTTGTTAGGTTGGGTACTTCTGGGATTACCTTCTTATGCATGCCAAATAAAATTAGTGTAAGCAATTTTCTACGTAACTTCTCTATAAACCCATCAACTTTCAGGGTTCACTTGAAAACATATGGCAGCATTAACTTGAGTAGTCTTAGCTGGCAGAAAAATTAATTTTTCACAAAAATTTTTACATTTAATTTACGTGGCACATAAACCTTAAGGTGCAGTAAATCTGAACATTCTAGTTTTTACAGTGCTCCAGCAGTATTTCGAGAATCAAGGATTTGAGTGTCCCCTTAGCTGTTCCTGTGATAGTAATGAATAGGCAAATTATTTTTTTTATAGTCAATCTCCTGGTGCAATTTTTTTCACTATTTAAAAAAATATTTGTGTAGATGAAACATTATTTCCAAAGTGAGCATATAGATCAACATCAAAATAACAATTTAATCAACTTCTTGTTGCTACCAAATTTGACCCGTTTAGTGTGCCCTGAAAAAAGTTCCTCAATGCAAGGATGTGTTTGTAACTGTTACAAGTGGCCAGATCTTACTGAAAGTTTTTATACTCCTCAAATACAAATCTGCTGCAGCATGCTAGAGGTGGTGACGCCAGCTGATTTAGGGGTCAACCCATCCCTTGGCTGGTTATTGTCGAGATGAAATGGCATATGCCCTCGCCACTCATTGGACGTAACCCAATAATTAAAGGTTTTCTGGTTTTGTTTGAGAACTACTTGGGTTTTGGTTTTATTGACACTTGATTGTAAATCACTAGTGTAATATTTAGTAACCCACTTACTTAAGATGCTATTCTCAACTATACTTCATCTTCAACCTAACTCGTTAGTGACTCATAAGAATACTTTGAATTTCCACATAAATTATTTATACAGATGATCTAGGTTTCAACTCATATCACCATCAGGTACTTACACAGGGATTGCATTTAATATACTAAACATATGCCAAGGTCTATCCCAAAAGTAGCAAGACATTTTTACGAAGATAGATGGGTGGCAGTTTTCCTGGCTGGGTTCGAGGGAGGGGAAACTCAGGAAAGGCTGAAGGCCATTGGCTCCCAGCCTTTGGGAAGTGAAGATTGTTCATTTTTAAAACCTCTATAACGTTACTTTGATACGCTCTATTATGAACCTGTTATTGGAATAGCACTATGCCATCAAATTAGCATGAAACTGGGAAAGAGACTCATGACATACTCAAGACAGCTTATGGTGATAATGCCATGAGTAGGTGAGTGGTACAAGTTTTTTCAGGAGGTTAGAGAAAATGTTGATCCCGATCATTCAGGTTGGCCTTAAACCTTAAAAAGTGACAAAAATCTAGCAAGATTGAAGGCTTCGTTGGACAGAGTTAGTAGATTAAATGTTTGCATGGTTTCTGAAGGACTTAGCATCCCTAGAAGTAATGTGCATTGACTTGTGACTGAAAATATGGGCATAAGAAAGGTGCGTTTGAAGTTGGTGCTGCAAGTGCTCTCGGATGAACAACAGGAAACTCACACACAGATCTGCCAAGCTCTTCTCGCCCATGTCATAGAGGATCCAAATTTTTTAGACAATGCCCCACCAGGATTCTTCCTCTACCCCCACCTCAAACCCATGCTTAAGGAAGGAAGTCACTTCAGCTTGGTTAAATCATTACAAGCCATGATGAGGGAGCTTCGCTGCATTCCAGGCACCTCCTTCCAGAAAGCATACGAGGCATGGAAAACCCACTGGAAGCAGTGTGTGGATGCACAAGGGTGCTACTTTGAAGACTTTTGAGTGAACGTATCAATTCTAACAATAATGTTATAAATGGACTCGGTCCTACTACTTTTGGGACAGACCATATATATCCTGATGATTATTGGTGGGTGGAAAGGATGACAGGAATGTAGTAGGGAGGAAGTGAGGGAGAAGAAACCATGGTACTTGATATGCAGGCAGCTCATTGCACAGAGTGACTGTTGGGGGATGATTGGAAGCATGAGACAAGGGATGAACTTAAGGTGAACAACATGTCATCATGTATTTCATCATAAGAGTCAAGGTCCTTTCTTTTCCACATGTACAACTAGGATAATGAAATCACTGTCATGCTTGGTGTTCAGAAGGTCTAAATAAATAAATAATATTGAAATACTATGTGAATTTTTTTGAGTCCTAGATCACTTCCATGAAGTAAATCTGGGAACAACATCATCAATGGTTTTTACTGTTAAGTGGTAATGTACCAATAATGAAGCCATTCTTCATCACAAATCTTATTACACATTTCATCATTCAGCCAAGAAAAATATGAAAATTCCAGTATTACAGGTATAACAAGGACAGAGACATTAAGGATAAATTTGCGAACAAATACTAGCCGAGGATCAGAGAAATAAAATAGTGGTGTCAATAGGTCTTGCTTAATAGACATTTTAATGAAAAATGCTTGACTTTATATTGAGATAGATGAAGTATTTACACATAGAAATCAAGACACAGTATTAATCATTAGCATCTTCAAACCTCCATTACAGGGAGTAATATCTGTTCATTATACAGGCATCTGCAGGATACAATTGTTCAGGATGAAAATAAGTTTTATATATTGTATAAGGTTCATTTATTAAATTGAGGTTGTACATTTTTTTGCATAATTAGTGAAAAAATATAATTTTGTGTTAGCTTAATGCATCTGCAGTACCAGTTCACTAATTTGACTCTAGTTTTGCATCCGCGGCAGTTGTTTACACATTTTCAGGTCACCTATAGCCACAATTGAACTAAAATGTAACAAGTAATGCACTGGATAAATTTGCTTACACCTGAGCAATTGTCAGCAAAGGCCTAGATAATGCTAGTGGAATGAAGTGTGTTCTTTTCATATAGAATTGAAAGATGGATTAAAATGTTTTAAGAGAAGGCAATCAATGTCAAAGGAAAGTGGTTCCAAAGGTTAATAAATAACAGACTACAATCAGAAATACTAAATATTTTAATGAATGCTAGCCACAAATTGAACAGAGATTACACAAGACGTGTACCAGGTGATTTCTGCTAAACCAACAGTGAAACCATGATTCAATGTGAAGTGTGTTCTTCATATTCTCCAAACCTGCCACCATTTGACTTAATCCTATTCCACAATGTAAATAAATTAGGAATTTTTCATAATCAGAAGCAGCGACAGGCAAACCAAACATTTCAACTTGTGCAATGACTACTGCTGTTGCAACACTGGAGTTGAAATCAATGAGCCTTGTACCAGCCACACACAGAGGCTGATAATATCACAAAATAAATTATTTACAGTGAATACTACATATTTAAAATTGCTAACTCTTAATTGAACAACCTTAGTACTCACAGATTGACACAACCGCTATCATTGTCAAAAATACCTAAAGAATAAGCTATTGCAACTGCACAGGAGCTTTCAGTCCATTCATAGCAAAATTCTAATGCCAAAAATGGTTTTATCCTAAGATCCCCTTCCAATGCACCTAATCTTCAATGGCTAGGTAAAAATGAAAACATTTACCTAAATTTTCACTGTTGTGTTAAGATAAGGTGGATTCATATGTATGTATTCACACAGAAAAGATGTCATGGCCCTGTCAACAGTTGACCGAATGCTAAAAAAATTAATGTAGAACTCAGTTGAGTTAATAACCAGCACTCTTATTGAAAGTGATTATGATAAAAAATGTTTTAATTAATCCATGAACATTCGACCTAAGGCATAAAATAAATATAGAAATATCTCTCCCTTAAAACTTGAGCATTGTTTGTTAATAATCAGGGACATGGTGTAGTAAAAATGCTAGCAAAGCCTTGAAAAATAATTTTTTACCATTGAAATGGCAAAATCACCTTGTTTCTCATACTTACCAGTGCAATAAATTGCACGGAGATTCAAATGGTATAAAAGATGCTCAATAGAAACTGAAGCTTAAAACAGCATTTTCACAACCACTTTACTTAATGTCAAGCATTGACATTGATTCCCATGTTAATTTATATGAAATCACATTATCAAACCTAGCAATGTATGCATAAAATACATTGCATTTTTCACTTAAATCTTAATGCATGCTTCCCCAAACATCCCAATGCATCAAAATTTTGTCTTCTAAACATGACAGGTGAGAAAAACAAACCAAACTAGGTGCAGTCTTAAATTTGAGCCAATATTTCAAGAAGTAATTAGGTAAGGACTAGTCTGTAGTAAACAGGAACAAAAAATATTGAATTCATCAATAAAAAGAAAACAATTGGTAAACTTGATTTATTTTGCAACACCAACGCCACAACCTATGCAAAATATCAAACATCGGTCATTGCTGAGGAATCATCAATTTGAGTTTCACTTGAATATCTTTCCTTGGTTAAATTTCTTTCCTGACTTGTCATTTCCAGTCCAGCTGAAGTATTGTTGCACTATTTTTGCAGTTTCTTCAGAGTTAGCATCTAGCTTTTTCCAGTGGTAAGAATCATAATCAACCTTCCAATCCGGAGAAAGCTAAAACAAGAAAATATGTAAACACTTTTATTACTGCCTTAATAACTACTGCAAACATAAAATACTCAACACATTCCTATATACTTAAACATGGTTTCTCCCCTTAAAATAGGATATTAATCAACTCATTTGACCCTACTGTAGCTACAATCTAGTAGGCACCTTAATTAAAGCATGATCAAGACATTTCTGTCCATGAGCACTGCAACTTCTAATTAGTTAAAACCTAGCAAGCAGTTTGTAGTGAGGCAGAACCAGTTTCATTAAAACATGTACATATGTGCAACTACCTACATGCATAATTATTTGTTATATTTCAGCCTATTTGAAGGCTATCACTATAATTAACAAATCTGTGAAGAGTAAAAGTGATTAATAATAACTCTGTAAGTTCCACTGTTTCATATTTTAAAAATGACCAGTTACCTTGAATAGTTGACATTATCAGATATAGTAGTCATTAAGACACACAGTGATGTTGACTATTTAACGAAACCAGTTGTTTTTAATAAATAAATCAGTAGACCTTACTAAGTAATTATTATTCACTTTTCATTATGAAGTTCCATCAAGTGGAGCCAAAAACCATAGAATTCATGAGAAGAGTGTCCTGAGTCGGCTGGTATGATGCTTACATTAGTCTTCTTAATAATGTGAAATTATATTTGTTTTCAGTTTTGATTATTTGTAAAAGTAGAAAATTTACCAGGTTGTTAGACTCCATTTACACAAAGTGAACGAATGTATTTATTGAAATGAGGAAGTTAAAAAATTTAAAGTAGCTGGCTTGAGCCCATCCAACAGCAAAAATTGCCATCATGGTACAATAGCCAAAAATAAGCCCTATTTAAAACATTATTATTAGAAGTTCCTTTGAAAAGGTCAACAAATATTATGGCAAATTAGTAAAAATTTCATTACTTTTTTATGATGGTAGAAATACCCTTCTAGCAGAAAATATATTGGTAAGTGCAGGCTCCTAATAAGCTGTTGAAATTTCTCTATTATTACATAGGTTTAGAACCCCAATGCCTTTTGCCATGTTTCATGGCTCCTTTACTGGGATCAAGGTACACATTTTTCAAAGGATGTTAATTGGGCATTTTTTATTCATTGTTTTGTTGGACATGGGCCAATTTGGAGATACTTTATGGTTTATTTCGGAAAATATCCATAATGTTGGAGATGAGTGATAATCATTTTAGCAATCCAACTTCTACTAAGCCACCATAAGAAAATTTCTTTAGGGAAAGAATCATATCCCATTTTCTCAATGCAATATTCTTATCCTTTTACCTTACACCAGTGCACACACTCATTAAACTGTGCCTAGGTATCAAACTTGTCTTGCGACTGGATAAATTCTTAATTCTCAATTGCTTGTTTTTTTAGACACAAGACCAACAAAATTTATTAAAGTGTAAATAGGCAATCCAAAGATAAATTATTTTTTAAAAACTTAAGTAAAAAGATACTTTATCATATATAAAGATTAAATTACTTTACAATATTTTATTTAAGTGTTGAAAAAAGCTGTAGTATGTGGTTTATGTGAAAATAATTATGATCAAAGTCATATTAAACATAATGTGACCACACTAACATGTATATTTTATGATACTCATTTGTTTTATTAAAAGCAAGAGAAGTCCTGACCATGAAATATCTTGGGTAGATCTTGACTGAAAGGAGCTTGTATGTCTTTGAGAAATGAAGGAAAATCCTCAAATTAAAGCAGACAGCAGAAGTAAATTAGTATATCTTTCAGTCAAAAACTTTACATGTTTTGTTAGTTAAAAACAAGTCCACTCTACACACTATTTGCTACACCTTCATTGTATGTACCAACAATTAAAACTGCCACAAAAACAATCTACAAAAGTGGACGAATAATATTTAACTTCTTCATTATTCCATCAAAATGCTGCTAGAGCAGCTTTGTTTTATAACTTAAACCAAATGAAAAAATATTTTAATGCAGCTTTTTTGTGAGATATAGTGTTCTCTGGGTAGCACTTATTTTTGGGTACTTTTATTTCATTTATCTTCCGTACTCTACACACCATGTTTTATCTCATGTGCTTGATTAACAGAACAATAAAATTAATATTATTATAAAATAATAACTATCATTTTCCAAAAATACATATCCATCAAATGTTTAAAGACTGCTAGCTAAAAACTGATATTTCTCATTTTTCATTCAACCTTCAAATAAACACCCACTTGAAGAGCCATTATACCTTTAATCATAAGAAGGTACAAAAGGTGCTTTTTTATTCCACTGTTGATAGGTCAGAATAGACAGAGTATAATACTGTATTTTTATATTAACATTAGAATGTACTTTTTCTCTTGCATGTAGCAGGAAATTTTTCCATGCTAAAAAATTTGCAAAAATGTTTTACTTATTGGAGACATGCATGCAAAGGATACATCATTATGAACGTTTGGCTTGTTAATACAAATGTGTACTTTATATCAAGTCTCAGAGATCTGAAGAAATTGATTTTTGGCTGTCATTTGAAATATAATTGCAACTGTGAAGTGCCTAGACTTAGTACCAGATGTGTTTATTCTTATACAGAATGAAACTTGAGTACAAAACTGTGAAATGAGACAACACTTAAGTTATCCTTAAATTGTGTATATTTGCATGTTTCAAAGTTTGTCTATCTATATCCAAAGAGTCTTACCTAATGCTATGCTGATATAGTAGCCTACACTTCCATTTTTTGAAATGAATTCACTACCATTGAATCCACAAATTTTTCCTTCCGCTTTGATTCTTAAAATAATAATAGCCATTTATTTGTGCACTGCAAAATAAAAATATCTAAACGAGAGGCATCATTCCACCACGTAAACCTGCAACTTGCCATTCACAATGTTGATTGTATGATGACACCTACCCTACCCTAAGTCTCATTTTAAACTTCTACCAAGAAAATGCCAAAAATTCAAAATTTTTTAATTAATAATAAATACAACACCAAGATCAGCCAGTAACATTATTATTAGTTGTGATACCTATGTTGTGGCATAGGTTTCTCAGTCGATGCCACATTTGTAATTGCTTAGGTTTCAAATCCAGCAAGCAACAATATATTATACTACATTTAGGGAAATCAAATAATAAAAATAAAATGTTACCTCAAAGGCTAGATCATGGCCCCTCCACACCCATACTCCTGATATTGAATTATCATTGTCTTGTCCAAATACACACATGGAAGCAAACGCATTCTTAGCCAATTTGCCAAGCCGCTGGTAAAATCCTAAAATGGATAAAAAATGGTATATTAACTGTATTTATACAGCCACCATGAACATCCTTAATTCAAACAATGGACTTCAAATATTTCAACTCTTATGTAGCAATAATTGTATCTTTATTAGTGCCTTTCTGATAACAGATGATATTCCTTTCAAATGTGTTCCAGAGTGCTATCCAGCCAACATTTGTGCCTTTATTAGAATTTGAAATAGCTGCCTGTTACAGCAGTTTCAATTTTCTCTTGGGTGAATCATTCATTACTACCAGCAAAAGGCACGATTTACTAGCTACTCGTCATATCTTGTTTAGTTTCATTGGTGAACACAAAACTGCATGACATTCAACATGAAAATTTATCCTGCCTTGATAGGAAATAACTTATTCACTTAAATTACAAAGACAATCCCACTAATGCAAGTACTTAGGTATTGCTTGATATCCTTTATTATTTGTTTACAACCAACCTGAGAAAAAGACCCTTTACTTTGCATTAGCCAAAACTGGAGCACTTTGTTACATTCTCCTGAATGAATTTTCAAAATATCCCATTAATTAGGCCAGAATGAGCATTTAAAATGAGTTATTTCTAAGAAACATTACCAATTGTCATGGTCGAAAGAGAGATCCAACCAATCGTACAACAGTCTGAAACCAATTGTGCTAACTAGTTATCAATTGATGCAGATGCACTCCAAATTCAAAATTCAATTGAAATTTTTGTAAAATTTGACTTACAGATTTTACAATTATTGCACACTGGTCTTCAAAATGACTGACAATGGCAAAGCACAGCAGTAAAATATCATTCAGAAGGGAAAAAACATCTTATTTAATTTTCATAGACCTGCATCACATATAAGAAGGTGAATAGGCATTTAATTAATGACACCTAAAACTTGCTAGGGAAAATGGAAGGCCAAAACAAAATATGCTAGTCCACTCTTAATATGTATTCACCGCTGCCTCACCTGCGATTAAATTACAGCTCATAAATATTTTTGCTAGCTCTTCAGGGTACTTATACTCGCAATGCCAAATTGACCAATTTTCCTTGTCAAACTTCTCCCAAAAATATGGGATGGACTTTGCTTCATCTTCATTGGAGTAGTACCTTTTGAAGTCCTCTAAGTCAAATGTACTGAAAGAAAAAAAAGGCATATATTTAAAAAAAAAGGAACTACTAAGTAATGGACAAACAAAATCTATGTTACATAAAAACTCTTAATTAGAATATGCTATTTGGCGATGAGATTTTCCGACTGATAATAATATTTCCTTAAGCCTTGAAGGGTGTTTAACACCACTGTAAAAGGCAAAAAGGACGAGAATAACGAGATTGGTGTGGTGATTTATGAGGAAAAATAATCCCTCACCAGTGATCAGAGAGACAAACAAAATACTAAGGCATTCACATTTGCCAACCCTGTTCTGAAACCTATCTAAAAACTACTTTCTCCTCACTCAGAAACAAATCCAGCAATGCCCCAGATAAAATTTCAGGGAAAGTTGTTCATCACTGTTTTGAAGCCATAAAAGCACTTATTTTATTTTTAATCAATGAATCTTTGATACAAGGGATTTTCCCATTCCAATTAAAAGAATCAAAAGTGGGCCCAAACATAAAAACCATGGCTGTGTTAATGATTTAAAAAACTACAGACCAATAGCCATCCAAAATACATTTGGTATAATATTTGAAAAAGCCATCTACATGCAAATAGCAACTTATCTCGAAAAAAACTTCCTACTTCCAAGTTTTCAGCATGGATTAAGATCTGAAAGGTCTGCCACAACTGTCTTTTGTCAGGAAATCGACGGTATACTTAATTCATTAGATGCTAAACGTAAAACTATTTGAATGTTTTTAGATTTGCCAAAGGCTTTTGATAATGTTAACTACCATAGACCACTACTTAAACTCAAAAGAATAGGATTTAGAGGAATTCCTCTTAATTGTATGAAGTCCTATATTCACCATTGCACTCAGAAAGTAGTGTTGTTGGTAGATGGGTCAAAATATTCATCCGAAGCCTATCAAATTAACAAAGGCGTTCCACAAGCCTCAACCCATTGGCCACTCCTTCTGATATCTCAATGACCCACCTCAAAGCTTACAGAATTATGAAGGAATAATACCAGTGTTGTAATCTGACGACACTAATGCAATAATATCAACACAAACATGTCCTAGCCTTGTGGAAAAAACCAAAGTCTCTCACACTTGCAATGAACAAGTGGCGTACAGACAAACTTCTAAAGTAAAATATTATACTTACACGCAATAAGAACATGAAAGATGAACTGCAGGTAAAAATTAATGACCAATCAATTGAGTATATGACAAAATGTAAATTCCTAGGCATTTCTGTGTGTGCAAATATATCTTGGGATATGAATGTAAAAGCCCTTCAACATAAGCTCAGTTCAACTAGCTACTTATTAAGATACCTGTATGAAACTAGAAGTAAAACTGTACTACTCAATTTATACTAGGGGGAAATTTATTCTAACATAACTTATAGTATAATATTAAGGGGATCAGCTGCTATTTCTCAAACCATCCTTAAAATGTAAAAGAAAGCTATTAAAATAATAACTAGGAAACCTCACAATACTCCATCAAGACCTATTTTCCATGAATTAAATTTGCTACCACTCCCATACATCTACATTATGTTTTTAATTCCGCATACAAAAAACAACATTAGCAACTATTCTCCTAACTCTGCCTATCATCATCATAACACTAGAGGAAGGCACAACATCCATTATGGGAAAATGAGAACTCGCACATTGAAATTAAGACCCAATGTAATGGGTATCAGATTATACAAGAAACTACCCGTATAAATGATACTACTACCCAAAAAGGTTACTAAAGGAACTGCTGCATTTATGCATAGATTAAAAAAATATCTACAACGTAATATGTTCTACTTGGTGGACAAATAGCTCAACAATATTCCCGACCAGTAGGTTCATGCTCTTAGTTTATAGCAATAGTCATGGTCTGATTCATGTTGGTGATTAATAATTTTTCTGAATTGATATTTCATGTGCATGTTACAGCCAATGTCCATGGGTTAATGCCAAATATTATGTAACTGTGAGCACCATTTCTTTTTTTTGGATCTTAATTGAGCCTGGGTCTTTGCTCCTTTTTGACGTGCCTTATATCATGTACATACACCACCCGCCTGGTATTTTTGTATTGTCATCTCTAGGCAAATAAAAAGTAAAAATAATAACATGGGGGAGAGTTCTGGTTTTTCAATGCCATCAGGCCATCCTTAGTTCCTACTTCATATTCCAGTGCTGGTATTACTTTTCTGTACTAACTAAAGGAGCAGAGAGTATTACTTCCCCTAGGTCTCTGGATTAATATCTTCCCAAACCAAATTGGTTTCTAATTGGTTAACACACATCTGGTTAAGGTAGCTCAGATCCAGTCCCTGGCATGGGAAAAACTTCACCATAAACCAGCTAGGGCTAATCAGTGTTACTGTGGGTATTTGTAAATTCCCAAATACAGTCCCTGTCAAGAAGATTAATTTCCTTGTAGATATATTCAGGAAAAACCCACTAGTGTAAATGCGAATGTCTTAGTATTTTGAACGTGTCAGACTACTGGTGAGGGATTGACTTTCCCGGTAAATCACCACACCTATCACATTCCCCTCCTTTATTCCCTTTACAGTGGTATAAAAAATCCTTAAAAGCTAAAGGAAACATTTAACAGTCAAAAAAGATGTCATTGATCTCATTTTATCCTTTCTCATGTGAGTTTCATAAAACCATTTTTCAATATTGAAGTTGACACCAGCAGAAGATATTGCCATCAAATTTTTACTGAAAGAAAAATAATTGGATTGCACCCGATGTCATAATTATATATATTACAGCTCATTCCTACTACTACTGGTTTATCTGTGTCTCAATACTCTCTCTAGCCAAGTCTCCAGGTAATATGGACAATGAGAAATGTACCCATTTACATTGTCTTGGCATCTTTTGTACATCCATTTCTATGTTTGTATGTTGTATGCATTTTTCCTTACTACACATGCATGAAGTTCATGCATGGTCTCTGAATAATGATAAGTAACATTTATGGGAAATAAATATATATAAAGTTATACAGAAACACAGTAAGAAACATACATCCAATTTTTAACCCTATAATGTGAATCCTGGAGTATATGAAGTTCAGTAACATTGATGCCGCATGAATGCCTTAATTTACTTCATGAAATCATGACATTTGTGAAAATGATAGCTCAATGTATGTCTGTTAATTTGGTTAATAGAAATATTGCCATTTTTACCCCTTTGGCAGCGCATCCATTGGATCCTTGCTCTTGGGTTCCTCTGCCAGAGCCAGCTCAGTCTCATCTAATTCTTCAGCAGCATTTTTGGGGGTCTCTGCCTGTTTTTCTTGAGGCTTATCTGGTTTCTCCTTCTTATTTGATTTCTTATCCTTCCCTGTATCTTTTTTCATCTTTCCTAAAAAGATAAACCCGGTAACTTGCACTTTCTCAAATATACCTCCATCAGAATGTATAAGAATTAATAGTTCAGGTAAATTGTCCATGAGAATTTTACTGGGATTTGAGACATTTATTTACATTGCAAATGCCCTTATCCTTACAACCAAGGACTACATTGACACATTTATGTTAGTTTACAGAGGATGTATATACAGTGAACAATGACTTTGTTAATTATCTGGCCTTAGAGAGTTTAACCCGTAAGTTACAATCACTATGAAATACACCAACCATAGAATCTCAAGCGAGGTCAATCCAGTAATTAAGTTCCTGAAATTATTGTAAATAAAATTGAAAAAATGATGCGTTACTAAATTATCTTCCACATACTTCATGTTGTGACATTTAACTTAGGCACTGCTCGACAATGTTCACCTGATATACATAACAGTTTCAGACTTATCTGTGTAATTCCTTCATGACGAGGGTAAAACAAAGAAACTACACTTCCAACTTAAGATTTAATACTTCGCACGACCATGGTTTCGATGCTGTGCAGCATCGAAACCATGGCCATTGACAGCATTTGTTTAAGCATGCACTCTCCCAATTTCTAAATAAAAATGTGGAAATACAGTCTTTTTGTGCTCCTTGTCTGACAGTTTGACATGCACCTCCAAACGAATCTTTCCTTGCTATAACATGGATTATCAAAAATCTCAGTGGAAGTGCGTACTGCATCGAATTTCGAACGGCACAAATTGTATTGATGTACAATTAAACCCTTACTTTAACTGAGTATGGTATAAGAAACTGCTTGGCTTATGATTTTTCCCTCGAATTACATTGTTTCATAAAGACAATATAAGGTAAACGAAAATCCCCGAAAGCGAAGCAACATTCTGTTTAATTCAAAAACAAGGAATTTATACAGTTCAAAATAAATAACATAATAAGCATATAACAATGAATGCTTGCAGAGAAAACAATTTTTCCTCAGTTTAAGCAGCTAATCAGTTCTAAAAAAGGTTCTCAGTGGCTTGAGAGTAACCTCGTTCAATACTGGGGCCAATAAACACTGAATGTGTGCTCATTTACACTCTTATTACGCAGCGCTAAGTAATAACTTACGCTATAAATTACCTTGCATTTCGGCAAACTTCTTCGCATCAAATTCGGCCATTTTTTCGCAAAGAGTAAAGTCACCAATTACAGCTTTCACTTGAGGTTGATTTATTATGGTGCTGAACCATCTGTTGACATTTTGATATGGCTTTCTGCAAAGTTGAATCAATAAGAGTTGCATTATAAAAATCTACATTTTGAACAAAATAAAAAAACAATAATAATTTGAAAACAAGAGCCCTTAATATCTTACCTGAAACCTGGATCCAAAATATACTGGTAAAGGTGCAGCAAAGTACAGCAGACACTTATGTCAGCCAGAGTAATTCGCTCTCCAACTAAATAAGTTACGTACAACAAATGAGAATTTAGAGCGCCAAGAGCTTTCCTAATATCTTCTTTAGCACGTTCTGTGTTCTGCAAACAGAGAATATTATCAGGAGCTTCGTCTTTCCGTAAAAATTAAATTGCCAAGAATTCAGCCAAAATTGTGGCCCGCCGTAGGAAATTAAAACTTGTTAAATTTGTCACTTGTTCACTCACCTGCTTATTGTACTGCATGATGCCTAAACATGGAAATACCCACGTGCATGATGCGGGGAGGATATCATTGTCGGCAAACCCCATCCACTGAATAACTTGGGCTTTTTCGAGATCACTTCGACCGCGTAATTGGTCGTTGGCAACTGCGAAATGCAAATTGTAACTTAGTGCAAATTAAATAAGCAAGAAGGTGGTGACGAATGGAACTCCAAACAGCACTCACCGAAATAGGCAATGGCATTACTCTCCGTGATGCACTTTCCATCAGCTGTTTCAAACGCAGGCACCTGCAACATGAGTACCGACGATTACAACTTTACATATACGGAATAAACATTTCTAAACTATAAAACACAATGAATACTTTTATTGGACCTAGTTTTCATTACTATATCTTCCAATTCATGACTTTTGACCTATAAACAGAATTTAGTTCCCTGACAGTATCGAAATATTGAATACATACAGCCTAAACTTTCAGCAGACCTATGAAATTTGGAGCTGATGAAGTGTAACTATGAACAGTACCATTGACCAGCACCAAAATGGTTAATTGTTCTATTTTAATTCAGAGTAAATAACCACATGGGTGGCATGACACGTCATACCGGTACGTGTGCCTAGTGACTTTTCTAACATAATACACCCCATACCTTTCCCAGAGGAAACTTTTTGAGGAAAGCTTCTGTTTTATTTGTTTGCCCGAAGACAAAATCTTGTGCAACTTTTACTTTGGCTCCGGAATATTCGGCTGCTATCAGAGCCTTGTAAGCTCTGAAATTTTCTGGATAAGTGAAAAGAGTCTGCAAAATAAAAATTACGGAAAATAAATTTAAATTAATAATAACAACATTTCCATTCAAGGAACAGTCAAATGAAATACGATGGTTGAGGTAATACTCAGATATTAATTCAGAACACATTACTTACTCCGGACGCCATTGTTCCTCTTTGCAGAGAGACCCAAGGTACCCACGAAACTGTGGTATCTGCGCTGTTGCCAGTTATCGGCAAACTGCTTTCATAGCGTTTATGTTTTACGCTCAATTAAACATTTGGTGAAAGATTAGGTTAGAAACACTCTTAAAAGCATGAAGTAAATACAAAATATATGTTAAATGCCACCCAAAATATTAACTATATCTATATTTTTTTACCATCCACTGAAAAAACGGTATTTTCACCAGCAGCTGATTTTCTATGCTATAATAATTAGAAAATTGTGGCGAATTATCACAATTTAAATTACATATGTGGATGATGTTTTAAGTTAGAACTTTGTTTATTTCTGCGTCAAAATCAAGGCGGCAACATCGCATTGCTCCTTACCAATTTTACTATTTCCGGTGGGTTGTGATAACTGTACGACCTGTACTGCATCAGTTTTGACAACTTCACTGGTGATCTGGAAGCACCAATATAAAAATGGTAATTTCTTAATGATTTTTTCTAGCTTAACCAGAAATGAGTAAATGCCGCAAGGCAATTACTATACACGTCTTGTAATTAATGGTTTGCTTGCCGTCGATGTGCACCCAAGATCCGAAGGCCAAGATGTCACAATCCTATGTGTACAGTTTCATTTTCTCAGTAATTTGCTTAAAATATTTTATTCTATGTGCTATTTTAAGTAAAAATATGCCGTGCCTTCATTTTCCATACGACGACGAAGCAATTTTATTAGTAATTAGTCGAGCCTTTCTGATACTAATTACCGAGCCCCTGTGAAATATAAAATGTTTTTTATTTATTATTTCAGGGTAATGAAAGTTCTCTGCCCATGGAGCTATGCTCTAACTGTAAGTTTCATTTTACTCAAATACATTTTCTAGCTTTTACACCTAAACGAAATAAACAAAATTTCGTCGAGTTAATTTGTGATTAATGTATACCTATATTTCCTCTACTGTTTTTCTCTTTTAATTCTGTATTAGTTATCTTACCTCAATAGCATTTGATGAGACTGATAACATTCGGGTTGTGGGCCTTCATCCTTTGTGGTGGACGACTTAATAGATAATCTTTGCTGGGCGGTTTAAAAAGAGAAAATATGTTTATGAATAAGCCATATTTAATCAATGATACATTGGATGGAATACTTTGTGCTTGAAGACAAACACTTAGTGGAAATTTGAAATAGTCTGGCGTCATTCGTCACCATAATCCGCTGAACTCATTGTTGAGATATTTCTGTGCAATAAACGTATTAAACAACTGGTAACCAATTGGACATTCCTTTCAGTTGTAAAGATTGGTTTGATTTAAGTGCAGTAAGTAGCTATACCCATAAAATTACTACCTGGTTGGTTCGCTTTAAACGGCAAATTGCGATGTGTTATTTAATACGGAATGAACCTCTTATAATACGAACAATGGATGTATTGTAGAATTTTAACTTTAATTTTTTATGAATTTTCGTTATAAATGTAGTCGATGCAGATGAAATCAGAAGGCTTGGGAAGAGGTTTCGTAAATTAGACTTGGACAATTCCGGATCATTGAGTATAGATGAGTTTATGTCTCTTCCGGAATTACAACAAAACCCACTGGTACAACGCGTAATAGATATTTTTGATGCTGATGGAAACGGTGAAGTTGACTTTAAAGGTATTTCTGAAACATTTTCCTTCCATTTTATATTATTGATAAAACTTTCTGCTGATATTTTCCATTCTGTTTACAGAATTTATTCAAGGAGTATCTCAATTTAGTGTCAAAGGAGATAAAGAATCCAAGTTAAGGTTTGCCTTCAGAATTTATGACATGGATAATGATGGCTACATATCTAATGGGGAACTTTTCCAAGTATGTGCATTTTTCCTCCAAAATATCCATTTTATATTTTTACTGTCAGAAGTTGCTCACATTGTTGCACCTACCCTTTCTCACATGGATACCAATCCGCCTGATGTAATTTCTTTTGATTGATTCCAATTATGATTGTGCATTGCTGCTTAGGATATGTTATGATTATTCTGGCCATAACCTAAAACAATGAAATACTAATTAATTTATTATTCATATAGCTTTCTCAATCATGAAGGGTTAGTGTCATAGCATGAATGTAAATGTTTCGATTTTCTACCAATTCTTTTTATTTTCTTGTGTAACTATGTAAGTTTATCATATGCAGAGATTTACCTTCAATAATAACAAATTAATTTAATCCTTCTATTGTGGCCAGTACATTGCTATTTAGAAGGGCCCATGTTGATTGGCCAGTTGAATAAGCCATGAATGTGATTGATTCTTGAGGAAAACATTTTTGCTCAGTAAGTTTTTAAAATAGCTTGTATATTGGCAAGTGGTCAAAAATTCCTAGCCACTCCCTACCTAAGCTGAAATTAGGATTCTCAAAGTTGAAATGGATAACAGTTTTCTGGGCTAGATTTTCCAACATGTGAGCTGTATAAAATAGTTGAAGCTTAGGTATGATTTTCATTGGCCCGATTCATTAAGTTGCATGTGTCTCTCTTGGAAGGTTTTATGTTGATATTTTCAATTAATCTGATAACTGGCTGTGCAGTCCTATTGCTATAATAAAAATATAGAGATGCAATTGGGATTTATAAAAGGTTTGTTCAATATATCCGAGAAAATTACCAAAAAGATGAAAGTTCCCCAGCAAGTGATAGCTTCTACAAAGTTAGAAAGGTGGCATACTGTTAACTCTCTTTGTTGAATGCAGTTGAATTATTAGGTAGCAGTGGTTATTAAACAAAGAATGCCCAAAAAGCCTTAACTATCGTGGATAAACGATGGGGAAACCCCAATTCCAATTTGCAGTATGCCTTTTAAGGCTATTTGCTGTAATGGAATATAGAACTTGAATGTCCTTTGCTTTTGTAATTTTTCCTTCCCTGATGAATAATTATCATAATTAGAGAACAGCTTCATGATGTTGTAGAGAATGTTTTTGTTTACCTTGAAGTAATTGTTATTTTTTTATTCATTATTCCATAACTTCAAAGAATTGGTTGATTTTCATTCTTCCACAGTTGAAACTATCAGATTGTTTAATGCCCTGATATCTGTACACGAAAAATTCCGGCTGTTTTATTTAGACAGCGTGTTAATCCCCATTTCCTCATTATAGATGCATTTTATATTGTGTTTTTTAATAATGAATAACTAATCGAAGCACTTCCACTTGATAAAATTTTTATTTTATGACCATGTTTCAATGTATTACATCATCATCAGGTCCTTTGGAAAAGTGCTTCGATCTGTTATTCATTATGTTCGAATTCCACCACATCAGGCCCGAAGCTACTCAATTTGTTCTTAATGAATCTGATATTTAGGCTTTCTATGTCCCCAATTCTTCAGAATTTACTTTAGTATTCTGCTCCTGGTGAACTCTTTTATCATTTTTTTGTACTTTCTGCTTACCAGATTGTTACTGATTTGATATTTAGCATTTGCCTTAAGTGCCAGGTTTCAAAGGTTTGCATTTTCTTTTGGTTGCATTTTCAATGATCCATTTGTAAGATTTGGTATGCTTCTCAGGTAATAAACATGCTTGTATACTCATTCCTTATAATATTAATCTCCCTTTGAAATTCATTCTCTTGAAAATATTTCTCATCAGAGTAGATGCACTTTTGCCACTGTCTAATTAACAAACCCTGCCTAACCAACATTATCCCTTCTATTTCAGTATTAGCAACCTATTGCCGTCGACATCTCTTCCATTCATATTACAGAAAGTAATGTTAAATCATGTTTTAAAGTCCCTAGTTCTCACAAAACCATGGGTATTGGGTTATAGGTTTAGGTTAAAATGTAAATCCCCTCTTTAACCAGTAACAACATTTTTATAGTGCATCTTTTTGTTTATTTATTTAAAATAATAGCTTAAAAAACCTGTGTATGCCTTTTCTGCTTCAGCATTTCTAAATTTGGTATTACTAATTAAAATACTCATGTATGGATATTTATGAATCCCCCAGTGGAGTACTGGCTAAATTATTGAATTGATATATATTACAGAGTTTTTCACATCCATTAATCTACCCAAAGTATTTTGGAGTTGGAATGAACTTCAATGTCCTTCTGTAATTTTTTTGAAATAGTATAGATATTGTCATTGCTATAAAATGAAAACTTTTTTTAAGGTTTTAAAAATGATGGTGGGCAATAACTTGAAGGATACTCAGTTACAGCAAATTGTGGACAAAACAATATTATTTGCTGACAAGGATGAAGATGGCAAGATCTCATTTGAGGAATTTTGTTCTGTAAGTAAACCATTCAAATTGATTTTTTGAAAAATGTAAAAATTAGGAGGTTCCGCCAATGGCTCTATATCCTTATTATTTCATGTAGCATAGCTGAGAACAAAATTTCTATGTTATTTAAGGATTATTACTCAAGAGTGTTACTCTTATTTATAGGTTATAATACCAGGTTGTACTTAATCTTGTTGTCTCACTTCTTCCCTTGTGTTACTTTTCTCCCTTTTTTGTGTAAAACTAAATTTTATCGGTTTTTACCCTAAAATAACTTTTTATCTGTCATATCATTCATTGAAAGCAGAGAAACATTTGTTTTGAGGAGATAACTTTGATGGTTTTTGGGATTCAATAGTTAACTTTTTAGTTGAAGGTCTATATCAGAGTCTGCCATATTTGAAGGATTACATATGGAATCATAAAACAATTCTGTATGCCAAAATTTCATTATTCACAATTGTAATTATTTTGGGTCAGAATTATTCCTCTGTATGTAATAGTGGTAGATTTGTCATTAAATTTTGGAATTTTCATCTCTTCATTATTAAAATTGTGGATTGTATGACATATTTCTGTAAAAATTCAATGGAGGAATTGAGCGATACTCTTTATTGCTTTTCTATTATATTTTTTTCTAATTACCATAATTTTATTCCATGTAGCTAATTGTTCGTAACCCTTCAACACTCAAGTGTCATCTGTCTTCGAGGTACCTTGCTGTTTTAAGCATAATTGCAAGTTGCTAACCTTATGTTTGATATATTTATAGCAAGCAACTGATTAAGGCTGTTCTTGTTATTTTGGAGTCTGCTTGGTGCCATGTAACCTATCACAATTTTTAGACTACCTTTTTTATTCCGTGCCTTATTTTCATATTGTGTAATAATAATTATTATTATTCATGTGTCACTATTTATGTAAAGAATGATATAAGTAAGCAAATGGTACAGTGGTAGGTTTCACATTATGTGAAAGGAACTGTTGAAACACCAGCAATTTACACTCCAATATTATTATTATGACCTGTTTGACTCCTTGAGTCACCTTAAGGTGATTCAAAGAGTCAAGCTTTCATTCAAATCATATAATTCATTTGACATGTCCATACCTTTCCTTAATACCTTTCACTAGCTGTGGGTAAGGGGGAGCAGGTGGGGATGGGACCAATGACAGTGGTGCGTTGGCGGGGCAAGAGAGGAAGGGGTTGGTTGCAGGGATGGATTGGAAGGAGTGACCCCAACTCCTGGTGAGGGTGTGCATGGGGAGTAGGGTAATGGGAGAAAGGCACTATTTTCCAATGATTGTCCATTGATTCATTTGTGGTCTTCGTCTTTAGGGGGGTTTAGGGGTTTGGGGTCACTTAAGTATTATGATTCCAAGGGGCATGCCCAAGGGTCTCATGGCATAGAACCTTCCCCTCCCTAAGAAGTTGGGCAGTCAGGGCTTCCCACCTTGGTCCAGAAAGCATTGCACAGGGGAGGGGGGAATACCAGTGAGTAGGGATGGCAAGGGGTCACATATCACATGAATGTCACGGGAAGGAGATGGATAGGAGGGGGAGGGTGTTGATAAAAATTGGACTTCATTGATGAGCTCCAAGTCCTGTGACCCATGATTTCTAGTTGTTCCATGGCATCTAGCATCTTTCCTTTATCCAAGTTGTGAAGGACTGAAGTATGTGAGAGCTTCAGAATCATCACAAAAAACTACAGAATCATCTACATTTTGCCCAGAAGATTCTTTGATTTTTTTCAAGATTCTGATAGCAGAATTAAGGATCCTGGTATTGTTAAATTGTTTTAATTTATCATTTGCTATGTAGCACTTGGTGGATTTTTTAGATTTTTGTAATCTGCTAGTTATTTCACATCATTCTTTTGCCAGTTCAATCACGATTCTTTGTATATGCTGAAAACTCTCTGACAAATCTCAGGAGTGACCCAATTGTTGCCATTTTTCTCTGATGGTAACTCAAGCATCTGTCTCAAAGGAAAAACCACATCAAAGTAGGATAAGATTTTATTGTAAAATAGCTGTAAGTCAAAACATTATTCAATGGGCATCTTTGTAAACATCACTCGAAGACTTAGGTCTAGTCGCATTGATGAACTTAGTCTTCTTTATTTCACTAAAAATCTTAGGGTGTATCCTTTTTGGATGAAAGTTGGTAAACAAGGAGGAATGTGACAAAACAGGGTAATAGAAAAAAAGAAATCTGATTATAGTATAATTAGTTCTTTAGATCCATATTAGTGGCAAGGACATCTGATGGGGTTGAGGAGCAGCTAGCGACTGTAGTTGGGTCCAACTTTGTAGGACTCCGGCCATTTTAATTTTTTAAATCTACAGTTTTTAGTGTCAGTAGTGTCCTTTAAACTATTAAAGTCAACGGTTATAATAATAATAATAATATTTGTGTTCTGTGAAGATTGTGATCCATGCCCAGATGGAGGTTAAAAATGTTCAGGAAAATTAACTCACCTATAGGAGATCTGTAAAAAGTCTAAATGAGCTTATTTAGAAATTAAGTAGATTTAGGCATGATGTGGTAGCTTTCAAACATAATAATGAACGTGTTGTAGCAATTTCCCATTGGATAAGTTTTATCTTACGATCAGGTTTCTATGTATTACATCATCTTCAGATAACAAAGTGCATTTTTACATCTTGGGAGGAGGGGGTGCATTTAGCAGGAAAAGAGGGGGAGAGAGAGGGGAAGGTTGGCCAACCAATCAATAGGTTGAGTGCAAAAGCTGCCTATATGGGCCAAACAGGGAGGAATTCTCCACCCAAATCAAACACGAGAAGTGCATGATTCTAGGGAATACCACATCAGTGATCGCCAAACGCATACTCGAGACCAAAAATGTCTGTGACTTCCAATTGTGAGTGCTACATGTGCTAAATAAAGGCACAAAATAAGATGCGATGGAACAATAGGAAATCATCCAATGGCTAAAAAACATCACCCACTGCCTCTTTAATGACGTATAGTTCACCTTTCTCTTATCTCCCCTCCGTCCTTTCCAGCCCCCCTCCTCCCCTAGCCTCTTGATACTGTTCTTACTGCCTATAGGTGATTGGCAAAACTCCCAAGTGGACTTATATAACTTATATCTAGTATATTATTACTCACTGTGCAAGGTGCTTGCTAAGTGAGGTTTTGCTGGATTTAGTATCCCCATCATCTTTTTCCTCCTCTAATGGGACAATCAATAATGTGGTAACCTGCAAAGGCTACACTCCTAAGATCATGCCTATGATGCAGCCTGTTTTTCCCCTTTTATTGTACAATTTTCGGACAAATAAAAACTTGCATACAACACAAGTATATACAGAGCGAAAAATTTGTACAACTTGGGGCTACTGCTCTGAACATTTTGACATATGAAAATTACAAGTTATCAAGTAAAATGTGATAAACGTGGAGTAGCATCTATTAAAGTTAATAAATTATTTTTAGTACAGTATGCTTCAGCTTTTTAATATAGCCACATTATGAAAACTTACACAATGCTTGCACCCCTGGCAGAACTGAATCAAATAAATTAGTTATTGGGTATAGTTAATAGGTGGGCATGTTACCCATCAGACTGACAAGAATGTATTTTGGTGTAGTTTTTATCTAATTTAAAATTATCTACGTACAATCATCCTTTTTATTATAAAACCATACAAGAGGTAAAGAATTACAAAATACACTGTGAGCTCACCCTAAAACTAAATAGCTGTTGTGTAATTCTGAAATCATTTCACTGTAATATCATCTTCCTCTTTATTATGGCAATATTTCATGATGATCCTCCATAATTAAGATGTATTAGTGTCCTTTAGGTGATTGTACACTTTTGTCATATGGGCCCAATAAATGCAAAATTATAAGAGGTTTGTTTGCCATATGTTCAAATAACAAGGGAATTTATTACCTCCTTTGCTAAAAGTAACCAGTTTTTATGTATCTTTATGTTTGTCGATAAGTGAATTGAATAACTTAATTTTTTCTTCATTTGCAGGTGGTTGGCAACACAGACATCCACAAAAAGATGGTGGTTGATGTTTAATTCTTAGTGTGTATAAATTGTTTCAGATTTGTACCTTTCAAAAGTTGTCCACTTTTAATGTGTACTAGTTATAGGAAAATAATTTTGGGATTGAGAACCGTTGACTATTTGTACCACAATGAACTTACTATCTCTTCCATGTTACTATGTAAATTAATGGAAAACTCTTTGTGTAAATTTTCTACAACTCTTTCTAACTAGCAAAAAGCTTAAGTCAAAATAATATTTATTATGTGTAGCTTATATAGTAAAGTTCTATCCTAGATATTATATACATGTTGTATAACTTAATGTTTGTCTTGCAGATACTTTATGAAAGTGTTTCAATGTGTAATTTGTTGACTTGTACAGTTATACATCCTACATGCATTAATGCCAACTCTTGGGAGTGTGCAATAGAGGCTTACATGAGTTATTTGTATTTATATATCTTGTGTATTAGATCATTTTTTTGTAAATTATTGAAATTAGTGGTAGAATCTCTCTAATATTAAATTTGCATACTTGCACAATCATCCAACAGTAATAGAAGTGTGTATAAATCTGAAACCAAGTAGTATTAGTAGGTAAAATGTTCATCTATTTCTCTTTAGAATCCATTGTGATGAAGTTAGTAAAAAAATTATCAATTTTCAACAATACTATGATAGTAAGTATAGCTGATTTTTATCTGTTATTTCCATGTTATTGTTATATGACAATGAACATTTTACCTAATATTTTATGTTATATCTGCATGATGTGCCTTTTTACATAAAAACAATTCTTTGTATAATTTTGCCTATGTGGGCTGTTACTTTTCCTTGTATCTACCTGTAAAAACTTTTTGCTTAAATTATAACCATGTTGAGTTGGCATATTCAGTGGATGGTTCTTTTGAAATTGTTAATCATTATTCAATTGTTCATCAAGTTTGTTGTAATTTTTTCTCATTCATCTGAATAAAGTCAATTGATTATTATACTATTCATTTGTACTCTGGAATTAGTGCATTGATCAACCAGTATAACTTAAGAAATTTATTTTTAATCCAGGAAAAAACTAGGTAGAAAAATTATTTTATTCTAGGTTAGACGTAGAAACTTGAATTTTGCATTCCCCATTGTTGAGTTTGAACCAACTTAATCCCCTTTTTACATAGCATTGATAAGCTATGAATATAGCAACAATCCCATTGCTCATAAGGATGCACATGCTGTTATTTGCAGACAGCTACTTTGGCAGAGAAGAAAGAACAGCTAACAAGTATACTAATATGAATTTTGTAAGAGTGGGATTACAGGGGGGCAACTGCAAGATGACTGAGGTTAGGTGAAGTTAGTGAAGTTTAACTAGTGAAAGGGACTGGTTAAGTTAAGTTTCTACATATTTCGGCCGAAGATCACTAGTGTGCAAGAAACTGTAGAGTGCTATAATAAACAGAATAGGATAAACAAAGAAGGCTTTATAATAGCTTAAGGAGGCAACTATTAGCAGTAAGTACAGTTTCCTTGTCTTATTGGGTTGTTCTGCCACGAGGCAGGTTCATCATGGTTGACCTCCATGCATGCCTGCCCTGAGCCATTCTTTTCTTGGTATCTTCCCCCAATCTTAATTATGTCTCTCTTCATCATATAGTCTCTCCCTCATTCTCTATTCCCTTCTATAATTCCCTTAGACTTCTTCAGGCCTTCAGCAAGCGCTAATGCCTAGTCCTAATCAATTTATCTTTTATTGATATTATCGGTCAATTGCCTGTTCTCCAATCCTCTGTAGCACTTCCTCATTCTTCACTCTATCCTCCAGATTCACACCTTCAAGGCCTCCAGTCTTTTTACTTCATTTTTCCGCCAAGTCAATGTCTCCGTTCCATGTAACATCACACTCCTGATGCAACAGTTAGCCTCTCTCTTTCTCTGATACTTTTTCAAATGTTAACCCAGTAGTTTCTTATTATTAAAACCCTCATGTGCCATAGCTATTGTTGATTTGATTTCCGTGGAACAGATCATGTCTCCAGTGATGATCTAAGACTTATTATATACCATTACAGCCATATCATCAGCAAACCTGATACATTCTACACTTTTATCTCGGATGTTCACTCCTTCACTTCTTTTATATATCTTTACCAACTAAATGTTAAATAGGGTTATTGACAGGCAGCATCCTCTTCTAATACGCGATCTTATTCCAATGTTGTGTCAACCAGCCTCTCATCCTCACTCTGACTTTCTGATTGAGATACAGGTCATCATTTTTTATCAGTCTTTTTTTTCCTCTGATCAATCCTATGCTATTTAGAATCACCATTTATTTATCCCATCTAACTCTATCCAAAGATTTCTTTAAGTCACGATTCAAGGTCTGTACGAAAAAAGATGAAACTGGTCTTTCTATGTATAAACTGCTTGACCGATCACAATCACCGAGGTGTCACCTTTTAGCGGCATCTTTGAGAAGCAAAACACTGTCTTGCTCGTGACCCTATCTGAACTTGTCACTGTACCACAGCAATTCTTTTCAGATTTAACACAAGCTTGCTGTACAAATTCTTGTGTCAGTGTGAATGAAGGTCTTAGAGAATCAGAATATGTGCAATGAATTATGTTTTAACCTTGGCAAAAGTACAACTGAAAATTATACATTGATTCAAGAGGCATTTGGCAATGAATCTAAGAGTCAGGCACAGTGTTTCATTGGTAGAACTGCTTCTAGTCTGGACAAACTTGGACTGATGAAGAATCGAGAAGTGGAGGACCATCGATGTCAACAAATGATTTAGTGCATTCTAACCTAAGTTTAACTGTCAGGGAGATTGCCAATGAATTTGACATGTGTTGGATCATGTTTCACCATTTTGACAGAAATTTTGGGTGTATTAGACCAAAAATGTGGAAAAACCATTCTTGGTGCTTTCATCTAGACAATGTCCTGGTGCACACATCATTGATCGTTACAGAGTTGTCGGCTAAAAATAGCACACTGGTTATCCCCTAGCCACCATACTATCCGGATCTTGCTCCGGCGGACATTTTCCTATTTCCCAAGTTGAAATCCACCTTGAATGGATGCAGATTGGAAACTATTGAAGACATCCAACCAAATTGCAGCAGACTTAAAGAAGCAATCTGAAAGAAACGTTCCAGGTGGCATTTTAAAGTTGAAAAAACATTGGGAGAATTGTATTGGCAGCTAAAGGCTGTCTTTTGAAGGCGATAAGTATGACTTGAGGGTAACTAATAAAAATCAAGAATTTATTCAAACCGTCCCATCTTTTTCTGAACAGGCCTTGTATAAAGCACAGTATTTTGTTCTTTTCCACATTTTTTCCTCAATTACTCGCAACAGACCTATTGCATCTCCTATCCTTACACCTCATCTGAATCCACATTGTTGTTCTCCTATCACTTATTTTAGTTACCCATTCAATCTTCTATTGATTGTTTTAAATATTATTTGAGCTATATGATATCAGGTTCTGTATTCCTCACATTTCTCAGTACTCGTCTTATTTTCCATATGTAGATACGTCCCTATTCTCAAGAACCACAATTCTGCCACCAACCTTCTTTGCAAATGTCCCTCTATTTCTTTAAAACCTATCAGATCTCCTCTAAGCAATCATTGCACTCATAGCCCTGCCATTTCCCAAAGATAATCCAATGCCCTGCAATAAACCAAGATGTAAAACGTCCTATTTTCAAAACCCAAATCTTACCCCTCTCCCACCCGCATTTCAACTTTCTCCTACCAATTCCCTATACCTCTTGCACCTGTAGCATTGTAGTTTATCTCCAGAAGTGCCAACTATGCCCTGCCTTCTTTATTGGACAATGTATCACACCCCTACATATTAGGATTAATAACCACTGTGCCTCAATCCAGAATTCTTCCCCGTATGGCATACACCCAATCCCAAAGCTTGCCTTCTAACATAACCCTCCCATTGATAAATCCCATAACGTCCATTCTAGCATCTCTCAGACCCTTCACTTAAACTGAAGATAATAGAACAGGCACACATCTGGCTCCTGGAATGAGCTAGAAATTAATATAAGACAGTAATGATGTAACTCTTCAGATAATTTCATTTCTCCTCCTGTCCCAAAACCTTCCCACACTTCCAAACCTTCCTCTCCCCAACTTTTCCCCACCTTCCTCATCCATCCAGCATCCCTTCCTCTTGAAGCCCCCTCAGTTTCTTCTTTCCGCAGAGGAAGGTGTTCTTGCTACCAAAAATCTTAAAATAAATGTCTCTTTTTTTGTTTTTTATACATATTTTTTTGGCAACTAATATCTTGCTCCTTCTCTGGCCCTGTGGGTTGAGTCCTGTAGTTGACAGGATTCATTAACTCAATGTTTCTGCTCATATTTATCATGGGAATTATAGTTCAGGTGGTTTCCCACTGACTTCCTTAATGGTTTTTAAATTCAACACCATTACTGAATGCCGGCCCCCTGGGGTCACATGACTTTGCAGTTGCCTCACTGAGGAACAGATACTGCATGTAATACCTTTTCCCAGCCCATATCCAGCATGGGTGACCCTACTATGGACAATTATCATTGCTCACACCAGTACAGCTCTAGCAGTAAATGGAATGCAGAGCCATTCCATCACGTCAAGGTTATATTGAATGGCAGGGTTTATGTTATAAAGGTATCCAAGTGCCATTTAAATCCCGTGGAAAATTTTCCTAGTGATCATGTAGACAGGGAAAGGGCCCTGTCTACATGATCACACGACGTGTATTTTTTTGCGGTCATATCTTTCACAAATCCTTAATTGTATAGAAAAAACATTACTTATCTGGTGAAAACTTGTACTAAACAAAGTAACATTTTATGGATATATGATTACTTCGATAATACTTTGAAAGTACGATGGTTTTAAAATAGTGTAAGCATACAAATGCATGTTGTGGAAAAATTACAGAAGTGAAAATTTGCAAAAAAAATTATACAAATCACAATGTACTTCCTCCCTTGGAACTAAAGTTTGATTCCTACTTCGCAAAAAATTGTTTGAAAAAAGAATTTACTCGCACTGTGGTTAGAATGGAAGATCTTAAATAAATTCTTTTCCCCAGCCCAGATTTCACTTGTGGACTTAAATTGACTTTGACATTTTACCATAGCTCCATAATCCCTCGACCATAAATGGCTCTTTTACCAAGTATGGATTTGCACTGAGACCACATGTTTTCCCATCGTTTCATCATAATCTGCATTTACAGTAAGATTTCTGTCTTGGTATATTTAAAAGTTTATTAAATAAATATCTAGCTGTCTTTAGTGATCACTTTGATCGCCAAATCTAATATGCTAAAACTTTACAAGGGTGACACCCATAATACTTGGCCAAGCTTTCATCAATACACGTATTCTCTTACGTCACAACAGGAGAATTGGAACCTACAGATGTACTCGTAAAATCATTTTTTCCAATGAACTTTCTGTACCCAGAGTTAAACATTTTTCAAATCTGGTATCACTTGAAGACAGAAAATAACCAGCACGTTCTACTTGGATTAAAATTTACAATTTCCCTGGAAATAATTGATTGGAAAAGGCATTAACTTATTTAAAAATTAATATGAACTCCTTAGGATACATACTTTCATGGAAATCCACTAGTCAACTCTAGAATGCAAGAACTTACTACATACCTAAAATGCAAAAGCAATATTGTAGCTGTGAAACCCTTATTCTCCCTGTTGATGATCACTGGCTGACCAACATAATGACATTGGAGCCTTCTTTAAGTTTCTTATTATTGGCTACAGGAATTCACCAAAATTCACAAATTTAATGTACATTAAAAATTTGTGAGGGAGAATGCCTAAAGCTAGGTGCAATCAAAATAACTATCTCAAGCATTTAAAATGGGTTTAAAATTTCAAGGTTGTTGGTCAACCATGATCACTTTTCTTAAACTAATCATAAACTTGGAGGTCATGGGAGGAGTTTTCTGGAGCACAAAATGTAGGTGTAAGAGGGAATACAAAATTAATGTTAAGCCTTAAGATCTTTGGGAATCCTAAGGTAAATTGACGTATTCACCAAGTGTAATATGAAGTCATTACCTATATATCTTACTACATTTATCTCTTATTAGATGTTACCTGCCAATATATAATATGCCATGGTGCTGATGAAAAACGTGCTTGGTCCTAATTTCCATTAAAACCTGAACTAAATGTAATTTTCTAGAGAATAGTCATAAATCCAGATTGGAAGAAATTTATGCTGAAGGAATGAAATTAGCATTCTTTGGTTATCCTATAAGAAGTTGAGAATTGGCATAATTATTAAAAATTTAAATTTCTTAATAACAATTAATTTTTACACCATAATGCATTGTAGATATTGGATATAAATTGGAGCTGATGTATTAAAATATTTTTATGTCAATTGAATAGCAGAGAGGTTATTTGCCAAAGACTAATCCATATACATTGTGATATTACTTCTTCAAGTCATGATTTTCAAGAGAGGTAGTGAGAAAAATACTACACACCTTGCCGAGAGAAAAAAACTACATAACTTCATGGGCAATTCCATAGCTTAAATTTTATATCAGAACATTCCCCTCAACCATAACCAGTGAAAAATACATATATGCCAAATGGGTTGTATTTTCTTACCGGAAGATGACTCAAAGAGTCAAACTAAGGTCATGAAATTAAAATATTATTGAAATTACAAGTGTATTTCCCAACAAGAAAAGTTTCCACAAATTTAAGTAGGCAACTGTATGATTGATTTTACTAAAGTAAATTTATGAACTCTGAAAATCTGAAATCTGTTTTAGCCCTATAAGCAACTCAAAAATGTCAATTATTATACACAATGTTAAACCGCAGGGTAAAATGACTGTGTACGTGAAAATTTCTTGAGAAATTGTATATCAATTGTCACCAAAAATAATTACAACTCTTGAGCAAAGACTTTAATGGTTTTATTTACAAACATACTTCTTGTCACATATTAACAAGAAATGAAAAATACTTCTGATCTAAGTGGTTACCAACTAGGTTAACACAAATTTACATAATAATGGAAAATGGTCTGAAGGAGAGCCTAAGTTTGGAATAGGTCCATATGCAAAGCATTCTTCTTTACATAAAAGGCCATGGCGAGAAATGAGTTTGAGATTTCCTTCAATGGGTTCCATGTTAAGACCTCTGGCTATACAACTGAAATTGGAATTAACATAAAATATTTTAAGAATTGTGTGGTGAATTTTTCATTATATTTAAAAAATATTTATAACAGGACAAGAAAAGTCAGAAGTACAGCATTGGAAAAGTAAATTAAAAAAGGATCAGGACAATTTGGATGTTAGTTGAGAGAAGGAAATGGAAGAAAATGAGCATGGAACTAAGGATAATAATGTAAAATGAGAGGTAATAATAATAAAGTAGGTAAAAAGTAATATGGTACGAAACTATGAAATAGGGTGAAAGAAACATTGAGGAGAGAACAGGTTAAAGATATGAACAGTTTGTAGAGACAGGACGAAATGGGAAAGATAAGAAATAAAGAAAATAAAATTGTAAATCAAAAAAAGAAATTCTATTCGTGCCATTAAAGTAAATAATTATGAGGGAAAATTATTTTTCAAACAGGAGGGTTCAGGGATGGAGAAGAGGATAAATTGAAGGAATGCTATATTCATTTTCACCCCGATTAGAGTGTCAGAATGCAATGATATTAATGAGACCAGAAAGTGAAAATTATTTCAGTCTGCAGCACTAAACATCTTTCCCAATACACTAATATTTCTTCATCTTGTGATTTACAGGACTTTTTTACTTCCATATATGTTACATTGATATACAGTAGAATTCCCTTACTTTGAAAAAGAATATTTAAGAACATTTTTTGCTGAAAGCTTTTATTTATCATCCTCTAAGTACTACATGAAAATAGTTGATTTAGAAGTCAACAAATCAAATCACAACAAGATGGACAAACCTATATTAAGGAGGCAGAGATTGCAGTCCAATATCTTTGACCAGATGTAAATAGCATTGCTAGTAAAACAGTTATCCATTCAATGAAACTACTACGGGGAGAATCCTGAAGTATCCAAATTTCAACCCTGCAGAAACTTTTACAAACACATTTTCCCCTTTTTTATATCCGTTCGGTAAGTAATACTACTAATTTTATCTTTGATCTGTGATGGATACAGTCCCTGCTAATGATAGTGAAAGTTAGTAAAATGCAAACATTTGAATATTTGAGGAGTAAACATTTTAAAAGCCCTGTTTTGTTTAATTCTGAATATTTTACCAAAGAACTTGCTAAAGTACACCCTTAAGCTCTACCAGATCAACGGACATTCGCCAGAAATATTTAATTTATGAAATCATCACAAAGATGGTTTAAGGTGGTTTGAATGTTTTAAAGAGTCACTTAATCATGTTAGGAGACTATTTGGCCAAGCTTTCAGGATGAAAATGGTGTTTTAGAGATATTGTTCCATATAAATGTTGCATTGCAATAACAGTTACTATAAATTCTAGGAACTGTAAGCATCACAGGTCAGTGATCAAATTATTAGTATGACTACCAATCATGGTAATAAAGAAATTAAGATTTAAAAAATAAAGAACTATTATGGCAAATGAACATTTCATTAAAAAATTTTAATTTGCTGTCTTTATGCACTACCCAACTTTTAGTCCAGATTTTGACAGAAAGTGCTCTTAAAGAAAAAAAATAATTGGAGCATCTTGCTTTAACAGCTACTGAGCAACCAAAAATGTGAAACCACTTCCTATACATTTTTCATAAACTGCCATTTTTTGAGAATTTTCAAAATGATAAAAAATTGTAAAAAAATCCTCGAAGTTCTTTTCAGATAATATTCCTTCAAAAAGAATGAACCTATTTGATTTATTCAAAATAGAGGTGGTTATCTAACGAATATAGGTGGTAGCTATCCGATTTGAGATAGCATTTTAATATGAAAATATGAGTATTAAAGACTTGCCTGATAAAACCCTTCACTTACCTGTAAAAAATGTAGTCCACTGTCACCCATTTATCTTGCTTCGTGGTAACTTCTTTTCCACGAGAGTTTCGGTGCTCATAAGCTGACTTCAATATGAAGTTGTGACTTAGGTGTCCTTTCTTTCTTTCTACATTCCATACTTTTCCATCCTCTGAATTATCATTGCTCGGTGTCATTGTGTGCAGGGCCTCTACATTATCTGAGTTATACACTTTCAATCCTCTTAATTCTGATAATCTATCAATTGGGGATGTGCCAGAGCACTGACGACCTCTTAAAATACTGAAATGCTGACAATTGTTTGTGATACCAAGGACATCAAGCATTTCGTCAGTAACATCACTATCCAGGAGAAGTCCTGTTGTCAATAATCTATACAAACTTGACTTAGGAGTAACATTTAAATCACCAGTAACAATGAGAGGATAGTAAGATGGTGATGGTCGATCCCTCACAAAAGCTAACCTCTCCAATTCAGCCAGTAATAATTGCATTTGAGCTAGTTTGACATCCATTCGTCTGGGATTGTACAAAAGATGAGTGGTGGCCACACACAAATGAGGCAAGGAGGGATCCATCTTGGAGGAAAATCGAGCAATCAAGGCTACATTATCTCTGTTTAAAACGGGCATTATTGGTTGCATAAATTCAACTGTTGTGTACTCTTCTAGAGTAAAAACAGAATCCCTAAAATATATAGCAACACCATCTGGTTTATCTCCTGTTCGCTTCTTATATAAGCCCTTATAACCTGAAAGAATAATAATGACATTATTCTCCTTAATACCTCAAATACAGGGATGGCAACAGATTAAACTGACGTAAATTTATTTACATGAGCCAAAAACCTATCCTAGTACTACACACATCAAAATAAGCATACCCAATCTCAGAAGCTGTGGGTAGTAAAAACATTCCAGATGACTTTCTTGAACTTCCTGCAGACATAAAATCTGGAAATCATTGATAACAACAAATTGAGCGTATAGATTTAAAAATAAAATGTCAAAATAATATCACAAACTAGTTGAAAAATTAAAAATCTTACATCTGGAGACGCTGCTTCTATCTCTTCCATGAGAACTTTACTTCGCCATTCCCAGGAAAGAGCAGCATAGTTATGATTGCTGTATAAGTGTGGGTGATTCTCCAGCAATAACTGAGATAAGACATTATACGACATTACAGTAAAAGGGAGTGATTTTTTTTCACCTGTAATTGAAGATGCCATTATATCAACAAAATTTTATTGAGTACAGTTTGATGTACGAAACCTTTCTCCTATGATTTGGGAAAAACTCTTTAAAATCCAATATCAGCCCACCTTTTTGGCCAATGATAAAATCTCTTCCAAAATCAGTATAATCCCACTGACGAAGGTCTTGGAGCTGGCCTTTTTTGCGCTTAACTGTGGAAAAAGTCCCATTAAATGACAATGGGCAAGAAGAATCAGAATTATTGATACAAGTGACCATAAATCTAGACTAGGCTCAAGCAAGTATTCTATACTAGCATTAACCTATACATTATACACTCAAGAACAAACCTGACCTTTGCTGTGATCAATGAACTCAGAAAAGTTTTCCTCCAGTTGCTGAGAGCTGTTTACAGGCTCACTGGCAGGTTGTTGAAGAAAGGCTTTTACATCCTTAGGCGACGAGTCAAATTTTACTGAATCTTCTCTTAAAGGTTCATTTTTCATGGGTGACTCTGTTTTGGACTCATTTTCTATTGGAATATTGGGAGCTATCTTTTCAAATACGATGCATATTTCGTCATTATCATCATCCATCACTCTTTCAATGCTGTCTGGATTAACTCTTTCAACAGTTGGCAATTCATTCAACGACATGGTGCGATAAATCTTTAAAGAACAAATACTAGTAAGAAAAAGAATTATTCAGGACAATACTATCCATGGACCATACATACCTCTGAGATGGATGTGTTATCAATCAAAATATTATTTTTAACCAGTGAAATATATTTAGCCAAGTCTATCCGTCTAGTAGACCGCGGATGATAATGGCACAATTCTAGAATTACATTTTCATTAGGGCTACAAGGAAAAACGTCTAGCCGTGGAAGTTTGGCAATCTGGCAGGACTCTGAGAAAAGAATGTTTAACCCTATGACATTACTCCAACTGCCCAATGAATTTCTTACAATCAATTCATAGTAAGGTAATTTCGGCGAAGGAACTGACGTAAGCAATTTTAAACAAATAAATTTGCGCGCACGATTAACCACAGCTTTTAATTCCAAAGTGCATTTAATGTTTGTCTTAATGCTGCAAATCACTTGTCTTTTCAAGTAGCATATGCTTGTGTTGAGTTTGAAACGACAAAGAGGTCTCCACATTTAGGTGCTCATCCAGAGGCAAACATGAAGAGCTGACAACTAAGTTAACCGTGACATTATCTCAGTATTAACAATATTCACGCTATTATCCTGCTTAATAGTTTACATCATGCACCATGATACCCATTATTTCACCGATGGACTCAAGTATGCCCAAATTCAAGTTATTGCTTGTAAGTATCTTTTCATTTCTTCATACAGTCGAAGTATTAGTTTTAATGGAATAACCTATGATATCAACTACTATAGGCTTGGAGCACAGATCTTAATCTAACTTATTCTGTCAAGTAATTTCAGAGGTTTAAAGCCGCACGCAATAGTAATTATTAAAATTCCCTTCGGCAAAACCAGGTAAAACTATATTTACATAATTTTTACTTGAATAATAATCCGAACACCTACGATTTCGCACCAGCCACATGTAACAGATGACTTTCGAAAATTACATTGCGCTATGTACATACATTAATCCTTTTTCATATCGCACTTTGTGTGCTCTGAGTGACGTCACACCAGATGGCCTCCTTACAATTTCCAGTTCGTCCTCCTGAATAGTCCTGTGGAAAACAAAAGACTTGCGAAATTTCAACACGCTCTCTTTCAAAGAACTCTAAATTAAGCTTTAAGCCCCCAAGTCTTCATAGCCAACAATGATGTCAGATGTTCATTACACTACGGTTATTCTGCTGGTGATATTCAATCAAATAATGACAAAAATAAAAAACTCCTCAATTTATTCAGATACTATAACCTCAGTAATCAACCCGAAGGTCGATTTGATAGGTGATGGAGGAGTTCACTCATTACCAAGCCCGACGGCGTGTGAAATTCACACATCAGGGTATGGGGGCCAGTTCCTTTCCCTGTGCCGGTTATGGTTTCCCGGGAAAATCTGGTACCCGAAAAATCACATGGCTTGGTAGGAGCTGCAGGTTCCCAGAGACTTGCCCGGGAATCGAACCCGGGGCCATCCGGTCGGCCACCTGGACTATCGCGACCCTTATTGAGGTTATATAACTTAAATGTCAGTACAAATCACGCTACTCGTGTTAACTATTCCTCATCTACTCCACTCGATCTCACAATATAGGTATGCTAATGTTTGGATTTTTTTCAGTTTTCATTATATAACGCGCACCGTCATTTTGGCGATCATCTGAGTATTTTTGTATAGCAAACGCGCGCGTTATCGATGGGAAAATACGGTAATTTATTGAAAAGATTTGCACAAACTCTTAAAATTCTTCAAAGTACTGTCCTTAGACCTCTATACATTTTTTACAGTGACTCCACCGGGACCAGTACATGCCCTGGAAGACATCTTCGGGGCCCTCTCGTAAGATCTTCGTCACAGCTGATTGGATCTCTTCTAAGGATGAATAATGGATTCCTTTCAGGGCTGCCTTAATCCAAGGGAACAAAAAGAAGTCTGCTGGGGCGACGTCAGGACTATAGGGGGGGCGGGTCAGCGTTGGCGCCTAGTACTTGGCCAGACACTCATGTACTTGTCGCACGTTGACGTGATGGAGTTGCCAGGCAGCTGAGACATCTTTTCTCGTCTTGACCATTTTTTGCAGTCTTTCCAGTGCATCCACATAATAGGCAGTGTTATGTCTATCCTTGAGGAAAAAACTCCTTATGAACCATTCCTTTACTGTCGAAAAAGACAATGAGCATTGTTTTCACTTTTGATTTGCTCATTCTTGCCTTTTTGGGATTGGGGGACTGGTCGGTGTACCACTCAGAGCTTTGGCGTTTTGTATCTGGGTCATGTTAATAAACCCAGGTTTCATCATCATTGATGCCGTTGTCCAAATAATTATGTTCATTTTCGATACATTGCAAAAGTTCACTCGAAATTTCCGCTTAGTTGGTCTTTTGGTCGTCTGACAACACCTTGCTTAAGAGCTTGGCACACACTTTCCTCATCACTAAATCTTCAGTAGCAATGCAGAACACAACAGTAGGCAACAAGTTCAGTTCATTGACAAGCATCTTGGTACTGAATGGACAGTCATAGTCCAACAATTGTCGAATGTGAGTCACATTGTTGTTGGTTTTGCTGATTGACAGCCACCCATTACATTGTTCATCGTGAACCTCTTCCCAGCCTTCCTTAAAGGCCTTTAACCACCTTGAAACTTTTGAGTATGACAGAGCAGAGTCCCCATAAGCCTCACAAATCATTTTGCTAATCTCTTCAAGAGATTATTTCAGTTAAGCACAAAACTTTGTTTCTTTTTAAAATGTTTCTGGGAGAAAAACATTACACTAATCAAGCACCGGAATGAAGTGGTTGGTAAATAATAATTATAATGCATTTATTTATCAGGAGATTTGGTGCATATTCACACACACTTGAATATAGGACATTTCTGATATATATTATAATTTTAGAAAAAATACAATATACATAGATACCAATATACTACTATATTTGCTTATTATTTGGTTGAATAGGAATTGAGTGACAATTCCTATTCAAAGTGACAATTCCAGAAATTCATTTACAGATTAGAACAGTATTTTTTAAAAGGCTGAACAGCTTTTTCTTGAAAATAGGTACTTATGCTTCATATTTGATTTCATGGAAAAGTTTAGTAAATAGCTTTAAGGTCATTGCTTCGGGACCATGAGCATTATTGTGTGTTCTGACAAATGGTTGGTGTAGGTCATTGCAGGCCCTTTTATAGTGCCTATGGTAATCGCAGTTGGACTTGTACGGAAAAATATTACCCTTTGCATGCAAGATTACGTTGAATGTATATTTGCAGGCCACCGGCAATAAACCCAAGTCTGTTGAAAAGAGTTTTACATAGTGCATCATAAGCAACATTGGAGATGTGGAAGTGAGGTGATGTTGCCACTACTAAAGAATGGTTGTACCCAGGCACTCTTGTGTGAAGGCATTGACATAAAAGGATTGATATATCCCCTGATATAGATTTTTTAGTAAATCTGTTGAAGAAATTCTTAAATGGAATTGCATTTAATTTTCAGAACTTTTTGTCAGGAATGATTTTCTACAATAATGCAGCTTTGGAGCACAGAACATCCAAAGGGAGTTATGCAGTTTCAGTCATGATATGATAGAATTTTATCATCTTGGGTTGTTTTGCCAAGTGGGTGATTCACTTATTGTTAACTTCCATGCCTGTCTTTCGCAAGCAAGTCTCTTGGTTTCTTCATACTTTCTCTTAATCCAGGATCATACAACTCTATCCTTCTCGTCCTCTCCTCCATTCTATCATTCCTTCTGACAGCCTTCAGCAAGCACTCATTCCTCATAAAAGTGTAACCAAATCATCATTCTTTTCTTGTTTTTCTCTGCCAATTTTCTTAATTCTCCAATTCGTCATATAATCTCCTCATTCTTTACTCTATCTTCCCATCTTATTCCTTCCATCCTCCTCCAGATCTACGTTTTGAAGGCCTCTATTCTTTTTACTTCACCTTGCTGCAAAGTGCATGCCTCTATTCCTTGGAATATCACTCTCCAGATGAAACATCTTGCCAATCTCTTTCTCAGTTCCTTTTTCAAAGGTCCACAAAGTAGTTTATTCTTACTATTAAATCGCTCTTTTGCCATAGGTATTCTTGATTTGATTTCCTTCGAACAGGTCATGTCTTCAGTGATGACACTTCCAAATACCTAATGCTCTCTACTTGTTCGATCACATCACATTCCAATGTGTTACTAATGCTTTTACTTTTACCTCCAATTATCTTACTCTTAATCTTGTTTTGCATATATGCCATTCCATATTCCTTACATTGCTCTTTAAGGTCTGCTAACATGACATTTTGTTTACTATCTACCATTACAGCCATATCATCAGCAAACTTAATACATTCCACAATTTAACTTTAATGTTCACTCCTTCACTTCCATCAAAGCATTCTGCTATTATCTTTACCAAATAAATGGTAATTAGGTTTGGTGACAGGCAGCATCTTTGTCTAACACCCCTTCCTTTCAATCTTGTCTCTCAACTAACATATTCTTACTCTGACTGAGATACAGGTCTTTTATCTCCAATCAATCCCACGCTTTTTCTGAAACACCATTAATTTACCCCATCCAACTCTATCCAGAGATTTCTCTAAGCCAGTGTTTAAAACATATATGTATTTTTTCTTTTCCTTATTTGTTTCACCAATTACTCTCAACAGACCTATAATAGCTCTTATCCCTGCGCATCCACTTAAATCATATTATTCTTCTCCCATCACACTATTTAGTTTACCATTCAATATTCTATTGATCATTTATAACATTATTTCAGTCGCATGAGACATCAGGTGTATCGTTCTATGTTCATGACATTTCCTAAAATTTTTCTTCTTTTCTATAGGAATCAGTACCATCTTTTGGCCATTGTCCCTTCTTGCCATCTCATCACTCAAAATTGTTAATTCTTTTTTTCCTTTCTTGTTGAGTGCTTTCAATAGTTCAACTAGAATACCAACTTCTGTTGCTTTCCTATTTCTCGTCTCTTATGTAGATGCTTCTTCTTCACTTTTAAGTATATTATTGCCTTTTGCATCATCGATCACCTTGTTTTCTTCCTTTAGTTCCAATTCACTTTCTGTGGGTCTTTTCTCCCATTATATGTATTTCTTTCACTAGTTCATTACCTCCCATGGTTTACTAATTGTTTCTAATCTTTGCCTTCTATTGCAAAGCTATATCTTAATTTCCATTTAAATGTTAGGCCTCTTGCTTCTGTACACATCGCATGACAGCTTCCTTCCTTATCTGAATTGTTTCTATCTTATCCATTATTCTTTGGCCATATCTGTTTCTCATCTAAATTAATAATTAAGACTCCTATGTTTTCATTCTTTCAACTTCTTTTTTCCTCCATTTTGTCCAACATCTTGATCCATACTTTTCTTATTTTCTTCTGTTCTTTACACCAACTGCCTCTTTTGCTGCTGCTGTTTTTGATGTTTTCCCCTTATCTTCATTTAAGTTCTTATCCCTTTTGGCTTTCAACTTCTCCATGAATAGTTTTTTCCTTTTCTCAGCTTTTACTGATTTCTTTAGCTTTATAAAGTCTAATTTCTTGTATTTACTTAATTTCCTTGTTCTCATCTGTGTCAATACATTACTGTGGATGAAATATGGATACACGAGTGCACTTCAGTGATAACGGAACAGGTGAAACAGTGGATTTCTGAAGCCTTCAAAGATAGCAAAGATAGTGAAATTGGTCAACTACGAGAGTAATTCCAGAAGTACCCGACCCAACAAGGAAAGCACCAAAATTTTGGAAAAAAGTGTTTTTTTTCAACATAATCTCCTTTCAGCTCGATAAACTTTTCCCAGCGATACTCAATAAGTTTGACACCCATTTTATAATAAGAACTGTCTTCCTCCTCAAAATAGCCATTAACTGCCGCCATCACTTCTTCACAGTTGGAAAATCTTTGACCACCGTCCCATTTTTACAAGTTTTTGAACAGAAAATAATCTAAGGGGCCTAAATCTGGCTAATAGGGTGCATGAGGTAGCAATTCAAACTTGAACTCATGAATTTTGGCCATTGCAATAATGGAATTGTGAGCATGTCTTGATGAAACAACACTTTCTTCTTAGCCAAATGTGGCTGCTTTTGCTTGATTTCTTTGCTCAAACATTGCAAAGAGTTGGGATAATACTTGCTGTTGATAGTTTTTCCTTTTTCAAGATAGAAAATGAAAATTATCCCATTGTGTATACCAAAAAGGCGACACCATGACCTTGCCTGCAGATGAAATGGTTTTCCCTACTTTGGAGCTGGTTCTCCCTTTTAAATCCTTTGTTTTGATTGTCTCGAGTGTGGAGTAATGGACCCATGTTTCATCCATGGTTATGAAACGGTGCAGAAATTCTGCTTTGTTGCTGTGAAACTTGGCTAAACACTCAATCGAAATATCTTCACGACACTGGTTTTGCTCGAGTGTGAGCAAAACCAGTGTCGTGAATGCGGCGGCCCACAGCCGCACATCTTGCCCACAGCTGTCTCATGTCCAATTTTTCAGTTAATATGTGATGCACCGCACTTATTGAAATACCTACTATATCTGCTAGCTTGTGCACTTTCAGTCGACGGTCATCCATTATCTTTTTGTGGATTTTCTTCACCGTTTCTGGAGTGGTCACCTCATTTGGTCTACCAATGTGATGCTGGTCTTGACAGCTCGTATGGCCTTATTTAAACTCAGCAACCCTGTTGTAGACAAAGGAGCAGACTCACCCAGAGTAGAATCCAGTTCAGCTTTTATATTAATTGGCCTGAGGCCTTTCAAATCGAAGTATGGTATCACATAATGATGACCAAAATTCTCCATTTTCACGAATTCACTGAAAATGTTCACTATTGATGGCTGCCAAACTAAATACCAAACAACCTAGCATCTTCAAACTTGAAAGATATGCTTTATAGATCGCATACTTTCTAATACAGAGATATTTTTCAAACAACTACCGCCATCTCTAGGTCAGACAGGGTACTTCTGGGCCTTCCCATGCAGGGGATGACCATGATTTTTCAGGATGCGTTTGGAATTATCTACATCGATTATTTGCAAAAGGACAAATGATAAATTCAGGGTATTTTGTGTTATTACATCAATTGTATTAAAGAAGTTAAGAAAAAATGTTCTCATATGGCAAAGAAAAAAATCCTCTTCCATCCAGACAATGTACGGTGCACATCTGCACAGTTTCAATTTTGAAAATCATGGAATTAAAGTTTGAATTATTACAACTTCCACCATATTCTCCAGATTTGGCCCCTGGTGAATAAAAAAAAATAAAAAAAAGGCTAGACAGAAAACTTTTCACTCAGAATAAACATCGGGTTTAAACCTCCACTCTCAAGTAATTATCATATTATTCAAATGTGATTATGAAACCTCTCCTCTAACTTCAATTTATATGCCATTGTACTCATTCCTAATCATTATAATTTATAGAAAAGTGTTGTCATTGTTGCTGCTCCTTATGCATAGGGAAGTGGAAACTTGTGATAAGCGACAAATAAAATTAATTTACCACCATTGTCGTAGTTATATGACTCTTAATTTTTTCCACTTCTAAATTTAGTAATTTATTGAATGGCTTGATAGTATTTAATGGAATTTCACAAAAAAATTGCAGTGCTACATCAAATCTATGCTATAACACGACACCTCTTGCATTTGTATGGCTACGGATGATTAGAGGTTTGTGAAATGTGTACCTAATAAACAAAAATAAGAGTGTGACATAATGAACTCGTAAGATATAATTATAAGTTTTTCTAGATTTGCTGATACTTCATGAGAAATACATTGCCCAGTGAAATCATTTTGGAACTTGTTGGTGAATGGATTATGATTTTTTTCTGATAGTTACATTTGCTTTTATCCGAAAAAAATGTATTGTTATCATTCTGAGAAAAATCAGTTTTAGCTTAAATTAGATTGAATCATTCTTGTCTTAAATCAATGATAGGTCTTTATTTTTGTTATGTTTTAAAATTAATTTTTCATATTCACCCTGCTATGTCAATGAAATTTCCTTTGCTCTTATTTAAGTTGCTAGTTGCCTTGCGATTTTATACTGAAGGTGGGTACCAGCAGGGTGTTTGCCAAGATTTCTTTCTTGGCATGAGCCAGAAGGTGAGGCATATAGGTGCATTAGAGATGTGTGAGATACCATGTGCCATCACCTTAAATGGCACTGGATCAAATTTCCAAATTCTAATGAACAAAGGTCCATGGCAGAACACAAGTATGAGAGGCACAAAAATGCCTTACTTGAAGTGAATTGATAAGAACATGTAGTACTGCTCCCATTTTAATCAAACTTTATATTGTCAAACTTAATATAGGTTTCTGCCCATTATTGGAATTCCTGGCATTATTGGAGCTATAGATTGCTCACACATTGCCTTAGTAACTCCAATGGAGCATGAGGAGTCGTACAAAAACCACAAAGGATTTTAATCAGTTAATGTGCAAATGGTAATGAGCCTTTCTATATGAATGATGTAATTCTGAATCCCTGCCATTTAGAATTGAAATGCTATACTTTAATTATTTTCCATGGATATTATTGAACATTTCACTGAAAGATAATTAGATTTCAAATGTAATTTAATTATGATGTCTTATCTTGACTTTATTTTAGATATGTAACAATGAAATGAAAATTATGGACATGACTGCCTACCCCAGGACATTGCTTGACCAGTTTATCTGGACTTATAGTAATGCCATCATGCAGGATGTCCATGAAGAACGGTTGGGCAAACTTTTCTCGGTTGGTGAAGTATTAAACAGTTGAAAAGGAAAAATGCAGAAATGGCTGTTTGCATTGATTTGGCTTATTCAATCTTTCTCTTTCGGCCAACATCACTTTACCTTACATGATAATTAAATTTTAATTCCATAAATATTAGGAGATTCAGGGTATGCCCTTGAGCAGTGGCTGTTAACCCCTCTTCCTCATGCTACTGAAGGTACAGCTGAATACTGCTATTCGAAGGCTCTTTGCCGGGCAAGGTCTATCATAGAAAGATCTTATGACCTCCTTAAAGCACACTGGAAGTGCTTGCTTAGGGACAGTGTTCTGCATTACCAGCCTCAATGGGCCTGCAAAATTATTATATCTTATGTAATTTTGTATAATACAATGACTCACTATAGGTAAGGGAACATTGTGCTGCAATATGTTAACATTTATGTATTACATATTGATTATATTTTTTCTTTATTATTTTCTCTATTATTTCTTGATTATATTTTTTCTTATATTTATTGATTGAATCTTTTCCTCACATGCTTAACATCAGCATACTGCCAATTTTTTTATGGTAAAACCTTTAAGGTTTTTCCATTCAGAATGCATCTTTCCGACCATCCAGAGACAGGAAATGCTAACCCTATCCACCTTGAGGAAGGGAATGAAGCAAAAGAACCTGCTCAGAGGAATCTTGCTAATATAATTAGAAGATATTTTGCCTAAGTTATCCTCTTTTTGTTTTAATGTTCATGTTGAATTTAAGGAAAATGTATATAATACATTCCATTGAAAAATTGTTCAATTTCAGGATTCTGCCAATGCTTAATAGATGAAACATTTAATATATTTGGTAAAAATGGCCACCCACTATCCTCAAGTTAGCTCATTGTGTCACTTTTTTTATGAAAGATGTTTGAAATCAATACCTGCTCTCACAACCTACAAAGGTGTTTATTAGCATAGAATAATGCATTTCTCTCATGCAGGTTTTTGTGACAGCTGGGTTCGTAAGCAAAAATAGGTTATCCATGGTGAATAGCCTTTAGCCTCTTCAAATCAACTCTATTCCCACCTGCTCATGGTGATCCTGCCATACAATTTTACTGTAGGGCTAACTTAGGAAAGGAACTGAGCCCTCACAGATGGTTCACAAACGGGTGATGGGGTTTTCTTAATATTTACCATTATTCTTTTATGTGAAAATGGATCAAAGATTTTGAAGCTTATACGAATGATAACACAGATGTACCAGTTCAAGAGGAATTTCAGTTTACAATGTATTCATTCCATGGACAGGGAAGTAGCTCCTTAATTACTTGGTGAAATACATAATTGACATTAATATGGGGGAAATGGATTTACAAACTGTCATTAGTAAGCATTTACTCATTCAATTAAAATACTTTTACTTTCAAAAAGGTCTTGAGATTAAACTTTCAAGTTTTATAAAAAATGCTGGTTTATCCGTAGTGATTGAAGTTGGACAGACAGTATTTGAATAAGTGTGTCTTCAAGCAGAAGCCCTGTTTTATTGAAAATGTACTGCAAATGATCAAACTGATTTCTGCATCTTGGATGAAAGTACTGGAAAATGAATTTTAAATTATTGGTTTGCATAATACATGACAGTTATCCTCCAATAATTTCATCAAAATAAAACTTTTGGAATTTCATTCATACTTACAATCTAGAGGGAGCAATATGGGTAACTCTTCCCTACTTTCCAGAGAGAGTGCAATCCTCTATAACATTGCTTTGCAATGCTCCTGCCCCGGATGGACAACTTCCATTAGCTTTTCAAAGCCTTCTGCAAGCTTGATGAAACTTCTGCTATATTCTGAAAATTCAAAGTTGTCAGGATGTGGAATCAAAAATAAAACAGTAACTCACAATATTGTGCCATATATCAAGCATATTCCATGGAGAGCTATACCAAATTAATGCATTGGTGGAGAGATGGAATTTTGGGTTAATTTTTTTATTTATTTTCATAAGTATGTTCCAACTAAATGAAATACACACCCTAGAAAATATGACTTAGATTCAGTTATCCTATTGTAGCGATTCTCTGACTCTTGTATTGCAGCATGTGTCATCTCCAGCCTTTCAGCTACACTCTGAGTGGTTGGAATCTTACCTTAAGACTGAAGGAATTCACTTCAGTTTATTGATTGTATTGCACCATGGAAAATCTATGTCAAGTGCATTTCAATGCACATATATTATAGCTATTAGAACCTTGAACAAGTTTTTTGTTTGAATTACCAGAAACATGAGATTATATGAACATGTTTTGTGCTTATTATTACATTAAAATGTCAGGTAAGGTGAACTAGAAATACGCCTGATAAAAATACTTGCTCTTTCACCAAGGAATACATACATACCTACTGAATACAATTCGTATTTGCTTAAATAGGATTTCATAATGAGTTTCTACCAGAATATAAATATATTCCCATTTACTAATCCATCATCTCTTCATTATTTACTTACACTGGCGTGGTTCCACTTTTCCTAAATACATGTAAAAGGGACATGGTATTAGGAAGGTCACAGTTTCCGTAATCAGTACAGGCTCCTCTTTTGAGAAGTGGAGAATTCTTAAAACGGCAGAAGAGTAATATCTGGTGATTAAGGACCAGTTATCATATGCTTTAGCTAACCCTCACAAGCTGCCAAAGCTTCATTGGATTATCTCAACCTAAAAAGTAATTAAAGCCTCGGAATAGTATTTAGCTCATTTCGTAGCTAAAAAATCTGTTGGTTGGTATGAGATACTGTTGATTTGTATATCCGTTTGCATTTTTTTAAGAGATTTAATGATGAATTATAAATTTGCAAATCTGAATGTCTCCCAGTATAGGATTACCAAATGGAACCAATGGAAAATATTTAGTTTCAACCATCAAATAAAATGTCAAATATATCATAAAATACATATGGCAAAGGTTCATCGATCAGCGGAAGAGCCAACTTGGTAGTCTGTTGGAGAGGCTGGCTTGTCTCTGCTCCAATAACAGATAAAATTTGCTGTTTGGCAAATGTTAGCGGTGACATATTGATCTACTGAACAAAAACAAATATTTTTACAGTGAAAGAGTATTAAAAAATTACAATAAAGAGGTACATAGACGAAAGATCATAACAAGGTTTTCATACCTCTACATTCCCGGTCCTAGATCTGGCCGCATTCAGTTTGGCCCTCTTTGCTCTTGTTTTGGCCTTAGGACCTTTCCATGTCTAATGATGTACCAGAAAATTTAAAAAAAGTCCTCAGAATTACAATACTGAAATATTAATGAATGGCAAGTTATATACTCTCATCCCAAGTGCCACATCCTTTGGTAAGCATTGGATATTTAGTAGCAGCGCCAACCTCATCCATGTATCCTTTATCCCCGCCTTACCTCTCATTTCTTCGAACTACCCTCAAGCGGATTGTAGGTTTTCCGACATTAAATTGATCATCGTCGACGTCTGCCTGCGATTAATTCTGGCCTTTCGAGCGATTCCCTCACTAAAAAGGTGTACGATAATTTCATGATATCAATATCTTAATTATGAACAGCTTAGCGCAGAAAATGAGCTTTATTTCCTTGACTTTTTTATAAACTTATTTTAATTACTATCTGTATGTTTTTGACTCGTAAAATCTGTTTGACACCTGAAGTTCTACAAAAAACAATCTAAAGCTGATTGCTTTTCCCGCTACTAAGAAGATACGAATTGTTTCATTGGTTAATAAAATTACGTCACGGCTCTTTTCCATGCGGTACAGTTCGTATTTACAAAATTTCAATGTCACATGACTTTTCTTTTTGCATCATCAGGTATGTTCTCATCATGTAAACTACTTGTTGATGTCGCCTGTGTGGAAAATATTAGTAGAGGAATAAAGTTTAATGCGAAGAAAATAATTATCTAGTTGTGTGCAGAAATCCATTACTACCTGGAGCAGTTAATTTTCATTTTTTCTGGTACCACTGTCATCAACTTGGTTGTGTTATCTTTACAGTTATCGCTGAATTTAGTATTGAAATTTTTAAAATACATGATTAAAATGTACTAATTCTGTCGTTTAACATCACCTGTCATCTGTTACCTTGAAAATTAATGATTTTTTGTTATTTATCTTTGTGATAGGCTATTCATACGTGTATAGGATATACACGTATGTGATGTCTGGATTAGGTACTGTAGATATTTACATGCATAATTAACAACATACTTCATTTTCTAGGTATGAGTAATAATGGCAAATATATTTTCCAAAACCAAAATCTAATACTTTAAATTTTATTCCCGAATTGCAGAGTCAGTTCCTCGAAAATGCATCTGTATCTTTTGAAGATTTTAGTGCCACCTGCCGAAAACCGGCATTCCTTTCGTAAAATTTTATTGTAAAAATATGCATTGAAATCTTAAGTCCCATTTTAAATTATTAAAATGTGCTGTCTTTTAATTGAACTTGTATGAGTTTCCTCGTTCAATAAAAATATAACAGCTAATTATACGTCTTATATTCCTACATCATACTCATGCAGACGTCGATTAATAAAGACTTGGTTCCTCTTTCCTCGGTTAGTGAAATACCGGTTCTACCTGCAGTATGTTCGGGTATTATTACGAAACCTTTGCAATTCCATTGTAATTTGTGTGTCTTGTGCCACATATTAGCTCTGTTGGTGATAGCCATTCACATGTCGTAGGAAAATGCATTTCTCAAAATTTTAGTTTTTTTACATGAGGATGACTCAGCAGACCAACTGCCTCAGTGTTGTTAATGTTTCGGAATATAAGCCTTATATTCAAACTTAGAATTCAATGTTATTGATAAATAATTTGTAATATTTATAAATAAACCTCAGATATGGTGACTTTAATGTATATTTATCCTTTCTCTCGTGTTGTCCGTTTTACAATCGAGTGCTTTATAGTGAACATGTCGATTTCTCTGTAGGTAAACTGACATATTATCACAAACATATAGCGAGAGGTAAATAGGGAATAATGCGTTTCTAGGTGGAAAAGCTAAGTTATTTATTTTTCATTTTCAATCATTATTTCTTGCAGGCGCGATTTATAATTTTCACTGTCTGCCACCAAATAATAGCCGTTTCAAAGTTCTGTTTGTTTATGATGAGTTAACCATGTGATTTAATTGAGCTTCAAAAAGTTGATCAATTCGCACTGCAACCTTTGTTACTATATCATTGTTTAAAATTGATTTTTTAAATAAACTTTTTCTGTTGCTCTTATAATCTGATTGGCAATAATAATGTTGTGTGTGACATATTTATTAATTTTAACATGCTTCATTTATATAAGCTCCTTTACCTCACAGAGGCTTATTTGTCCCTAACATCATTCCAGAAAATGCACGTAAATTTAGCGGCTCAAGGTTTTAGTAATGCCACATGAGTCCATGCATTAGTTTGAAGAGGTAATGTATGAGAATTCATTTTCCTTTTTTTTAAACAGAATTCATTGCTTTTAAGCCTCATGTGCACCTTTCTTTTGTTCTTTTAGTTATTTTGGGTATGGATGGGCTGGCTACAGCTTGCTAGTTACTGATGGAAGTTGATTGAACTTTTGACAGCTTAAATGGGACAATGGATGAGTAATAAAGAAATCCTTGTAGTTGGCCATCAGGAATTGTCATGGATCACTTGGCAATCAGTCCTTGCCAATATCAGGTAATGGGAGTACCAGGGAAAGAAAAAGGTAATCCACCTTCCTTTGCCATATTGGTGGTTTACATTCAACTTAGCAGTTCTGGCACCTCAACACATGAAACCTTAACCAATATTCCACAGAAAATACTTTCAATATTATTACGCCATACTGTGGGGATAATGCATGTGTAGCAACAAACCTGAAAAAGGTCTTAACAATGGAAACTATAAAAGGAATTAGCGACCACAAGGTAGTGGATGCTAAGTTTTCACGACATGGGGTGAGAAAGAAGAAGCCTAAAAGAAAAATTTATTTGTTTAAAAGAAGGGTACTATAATGGCTTAAAATACATGCTTTAGAGTCCATTTGCAAATTTTAAGAAAGATAATAATCATCATAATACTTAGGATGTGTGGGATCACATCCTTAAGATTACGTCTCAACAGTCAACAAGTTCATCCTCAGTAAATTTATTAAATATTGCACACAACCTATATGGTACTGCGTGGAAGTAAGAAAAGCATTGCGGCATCAAAGACTATGTCACACTAAGATGAAAAATATTAGGGATGATATCTCTAGCGAAAAAAATATTGAGATCACTGATGATTACAAGATTTCTAGGATGATTGTCAAGTTGGAATTTTGAAAGCATTAAACAAATTCAAAAGGAAAAGATTAGCAGAAAATTTTATAGAGTATTATTTTACATGATGCACGACCAAACTGGTTTAGCAGTCAGAGAGGTTCAAGGAAATAAGTTGACTGTTAATTCACTTAGAAATGATTGAGGCAAAAGAGCAATCAGCGGTTTGGGAAAGTCTAACTTATTATATTCCTTCTCTCAAAGCATATTTACCAATGTCTCACTGAATGCTGGTCAACCTATGCCCAAAATTGAAATGTCATACAATGGAATAGAATGTTTGCTGAAATATATTAAGCTTAATAAATACTTCGGGCCCGATTAAATACCCATTGGTATAAGTAAGGATCTAGCGTCGGAAATTGCACCATGTCTAGAAATCATATTTAAGGAGCCGTTAGTAGATCACAAGGGTCCTACAGATTGGAAAACAGCAACAGTGAAGCACCAATATTTAAAAATAGAGGCGAGGAGGAAATGGACAATTACCAACCTATTTCCATCACATCCATTTCGTGCAAGGTTATATAGCTTGATTTTGAGAATTTATTCCTTTTAGTTATCACTGAAGTATCTATTAAGCAGTTTAGTATAGAGATGAATAGAATGAACTGACTAATTATTTTTGTATGGCCTGTTCAGGAAGAGTGTCATGATCACAATAGCGAAGAAGCCTAGAATAGATAAATGTGAAGAACACAGAACATTGAGCCTGACTTCTCATGCGTCGAAAATACTTTCTCGGATAATCAGCCGATGAATTGGAGGTAAGAAGGGAGAAAGCCTCATGGAAAGCCAATTCAGATTCAGGAAAAACCAAGTAGCAAGAGAGCCAATACTCAGCTTAAGGGTACTGGCCAAAAAAATTTATCCATGCAAACAAGCCATTATATGTGGCATTGGTGGACTTGGAGAAGGCCTTTGACAATGTTCAATGGAAAAAAGTATTAAAGATACTAGAAGCACTTGGAATGGACTACAACGACAGAAGAATAATCCGTCACCTCTACAAGAATCAGGTAACAACTATGCAAACGAAAAATAGAAGCCAAAATAAGCAGATGTTTGACAAGGGTGCAACCTCTCGCCAGCACTATTCAATGTTTATCTAGAGGAGGCAATATAGTATGCATGAGAATTGGGCATCAAAGGAGTCAAGGTGGATATCGAAGAAATTAACATGCTGCGGCTCGCAGATGACATCGCATTAGTAGCAGAGATGCGAGAGGACCTGCAAGCAAACCTGAATGCAATGGACCAAATACTAGGGGAATATAATATGAGCATCAACAAGAAGAAAACGAAAATCCTTGTGTGTGGAAGAGAGAAGCTGAATGCAGATATCACAATTCAAGGAGTAAAACTAGAGCAAGTGGAATCCTTCATCTACTTGGGCAGCAGTATAACTTGGGATGGAAAATGCTCAACCAATATCAAGCAAATGTTAGCCCAAGCAAAGAATGCATTCATTGAGAAGAGGTAACTACTATGTTCAAAGGACATGAGATTGCCAACAAGGAAGCAGTTCGTCAAAACGTACAAGTGGAGCATGTCACTTTATGGATCAGAGACATGGAATATTGGAATAGTGGACCAATTAAGAATAGAAGCATTTGAAACATGGTACTGGAGGAGAATGCTGAAGATGAAATGGGCAAAGTGAGGAATGATGAAGTATATAGAAGAGCAGGAGAGGAAAGGATCATATGGAGAAGCTCTATGTTAAAGGAAAACGAGATGGATTGGCCATACCTTGAGGCACAATGGATTAGTTAAAAACATAATAGAAGGAAAGATCCTGTGAGGTAGGCCAAGAGACAAGTACATAGAGCTAATTAATAAGGATGTAAAAGAGGGAAACTTTCAGAGGGTGAGAGAATTAACCTTAAATAGGGAAGAATTGAGGGCTGCAGTAAACCAATCTTAGAATTGAAATGCTGATGATGATATGGCCTGTCTTCAATAATCTTGGATATTGATTCAATATTTGTTTCTAATAATTCAGATTGTCTTCAGTTATTTACTTTCATATATTCTTAAGACTGGACATTAGTAATTTCGGCCAGTATTTTTTGCATTTGATATATTTTATGTCTTGTACTGTTTCTTTCACATTATTCATGGAGTGCACATTGTACTGGCACTGCTCAATGGTTTTTTCATATGCCTTCTGGGGATCTCTTTTGCACATGGGTTTTTCTAATGAAATAAGAGAAATGTTCCAAAGCTGATAACCTCTTGGGTGGTAGTGGAATATTAAGCCATAATATTTGTTTTTTAGAACATTTTTATATCCTGTCAACTTAAAGTACTTTCACAGTGATTCGCTGCATTCATAGTCATACGTTTCATAAATTATTGAAAAGCAAGCTTAGCCTTCAACTGTTAATTGATCAGATTTCATATACATATCTCTTAAATGCTCAATTCTTTGCACAAGGCCACAATTTTTATTATAATTCTTTTTCTTTATTGCAGAGCCAAGTACTAGGAAATAAGGAAGCATCTTTGGAAGATTTCAGTGCTGCCTACCAAAAATTGGCTTTCCTTTTGTAAAGATTTGTATAAAAATATACCTTTAAATGTGAGGTCCATTTTTTCATTAATAATGCTTAGTTTTTGAATTGAACTTGTATGAAATATCTGAAATAAAAAATTTTAAAAATCCAACGGTAAGGATATTTATGGTCTGTCTAGTTCCATAATAAAAGACATTATTGTGTTCACTGTGGAGCCATTAGTTATGTTATTCAACTTATGTTTTGAGACAGGAGATTTTCCAACAGCTCTAAAATATTCCAAAACAGTACCTGTCTCTAAGAAAGGTGATAAAGATGATTTAACTAGCTACTGTGCCATTTCAATAGTCCCTCTGTTTTTGGTAAAATGTTGAAACTATAATGAATGATCGAATATGCAATTTTTTTGAGACGAATAATGTTTTTGGCAGTAGAGTCCATAGTTAATCATGTCATTAATGCATTTGAAGAGAAGGAATCAGTCTCTGTGACACTATGTGATATTAGGAAGGTTTTCGACTGTGTTAATCATTACTAACAAAGCTAGAATATTATGGTGTTGAGGGAGTTGCACTGAAACAAATGAAGTCATATTTTGATGATCGCCACCAATAGGTTGAACTTGATGGCTGTCGATCTGCAGCTCTTAAAGTAAAATGTGGTGTCCCACAGGGCATTGTGCCTAGCCCAGTACTTCTCATCATCATGATTAATGATTTGCCCTGTAGTATGAAATCTAATTCTGTTTTATATACTGATGACAACACTTTTGCACAAAAATGTCAACATCTAGAAGATGCAATAGCACAATTTAGCACTGCCCAAAGACAGGCTAAGGAATGGTTGGATATCAATCATTTATATTTTAATACCAAAAAAACCCAGCATATTGTATGCAGTCTTGAATAAAAAAACTGATATTGAAACAGCTAAATTACTAGGAATTTATATTGATACATAACTTAACTGGGAGACTCCCATCAGTCATACCTATAATAAACTGAGTACAACTGTTTATATGTTAATAATGCTCAACTTTCTCATTTCAAATGAGTATCGATTAACACTTTACCATGCCTTCTTTCAATGTCCTTTGAATTATAGTGTGACTGGGTCATTCGCCACATGTTAAACAAACTTTGCTACTACAAAAGAGCTATTTGCTCTCTTGATAATATACCACCAAATGATTCCTGCAAACCTTTTTTTATTAGGTATGACATCATGACTGTATTTAGTTTATATATATTCAAGGCTCTGATTCATATGAAAGTTAATCTAGAAACTTACCCATTAAGATCTAACATCCATAACTACTTCACAAAAGGTAAATGAAAACTGAATACTACTTATTGTAGATTGTAATCAACTTACAACACATTTCATAATATGACCATATGACTGTATAACTGTCTGCCTACTCAGTTGAAATCAGAATGTATCAAGAATAGGGTATATACCTAGTTACTTGCTCACCCACTTAACTCATTGGATGATGTTTGAAAATTGTGACCATCTTCATAACATTCAAGAACTTATGTTTATATGTTAAATAATATTTATAATGACGAAATTTAATATGGTTGTACCATTTTTCAAAATGAATAAAGTATTATTATGCGTTTCTCCGTTCAATAAACATATATAGACCAATGCAGACGTTTTTTTTTCTTTCATGCGAATATCACACGAATCATTTCGTAATGTCGGTTCTTCGTTGGGCTAAACGGATGTAAAAATTATTTGAAAAAATTAACGTATGGAGAATGGCATCGAAAATATATACAAGATGGTACATAAGCTCCGCGCATAAACGTAATGCTAGTGTCATTACCCAAGAATGTAAACTGCGTCGCAGGGTCATTGTAAAACAACTCCCTCTACGAGTGGGTTACCTAAAGAAATCAGAATCAAAGGTCTTACTATGGGAGTGGGGCGACCCATGTTGCATTGTGATATTAAATACGCGGTACCAGAACTTACCGTGGTTCTGACAGGTGTAGGCTTATTTCTTTTTCTGGTTTCTCAAAATAAAAAAGTATCAACTAATAGCGCACATGCTGCTTTGTTGTTAATTGCTTTTTAGTTTGTTAAATATTTTTTAATGAAGTAAAAGTTAATAATGTATCATACAGCTTAACACTCTTCTGAAGTATGTGCATAATTAACCCCAGGTTTCTTGTGTACAACTTTTGAGGTGAGATATATTTGTAGATATTCTTCGTAATGGAAGATTCATGCGAGGAAAATGTTCTCACGGAAATAGAAAAGGTAAGAATTGAAGTCTTATCGTCAAGTATACAATTTTGAAAATAGTTTCCCTGGGTTCAAAGGTTTACTTTTAATGAATGTTCTTGGTAGTTAGAGTAAAAGAATTATACTCAACTGAAGTTCACCCAAACACAGTAAAATTATTGTGTGATTCGGGTGATAACCGATACTTAAAAATCCACTTGGTGTTTTCTCCAACCCATGATTATCGCTTAGCAGGAACTTCTTTCCTTTTTACCTAACGTAGCCAGAAAGATATTCAGTTAAATTTTTTTTTTCAAAGGCACGTTAGTTTAGATATACCAGGCTTTTTTTATGGTTATGCTTGACGGTGTTGATATGGAATGCAATGTATGTGTAATTGAAAGAAGTTGGTATAAAGCTATATTAGCCCTCTACGTGATTTGGGTGTTAATTAGAGGCGCTTCTGAACAACAGTGCTGGATTGTTTACACAGTGTGTTTGTGAGAATTTATTAATAAGTATGCTATCGAATGAAATGAAACTTTTATAACCATCCATTATTTCTTATACTATATTCATTATGTTCATATCTTGACCGTCAAATGTTATCTCTATTTTCAGAATATGAAAAATTTTGTGGACGAAGATGTTACTGATCAATTAGATGAAAACGAATTCCTTGAAGAATATGATGTTGTAGATTCTTGGGAAGTTGATGGAGGTGAAGAGGTACACTCGGAGGATGAGCGGTACAGAAAATCAGGGAGAAGATCAGGAGGTAGTTCCTATACTCGGCGAACAAATGACAAGTTTTCAGAAAGGGGTAATTTTCATGATAGTTATCGAAGGCTTAGAAATTCTCACAAAAGGGTCTATAGTAGGGATAATTCTAAGCAATTTGACCATCGTCGTCTCCCAAGGAGATCACGTGATGTGAGAACTAGTGATAGAAATTCTGTTGAGCATTTGAGGGAGCCTACTTCAGGCTCTTCTCAGAATTTAGGGAAATTACCAGACCTAAAGTGTACCACTTCTCTTGCGACAGGGGAGGTGGATGTGGTACTTTTAAATGAAGATAAAATTCCTCTTGATGCTTTTGATGAGAAGGATTCTCATAAAAAGCATACTTTGTTGTATAAAAATCCTTTTGCAGATTTGAGATTGAAGGGAAAACGTTTTCATTCTTCTGATAAAAGTAGATTCAAGGACAAGGTGTTATCACCCAGGTATAAAACTGAAAAGAATAGGAGAGAGTCAAGGGTTGTTGATGCTAGAAAATTGCGTAGAAGTTCGTCTCCATACAGAACCAGGTCTAGGCACAGAGATAATCCAAGATTTTGTGATAGGAAAAGTCCGAGTAAATCTGTCTCAACATTCGATGAAGTAAATTTAAGCTGTACAATATACGAACCTAAACCCTGTGGCAGTGGTAGATGGTATAGCAGGTCTCGGGAAGGAAGTTTTTTGTCCAGTGTTTCAAGTAAGTCGTCATTGTCAATTATTTCCAGTGATGAAATGAGCCCAGGAGATCATGTTAGGAAACAGTCACCATTGTGGCCTAGAGGATATGTACACAGACCTAAATCAAAAAACCATGGGAATAAGATAAATGATGCAAATTTCATGTCCAACTCAGAGGATTTTGATTATAAACTTTCACTCCTTTTGAAAGAGGGGAAGCAAAAACAGTCTTTTGCTAATGACTCATCAGAGTGCACATCATCAGGGTACCATAGTTCTACTCGGAGACCGGCTGAATGGACAAATTCAAGAAACTTGCCAATGTATAACTATTCTTATGATACTACTTGGAAACCTGACTATGATACAAATAGGCTTGGTTCTACACATTCTGGATTTAATCAAGACAATGCTAATCAGGTATGGTATGCATTAATTGGAATATAAGTAATTTATCAGTGGAATGGTATATTATATTTACTGATAAACTATTGTAATGAAAATTTATTTGTACAATCAGGGGTCCATTTCTGTTTACTTTTGAAACTATGTGAGAAAAAGATCATTTCGTATTTTATGATTTAAATATGTTTATGAAATCTGAAACTCGAAGGCTGATGCCATATTTTTTGCCATGATCAAAATCCTGAAACCTGCTGTTTAATTCTCTATCAATCAACCTTAAAGAAATTTTTTTGTTTTCACTATGTTCTAACATGGATTTTAGCCACTCCATTAATCTGTTCTTAGTTTTTAGCAGTAAAAGTAAGATCTCAGAGTTGGGGAGTATCAATTCTTTTAATTGGTATATTCTAACAAGATGGGTAGAAAGACGGAAACAAGATCTCAGAATCAGGTGCACCTGATCTGATGCTGTGGCTTTATCTTGTGTTGGCTACAAAAACTATGGATTAATGTATATTAGTATAAACAACACAAGAGCTGATTCTCAATTTGCCAGATACGTTTATGCCATTATCATGATCAGTATTTAACTCCTAAGGTGTAAGATTTGTTCAGTGCAACCATCCATTCTTCTCTATTCAGTGTTAATTCCCTCACCCCTGATAGCTTTTGTGTTTCCAGTTAAATTTCTTTCTCATGCCACCCAGGAAGAAAAAATTGTCTAGAAATCATGTATGTAAAAAATGGTAAGAGCAGGTTTTCAAAAGTATTCCCTCATATCTTCTTACAGAGGCATAAAGACTTATAAATGAACCTGAGCAATGTGTTATTTGACCATTAATTATTAAAACCTGTCCTTATCTTCTGTTATGAAAAGAAAATATATATGGAGAGAGTAATGTGCATCTTGAGAATAGAATTCTAAGCATAAAAAATTAAGTGGGTCTTTGGAACTGTTAAAAATGTATTCTTCAAACTTTTATTTGTGTTTTATTAAACCAATGCACTCAGTTTTCATTTTCTCATGATTATCTGGCCACAAAAATACCTTATTATAACTACCTATATTTTTTGTTTTCTACTGGTTAAGGTAATACTAATTAAAACATAGTTGAATTGTAAATTTTCTGTGTATAGTACGATTTATTGTGCAATTGATGTGTGCTTGAAAAAATGTCCTGGATACAATATTTGAAATTTCTTTTCAAATTAAAAAACATTTGCATTGAGCTTCATATGAGATTGGTGCATTGTCTGAATGGAATATATTGATTAAAAGTTATTATACAATATTAAATAATAGCATACAATGTTTGAAATCCCACCCAGTTACTGAGTCCATAGCTTAATCATGTTGAATACAACTCTTCAGGTGTATCCCATTGGTGGTGATCAACTGAACTATGTTGGCGTTGAACCTCCACTGATGAGTGTACAAGAATGTATGCAGTCCAATGGACCTCAGGTTCAGCACGGAGATGAAATTTCTGATTGGTCAAACTACAACAGGAAGAGAGTCCCAAGTCAAACCCACATTCCTCGAACTGATGAAGAAAATGTAACTGATGAGGAAGATCCCATGCGTACTCCTTCACCACCTGTAATTTCGGGTGTAAGTACTTTTTTGAGCTTTCTTAGTGTAGTTGTCTTACTAAGATACTGACACCTAAGGGTACTGTTTATTGTTATATAAGTGAGCTGTTAGGGAATAAGTTGTGTTATGGGAGCTTAAATAACTGCAAATGTACATAATTCTGGTGATTATGGATGATCTCTTCCCAGACATACATGGTATGTAGTATAATTTTGTTTTCCAAGCTGGCACTATATGCATCTGTCATTTTTTTTAGTTTTGACTCGATCTATCTTTGGAATAAATCATATCTTTTAGATTTCCAGGTATTCTTTTATCAAGCCTTGAACCCATTTGTGTAGGTCTGATTCTAATCATCCATGTTTGGGTATAACTTTTGTGGAGATGGCTTGATATACTTGCTTTATTTAGGTTTCCCCTGGTCTCCTCAACTCACTTGGTAATGTACTTTTAGATCTTCATGAGATATTTCTTGACCATCCTTCTCTAGTGCCCATAGAACCGAAGTTTCATCTTATGCATAATTTCAGTGATCCTGCCTACATATTAGTATTTCTCCTCTTCTTCCATGCCTTATTCATAATGGCCCTGCACCCTAAGATCTTTCTCAGGCTCTTTCATCTCCTTCCTCTTTATCCACCCTATTCCAGCCATTGTTCTGCATTGAGCATCATATTTGCCATTGGGCTTTGCCATCGTGTTTTTGTGCCTTAGTTTGCCATTGATCAAAATACTTCCGTCGTCAGTATATTGCTGTCAAACCTTTTTTCTATTTTAGTGTTCACTTCTTTATCTAATCAATGTGGTTGAATCCACTCCCCTTGGTACTTGAAATTGTTGGATCTTCTGATTCTACCAATTCTGTTCAAATCTTCCATGATCGTCCATGTGTACTCTTGTACTAGGTCTGTTAAAAAAGTGTCGCGAATTTTGAATTTTCGCGGGTTAGGCATATTTGATTTTTGATTTTTTTGTGGCTTTATGTTGCTACTTATGTCTCTCACTTATGCCGAAAAGTTCGACCATTTTGAATATTTAGTAAATTGTTGACAGCTGTTTTGCTTGGACGTGCTTTGGCTTGTATTTGATTTTTGCCTGCTCCTAAAATAAATCAAAGAATCTATATCAAATTTTGTGTGAAAAACAAAATTAAGTGCGCAGATGCATCCCAAATGTTGAATGTGGCATTTGGAGAAGCTACCTTGGATCGAAGCAACGTTTATTGGTGGTAAAAAATGTTATCAGAGGGCCGAGAAGATGTGAACGATGAAGAGCATGCCGGATGCCCGAGCACGTCAACAACAGACCAAAACATTGATGAAGTGGAGAAAATAGTATTGGCCAATCGTCGAATCACCATTAAAGAAGTTGCTGAGGACCTAAACATATCGACTGGCTCGTGCCATTTGATTTTTACCAATGATGACATGGGTCGCTACAAATTTTGTACCAAAATTGCTCAATTTTGACCCAAAACAGCAACATATGGACCATGCTGATGAGGTGTTGGACTCTGTCCGCGATGACCTAAATTTGCTCCAGAGGGTCATAACTGGTGATGAATCATGAGGTTTATGGTTATGATGGGGAATCTAAAGCTCAATCATCCCAATGGAAGCTGCAGCATGAGCCAAGACCGAAAAAAGCATGCCAAGTTCGGTTGAATGTGAAAGTTTTGCTTACAGTTTTCTTCGATTGCAGGGGCGTAGTGCATCATGAGTTTTTGCCACAGGATAAAATGGTAAATAAGGAATATTACCTGCAAGTTATGCACAATTTGCGCGAAGGATTCCACCACAAACGCCCGGATTTGTGGAAGAACAAAAATTGGCTTTTGCACCATGACAAAGCCCCTGCTCACACATTGTTACTTGTGCGCGAATTTTTGGCCAAAAACAACACACTAATGATGCCGCAGCCACCATGTTCCCCAGATCTGGCCCCCAGTGACTTTTCTTTTTCCAGAAACTGAAGAGGTCCAAGAAAGGACAATGCTACGCTAAAACTGATGAGATAAAGACTTTCTCTTGTTCCAGAAACTTAAGAGGTCCATGAAAGGACGCTGCTACGCTACAATTGACAAGATAAAGACTGCATCGAAGGAGAAGCTGAACAAGATCACAAAAAATGGTTTTTGGAATTGCTTCGAGGATTGGAAAAAATGTTGGCACAAGTGTATAATATCTAATGGAAATTACTTTGAAGGGGACAAATAGATATTTATGAATAAATAAATAATTTATGAAAAAAAACAAAAGTTGTGGTACTTTTTGAACAGTCCTCGTAAATTCCATTTTCTGTTTTATCTTCGGACCTGTTTGAATGGCTGTATTGTGGAGTATCATTATGGTTCTCGTCAATCTTTGGCAATTATCTCAAGATCATCAGCAAAGTTGAGGCACTTGATTATGAAACTTATATACTTCATTACCATATGTATACCTTTTATTCCATCTTTTTTCCGAGCTTTCTCTCAAGTTCTCATCATTCTCATCAGTACTGTGCTGAAGAGTGATGTGACAATACTTGAATAGCCCATCTTCTTGGCTTACTCAGGTCTGGGTCCTAAATGGGGTTGACATTACTCCTCTGTCTGCCTGTAAAAGTAATGTCTGTAGTCATGCCTTGCATGGTTTCAAATTTTCGTCTTTCCCAAACTGCCAGGGTCTCTACTATATCGGCTGAGGCATAAGCTTTCTGAAAGTCAATGAACATGATTTACACCCTACCATACACTGTTTAGAGGCTCTGTATCTGCTCGTCGCCAAAATCCCTTACTGAATCCTGCTAGCTATCTCCATATCAGGCGGTCAGTCTCTGTTTTGCCTCTAAAAAGTAGTGCTTCAGATAGTATTTATGATGAACTGGTAGCAGGGATATCTCTCTTTAGCTTTAGATGATAATGTCACTATTCACCTTGATTTTTTCAAAATGGAAATGTCATTATCAAGTTTCTCAATATATTTATTTTTCTTCAAATGGTTTCAAGGCAAGGTATCATCAGGCTCGATGGTGATACCTTGTATTGAAATCAGTTGAGGAAAATAAAAATATGGCTTGAACCTTATAATTGCATTTCCTTCGTTGAAAAAAATCATGAAGGAGTTCCATCATATTTTGCCTGATACTATTGTAGCTTTTTTGCCCATCTTGTGGATGGGGTGTATCAGTGCTTCTTTTGACTCCCATAGGATTTTATGTCTTCCACTCTTTCTTGATGATTTCATGCAGCCCTTTTACTACATTTTTGATAACCAGTTTGCACATTCAAGCCATTTTGCCGGGTGCCTTGTTGTTCTTTAGGCATATTATTATTTCCTTAACCTTTTATGGGTTGGGATCAGTATTTCCTGGTATGCGTTTGATCTGTTGGTGGTTCGCAGTTGTTTTTCAAAGTGTTCTGCAAACATTTGGTTGTTGTCTTCATCATTTTGTGCCAACCCTCCATCTGATCTCTTGAAGAGCCTGCTGGGTGCCCAAAACTCCCTTATATCCCCACTTTGAGGGTCTTGAAGAAGGACGTTGTATTGTGGTTCTCGAATCAATTGTTATCCTCTAGTTAACCACTTTCATTGTCCCTTTTAACTGCACTCATATACTTGCTGTTTCATTTCTTTTGTGATTGACCCAGACCATAGTGATCTTCATTAAGTTGTATCTCTTTCATGCTTCTATCAATCTTCCCGTGCCTTGTCAATTCCTCATTCCACCTTTCATTCTTGAGGATTCTAAGCCCTTCTGCTGTTTGTACTTCAGTAGTGCTTATTAGATCTCTTTCCATCCCTCCATAGCAACTAAGTTGAAAGAAAATTTGATTGAAGACGTTTCAGAAATAATCCAACACTTTATTTAGCAGAAAGCTATATACCATGAGCTTACAAGAACTGCCCCAGCGGCTAAAAAAATGCATAAATCAAAATGGCAATCATTTAAAAAAAGTAGGGAATGTTCTAGTTAAAAAATTAAGTATCGACTGTTGAAAATAAATTTATCTTTCTATTGCTAAAAAACATAGAGATCTCAACTTTGGGCTTAACATCATATTTTTTGTAAATACTGACTGCAAATATGATTGATTCGAAGAAACTTTTGTAACAACTATCAATGATTATCATTGGTTAGACTATGGTTGTTATTATTTATACCATAATATAATATTTATTTAGTTATTAATTTTTCAATACAAATGTCTTCTAATGGCCAGCAAGGAATTGGTAGCCATTATGTTCTGTGCCTTTGATAAATTTCAAGTGTAAAAATTTGGAAAGGGAGAAAAGAGCAATAAATTGAAGCTTTGAAAGATGGTGATGTTTCATTAATTAAAAAGCTTCACTTATAATATATTTATTACTAACTTATTTTGAAATTATATTAGGTGCAGTATAAATGTTGAGTATGCTATTGAAATAATTTGACTTTTAGTGTGTTTTGTAATTGTATTAAATATAATAAAAATGTTTTTTTATTTTTTCATTATTTAGATATGGAGGGAAATTAAGTCTGGAGAGAAGAAACTATCATCTTTGTTGGATGGTATGTTTGTGTTTATATAACTTTAAGCTCTTTATTAAATGTTGTACTGCACTTTTGTGTGATAGCTAGTCTGTTGCCTTCAACTATTAAAACCAACATATAGGTGATACATAAGCCATTAACATCAACCTGGAAACTTTTTTGAGATGATGAGATGGGCATTTTAGTTCAGCGTTGTGTTATGCGTTATAACTTCCCTTATATATCTGGTTAAGAGAAAGACATGGAACAGGGCAACTGTGAATGTTAAGAGCTGTTGACAATATTGGAACTTAGCACAGTGTGCGTAGTATGCAGCCAAGAAGTCGGTCCATGCAAGGTTATCCTTAATAATATCATATCATGATAGATGGCTGATTCTAAGGTATCCCTTACATTCAAAGAAGAAATTTTATGGCTGTACACCTTAAATTAACTCCATCGTTGATGGCTGCTCAGGATTATTTGAAGCATCATTTTATGAATAATATTCAGTGTGAAATAGGTCTTTCAATGATGGTGTTTAAACGAGGGTAATCCAAGAAGTACCCAACCCAACAAAGAAAACACAAAAATTTTGGAAAAAAATGTATTTATTATTCAGCATAATCTCTTTTCAGCTCTATACTCTTTTCCGAGTGATGTTCAATGAGTTCAATACCCTTTTTATAATAAGAACTGTCTCTATCTCCTCAAAATAGCCATTAACTGCCAACATCACTTCTTCACGGTTGGAAAATCTTTGACCACCGAGCCATTATTTCAAGTATGCGAACAGAAAATAATCCGAGGGGGCTAAATCTGGCAAATAGGATGCATGAAGTAGCAATTCAAACTTTAATTCATGAATTTTGGCCATTGCAACAACGGATTTGCGAGCTGGTACATTGTCTTGATATCTTTCTTCTTAGCCAAATGTGGCCTCTTAAGCTTGATTTCTTTGCTCAAACGTTGCAGTAAGTTTGAATAATACTCGCCATTGATAGTTTTTCCTTTTTCAAGGTGGTCAATGAAAATTATCCCATGCGCATCCCAAAAAACCAAAGCCATGACCTTGCCTGCAGATGAAACGATCTTTGCCTTCTTTGGAGGCAGTTCTCCCTATTGAATCCATTGTTTTGATTGTTCTTCTGTCTTGGGTGTGAAGTAATGGACCCATGTTTCCTCCATGGTCCATGAACTAAAAACCAACTAAACACTCAATTGAAACATCTTCAAGACACTGGTTTTGCTCGAGTGTGAGCAAATGCGGCACCCATCTTGCACACAGCTTTCTCATGTCCATATTTTCAGTTAATATGCGATGCACCGCACTGTTTGAAATGCCTACTATGGCTGCTAGCTTGTGCACTTTCAGTGGACGATGATCATCCAGTATCACTTGGTGAATTTTCTTCACCGTTTCTGGAGTTGTCACCTCATTTGGTTGGTCAATGTGAAGCTGGTCTTGACAGCTCGTATGGCCTCGATTAAACTCTGCTACCCAATATTTTACTGTTGTAAACGAAGGAGCAGACTCACCCAAAGTAGAATCCAGCCCAGCTTCGACATTGGTTGGCCGAGGCCTTTCGAATAAAAGTATTGTATCACATAATGGAGGCCATTTTCCTCGATTTTCACAAATTCACTGAAAATGTTCAGTATTGATTGCTGCCAAACAAATACTAAATAATGTAGCATCTTCAAACCTGAAAAATCTACTTTATAGATTGCATACTTTCTGGTACAGTGATATTTTTTCAACAACTACTGCCATCTCTTGATCAGGCCAGGTACTTTTGGGACCACCCTCGTATATTGAAATAGAGCTGTAGATGATCTGGTACAAGGTAGCTATATATATTTTCAGCCTTTTAAGAAAAGACAGTAAAAGACAGTTTGTTGTTGAAAATGACTTTGTTGTTTTTTGAAGTATTTTCCATGATAATCAATACATTTTTTCATGCGCTTGAACCAATTATCGTAACAATTTTTCCACTCCGATTCAGGTACTTGCAAAACATGATTTTTAAATGCATAATTGGCCAAAAAACGTTGGCCACACAATTTTTTCTTGGTAAACGATAAAAAAAAGAAGTCATTTCGTAAATTCCAAAGAAACTGCGGGAGATGCCGCAACAGTAACTTTTAACGGAGTCATCCGCTAATGTGCATTTCAATGCAACAATTTCAGAGTGTAAAAATCATTCGCCTTGACTGGGATTCGAACCCAGATCCCTCAATATCCAGTCGAGTGCTTTAGCCACTTAAGCTACCGAGGCGTCCTCTTAAACTCTGAAATTTTGGGGCTTTTAAAGAAACTAGATGTTGTGACGAAATGCCGTACATACAATGTCACAGGCATTTGTATTCGTGCGCGAGGCGCCACAGTCCACGAGGTTAAAGCCAACTTTAAACACTTATGGTGAAACACCAAATGGTGAAACACCACTCTGAAATTGTTGCATTGAAGTCATTTGGTGCTAAATCTGAGCTGTATGGAGGATGACCCATTGATTTTACATTTTGGCCAGTCAAATAGTTAGTCGTAGTAGTAGTAGTATTTAGGGGAGGCGACCGACAGCTGAGGTCATTTGCGCCATAGGGGATGGACAGGAAAGGATGAAGGGTGGAGAGAAACCCGGCGTCGGCATTAGCCTACTCTTTACGAAAGGCACCAAGGGGTCCGCAGTTTAACGTCCCGTCCGACGGATGGCGTGCTCACTCAAAGTGCCCTCCACAAAGCACCTCAAGTAGGGATCGAGATACCTCCGAAAAATATTCAACACCGCCGGGATTTGAACCCACGCCCTCAGGGTGGGAAGCCAGTACGTTAGCCCCCGCACCATCTCGATCCCCAATAGTTAGTCGTTTCAGCCAATTTGTGAGAGCTTGAATTGTCATGACGAAGAATAATCCAATGTTGCTGCTTCTTTTTCCGTATTTCACCAAGCACTACTGGTGAACAAATGCTCATTAACCATTCAGAATTCATGGTTCTACATTGCTCTAATGGTACAGCTGCCGCACGTCCTGTTATTCCGAAGAAACAGGCAATCATTTGCTTCGATGTGCTTCGTGCATGAATCACTTTTGTTGGATTTGGCTCGTCATGGAAGACCCAGACAGTGGATTGCTGTTTTGTTTGACTCATAGGCATATATCCAAGATTTCTAATCTTTGTAGATGTTATACATAGCTTTGAATGCACTGTGATTGCATTTGTTGAGCATTTCTTTTCACTAATTGACACTTGCATTTTTTTGAGCTATTGTCAAATTATGCAAGATCCAACGAGAGCAAATTTTTTCACAGCTGAATGTTCATGCAATATGTTATTGTTGCTCATTGTACTAATCCCTCAAGGATGCCTCAATCTCACGATAAGGCACATGACGATCTTTTACTAGCTCTGGCACACCAGTAATGTTTTTTGGCACAACTGATTATGGATGACCCTCATGGCTTTCGTAGCTGAGCAAACAGCGGCCATGAAGGAAATTGTTATACCAGTGTTGAATAGTGGCAAAGGATTGGGCTTAGTCGCCAAAAGCGGAAGTAAGTTAATTGATGCACACCTGTCTTGATAATCCACGTGGAAAGTCGTAAAAAATCATCTCCCAAAAGTGTTCATGGGTTAACTCCATTTTTTTGCTGAGAAAAAATTTTCAAGTCATTGTAAACAACAGAAGTTATAATCAAACGACAAAATGTTCTGAAGAAAGTTAGCTTTTGAAGGGTCAAACTTTCAGATAGAAACGTCAGATGATGCCTAAAGCACTTAGTGTTGTCAAGGCTCAATATATAAATAGCAACCCTCGTATTGGGCTAAAATACCGAATGCTAAAATTCTCTTTACAAGAAAATCATAGAGCAGCAAATAATGGTTAATTGTGCATCTGTGCCATCCATACCTGAGTGTAAATGGGTGGGACCAGCAATAACTTTGGAGAAGCTAATCTGATGGAGCTGTAATGGCCTGCAATTCAGGAAGCCACAGGACTCAACAAAAAATGCAATCAAAAACAGATTCAAGCTCATCAACAAAAAACTTCATTGGCCAATCAGAGCACACGGAATTAGATATAAAGTGTTTTGATATGAAGGACCAAATCTAGTATTAGTAATTTTTTACATGTTCTTGAAGAAAATGCAAATTGCTGATGTCGATTGATTGTATGTGCGTGCCAAATCAGCCACACTCATCTTGTACTCGGTTTTCAATGATTTTACTTTTTATTTCCACTGTTATTTTTATTCTCTTACGGCTGCCTTCTTGCAGGTTTTTATTCAGGAACATTTTAAAAATTGTTCACAAAATGTGTTCCATCTTTGCTGCAGCATCACAAATGATATCTGAAAATAAGTTTGGAAAAATGTGTGAGCACTAGCGACACTAGCAAAACCAGTGCTAAACACAAACTGAAGCAGCCGGTGCACAATCATTCTTTGAATTCCTCTCTCCCCATAACTCGTTATGCAAAAAGTCACTCGTTTAGTGGGTCACTCTGGGGCATAATATTTTTCCTCATTATGCTAATTACTTGCCATACAAGGTGCTCGTTAACCAAGGTTACACTGTATATTACCTGAGGACTGATGTTGTATACAGAAGAGGAAAACACAAGAAAAAGTACAATATAGATGGTAAGAATCAGAAGAATTATAAAAAATATTAGAATTAGGTAGACGTTTTAACAATGTGAACTTTAATTCCATGGCTTTTTCTCATCAAAATTGTACAGGTGTGTAACCGTGCATTGCCTTGATGGAAGAGAATTTTTTCTTTGTTAAATGAGGACATTTTTGTGATTTCTTTTGTCAATTGGTGAAATAATGAAACTGGATACTCTCAATTTATCATCTCTCTTTTTTGCAAGTAATTGATGTAGATGTGCATGCCTAAAAACCATATCCGTCTCCTTGGTGGCTGATTTCACCATCTTCACCTTTTGAGGAGTTTTTATAAACTAACAATTTCGACTTCCTTTGTTTATGGAGTGTATTAGTGTATCCAAGATATATTCCTAGTTTTGAGTTAACACAGAAACTCATCAGGATTGAGATGGAAAAGTGCCAAACCAGCCTCTGAATCGATCACACGATTGGATTAATTCCTCACTCTGAGCACACGCAGCACCCATCTTGCCGAGATTTTTTCACAATCAAGTTTTTGTGCAAAAATGGGAACACTACATGTACCTGTTATGCCTTAGGCCTCAACTATTTTGCGAACTTTGATTTGTTGATCACTGAAAACCATATGTTGGATTTTGTCAATTATTTTACAGGAAGTCACTTCCACTGTTGTTGTGTTTAACACTTGTGAATGTATGGCCAAGTTAAAACTCATTCAACCAATTGTAAACAATCGCACACAGAGGAGCAAATGTGCCATGAACTTCCTCCAACTTGGCTTTGATCTCTGGTGGTGTTAGGCCTTTTAAATAGAAGTGTTAAATCTCTGCGCAAAACTCATTATTTTCCACTCTTCTAATGAAACAAAAGTTTTATGCTTCAATCTCAATGACAACGAAACCACTTGATGTATTCAGCTGAAACTAAAAGCAGTCCAGTGAATGATAAGTCTTAATAAAAGCAAACCTATTCCGATGCTATGATAACCATCTCTTGGATTTTCTATGGATTTATTGAAGGACTAATGAATTATAATAAATGAATTAATAAGTGGACAAGTACAAACTGTGTTCACATTTATGGCTCTTATGATCTTGGAACAAATATTTTTGAGGATATAAGAAATTCTGAAAAATATCTGTTTGGATTAACATCATCATCATCAGGTGATAATGATGACGTTAATCCTTGAAACTACGGTATTAAGCTCATGAATTTCATTGTGTAATGACAAAGTGTACTTTATTCAACTAAATGTCCAGCATACTATATTCCATAAAGTACTACCTTGATCAAAAATTTCCCGGAATTTATTCAGAAAATTAAAAATACAAGTTTATTCATCTAAATCTATATTGTCCCCTTCAAAGTAATCCCCATCGACTGCAACACACTTATGCCAGCGCTTGATCCAATCCTCGAAACATTTTTTATATTCGGTTTTCGGTATGTCCATCAGTGCTTCCTGCGATTTTTCCATTACTTCCTCTCGGCTGCTAAAACGCGTTCCCCGTAATGGTTTTTTAACTCGATTGAACAGAAAGAAGTCACAGGGAGCCAAATCAGGTGAATTCGGTGGCTGTTGGATGGTATTTGTTGCATTTTTCGTCAAAAAATTACGAATAATGATAGCACTGTGCGACGGTGCGTTATCATGGTGCAAAATCCACGAGTTTTCTGCCCACATTTCTGGTATCTTTCGGCGAATTGCTTCACGCAAACGTCTCATAACGCCCAAATAATACTCTTTGTTTACTGTCTGGCCTTCTGGCAAAAATTCATGATGCACTACACCGTTGTAATCCATGAAAACCGTCAGCATTGCCTTCTTTTTTGCCTGAAAACGACGTGGTTTTTTTGGTCTCGGCTCATTTGGTGAACGCCATTCACTTGCCTGATGTCTGGATTGCGTGTCGTACTCATAAACCCACGTCTCGTCTCCAGTAATGATCCTTTTGATGAATGTGGGATCGGATTCAGCCTCGCAAATCATGTCTTTTGCGACGTCAACACGGTCTCTTTTTTGCATGAAATTGAGGTCTTTCGGCACCAACTTTGCTGCTACACGACGGAAACCCAAATCATTAACCACAATGTCTTGGGCGGATCCATAGGCAATGTTCAAGTCCTCCGCTATTTCTCTGATGGTTAATTTGCGGTTATTGACCAACATTTCTTTTACTTTATCAATTTTTTCACCGACTTTCGATGTCGATGGTCTGCCACTGCGTTCATCATCTTCGATTGACTCACGACCACTTCTGAACCGCTCGTGCCACTGGTAAACGACCGTTTTTTTTAGAGAATCGTTGCCGAAACACTTTTCCAACATTTCCAACGTCCGTGCGCCACTAAATCCGTTTTTTACGCAAAATTTAATACAAGTTCGTTGTTGCAAATTTAAATCCATTTCTGAAATTGTAAAAAATCGCCAACACACACAGAGATAGATGTACTCTTGGCTACGTAACTTTTGCAAATGTCAAGTTATGACACTAAGATTTAAAGGGAATATCAACAACAGATGTACCAATTTAACAAAAAAAACAGAACTCAAATCGGAACGATGGGAGCGCCACACGGTGGTTATTCCGGGAACTTTTTGATCAAGGTAGTATTACCGGAAACCACCAAATTTATTGCCTATTGTATTTGCTCTTAGTACAATACACCCACACAGCCCATACACCAATTTTATTGAATGTATTGGTGAATTATCTTTCAAATTCAATTAATACGAGGGTCATCCGGAAAGTAGTACCCGTTCGTGAAATAAAAAGACAAAAGTAAATATTAACAAACATAAAAAATTTTATTTGAAAGAGGATACTTTAAACTACTTCTCAACATAATCTCCAAGCAAATTAAGGCATTTGTCATAACGTGTGACAAGTTTCTGTATTCCTGCTGCATAGTCCTTCGCCGCCAGCTCATTGAGATACGCGAGGGACCCATCTTGCACAAATTTTTGCATAATGCAGATGGTGTTTAACAATTTCATGAACAATTGTTCGAGAAACATTGGGAAAATGCTCACAGATGTCATCAATTGTGACGCGCCGATCGTTCCTCACGAATTCGTCAACTGAGCTCACCAGTTGGTCTGTAATGACAGACGGTCTCTCCGAACGCTCATCGTCGTGTGTGTTCCCCCTCCCCATGTTGAAGTTGCGACACCACCGCCGAACAGACGACTCGTCCATTACATTGTCTCCATACACCTCCTTTAATTGGCGATGAATATCACATGGGCGAACGTTTCTTGCATTGAGGAATTTAATCACTGCCCTCACTTCACAACTGGCGGCGTTCTCAATTTTTTTAAACATTGTAAACAATCACAGAAACAACACAGGCAATGCTAGCGTCACGCAACTTGGCTCAGAGAAGGCAGACAAGCCACTGAAGCTATCTGACCTCGTCCAGCGGCTACTCGCGTCGTCAGCACTTCATGCGGCACGAACGGGTACTACTTTCCGGATGACCCTCGTAATTAATATTATTATGCTAATTAACATTTTTAGTGTCATTGGGCATAAAAAGTGATTAAAGCTTATTGTTTGTTATTTACAGAGGCAAAAAAGAAGTGCGAAGTCATAGCTAGATGTAAGTATGCATTACAGAAAATGCAATCAAATGATCATGTGATGGAGCAATTTAAAATGCAGTGTGAGAAGATACAACATTTTTCAGTCATAGAAAATCCAAATCAAACATCTGGACTAAAACCCCAAAGTTTTTTAGCGCAAGGGATGGTAAAGCAATTTCAGTCTCCATTAAAGAGGAAAGGGAACAATCCTTGCCTGAAATATGTGCCATGGTTACCTGGTGATGGAGACCACAGTAAAGCTGATGACGCCACTAGTAGAGAAGATTATCTTCAATCAAATGACCAACATCCATAGTTTGAATAATTATGTGCATGTGTGTGCAACTCACTTCGGTAAACAAGTAAGCATAGCTTATGGATGTACTAAAATGGACTAATTGGTGACCAATTAAATGGGAGTGCAAGTGGAAGGTGACTGGAATAATCATCGTGATAGTAACTGTTGATGCAGTAATAGATCATTCTCACCATGGAATAGGTGATAGAAATTCTGTATTTTTGTTTTTGTTGAATGTTTGAAGTTGTGAGTGAGTCAAGTTGTGAGTATAAATTGATATATTCCTTTAATAAATGTTTTACTTATAAAATTATGTACATACTGCTTTGCTGGTTGCTTTCTGAAATTTTTATTTCGGAGGACCAAAAAATATAATGTGTTATGGAGCAAATGTGTAAATTGTATTCCATTAATTAACTACAACCTTGCATGGTGGAAGGTCTTGTACATTCCAATGACCCCTAAAGCTGTGCTGACGGGAGCAATGATAGGGAGCGGGACGGTAGACGGGAGCTCCTGGTAGGGTCATCCATGCCAGATAGGTCAAAGGTTAGGAGCCAGATGAGAGGTAGTCCACAGCATCTGTTCCTCAGTGCGGTGGTTGCAAAAGCCCCTAAGTCCCCAATGGGGCGGCCATTGAGTGGTGATGCCACCGTCAAAATACTGTTGAGGAAGGCAACGGAAAACCACCTCAATAATTAATCCCATGCTATTTATGATGGGCAGTAGAGAAAAAATGAGTCCTGACAACTAAGGGACTCAGCCCAATTGGCCATGCGTCGGGGCCGGCAATGGGAGAGGCAAGACTTCTATGGTTGTCATCTCAAGAAAGCCTTCTAAGCAAAACTGACAGCAGCAGCACAGAAGATGCAGCAGACTGAATCAGTTAGAATAGGAACTTGGAATGCTAGGACTATGTCTAGGACAGGAAAATTAGAGAATATAAAGCGAGAGATTTTTTAGGTCTATGCAAGGTCAGATTGAAGGATAGTGGGGATTACTGGAGTGATAGTTATAGAGTAATGTACAGCAGATGGGATGAGAGTCAGCAAGGGTTGCCATAGTAATGAATAAAAAGGCGGGAAGAAGCATGGTAAATATAGAACAAGCAATGGATTTTTGGATGGATTTGTAGAGGTAAAAGCAGAACAGATTTGTTCAGGTATATATGCCACCTAGAAATCATATGGAGGAAGAAGTTGATAGGGTATATGATCAGTCAGAAGAAATAATTGCGTGTGTTCCTGCTGGGAAATATTTATTGTGATATGGGATTGAATGCGACGGTAGGTGAAGGTGATGAGGTGGGGGACTATGGTTTAGGTATGAGGAATGACTATTGGGAGAAAGGATTCTGAAAGACTCAGAAAGGTATCAGTTAGATTACAATATGGTTAGGCACAAAATTAGGAACAGTATGATCAATTTGCAGTGTTTCCCGGGAATGGATGCAAACTCTAATCACAACTTTGTGGTCATGAGGTATAGCATCCGATTCAAAAAGATAAGGTAGGGGCGGCGGGTTAGGAAATGGAATGTAGAAGCAGTAACTGGAATGACAAGGAAGAGTATCAGCAGAGTAGAGAAAATCATGAGTGAGTGAAAGGAGCTGAGTACAAACTAGGAAAAATGGAAATATATCAAAAAAGGTGTGTCAAAAGTCACAAAAGACATTAAACAGGAAGTATTAACAGTTCCTGTAGGAACTGTTAATAGGAAAAGGGCAAGGGAACCATGAATCACAGATTAGAATGATAGATGAGAGGAAGAAATGGTAAAATGTAAATACATTTGTAGAAGGTAGTACAAAGAGTTAAATAATAAATTGAGATGGGTGACAAATAAAGCAAAGGAAGCATGGTGGAAGACACAGTGCGAGGATATGGAAAGTTTGTAGAGGGAGGGTGAAATCAGTGCGCTATTCAAGAAGGTTAAAACCCTATCTGGAAGTAAGAAGAGAAAATCTGTGTTAACAGTTATGGATAAGTTGGCTAAGATAATAGTTGAAACAGAAAAGATCCAAGAGAGATGGAAGGAATGCATAGAGGAATTGTATGGCGAGGAACTTAAACCAACAAGCTTAGACATAGTAAGAGAATATGACATGGATGAAGATAGCTTAGGTCCTGGCATACTAGACGATGAGGCATTAAGGGCGATGAAATCAAATAAAGCCTTGGGGGTAGACAACATTCCTGCTGAACCTCTAAAAGGTTTAGGCAAATGTGGGAGGAAGGGTAAATGGACTTATTCATAGCATCTATGAGGAAGGAATCTAGCCGGAAGACTTAGTGAGATCAGTGTTAGTTCCTATTCCGAAAAAGGTAAAAACTACATCTTTTGAGGACTACAGAAGAATAAGTTGGATTTTTCATGCAGCTAGTGTGTTTCTCAGGATCATCAACAGAAGGATGGAGATCAGGGCAAATGATTACTTAGTGGATTTTGAGTGCAGTTTGAGTTTTGGAAAGGAAGAGGCAGGTGCAATGCCATCAAAGTAATGAGATCACTAATTGGGAGCCATATAAAATACATTTAGGATGTATTTGCCTGTTTTGCAGATTTCAAAAGGGCTTTTGGCAGAGTGAATTGGGAAAAACTTATGAGTATAATTGTAGATTGGAGGGACAGAAGACTAATCCACAATGTATATGTCAGAGACTTGTCAGGTGTGAGTGGGGGCAGAGATTCCAAATGGGCAGTGTTAGGAAGAGGAGTAAGGCAGGGTTGTCCATTATCACCGATGATATTTAACGTGTATGTGAAGGAAATGATTGAAGAGGCATGGAAAGAACTGGAGATAGGCATGACAGTCGGCAGGGAATTTGTTAAATCAGGTTTGCTGATGACCAAGCTCTTGTTCGTCAGCCAGCCATGGGAGTTACAAGCATTGCTGAGTGCATTAGACTCAGTTCAATAGATATGGGATGAGAATAAATATCAATATAACAAAGGTTGTGCACATTTCCAGAAAGAGAAAGGCTAAGTTAAACTTTGAAACAGGAGGGCAAAAACTAGAGCAGGTGGAACAGTTAACGTATCTCAGAAGGGTTTTGGACCAAACGGTCAAAGTTGTCAGGGCACAAGGAGATTAATTACACCAGGGAAAGAGGCTTTCACCAGGAGTAAGGAGATGATGACAGGGAATTTGAGTAAGGATGAGAAGAAAAGGCTAGTTATTATTTTGATACGTAGTGCAACAATGTATGGCACGGAAACATGATCACTGAAGCAGCATGATAGATGCAGATTGGAGGCTTTTGAAATGTGAGTGTGGTGTAGGATGGAGAAGGTGAAATGGATGGAAAGAAAAACAAATGAGGAAATACTAGGTATGGTGGGCAAGGAGAGGGGATTGATGGGAGAAATCATAGGAAGGCAGGGAAAATGGATGAAAGGCATATTGATTGGCAGTGGGTTGTTGAAGACTGTTTTCCGTAATACATTTGCTTAGACTTAGAAATACTGATTACATTCAATGCATTTTTGCTGCATTTGGGGCTCTAAGCCAATGCCTTATGTATATTGTATTAATCCATGATGCTCGTTATCATCTGTGCAGACGACGGCACTAATTCTGAGGGTAAATATCTAAAGTTTGCTACCCCTATTTATCAGCTATAGTGGAACAACCCAAACTGGCCTGCGGAAGGTCACCATACAGAGGAAAATGTACTTCAGAAGATATTATTCATTAGTTTATTTTTGTTGAACAGCAAGTTTTATCATATATTGATTATGAGATGACAAATGAATCGTGGCATGTGAATGAAAAAACATAAATTTTTAATTGAAATGTAATGAAATAATTGACTTTGTAATTCCACACACTTTTGTGTGGAAAAGTGTGTGGAATTACAAAGTCAATTATTTCATTACATTTCAATATGTTATGCAAATTCCACAAAGTTACGCCTGAGACAACAAATTTTAATAAATTTTTAAATTATCAAGCCTAGTTTTTAATATATTCTGGGTGCTTTAAATGGCAGTATCATTTTTTTATGTAATTGTTGGTCTTGAAATGATGAATCAGGGTATGTAAATGGGAAATATAAACATATTTGACTGATCAAGCCTCATTGAATATCATCAGGGTGCTGTAATTGTTAATATTGTATTTTAAAAATGTGAACAATGGACGTAGGTCTTCGAATAAATATCGTCTCTTACTAAACATGATTTTGTTGAGATTAATAGCTTAACATATTTCAAGGATGTTTACAAAATTGTTTTCTTCACGATTTCATTTTATTTTTAGTTTATTAATGTGATAAGATTTCTGTTTCTGAAACCAACTCCACAAAAATGACACTTTGTGTTCTTTCTCTTGCAACAATGGGTCTATTTTATTTTTAGTTTAATTTTTATTATTGTGTGTATTTGATGTTATTATTAATGATAATCATCTTTTTGTAGAAGTGCATGTATTATCGTTGATTGAGAATGAGATTATAAAGAGTTAGTACGTTGAACAAAACATTTGAAAGAAACCCGGCAGTCCATGATTTATCTATGATGGAAAAACCAGGAAACCATTAGATCCCAACTCTACTGGTTATACTGAGGTTCAAGAGGAATTCCAAATTTCCATCAAGTCTCTAATCTGTAGAGGTGTTGCTATTTACCTTGCTGGACATATCAACGTAGGTTGTACTCTGATCATGACTAATGAATTGTTAAAACAGTGGCTCCCTTCACATTGGCCACAACCTCAGAATGGATGAAGCAGTTGCTTGTCCCAGTGACTCCTAGAGCTGTTCTGGCAAGTGAAAATGATAATTGGGTACTCTTTCCAGTGTCAATGAGATAAATTGAGATATATTGTAGGGGAGGAGCCATTTGATAAATGGTCTATGCATTATTTCTCTGTGAGGTGACTGTGAAGGCATTTGACTTCAGTGGGATGGACATATAAAGTTGTAGTGTCACATTAAAAATAGTTTTGAGGAAGGTATTTGGAAACCATTTCAATTGTTTATTAACCAAATTTTAGAATGAAATGTAAAAGAGATAGGCAACTATTAGACTCAGTCCATTAGGGAGGGTTTTGTTCCATGCAGAAAAAGCGAGGTCTTCACAGGAATCATCATAGACATTCCTTGTACAGCCTAGTTGACGGCTGGAGAAAAGAAAAGATTAGTACAAATGTTAGAATAGGGATTTGGAATGTTAGGATGATGTGTGGACAGGGAAGTTAGAAAACATCAAGAAAAAAAGAGATGGTGTGGAAATTAACTGTTAGGAGTGTTATATGAAAATATTGTGATTTATGAAAACCATTGTAATATATAGTGTAGGAGAGAAAAGTCAGAATGGGAGAGTTGCTATACTGAATAGGAGAATGAGAAGAGGAGTAGTGGATGCTGACTATTTAAGTGACATAATTCAATAGTAAAGGGAAAAGCAGACGTGACCATGCATACAATAATAATGTTATTGTAGGTGGGGAATCATTTTTCAAGTAATATTTACTAATAAATAATGAAAGAGCTGGATAAAACTCATTCTACAAATTAACTTGTACATTATAGCAGGTAGTCATATAGAGGAGCAAATATCTAGTATGTGCAATCAACAAGGTTATATGATGGCAAATTTTTTAGGAAGAAAATCTTATACTAATCAGGTCTTGAAATACAGTGGCAGGTGAAGTGAGATATGGGAGTGAAGTAATGCAGCTTAGAAGCAAGTAGTAAACACAGAGATTGAGGTAGTTTCAGACATAGTACAGTAGAATTGGAACATGTTAATGAGCAAATGGTACCACTTTTCCACTTGTTAAAGAATTATTACCAATCAACCAAAGCCTCATCTTTAGGCGAATGATGCAGTACATTGAAACTTGAGCTTGTCTCCTATATGGTCTCTGAGTTATGAACTATGAATTACTTACGTGGCATTTTGTAATGGATGATTTCAAATAGCTAGTATTGGATTTAATCATTTTTAGAATAATTCAGGGGAAGTACACTTGCAAGAATAATAGAAATCAATTCATTACTTGTTTAATTCATATCTTCTCTATTCATTTTGTGGAAAAAATTACAGGTTATCAGTTAGATTTATGTGGAAACAAGAGAATCCTTGACACAGAATGCACTTTAGATTTTAGATAGAGGTTTCAGCACAGAAATCTGCTATCTGCTGATATGAATTTGTCCAAGATATTGTACAATTTTGTGAAGGTGGGCTTGAAGACAAGCGGATTCGTGGGTTTTGGATGTCAAATATTCACCAAAAAGGTTGTGTTAGTTACCATTTTATTTTGTTGTACCTAGAGGAGGAGTTGATAAAACTGTTGTACCTGCAGCATAAAAAAATGTTCATTTTGCTTCATCAGCCCTAAAAATATTAAAATGCTCAATTAGCTAATGTTGAATGTCAGGTTACATTTAAAGGGGAAATGATGAAAATGCAGTGAGAGAATGATGGCAACACCGGAGCAGGCTGGATTATTAGCATCACCCATGAGTACCTAATCAACAAAAAAGATTACGGGGAGAGAAACATGGGCATGATAACGAAAAAATTTGTGAGAAAAATCTGTCAAAATACTTCATCATTTAAAAAAATAGGAGGCTAAATAAAAAATTGAAATAAGAGTGCCTTTAATGCAGTAAATGAGAATATTTTGTGAAATTATGAAGGACCTACTTTCATCGTATTTTTTTAAATCTGAACTAAAACCAGTTTTTTTATACCAAACAACAAGAAACATTTATTAAGAACGAGAACTATAAAAAGTGTTCTTGGATTTGCTGAAAATATTTTCAGCTCCTCAAATTCCTCCTTTTTTCCAATGTAGTTTTTCTGTGAACACATTGTAAGCATAGCTCATTGAGGTGCTCCCCAGGCATAGACCTTCGCAAGGTTTTTACTCTCAACAAGGTGTTAGATGACCACTCCCCTGAGTAAATGGTGCTTGGCTGTCCAAGAGAGATTCCTGGAGCCTTTATGTGGTAGGGTAAAAGTTTCCAACTGATACCTTGACTCAGCTTTGAGATATTGTAAAAATTAGTGGAACTTAGAGTTTGGGAATATGGTTGAATGAATGCTTTGAAGGAAAGGCAATCAAAAATTTTTGCAACAGATTTTCATAAGATATTTGGCATACTTGAGGCTAAGGAATAGCCTCTTAGAAATTCTGTGGCTTTAACAGCTAGTTACTACATATAGGCCCCTACTAATATTACAAATAATTCATATGCATGATTTTATTCACATCTTCAGACTGCATGATCTAGATGTACCTAAAGTGTTCCTGTTGCGACTTGCAATCTTGGAAAATGTGTTGTATGGCCCATTATAAGGCAAAGGTTATAGATGCGTGCGAAAGCTTACAAACAAATTACTTTGAATTAAAAAATCTGGAATTAATGTTTTATGAAACGTAGCCAGAAAACCAAGTAATTCAGATTGTGCTCCCCTCATTATCCATCAGAAAGTCAAGAAAATTATAGTTTTCATGGTCTAAACATAAACTAAACATCATTTACCTGAGTTTAAGATTCATAAGTAATTAATAATAACAAAAACTATATACATTAATCACAGAATATGGGAAAGCTATATCATGATATAACCATTATGACAAATAGGAAAAATGTGAATGCATTATTTGATTCTGGTCTATAACTAATATAGTATATGAAAACATGGTGTGTCTCAAATGAGCTGATTTTTAATGGATAAACATTTCTCCGGTATGGAATACTTTTTAGACTATGATTGGTTTAAGCATAAATAGACTGACCTCTATGCGTAAAGCATAAGAAATGTATTGGATTTTATGTTGATTCCAATTTAAGTTTATATGCATGCGTGTAAAATAGCAAGTTTTTATCTAGTTCCTGTTTCAAAGCATAAAATAAGGCAAGACCCTCTGAAGAATTTGTATTTCAGTTAATTCTAATCTGGAATGTCCATGGTATTATTTCTTGTGGATCCTCATCCCTTTTACATGGTGTGTTCAAAATTCAAAAGAAACTGGTAAGGGCAATGTGTAAAAAAATTATCACTTCCTCTCTTTTTAAAAGTCAAGGAATACATATTGTACAATGTATGGAGAGAAAAAAGTGAGGGAGACTTTGTTCATGGGTATCTTAAGGTAGGTGGACATAACAAGTAGATGAGGAAGTCATGCTTTGGCAGCACTTGATCACGTGCAGTTGCTCCAAGAAAACAACATTGCTGTGGCAAATCCTATTCAAGGTACACAACAAAGTAATAGTTCACCAAGAATCAGTTTTTCCAACACAGCGACCATATTTCTGAGGATGAAGCATGTGGTTCATAAAAGCCAATAAGATTAACAACTATTACTGTCATTTAATTATTGCATGGTTTCTTTCACTTACATTTAAATTATAACTTGAAATACATTTTGCTCCATGGAACACATTTACAAACAAAATATTTGCTTAAAATATAATATTTTTATAAAATAATTAAACATTTATATAATTTTGTCTGTGATAATGTGTATGAAGTCTTTGATGTTTGCCACCATCTTTCTTATTTAAAGTGTTTAAAGTTGAGTTATAAATGATTATAGACAAATATCACCCACTCTCATGGCCTCATAGAGTTCTCCTAGATTATGTAAACTGCCTTTCTTCCATTGAATTTCCTTCTTTATATTTATATAGTGTAAATAATTTTAGTTAACTGAAGTTGGCCCATGAAGGCACTTGTCTTTGCTATCAGATTTTCCAAGTATTTGACAATATCTCCTAAACTAGCACATTTTTCTCTTTGAATTTGACAATATCTCCTAAACTAGCACATTTTTCTCTCCCAAATCCCAAATGACCACTTGAGGCTAGGCACAACAGAAGAAAGTTGTTGATTTTTTATATCAGGATACATGAAAGCTGGAAATGAATCAATATCAATGCTGAATCGGGAAAAAATTTGGAATTCAAGGTTTATACGAGAGACTTTGAGTATACCATAGGAGATGAACAGATTGGGAATCAACACCCTCGGAGTGAGCGAGATTAAGTGGGCTGGGGCCGACGACTGCTAGAGCAATGGATACAGGGTGATATACTTGGGAGACAAACGGGTAATTGCAGGAGTGGGCATCATATTCAAGGAGTGGGCAAGAAGAGTCAGATCATGCTGGCAATACAGGGAGAGGATCCTGAAGATAAGGTTAGAGGGAGAGCCCACTGATGCAGTGATAGTGCAGGTGTATATGCAAACATCCAGCCATTCAGAAGAGGAAATAGAAGAAGTATACTAATAACTGGAAGAGGTTCTAGGAACATAAAAAGTAAAGGAAAACCTCATAATAACAGATCAACATCCGAGAAGAAAATACACATGGTTGATGCCTGGAGACAAAGCATAATACCAAATTGACTACATCCTTGTCAGGAAGAGATATAAGAACCAAGTTAAGAAGTGTAAGAGTTACCTCGGTGCAGATTTAAATGGCGATCACAACCTGGTGATCATGGAGAGCAGACTGTGATACAAGAAGATGTAGGAAGTGACATAACAACTCAGATGGATTACAAAGATACTGGAAGAAAAGAGTGTAAGAGAAACATTCACCGCAGCCATCGCAAAGGAAGTAGAAGGAAATAATGATAATACCAGCACTGACGGTTGATGGAAAGAAATGAAAAATATAATTATCAAAGCTGCAGATGGGCTCCTTGTGACTAAGTCAGAAATATCTAAGAAGCTATGGATAACAGCTCAAATAAGAGGTCTCATAGACGAAAGAAAAAAATACAAAAATCCAAGAAATGAGAGTGAAAAGGACCTCTATAAACAGTTGTGGAAGCTGTTCATACAAGAGAGCAAGAAGGCAAAGGAAGAATGGATAGAAAGCTGCTACGAGGAAATTAAAGACAACATGAAAAAAGGAACTAGCAAGATGGCTTATAAACTAGTGAAGAGGCAATTTGGGGAAAGAAAAACAAAGTCGCAAAACATCCGAGGCCCTCTATGGAATAATGAAAGATAGCTATGAAAGCAGAAGGATACCAGAAGACTTTGAGAAAAGTATAATGATTGCAATACCGAAGAAACTGAAAACAGATAAATAAGAAGAACATAGAACATTGAGCGCGGTGACTCAAGCATCAAAATTTGTTACCCGGATAACTAGCTGAAGAATAGAAGGATGGCCAGAGGAAAACCTCTCGGAAAACCAATTCAGATTTAGGAAAAACTGAGGAGCAAGAGAGGCAATTCTCAGCTTGAGATTTCTGGCCGATAAAATGAGGCACATAAATAAGCCAGTATATGTGGCATTCGTGGACTTGGAGAAGGCCTTTGACAACATCGAATGGAACAAGATGTTCAAGATACTAGAAGCACCTGGATTGGACTACAATGACAGAAGAATTATCCATAAGCTCTACAGGAATCAGGTTACAACAATGCAAATGAAAAATGGAAGAAAAGAGAAGCCAAAATAAACAAAGGAGTAAGACAAGGATGCAACCTCTCTCCAGAAATATTGAATGTATACCTGGAAGAGGCAATAAAAGAAACAAGAATTGGGCACCAAAGTACTCAAGGTAAATGGGGAGGAACTCAACATGCTCCGGTTTGCAGATGACATTACAGTAGTGGTGGAAACGTGAGAGGATCTGCAAGCAACCCTAAAAGCTATGGATCAAGTACTGGGGAATATAATATTAACATCAACAAGCAGAAAACTAAAATCCTTGTGTGCAGAAGAGAGAAGCTGAATGCAGATATCACCATTCGAGGGGTGAAACTAGAGAAAGTGAAATCGTTCTTCTACCTGGGCAGCAACATAACATCGGATGGAAGAGGTTCCACCTACATCAAGCGAAGAATAGTCCAAGCTAAGAATCCATTCATGAAGAAGAGGCAGTTACTATATTCAAAGAACCTAAGACTGGAAACAAGGAAGCAATTCGTGAAGACATTCTTGTGAAGCATGGCGCTCTATGGTTCTGAGACTTGGAACATTGGAAAAGTGAACCTGCAAAGAATAGAAGCCTCTGAAGCATGGTGCCGGAGGAGAATGCTGAAGATCAAATGGACAGACTAGGTAAAGAATGAGGAAGTATACAAAAGAGCAGAAGAGGATAGGATCATATGGAGAACTCTACGGTGAAGAAGAAATAAAGGGATTGGACACACATTGTGGCACAATGGATTGATTAGGAATATAATGGAAGAATAAATAGAAGGGAAGATTCCATGAGGAAGACCAGGATGTATGCACATAGGAAAAATTAAGGACGTAAAACAGAGAGGGTATCAAGATTGAGGGCATTGGCATTAAATAGAGTAGAAAGGAGGGCTGCAGTAAACCAATCCTAGGATTGAAATACTGATGATGACAAGAGATAATTAATAAGATAAATGAGAGAAGGAAGTGAAAGAATGTATGCATAGAATTAGGAAGAGGAAATTAGTATACTGAGGAATTATTCTCTAAGATGAGAAACTAATAGGGTGAAGAGCTATCACAGAAAGAGGAGTGTGAATATAGAGTAAAAAGCAGCCATGTAAAGAGATGTCTTAACCAAAGATTTTAGCCAAGGCATACATAGTATTTCATCTCATTAGGAATAGGAAAACAAATTATGAGAGCATTTTAGGTAATTATATAACAAGTGATAGAAAAATGATACCCTAACTGCTTCTGATAGAACAGAATTCTCATGATGCAATTGTTTGCAATACTTGTGACTTAGATTATTTATGGTGTTCATGTCATGCAGATGTGGCATTGCATTAATATGGGAAGAGTGGATGACAAGAAGAATGATAGTCATAATTTTACTTTTTATATGATTGCTATAAGACTTGCTGTGGAAGATGGAATAATGATGATAGATTGAAATCAAGATGACAATGGGACACATTAGAGTATATATTCACCAAAGTTTCCAGATGTTAGCCCATCAAATTTCTCCCGAAAAAGAATGAACCACACCAAGGAGACTTTTGGTTTGCCAAAGTGATGCGCACCACAGGGTGAGTCATTATAATGTTAATGATGGTGGATCAGCATCTTCTGTCTCCCACAGATTTGGTGATTACAGTAATGATATGAAAAGTTAAATTCATGGTCAATAAGATAACAATATGATTGTACCACCAATAGTTGGATAAGTCTCATGAGGAAGGCTAAATGCATCATTTGAAGAGAGAGCGCTTTAGGACAGAAAAGATATCAGGGCAAAATAAATTAATCTGGGATAGGAAAAAATGGAGGGCTACAGTCAATCAATTTTTGGATTGTACTGAGGAGGGTTCACCTATGATTACCAGTATTTTTCACTTGTCTCATAAAAATGTTGGATTTATTCTTAGTTATCCATACATACCCAGAAAGCTTCATCATACCTTTACACAAATTTTTTCTGAAAAATGTTGGATGTTTTTTGTGGGGTCAACTTAAATACAGTTTTGACTTATGTCCAGGCATATATATTGTTATCATTATTTTTGTTAGTTTTCTGTTTCATGTATATTTTAGATAAAGACAGACTGTATACTTCTACGTTTCTTAGCCTCACATAAAAGGACAGCCTGACACCCCTTGGACCAACACACTAATCTACAGTTCTGTGCAAGTTCTGTACCCCTTCATTCCATTTGTGATATCCATCCTTTTCCTCCCCATATCTCATCTCCCTACATTCTTCGTTCTATCAATTCAGCATTCCATGACCAATCAAAATGTTCTACATACACCTTTCAAGCCTCGATTATATTTCTTCCAGCAACCCTCTCTCCTCTTAATCCATGCTTATTACTTCTTTGCTTGTTTTCTTTACCATCTATCTATCCCATCCTTCTTCACTATCACATATCAGAAACCTCCAATATACCATCATCTTGCTTCAACAACTAAGTTGCTTAACTGTACAATTCAATGCTCCAGACATCAACTTTCTCCTCATGGTGAAATATAGTATTCTTCGTCTAATACAGTTTTTCTTCCTATGACCATACTATTTTTAATGTTTAATTTAGCCTTCCGCTTTGTCAAAGAAACTCATAATCATGATTTTGTTAACCATGATTCTCATCCCATGCCTATCACACTGATTTTCTATCACTGTCATTAATGATTGTAACTCCTTGCTAGCTGGCTATGTAAAGCTTGATCATCCACAAATCTAAATGATTTTATGTACTCCCTCAACTTTTATTCCAATCACCATCACTAGAATCACCAGTTTTTCCAATACCAATTTTACAATGTCCTCTGCACAGATGTGGAAAAGCAATAGTGATAATGGACACCCCGTACTCCTCTTCCTAACCCAGTCAATCCTAATTCTTCATTCAAAATGCTCACTTGAGCAGTCTGAGAAATGAATAGTTTACAAATAAGTATCCCATCTCTCCAATATACCACTATTTTCTGCAATATATTAATTAATTTTATTCGATTCACTCTTTTGAATGGTTTCTCAAAATCTATGAAACCAAAAAGATACATCTTGGTTGTAATTCATGCTCCTCTCTATTTGGTACCTCATCACTGCTATGGACTGATCATGCATTTATATCCCCTTTCTAAATCCAAACAATCTTTCCCTAATAATCCTTTGTCCTCCTCTCCACCCTATTATTGATAATTCACATGCCACTTGGTCTGTGTGTAAAATTAACTCAATGCTCTATTGGCCTCATACATGTATGAGGCTGCCTCTCCTGTTTTTGCAATGGGGACTAGTACTGATCTGACAAATATCTTCCTGCCAAACTCATCCCTCTTAAATACTATTAATTAGACCATAAAAACTCTTCCTTCTACTTTTTCTAAACCATTAAGTAGTTCTAAAAGAATGTCATCTATCCCCATATACTGATTTGATTTCAATTTCCTTAATGCCCTTTCTATCTCACAATCAAGCATGACTGGTCCGAAGCTATCCCTATCTACGTGTATGAATAGATATTCTGGTATTATATCAAAACTATTTTGATCCTGCTTCCATCTTTCATTCAATTTTTCAATTTTGTTCTATCTCTTTCAATTTTTGTTCAATTAATAATTTTCTTGTTGTATCTTAAATAGTGCTCACAAATTTTCCCTTCTTACTTCCTGATAGTGCCTTCGTCTTTCTGTGCGGTACACCCATTTCTACCTTTCTTTGTAAACTATCCATGTCCTCACCCTGCATCATCCACCATGCTTATTTTGCCCGGTTAGTTTCCCCACATATGTTTATTATTCAATTATTAGTAATTTTTTCTATGTAATTCTTTGTTAATATTCTGCCATTTCCTTCTCTCACCTGCCTTTCTGGTCATGTTGTCTGCAAACTGTTGTTTCCATGTCCTTCTTACTTGCTGTTTGCAGCTTTTGTATATCTTTTTTGATATCCCATTCTCCTTCTATTATACTTGCCCCCTGTCCTCTTTCATAATTTTCTCTACTGCCTCCTGGTAATCCATTCTTTTTTTTCCAGTTACTATTCATACTTTTCATTTCCTCAAATATCTTCCCTGTTTTATGCTCTTGAATGTGATGCTACTCTTTTCAAAATCTAAAAAAAATATGCTCCTTTTTATTAGTGGCATCTTTCTATGTATGGCATCACATGTACATCTCCTTTCCTAACCCAAAAGAATTAAGGAATGTTTTGCAGAATGTAGGAGTAGATTGGTGGGATAGAAACCTTATTAGCAACCTGTACATCTCACAGACTGCTCAAGTTTGAGTGACTAATGGAAGGTCGGGATGGGCAGTGTAAGGAAGAGGAGTCAGGAAGGGATGTCCATTATCACCTGTGCTGCTCAATATTAAGTGTATGTGGAGGGCATGGTTAAAGAGGCATGAGTAGAACTGGAGATAAAAATGAAATGCTGAAGGGAATTCATAAAATCATTTATGTGAAGGCAACTGGATTATTTGTTGCTGTTTACTTCAATGATTATTATTTGATAGTTTGCCATTGAGGTAGATTTTGGATGGACACATTGTACAAACCTACGTTTCTTAGCGTCACCTAAAAAGACCAAATCTGACACGCGATAAACTATTTTTTGGTTCTGCAAACATTCTTGCTCTCTTCACTCCATTCAGCATTCTATCATTTTCACTTCCTAGCTTTTTTGCATAACATCTGTCTCTTTATCACAGGCGACCTCCAGGGTTAAACAGAGGGGCATATGTAATCGGTGATTGGTTGTTGAGAGGAAGGGGTCAGCTAATAGGAAAAATTTAGTCTGGGGGTAGCAGTATTTAAAAAGATAGATATGACCTAACTCTAGAGTCCTTAATTGGATTGGGGTGGCTGTTGGTGGGAGGAAGGAAATACAAGACACTTTTCAGCAATTGTCCACATTTTCGCTCTGGGTTGCTGTATGTCTAGGAACTGGGAGAGAGGCAGATAGGGAGGATGGGTTACCCATGGACAAGATGCCCTGTGATTGTTGATTCTAATATTGAGGGGCATGGTGTACCGCCTCCCATGCTTTATCTTTTTGAATTGGACATAATAGTAATTATAATACATAGCCTTCATTTCAAAGCAGGAATGTGGCTTAGGAAATGCAACTTATAAGCATTAATGGGATTGACAAGGAAGGAGTATCATCAGGTTGTGCAGGAAATCATAAGTGAGGAAAGGGAGTGGGATATTATCAAGGAAAAATGGGAAATATTAAAAAATGAATTTTGAAAATTGCAAAAGAAACTATAGGAACTGTTAATAGGCAGAGGACAAGGAAATTATGGATTACAGATGAGATGATTAGCAAGATAGATGAGAGAAGAATTGGAAAAATGTAAACTCCGAGTTATGTAGAAGTAAGCATAAAGAGTTGAATAATTATTTAAGACGAGTAACAGAGCAAAAGAAACATGGTAGAAGATTTCATATGAGGATATAGAAATTTTTTCAGAGGAATGTTATAATTGATGCACTATATAGGAAGGTTCCCTCTACTGGGCTACAATCTTCACATAGTGGAAGGGTTTATGTGTTCCGATGACCCCTAGAGCTGTACTGGTGGGAACAGTAATGATGGCTTCTGGTAGGGTAATCCATGCCAGATATGTCAAAAATTAGGAGCCAGACAAAAGGTAGTCCTCAGCATCTGTTCCTCAGTGAGGTGACTGCAAAGGTCTGAAGTCCCCAGTGGGACGGCCATTGAGTGGTGGTATCACGTTCAAAATACTCTTGAGGAAGGCAACAAAAAACCATTTCATAAATTAATCCAATGCTTTTTATGATGCACAGTAGAGAGAAAATGAGTCCAGCACAGAAGATGCAAAAGACTGAATTAGTTACTTTAGAAACTTAGAATGTTAGGACAACGTTGAAGATAGAAAAATTAGAGAATATGAAGGGAGAGATGGGAAGAGGAAATATAGATATTTTCGGTCTATCCGAGGTGAGATGGAAGGATAGCAGGGATTACTGGAGTGATAGTAATAGAGTTATGTACAGCAGATAGGATGAGAGCCAGGAATGGGTCACCATTATTGTTATTTGGTTATCTACCAGTTAAGGTAGGTTTTGGATGAACACAACTCATCATCACTCTGTTCCTGGCTGTTGATGTGAGTGGATGAGTCTGAGAGAGCTCTGGCTTAAATCTTCCCCACTCACCTGTCCTAATACGGTAGAAGATATCATGCCAATAAAATTAGAGAGATCAAGTGTTAAACAGATAGACTTAGGATTTCATTTTTTCCATGCATGATAATGAATCAGAATAACATTGACCGACCGTGGTAGGGTCATATTCAAGTCAAAATTAGTCTGGTGTGTATTCACCCCCTGCCACACACCCTAGTGGTGGCTTGCATGGTACTAAAATAAATAAATAAATAAAACTACCAAATATATATATTGTTTCTTCTAATAAAACACAACGTTCTACTCTACAACAGCCCCCTCTTCATCTCTGTATACTTCCTTCCTCCGTTCATTCCCTCCAATATCCCTATCCTATTCCTGGCCCTCCAAACCCATCACCAATTAATATGCTTTGTATTGATTTCTTCATATCAAAGTTTTAAACGAGCCTTTCCCTTCACTTTCTTAGTCAACGTCCCTGTCATCATCTCCCTCCTCCTTGTGAAAGCCTCTTTCTCTAGTGTAATTATTCTCTTTACGGCCCTACTACAAGACCTTTTTTTTACTTTGACCGTTTTGGTTCTAAGCACTTCAGAGATACGTAAACTGTTCCGCCTGCTCTCGTTTTTTCCTCCTATTTTAATGTTTAACTTAGCCTTTCTCTTTCTGGAAAATCGCATACTCTTTGTTATATTGATATTTATGCTCATCCCATATCCATTGAACTAAGTTTCTAATTTACTTAGCAATGCTTGTAATCCCATAGCTGGCTGACAAACTAGAGCTTGGTCATAAGCAAACCTAACTGATTTTACGAATTCCCCGCAGATTCTCATTCCTATCTCCAATTCTTCACGTCTCTTTCATTATTTCCTTTATATATTCAAGGTGTGATAAAAAAAAGACTGGACTGTTTTTTTCTGCGCAAACAGTTAAACGGATGGAAACAAGACACAGTGCGCCATCTAGCTACACTTCTGACGATTAAAACGAGCGGTGTTGCGTTTGTTTACGTCGGGTCGTTACGCAGCAGCAGCGGTACGTGACTTAACCTATTCGTCGCCGCGTGCAACGGCAGCAATGAAAGAGCTAGAGGAACAGTGTGTGTGTGCGTGAAATTTTGTTTCAAACTTGACAAAAGTGCTACGGAGAAAATTGGAATGATTCAGCAAGCCTTTGTTAATGAAGCTGTGAGTCGAAGCCAGTGTTTTGAGTGGTACAGTCGTTTTAAATCGGGCGGAACCTAGACAGATGAACATTATCGAACGGGGGGCGGTCTTCCACTTGGACAGAACCCAACCATGTCAAATTGGTGAACGATTTGGTGCGGGAAAATCACCGTTTAACTGTTAGGGAGATAGCGGAGGAAGTGAACATTAGTTATGGATCCTGTCAGACAATTTTGACAGACATTTTGGGCATGACGCGCGTCGCATCAAAATTCGTCCCGCGGGTGCTGACTGATGAACAGAGACAAAAACTTGTGGACATTCGTCAGGAACTCCTGGATCGAGCCAATGCCGACCGAGAGTTTTTTAAAACCATCTTAACCGGTGACGAAACCTGGGTTTACGGTTATGATGTTGAAACAAAGGCCCAGTCTTTTCAGTGGAAAAGTCCTCATTATCCGCGACCAAAGTAAGCTCGCATGTCCCGGTCCAATGTGAAGGTCATGCTGGTGTGTTTCTTCGATTGGCAAGGGCTGATTCATTAGGAATACGTCCTTCAACATCAAACGGCCAACAAAGATTTCTACTTAAAGGTTATGAAGAGGCTGAGGGCCGCAGTGAGCCGAAAGAGGTTGGACATGTGGAGAAACAATGTATGGCGTTTCCATCTCGATAACGTGCCGGTACACTCGGCGTTGATCGCGAGAGTTTTTCGCCACAACCAGAACTTCCATGATCATGCAGCCACCCTTCTCTCCAGACGTGACTCCATCAGACTTTTTTTTGTTTCTAAATCAACCTTGAAAGGGCGCCGATTCTACTCTATTGCGGACATTAAAACTAATTGTACGGCGGACCTGAAGATGATCCCTAAGGCGGCTTACCAGGCAGGGTTCGAGAGCTGGAAGAAACGTTGGCAAAGGTGTGTCGTCAGCCGAGGCATGTACTTTGAGGGCGACAAGTTGGATTAAGCTGTATCCGTCGAAATAAACAAGTTATAAAATCAGTCCTGTCTTTTTTTGATCACTTCCTGTACGTTGAACAGTACCGGAGAAAATGGACAACCCTGCCTTACACCTCTTCCTAACACTGCTCATCCGGACGCTCCTTCCCCCACTTGCACCTACACAGTCTGAGACATGCACAGGTTTCTTATTAGCCTTTTGTGACTTCAATCAATTCCTATTTTCTGCAATAAACTCATTAGTTTTTCCCAATTCACTTTATCACAAGCCTTTGCGAAATCTACGAAACAGGCAAACACGAATAAAGGAGAAGTGGACGAGATATTTGTTCGCCATATGGTAGGTTTTTGAGTTTGAATGTGAATTTGGCTCATGTGGCTCGTCTCCTTCTTCTGCCTTTGCGTGCTACGAAAAGCACTGTTCCTATCCTTCATGACATTTTAATGATTGTTTTCCCTAGAATCCCTTTCCCTGGTGTTCTCGTCTATTTCTTCTTCGGTGAGTGAAACAGCTCCCTACCGCCATCTCCTGGCCAAAGAATCGGGGCACTTGGTTGCATTAACCCCTCGCACATTTCAGTGAAATACACGTTTCTCGATAGCTAGGATGTGCCTGCTTTTACCGAGTGTCTGTTTTCGCCGGCGACAGAGGCATCGGTCGCCGGGATTTGGAGAGCGGCACTGCCGGACTCCCTCGAGGATCGTGGTTCCGATCGTTTTTTTTTGTGCGGCGGTTGACTGCATAGCTTTTCTTGAAGCGTGTGGTTCGACTTGAGTCTTTCTATCGCCAGAAAGGCCTTGCTTTCGTTTGGTTTACTGGTTTAACAGGGACCTTATCTCATGGTGTAGATCTTAGACTCCTTTTGTTTTGCTACCGCCAGGTGAGTATAGCGGGAAGGGAGTGTAAACAAGTGTTTTTTCTCTTTGGAGTGCTCCTTCTTTGGTGCGCTTTCCTTTTTAACGCAAACGGGCCGAATTTGATTTTTCCAAATGGCTCACCTTGCAAGTTGACGAGAAGGCGAAGCCCCCTACCCCGTTGGAGGTCCGCCTCTTCACGCTTGAGTCGCTGGGTCTCACACCCGAAGAGATAGTGGGGATCAAATTAGGATACCATTGCCATTTGATATTCTTGAAGCAACAGAAGCTACAATGACTAGGATTTTAGTCAACAATCCGCGGAAACTACCGTTTCCTTCCCTGAGTGAGCAGAGGACGACAATTACTATTGACGAGACTTCCAGCAGCCCTTGTAATGTCAGGGTTCTTTGTCTCCCCGGGGAGGCCCCGTTAGATCACGGGCTTCAAACAACCCGAGAACCTCTAGTGACAGGTGAGGAGGATGCATCTGATTGCGATTATTTCCCATTCTCAGAAGCTCGCCCCTCGACCCCCCTATCATTGAAAATAAAGGAAGCGTCACCGACCCCGGAGGTCGACACATACGAGTTTACATATTTCCCGACGTCAAAAATCACAGATGCCTCATCTTCCCTCTCCATTGAGGACAGCCAAAATGTCGACGATCTTCCCAGCGTACCTCTACAGGTGGACCACATCGAACTATCTCCCCTGATATTTCCCCACCGCACCCCTTCAGCAGATGACCTCCTGTCGGCCATTCCGAACCTCGCTGAGGTCACCTCCTGCCCCTTGACGGCCCCCATCCGTCCTCTCTAAAAGAAGGCCCCCAATGGAACGCCGCCGAATTCATCGCTCTTCGTGGAGACCACGGCCGGCTCTTCCTCATCAGACTAGGTCGGGGGGGAGGGATGCGGCGAAATGCCGCGCCCTCGCTCGTCGACCCATCGGGCGAGGCGTCCTGGGAAGCGGTGAAGCACTCGTCGCCCGGGGTCCAGCCGCGACCGGAGCGTCGTAAGCCACGACCAGAACTCAGGTAAGTTATGCCCAGTACCCACACGGTGCCGGACACACTTCGTCCGTGGTTGAAAAGGTTTTTTACGGAATGATTGTGCTATGATCGATAATTTCAACCCTATCATCGATATTTTTTTGCAATACGTAATGTTCCATTTTCAATTAAAATCTTCCTCCTATTATCTATGGACCTTGCTTTCCTTTTTGTTTCCACAGTCCTAATGGTCACGTGTACGTGTATGTCTGTATAAATATGTAAATGTGTGTGTGCGTATGTGTATGTATGTAAGTGCATGTGTATATGTATATTATATATGTATGTATGTATATACTCATATAAAGTAAAAACATGATGTACACAAAATCTGTACCCTGACATTAATAATGATGCAAACAAAAACTAACATTCTGGGCAGGATAAAATAATTTATATCATAGCTCAAGTGATCAGAGCATCGGTCCAGCAAGTCGAATGATCCGTGGTTCAAGTCCCGCTCAAGGAAATATTTTTGCCTCAGTGATATGCTCGATTCCACCTTTCCCACCTCTCCTGTGTTCGTCCTTTTCATGTGTTCCTATCCCTTTTCCTTATATCTATATCCATGTAAATTAATACTTGTTCGCCATATGGAGGGTTTTCGTGTTTGAATGTGCGGGTTCGAAACACAGGGTGCGTTCGAAAAGTAATGCAAATGAATTTCCGTTGCCGCTCCTATAGGTCGCAGTGGGATCGAACCACTTGAAGTAGGTGGGGGGGGGGGGCTAAGCTTTGCCGCGAAACCGGTTTCAGTGCTCTCCAAGCTGTGGAAGCGGCAGGATGTTAGTTATTGTAAACCTCTGCGCGCCGACCGTGTCAGGAGAAAAATGAAATCGACAATCGAGCAACGTTACGCGAGAACTAAATTTTGTGCTAAACTGAAAAAATCTCTTGAGGAGGCTAACAAAATGATTCGCGAGGCTTACGGGGACTCTGCTCTATCCCGATCACAAGTTTCGAGGTGGTATAAGGCCTTTACGGAGGGCTGACAAGAGGTTCACGACGAACAACGCTCTGAGCGGCCGTCAACCAGCAAAATCGACAGAAATGTGGTTCGTGTTCGACAATTGTTGGACTCTGACTCTCTATTGACTTTTGCGATTGTTGCCAATGAATTGAACTTGTCGTCTACTGTTGTGTTTTGCATTGCTACTCAAGATTTAGCGATGAGGAAAGTGTGCGCCTAGCTCTTGCCTAAGGTGTAGTCAGACGACCAAAAGACTTAAAAGGGATGATATCTCCAGCGACAAAAATATTGAGATCACTTATAATTGCAAGATTTCTAGGGCGATAGCCAACAAGGAATTTCGAAAAGCGTTAAGCGATTTCAAAAGGAAAAGATAAGCGGAAAATTTGAACGAGAATTCGAAAGCATTTGGGTTGTACATCAGAGAGGTTCAGGTAAATATGTCAACAGTTAATTCTCAAAAATGAACCAGCAAGTTGGAAAAGGCTAACTTATTGCATTCCTTCTTTCAAAGTTTCTTCACCATTGCCTCACCGAATGTCTCCGATAGCTTACCAGCCAACCGATGCCTAAAATTGAAATATACGAGGGTCATCCGGAAAGTAGTACCCGTTCGTGAAATAAAGACACAAAAGTAAATATTAACAAACATAAAAAAATTTATTTGAAAGAGGATACTTTAAACTACTTCTCAACATAATCTCCAAGCAAATTAAGGCATTTGTCATAACGTGTGACAAGTTTCTGTATTCCTGCTGCATAGTCCTTCGCCGCCAGCTCATTGAGATACGCGAGGGACCCATCTTGCACAAACTTTTGCATAATGCAGATGGTGTTTAACAATTTCATGAACAAATGTTCGAGAAACATTGGGAAAATGCTCACAGATGTCATCAATTGTGACGCGCCGATCGTTCCTCACGAATTCGTCAACTGAGCTCACCAGTTGGTCTGTAATGACAGACGGTCTCCCCGAACGCTCATCGTCGTGTGTGTTCCCCCTCCCCATGTTGAAGTTGCGACACCACCGCCGAACAGACGACTCGTCCATTACATTGTCTCCATACACCTCCTTTAATTGGCGATGAATATCACATGGGCGAACGTTTCTTGCATTGAGGAATTTAATCACTGCCCTCACTTCACAACTGGCGGCGTTCTCAATTTTTTTAAACATTGTAAACAATCACAGAAACAACACAGGCAATGCTAGCGTCACGCAACTTGGCTCAGAGAAGGCAGACAAGCCACTGAAGCTATCTGACCTCGTCCAGCGGCTACTCGCGTCGTCAGCACTTCATGCGGCACGAACGGGTACTACTTTCCGGATGACCCTCGTACAATGGAATAGAACTTTTTGAAAAATATTAAGCCTCATAAATCCTCCGGGGCCAATCAAATACCCGATCGTATATAAATATAAGGATCTATCGTCTTAAACTCCACCGAATCTAGAAATCATATTTGAGAAGTCGCTTGTAGATCACTACGTTCCTAGGGATTGGAAAACGGCTAACGTAACACCAATATTTAAAAACGGAGACAAGGAGGAACAGCGCAATTACATACGTCTTTCCATCTCATTCATTTCGTGCTAGATTATGGAACATATAGTTGCCAATTCGATCGTGACAAACCTCAGTATTTAGGAGTTATTAATGAAAAATCAGCATAGTTACCAAAAGGGTAGATCCTGCAAAATTCAAGTTGCACTTTTTGTTCATGCTATTCTTATTTCTAGAGAGAGCAATGCTCCAGTGGAAGCGGTTTTTCTGAATTTTAAGAAAGTCTTGACAAAGTACCTCAGAGTAAACTACTCAATAAGCTAGAAGCATATGGCTAGCAGGATCCTGGGTTAGATTAAAGACTTTTTGATTGGTTGGGTACAAAGAGTAGTCATAGATGGAGTTAGCTCAAATGCAGTAGAAGTTACTTAAGGTAAGGGAAGTGTTATCGGAACTCTTTTATTCCTACTTTACGTTAACGAAATTGACTCCGTAGTCACTAGTAGGATATTTTTAGTTGCCGACGATGCAGTGGTTTACTGTGATATCCGTAATCCTGAGAACACAGCCTCGATTAAATACTTAAGCTTTACCCTCACTAACGGCCTCTACTGGGTGAAACACACACGAGGAATATTTAGATAAACTAACAAAAAATTATAATTTATTAGAAGAGTACTGGGTAAATGTGATGAAAAGGTCAAAGAGAAATGTTACCTTTCGCGGGTTAGGTCTCATTTAGAATATGCCGCTGGAATATTGGATCCTCACGAAGTTGGATTGATTGCCGGATTGGATAGAGGAGCTAGATTTGTAAAACTTTGTTATGATAAGTTTAGCTGTGTATCCAAAATATTAGAGGGGATAGGCTGAGAATCACTCATGGAGCGAAGGAGGGATTACAGATTATATCACTTACATAAATTGGAAGGATGTCTCTTTAGCAGTGATGTTGTAAAGGTATAATTACCCCCATTGTACGACGGTAGGAGATATAATAAAATTAGAGAGATTAAGTATAGAACAGATAAATTTAAGGTATAAATTTTTCCACGAACAATAAGGGATCACAATAGCATTGCCTGATCGCGGTAGGGTTATGTTTGGATAAAAATTAGTCTGGTGTGTACTCACCCCCTGGCACACACCCTGGCAGTGGCTTGCTGAGTACATGCATAAATAAATGCACAAAATTTACTTGATGAAGTTTAATGTATTATCTGCATCTTCGCGCCAGGCACATGTTTGTAGCTACGTCATTTTAACTTGGAAATGAAAATTGGTGTACGTGACAAATTTTCATTTTTCTCCATTAATACTATTGGAAAACAAAGTTTCTAGGTTTAAAATGGGTACACGGATTAAAATTTGGATATGTCCATGTGTTGAAGAACGTACCTTTATAATCTGCACCTAATTTCAATTCGATATGTGCGTTCGTTTGGCGTAATATAGGAAAAAATAAAGATATATTGGAAAGAATATCCATATTATTATTTTTAATTACTACAGCTGGACATAGTCTAGTAGAGTAGTCTAGTAGGTAGGGTGCTAGGTTACTAACCGTAGGGTCGAGGTTCGATTCCGAGTGACGCCCTACAGTTTCACCCAAACTGTGTGATTTTTCGGGTACCAGATCTTCTTGCGAAACCATCGGGGAACAGGGGTAGTAACTGGCCTCTCAATCCCATTTGGGAATTCCACGCGCTATTGGGCTGAGTACTAGGGCCTCTCGTACTAAGCCCAACAGAGCTTTATCCTCACCTGTCGAACCAACCTTCTAGTTGGCTCCTGCGGTTAGCAAAGAATAACTTGGATAATGATTTTTCAAAATATATATTAAGATTTTAGATGTGACGTGGTGGTACTTTTCCGTCATAATGAAAAAAATAGTTTCCCTCGAAATAATTCATTATTACATGTATGAGGGCAGTTAATTAAAGAATGATCGTGCTTTTTTAACAACAAATCTTCCAATATCAACAAAATCCTCTATATTTTGATGGCCATTCTCAAGGCCCGTATTGGATGCCGTGCTTAACCCACCTTTTTTTCCAGTCTTTGAAGACATACTATTAGTCAGTTTTTGATAGGCCATTCAAAATCGCTTCAGCAACCTATAACAATATCTATAATAATGAAAATCGCTTTCACGGTGTTTCTTCTCATTGGGGAGGAGGAGATTTAATTAAGGCTAGATCTGGACCATAAGGAGGACGTGGAATACACTTCAGTTTGGTTTTCGTGAGATATTCAACAAAACCTTTGCAACGTGCGGCCGTGCATTTTCGTGGTTCAGCATATAACCTCTTGCTTTGGAATGTGGCCTTACATGATTGATATGGCATTGGAGAATTTTCAGAGCACACCTGGATATGGTCCCCTGGATATTGAAAACTGATATGGCCATAACTTCTCCGGAGAAACCTCTATCACTGGCATTTTTTGGAGTTGTTAATACTGGAGATTCCGCACAAACCTTTGCTGTTTGCTCTCAGAATAAAAATACCGTAGCCTGATTTAATGAGCTGTGATAAACATCGAAAGAAAATCCTCATCTTCTTGTTACATCAACTTTGACAGTGAACGTACCTGTTCGTGAACGTCCTGTTGTTCTGGTTTTTCGAGTTTTGGAACCTATCGCACCCACACACACAGAGTCACATGTGGATTTTTTTTCTGATATCAATGTATGTCTGGAAACTGATGAACATTTCAGTATTTAAGGTGGTGCTTTAAAGTTATTCGACAATCTTTTCTCACAATTACGGCAACGATGTTAATGTATACGAGTGTAATGTGTATGTATTAATCGTACTTCCGCAAGAGTAGTGACTAGAGCTCCCAGTCCCCCTTTCTTTCAATCTGATTTTCGCCTCTCTTCATAATTTTTAACCATCTTAGAACTGTGCCATAGGAAAGAAAAACCTCTAAAACTCCAGTAGTACTCCCAAACTCCCATATTACATAGGTTTTAGCTTACTTTTTTCAGAGAACTGAAAAAACTTCAACTTAGCTACGGCTAATGCTGACGCACTACTGGAGTCAAATGAATAAAATTAGTACCAAAGATATATTACACTCTAAATTAACGATATAACATAAAATACGAGGACTCTTCTACACCTGCATAATAACTTCACAGCGCGCAGCAAGAGCGTGTGGCGTGATGTGATAAGGCACCGGCCATTCATGCATTCTTTGACTCGTAGAAAACCAAACGCATCGAATTGCAATTAACACTAAGAAAAAATGACGTTTACCAAGCAACTATCAAATTTCATACACATGGAATGTCAATAAATGTATGGGCGTTATTGAGAAATGTGCGTATGCTATGTTGCCAGTATATATTACAATTAATTTTTATACGTTTTCATTGCTATAAAAAGTTGTCTAAAGGCATTTTCAGTTCCTTAGAAATGTCCAATGGCCGTGGTCGATTATTTTGACCAAAAGTATCTTATTTGATAAGGATTTACTCTATTGCTGAAATGCTCTTATATACATGTATAGAGTTGAACCAAAAAAAGCGTGAAATAAAAAAAATAGTGATTTATGAGGAGGAATTGACCATAATCCGAAATTTTCAAATTTTCGAGGCTGATTTTAATCCCGTGTCATTTCTTGCAATGAAAAACTGCAAGAATAGTTATGGAAGAGGATGAAGTTTCTTCTTATGGAATTTGCCACGATGAGATAAGGGTCAGGGGACAACTCTCTGGCCTGGCAACCAGCCGGAGAGCGTCATCTGTAAATGATTCTCATATTTGCATTCAGGATAGGGCATGAGAGATGGTATGTTGGCATACTATTACCAACATATTCACTTTAATCAGATTTACGTCAGTCAGAAAGCGTGGTATAAAATCTTCTGTTGGATTACATAATACTGAACTCTAGCTTCTTTCTTTCCCACCTTATGTATTGATTCACTTCCAGGAGTTCTTTTCTCCTGTCGACATTTTCGACCTTCAGCCAGTAAATTTGGTCGTTGTGGACGAAAGAATGTGACCCTTTAGCCTCACGTCTATCCGTCCCGTTTTCATTCGGCCACCTTCACCGGGACAGTCAAAAGGTGATTGGTATGTGGGGGTAAGGCGTGCGAGAGGATAGGACGGTCGCGCGCCTCCGTGCTGCGCTCTCATCCTGTTTTTTCGTCGATGGCGGGTCTGGAATTGGACGGGCCCTTCGAAGGGCGATGAGGAGAGTCCAAGGAAAAGGAAACTTTCCTGATATGGAAGCTGAAGTCTTGGGATTTTTTCTAATATTTATTGACCCCTTAGCATTTAATACGCTGACGTGGTACGTCGTAAGTTTCTGTGAAAGTGTTTAATGAGAACTAAAGAAACCACGTGGGGATACATATTCGGGAGTATAGATATAGTAAAAAAGGGGAAGAATAAAGAGACTGAGAAATCGTTTGTGTCCTCAGGTAGCTATTAAGATTCCAGCGATTTGAGAAAATTTCGAACCGGAAACAATGAAGTTGAGGGAGTGATTGTACATCGAGGCGGTGGAAACATTTGGGAGACGAAAATAAAATAAATCGAGTTTACCACATGTCTTTTAGTACTGTTTATCGAGTCTGATGCGCCGAAAATGATTGTGACCAGGGAGATTGTTAAACGATTCCCATGCTGAAGGACACACACGTTTAGATGGGAAAAAATAGAATTATGGTTGTTGATAGGATCAAAATGCTTGGTGTTACGAGGTGTCTATTGATAAGATAGCGATTTGGTTAGTGGAAGGTATATACTAGCTTGCCACATGTGGTGCCAGTTGGTTGGAGTATCTTAAAGTAATTCCATGATGGAATGCATCAAGATTTTTCCTTAGTTCCAAATGCTTGTTACCAAAAGGTTTGTTTCAAGACAGATCATACTATTCCTTTGCATTAAATTTGTCCAAACATGAGCGGGTTGACAGCGTCGCGGCCAAAGTAGTGCGTAGACTATAAGGACAAGTTTTAATGCGCCAGTACAGTATCATGACCTGGTTTGGTAATCGAGTGTTTTTCATAGGTAAAACACATCTTTTTCAAATTTAATTTTCGTTGTAAAATCCTCCAGGAAGCAGATATTATATCCATATTATAACTAATTCAAAATCACAATTCTTTTAGATATTGAATTCTGTAAAATGATAACAAGACGATGACAAGCAAGTCTTAAACATTTTTGCATGCACGGTATAATTCATAAGAGGTAAGAATTTTCTTCTACTTTCGCCCGAAAGTGCGAAAGTGCGAAATGACCATTGCTCTTGGTTAATTCCAATTCTACCATTTTCGTTTATTGCAAAATCTGAATTCAAAGAAAATTTATTCCGCAGTGCTTCGAGAGTAGAATGCCTATGAATTGACATTATTGATAATCTTTGGGTTCTGCAGTGTGACTTGGGTTAATCGTGGCGGTAAGCGTTCTTTGTTGAGTTCAGAATATTTTAAATATAAAGTAATATTATCCTCCTGCCGCCATTAGTCTGCATTTTCCCACGCCACAATTGCGGATAATCTAATTTACTTTTTCAAGGTATTTTCTTAAGCGTTCATATTTCGAGAGAGCCAATTGGAAAAAAATGCGCGAGGTATCTTAAGAATTGCTTTTACCAGCTACTCAGATCACGTAATGGGGTTTTGGAAAATAGTAAATGAATGCAATAATATATTTAATTTAATTATTAAAACTTTGTTACATGCGGCAGATATTTAAGGATAATTAAGCAAAGCATCTGTAAGGGGCATTTTTATATATAATAGTCATAGCGCTGAATGCATAGATTAAAAGATAATAACTTAAGATGTGCATACGTTCGTCCCTCCGAAAGTAAATTATTTCTCATCGTATTTTTGTTCTTTAAATTGGTACCTATGTTTTCTAAGAAAAAAATCCTGAGTTTCTGCTTAACTCAAGAGTTCAAAAGCTAATTATAACTGCACTCGAAATAATATGTCGTACATGAGATTACTGGTTGGATTAGTATTAGCATGTTTTACAATTTTCAAGTTCGTTAACGTCACTGGTTAAATTAAATCGAGTGTTTATCGTGTCCCCAAAATTTTTACGACTGATATACGCGCTCATAAAATTCCCGAAGATTTACTATTGGGCGACCGTGTTCTGATAGCAAAGGGAAGCAGACGGACCAAATAGCCTTATAAAAACGTGAACGGACGTCGATTGAATTTGAATGAAACACCAGGATATTTGATCAACCTATAAAACTTGTATTGATGGTATCCGGGAGAGTTAACCTAGAATTAACATGCAGGTAGGATAAATATATAGCGCTCCGGAACCAGATGTTTCGGATAAGATAATGCGGGTAGGAGGGGGAATATTTTAGCGAACTGCCGAGCGCAAGCTGGGGAAAGGGAGTTATGGTGAGGTACCCACTGACCATTACCCGTGAAATTCGATTCAACTTTTTTTTTTGGTTTGAGTGGTTTTCGAAAGGGTGTCACCTCTCCCTGCCATTCGCTTAGTACTCCTTTTTGTTTGTGGCAACTACTGTTAACGGCATGTGACGGGGAATAGAAACAGAGTGAGACAGGCAATGACCGGTCAATCGTCATTACCATCGTGTATAGAGTATATGTAGAATAACTGCAGCAGTTATGAGCTCATGCCAAAATCTAGGGGTCTTTTGATTTGATTAGATTTGATTCTCGATGCACTTTCCCCTATCGAATCATAGCTTAAAGTTGAAGTGGACTTAATTCTTATTCTCAATATATATTAATATTTATTTTAAGTTGACTTAATATGTTACTTAGCAACTCCGAGGGGCTGATGATAAACCATTGGAAACGGTTGCAATAATATTAGTTTGTCGGAATTTATAGACTCCAAAATTTACAGTTTCTGGTTCATACCTCCCTGAAAGCTAACTAAATAGATTTATTTGGTGTAATATGCGTAACATTTGGGCCTAAATTTGACTTCTGTTCAATATGAGCCAGAAAATGGAAATATTTAAGTATCTCATTTGCAGTTAATATTTTGGCTATTATTGTCATAATTTTTTGAAATGCCATTTGTCATTTTTCATTTGATCCGAAAATTACTCTGCTTACTCCCCTCTTGAGTTATTTTTATTGAATTCTCATAAATTGCGTCCGTTTCTGTATTCCTCCGTGTAAAAATTATCAGATGCACCGTGGCATGGTAGGAATGCAATGTGCAGCATTTCCTTCGTTTTTTTCTTATGTCACGAGGGCAAGTCAATGAATAAGTCGCAAACGTGCTGTTACGGACAAAAAGAGCTGTTACGGACATTTCATTGGGAACAACTGGATCATCCACCGTAGTCACGACTTAGCCCTTAGCAACTTTCATCTGTTCGGGTCCCTAAAAAATCATTTGGGTGGCCGACGTTTTCAAAATGATGATGCCTTCGGCCGCAGAGGTAACTCGTTGGCTGTGGCAGCAAACAAAAGACTTATTTGCTGCCGGATATTAAGGATTTTCAAAGAGATGGGATAAGTGACTGAATGCCCAGGGTAAATGTGTTGAAAAAAGAAATACATTTCAGGAAGTTCATTTGAATATTATTGCTTCTACCAGTATTCAGTTGTGCGAGCTAATTATTGACTTACCCTCGTAATTCAAACATTACATCGTACTGGCACTTAAATCGTTTTGGCATGCAAACCCTCTGGAACATCGGGAAAATTATAATGCATTAAATGATCCACGGTGCTTAAACACAGGAACTATCCATTTACCTTCAAAAGGATATTGCTGATTCATTTACAAATATTTGGCAGTAATTAAATGATTTTGAAAGAGTTAACAAAACAGTTACACAAGGGAACTGCATGTGAAGGGCCTTAAATGTTTTAAAATTGAGAAATTTAATGAGCATAACATTTATTTTAAATTTAAAAATAATATCAGTTATGAAACAAAGTAAATAATTCTAGATCACCTAAAAATATAGATTTTCTCGCAGCTCGTTGGCGCACAAATTCATAGCCGGCTGCTGCTAGAGCGAAAAGTTATTTGCGGAATTTTAACCTAACAAATGGAAATAAAGATATTTATCATTCAAGTGGGCCCTATATATTTATTCATTTATTGTAATTATTAATTATTATCGGTGTTGCGGCTATCCTTCCTTGCAGTTAACTTTCAAGTCACAGTATGTGGAAAGAATTTCTAATGTGCACCACTCACAGCGTGAAGACAGTAATCCGTTTTTGCAGTCTCACAGAAGAGGCCTAAATCAACAGGACCAGTTTTGTCGGAGGTAATCCTACTTAAGTACTTAGTTTTAATTTTCAATGTGACCAATATGGTCGGAGGGGATTTGTTTTACTTCCGGAATGGAAAGTTAATCGGTACACCTACAGGTATGTACGTAAGCGTTTGGCATCAATTGATACGCTCATGAATGTATCTTATTTAGGTTCTTTTATATGGAAGAAGCAACGTATTGAATGGGAAATAGAGGAATAAATTGATATAAACGGGACTAGGTATATGTGATTTTATAGGAAACAAATATTAAACTAAGGGGATGTAATTTGATTACCTTTTCTGATAATGATGTTAAGCCTTCCGACTTTGAAAATTACAATTTAACGTTTAATATTTTGTCTATTCCCCCAATTATAATCATGATCTTTGAATATGAATACCTTAGAATAAACTTTATAATACACGTAAAACCGTCACTCTCATGTGCACGTAAGGTTATCCAATAATCCCGGGATAATATGTTGATTGATATGCTGTGTGATTCGTACTTAATCATATTTTATTAGAGTACACGTAAGGCGTAATTTATGGCCAAAAGTTGCTATATTTTTATGGGGAATCAGAATTTGAAAGTTTTTTTTGTCTGGTTAGAAGCCGGTGTCTAAAGGCTTTCCTACATAGGGTCTCAATTCTTCAAATGTCAGGACGCGTTACTTCGTTGCTGCGGGAATTATGTCGATTGGCGATGTGGCATGGCAAAAGATGGTTATACTTTATATTTCGAGACTAGAGACTTCAGAAGAGAACTATTCTAGTCAATAAGTGTGACCTCACTACCGTACTCAAAATTTACCGTTCACGAGACTTCACCAGCAAGACTGGAGACTAAAGACCCATTGAAGAAGGGTCTAAAGTGTTACATGTAGCGCTTTCGTATGTAGAGTATATTATTGATTAAAGTGGGACATCACAGAATAATTAATATTATGCCATGAAACAGTGCTGTGTGCCATTAGATTTGGGAAAAGTTATCGATACTTTGCCGTAGTTTCATTCATGTAGACGTTTATTATTTTCAGTATTTGCATAATGATCGCGTTATGAGATTTAGATTTAATTATTAACCCTCATCGTATAGCTTTGACGGAAGTATAAGGTATTTCCCCAAAAAAAGGAGAATAAATTTGAGAGAAAATATTTATTACAGAACGAAATACAAAGTGCTAAAATTATTCTTAATAGCATCCTTATGTATCGAAGCACCAATGCCAGTTCCTCCGCCAGTTGTGTTATGCTTCCGGTAAGGCATCAACAGGACCCTCACTCAGGCACCTCGTCATGGCCTCTTTGACATAATCCAGTGGTCCAAAATGGTACTCAAAGGGATTATATTTGGGTCGTACTCAAAGACCCAGGTATCATCACCAGTAAAAAATCGTAAAAAATTCGGGTCAATTTCACCGTGGTCCAAGAGGTCCAAGGCAAGATTATCAGACAAGCAGACTTCTAACAGCACCTTCTGGACCATCTTGACACTCCTTTCTCATGGCTAAATCTTCTGTAAGAATGCAATGCATTGCGGTTTTCTGAATATTGCACTCTTCTGCTAACATTTTGACACTTGAGGGTCAATCAGAATTGAGCACGTGTCTCATATTTTGCACATATTCATTACAACCTCCTCGTTACCCTCCCAGAACATCCTGTGCTAGCAGAAACATCTCTTTGGACATTTCCAAAGAGATGTTTTATCTGTATAAGCATCCTTATCTCCATCTACATAAGCATCCTTAACCATAATCATGGCCTCCGAACCCAATTTTTCAAGCTTAATACACAATTTTATCGTATATCATTGCTCAATTGAAAGTGGCATCGTGAGTTCGTGACGTGACCGTCGAACAGGGGCCCAGTCTAGCAGCAATCCGCCCACTGTAAATGCCCACAGTTAACTGACGTGGGTCACGTTACTTTCCCAAGATCTCGCATTACCTTTCCCACCACAAATAACCCTACTCTAGCCATCTGCGTTGGTGGCAATATTTCATTCTACTTATTTTTGGGACCCTGTATATGTCTTTGCTTTTCAAGATAGTATTATCGTAGCTGCGACTACACTAATCTGTATATACTGATCCACTTGTAAGAAAATATACACATTAATAAAAGCATTTTCGTGTATGTACAAGTTTACTTGTCTGTTTATGCATGAAAACTTTTTCCCATAAATAGGCTCCAAGGATTTGCATGAAACTGCTAATGTTTTTGAGCATAAGAAATTTGTGCTTCTCATGTTAGAGAAAATTTATTTTGAGGTGGAACCGAGTGCAAAAGTTGAACGTGTAATTATATATGTCCTTTTTTTAACACTAGTGGGTGTAATAATTTTTATGAAACTTCGTATTTTGAGGTTTTTGATTGCAAACAATTCATTGAGATAGGTATTTTTTGCGGAAACTCATCTGCGGGCCGTTGTGGTCCACTGAAGGCATCGTTGCATTTCGTGTTTGTTGAATAAATCAATAGTTAAGTGCTTCCGTTGAGCTACTGCGCTGAGATCTATAGTGTAAGTTAGAAAATGGTTATTGAAAAGGTGTTACTCGGCTCATACTTTTCTGTAACCTTAGGTGGGGTTACTTTTTTGTGGTTAATATACCATTTTCCTCTGTCAAACTTTTTTATTTTTCAACGTAGTCTCCCTCTACACTAATGCACTTGGTCCAGCGATGTTCCAATGCCTTGATCTCATATCTAAAATTAAATTTCTTCGGGCCTACAAAGTACGTGTATATTTCGGCAGTTAGTTCTTTGTTTGAAGAGAATCTCCGTCCACTGAGGAAAATTTTGAGCTTGGGGAAAAGATGGAAACCTGATGGAGGCAAATCAGGCACATAAGGCGGGTGTGGCAACAATTCGAATCCCACTCTACGTATTTTTGCCATGGCAACGATACATGTGTGTGGACGTCCATTGTCATGATGAAAGATGAATTTCTTCCTTACGAATTTGACCAGTGGGAAGATAATCTATCTACAGCATCCACTTCGTATCTCAGAAAACTGAAGCCAACACCTTTCCGGCCGACGGTATTGCCATTGCTTTCTTTGTTGGTGGTGAACAATATGTTTCTACTGCTTTCACTCCTGTATTGTCCCTTGGGTTTAGTAGTGGGCTCAAGTTTTACCTGTGGTCACAAATTGGCGCAGAAAATATAGTTGGTTGCTCTTAAAACGGGTCAAACATTGTTCGGAAATTTCCATTATGATTCGTTTTTGACCCTTCATCAAGAATCGCGGCACCCATGTAGCAGATAATTTTTTCATATCCAGTTCCACTGTTAAAATGTAATATACCCGTTCAGATGTCATCCCTACGGCTTCAGTGATTTCTCGCATTCACGGTCGGCGATCCTCCATGACCATTTTATGCTCTTTTGCAATAATTTCAGGGATAGTGGCGCATTTTGGCCGACCTCCACGCGGATCATTATCTAAGCCGTCCCGACCAAACATAAACTGATTTGTCCTCTAGGCAACAGTTGAATATGAGGGAGCTGAGTCGCACAGACTTCTGAAAGTCGGCACGAATTGCCCTTACTTTCATAGCTTTCTTTGTGAACCATTAAATCACAGCTTGAATCTCAATTTTTTCCGTTTTCACACATCCCTGCAGGGGTACAACAACAGAGAGGTGTCCACACCAAAGATCTCTTCCCAGAGCACTGATGCGTCATGTCTTTTACTCATAAAGATTATCTATCACCACGTGGAAAACTCGTTGCGGTAGCCCTGACATCTAATGGCGATTCGGAGAACTTTTCAAACTACCCTCGTATATCAAGATATTCTATAACTGATCGCTTGGATTTATTAATAATTTAATCAGACTCGATTTGTTATTTTCATTTTGTTATTTTACACTAGGCATATCTTTCGCTGGGACAAGATACACGAATGCACTTACTCCTTATCAAGGGCGCATGGAATTAAAAGGAAGTAAATTGAGCATCGATCAAAAACTATAACTTAGTGCATTAAAGTGAAATATGGTTTAAATAACATGAACAAATAAGAATGGATTCAATTATTGATATTAGTTACAATATAAATTACACTGATGTGTTAAAATACACAAAAGGATGAGAAAAGAAGATTTGGGGGATTTTATTGTGTAAGTAACTTTTATGATAAACTCTTTCGAAAAAAATTGAAGCATAAACTTCATTAGACATTATTTTTTTGCCTTATGTATAAATACTTTTGGTCCCGGATGCGTTTTTATGTGGTTTACTTGCGGCATCTTTGTGTCTCTTATATGACTTGAGATCTAGTTATTTATACATGTACTGCCGTTATTAAGTAATTCGTTGACTGCTTCTTATATTAAATAACATTGATTGACTGCTTCTGTTGATTCTGTTGTGAAACTCGTTGTCCTCTTGATATCGCGGGAATGGTGTTTATCGATGCCACATTTTTAGTGAACACCGATATACTCCTTGTTCTTGGGTACGAGATTTTACAATGCGAAAAGAGTGAAAATGACCGCTTTTCACATCAAACCTATGGCTTAGAAAGTCCCTTAAAAAAATGATGCCGACACCTTGTTCGATGAAACTAATGCTATGACTTCATTCGGCGATAGGGAAATAATATTTACTTCGAGAATATCTCATATTATAAAAAATTGTCCTGGTCAGTTTCAACGTTTGCTCAATCTTAAAATTTAATAACTGTACACTTTAAAACCATGGTCGATCTTTTAAGTGTGTAATGTGACTTTTTTAATCCTTTTTTGTGATAGAAAGAAAATATTTTCACAAAATAATGCCCGAGACACAATTCTGTGAACATTTTTAATCTATTAAATCTGTAATTGGTAATTGTTGTCTCAGTAAGAAATCTCGAATAAGATTTCCGCATCAGGAGCGCTTATGTAGTCGGCGGTTTCCGCATCAGGAGATTATTTCTGCTGATTGGAAACTCAAGAGCAATCTTTCGATGAAAGGTGAATACTGTCAAGTATCGTGCGTTATTCATTCCAAGAAGGAACCAGAGCTTGGTTGGTGTGATTTATTTCTTAATTATTTTGCTTTACTGGCATCCATTTGGCCTCTTTAATTAATGCACTTGATGTGATATGATATAATATTTCTGCTTAGTAAAAAATGAACGAAAAATACTTAAGAAGTTGCGATTTTAATTAAATAGAGAATAATTTTAGATACGGCAAAACTTTGTGGAAGCCATTTTTAATTTCTCTCTTTCTTTTCTTCTAATTGTTTCGTTAGTCTTAAAAAGTTTACTGACTAGAGGGTTCACCAGAATAAATGTCCACAATTATGTGGTATCTAAAAAAATCTAGGGACCGTAGAAACACCGGCAGCAACGAAAACAACTACGCTTGTTTCTCATGGCCGATGGTCATGATTCAAAGTGTAATTGTTTTAATACGCTATCGTAATATTATTTATGATTAGATGTAACATCAGCCCATGCTAATACACTATAATATTATTTATGGTTGGATATAATATCAGCCTATATTGAAGAAAATACTCATTCGAATGAAGGGTCAACAGGTAAATAGCGTTGAGTTTGATCGATTTATTTTTATTTATTGAGTTAATACATAGTAATATAGTAATTATATTAATAGAAAACTGGTAACCCCGGTTTCAAAAAATGTTTTGTCCGCACGGGGATATGTTTTAAGCAATATTATTAAGTAATATGGCAACTCGTATTTATGATGAAGCACCATATAAACTTTTATAGTATGTTTTGAATCGCCACTCCGATATGGTGTGTGCGGTATGGTCTCATTCCCTTAATTACGGCACTGATTAGTTTTTCAAACTGAATCTAGTCGGAATTTCGCACCCTAGCTATACCTCAGAATAGAGATGAGAGAGATCAATAAGATATATCTTCATCGAAAAACTTTCAATAGTTAGTTAATAGTGGGACGGATAATTAAGTGGTACCTCATACTTTATAAATTGTCCTTTATTTTGGAAGAAAAATTGAAGAGTATTGTCGCGGATATTGTCAGGATTGAACATTTTTGACGTCAAAGGTGAAACGAAAGCGATGGGGCGATTTTCAAACCCTCTAGGAAGGGAGAACCTTCAATATAGCGCGAGGAAAGGCATTTTCTCGAGTGATTTACGCTCTGTAGCACTTCTTATAAGTCCTTTGCCTCCTCACCGTCCTATCTCCTAATCTTTTCGAACATTTAAGAACTCCCCAAGTCTAAGATTTTAAAAACCAACTACCTTGACATTTTAATGCATTTTGTGGAGGTCTTCAATCGAGCAATCGAAGAGATTCGTATCCGTAGAGAATGGAATATGGCCTAAAGTATCCTTGAGGTGGTCGTTAAAGAAAAAGATAGTCGATACCACAAGGATGCGGTCGTCTAATTTTCAGAGCTGTCGGAGGAGGGTGCGAGTTGGTGGCTACAGTGGGCAGCCGTTAAAAGGATCCAATAAGAGAGGACGATTGGAGACTGCCCCCTCCGTTCACATGAAAAATTCCTCCCCTTCGGTGCCTAACACTGCCTTCAAGTTTAACAAAACGACATCCTATTCTTTATTGGACGTTTTTTGTGTAGCGACCCTTTATTTTTTTTGTGACTGCTGTACTATCGACCACGATTTCATCGACGATGAGGACATCACTTTAAAATTCGGAATGCTTGTTAGCGGGTTTTCCTGGCCCTCTGCCTCTTATTCCAACTCGTGCGGACCACTTCCCTTTTCTCTTCGATGGGAAAATCCTACCGTCATATACTCCCTCCATTTTTCTTCTTCCTTATCCACGTCCTTCCCTTTTCACTTGAGTCTTCGACGACGGTTTAAAGCCGCCTCGCGTGGGCTGTGTAAATGCGTGTTGGGAAGGTTAACACAATACTATATGCCCTCTTAATAGGCGCGAGCACAGTTGTTTTTTTTCAGGAAAATCAGCGCTCGGTTTTCGATATGTCCACCCTTTTCGAAGCAATGACCTCTCTGCAAACGGAATTTTTTCCCGTAAAGTCAAAGCCGAAAGTTGAAGTGCTTGTTAAATTAATTCTTTCCTCTTCAAACCTTGGTTACACGAAAAAATGGGTAAAAAAATTTTTTTGTAATGGTTCAGAAGGAAAGAACCGGCGTTAAAGTGCTTGTTTCCCAGTAGCAGCCATAGATAAGAGACAATTAGGAAAATTTGTAAGCAACAAAAGAGGAGTAAGTATTCTTTTTTATGAGGTTCATAAGTTTGAAAAATGCCCTCAGTAATTTATATATACATTATTGAAATTTCCTGTGACGCTTAAGGAAAGTATATACTGTTAACTAACAAAATGAACTTTTTGGAGTTTTTTCAATTAAAATATAAAATATTCCCAGTGTAAAATGTTTTATCTTGATTTTCCAAGTTAAATTAATAACTATATATTTATTTGGTAGTTGTGCCCATCCAAAAACATTCCTTAACCGGTAGATTACCTTATAATAATAATTAATGACTATAGGGCTTATTTAAAAAGGTAAGTCTAAAGTGAAGGTGGATTTTATCTTATTAACGCTCATAAACCCCTGGTACATACATTTAATTAGAGAATATTGAAAACCTAATTAATACAGCTGCCCCGAATGCGCAACATGGCTCATGGCTTGTAGAGGAGAGGAGGTTTATTAGGGCCGTGTTTGGAGTAAGTGTGGAAGCCCGTAAGACCATTCATTGCCAACGCATTCAGCATTGAACTGCATTGGAATAGAAACCCCGCTGAAAAAATCGACTTACTCCAGAAATAAATACCGTGCATTGTTTAAGTGAAAATAATACACAACCGCATTACGACCCGGACACTTTGCGTTTTGATTACTAAATGCTAAATGCAGTCTATGGGGTAAATAGAAAGTTTTAGTCCTTGATTAGAATCTTTTCGTTTGTGATGTCATTTAATTGAACGAGTAGTCGGAATGGCTCGATCGAATTTTGATTGGTTTTAGTAGAAACGCTTAACATTGAAAAATGCAGCATGCATTATTGAAATTCTATAAATTTGAACAAACATTCATAGTTCGTATATTCCAGTTTTATAATTTTCCTTCTTTGAATGTTAATAATCGCTAGCGTAATATCAGTTTATCCTGTCAAATAATCTTCTTCCTTTCCTCCCCTGTGCAAGGTTCATACTCATCCGAATGTAATGCGTGGGTTATTTCATAAGCCCTCAGGAGGAAATAGAAAAACAAATTATTTTGGGTAGATTTTTTTCTTTTCTCAACATATAGTCCTTTTAGCTCGATAAACTTTTCCCAGCGCTTTTCCGAATTTTTTAAGCCACCCGAAAAGTAGGATATCGAAAAGTCCTCAAATAGGTGTATGTGTTGGCGACGACCTCCTTGTTTTACGTGAATTGTTTTCCATCGAGCCATTTCTTCAAGTTTGGAAATGAAAAAGGCACTGAGGACCAATGGTGAATTCGGAATCATTTCAGCCATCGAAAATTCACTGGAGTACACCCATGCGTTGTCTTGATGGAAGAGAGTTTTTCTTTGCCAAATGAGGACTTAATTCTTGATTTCTTTGCTCAGCCGGTGCGGCGCATAATACTCTCAAATCACCGCTTATATAAGTAAATATGTGTATGCCAAAAACCTATAGTTTCTTTACTAATCCTTACTTGAATTATAGTTTCTTTTTTGAAAATGCAGGGAATGATGTATTTTATTAAAGACTATGGATAAAATTTCACCACAGTAATAACTGTTAATGTTTAATATGGATCCCCTGTCATTTAGACCCTTTTAGCAGTCTAGGAATTCAAACAGTGATTTATTGTTTTTTTTTGGCTATCTGGAGAACGATGAGAAAAAAGTTGTCAACTGGAGAAATTTGTTTTTAGTAAAAAATATTAATATTAAAAAAATCCTAAATAAATAAATGCTTTATATTATCTACAGATGACTACCGAAGAAATGTTACAATTTTATTTATATTATGATCCGTCCACACCATTCTAAATTTACTCGACTTCTAACAGAACCCTGTAACGAGTTTACATTTTGAAGCATCCCTAACATGCCTTATGGAGTTATTTTTGCGATCTGTTTTCATGAATAACTTTTTGAAATCCTGATTGGGAATCTGTTGTAATTACTAAATTTTTTAGTGTGGCTGTTTCCTTTTGCTTGACTGTATGCAAGTTCTTTCTTTTCCATTTTCTTGAATAATATCCTGGTAATAGGCTAAAACGTTTTTGGATACACGGAGTGTATTGATAGTTTCACGAGCTCTGAGAGTTAGAACTTTCAATTACTTCCAACTTCTTAGTGGTTTACATTTAGCCATATCTAATACTTCATTATTATCAGCAATTTAAATGGTCCTCTTTTGAGTGACTCTTCGGTAAATAATATTTTCTATAGTTACGCACCAGAATGTACATCATTCAGTTGTATAAAAATCTGATGCTTTTATTCCTGTTCGGCGGCTTTGCTCGCCTAAAGGCCGGGTTCCAGGACATGATGAATTAATGATAGGTGTCGTGGGTGTCGCGTGGAGAGCACATCAAGTTGCAGCTCCGTCATTTCATTTGACCAGGCGTGAAATTCTGGATCCCCTGACGACTTTCGGAAATGGTGAGCTATTGCCTACGCTGGAGTTCTCGTCTCCCTTTCTCTCCCTGAAATCTTTCGAATGCATTATTGCAATTATTACATAAAAATGCAATTATTCGTCTATGTAGGAAAGACTGCTCAAATAAAATCAGTCCAGCGTTTCAGCATACGTATCAAAAATGCAGTGTTTTTTTAAACTACTTAGTTTTATTTTAGTGACTATTAAGTAGACACAAGCAGCTTACTTAAAGTTTGCTTCAACAATCAATACTCGTGCGGACGCTTCATGCATCTTTTATTGCAAGGAGCATCTATTATCAAAGTGTAATATTTAATTTCCAAGCTAAATACTTATATAAACCATAAACCATAAACACAGTAATCAACCCGAAGGTCGGTTTAGTAAGTGATGGTAGAGATCACCCAGTACTAAGCCCTATACGGCGTGTGAAAATTCACACATCAGGGTAGGGGGGCCAGATCCTTTCCCTGTGCCGGTTATGGTTTCCCAGGAAGACCTGGTACTCGAAAAAAAATACTTAGATACACAATGATATATTGTTATACATTGATTATATTAATGTTTTGAGTATAAACATGAAAGAATAAACTTCGGTTTCACAGCCCACGATTAAAATAGACTAAAATGTTTTCTGGTCTTAGGTACTAGAATATTCGTGTTACATATCTAGTTGAATAATTAATTTAAATAAAAAGGGCATAAAATATGGAAGACCATAAAAATTTTTGGAAAATTATTAGCTAAACTAGTGTACGCCGTTTATTTTTCACCGGCTTTCCCTATAAAACCAAAAAAACTCATTTTTCTTTAAAAACTGTTTTTCTCCTGTTCAACCCTTTGATCATCTTGCCACCTTGTCTTGATTGTACTTGCATTACCCACAAAAGAATGTGATGTACGGCTTTAGAAAGAGATTATGACTTCGCAGCCGATTGAATTGACCCTGATTCGTTGACCCATGGCTTCATAACGGGATGTTTTGAGAACACCCGTGCGTGATAAATCCGTGAAATCCTTTTTTCATTCTATGGAGTGGTATAGACGGTAGCCGTATCAACCTGCGAAGAGGTGGTTAACCTTTGACTTCAACACGATCCGGAGTAGCCTCTGAGCTTAGACTTGAAATCACGAAATTGATGCGGTCATAATCTAGATGTCTCACTTTCTCTCCAAAAATCGCGCTCGTGGCGAAAGAACTAGAGCAGCGGCGGTGGCAACAGTGTAAAATTTATCGAAAAAGAAGTGACAAGGATATATGTATAAATTTTGAAAAAAAAGTGTGCCATTCGAAATAAATGTCAATTTACTCTTGCCCAAAATGGAGGAACTAGTTCGAAGTGATGGCCGTAGACAATGGACTCGGATATATATTTTATGAAAAAAAAGAAATGTTTCCCGTAAATGTTATTGCGGATGGTGGGAGGATTTATTCGGCGGCACGTGCAGGAATATATATCATCGAGGTTGGAAGGTGTGGGTGCGGGTGTTGTGTTTCAGTGTGTGTCGCGGGAGGGCAGACTACAATGAGCTGCGTGCTGACCCGGAGGATGTTTTGAGGCGATTTCACCCGAGGGCGGGGTTGACGAGGAGCGGTCTCTTGTTCCCTTTCTTCCCCCCCCCACCCCCGACCGAATGAAGGGGATGATGGCATCGGAACAACGGGCGATTTGGAGAAAGCGAAGCTTCGAATGAACGGGATAGGGAAGGAGACGTGCGAAGGGGAGAGGAAAAAGGGAAGGGAGAAGGGAGGGTGAAGGAAAAACGAGATCGTTACAAAAATGGTAGTACGCCACGGGCGAATGGCTCCATTGACCACGCCCTCAAAAAAACCGCACTTTTTGATGAATGACCGCTCCGTGACAAGGGAGTGGAGGAAAGCTGGGAGTCCGGGTGGGTGTGAGATAGAGAGGGAGAGAGAGAGAAATAGAGGGGGCGCCTGGATAAATTGTCAGACGCCCTCTGAACCCCCCACCTCCCGCACCCTATCTCTCACCCCAAATCCCTGACAAAAGGCCGGTTGCCGCTGACCAGTGGCTACCTCAATCACTATCACGACGGGGCAAACAGGGTTAAGAGGGAGCGGGAGGCAGGGTAGGAATTGGGTAGGGAGGTCGAGACTGGTGGGGGCTCTATAACGAACGACCAGGCTCACACGCTTTGCCTCCTTCGCTCCTTCTCTCTCTCCCTTTCTCTCATGGTGAAGATTTTCTGGCTGAAGAGGCGCGGTCAATCCACTATTCAACATTTAATGTGCTCTCGAAAAAGTGGTAACCGGCGTGTGGCGTTTTATTTTTTGTCGAACCTCTGCGTTCACGTCCAAGAGGAGGCATATAAATCAGCCCGGTTTGATTTTATGAAATGGAATTTATCCATGGTGGAAATTTGTTGATGGCCTGTATGAAAAGTCTTTTTCCTTTTTTATCTTTCTCTTCACATCTCGCCCAATAAATGGACATTGGTGAAATTGACCAGAGGGAGAAGCTCGATGGCAAAATGCCAGTTTATTGTTTCTGGTGATAAAGTTTGTAGAAAGTCTCGAGAAATGTTCGCTATACAGAGTAGTAACACAAAACTTTTCCTCGTATATGCGAGATATTTTATGAATATTTTGTGTTGCAGAGTAACATTTAGATTCTAATGATTAAGGATGTAATCATGGTGGCTGTAGTTAAAGTATTTGATGTAAACATTTTACCAAATTTCATGCCTTCCACGCTAGATCTCGACTATTTATTGAGTCAAGGCAAGATATTTTTACGCTTTGAAATAGTCATTCTGAAGCGGCCTATTTTATTATAAGATCCTCAATAGAATCCTTCCCAGGAAATTGTATCCGAATAAATCTTAAAGATTCATATTATTTTACTGTTATTATTAATGGAAGCCACTAATGCAAGTGAGTTACGACCACATTAAGGACTCAATTGCATTGTTCAAAGTTATTAATGTGAGATGCTTGTATCTTAACCTGACTTGAAATCCATTCAATTTCTTTGCAGGGTTTATTCTCGTCGAAACAAGTATTTGTGAACTTTTCGTCGTTGTCTTCAAAACAAGGTCATTATATTGAAATAATTTAATGCTACCCTTACCCAGAATAAATTATGGAATTCGTAACTTAATTGTATAGAATTAATATGAAGATAATCTGTATAATAATATAGCTAAATGAGCACATAAAATAATTAACGGCTCGTTGAGAAATCGAGAGCGACGCCATGGATAAGAAATGCCCTACAGAGTGAGATAAACGAATTCGTGAAAAGTTGAAGGTTTCATTTAAGGAACCCCCGGTTAAGTGAAATGGAAGTTGAAAAAATCCCTTGGAATGTTCTCATTCCATGACGTGTTCATTTCAAACCTATCGTGATCATTCAGATAATAAAATTATTTCGATGTCTGACAGCAACCTTTTTTGTTCCTCTCTCGGTGCATGATGAAATTTACTTTTCCTATTACCAAAACAAGACAAACGTTTTGCATGGCATTCGACGGAACGAGTTGGGACTTTCCATGTGGATGTTGAGGGTGGTTTGATGTGCTGAAACGTAACACTAATTGGCCACGATCCCGCATACATAAATTTTCGTGACTAGTAGATCGTTCCGGCACGGTTCAGAATGAATGTCTCGGCATTTCAGACGTAAATGTATGGTCCTTCGAGGAGTTGTTGTATTAAAGGAAATAAGGAAGATCATTTTGGCTTCGTGTGATTTTCTAGCGAGAAAGAGAGAGAGAAACTGAATGCTGCCATAGGAAAGTAATATATTTCGTTCCAGTTACGACAGCACTGTTAAGTAGGAAAAACGTATGGCGAATGCACTGGATTGAATATCCCAATGTTATTGACAGGAAAAATGCTAAGTTCGGCTGTAAAAGTGTCCCAACAGAAATCGACTAAGGTCTACGTTCCTTTAGCCCATAAGAAGCAATAAATACCCTTCACGACTTGGCGCCGCGGCGGTCGGAAATTTTGGTGTTACCGTTTCACTCGGCCAGTGCTGACTGTGATATGCTGAATTTTTGCCAGAGGTTTACCACACCACAAGTAGGAGAAAAGATTTTTCAAAAATCTAATTTTAATATGAAAAGTGTCATTTCCTAAATTATTACACTCTTTTGTTTTAGAATCCTTAGAGCACAGAAAATTAAGTATTAGGTTGAGATTTTTGAAAAATTCCTCAATCGAATTTAACCGCATCTGAAATTTAATTGATCATGACCCAAGGAGTATCTAGCAATCATACTTTGAATGATGGGAACATTAGAGAATTCATTACACATTTGAGGAACAATACATATAAATAGGAATTCATTTTTTCGACAAAATTTTAAGGGGAAAAACTTTAAGACTCTCCCTTTTGATCCTCCACCTCAAATTCCTTTTGTCTCTTTCTCCTTCTTTTTCATACCCTGGCGAGCACAGTTGAGCAAATGGCGGGGTTTAGGTACAATTTCATCGGAGCGTCTACTGTGGACAGCATTGCACATTCTGCTCCTTAAATCCTTATTCGATAAACGATTTGAGGAGATTACCGTTTACCTACTTTTTATGGAAGTTCATTGACTCCGATACATTTCTAGATTCATTTATGGATATCTTGGAGAAGTCATAAAATCGGAAAGGGGAGAAAGCGACCTCGTGGACGTGACACGAGGGAGTAGTGGGTTCGAATTAGGCCAAAATTGAGGAATCAATGCCCTGGGTTGTGTTTTAGCTATCGTCTATGTATAATCGATGGAAGTGGGAATTGCGACTTGGGTTCAATGGAAGGAACACGTAAACATGATCCATAATTAGTGAAGACTTGCGAGACATGCTTAGGCAAATCCCGCATCACACTTCAAGGGCTCAGACAGACATTAAGGCGCAAAAAATACTGATCTTTTCGCAGGTTCTGTGAGAAGAGTAGTTTTATTAGGATAACATAATTTTGATAATGATTCACAAATATTGTCAAGTGTATGTCCAACCGTTACGTATTTTTAAAGAGATAATCCGTGTGTTATGGAAATATTTGGCTAGGCTAAACTATCTGGGAAATACAATTTTAAAATAAAACTTTAAATTTAATATGGTTCCTTTATGTTACAATTTTCCTTACAATTAACCTGGCAACAAATTCCCAACGAAACAGGAATATGATGAAGGCAGAACGTTTAGCCAGATATGTCATACATTATTTATAGAGGTCTAAATATTACTAATAATATTTATTGATAATCCTCCATAATCACCGGCTATGGTAGGAGGAGTTATAGTACGATGTGTAGCTGGCTGCTGAAATTGACATTTTTTAATAATAAGCCCTAAATTACAAGGAAAATTTCTGACTTTGAACTGGCCGACAGTTCACTACGCGAGTTGTGAATTTTATTGTGATGGAGCAGATTTCAAGCATAAACTATGCCGTCTAAATGTTCAATTGTTACGCAAGTCTTGTGTATCTCACAATAATTTCTCTAAAATGTGGTAGTTCATGCATTTATAGATTTCCTATAAAAGGATTTTCTCAATCATATCTGCCCCACTTCATATAAAAGTTTTTATTGGAACTGCATGATTAGATCCATGGAATGTCTGTGTTGTCATAGCTCTGTAACTTGTAGGAGTTTCGACCACATGTTCATTGGAATATAATGCTTAAAACCACACGTTTTATCGGACCTTGAAGTCACATACCATTTTCTCGTATCACCTAGATTATTGTAATTCCCGAGAGAAACGATTTAAGAGTTAGAAGTTGAGAGTTGGCTCGAGCCCGTTCATGTCGTACTCGTATCTCTGGCTTGCCTCCCTCCAATTTTAATCGAGTGAAAAAACTAAATTTGCTCGCATCGTCTTTGGTGGGCCTTTACCCATTTTTTCCGAAAAAATACTTTTTTAGTAAGTTGAAATAAAAGTAAACAAACGGATAATATTTTTTTAAAGATACACAGTCAAATACCTTAACGATAACTTTTATGAGACAGTTATTGCAATATATGGCGTTTTTACCAAGAGAAATCGTTCTACTTGTCAATGTATAGAGTAAGTATTGATGCTTTAAATACATATATAAGGATTAACATTGACAGCCGAAAAGGTAAGGTAATATGCATGTCTGTTAATAGGTCACGGGGTCGAGTACCCGTCATGAATCGGTGATTTGATGGTTCGGTCTCAAGGACAAATGAAAATAAGATGCATTTTATTCAAATCCCTTATTACACTTAAGCCATCGGCGAATCCAAATGGAACATAGATATTTCTGCATTAAATTGATCATTGAAATCCCAAAATCCGGGCATTTAGCGAATTTATAAAAAATCTACCCGAACGTATCCACAAAAAAGGGAAAATCTTGGAATACATAGGAGGGTATATAATAGCCCTGTGAACGAAATTTTTACTAGCCTAGAAATTGCTGCTAATTTGCAGTTCGTTAGTCCCACGGAAGCAAAAAATAAAAATTTGATTATTTATTTCATGTGGGACTTAATTATTAATCTTCATTACATCTGATACTTAGGTGCAAAACTTCGAATCGACAGCAAACAATTCATTCGGGTATATCATTTTAAATTTGAGTGATAAATCAAAGAATAATATCATGTCCAAGTTGCCTTTCCTTTTTAACCAGTGTAGTCGACGAAGAAAAAATGAAGATCAAATAATGAAAGTAGAATTAAATTATTATTACTGCGGCACTGAACAATATATATAATTCAGCGTATTGGGAAAGTCATTTTGTATAACGATATATTTTCTCTATGTAAGTCGATGATCAATATAGAACATGTACAGGTATACAGAAATACTATAGTGTTGAATTAGTCTCTTGCGTCATCGTTTCTTATCAAATAACAAGAATTAATGCACGGGAAGAGTCACTAAGATACATACAAATATGATCGTGGTGGCAAGGGGATAGACATTAGGCCAAACGCTGCGCAGTCAAATCTGTTTTAGATGACATTCGTGAGCTAGGGTAAGATAAATAATGATGGCCATGCTCACCTTGTATCACTTGTCCTGGATAGAACTGTGACTTGTCATTAGGACCTACTGAAAAAAACTAATGTAAAATTATTTAAATTCGTAACAGGGCTCTTTACTTCTGTTGGAAACAAAAGATTTTAACCTTTAGGAATCAGGTTTTCGGAACGCGGTGACGCGATATTCAACGTATTCCGCAGATGGTGACGCACGATGGCTACATTTATTTGGTTGTCGCACTTTACTCAGGAGATTTATTAACGAAAATTCTCCATATTTTGGATCACACTGATGCGTACTTAGAATTTATTCTTGCCATTTTGTCGGCCGCGAATAAACCAAAAGTTATTCCCACGCATGTCATCTGCATAATATTGAACATGAGCTAAAAGTATGTGTAACCATGTTTTCAACTCATCCTTTCGACACAGGCTGAAATTGGATGCATGGCGGGTTGGCTGACTTCGTTAAAATTCATGTAATAATGTATGCATACGGAATTTCTCGGCCTTGATAATTTACCTTTGATTTTAAAAAAGGTCTTATGATTGGATTATTTATTATATATTTATATATATTTACACTGAGTTCAACCTATCGGATAATTTGTTAATTAATTTCATGTTAATATCCTTAATGCTTAATTTTACATGAAAATTAGTATTTTAAATTCAAGAAATTGATTCATAGAATAGACCAGAACCAAATATTTTCGTACCTTAGGTACCACAGTGGTTGATTTAATAGGGTTCAAGACTTACCTTGCCACTAAAAAATTAGAAGGGCTTAATATTAAAGTTAAGTTTTTTTGCAATTGCCCTACACGGTCAGTTTTGTTAATATTCAATTTGATACTGAAAGAGCGATAAAAACAAGCCCTCCTTATATTGGAACGATGCAAATTTTTGCATTCATAGATGGATGGCAACTGTAATAAATAATATGTAGCTGTATCAATGGAAAACCATTCTTATTAATTATCGCTGATCAACGCTAATCGTCATCAGAATATGCGTCAACGTTTTAAGAAGAAGAGTTATAAATAAATCATTATAAAGTGTAGTACCTTATTCTCGAATACGTATGAGCAACAGTTGAATAGTTGTATGTGCATATATATATATATATATATATATATATATATATATATATATATATATATATATATATATAACGATTGTCCGGAAAAACTCATACGAGCGGCACAATAATGGGCTGACACAACATAACACAAATAGAAAAGAATAGACACATATAAAAGAACACTTACACGGTAAATTGTTCGAGCTTTCGGCCCTCTCAGGGGCCTTCTTCAAGAGAGACTGAAAATATGCTATGGATCAGGAGAGGGGAAAGAGTTATGGGCGTGGAGGGGAGGTGTGGAGGGGAGGTGTGGAGGGGAGGTGTGGAGGGAATGCTGTGAGGGAAATTAAATATGGCGGTTAAGGGTGGGAATTTTAAAGGAACGGAAGGATAGTATGTAGGCGGATTCACGAGTTCTCACCTCTATGTTGGTAGCTGAATCAGGTAGGGATTCTAGGATGCTGAGGGAAAAACACTGGTCGAATGAAAGGTTGTGGGAATTGGCGTGTGAAGGGATAGGAAGAGAAGAGAGTGAGGCAGAATTACAGGAGTACCGGTGATTATTCATTCGGATGGATAAGGGGGTAATGCATTCACCTATGTAGAAGGAAGTGCAATGTTTGCATGATAAAAGATAAATAATATTTTTTGAGAGGCAATTAGCGTGGGAACGAGGTGGGGGGGCTATGAGGGGATGTAGGGAGGGGGGAGTAGGCATAATAAGAGGACAGGTTTTACATCGGGGGCGGTTGCAAGTTGGGGAAATATTGGGAAATTTGTCACGGGGGGGCGCCAAAGGGTTGGTGGATCTCAGAAGGTTTTTGAGATTGGCGGGTCGTCTGTATGCGATAGATGGGCATTGGGGTAGTAAGGATGAGGTCGCGTCATTGTCATGTAAAATTGGAAACAGTTCTTTAAGGAGGGTTTTCAGTCTGTGTGATCCGGGATCCTTTTACATAGGTGAATGCATTACCCCCTTATCCATCGGAATGAATAATCACCGGTACTCCTGCAATTCTGCCTCACTCTCTTCTCTTCCTATCCCTTCAGACGCCAATTCCCACAACCTTTCATTCGACCAGTGTTTTGCTCTAAGCATCCTAGAATCCCTACCTGATTCAGCCACCAACATAGAGGTGAGAACTCGTGAATCCGCCTACATACTATCCTTCCGTTCCTTTAAAATTCCCACCCTTAACCGCCATATTTAATTTCCCTCCCAGCATTCCCTCCACACCTCCCCTCCACGCCCATAGCTCTTTCCCCTCTCTCCAGCAATAGCATATTTTCAGTCTCTCTTGAAGAAGGCCTCTGAGAGGGCCGAAAGCTCGAACAATTTACCGTGTGAGTGTTCTTTTAAATGTGTCTATTCTTTTCTATTTGTGTTATATTGTGTCAGCCCATTATATATATATATATATATATATATATATATATATATATATATATATATATAATATGCATAAACGAAGAAGCAAGATAGTGCTAGCGAACAAAAACACAGAGGACACGCACAAATGAAACTCATACTTATTCCGGATTTTCGGTGGCCAAACCACCTTTCTCAAGGGAGAGAAGGAACTCAGCGGTAGTCCAGGGGTACAGCCTCTCCTCTCTGGGTGCCCGCAGCTTCACCCGAGCCGTGTGATTTTTCGGATATCAGAATGATTTCCCTTCCTGGGAAACCAAGGCTGGCCTAGGGAAAGGAACTATCCCCCCTACCATGATGTGTAAATTTTACGCATGTCAAAACAATGTCTAAGCGACTTCTAAAGGCTTTTGAGATGTGGGTCTGAAGAAGGAGGAACGGAGTTAATGGAGGGATATAAAACAAACGAGTAGGTGCTAGACACGCTGGGGTGGAGAGGAGATTGTTGGGAGAAATCTACAGGAGGCAGGAAAGATGAGTGCAGAGCATTTGATTGGAAATGAGATGTTGAAGATGGTCATGCGAATGGATAATACGATGGAGAACGTAATACAAGATGGGTAGGAGATAGAAAAGACTAAGCATGTTCGACGGAATGCAGGGAGGCAGAAAGTAATTGGACTTAAAGAAGGGATTGTTGTGTTGTGGGGTGTCAGGTTGTGGGTTGTTAGCCGAGGCTAAGAAATGCAGTGGTGTCCGGCCGACAAGGTTTGTGTAAAAAGTATCGCGAATAATTTTTCCAGACGTGACTTTGCGTAGCAGCGCACTCGCATCGGCTCGGTGGTGGGGGGTCTGGCCTTCAACACGCGCCAATTCGTGCGTTTATTCGTTTATATCCATCTAAAATCTACCTTAAACAGTATAGTACCTTTAAAGTGGATTTGGTGATAAATGAACTGAAATAAAATTTTGCTTCTAATGTTATCACTCTAAGGCAAACAAAATAAAACCATTGTCTCGTCTTTGTTTTCATATTGATTATAAAACTCTCTGTTGTTTCATTTTAAATCGTTAATATATGAGATTAGGACTTATGCTACACTTTTGTATAAAATAAAGTATACATTTTTATATTAAGTTTACATTTTTTAACAATTCTTCACCGTTTAGCGAGAAAAGCTGCCTTAGAGGTACTCGTAGTTACGATTCAAGTTTGACGTCACCAAATGTTAGTGGTAACGATGAAGAGTGTGTGACTTACAATCGTTGATGTCACACATCGATGTCCGGTTGATGACAAACAATGATTTCTTCTCCGTTATGGTAACTTTGGCTTAATATTCCGACGGTGAGTAGTTCTCTTGAGCGAGTTGGCGATAAAGATTACAGATTTTTATAAAGGAGTTCTATCATCCTAATTTTTTAGGAAACCCCCCCGCTTTTAACGGTCATAATAATGTATCGCAGAACAGCTCCAATTCGCTCCCCCGAAAAGATGTTATTGCAACATTTGCTGGCCATTTATTTCGAATGCATGTGTTTTTTATGAACAAATTCATGGTAGCCTTTAGCAGTGCTATTAAAACATTCAACTTAATTCAAAAGCCGTACGTATGTACGTCAGCGTATCGGCTGTATGATAGTAATGTGAAACAGAACTTGAGGTTTTGGACCTTTTTATAGGATACTTTAAATTCACTTTTTGTGATTCAACTTCCTGATCACTCAAGGATGATGAATTCTGTTGTTACTTGGTGCATGCGTATTTTATGATGGAAATTCTTAAGGTATGCATTTTTGGAAAGCAGAGATCCTTTGCGTTATTTAAAAATACAAGGATGTTCCAACGGGTTTAAAATGGGAGAGGCAAGAAAGATGGTGAAACCCAATGCCGCCTCTTGCCTTCTATTTTCTGGTAAAATGTAATGCCAGTGGGGTATCAATGACCTCTCTCTCTTCACGGGCAGAGTCTTACCTTGAAGTGATTGGGAAAAACAAGCCCACTTGATCAAATGGCGCCCGGAATACCACTGTAAAATACTGCCATCTCCGGAAAAAGAATACGATCCGCCCTTTTGGTAAGCTACAACAGCTACAAGCTCCGTGCTACGTTTATGAAGCTGTTCCACATTATGAGCGCGGTATGTGGCCATTCATTGACGAGTTTGGATATAATAGAAAACGGCAGTAGATTTGAATTGTAGATTTGATCTCCACAAATAATCCAACCCTATAAATGTATTGTTCACAGACAATTAAATTGCCCATTCGTTCAGGTCCTTCTGTAATATCTTCCTTAAGATCGATGCAAGCAGCGTCGTTTCTCCGTGAAAATTTTATTTTCACTTTGTTTGAATGTTTGGCTGGGCTTACCTTATATATCCTGATTGAAGCGACTTTCAGATGCCACACCCAAGGAAAATAGCAATTTATCCGAGCTTTGTCACAACCTAGTAGTTTATTGCCTGTAGCTTATCGCAGCGTCCATGCTTGATCATCTGAAACCATCTGTGCCCCGCCCCTAACGCCATTTTAGGCGTTTTCTTTAACGGGTGAGGCTTTTCGCCTTGAAATTGGCGCACTTAAGACAGGAACAAATGTCTTATCGCTCCTTCGTTGCTTCATATGAGAGAGAGGGCGAGTTGTGCTGTAAGTTATTTATAGTTTTTACACTTAGTAGAGTTTTATGTGTATACGTTTTTACGTGCCGAAATGTCCACCGTTTAGTCCCATTCACAAGAAATTGTATAGGAAAGCCTTCCTTTCTCATTATCGATGTTAATTAATGTAGTCTTCCCATCGCTTTTACATCGCTCATGCATGGGGCATTTCACGGGAGGGTTGAAGGCTTGGCTGTGATATGGATGAGGGGAGATGGAAATAAGGGTAGGAAAAGCGATTAGGGCGTGGACTTCCTCTTGTTAGATTCAGTTTGCGGCCCCGAGGACTCTCTCTTATTATGTGTTTCCGTCGACCACGCCGTTTCTCGCGTTCTATCTTCCCTCTTGAGTTTACTCAACCTTTCGGAGGCCGCCGCGCCGGCCGGTCGCGCCCTGCCTCTCCGCCTGTACACCTGTGCATTCCCTACCTTCCGCCTCCTTCCTGCCTCCCCTGACCCCTCCAAACCCCCGGTCAACTACGTCAACTCCCCCGAGGAGACACGAGACACGGGACGCTACTGAACCACGTTTGAAATCGATCTCATTGTGTGCGCGGTGGTCTGCCGGGCGAACTGTATTAATGGTTCGCCGGGGAGAGGCCGTTCCAGAGTGCTACTACCCCCGCCCTCTCGTCCGCCCACTTATGTTTGGTCCCGATATAAAACCGCCCACCCGACTACGCATGGGTGGCGTCGCAGCTTTTTAATAAGGCACCGAACACGCGCCAAGATAATCCCGGTTGCGAAAGATTCAGGGGTACCCCCCCTTCTCTTTCCCCTCACCATCTCTCCAACCCATTCCTCTCTTTGGCTCGCTCTCGACCACTTCTCCCACCCACTCGTGTCCATCCCCGCCTTACATTTCTCTTTCACTCCCTCGGTATCCCTTCGCCGGTGGATTCTTCGAAGAGATACGGGCGGGCACCGGGCAACAATTACAACCTCCGTCGTCCAAACGGATGCATGAGAGATGAAATGGGTGTGGGAGAGCGCTCACAGTGGGAGAACGTCGCGTGTAATTCTCATCCTCGATCTTCGAAATCTCTCGCGTTTCTTCCTATGAGCTTCGTTCCGTCTGATGGAAGTTTCATTTCGCTGTGAATTTATTAATAAAAATTTAGGGTTTTGAGTTTGCAGCCACTATTGTCTTCAAATTGCGTTCGCAATGGTGCACTTCTTGCGGCCTATGCTTATATATTTCTCCATGCGCATGGTTTGAAGTTGAGCTTCAAAACGCTTTTCTCCACTCCGAGTCAAGCATAATTGTGTTGCAGTGATTCGATGGAAGATTTTCAGTTAAGAGCTGAGAAATTATTTACTAAACGTTTCAATAAAAGTTCATCTTACGTTCCATCTTACCTTGAAAGTATATTTGATAGACTGAAATAAGCAAAGCACTTTTATTTACATTTACTACCATCTGAGGCTAGAGAATAATGACAATTTGATATAATACCGCGTTCGCAACCTCGTGCTCATGAACAGTTAACGGTGGGTTTTAGTTTTCTCTGGGATACCCCACTTAGGTTTTTCCCCTTTCCAGTAAAATCTGTCAAGATCGTATGAGAACTTCATCATCTTTGCTACGCGTCTCGCTACGCCTACTTTTCTCTCTACTTGGTTAATCTCATAGTCAATGCGCTTGCGCGTCAGTTCTCTTAAGAGGTCGGGAACTGCATGATATCGTTCAAAAAGAATTCGCTGCCTTAGTTGGGAATGTTTTCTCGCGTTTTTTTTCTTTTTTTTAATCCTTAACGTTCAATGTTGTCTTTTTCTTTTGAGGTGAATTATAATTCCATGATATTGTTAATTTGCATTTGAAATGAATGATTATTTAATTTTAGTAAAAATAAATCTGCTACAACGCTTATCGTTTTATAAATATTTATCATCTTAATATTAACGAATTTTATACTATTTTAAGCTACATTTGCGATTGGTTTTACAGGAATTGTGGAGCTGACTTGTGGCTTTGAGAAATGGACCTCAGAGTATAACACTTTGTTTTTCATAGCTGAATAAACCCAAGATGTCGACATTGGGCGCTGATATATGTGATTATATCAGTGTATGTCCTCACCTGAACTTTATTTCACTCCTCTAATTTTTCTGTAAACGTGGTATCAATACCGACGTCACATGTCTGCCGGACGATGTAGTGAGCCTTAGTTTGGGGTGTGCAATGGCTTACTATAGCATGGAACTCTGCTGAACTATACGAACAAGACCAGTAGTTATGATACTACTGTGACTGACTTCTTACTGTGAGATACAATACTCCTAATGATATTATCAGTAGACATTGCCACAGTCAGTATACGCACATAGAATTCATTTTACACTGTTGTATTTCCTGGCTTAGCGTATGCATTTTTCCAATTGAGAGGATTATACGTATTTTTGATTGTATGTAGAGATATACATGACATAGGCTTCGGCTTTTACCCACAAATGATGATTGATGTATCTTTCTGAAATTTAAATTGTGAGCTATTGGCTACAAGCTGTTGGAAGCAATATCCCTAGCCATTATAATCATAATGAAGGACTAACTCCAAATGACGTTCATCTCTGTTATATATATATATGATATTGCAGTCATCCTAGGGTGTGTTAAAGTTTTCTGGGTTAGGTCATTCGAAGGAGAAAGATCATGGTTTTGCCAGCCTTTTGATGATAATAATAATAAAAATTACTATTATTTTGTGCTTTTTTCTGTATTTTATTATCATAACAGTTACAAAGCCATACAGCGTACTTAAAATTAGTGTTCACATAGTGATCAAGTAGGTTTTGCAGGTCGATGGATTAACGAATCTGTTATATCCTTGACCTTGGAATCTGAAAGGGAGAGTAAATATCTAATTTTTCGTGACTGTCGGAACTGCCGATACGAGTGTTATTTCCTCGATTCCGCAAATAAATTCGCTAAACAGACACCAATTCATTGATTTTTATCTGGTGTTATGTATCTAAAGTTTCTCTAAATTCTCCAATTATGTAATTATTGCGACGACTCGCGATCTCCCTAACTACTTTTCTACAAAATGGTGACTTTATTCACCATTTTGTTCAAGAATTGAATCAAGTTTTTCTGGAATGGATTTACGTGAAATGTATTGTTCCAATGTTAAGTCCAATGTGCTGTAGACACCCGAGAATTCTAGGCGTTGCAACACTAATTTGACCATCTTCACACATGTACTCTCATTTACTTTTTTAAAGAAATTTTCACTTTTTCAAAACGCCAATGACTGCTCTATTTTTGAAAATTGTATAAGTCGCTTGAAAGATTAAATTTCTTGTTGGCCCTTAATTTTCTCGTAAATTACGATATCTTCAGCGCAAACTTTTTATGACGCTTTTTGTCTTGAAATTGATTTTAATTATGTGATTATACATAAGGAACAGTGAAGGGCGCTGATCTACTTTTCTGAGCGATACATATAACTACTTTTACGAAATTGGAACTCGAGCTGTGTGTGAAAAAAGCTGTGTATGAGCTATGCCTGTATATACATATTATTGCAGAAGTACCAGATACGTTATTTTTGGCCTGCGGCATTTAACCGAGATTTTTTTCATGTCTCAAGAAATACTATAAACTTGATTTTCCTTTCTTCTAATTCTATGATGTATGTATAAATGATTTTCATGTATTGCACGCGATGGTTTTTTTCTTAATCCTTCCTAATAATTAGGCATGAAATTGTGCCTCTTGAAGAATTTAATAGCGCTGGTTACGGAAATACGTTCGAGAATGTTATAATACATGCAGAGCAGGCTGGTAATTGCTATTTCTGTATATTGAGATTGGTTGGCAACGGCTAGTCTTGTTTATTTCCACTCTTAAAGAGCTTAACGGCGACGTTACCCTTTTTTCATTCTCATATCTTCCGAGACGGCATATTTTAAATTATTCCAGAAACGGAGCCACGGATGTGACGAGAATTTTCAGGATCCTTGACTCTCCCCTTGCTCAAGAAAATGTAACCACAGTAATGAAATACAGTAAACGCACAAATGTAATCAGCTCGAAGGCTTTTCAACGGTCAGCCACTCCGAAATGTCCCATGCCAATTGATCTTACCACTTTTACCATTGGGGAAGGGACAGTTCCTTTTTCGTGCCATCTTAGCTTCCTGGCGAAGTTGTGGTATCCACAAAATCGCTGTATATTAGATAGAGTTGTCCAAGGGAAGCATTTGGGAATTGAATCCGGATTTTCCCACCCCTTCTCTGAGAGATTTTTTAAATGCCAGAAGCTCTTGAATTGCTAATCTATACGAAATAATATTTTCATCAATAAATTTATTTTAAGTAAGAGGGGTCGTTCTCTTGGTTTTCTTAGGTCGACTATGTGGACTCTTAGAAGAACAATTGTAAAACAATCACTTTTTGGCGTTATTGGATATATTATGATTGTAGCTATTGAGAGATACAGCGGTTAAACGTTTTTTCCGTTCCTTTATGCAAAACTAGAAGTTCTACGGATCATCGTTAGGATATTCGCGGAATTAATTCCTTTTAAAGCTGCATGGTATTTCTTTTTTCTTTGCCACATTTCACACAGTTTCCCTTTATCCCATCCATGCGTGTACGTTCGCCGGATCATAATTTGTTTCTCTATTCCGAATGCATTGTTTTCTGCATTTTTTAAGAACTTACATAATTCAGTATACCATCATGGTTTGTACGTATCATTTGATAAGTGAATGTATCTCATTTTTTCTAGAAATTACTTCCATATTTTTCACTTTTACTCGTAGATATGAATATAGAGAATTGGTGCCTACAGCAGTTCCATAATCCTCTGAAGATTCTGTGCTCGCAAAAATGTGTTTCTCCTTTTGTTGTGGGAATGTGTTCTGGAGTTCGTGCCTCAACGAAAATATGACTATACAACCACCCCTTATCGTACGTATTCCCTTAGATTGGGTGAATGAAGATTTTTGGAGATTCTTAGCTGAGCTCTAGAATGCTTTTGGCTATGGTTGGTGATTTAATTGATGCAAAGAGCGGTTGTCATCTTGACCGATGCCTTATAGGGTTCGTGGCTTCTCCCCCCTCCCCACTGATGCAATTGGGTCGCAAGCACGCATTGCTATAACCATTGACCCAGTGTCACTCAAAAGCGTATATGTAAATACGCACACACATTTATAAAAAACGTATTTATGCAGGAAATGGTTTAAGAGGCACAGAAGAACGGGAGATATGAATGAAATTCGTTGGGGAATCTATAAAATCAGGTTTACAGATGATCAAGCTTTAGTTTGTGTGTCAGCCAAGGAGTTGCCAGTATTGCTTAGCGCATGAGAAAGTCATTGCGATAGGCTTGTGATACGAATGAAAGCAAACAAAACAAAGGTTAATCGGTTTCGAGAAAGAGGAAAGATACTCTAAATATCAAAATAGGAGTTAATACATGTAAACTTGATCAGACGGAACGGTTTATATATCTCGGAAGTATTTTGGACCAAAGTGGTCAAAGTAGTAGGGATATAAGGGGAAGAACTGCGCTAGGCAAAGGAGCTTTTACAAAGGGTAGAGAATTGATGACAACGACGTTGAGTAAGGCTGCTAAGAAACGGCTCGTCAAAACTTGGAAATAAAACAAAATATGGAGCGTGGTTTTATTTGCGTGGAAATACGTTTCGTCATTGAGGCAAGATAACCGGTGTAGATTGGAGTATTTTCAAATGTGATTGTGGAGAAGGATGGAAAAGGTGAAATGGTCAGAAAGGGAAAGAAACGAAGAAATGCAAAAATCCAAAGGAGGCAGGAAAGATGAATGAAGAGCATTTTCATTGGCAATGTTGAAGACTGTGATGAAGGGAATAAAGTTAGGCAAACGAGGAAGGGATAGGAATAAGATACGCATCATCGCGCCCAATACAATTTAAAGATGTTGGACAAACAAATATAAGGATATGGATTTGAGAATTTAAAATATTATTCTTAGAATAGACCGGACACAGTGCTAGTTCGAGTTCACGAATGTTTGATAAGGAATGGTCATTCTTCCGGAATTACAGTTCTGCCTGATCTAATTGGCATTAAAACCCGAATTTCTCAGTGAATAATCCATTTAATTTCATAAAGGAGCCAATGTCCTTCAAACTTATGGAACTAGGACAGATTCTACGTACAGAATGAGAAACTTATTTTTACCCAACCTTTTCGCTCTAGTAAAGTATCTATCGTGAGGTCAGTTGTGTCTTTCGTTCGAATTCTCAAACATGTATGTATTCTCATACATATTTATAATGTCCTAATCATTACTTAGGGGTTCCTAAAACTCTCTGCCCTCTCTGTTTTATTATTATATATTTTCAATGTCCACAGGAGAATTATCTCATCAAAGCTTAAATAGGAACGGCGTTTGGACAAACAATTACTTATTGCTGTAGAATTTGTTTCGCTTAATTTTGTGTTTTAAGACTTTCTATATGCTTATCATCGGTAAATTCTATATTTCATGGCACGGCTCCGAGAATTATATTTAAAGAGAGTTTAAAGTTTTATTGCAATATACTGCAACGCATTTTGTATTTTATAGAAAGTACATTTACCGCTGCCTTAGCATAGCCAAAGTTTATCGCAGAGCTTGGCAGAGCATCTTACCAACCATTATTCATTGGGGTAGGACACCGAATATTGTTTAGCAGGGCATGGAACCTTGTTTTTACGACGGTCTAGCTCCTGTACTTAAATAAAGTAAGAAGTATTCTCTCTTTTCAGTCAGTTTATTATTTTCTCAGTTCTTGTTTTAAAGCAGAGCACATGACTCAGAAATAATGCACAATATGCAGCTTATATTCAAGATTTTTATGAATCTCTAGCTGGAGAAATTGAGACCGGATTAAGTGACGGGCAGTTGAAGCGAGACTGGCTAAGAGGGAGTCTGCTCTATAGGCATTGATTATATGGTAAAACAACCGTTTCCCTATTGAATGTTTTACATCCAATTATCGTGCCGTCGCGTCGTTTGAATTTATCGATTGAGCTCACTGCGTGAGATCAATTTCAGTGGCAATGGAAAGAGGCAATGAATCTCCATTGAAAGTACCCTGGAGTAAAATACAGTGAAGACGTTAGTCTTCCAGCCTCGGGGTACTTTGGCGTGGTAATATCTGATTGTCGCCTCCCTGGAAAGAAATAAAGGACGACGCATCGGTCTGGCGAAGCTATAATGACTGAGATGGTGAATGGAATGGAATCTCACCTGAATATAAGGATTGAAGGACAAATGAGGGGCGTGCTATTGGCGCCACAGAGGGGAGTTGGCGCTGGTAGTTAAGAAGAGTCCACGTTTTCTGCTCAGCGAACGGGAGGTACCCTCACGACACCCTAAAATTTATAACCTCGACTAATTTGCATGCCGTAATGAACTCATCCTATCGGAAGGAGGGGCCTTTCAATTTGCTTTAACGAACCTTTTACTCCGAAGGGTACAGTCTTTTTCTCGGTGTACGCAATTTCCCACTTCTCTTCTTTCTCTTTTATTCTGATCTTTGTTTTCTTCCTTTGGTTTTTCTTCTTTCCTCAGGCCACAAATTCCCCCATCCCTCCCTCCTGTCATTTTCGGATTACTCAAATTTCCACCCAAAGAGGTCGTCATCGTGTGAGAATTACGATCACATTCTTATGATAGATCATTTGATTATCCTTGTAATGTTTTGTCTATTTGAATAATAGTTAAATAAAGAATGTTTTATATTGAAAAACGACATAACAATAAAATTAGTTCAATTGCGAAGGCATCCCTAGTTTTCCTGCAACTTTGATTGCATTCTCATGATATGATGTGTCCTTTGGAGTTTTACAGAATTCTGTATTTTATATTCTGTTTTAGAAATTAGACTAACATATTTCTCATTTAATTAATCAAATTTGTATTACTTTTTTACCAATTTACTTCTCGCTATTATACTATTTTTCTTTCCTTGTGGTTTCCGGTTCTGGTCTCCCTACGCCATTGACCAAGCCCTCACCACTATGTCGAATTTTTTTCTTTCTATTTCCTCATGCCATTAGGCTCGTATTTTCAACCACTCTTTCTCCAAAATTCGATAGTTCATTAACTCAATTTTACCTTCAACTCAGTATCATTCCTTTACCTTTCTTTCAGTCTTTTCCAGCGTGTCCTCTCCCTTTAATTATCATTCGAACCTTTTTGGAATTTCATGTCGGAAGTTCCTTAGTATTAATATCATTGCCCTTCACTGGGTCTACAATTCATCCATAATTACTCGAATCTCTTTAGTGTTGCCGTATTTGTTTTAAAGTTTTCTCCTGAAAAAAGGTTGCTATCTAACGTTTTCATGTTATTAGTTGATTCAGGACAGTTAAAGTGAACTGGCAATGATGCAGATGATCCTATCATAAGAAATGCCAACATGTGTATTACAAAATATGAAAACTACGTCAATTCTTAGCTCTTTGCTCTTGAATTACAACTAAGTGTTCCTCCAGCTGAGATCATTTTACATTTAATAATCAATCCGTCATTTTAAACGATACGGCAATTATAATATGGAAAAAGATGAAATCTGTTTCAAGATTCCTAGGCCTGCGAAACGGTGTACCGTTTGCCACGTTCAAATGGCTATAGTAAATGAGCTCCATTAAAATAGATTTGGTCGTAGAATAAGTTGAAAAGGAACAGCGATAATATTAATTTTTAAAACAATTTTCTAAATAAGCCGATTGGGTTATGGGATAAATACTGGCTAATTAAATCACATGAGTTCTATTCGGTTGAAAATTTCTTTTGCTTAGAGCCTGTAATCTTTCTTCCTGGGGACGGTAGGATTTTACTCATCGCGTGACTCACGTTGTCAGAGACGCTCGTTTTCGGAAGATTATCGCGGAAACCATTTGTATCGCATGTCGCGCTCGTAAGCGCACGATTAATGAGTCTTTATTATTTTAATGGTCGCTGCCTCCAAGATGCGTGGGCGTAGATGGTAGCGGTGAAAAAGACCCATTATACGTACCCGAGAGGTCGCTCAGGGGTTCAATCGTATTTCAACCGCCACGGAATTATAAACATTTTCCGGAATGAATCCCGTGAGGCAGGCGCTACTCGGCGTTGTTTAAGAACACGTTTCCTTCTCCCGAGTGCGTTCTCTTTCTCTCCCTCTCTATCTTTATCTACCGCTTCCCTTTTGTTCCCTTCGTCTGGCATGCACGTACTGTGAATGAATACCTCTCTCTGTTCAGCACTGCGGACGCGCGCCGAGTCGCGTCCCCGCGGCGGCATTCGCTTGTGCCGTGTCCGCCTTTCCTCCCCCCTCCCCCGCCGGACCTTGCGTCCAGATCTAATGGAGTGGGAGTCCCGCCGCTATCATGTCCTCTCGAACCCCATTAAAAACCCCTTAAACTTCCTCTCCTCTTCACGTGACTCTCCCTTCCCCGGGATAGCCTTCGGGTTCCCCCTTCCCCTTCATCACTTCGCGCAACCTCCCCTGAGTGCTCCTGACTCATCTCCCGCGATCGCTTCCACTACGCTGTTCGGCGACGCTTATTCCTTTTGCTCCCTCGCCGGCATTCCGACTGGCCCCCGTATTCTAAGGCCGCCCACCCCGATGTCTAGCCCCTTTTCCTTTCATTTCATCCGCGACGTAAGATGCGTTCCCTGTCCCATTCATGTTGCCGTGCATGCATACTTCTAGGTCTCTCAACTAACCCGTCTTTTCTCTATCACCCCTTTCCACTCCTTCCTCACTGCTCGCGACCGCAGTATCCAATCGTCCACACCACTGCAGGCTTTCATTTCTTGCACTTGTTTTGTCTCCTCTATCCTGAAGACATTAATTTGGCAGGCTCATTTTTTGTTTTTCCATTCCCTTTCTTTTAAATTACAATCCGCCAGTTTTTGTGTGTCCAACAAAGAATGGCCCAATTAATTTTCTTTTTTTTACTTTAGAATAATGAATGAGGTGTGATGGTATTTTGAAGTCGGAAAGGCTCATGAACTTTCATGTTGGAAGCTTTGGTCGATTGCAAAAACTCCGACTTTCCTAAAATCGGTAACATATCATTGGTATTAATATAGCGATCACCTTTTTTCAAGCCTAATATTGTGTCAATTTTTAACAGTTTCTATTATTAATTCTCATTTGATATTGACAATTAAACTCATGGTATTGGTATATCCACATAACAAATTTTATCTTTGAACCATTGAGAATTCAATTTGCTGGATGTAAAATTGTAAGCTATTGAATCTTAAGTAGGAAAATTAAGAACAATTTTCTGTACCGAAACATTGAATTTAAGTATTTTTGGCGACTCTTTCGCCAGAACTTGCAAATTGAGCGAAAACTTAATAGATATGCACCATTTCACCAATACACCATAATAGACTTATGGACCTCGGTAAGTGGACGGCGACAAAAAGCAACAAGCAATACAAGATCCACGGAAAACAAGGTGATAATGGAAAATGACGTAGATAAAATGGGAGGATCAATCACAATACGAATAAGCTATTTTAAGGAATTCTGTAGAAAATAATTGAAAGTGAAAAGTGTTGACCTTGAGGTGTGTAAGATTATGCTAAAGTAGTTGTAGATTGAGGGGAGGCGACCGACATCTAAGGTCTTTTGGGCCATTATAGGGATTGATGGGAAAGGAGGAAGGCTCGAGAGAAACCCCGAGTTGGGATTAGGCTACTCTTAGGAAAAGGCATCACGGGGTCCGCAGTTTAACGTCCCATCTGATGGACGGCGTGCTCACTCAAAGTTCTCTCCTCAAAGCACCTCAAGTAGGGATCTGGATACCACCGAAAAATATCTGCCGTTTCCAGGATTCAAACCCGGGTCCTCTGGGTGGGAAGTCAGTCCGTTAGCCACCGCACAATCCCGATCTCCGCACGCTTTCTGAGGAAAACTATGGAAGAAAATGTGAAATGAAAGGGTAACAGTGGAAGACCACGAATGAATTCACAAAAGAGTACTAAAATGTGAAAATCAAAGAACTATCTATTGCTGAGGCTCATGAGTGTTATTGACCACAATATAAGGTAAAAGTCAAATATCTACTGAGAAAGAACAGAAGTGATTAACATAGTTAGTGGAAGTATGGCCAACTAGTACATGTATGTCGTAGAAAGAAAAATTGTCGGGCGTAGATGTAATGCCGGATCAAGGATAAAGACTTCGCATATTAGAGATTAGTAGGTTTATTTATAAAAGTTGATTGAAATCGGCGAGTTAAATGTGGAGAAATATTTCAATTTATTTCAGAACGTATTGTGCAAACGTGTTGGCTCACTTTTAATGTGTTGAATTTCAAAATTGAAGTTTCGCTATTATTTCACTCTATCCAGAAGCAGTATTGTGCTCATGTTTAGTGGATTGTTTTATTAATTTGGCATTTGCCAGACTTTGAGGGTCTAACAGCTACATAAGAAGTTTTATAAAGTTTTTTAAGTTTTAAAAATTTAATTTCCATTTGAAATGTCTACGGGATACTGAATGTAGCAAATTTTCCACTTGGGGCGTATGATGTAAAATGAAGCCATAAGCAGTAATATTCCGTTTATCTAATTTTTTGCATGATTATATGATTAATTGAAAGGTTTCACAATTTCATTCTGAAATCTTCCCGAAAGAACAACGAGAAAATGTAGGTATAGTGTCGCTTGTTATTCTGGGGAAGCTTACCAAGTTCACTGCGAAGCGGGATCTCCTTAAATAAAAGAAAAACTATTTATTATCATTTAAAAGTATTTTTCTGAAAAATGTCCCCTTAATTTCCGGCTAGCAGTCTCAGACGGAACAAATTTATCAGGTTATCTGCACTCGTTACCAAGTATAAAGTTACTGAACACTAATTTTGTGTGAATCAACCACTTGCAATCAATCATCATTACTCTCGGTTTGATGAAATGAGAATTTCAGGCAGTAACCCTGAAAATTAGTCTTTCTCATTAAAAATGTGTAATATTTACGTGTAAATAATTATACACCTTATGTGATGTTAATTAGTTCCATTTTACTTATTTTTCTTGCCCTGCTCTTTTCAAATGTGTTTTTCCTTTTACGTGTCTCCCTCGCGGACATCCTTTTGTGCTCCGTATTTTCACTTTTGTATGTTTTGCTTCGTTTTCATGTGGTGGCCGAATTCTTTCCCACCTCACACCAAATACCATTCTGCATTCTTTTCCATCTTCCCGGCATCCTTTCTTTCCCTTTTCCTCACCAGCTCTAGCGAAAACTTGCATTCCGTTCCCTACTCTTTAGCTCTCACTCACTTAACCGGGCTATTAAAAACAAATGCTTGACTCTTAATTTCCTGCCTAACTATGAATAGTTCGACCTTTTGACCTCGCTGCACGTTTCGTTCGTGCTTTTTTTGGTTGTATTCTCCAGATCTTTTTACTTGAGTTTGCTTTTTCTCTTGCATTCTATTATTTTTTATTTTTATACGTATTTGTTGTTTTACGGCAATTTTCTTCCTTCCTCGTTACCTTGGTTTTCTCCTCTCTCCTTTTCGCATCTCTCATATCTTTTAATTAGTCTTCCCATCTCATAAAACACCTGGAACGAGAAGCTACTCTGTTAGGGAAAAATGCTGATTTCTTGCGTGGAGTTCTTTTGCGCCGCAGAAAAACAATGAATATAATTTTTTCTTCAGATGCTAAGCAGTTAGGACTCTCTTGATAACTACTGCGTCGAAATCTTGTAACACGGTCCAAAAATAGTAAAAAAAAATAATTTAACTCTTCTCCGTGTTTTCCATTCTCTCCCCGTGTCCTGGTATCAAAATATTCGCCTAACATCGATGTTTATAGCTCCCATCATTGCAGTATCTTCTCGCCACAATGGATTTATTGCTTTTGTTGAATGGATTTTTTTCATTTCATTTTAATTCATCGGAGTGAGTGGGGAAGTTAGAAAAGGAGAAGTCATGCACGCTAGCGCGTTGACACGTAGAATCTTGGTTTTCGTTCCATCGAAGTGCAATCGGAGGTCTTCTTTCCCTTTCTCTGAGATAGGCATGTACTGAGCTTCTTTCGAATCGTTTATGGGTGAGTTTTCAGGCACTTTCCAATTTAGATCGAGAGCGTGTCACAAGAGGAGGAGGTACATTAATTAAGTTGTCCACAACTCTTAAAAAACCTGATATCTGCCGCCAGTACGAGTTTTGACTTGGAACCACCTAGTCTCCATATTTATCCTCATCCTCTCACCGTCGAACCGTATAAGGGATGACGGCTTAGTCCTTAAACGGAATGGTGTATAATTCCATTTCAATTTTTATTCCGCTTCGAATTTGATTACAGAATTGCGAGAAAAAATATATGGATTGGGGAGTGAATGCGTTCAAGTTTTTGATAAATTAAATTGCGCAATTTTTGCCGTATTAGTAAAAAATTATGAAGGACTTGGTAACTATCACAGGAATATTGTACCCTTGACATCCGGGAAGATATCGTAAAATTGGGAAAAATAGAGTATTTCAATTAATCTAATTTCAGTTTGAATATTTTCATGAAATAATGCCTATGCATAGCTGTACATTTATTAAGAAAATGTGAATTATCCCGATCCTTATAATTTTCAACCTTTCAAACCTCCAGTTGAATAGACGCTTTTCTTCTCTATATCTTCCCATGAAGTGAGAAATTGAGCGATGAAAGATTTTATCATTAATTTGATTCAGGTTTAGGATATGAGAATCAGGATTTTCGATGATAGGACAGCTCTTGTGTTTAAGGAAATAGCGTTTTTCAATGTAAAGACCAAATGCCAAAGACTTGGATAGTTGACATTTAATGAATCGCGGACGTGGACTGTGGAAAAAATTAGATCACAGGTTGTCCCCAAAACGTGGATTTGACGAGGACCGAAGAACATGATATTGGCGAACCGATTGAGGAGTTGGGGCTCGGAGCGGTAGGAAGAAAAGTAAGAAGGATTTGACGTAGATGAGAAAGCAAAGAAGCGTGTGCCTACTCTTGAACTCAAACCATCTATTTGGAGTCCATGTGTAGGCACAGTGAAATAGATGATAATGAAGGAAAAATGGGACAGATAAAAAGCACGTAATATTTACGATAATTAAACTGGAAATGAAAGTAAGCGAGCTACCAACTTATAAAGGAGAATGGGTAGTATCAACGTGGTAGAGAATAGGAGATTCCAATATTCGGTCCAAAAGCTCATGGTGCATTATTCTCTCCTCTCGGTGGTCCCTCTCTCTCTCGCCGTGCGCCCTCCCACTCACCGTGGCTCCCATTTCACCTGCTCTTCTGGGTCTTGACTCGGCACATTCTATGAGGCGGCGGCGGCGGTTTGGGAATGTCTTACGTCGTGTGCCTTCCGTGCGTAGGACGCCCCGCGGGGGCGTCGACATGGCCAGTTGCACATGCCCCACCGCTCTTATTCTGACCATCAAATGAAGGCAGTTTCTCCTTTCGAATTTTCCTTGCGTGTCGGAAGCAGGAGAACTGCTTCTTGAAATCCTGAGCGTGGAATTTCGACGATTAATGGAAACTCATTTGGAATAGCTTAATTTCTGTGAAGAGCATTTGATGTAATTATAAAAATATATGCTACTAAAATTATTATCGAAGCCACAACGTTGCCCTTGGTTGAAAATGATATGAAATCTCCATAGTCTACGTTAGTTCTTAATACGCCATTTATGTTTATACATGTCATACGTGTGTAGATATTTAGTGACTGAAAATAGGACAACTTGAAGAGTTAATAACGTTAAACTCATGAAATCATTGACATTTTCGTGATAATCAAAATTACCATAATTATTTTCATATCTCATTGAAAAACAAGCTAGCTTTTATACACACTTTAAATAATATTAATATCGTTGAAGCCTCCTTGTACAAGAGTGATGACTTTAACGATGCTTTGTTTTCATTGAATGATAAAAGTGAACCCATACTCAAGATATATAAATGCTGGGCTAATACCAAGTTCTTAAAAAGGAGGGGAAGTCCTTACTTTGATTTGATTGTTCATTAACAGTTCATTTCTTTTATTTTTTCGCACGGCTCATTTACGGGGCTTTGAGTCCATCGTGGCGTAGCTAGTGGGCACCAAGTTAAACAAATGCAGGGAACGTGCTTCCAAGAGATCACTCGGAAAGATTCAGTTTGAATAACGAATGAAGCTAGGCGTTCGAAATCAATTCATTTCTATTTCCCACCGCTATTCTCAACACCTCTCTCTCTATTCCGGCGCTCCATCGGTTGCATTTGAATCATTTGGAATCTCTCATTTACTTAACCCAATTTCCTTCACGCTCTGACAAAAGGAGGAAGGGACTGATAAAAACAAATGGAGAAAAAAAATTGTGCGCGCTCTGTGATACCCACAAACGATCACATACACATCAGAAAAGAAAAAAGAAAACGCCTTCTCAATCAATCCATTACCCCATCCACATCCACTTCCCGCACCTACCTTTCTCATCTTACTCATCCCCCAGCTTACGCCGTAGCCTCCACCTCGTCATCCACGCATCTTTTACCCCGTGTCAACGTTCACATCTCGCGCGGAGTCTCAGGTGTTCGACGTTGCGTGCTTGCCCAACCTTCCCGCTATGCCCTCCCCCTCCTTCCAATCTCCAGCCTCAAGGCGCCCAACCTCCTCCCGTCCCATTCTGCATCGGAGAGAAATCACTCACATCTAGGTCTCCTCACCCTCTCATTCTTTCGCCTTTCCGATTCCCGCCGGACACACCCTAGTACCCATCAGCACCGGCGGGAAGCCTCCCTAAAAGATGCGCAACCCACACGGCAAAACTGCGACCGCGAAGAACACCTGAGTCTCAGATCGAAGTGGGTGACTGTAGGGAAAAGTGGGAGGCATTCTGAGGGGATGAGGACTGGGTGTACGAAGTAAGGGGGCGGAGGATGAGGAAGGGGAGAGAGGCCAACAGACGGAGCGAGCCAACACTCGCAGTCCTTTTGGTTAAGGCGTTTGCCAGATGCTTGGGCGGATTCGAGGGAGAGAGGAAAAAGAGGTAATTATCCAACCTAGAATTTATGAACACGCAAAAAATTGATCATTGAATCTCCTTCCTCATATTATAGGTGTTGAATCTGTGACATGAAATGGGTATTTTATGAATTTAAATATAATAACTGCATGCATCATCTATTACATACAATTCCATAATAGACATTCGAGAGTAAAAAAACCTAATGAGTTAATAGACGGCAACAAGTTCTCTGATCCATCTCATCAGACTCTCATATTGCCTATTTATGCTTGGGAATTCCTTTGTTTTTTATCGTCAATCATCCGTACTATTTTTATTCTTTATTTACTTTCGCTTTTTACGGAATTCCTTTTTATTTTCTGCCTTTATCGAGTGCATACGAATTATCCAAGATTGAATAGTGCTCTATATTTCATTCTAAATTACCCCGTTCACAGTCGATGAGACTACGTAAACCCTGTCATCCAGGTCAGGTCATGCCCCGGTCAACAGCAGCGTAGCCAGCCTAGCAATCCCACACAGGTCCGCACCAGGGTTATATCTAGTGTACGTTGCGCTTGGAAAATCCCATTATATTCGGTGTAAGTTAAGAACCTCATTGTACCCAATGCGTCACATCAGTTATCCTTCATAGTTTACAATGCAATACAACTAAATAAAGCCCTACTGGATGGGCCCGGTGACCTGCGTCTGGCTAGTCGGAAGCTCTTCGTTTCTTTGCTCAAGGTGCTTGGAAAAATAGACTAGAAATATGACTCTCGCTGATTTCTTGCGCTTATTTCATTCTCCCTCTTCGACATTGTCATTCAAGGTTGGCGAGTATATTATCGCAAAGCGGAGTCACTTCTTGGCCATAGCTGCTAGTTTTATATTTATTTCCAACCCTCGAACTTGAGAAATGGATCGCTCTCACTTTACTAGTTTGTTACCCCACCACTGAAATATCCAGAAGCTGTGGTGCCCTCATTTTGCAGCCATTTAATTTCTCTTCTAATGTTCACCTTCTTGACGTGCTATAATTTAGACCTGACGTGAGCTGGTCAACACGTCCATCGATACTTTAATTTAGGCCGATCGCGACGGGATTGCATTACATGAAAAATTGATATTTATGACGTAATTTTCTCTTTTAATTGAGTAATTGGGGGAAGGATGGGCTGAAATGGCCAGATCTGGTGTCTCCATGAAAAATTTCCTTCAGTGAAAAAAAGTTGGCCGCGGCTCAAAATAAGTTACCCATCCCTGGTCAGCGATATTAAGTGGTCGGTAACCTTAAGCGTGACATGGTTCTTTGGAGCCGGTAGTTTGCATACTTGAAGGACTTATGGGCGCCTTTGACAGGGGAGAATTCTCAAGAATCATGAGGCCCTTGGAGGAGATATGCGTTAATTTTTTGCGCATGCATGAATCGGATTTAGAACGCGATTAGTAAATTTCAATACTTTATTTAAGAAAGTTAATACAAGTGAAACTATTTCGTGTTTATCAAATGATACCATGCATGTTATCTTTTGTTATCGACATTCGCCGCCTTAATAATCCGTATTCTAGTCTGTCTCTATTATAACTAAGGTTCCATACAATGTCATGATGTTTTGTTCACGGACCATTTCAACCACCTCCTTCGTATTCATAGGCTATAATTTTAGAAATACTTCTTTGCATTCTACTGCCGTTAAAAACAAATAATAAATACCCCAGCCTAAATATATCGATTCTCTCCGAGCAACGAAGAAATACATACATAATTCATCAGAATATTTTAAAGGCAATACTTTATTTTTTAAGAAATATGTATAAAAATGTTTTATGTCGAACTAAGGAAATACAGGGAGCCCACATAAAAATAATATAAAACAAGACACTATACCATAGTATGTAGTTATCGCTATGGGAATCCCACTCCCGTCATCATTTGTAATATTAGTGTTTCTCGCGAAAAGAAGAAAATGGTTATCAGCGAAGGATATATGATCGAATGAGAAGAAACCCTGTGTATGCGTTTTCCTGCTCTAAAATAAATGGAGGGTATATAATTGAACATCCACCAATGCCATTCCTAGCCGGTTAAAGATGACAACAGGTTAAACGCAAGGGTGAACTCTCTTCTAACCACTCATAACGATCAAATACGTTGCAGAACACATGAATTAATTTGCTAATAAAACGTTTATTGCTTAAAAATATACTTGATGAAATCCAAATTTCATGCAATGCACATTAAGTAGGTACATTAAGATGGTAGGTCACGTCATAATTCGTATTTAGTTTCAGTCTGACATATCTCTCTTTCATTTTCATGGACTGCCCTACAGTGCATTTGACTAACATTCTCTTAGTCCGCTTAGTAATGGCCTAAGTGTTTAAATGCGGAGACTCGTTTTCCAGTGGTTTGCTAAAATATAAGATAAAGCAGCACGGATGAATAGGTTTCTTTGAATATTTGTTTCAGAATTCAATTTTTTTCCTCAGAATAAATATTTGCTCACATTTTCAAACACGAATATATCTGTCGAAAAACGTTATTTTGATAAATTGTGCGAAGAAACTAACAATTTTATGTGTGCAGTACTTCCTCCTAATGTCATCTTTGCAAAGACTCTTATTCGCACTCAGTGTGCATTTACCGTTCACCCTTTCCAATGTTGTCTTTTAAAGAATACGGAAAATCCAATTTCTCGAAGATAGCATCGGAAAGGAAATTCATTTTTGATAACTTTAATTTTAACAGGTGACACAAATGGATTAATTTACCTTTTTTATGCATGGTACGCAAAATAAAAGTTATTTGAACGACTCAAAAAGCACAGTAAATGCATCTGTCAAGAGTCTGTGAAAAATGCTTGGCAGAAAAATCATTGATTCCACGTATGATTAACTTAAAGGAGGTCGTACCAAGAACATTGAAGGACAATAATTAATTTTGTTGTTTCGTTTTTATGCATTAATGGTGCACGAATTATATTTCAATTGGAATTTTATTTTTGTCAAAAAATATATTAGCTTTGCGTCACTTATCTTCGTTGAACTTTCAATGGAGATGCAAGTACTTTTTTATATTTACATTCAGGGTAGAACCTTTTGGCGGAATCAAGCCTCTTCAAGTAATGGCTTTGTCTAAGCGTAGAGGAGCTAGATTTGTAAAGCATTGTTATCAGAAACTGAGTAGTGTGTTGAAATTATTAAAGGAGCCAGCTTGGGAATTATTCACGGAGCGAAGTTTAAATTACAGATCAAATATCTTGTTTAAATTGGAAGGACGTTACTGTAGCAATGATATTGAAACTATTATTACAACCATCGCCTTACGAGAGGCGAGGTCAAATCAATGAAATTGGAGAGATTAAATGTATAACAGTTGGATTTAAGATGTCATTTTTCCCAGAAATGATAAGGAATCAGAGTAGCGTCAAAATGAGTCCTGTGTGTATTCATCTCCTGCCACACACCCTAGCGGTGGCTTGCCGGGTACTAAAAAAGTCTGAATTCATAGTACGCCTACCGTACATGTAAAGCGCGGATTGGTGATACTCGCGAGGAGGTGAGGAAAATTTTTACCTCAATATCATTTGTATAAATGGAATAGAGCTTCCCAATTTAGGATAGCTGCTGAAGAAAAGGTTGGGCAACTTAGGTATAAATGAAAATCTAACCCATCTAATGATAAATAGAATAACGAGACGCTACAATAGAGACAAAGATCATTCGGGATAACAGCGGACAGCTTTGGTGTCCAATATACAAAAAAATATTCCCTTGGGGCACCCACCAAATTTGGGAAATTCAAATTTATTCCGTGTTTTTTGGCTACTGAAATAATTAAAAGCCGTAAGTTTTGATGATTACAAACTGAAAAGTAGTCATTGTTTGTCTTATTCTGGTTTTATTACTGCAAGGTATAAGTAAAACAAAGCCTTGAATCAACTCAAGAATATGATTAAATTAATTGGACGAAAAATGTTGATCACTAGTGATTATTCTCTGAACAAATTGCTTCTTTATTCGGAGTAATTCATTCATCTCCCCTGTGAGGCAAACGGTGTAGTTGATAATTTGAATGAGATAAAAAAAAATAACTGAAAATATTAGATCGCGAGACTTCACTAGGGGAACAATAAACGTCAAAATGTCATTAAATTTAATCGTTGTTCAACATCGATTTGAATAAATATACAAATGTAGAAAAATTGATATTTTTCAGTACATTAACCGTTCCAAAGAAACTGCGGGAGATGCCGCAACAGTAACTTTTAACGGAGTCATCCGCTAATGTGCATTTCAATGCAACAATTTCAAAGTGTAAAAATCATTCGCCTTGACTGGGATTAGAACCCAGATCCCTCAATATCCGGTCGAGTGTTTAAAAGCCCCAAAATTTCAGAGTTTAAGAGGACGCCTCGGTAGCTTAAGTGGCTAAAGCACTCCACCGGATATTGAGGGATCTGGGTTAGAATCCCAGTCAAGGCGAATGATTTTTATACTCTGAAATTGTTGCATTGAAATACATTAACCGTGTTAAAAGTAAGTACTGTAAGTAGTTTTCTCTTTAATCTAAATAGCTTCTTCGTCTGACGTCACAGCCATTTCATATCAAAAAGGATTTTAATATTATTGCCTTCTTTTATTATCTTTTTCGTACCCTTACCTTTGATTTGATGCCATCTTTTCAACTTTAAAAATATTTTCTCTTTCCAGTGCAATGATCCATCAATCAGATGGAGAATATCACAAATGTCTACGCCTACAATAAGCAGAAAACTTAGCTCGTTCCTTGTCCCTCGTGACAGATGATCAGCGTGTCTGGTCTCCAAGGCGGCAACACGTGTTCTATAGATTTATTCATGACGTAATGATGACTTATAACTTGGTCGAAATTTACATTTGAAACTTGTTAAATCTCATTTTCCTGAAATTTGGTAACGTTTAAAAAAAAAGAGCGATGGGGCCCATGTTTTCGAGCATGGATGGAACTCATCCCTTCACTTCGCGGCATCTCATTTTAAATAAACAGAAATGTCACCGCTTGAATGGATAAGGGATAAATAAGTGGAATAAAAAATATGGACAAGAAAATCGAGGAGACATAGAGGAGATGAGAGGGTGGGGAAGAGGAAGAGAAAGAGAGAAAAAATATCGAATAAATTTACCGGACACAGCTGTACATAAAACATACATTAAGCCATTCGTATAATTTTAATTCCTACCTGTTGGAGGAAGAGACGCTATCTCTCTTCCCTCCCTTTCGTTTTCTCCGAGGAAGGCCCTCCTTGAGGAGGGACAGCCTCCTTATCCGAAGGCAAAGGAATCTCGGCCCATGGCGACCCACTCGACCGACCGAGTAGGTCCTCCAGGCAAAAGGGCGCTTGATTAATGAGTCCTGGATGAAGACAGGCCACGCGTTGTCACGTATCAATTTCCTTAGCCCCCACTCTCCTCCTCTTCTCCCTGCGCTCTGAAAAAACGAACTAAGTGCGCTATACTCGATGGAAGAGGAAGGCCAACTCTTTGAAAATGTCATTGTTTATCCTCAGTGGCTCTTTCTCAGGCAATGTCGAGCAGCCGATTACATGAAATAGGTGAAATGTGGGTTTGTTTTGGCCTTGGTATCGTCACTGAATAAATGAAGTGCGTTGACATTTGTAAGGAGCTTAGTTTCGAAATTATTATGGGATCCGACCCGTTGTGAGTCAATATTTTACAGTCGTATTCCCATCGAGGAGTATTAGTTTCGAGAGTGGTGAAATCAGATTTTTGTGTAATTTAGGCACATCCAAATCCCAAAATTAATTATTACGGTAAATGATAATATACAATCGTATTGCAAGGAATGGTGATATTTGCAAGGAACGTAAGAGACTGAGGACACTAATAAAATGACCTCATTTATTTATTTTGATGAAAATATTTGTACGATTTGACGGTTATTTTATAATTCTACTTCCTTTTTTGAACTCGTAACTTTCACTCCCTAAATTGGTTCTAGATATTACATTTTTATTGAAATATCTGTATGTCAGAAAGACAATAACAGCTGTTGTATTAAAATACATATACTACCTTGATCAAAAATTTCCCGGAATTTATTCAGAAAATTAAAAATACAAGTTTATTCATCTAAATCTATATTGTCCCCTTCAAAGTAATCCCCATCGACTGCAACACACTTATGCCAGCGCTTGATCCAATCCTCGAAACATTTTTTATATTCGGTTTTCGGTATGTCCATCAGTGCTTCCTGCGATTTTTCCATTACTTCCTCTCGGCTGCTAAAACGCGTTCCCCGTAATGGTTTTTTAACTCGATTGAACAGAAAGAAGTCACAGGGAGCCAAATCAGGTGAATTCGGTGGCTGTTGGATGGTATTTGTTGCATTTTTCGTCAAAAAATTACGAATAATGATAGCACTGTGCGACGGTGCGTTATCATGGTGCAAAATCCACGAGTTTTCTGCCCACATTTCTGGTCTCTTTCGGCGAATTGCTTCACGCAAACGTCTCATAACGCCCAAATAATACTCTTTGTTTACTGTCTGGCCTTCTGGCAAAAATTCATGATGCACTACACCGTTGTAATCCATGAAAACCGTCAGCATTGCCTTCTTTTTTGACTGAAAACGACGTGGTTTTTTTGGTCTCGGCTCATTTGGTGAACGCCATTCACTTGCCTGATGTCTGGATTGCGTGTCGTACTCATAAACCCACGTCTCGTCTCCAGTAATGATCCTTTTGATGAATGTGGGATCGGATTCAGCCTCGCAAATCATGTCTTTTGCGACGTCAACACGGTCTCTTTTTTGCATGAAATTGAGGTCTTTTGGCACCAACTTTGCTGCTACACGACGGAAACCCAAATCATTAACCACAATGTCTTGGGCGGATCCATAGGCAATGTTCAAGTCCTCCGCTATTTCTCTGATGGTTAATTTGCGGTTATTGACCAACATTTCTTTTACTTTATCAATTTTTTCACCGACTTTCGATGTCGATGGTCTGCCACTGCGTTCATCATCTTCGATTGACTCACGACCACTTCTGAACCGCTCGTGCCACTGGTAAACGACCGTTTTTTTTAGAGAATCGTTGCCGAAACACTTTTCCAACATTTCCAACGTCCGTGCGCCACTAAATCCGTTTTTTACGCAAAATTTAATACAAGTTCGTTGTTGCAAATTTAAATCCATTTCTGAAATTGTAAAAAATCGCCAACACACACAGAGATAGATGTACTCTTGGCTACGTAACTTTTGCAAATGTCAAGTTATGACACTAAGATTTAAAGGGAATATCAACAACAGATGTACCAATTTAACAAAAAAAACAGAACTCAAATCGGAACGATGGGAGCGCCACACGGTGGTTATTCCGGGAACTTTTTGATCAAAGTAGTATTCCATGGGAGACTGTGAACACTTTCAGGGTTCTTATGTTGACGGTTTGAAAAATGAATTCAAAGTCAAAACTTGACTTTTTGCAGTTAATGTAGAAAGCATTTAAATGCTCATAAAAGTCTTATATTAAGGATAAGATTGGCAAAGAGAATACAAAATGTAATTTTATTCGATGCCAAACGAGGCAGGGGTAGGGATGAATGAAGGGAGGAAGGAAGTGCCATACATGCAGTTGAAGAAGGGCTTACTGTGGAGTAGGATGCTGGGTTGTGTTTTGTTGGGAGAGACATCAGAATTGTTTGGTAGCTTGTGTACATCCAAAGCTTATCTTAACCGGCAGATTACCTATGATATATAATAATGACGTGACCTATGGAATAGTCATATTAAATGAAATAATCACATGAGGGCGGCGTATTGCATAGTTTTGAACTGAAAGGGAACAACGGAAGATGACGCATATGATTACGTCGTGCTATCGCTGCAGAGATTGTAAATTACTAATTAATAAAAACTGTGCATCAAAGAGAGAAAAAGAGCCTGCGTCAGAATTAACCATTTTCGAAATGGATAGTAATTAGAAAACGGTAAGTCAATAGTTTTTGAAAAAATTCATTATTTTCATTTATCTTATTTTATGATTATTTTCAGTGGTTTTGAAAATATTTGTAGTCATTTCTATTAGGATAATAAGCGACCGCTCGAATTTAGAGAAAATTCAGTTTCGCCGGAAGATATTATGGTGAACGAGGGAGGGTGGCCTGTTTGGGTAGCCACTTTCTTAAACCTAATATAAACCTAAACCATCGACATTGCTGGGCAGCCCTGCTGCCGCTGTATAGTTGGGGGTAGATTTCAGAACCGATAGGGAGGCCTTAACTAAAATCTCTCAATGGGCTTGTTGACCATGGACCAAGTTTAGGGAGCAGCTCTTCTCTCAGGAAACTAAATAATTTCCATGAAAATGATTTACTCCACGGTTACTTGAAGAATTTTTATTTAAGTTTCATATTTCTAATAGTTAATAGTTGATTTTGAATGTTGTCGTCGGTCAAAATCCTATTTGCAGTGGATTTAGGACAGGGCTTATGGTATATCAGCCATTTTCATCATAAGAATATATATTTTTTCAAGATGTTAGCAAAATGAAAATAATGTAAATTGCCTTGAAAGTACGCCGAAGGGTTATTCTTGAAAAGGCAGTTGATTTATCGCTTATTAATCATCCTGGTGTACACATAAGCGTAGAAGGGTACACAATGACGCCGATTTGTTTTTTAGTTATTTCGTGAAACCAATTAGCTTTTGACGAGTTAACCATGACTTTTATTAATGTTGTATCGTCACGATTTTGAGTCTTTAGTTCTTAGTAGCTCCCTTGCGAGATAATTAAGATGATAAGTAGAACGCAACTTGGAGGAGTGGGGTGGAAGCCAGGGTTGGGCATGGAATGATTATTGAGACCCAGGTTAGCTGGGGTGTTTAGGTTTGCTGGTTCCTGGTTGCGCTTGCTTGCGTGAGAATCGGGGCCCTGAAATTAATTCGGTCGCGTGGAGCTGACTGTTTTTAGGACCGAGGGGGACATTTTTAAATGCACAGCGAGCGTGGGGGGTTGGGAGGGGGGTGGGAGGGTGTCCGTAGAGATTCATGCTGCCTATGTGGGTGGTGGCGAAGGTCTATATTCCCCTTCCATCCTCCACCTCCGAAGATCAACTCCCGTTTAGCTCCCTCGGTGGTCTCTTCGTGCTGTCTGACACGCGCACGTCGCTCCGGGGGACGCTCTATTAAGTGCGCAACCCTCTCATAATGGACCCAGAATATTAGGATGCTTTATCTGGTCGATCGCGAAATGAATACAGTCATCTCTTAACAGGATTTAAAAATGTATGGTCCCCTCCCACCGCGCCTTTCGGAAAATGTCTCCGAGCGTTGTTTATATTTATGGAAGAGTCTCAGAAGGATTTAATGCCTGGCAATAGATGCCGTTTTACTGTTAGACCTCTCTATGAGATTCGATGTTGTGTATTCATTAGGATGATGAAGTTATTATAACCTTTCACCAGCGATTTCTCCATTTCCCGAGGCATCTTTCGATTTTTCACAAGCCGCATGCTCTTATTTTTATATCTCAGGTTGCATATGACGGTGTGGTTTTAATTTACATTTAAAAAAGTAGTTATCGCCACCACTATCATGCAAAGTCACTTATAGCAGAATTAATATTATAATTGTGGACGGATCCATCGTTTGGTGAGGGATACTTTTATCTCTCTTCGGATTTTGTCGTTTTTAAATTGCTTCAATAGAACTATGCAACATAATTTGTTATAAACCCTGTCAAAGAGCAAGGGACTTATATTTAAAGAAATCAGTTTCACACAATACAGTTTCAAAGGGTTCGATGCTAAGGATGATGTTTTTTGAAGGAAAAATAATTGTAAAATTCAGGAGGCTTATTTATAAAAGGTCACTGAATAAATTTTTTGTAGCTGACCAGAGCTTTCAAATTCCTTACGTGTCGGAGTGAGTATTTATCATATCATAAAGGCATTGTCATTTGAATGCTCGCACAGAGCCACAAATGATTGGAATACTTATTAACTGATGACTACATAGTTCTCTCGTAAATATTAATTTAAGTTAAGTACAAGTCTGTACTCTGAAAAAGAATTTGAACAAATTAAAGTTTTATTCCACTATTTTGACTCGATGACAATATTTTGCTGTGTTAATGCCGTAGTTATGTATCACACGTAAGGATATTTCTCAATTCGAAGCCATTTTCCAATAAAAATCCCAAAGAACGTAAAATATAGGGAAATACCCAGCGAATGATTTTTAATGTTTGAAATGCATACCATTAATATCCATTAACCCACATATAAATTCGAATTTTTGTATGATTTATTACATTTAATATGCCGTGAATTAAATATCAAATTGTGTATTTATTTGATTCGCACATGCCATGCACAACTCCATAAACTACTAATGTTTATTTGATTACAAGTCATTTGCCTTTCATGAGCTAAGAAATGACATCAGTCATCATGTAAAGATTAAATGTTTGCTTGATAAAATATATGATACTTTCCGCTGAATTTTTTGTGGAATGAAACTTCAGATCAGCATATGATAACATTTGAAAACAAATTTCCATATAATTGAATAAAGAATACGCAATACAGTGTCATTTGTTTATTTGAAGTCACTCACAATTTAAATACTTGGTCTCTGGACTAACAGTGCTAATTTAATAATACTACCTTGATCAAAAATTTCTCGGAATTTATTCAGAAAATTAAAAATACAAGTTTATTCATCTAAATCTATATTGTCCCCTTCAAAGTAATCCCCATCGACTGCAACACACTTATGCCAGCGCTTGATCCAATCCTCGAAACATTTTTTATATTCGGTTTTCGGTATGTCCATCAGTGCTTCCTGCGATTTTTCCATTACTTCCTCTCGGCTGCTAAAACGCGTTCCCCGTAATGGTTTTTTTTAACTCGATTGAACAGAAAGAAGTCACAGGGAGCCAAATCAAGTGAATTCGGTGGCTGTTGGATGGTATTTGTTGCATTTTTCGTCAAAAAATTACGAATAATGATAGCACTGTGCGACGGTGCGTTATCATGGTGCAAAATCCACGAGTTTTCTGCCCACATTTCTGGTCTCTTTCGGCGAATTGCTTCACGCAAACGTCTCATAACGCCCAAATAATACTCTTTGTTTACTGTCTGGCCTTCTGGCAAAAATTCATGATGCACTACACCGTTGTAATCCATGAAAACCGTCAGCATTGCCTTCTTTTTTGACTGAAAACGACGTGGTTTTTTTGGTCTCGGCTCATTTGGTGAACGCCATTCACTTGCCTGATGTCTGGATTGCGTGTCGTACTCATAAACCCACGTCTCGTCTCCAGTAATGATCCTTTTGATGAATGTGGGATCGGATTCAGCCTCGCAAATCATGTCTTTTGCGACGTCAACACGGTCTCTTTTTTGCATGAAATTGAGGTCTCTTGGCACCAACTTTGCTGCTACACGACGGAAACCCAAATCATTAACCACAATGTCTTGGGCGGATCCATAGGCAATGTTCAAGTCCTCCGCTATTTCTCTGATGGTTAATTTGCGGTTATTGACCAACATTTCTTTTACTTTATCAATTTTTTCACCGACTTTCGATGTCGATGGTCTGCCACTGCGTTCATCATCTTCGATTGACTCACGACCACTTCTGAACCGCTCGTGCCACTGGTAAACGACCGTTTTTTTTAGAGAATCGTTGCCGAAACACTTTTCCAACATTTCCAACGTCCGTGCGCCACTAAATCCGTTTTTTACGCAAAATTTAATACAAGTTCGTTGTTGCAAATTTAAATCCATTTCTGAAATTGTAAAAAATCGCCAACACACACAGAGCTAGATGTACTCTTGGCTACGTAACTTTTGCAAATGTCAAGTTATGACACTAAGATTTAAAGGGAATATCAACAACAGATGTACCAATTTAACAAAAAAACAGAACTCAAATCGGAACGATGGGAGCGCCACACGGTGGTTATTCCGGGAACTTTTTGATCAAGGTAGTATAGAATCCTTCTGAGAAATTACAGCTGACACATAGAAAGGAACTGGCTACCTACTCCGAAATTACGGCAACTTCTTTTTCAAGGAATACGAGAGCTTAGGTATTGGTAAGTTCTACTCTCATAAACCTCACTAATTTCTTTGAACTTAGCGTTTATTGAACGAATTTAAAGGTGATTTAACATACATACTTGTATCATGTAGTTTCGAGGTCTATTTTTACAGCCATCTGTGGAGTTAAATCGAGTTATTTGTTTACTAATTACAATATTCTTTAGCTTAATCATCATCCTATTCAAACGCTCTTATTCTTCGTTCAACAAGGTGTTTATAAAAAATATTTTTTGTTAGGTAAAATATAGCATATTAGTGGTTATTTTTCGCTAAAAATGTGCAATTACAAAGGACATTGATTTTACTGAGATGGTTTGGCATCGACTTTGGGTAACACACCCTTAATTTATAGGATAACCTTTATTTCTCCAGCCATATTGCAGCGAACTCAACGCGTGTTCGCGAATGACGGAATGGAAAATATGCTCTAGAGTTTATTGTTATAAAATATATGAAGCGCATCTGTAAGTATGCTTCCGACCAATATCCGCTCCTGTGCGATTTTTCCTTCGGGGAACCAGAAAAATGGTTTTGGGGTACATCGTGCGCCGGTCTTTTTCATGCAATCGTGCTTTCAAATTCACCCACAAATCAAGCATGGCCGAGAGGAGAAAAAAAGTACGCGACGGGATGGATATCCCACTTCTATTCTTATTTTTTCCAATACCTCACGCCTCTAAAAATTGCGATCAGCCAAATGCCCCGCAGGCAATCCATACAATATTTCACATTCAAATTCCGTTCTTCGCCTCCGACGTTTAACGCGAAGCGAGCAGGTCGTGCATTTCTGTTCGCGTGGAATCGTGACAGAGCCGTCCGCCGTCTCTTTACCGACCTCCTCTATTCTCCCCCAACCCCATGCCGCCTCCTCCTCCACCCTCCTTAACACGGAACCTTATTTACCTTAACCAGCTTTAGGGTCGAGGGGCGGCACTAAGAGTCGCTGTCACACGCACCCTCTGGCACCCTCTCTACTCTCAGGCATCCTGACTTAAATTGCCTCCTCCCTTTCTTTCTCTCTCTATCTCTTTCTCGCACCCGCAAATGCGCTCATACCCTCTTCCCCCCAAATCGCTATCTGCTCCTTTTAGTGTGTCCCGAGGGGGTGGTGGTCGGTGGAAAGAGGCTGCGTGGAGTGGGACGTGTCCGTGTAACTCTGAGGCCTCGCCTCTGGAGACATGCCCTTTGCGATTCTTTCTCCACTCGTTTTTCCGCGGAGTGCGCTTTCTACCGAGAAGGGCATCTTCTTCCTTCGCCCAATTAGAGGCGGTCCGATGCAGTAAGTTCCACCGTGGGCGACCGCCTTGATGGAACAACCCGTATCTACGAATGGAAGGGAGGGGTGCCGGAGTAGGGTTCGGCTGCAGACTCATCCCTCCGGTGCACACACGCCTTTTCTTTTTTTTATTTCGCAGCCGGGACTAAACCGAACGGAAGCCCACATCCACGGTAGATAAGGAGTATCTCCTCCGGCTTCTTATTTTTTTGAACTCGTTCATTCTCCGAAAGGGTCTCTCCTTCTTCGAGCTTTATTCTTTCCCCCCTCTCTCTTAGCTTTCATCCTCTCATTCATTCGCGGCCTTTCTACTACTCTCTCTTTCTTCTCTGTAAAGCGTTCTTACCTTTGCCATTTCGACATGAGAATTAACTTTAGTTCCTTACCTAAGCCCCGTCAATGTTCTTTATTTCAATACTATCTTTTTGCGCCCTTTTCCACTCTACTTTCCTGCCGCGTGCTGATCGGGATTTTTATAAAAAGGGGTGGGGGACGTAACCATGTAATGGGGCTGAGGCGATTGAGGCTAAGAAGAACGGCCCCGAAGAGATGTTTCATGCGGGGGAATGCGCGCGGTCGGACGGGATGGACTGGGGTGTTCTTGTTACGAGGATTAGTAATTGAGTGGGAGGAAGCCGGAGAGGGGAGGCAGGAGTCGCCTCGAGATCCTTTGTATGCTTCCACTGAAAGACAGTTGCAATTACAATTTCCGCCCGCACTTGTTTTCCATCTCATTGTCTTCTCAAGGGTCCTTAGTGTGGGTGAATGAACGGGAAGAATTTCTCCCATGAATACTAGTATTGCTTTAATGGGAGTTGAATAATGCCCCTCATTATTCGCAGTTTTATTTATTTGCCCATTTTCACCACCTTGACGTTAAAATCTATCCTTGGCCTTAGAAATGCATCTGAAAGCAATTTTATTTTTAAATTTTACATAATTTTGACTTGTTTATACCCTATTTTAAGCGCCAGTGTAATTTACGGGTGCAAATGCAAGTTTCTTCGAGAAAAATATTTGGGGCTACTGATTTTTGCAATTCGGTGTAATTCTATGATAGAAAAAAGAGTGAGTTAAAATGAAACGTCCATCTTGAATTTGCAGGAATTGTATCACTTACACAAAATGCTAACGTAGAATGCTACGCAGAATACTGTAAGTCTGCGCCATTTATAGCAGAATAATGAAACAGTGTTATCCGTGCTTAAGTCCTCGGATTTAAGTGGCTATGTGTAGAAGCCATTAATTACATTATTTGATATCTGAATTATTAACATTTTTTATGTCTAATGATTGAGCCGTGAATTTTTCAGTTTTCTCCATTCAATGTGTCAGGAATGCAACATATATTTATAGTGTCGACAATGCATTGAAAATGTGATGAAGGCATGCCTATGCGCTACATGCACGGATTATGCTTCCTCTGTGTACTTGAAATGCTCATGCCTCCATATATTATTGCATTCGAATCCAAATGTTGATTATTTTCATCAACTCATTTCATATGTATATAAGACAATAAGATAACAAAAATAAGAACAAATACTCTTTTTTGAATAGAACTATTGTTGATTGAAACCAGCTGCCTCGAGTTTTGTTTGAGCCCTCTCCATCCAATTTTAGGAGTTTTGAGAACAAGTGTAAAGCAGCAACTGGGCGATAAACTTCATTGATACTATTTTAGTTATTAAAATACTGTTTGTATATGATATGGACGGCATTTTGTACGTGACATGGAAGTTTCTTTGTATGTGATGTGGAAGTGTCATTGTATGTAAGAAAATTTTGTCCCCTATCTGTTTTTGAGTGCGTGTATGTATGTATGTTCGTTGTAAGAGTGATCATTGATCAGCTGACCGTTGCCACCAGGACAATTGCCTAATTCCAACGTAATTATTAAATAAATAAATACGAGGGTCATCCGGAAAGTAGTACCCGTTCGTGCCGCATGAAGTGCTGACGACGCGAGTAGCCGCTGGACGAGGTCAGATAGCTTCAGTGGCTTGTCTGCCTTCTCTGAGCCAAGTTGCGTGACGCTAGCATTGCCTGTGTTGTTTCTGTGATTGTTTACAATGTTTAAAAAAATTGAGAACGCCGCCAGTTGTGAAGTGAGGGCAGTGATTAAATTCCTCAATGCAAGAAACGTTCGCCCATGTGATATTCATCGCCAATTAAAGGAGGTGTATGGAGACAATGTAATGGACGAGTCGTCTGTTCGGCGGTGGTGTCGCAACTTCAACATGGGGAGGGGGAACACACACGACGATGAGCGTTCGGGGAGACCGTCTGTCATTACAGACCAACTGGTGAGCTCAGTTGACGAATTCGTGAGGAACGATCGGCGCGTCACAATTGATGACATCTGTGAGCATTTTCCCAATGTTTCTCGAACAATTGTTCATGAAATTGTTAAACACCATCTGCATTATGCAAAAATTTGTGCAAGATGGGTCCCTCGCAAGCTTACAGATGAGCACAAAACCAAGCGTATGGCTGCAGCACTGACGTTTTTGGGACGTTATTCTGATGAAGGAGACTCTTTCTTGACTCGCATAATTACTGGTGACGAAACATGGGTTTGTTATGCATCACCTGAGAGTAAACGACAGTCAATGGAATGGCATCATGCTCATTCACCAAACAAACCAAAAAAATTCAAGACAGTTCTGTCCACCAGGAAACTCATGGCAACCATTTTCTGGGATCGACGAGGTGTATTGCTTATTGATTTTATGGCCCGTGGAGACACTATTAATGCCAATGCGTATTGTGAAACATTAAAGAAATTACGGCGGGCAATACAAAATCGGCGGCGAGGTCTATTGTCTACTGGTGTCATTCTCGTTCATGACAATGCCAGGCCTCATGCAGCTGGGATAACACAAAAACTTTTGCAGCAATTCAAATGGGAAACTTTCGACCATCCACCGTATAGCCCGGACTTGGCCCCTTCAGATTTTCATCTCTTTACAAAGCTTAAAGACTTTTTGGCAGGAAAAAGATTTGACAGCGATGAAGAACTTAAAGAAGGAGTGACCCTGTATCTCAATGAGCTGGCGGCGAAGGACTATGCAGCAGGAATACAGAAACTTGTCACACGTTATGACAAATGCCTTAATTTGCTTGGAGATTATGTTGAGAAGTAGTTTAAAGTATCCTCTTTCAAATAAAATTTTTTATGTTTGTTAATATTTACTTTTGTGTCTTTATTTCACGAACGGGTACTACTTTCCGGATGACCCTCGTATGTAAATAAATTTTCATTTCATAGTTAGTTTTAAAAATATAGAAAATGAAATCCAATCGAAGAGCGCCTATTTGTTTAAGGAACTTATATAGAAGCTAAATTATATGTTTCCATGTCTTATGGAATATGATGCTGAGGTACCCATCAATATAAGATCGTTATGGTGGGAGGGCATTAAAATCCGATAGATCATGAACCATTTTAAGGTTTTATACCTTCCTGTTTTATGGTATGAATTGAATTCAACAAATTTCGTTTGATAAAATTATGGATTTTATTTACGGATATTTTCCATGGATTAGTTGCACATATAATAATCCAATTATATGACCTCAGGATATGTTTTGGTACGTTTAATACTGAAAAATATATCCATTAATTTGAGTTAATGGCCCATGTGCTGAGTATATATAGTATTTATTAAAACTACGAAACAAAATTTCACACATTCAGATCTTTAATTAATCAATTTTTACTTATTTCAATTTTCACTTCTCAAAGCACTTTTTAGCAGAAATCAAAATTATAAAAATAACTTTTCTTATCAATTTTACTTTTAGAGTCACATAAAGATTTGGAACTGAGAAGATAAGGATTAAAAGTCAACCAAAATAGTCCATTACTGTAGGAAAAGGATGCGTATTTAAATGCATTGTCGGTTGACCTACAACTTTATCTTTCTCAAGAGACTAGCTAGAAGGCATAATACACGTTCAGATCCTTAAATGCCCGACACTAGCGCTCTGGTGGCACAGAATGTATTGACGATGGTATGTTCGGAAAGAAGAGGGGTTACTATATTTAAGAAGACATCACACAAGACCACTTTTAATCGATAGCATTTTGATTCGCTGGACATATTTGGCTTTCGAACCCCCTGCTGTGACTTCCATGTCTGCCTTTGAGATGTGCTGAACCCGAAAAAGGACCGAGAGGACGGTAGAAACAAGAATTAGAAAGGTCTGAAGTGGAATGGATGGGTAACAGCTTGGGAGGTACTAGTGTTGGAGAAGGGTAGGGTAGGGAAAAGATCTTAGGAGATGGGTCTTAGAGCAGCGGAAGAAAAATATATCAACTTGAGCGAGATTCTAATATTCGGTAGAACATAGCAAAAAATGGAGTCATTGCGGATGCCTAATTTTTAGATCAATATTAGAAATATTTTATCATTTGAAAAAATATATTAGATTGAATCGACGATATGAGTAACAGGATGTATGTATATATATGTATATGTATATTTATACACATGCATATATATATATATATATATATATATATATATATATATATATATATGTAAAATATATATTTCTGTATGTATATATATGTATGTAAATATATATATATATATATATATATATATATATGTATATATATATGTAGTGAAAATATATTTTATTCTCTCCCTAAGCTGCATGGTAAAACTCGATCGTAAACAACTTCATGTAAATGCTGCAAGAATTATATTCGGAAAGTATGCATTCTTTTGATCGCTTTGTATATATATATATGTAAAAGACAGATTCATTTTAGTACGATTGAAAACTCTTCAATATATAGTATTTAACAAACTCTGGGTCAATTGTTTCAGTCCATCTTAATCTTAAATGAAAACATTGGAAAATGAAATTAACTCCAGATAGATTCTTATAGTGTCTGTTGTTATGCTTTTCACGCAATCTCAGTCATACCCTATTTCTCTTGTTTTTATGGTTTCTAAATCCTGGGAATTCATATCGTTTATACAATTACTATGGACGACTTATACTAACCACAGTCGATGTTAGGTGTTTGCATTGGCAAAGTGGACCGCAAATGTTGTGGCCAAGTTAAAATCAAATTAAAAAAAAAAGATACAAAGGACTCGGTGGCTATCGAAAAAGGTCCTTGTTATATAAAATTAAATGGAGTGCTTATATCCTATTCTCTCTTGCCTCTTAATGTGGCTTACTAGGGAAATTGTGCATTAATTATCATCTCATCAATTATTGATGCCTATAAGTTTACATTTAATATTTCCTTATTACGTAGTAACTCTTTAATGTACTTGGTCAAACGGCACGTGGATGTATGATGGAAAACGGTTGATTATGAATCGTGAGGGCTCACCTGCCAATGTGCTTATGGCCGAGAAGAGGGTGAATACATTTGTATCGCCACCCAGTGTGTACTTCACAGTTTAGTAAAAGCTCATCTCATTTCAAGTATCTGTGTAGAATCAGACACATATACAACGTTTTAATATTTATAATATGTAATATTACGAATTCGGTCCCTTGAATGTATTTTCAAACTTAGGAAAAGAAAAATACAAGCAGATTTTGAAAAAAAAACCTCTTTTGGACATATTTCAATGCATAATGTAGCAGATCAGTTAGACATGAATGAGTAGTTTCAGGGCAATATTCCGTAGTGTAATTACTAAGAAAGTCTTTATGGAAAAGGTCTCATAGTGAGTCGAGTCAGGTCTTCAAGATAATTATTTTAAATTAGTAAAGAACTCATTCAGTGCTACACAATGGGCAAAACATGGGCTTACGCATAAAATTGGTAGGACTTCAACAGCCAAAGCAAATTATTCTCCGCAGAGAAGAATTTTATATTACCACCCCTTTTGATCTGAGAGGAATAAAGAGTGGCAGAAGGTATCTATAATAAAGTTATGATTGAGTTCTGTGATCATCACTTCTGCATGTTAATTTTTAATGACAGTAATTAATTAAACTATGGTTACTCCTCCTCAAATTAATGGAGTTTAACCAATTTTATAATGCTAACACATTTCATTTCAGGAAGGCTCATACCATCTTCACGGCGCTGGATGCCGAAAATCTGCAGCAAAGGTAGGGATCTCCCCAACGGTGTGCCCCAAGGATGAGTTACAGGAATGCCTTAGCTTTTACCTTTTAAAAGGCAAAATTGGGATTAAATAAACAATTGTTATTGTTATTAAAATTAAAGTTACAACAACTTTAAGAATACATCACTAATTTAAAAAGTACCATTTTGTTTGCCTCCGTTTCGAGGAATCTTTGTTAACGACTATTTGTTTCTTGAATTCATGATATTTTTGAAAATACAAATTAGAAAATATTGGGTACACCGTTGGTCTTCCTCCCTTCCCCGTTCTTTTCCAGCTTGTGATATTTCAATGTATTATTATTTTTCAGGTTTTTAGAGTGTAGGAAAAGTGAGAATTTTTTTATCACTAGGAACGATACCGAAATACCGCTTGACGTACTTATTTCAGCGATCATTGAGTTTAGTGTGTAGGAAAAATCAGACTAGAGGATTTTATTAATTATCTGAATTGGAAATGGAGGGAGACCAATTAGAGCAACCCTATCCTAAATCCCAAACTTAATGTATGCTTAGCTCAGTTAACTAATTATCAGCCACTCATGTGAGCTTTTTAAAATGAGATTATTCCAGAGACGCCGAAATAACTCAAAAGAAATGGAAATATAGCTGCTGAAATCGACGCCGAGAGCATCATTTGTGTCCTGATCTTTTGAAGAAATACTTTTGACCTTGAAGATATTTATTGCAAGAAAGAAAATGCCGAATAAAAGTGGAGGAAGGTAATTTTATTTTTATTTTTAAAATTTTTATGTAGTTCGATTAGTATTTTGCGGAGAGTATCTTGAGATAAATATCAGAATTGCGTTTAAAAATACCTGGTATTGGTTTAAATCAAAGTATTTTATTACAATTTTTATTTTTTATAAATATTATTTATGACATCTTTACCAAACCAGCGTTTTGCTCTTATGTTTATTTGTACATCGTTATAAATATATTTAGGAACTCCTTGATTTAATTTTGATATTCTGCAAACTCGAGAGGAGTATACTGTCTACTTGATGTCATATTTTCATTGTGAGGGTAAAAAAGAAACTTTACACTTCCGCATTAAAGATTTAATATTTCACGACCATCGAAACCATGGTCGTGAAATATTAAATCTTTAATGCGGAAGTGTAAAGTTTCTTTTTTACCCTCATAATGAAGGAATTCCACGTAGTTAAACCTGAAACTGTTATGTATATTTTAACTGATTAAATTTAATAGTCATATTGTACTATTTTACAATGCATGAAAATTTCTGCTCAATGCCATTTCACACCCATAGATGTTTAGCGCAAGTTATTTAATTGTTGATGAATTCAGTAATATGTTATTTAATATGCGCGTGGAAAACAAAATAAATTAACTATAAGATGTACTTAAATTGTAGGAAAATATTATTTTTATATACCCCGAGCATTTAGCCCTGGGTCGTAATTTTTGGGGACTCGGGCACAGGAAATGTAAAATAATTAGTAGCTTACGATAAACATACATAGACAAAAATTGCAAAAACTCTACCACTTAGGCTTGTGGAACGCAAAAACTCTTGTGAGTCACGATCATACGCGCCCTCAGTGGTTATGAGGACGAACTCCTATGTCAGTGACCAGCCAATCGCACTTAAATTTGTAAAAGTGAGAGGAGAGAGAATATAATGATAAAAAAAGAATCACACCCACTCTCCCACTCAGATGTGTGTAGAAGAGTGACCCACATGTATCACCATCGCCTATGCACTAAGGATTTACTCAGTGAGCCGTCATTAGTTATAAAATAAAATAAATGTGGGAAAGAGAAAAAAATAAAATTGAGTTGCACCCACTCTCACATTCAGGTTTGTGTAGAAAATTAATCCTTTTAAGTCGAAATCATGCGCTCTCAATCAATAATTCTGTCATCCGTTCTAAAACCACATTCGAACACTATAACACCAAACGAAGGAATGTATCCACAAACCAGGCGTTTCACATACCAAGTAGACGTATTCAGAGACCCTGATGTCTGTTATAATTGGTTTCAAACCGCTCCTTTTTCCACATTCCCGTACTTGTACATATTCACGTTTCACTTTCCCGAATTAATTTCATTCGTTGTTTCATAGTAGCAGTTACGTTCAAAAATCCTATTTCAAACTATTACCAGCAATAACATACAGTTGAAAACAAACTTAAAAGAAAAGGAGATATCAACGTTTATTTAGTAAACAGAGATAATTAATGATAGCATGCAATAAAAAATTCTAGTGTTTTAATTTACCATGCGCGCGAAAAAGACTAATATTTAGGTAGGAGACCTTTTCGTTGGTTCTATGATACTAAATACACCGTTGCCCTCAGATAAAGATGGGTGGGTCATGGCCCTACAAATTCCATTATTTTAAGTGCGCATACACTTTGCATTTATATACTTTAAGGGGGGTGAGTAAAATCAACACTGAATTTGATTTTATTCTGCGAACTCCCATTTTTAATCATATTTGTAAATACATTTTATAATAATGCTGAAATTTCATTTATGTGACGTAAATAATAGCGTGGTAGATGAGATTGTGAAAAACGAATGATGTTGTTTAGAACTACTGTGGGTTGAGAGTATGTTTTTCAGGGACGAGATTTGAAACGCAAAGTCCATTAATATGGCTAAGTTTAAGTGGTCTAAAATATGGTCAAGGGAAATAATGTGAAAAGTAACATGGATGCGTTTTTATGCTTGCTTCTTCGTATGGTGAGAATATGACGTTAGCGTTGGTGGCATGAAATTACCAAGACCCTTCCTAGGCTGTATACTAATAATTTCTTATTGCGTATTTTATTGCCGTAGTGTATTCATAGGCCAATTTATCCTTTTTTAAACCATTTGTGAGTTATCTTAGAATTACCATCTTTTACAGAGCCTACTCTTATTTTGATTGTATAATGGTTCTTCCATTGACGACACTAATACTATCCCCTACTTCTATAGGTACTCTCAGTCGGTCAGCTCTTACCATCATGAGTGAAACAAAAGGACTTTTGATGTCCTACACGGCTTATCAAGGATATCATCGGATTTGTAATACAAAAACTATGGAGCTAATACCAGAAAATGAAAGAGTGCATGATGGTTGGAACCATATTAGTGGTTTAGACGAAGTTAAGAATCACCAAAGATCGGAAACTGAAGTCTGTCGCAGAAATCACGTGTTTTCTTCCATCAAGAAGTTGGTATGTATATTGTATTTAGTTCAAAATGATGATATCTGCTAAAACGATTTCATAATTATTTATGAGGGTAAAAAGAAGCTTTACACTTCCACAATAAAGATTTAATATTTCACGACCATGGTGATGCGCGGCATCGAAAGCATGGTCGTGAAATATTAACTCTTTATTGTGGAAGTGTAAACTTTCTTTTTACCCTTATAATGAGGGAATTCGATAAAGTTAAACCTGAAACTGTTATGTCCATAATTATTTGGCAACCCATCTTTTTATTTCCATTTTCTACACATACGGAAGTTTTACAAAGTTTAGAAGACAACTAAACAACAATTATTTCAGTTATTGAGTCAATGAAGACTATCTTTAAATGAATACCATAAGCAATTCGACCACTCGTTACTTAAAGAAGGATACCAATGCAAATTAGATCAATTTGTGCATTGCCGAATGTAAGGGGAAGATCGATTCTTTCTGAATTATCTTAAGCCAACCTTGACTACTCTAAGGAATTTATAATTCTACACGTATGGGATATTTTTACGGCATTCAAACATACATGACATTTATTTAAATTTTGATGTTTTTGACATTAAATGCTTTTATTTATCGTACATTTTAGAGTCATTTAAAGGTAATTTGTAGTGGGATAATATGAAATTCCAAACTTCCTTAAACGAATTCCTTCTTACATGTATACAATATTTACATATATGTAAACGGTGATGGTAGTACTAAATTTATATATATATATATGTTTATGTATACATATATATACATAATGGAAACGAGGAAACGAGACCAACACACAAAAACACAAAGAAATACAAATGAAATTCATATATATTCCAAATTTTCGGTGGCCTTACCACCTTTCCCACGGGAGAGAAGGAGCTCAGTTCCATCTCTCTCTTGAGGAAGGTGGTTTGGCCACCGAAAATTCGGAATGCAAGTAATTTTCATTTGTGTTTCTAAAATATTCATACTCACATGCATTCATACTGTATGTACGATATGTTTATATATATGTATGTGTGTGTACGTGTGTATTTTTTTCTGTGTAAAAATAATTGTAAATCGAAAATGTAAAGCTAGCATATTAAAGTATTCAATTACTGATTTAAAATGTGCATATTCAGTGATGATAATGAGATACTCTAAACTGAGTTATGAGACTTCTGGGGATTTACTTATGAAGTCCATTTTTCTTGAGCTCCTTGGGAGTTTTAAGGATATGCGCAGTTTTATGTACAGATACGCACAGTTTGAAGCATTCAAAAGTAACTGGGTATCAGAATCGTTTTTCCCTATCGAAAGTATGAGAGGACCATGTGTAATTGAGTAATTTATCTTCCTACGGTCATGTTTTCCTTTTGATGGTGGACGACCTTCCAACGAAGGCAACGCCTCCACTTTCGAAAACGTCGCCAAAGTTGTCTCAGATCTCGACCTTTGTATATTTTTTCGTCCTCAACTATCTTCAAAAACATAATTCTGAAATGTCACTCTCCTACTTTTTCCCTTCTCCAGGGCCGTTTCTCTCTTTCTTTCTCCTGTTACCTCTTCACCCTTATCTTCTATCCCTTTACAACTTTCACCTTCGCCGCCATTACTTGCAGTAAAATAAAACATCGCCACCCTCCGCGGGAGATGAGATATATGCCAACCGGAATTTTTCACGGCGTCCAAGAGAGAAGAGATGAATAATGATAGCCGATATGCTGCTTTGATTCGATTAGGTATGCCGATAGTAAGGAGGCTCTCTGGAAGCATTGATTTTAGAGTTGATTTTACAAAAAAAGAGTTTCTTTTTAAAAGAGAAAATCGTTTCAGGTTTTTCACTATTGATTGAGATGTATGTGAGTCAGATGTATCGTTTTCATCTACTGTTTATATATCTAGGTTTGCATGACATACTTGGTATTTTAATGTGCATTGGTAGTTATAAATGATTGGTAGTTATTTTGGGAAAATTTGCTCTTGTAACAATCAGGAAATGAAAAACGGCTACTGGGATTGTCATAAATATCTAAAAGATAAAATATTTAGATTCAACCGTTACTTATTATCACCTTTTCTGAAGAAAAAGCCTTAGATAACATTTTTATTAATTTTCGTTCGTAGTATGCGAGCGCTACTAGAACGGTCAAAAACTCTTTGTAAAAATAAAATTATTTTTATCTTTAATCTACAATAATTTTATTAATGCATAAGAAGCTTATATTTATGTCCAGCCGAGGCAGTTGTTTCGATATTGTCTGTCAAAAAATAGATAATGCATTATCTTTTTTGTGTAACATGGGGTGGATGACCACCATTGGACCTCTTTAATCCCACGTCTCCATTACCTGTAAATGATATCTATATTCTGTTAAATTAACTATAGATACAATGATAATGTCCTATTATAAAAGGTGTGTTTATCTGCACCAGCCTCCGAAGAAGGAACTCTTGGATTAAATGATAAACGAATACTTTTCGAATTGTGGCAACTAAATTTTACATAAACTGTAACTAATACAACTCACGTTTGCATCATCGTTAATTAATTAACAGTATTTATTACCAATACCATTTAGGGTTCAGAATCGTACGTGCACATAAAATACTCAGCCTCACAGTCAACGAATACTCGTGGTGTAGGGCTGTGTGCGAGTAACAGAAATACGAAGAATTGGCTGATAGGTGGCGTTGGGAGTAATGAGAGCGCTAAAAGCCCATCTCGTGACAATCGCGTGCCTCTCTCTCCCTCATCCCATTTCTTCATCTTCCTTTGGGTCCTCGTACAATGCATATTTTATGAGGACGACAGCCTTCGTGCCTTGTCGGTTCCCTTGACTCTGCGGGGTCCCTCCCTCCTCAGTCGCCATACCTCAAAGAATTGCCCTGCCTTCCTGCACTTCTCTTATCCTCTCGACCCCACACTCCATGCCCTCTCCTCTGTCCAACCTTTATTCTACCTTAATCGTTATTCATTCATTTTTTATTGTGCTCGTTCCTGTGGGCTCGTCCACCATTTGTAATTCCTCGCGAGGATCGTTAGAGTAAAAAAAAAACCTTTCCATCTTCAGTTCTTAGTAGAAAAAGTTGCGACTATTTTCTTCTTCAGTTACGATCAGAAATCTTCTCTCGCCCTGCATTTGAATTGGGCCAAATCCAAGAATAAAATTGTTTTGAAATCGTTATTTATCAAATAAGCTTTGAATTATATTCTTGTTATTTTATGGCGTCGTTTTATGTTTATTTCTCAGCTGGGAAAAATATCGTATATTTGCTAAATATTTGTCATTTATGATATAGTGCAGTTAAAAATCATAGAAAACCAGCAAAATGGCTCAGTTAAAATGTTGAAAAATTTCAAATACATTGTGAAAATAATAAGGAATTCGAAAATAATCTCCCCTAGGCTTTCGAAAATTTTCGTCCTGATTTATCATTTCACCTAAGTACGAGGGTCATCCGGAAAGTAGTACCCGTTCGTGCCGCATGAAGTGCTGACGACGCGAGTAGCCGCTGGACGAGGTCAGATAGCTTCAGTGGCTTGTCTGCCTTCTCTTAGCCAAGTTGCGTGACGCTAGCATTGCCTGTGTTGTTTCTGTGATTGTTTACAATGTTTAAAAAAATTGAGAACGCCGCCAGTTGTGAAGTGAGGGCAGTGATTAAATTCCTCAATGCAAGAAACGTTCGCCCATGTGATATTCATCGCCAATTAAAGGAGGTGTATGGACACAATGTAATGGACGAGTCGTCTGTTCGGCGGTGGTGTCGCAACTTCAACATGGGGAGGGGGAACACACACGACGATGAGCGTTCGGGGAGACCGTCTGTCATTACAGACCAACTGGTGAGCTCAGTTGACGAATTCGTGAGGAACGATCGGCGCGTCACAATTGATGACATCTGTGAGCATTTTCCCAATGTTTCTCGAACAATTGTTCATGAAATTGTTAAACACCATCTGCATTATGCAAAAATTTGTGCAAGATGGGTCCCTCGCGTATCTCAATGAGCTGGCGGCGAAGGACTATGCAGCAGGAATACAGAAACTTGTCACACGTTATGACAAATGCCTTAATTTGCTTGGAGATTATGTTGAGAAGTAGTTTAAAGTATCCTCTTTCAAATAAAATTTTTTATGTTTGTTAATATTTACTTTTGTGTCTTTATTTCACGAACGGGTACTACTTTCCGGATGACCCTCGTATAAATGTTGGAGTAGGTATTTCTTAATTAAAAAGAGTATGGTAGGATGGGTTTCTGCTCTAACATGAAGTCTTATTATTACTTATGGTATGACATCGCTTCTTGTTGCGTCAAAAATTACATTTTCCTTAGGCTCTCTCTAGTATTTACAGCGGCGTTCGCTTTTAAAATCCAAAGCTTAGTTTCCATCCTTATTTATGACAATAGGTCTTTATGTAGGAAGTAGAAGTTCGCATTTCCCGCGGCGTCTGGTTCAAAGGGAAACGAGAGCTTATTGTAGGGTACGTTGGCCATCACTTCTCCCTCATCCGTTTTTAATACATTTCTCATTATCTCCTGCATCTGCAATAGTCTTTTATTCTGTTTCCATTACTTATGTGTTCCCTGATGCAAGGCGGGACTACGTCATCTTTTTCATGAACTTTTACTTTTCGCACGTTTCCATATCACACTATTGCAAAATATAAAATCTTGATTTTTCTGGCACATTCACAAGCAATCACACGCAGTGGTATTAATACTGGGATAAACGTTAAAGTTCTGCAAGGACAAATCTCGTTTTTACTTATGGAATTATAGATCAAATAAAAGATTCTACTCATACAGCTCATATTTTTGGTGGCACACGGCCACATTTCAAGGTTAATAATAATTTTTTATTTGTCGGGAAAACTTTTTTTGATGCTTCCGAGTCCTCGGGTGGGTATCAAACCTTCTGAGTTGTATATAGTGTTCCTCGTTTACCCCTCGATGGCATTTAACAACATGAGTTTGAGCTTGTGCGTCTCTTGTTATCTTATCGTCTCAACGAAAATACCGTCGGGGATTTTCGTTGAGACGATAGAAAAAGATCGCCGAAGAACATGTGAAGGTATTTAGATGGCTAAATCTCGCATTCCCAGCATTCCGATGGCTCCATTGCCAATGGTCGAAAGGTTTTTTATTGTATTAAGGTAATGTGATAGCCATGATGAAAAAAGTTCGAGTTCTGGATTTTGTTCGATTTTAGTTTTGAATTTGAGTCGCTGGGAATGCATTGTCAGTATTGTCTGTTTTTCTTTCTTTTCACCCTTTATGCTGGCCGATTTCCAATCTCTAATTACTCAAAAATTTTCACTGGTGAGTCTGTCTTGTTATTTTGGTTCATGAGCTCATTTCAATTGTGTTGTTTGTGATAAATTAATGAATAAATGCATGCCATCCACAGTCACTACTACTACTATTAATGCAAGACTTCACATTGCCTGCTTCGACACAACTTTTTTGGACCTTAATATGACTGATTCGGCCATATTTTACTCAAGATGTTTTATGAAAAGGCATTTAATGAAATTATAAATTCAAAGGATAAAATAACTATTAATATGTTTAATAATTAATATGTTTAAATTATAATGTCATTTTAATAGGTGTCTATGAAGGGTACAGTTCTTAAAAAAAACAAATTTTAACTTTTTTAGTTCAGACAGCGCCATTTTGTTATCTCTTTCAATAGGATTTTTCAACTTCCATATTTTAAGAAACAGAATACAAATGTCTTTTAAAGATCATAATCTTATTTGTACTCTCATTTGGACTTGTGTTATCGTAAATATACTGACTGAACATAGCCGACTTCAAAGCCACGATTTTGCATCACTAAAAACGGCTTCTATAATACAGGTGGGTGGGAAAAAAAATATTTTGAGGAGTCATGTCTGGTGCTCCTCTAATGCTAGCTTTCAGGAAATTTCAAATTGTTGAACCTCCAATTTTAAGAAAAAGGATGATTTTTCTATGCTAGATTTGATATTTTCAACACTTATTTGTAGACATTTTTCAGCCCTATTCAAAACGAATTATGAAAAGGAAACTAAACATGATATTGACGAACCAGAATTTTTTCCGTTAAAATTGGCATGAAAATAAGATTGAAATTACTTCCATTCTGTAAGGCAAACGTAAATCAAGGCAAAAACGCTTCTGAAAAACTTGGAAATACCCAGAAATATTACTAAACTATCCTGAAAGCTTTGTGCGAATACGGTGACTAAATCCATTTGCTTATTTGTCCTCAAATTAGCTGTAATTGCAGGGCTATCATGAAGCGTGCTTCCCTTCCATATTCCCAAGGTCGTGCATAGTATGTATTGGAATAATACCCCAAAAGTGTTCAACACGAAGGTGAAGACGTAAAGGCTCGGACCCGAACAGAACCCGAAATATTATACGAGGGCGTGGCGTGATTCGTGGATTTAGTTGGATTCGTCAGAAAAAACCTTTCTCCAGTTGAAAATGAGTAGTATATTTCATGCTTTTTTTTTAATATTTTGGTTCTCGGTAGAATATAGACAATATTATATGCAAGAAAATATTTAAATTATGGTTTTATGAGCATATAGATACATATATATATATATTCATATATATATGTGTGTGTATATATATATATATATATAAAATATATATATATATATATTCATATATATATGTGTGTGTGTATATATATATATAAAATATATATATATATTCATATATATATGTGTGTATATATATATTTTATATATATATATATATATATATATATATATATATATATATATATATATATATATATATATAATTAATAGATTGAGAAAAAAATATCCCAAGAAAATTAATTTGATCGGCAAATATTGGGAAAGTTTCTTAATTTTACTTTTAGATTTTTGTGCTCACCACGTTAACACTGAGTTAATGCATATGAGTAACACAATGTTTTCGACGGATGATTAGTTGCTCTTATATTGCTGCTTACTTAAGTGTTCCCACCTTAAATAATGACCATTATTTTCTTTTCCTTTTATACCCATATACGTGATTATTATAACTATTATTATTCATATTCGTAATAGTACAAATTAGTATCATTATTCATAACTAGACGGTTTAGGAAATTGTTTATTTTAGAATGGTGGCCTGCCTGGTCGTGGGGTTTCGTGGTAGCTTAACAGTTCGGCTCAGCCGCTGAAGGTTCCTCTTCGTCTTGGTCCTTTTCGTCTGAAGATCTCAATGCCTCTGGAAACTACGTATGATACCGGGATCGGGTATGCTTCACCACTCAGCATTGAAAATGTGAATGTCACGCACAGTTTAGTGTAAGTGGCACCATACCTCCCTCCCTAGCCCATTTCTGGTAGTGTTAGATTTTGTTTCCCGATTTTTTTCTAATGCTTCCTTATTACTTATAATCAAGTCTTATGATCGATGGAAATCGTAGATTGGAGGCCCCTGGTATCACGATGTTAAAATGGACCACTTGAATATTAGATATATACAAATTTCAACGCTGGTACGTGCAGGGAATAAATTTACTTTGGCATTGCATTGGTAGGTGAGACCAAACCAAGAAGTTAATAAAGGCGGTCGGACCATGAATTTTCTTCGCACAGTTCCTGTTCATAATGACAGAAAATATCAGGCTCGACATGTTGAATTGCCCTAAAATAAAGTATTGTCTGAAGTTAAAAATCACCAATTGCCATAATGGCTGATCACCCCGCCACACGCCCTTGTGGCGGCTTGCGGCGAAAGATGTAAATGTTGCATTTAAAGGAGAAACGAAACTTGAGCGAAACCGGGTCACTTTGTGACCGAAATATGCGTATCCGCTTAGCAATCGTGTGTGTTTCATTTTTCCTCCTCCACTCTGGTTTTTAAAGTTTTCCTTGCTTGTAACTAAGGGCCTCATGTCTGTTTTTATCCGTAGTGTTTTCTTTCTTTGGCGTCAATAATTTTAAATTTCTGACCAAAAGCTCTTGTCTTTTCGTAAATTGGTGTCCTCCCTCGTGCGGCGAGGGTTTATGGAAGAGGTCACTGCAATTGTATGCATTCACTTCTTAGCCGATTCTCCTGGCTCTGTCCTTTGTGTTTTGATGGGAGGGCGTTCTCTCGAGTCTTATCTTCTGCGTCGAGTATGTGCCTGCGTTTCCCAAGATTGGTTTCTAACATCTGACCCAATCGTCTTGCCTTTGACAATATTAGCATGTGGTAAGTTGATCCGCAACGTGAGATTTGTTTCCCTGCTAACCACTTTGAAAACCTTCTTAATTATTGCTGAATGGTAAACCTTTGAAAATATCCCTTTGAGGAGCCCTTAAAATGTACAATTTAGCCTCCGTATTAAATTTTGATGCCAAAATAATTAATACTCGGAATAACCATCGGAAGAATCTGTGTATTTGTTTGTTATTGTGATTTGTTCATTATTTTCTCTAATTGAATCCTGGGTATCAACACGTTAGTTTCGAAAAATGTTTAATGCTAACTATTGAATTCATTTTTTTTGTGAGACATCATGAGTGGTAGGGAACGTCTTTATTAGAGCCAAGTGAGCTTTAGTTTTATCAATGATTTTTTGTTAAAAATGAGTATGAGGATTCCTTGTTTTCAAGCAGGGTCTTAAGAAGCTGGATCATTAATGCACAAATAAGGAAAAATATTTGAGCGTCTGGATGAATTTGTCGCTCTAAAATGTAATACGTTTGGATACTTCCTGCTGAAAAGTGAGTTTGCAATGAACGGCAAGTTTTTCTCGTACAATTTACGGATGGCTTATTCTGTTACAACCGGCCCCCCTCTCTCTCGCGCGTTGTTTGTCCAGCCCACAATGAAAGCTCTTACCTCACACCCAAGCACCCGCTTGACATTTCTCCTCCCTTCCCCTCACTTCCCCCTGCATACCGATTCTCTTCAACGCGTTCAGGTTTCCGCGATCCCTCTTCCTACTTGATCTCTTTCTTTAACCTCGGAATAAATCGCCTTCGGTGACGGAGTTGCTGTAATGAACCGACAAAGTAAGATGTCAGGAGTGTTGATGAATGGAAAGGGGTGTTTTTTTTCTGCGAACCTTGAGTAAAAAAGCCCTAGTAGGGAAAGAAATACCTGTGAGAGATGAAGTGGGCCAAGACAAAAGGATTGAGGATGATAGAATGGAGAGAATGGAAAGAGGAGGGAAGAAAAAAAATGAAAGAAAACAGTGGAATAAGAAACCCGGCGTGTTTTCAAGTCAATGGAAGTTTTACTTCCCGTTCATTATAGGAAGCTCAAGGAGATATTCTTGAATAGGTCTCATCACGATTCTTTTGCTTCTAGGCGGGCGAATCGATCAAATCAGGGAAGTTATATACGATAAAAAAGTTTGACGCGGACTCATCTACTTTCTTCCTTAAGCTTTTCTTACAATACCTACACCGCGCCAGAAGTTAACTGTCTGTCTCATTCGGGATAGTCACGGTTGGAAATAAAATTATGCATTAATAAGTTTTCATTGATCTCCGATATATTTAAAACCCTATTGCTCTACGCTGCGGGCATTTTTGAGTTAATTGCATTTCACTGGAAGGTACACGTGTAGATCATTATCTAAATAACCCCTCTGAAGTGCTGGTATGTTCTATTCGTAGTGCTGGGGACGAGCGTATGATTTTAAGAGTCGTGTGAATTATCAAATGTGATTAAAATTCATTATTTATAAAATGATGAAGATGGAAAGCTTTACTATTTCCAGATTTTTTGCTACTATACGAAATAGTAAAATCATTTAGGAAAAATGAGGAACGTGGAGCGGCAGTGGTCCAAGTGCGAGCATTTAAAATATAATGCCGTGGACCAAACAATTAGTTTAGTTTCATTCATAATCAATTTTAAATTGATACAAATTGCTATCCTAAAATAGAAGGCAATGTAATTGTATAAATGACGAAAGACAATACTTAGTATTCTTCACGCAAGTATCTGGCATTATATTTAATACAGTTATTAATCGAACTGATTTTTGACCTTGATATTACTTTTTAGATTTTTGATCTTAGTTTCCAGAGCTAAGTTTCTGTAAATAAAGATGATATTTAAGCGCTATCTCTCAAAAGATTTGATGCTGCTTCCTCTAAACTTCTAATTTTAAATGAATCAAACGTTCGAGGAATTTTCGTTGAACATATAATATTTATTATTTTTCCCTGAATTTTATTTGTTGAAATTCAAATAATTTAAGTGGTAAAAGTGGTTTGTCAAAGTGAAAACACCATAAGTGTTTAAAGTTGGCTTTAACCTCGTGGACTGTGGCGCCTTGCGCACGACTACGAATGCCTGTGACATTGTATGCACGGTATTTCGTCACAACATCTTGTTCCTTTAAAAGCCCCAAAATTTCAGAGTTTAAGAGGACGCCTCGGTAGCTTAAGTGGCTAGAGCATTCGACCGGATATTGAGGGATCTGGGTTCGAATCCCAGTCAAGGCGAATGATTTTTACACTCTGAAATTGTTGCATTGGAATTTAAGTGGTGTTGAAATTTAGGAGTCTCGTGGAATTTGTAAAAAATTACTTTTAATTATTTACTCACACCAAGGTGGAATTTGGTACGCTCGCGTTGACTAAATGCTCGTCGATGCCCTAAAACAAAGCGCTGCCAGGCAGCCGACCGACCTGTTCGTCGGGTCACCTGCCAAGGCGAGATGGCGGATGGAGGTGGAACGGCGATCCGCTGAGGGAGATGCTGCAAAGTGGTCGAGAGAGAGAGAGAGAAATAGAGGAAGAGATGGAAGCAGGAAGGAATCAAGCGGGGAGTGAGAGAGGTCTCGGGTGGACAATGGTAAAGGGAGTGGAAAGGATTAGGGGAAGAATGGGGGAGGGAGACTTGAGCTGCTCTGGCTCTTGGAGGGCTGGGCACTAAATCCTTTGCCTTGGATGGGTCTCGCAGGACGGCTGAGGGAGTCGCCGGGAAGAGGCGGAACGGAGGTCGATCGCGGTGGGGCACACACATACACACAAACAAGGCGGTCACTCACTGGCCGGCCGTCCTTTGAGGTCCTTGCCTTCTGCCTCATTTCTCTCGTGGCTCGTTTATATAGAAAGAGGGATTCCGCCGACATCAGCGGGTTTCCCACTGAGCCGACCTCCTCTCTTCTAGCACCAATCCCCCTTTTTCCGAGGGGATTAAATCCTTCCTCCCGTCGTTCCAATCGTGCGAAAAACCGTTTTGAAAACTTTCTTTGGAGCCCGCCTCAATTTTTCCTTCCATTTCTCATTTCTCTCCATGCTCTCCATTATATGCCTCTGCATCGCTGCTGGTGTGCCTTCGCTCTTTTTCGCTCCTGCCTCCTTTGCATCTTCCATCGCTCGATAAACCGAGAGAGTAGAAAGGAGACAGGGGGACAGGGGATCGTCGTCATCGTGTTATTGCAAGAACTATTGCCTCGGACCATCTTTCTTCAAACCACCAGACATGCGTCCGTCTTCCTGGTTTGCTCTCTTTGGACCGTAAATTCTTCCGGTAGTCACGACGTTGCTTTACGGTGTTATGAGTTAGTATTCATAGCTTGGCTGCAACTTCGGCCTATACTTCGGTACTTGATTCATCGTAGTTTGTGCCATGCCCGGTTGTCATTTATTCTACCCTATTCATAAATGTAAGTTTTAATTTTAATTCCGTTTATTTTTCATCATAATTGCATGCATTTACGGTAGGGAAATGAAGAAAGTATTTTCGAGATCCAAATAATTGTGATTTAATTTTCAAGAAACATGTTTGCAAAATTAAAGGCACCTATCAGCTTTCCTTTGTTTCTCATTACGCTGATAGAATACTTTTTGAACAGCTCAGTTTCAATTAATCTCAAAATCTTCCTGTTGTCTAACATCTGAACTTTTAAACGACTTTTTCATTATGTCCGACGCTAAATTTTTCTCTTTGTCATTCTCCTCAATAGGAACTCAGTTAAACTTATTCCCTTCAGCCTTTTTTGCCTTGTCCTTTCACTTGATGCCAGATACAGTTGCAAAGCAAAAATCGTGACTGTAACCTCAACATCGGCACCACCAGTGCTGAATTCCGTGCGTTGTATTGTACCAGATAGTATCCATCAATCGTAATAGCCGGTTCATCGAGCAGATTGATCTATAGTTGGATGTTAACAGGTTACATATCTTGAAAAAAAAAGTTTCTCCGTTATTCGCCGTGATGAGATTGCATTCTCTTGGTCTGATAAAAACATCACAGTGAGCTTTTAATTGGTTAATGTTTCGCTATTGGCAGTGTGCTTCCACGTAAATTATCGCTTTCAGTCTTTTTCAGATTCGGATTTTTTTCGGTAGCTTAACTATGGATTTTAAATTGTTCAGCTTGATTAACTTTGCCGACTGTATTTTGGAATGAAGTTATTAAGACGGGATATTTTATTTAGAAATCTAGGCCTGATAGAGAGAAATGTGTAGCGTCAATTTTCAATATTTTGATTTCATTCAACTTTCCTTTAAAAGAGGTACGTATCTTTTATTTGTATCTTTTTGCCAGTTTTTTTGCAAATTTTTATAAAGGCCTCATAACACATACATGCTTGCTGTCTTTTCTACTTTCTGTAGTCTTTTATGGGTGGTTTTTGTCACAAATAACGCCTTCAAAGTCCTGGATGCTTCATTCTCCGTAATTTCGTTGCAATTTAATTTGCAAAAACTTTGCTCTCGTGGTCGCATTTGTAGGATATGTTTTCCAATGGTAATATCAGGTAATCACTAGCCAGACCTTCTGAGGCTAGCGGGATAGTCATTCATTCAAGTAACAATTGATGCTCTCTATCCGATGATTGCCAGACGATCCAATTTGAGATGCGTAATTAGAATCTCGATAGTCAATTTGAACCTTAATGGAGCTGATACTATTAAGCCTGGAAGCCGGTTAATTAACTACCCTGATACACGACTAAGTCATAAGTTCAATACCTATCCTTTCGCGTCTCGAGTGAAAATATCCTCATTTAATTAATTACTTGGCATGCCTACCCCTTCATATGCTTCACCTAAAAATTTAAAGGACGAGATAAGATACGTATCGGTCTATTTTAAGCTTCCCCGACACTTTCGAGTTTTCTCCAACTGATTCATCACCCTTGGCCCATCCATTCTCCCCCGCCACCCACCAACCTCTTCTTACTCTCCCTCCTGCGGCCTTACAACTTCGGAGTCAGCCAGCAGTCGGTATAACATCTCCGAACTCAACGCGTAGCTTTTACCAACGCATTCTCCCCTTCCGTCTCCCCCCTTATCCTCGACACCTACCTCATCCTATTCCTATCTCATTCCCACTCTTTTTTTCTCCTTTCTTCCGTCCCCCAACGCTCTTTTTTGAATTCCTCTCCGCTCCATTCCCTATCTCATCCAACTTGCCGCTTGATTTATTTGCCATTTTTAGACCGTTACCCTTTTGTCTTGTAAACTGCTCCGGATACCAAAGGCTCCCCAATGCCTGAAAAATAAAATAAAATGAAGGGGAAGGAGGTGAGGAGTACGGTGCTGCCATCCACCCACAAGATGGACGAAGTATGCCTCTTATTACTTCCTTCATATCTTTCTCGTTCAATCTTTTTTTATTTTATTTTTTCACTAAAGCCATTGATATTCATCTTATTTCTTCCTCGCATTTCGCTTCTCTTCTTGCCCTGAGGAGTGCCAAAATGGACTTTGAGGACAACCGGAAAGGAGGGCTTTGGACTTGTTTCTTCGGCAAGGTGCAAAAAAATAAAAAAAATTAGTTCCGGGTGAACTATTATTGGAAGAAAACGCTGATACATATATTGCGTCTAAAATGTCCTATTGCTCCACCTAAAATTACTTAAATGCAGATTTTAAGTTATACCTTAGGTTAAGCTCCTTGATCATAGGTGTTTTATAAATTTTGTCATAATTCATTGTTTATAGCTAATGCTTCCGGTTATACTTTTAAGAGAGAATATTATTTTTAAATATTTAATGATTGATGAGAGATAAAGAAAATAGTATCAATTAGTAAGCATGACAAATGATTTAGTATCAGCTGCTTATTCCAGGTGGTTTTCTGCAAGGAAAATTTGAAATGCGTCATAGAGCATACCTTGTGACTCACCCCTTAATAGGTAAGGGAGGTGTTTTAAAACCGTCCAGGGACTGAAATTCTGAGGAATCAATTAAATTTTTTTTGTAATTTTTGGAAAAGGTTACAAATGTTAAGCTAAAGTGAAATATACATAATGGAACTAGAAAATATGTCCTTTATCAGAGATTATTTTTACTAGTTTGAGTTCTTGTCAAAGAATACTCGTGTACACTGTCCTTACTCACTTAAAACCCCTGTAGATTAGCCGACCCTGAGTGTGTCGCATCGTCGTTCGTAATATTTATGATTACGCCACAGGGGAGAACCACCTGCAGGCAAAAAAAATTCGTGGATTTGGCTCGTAGGGGAGCAGTGTATGCGTGAGGAACTGAGAAATAGTAAGAATAATTGTTAGGAAAGTGACCATATAAGTACGACGGAATCAGCGTGGCATAGCTTAGATAGAGAAGGTGTAGTTTCCTATCATTAAAAATTACGTACTTACTGACGCAGAAAGCGTCATCATAGGGATCACACGGTGGAAAAACATCATAGGGGTCACACCGTGAAAAACTCAATTTCTTCAATAAATGTGAAAATCGAGCGGAAGCTCAGAGAATATAATAGCGTCGCTGCTCGTCATGACTCGGGGACGTCAGGTGGAAAAGACGTGTTTCTTTCATTTTGAGACCGATGCGCGATTATCGTTAACAGATACATGTGCTAGCAAAGCAAGAAGGGGAATGGTCACAAAGCCCTTAGAGCACGGTCATGACGAGGGAAGTATCAAGAGCTCCCAATTGTCTACGAAGTGACTGAAAAGAAAAGGGACGATTCCAAAAAAGTAACGATGCAGTCAGAATAAAAATTTTGCAAATCATGTAAATTTACTTATTTTGTTCAAGGTCAAATAATTATTGATGACTTCTCGAGAGTTAAAAATAAAATCATATTCAAGAACTTATATGAGATTTAATCTGCGTAACTTTTCAAAAGCTAGGTGCATGTTTACGCGCTAAGTGCCTCTTGCTATCAGCCTTCATGTACGAGCCTCGTATCTTAAGCAACGAAACGTAATGTAATTAGTCAACGTTCTTATGGAAAGCGGAATAAAATAATCGTACAACGTTTTGATGAAGTACAACCTTTTTGAACTTTGTATAAAATACTTTCTCTTCAGGCGCTTAATAATGCATCACTTTATACGGAAAGAATAAAAACAGCTATGTTAATTACACTTAATAGAATAGCTGTTTTTATTCTTTCCGTATCAAGTATTGCAGTACTAAGTGCCCGTTGGGAAAATATTTTAAACAAAGTTCAAAAGGTTATACTTCATCAAAACTTTGTACGATTATTTTCAATTTTTACAATTACTTGTAATTAATATAGCCGTTTTTTTATTCTTTCCGTTATGGATAAGTTCCACAAGGACAAGCCTGAAACTACGAAGTTTATAACAATACTTAATGTCTATATCTTTAATCTGACTAGCTCGCTGGCCGAGTGACCGGCTACACAACTTTTCAAGGATGGAGTTAACCAGTGATAGATGAGGACTTGATGGGATATGGTATTATTAAAGATATATCGTTGGATTTACGTCTGTAAGTCCACTTGTTGTCAGTGTAAGAATTATGAACTAAAGAAAATTTTCCTCCCCCGAATTCCCTATTGGCCGCTGTCATGCATGCTATGGGTGTGGCGGTTCGAGTATTTCTTGATTTTTATTTGGTCAAAAGAAACTTTCTCTTTTTGGGCAGTGATAACTTGAAAATATGTCTTTGTTAATATCTCACTGTTAGTCCCGTTATTTCTTCCTTTGTAATTGCTGCGTTCGTGAATTTCTTACGTTTCGCATACATCCGCTTTTTGTATTGGGTAATGTGGCTTTGGTAGTACTGTAGAAAAAAACCGTATTAAAGGGTCATTCAATAGATATGGATGAGTCAAGTTTTGTATTCCTCTTCTCTTATTTTGTCAAAAAAGTAAGGGCGAATACCCATGCCCTATTGAAGTGCTCCACTTTCGTTATTCTCACTGTCGGGTGGCAAGAAACCGTAAATAATAAATCACGTTTTATTTGTATACTTGTTGTATTTGTAATATTTAATTGGTATTCTACTATAATAGTACGCGTATATGTGGAGTTCCTCGTTATATGCGTTCATTGCATGTAATAAAGGCTTAAATTGAAGTATCCCCAGGATATGAAGCCGTTTTTCATATTGGAAACCGTGTGCCTTAAGCTTTTGATTTCTTCGTTTAAAAAGAAATTTGGCTTAGTAGAAATAAAAAATGTATGAAGAAATCAAAATAAAAATTTCGGTCCCATTTTATAAAAAAATGTGAATCAATGAAGCGATCCTAATTACTGTTGGTTTCAGGGCTTCGCTTAAAAGTTTCTGATTGCTTTCTACTATGTTTTCTACTATGTTTTCTCTATAATTTTCTACTTTCTTTTCTATGTTTTTATTTTTCAAAGGTGATCTTTTTTTTATAGAAATCAATATTAACTAGAAATTCCTCCTAGAAGATTGGGTAGTGGAAATAGACACCGCTAAGTTCGTCCACAGAATGTCAAGCTCTGTGTAAATGCACATTCCCGGAGTTAAATGAAGGGATAAAGAACTCTATCTCATGATAAGTAGGTTTGTGCAAATTTTATTCGAGGCATTTTTATCATGATATTTAAATAATTCAGTTCTAAGATACAAAGTAAAAAAGTGGAGTTATACAAATAATGTTTTTTACTTTACACATTGTACATACTTTTTAGTTCACATTGTTGTGAAAATACAAAATATTTACTGTAATTTACAGTATGAAAAAAATCCCAAGTGTTGCAAAATTCCCATGAATATTATGTAAAACGTCCCATTCCCAGTACTCTTGATATAGCTTAAGATTTATATACGCATACACTTGTACACTCTAGTAGTTCGTACTAGAAACACTCATGATTTTTGCATAACAGAAGGAGATCACAATGCCGTATTTCATGTTTGTTTTCACTGTTTCGATGTTTTTAAAAAAAAATACCGTTCTATCTGGAAGATACTTCTGTCTAAAAATCTTATGAGATTTAATGAAGTTACTACAGTTCTATTGCAATGCTTGAAAATCCGGCTAATTGGTCTTTCTAGATTTGAGGAACGTCTTGCCATTTCAAGAGTTAGATTAAGTCACTTTTCCCGTAGCCCTATTTGGTAAAACTTAGTGATTTATGTGAAGGATGTTAGTAAAAATGTTAAATCAGTACACATTTCTGAGTCCTAACCAGAGATTATCCATGAGAAAAGAAAAAAGATAAGACTGATAATTCTGGAAACGTGAAATTGCACAATCCAATTTAAAAGATTGTTATACTTAATTGAATTGCCAGGTACTTACAAGTCCTTCCCGCCTCTTTTATGTCCATTTTCCAACCCACCGACCTCTCCCCTTGAGGCCAAATTCTGGCGAAATATACTCCTGATTCTACTCCCCCTCTTAATGAAAATGGCCTCTGGCAACCCACCTTCTACCGTGCTCCAAGATGTGACCTTATATGCGTAGCTGCTTTATTTTTATTGTACTATAGTATCCCCACGGGGTATATGTCTCTTTAATCAGCTGGGCCAACGTATTTTAATATGATTTACATCAAAATAATCATAGCTGAAGACTTGGAGAACTTATCTTCTTAACAATAATGAGTTCATGCGGGCTTGACACCTGCTAGATGAGCTTTATTTCTAGAAAAATGACGTATATATATATATATATATTATATATATATATATATATATATATATATATATATATATATGTTTCACGTAGTTCTGCTATCAGAATCGCGCAGTGTACTATGCTGTTCATGTACTCATTTAAAATATCATCTTAATATTAAATCTATATAATGGCTATCCCGTTTTCATTGCTTCACGACTGTAGGTATATTCATTTTATATTTACATTGTAATCATGATTACAAAATCTGGATTTGAAGATGAGGGGCTTACTAAATACATATACTCTACAGTAACTGTTCTAGCGGTGCCGTCACAGCTGGAAAAATATTTCACTTAATATAAATATTTGGAAAAGAGCACTGAGAGAGGAGAAAAACTCATATGTCATGGCAATCGTGTAACAGAGTTTATTTAGTACTAACGTTTCCCTTTAATGATTCAGGCTCGGCACTCATTACTAATTGTAACCCATCTCTGAGTTTACCACAACCGATTGCATTAGATGGCGTCCGTACAGACTCGACTCCAATTACATGAATTGCCACGTGAGATTGGTGTTTCTGTTTTTAAGTATTACAGAAGTCAATCTGAAGTCGGTCTCTTGATATTAGGATCATTTCACATTATAAATGAAACGGCTGATTTAGATAAGTTTATTTACCAATTATGAATAAGAGGGCTGTCCAAGATAAGACCATACGAATACCAATATTGTATATTTTATTTCACCCATGTTAAAAAAATATTTTTACAGCTATACAATATTTCACCACCACAGTCAAGCATCAATGGCTGATTTCAAGTCATTTTGATATTCACTTCCCCCCTTGTAGCGTATGATATCATCGTGTGTATGTGTGATGGAAAGTTTCCTAATTCTTTTAACCTACGATTTTCTACTTGCATTTTACTCAGAAAGTGAAATCGGTTGAATGGAGATGAGTATGCCCTGCGGAATCATCTGGGTTCGAACCTAGGGTCTTTCCGGCCAGTGCTATACTCTCTCGGCTACTAAAACCAACTGAAGGGACGGTACTTTCGGAACATTGTTTTTCAAACTACGAGCTGTGACAAATTTTCAGCTAAATCTGATTATAAACTATCCAATATAATACCGATTATTCCAGTACAATACAGAAAGTTGAATGACACATTAAATATCTTGCATAAAAAGGAAGCAGGTCCCTTTAGAAATGATGCTGAAAATGTATTATTATCATTAGGGTAAAAGAGGTCATGAGAGTATGACTAGAGAAATACATCTACGTGAGTTTAGAGCCGTCATTTCCCGCGAGCGATACGGGTTAAACGTTCATAATAACTACCAGAGCCCGCGCTAGGGGGGAAAATGTATTTTTTCATTCTAAGTAACCTAGTATGTTGTAATTATTTCATCTAACCTTCGTTATTGTTCTTCGTGTTATTAACTGCTTTTCTCTTATTCATAGAGAAGTACAGGTATATCACACTAGATACCATAGTGCAAACCTTAGCACCATTAGTTATCGTTGTCTACATTATTTGAATTATTTTATTTATAAATTGAAATTAAAGCGTAGGAAAATATTAATGGTTGATGTTGGACCTCTGGTGTATATTCCCTGCAAAACACCCGAGCGGTAACTTGCAGGGCACTATGTAATTTTAGCTGTAGATGAATATTGCGTAAATATAAACAATTTTTCTACATCACATAAATGTGAAATTTGTAAATGACCAACAAATACATGTTAAGATTTAATCAAAACATTTAAAGCACTTATTCGTTTAAATATATGGTTGATAACCTTATAGTTTTAGGCTTAACTTTGTGGAAATTTTCCACATTTGAGAGAAATAATAATGAACGTCACACGTCCTGGGGTTTCAACACTTCGTGTCATATTCAGGCGGCAGCACCTGAGAATGATACGAAGTATTGAAATTCGGGACGTGTGAATAAAAATATTATCTTGGAAATCACATGTTTTAATTATCATTTCTCTCCTATATGATTGCTAGTTTAATAATCGACGGTTTATATGTATTTCATAAGATAGAATAAAAAGTATTTGTTTTCGTGAACTATTATTGTGTTTGAAAAGAGACACCTTTTTGAACAGTTTTCATGAAAAGAGTATTGGATATTTTCTGTTGAGATACCTCTCAATATTGGTGACAAGGAGCAATACAATTTTGTTTACAGAAGAAATGGTGTTCTGGAAATTCCTCATTAAACTATGCGTCATCCTCCGATATGTTTCTTCCCACTGGTCGTGTTCTCTCCACGCATAATTATGCTGTCGTTCAGCAGAGAACCGATATTTACTCGATCCAAGTTTTCCTCCTATCCCTATATTACAACCCTTAAAAAGGCGTATTAAGCCACGAGACTTCAATAGAGTCTTTTAGAGGCGGCTCTCAGCGCTCAATCGTTGACGGCATCGATGAGCCATCGACGAAAAAGGATTATACCGTGAGATCCTCTTTCCATCCCGTAAAATTTTCTTCATTCCTTCCTATTTCTTCTCCTCTCTCTCTCTCCTTTGCATACACGCCACTATTTCTCACGTTTCCGAAACAATTTTTGTATGCACGTCGGAGCGTTTTGTTTAAGTGATTCGATTCGCATGTTCGGAATTCGTGGGATGTCGCGCGCCCAAAACAAGTGCTTTTCCAGGATTACTAAGTGGTTTGTAGGAATGGGTGGGAAGCAAGGGTGAAGTAGAAATCTCTGCTTCGTGGAATGAGTTCATGTTGTCTTAGGCGGCGTGCAAGGCATCGCGCGAGGGCACGGCGGTCGACCGCGTGTCGCTTGTGATTCTGTGTATGTTTTCTCCACTAGCCGAATGAACGTGGAAAAAATATTATCACTCGGTGGACGATAGGCAAATTTCAAAAGAGCATCTACATATACGTGTGTGCCTAAACGCTTAGCCAACCAATGGTGAATAGCAGAAGGTTCCAAGATACTGTGTCTAAATATCTTGTTTTCACATGATTATTGCTTAAACTTATGCATGAAATAATCATGCGCAAGCATAATATCAGCACAGTATGTTTAGACACAATAGGGTATTTTTAAAAGTTTTAATTCCCTCTTACGATCGTGCTTAGGCGATTCGTGTCGAAACCTCATGAGTAAAAAATTTACTTGCATAAATTACCTCCATTTTCTCCAAATTTTATAGTCTTTAAATTAAAGAGTTTTAATATGAAACTCCATACTCAATCATATTTAGACTTTCTCCAGCCAATACAGAGGAATTCAATACTGCTATGTATGTTAATTTTGTAGTCCGAAATACTATCTATAAAAAAGTATGGATAGACGGTGAATTTGAAAGTAATGATAACGGGTCTCTGCGAATAATCGCTTTTTCATATTGTTTTTAAATGAAATTGGGCGTGATCGTGCTCACCAATCAGTAATTGTGGGACAAGGTCATTTCCCACACCACATTTCTAGATCAGAGAGTTTCTGTCACATGTCCTATTCTTTCCCATAGGTTGAGTAATTTGCAGCTCTACCATGTGGGCGCTATCTGCCGGAAAGATATTGATTAGGTAGTAACAGAATAGCGCCTATTGGACTTAATTATAAAAATATGCGTTTCGTTGATAGATTTTGGGTGATATTTTTCGGTAATTAAGGGTATTTTCTTTAGTTCAGTAAGCTGGAACAGATAGAAGAGCTGGAAGAGGCTTGTTTTGCACCTTCAACGTGACCTAACTTAGCTATATTTTAGTTTCTTTCCCATCCTGCATCCCTTTACTGTTAAGGCACCAAGTTCCTTTATTACCACTCGAAGACTTCCAGATTGGCTTACAATAATGTAAAAATTGCCAAATTTCTTTGTTTTAATAGGTCCTTGGCATTATTTGTTTAATGCTAGATTCATTTTCTTAGTCATTCTATTCTTCAACATATTCAACTATATACTTCAACATTCTTCAACATTTTTTACTAACTATTGAGAGCTTATGTATCTGAGAATTAAGACTAGTCATACGGTACTTGCTTCAATGGAACGTCATTTCGTGCGTTGACGTAAATTTATTAGATTGAACTGTGAAAAAGGAGCTTTTTGGTATTAAAAATGATTTGAATTCACTATTGAAACACCATGGAACCAGTGGAATCCCAGTTTTTTAGACTAGTGTTGACGTTGCAATAACTTGGCGTGTATATTGTTCTGAAACAATATTTAATGCATCTTAACTGAGAGTTAAAAGAAATTAACTGTTCTTGCGGCGAATCGATGCTGCGGATATATCGACTTGAAAATTAATTAGGTTATTGCGTTCTTAAACACCTCGCTATGGTAAATTCTTATTCTTTATCATGAAATGGCATTGCAGCAGTGCTATATAAAACTCGCCCGTGTCCGAAGTGTCTATGTAAGATATGTCAGATTTCTCGAGAAACTTATCAGTTAACATGCCAATCTCTTAAGGCCATGCAATTTGGAATTTCGAATGACTACTCTCTTATTATAAAAAAACACTTCGTTGCAAATTGCATGGGAAGGTAGTTCATTAACTTAAATTTTTGGAAACTGCCTTTTGGCTATCTCAACTATGTCTCCGTTAGCCTCATTTCCGGACTCTAATTTTTTTCTCTGCCATTATTCTTGGCACCGTAAGATAGCCTCTTCGTGTCGCTATAATTCGATGCGATCTTTATCGCCCTTGAAGATTGCGGGGCCTTAATCTTCAAGCGACGCAAAACGCGTGGGAACGTCACGCCTCCAGTTGGCTATGGTTTTCTTTTGTTTCTTGACAGCAACATTTACCTGTCGAATCCTAAAGCTCTGTCTCGCTTTTATTTCGCTCTTTTGCAGTCTCATCTTCCGTCGAAATCAAACTTCCAAATCTTGCAAGTTGGGGGCCGATTACTTCCTTCCTTGTTATATTGTGATTGCGCATCGCTCAACTAGAAGTCACGATCGGATGCAAATTGGCATCACGATCACTCGGAGGTTTTTAAATGTCCCGAGGATACATGTATTGGATTTTTTTTAGGTGGGAGAAAACTGGAGATAAATAAGTAGTTTTCTCAGGCGCTACCTTTTCTTGAATCCCAGCCTAATATAATCTCAGTCCCTGTAATCATGTTTAAACGGGGTTAGTAATTTTCGTCTGAAATATGGATTTTCATGCCTTGTGTGTTCGAATTTGTGAAACGGAAAACAATTATTCTTCTGAAGTGCTCAGTTTTACAGAAGTATAATGTTAAAAGAAATTTGGTGGAGAGAAGCGAATCCGACTTCTTTTCAGGAGAAAAAGAGTCGGCGTAATTCGCGAATAGTGATAATCCTGTGATGGCGATGTAATATTTGCTACTCTTTAGTTATGACATCTAAGTTTGTGTTTCCCTTAAATTCATAGTCATAATCATTCGATGAAATGGCCGTAATTATAATTCTAAATGAGAAATGTTTTCATTGTTGGGCAGATTTTTCTACATGAGTGTATGTATATCTGTACGCATATTGACACTGCTCATAAAAACCGAAAACCGGGTCACTTGTTACGCCAGAACTGGTCCGCCTAATTTTTAAATTAAACGAGCTTGGAAATATATCACACATGATAAAACTGAGGAGCCGATAAGAAATTTAATGTAATAGTTATTGTACTCTATCGTGTATATGACTGTAAGCTCGTGTACTTACTATGCACACGATTGTTTTCATATAACTTAGCTATAATCACATGCTCTTTTGCTTTAATTACCCCTACAGCATCATTTCCAAGTGGCTTCCTTCATGAGTGTTATCATTATACATTGAACTAAGGGAAATATTTTGAAAAGAAATCATTGTAAGCATAATCGTAGTCTTCATATATTTCATTTGTATTAATCAGTAATATTATATTGAATTATATTGTGTCCATTCGAATATCTCCAGAAGTAACCGGTTTCTATATCGCCTCAATATTTATCTTCAATTTGAACATTTACTTTTCTCAATCCTCCCTGAGTAGTAATTGTAAGAATATTTTCACTATTTCTTCACCTAAACAAATATTAATTTAAATTGATCGTCAAAAATAGCTGCTTGGAACTTCTGTCGCGAATATCGGAATGACCCCCGGTGGTTCTTGTTTTCTTATAAATTAGGACCAACGTCCTAAAGAGCTCATTTTTCCAGAGTTGAGATTTGAGAGTTATTAACTGAGTTTAGTTATTGGGTTCGAGGGAGGTGAGTCTCAGAATAGGCTGGAGGGCCGGTGGCAGGTTGGCTCCCAGCCTTTACGAAGTGCGATCGTTCGTTTGCGAAACCTCTATAACGTGACCTCGTTATGCTCCGTTGTGAACCGGCTATTGAGACAGTTCTACCCTCATCAAATTTTGCGTGAAACTGAGCAAATCTAGGAAAATGATTCATGCCATGCTCAAGGCAGCTTATGGTGTTAACGCCATGGGTGGTAGATCGGGTGTTTTTGAGTCGCATAAGGTTGTTTCGGGAGTGTAGAGAAGATGCTGAAGACGCTGAACGTTCAGGACACCCTTCTGCCTCAAAAAGTGACGAAAATATTTCAAGAATGATGAATTTGTTGGAAAAGGACCTGAGATTAAATGTTGGTATTGTTTCTAATGAACGTGGCATCCCTAAAAGTGATGTGTATTGACTTGCGACCGAAAAACATGGGCATGTTAAAGGTGTGTGCGAAGTTGGTGCCGCTAGTGCTCTCGGACGAACAATAGGAAACTCGCGTCTGGATGTGCCAAGGAGCTTCTGGACCATGTGACTAAAGATCCAAGTTTTTCAGACAATGCACCACCAGACGTCTCTCTCTCCCCCTGTCTCAAATCGTCCTAAAAGGGCGTCACCACGGCTCGGTGGAAGCGTCTACAACAGACGCCGCCTTCCAAAAGGTGTGGAAAACCCCGCTGACAGCCTGGTGTGGCACACAAGGGTGCTACTTCGAAGACTTTTGAATAAATGCATCAACTCTAGCAATAATATTTAATAATAATAATTAATATTTTTTAATGAATCGGTCCCACTACTTTTGGGACCGACCTTGTAAGATTCATTCATCCTAATTTCCGCATGAAATACGGCGCTTATTGTTTTCTTCTTGAATAAAAACTGATGACTAAGTATGGGTGTTATTACGCTAGATATTTTAGGAAAGGAAAAAATATTACATATAAATAGTTCCTCATAAGTTATTTTAATCAATTAATACACGAAACTAAGGACTATAAAAAAGTGGTCTAAAATTTGATGGTTTTTACGGGCCATCACCCTGAACTGGAGAATGGAATTTATTTTATGTTCTACGTTTATGAAGTTACGTAGCATTCAGGGATTTTGCACATCATCTTGTTAATCAAATGTCATCACATATAAATGTGATGACATTTGATTAAGGGCTTCAAACACATTGCAGTGTGTTTGAAGCCCATATTGGTTGAAACAAATAGTAAAAGAGATATTTGATGATAATTTGTTTTACGCTATATAAAATTAAGCAGTTAAATAAGTCAGTTTTAGCGCTTTATGTGCAAGATGAGATAAATTCTGATAACTCATTCATGCAATAAATTGTTTTTATGGTGGAGGTCAAAGTTAATTTTCTTTTTTACTACTCATGGAGAAAACCATTACTGCATGCCCAAAACGGTGGAGATAATTTTTTCAATCATTTAATCATTATTTTTTCTTATTTTCAAGCTGAACATTGTCATTTAAATTAGTGAAAGTTATAATAATTTTATGAGTGCGTAAATTCTTCAACTTGTGATTGGAAATACACTCGAATAAAATATAGGAGTCATCAAAATAAAACGGTCAAATTTCATTCCAACTGGAAACATTATTTTTTACATGAAATAAGAGATGTTTTCTGAATTATATAATTAAATTCTTTCACTCGCTATTTTATATATTCGTGCCACTCAAATGCTTCCACCTGCGATACTATGCATGGTTGTTGAATTTTTAATTAATTTCAGTTTGCATGAAAAGAAAATGTTTAAGGTGAAAAGATTTTTTATCACTTGATAAATAGCGTTCCGTTTATTTTGATTGCATATTACCAACAGATAGAGATTATATTTTAAGCTCAAATTTATTGATGTCTAGAGATTACTTATTGTCTATAAATGTCCGCAAATACCTTACGATGGACCAACAAAAGCTCCTTTACTGACTTACTTTTTATTCGAAAATGTGAAAGCCGATAGAAAATAGTTCAAGGAAATATTTAAAAGATGATTTTAAAAAACTCACTGTAAATTTGTCAGGACGGAAAAAGAGCGATATATGTTATTCAGCCTTTTTCACTTCTTCTACAATCTTAACTGAAATATTCCATGCATTTGTAATCAATATAAGTCCCTGAAATGGCCAAGATAATCTTGTGCGTCATTTAAAAAAGAAAGAAGAAATTGTAGATGTCTTGGAGATGTCTCTATTTTTCAAATCTCTATTCGTATTAACCATTATTATTCGAAAGTGCAAAGTATAGTTATAGTACATATTCAAACTGTCATTGGTGCATTTGTTGTGAATTTAGTCTGTTAATTTTTCCGAGTTGAGATTATAAGTTTAATATATTAGACCCAACTAACATATTTTGCAAAGAATATTTTACCTTTCATTAATACATTATGTCTCGTGTAATTTCTCTCGATTAGATTTGTACCATTATTTTGCCCCTTATTGAATAAAGAACGAAGTACAGATTTACGAAAACAACGTCTTTTATTGGCGTCTTGTAAAGGATATACTTGAATTACTATATTTATGAATGCGATATTTTTGTTCTCTGAAGCGTGCATCTTAAGGTATCATCACTGGCAGTTTATCACTTACGACCCATCTCTCCTTCGCTTCTATCACACATCTGAAATACAAATGGACGCTTATGTACCGGTGGTTCTATATCTCATTTGTAACGATTGGAGATATTGTTTGCCGATATGATCATTTGTCAATCCGAGTATCGCTTTTAAGCTTGTGATAGATTGCTTGTCGCCGTAAGATGTAGTATTATACATAATTTTCTAGCAAGAACTACTCATCTTTCCTTCTTACACACCCTCTTGTCTTGACAGTCTTTCGACTGTGTGTCAACGCCGATCATCTCGTACATCAGATTAAAAAAGAGAATCATGTTTACGATGATTCTCCACTCAGAGAGCTGGATCAGAGCTTAGGACCGCTTGTTGAAGTTTCTCCCCGAGTTTGACCCAATCGTTGAAGTTACCTGGGGAGACCTAAAAAAAAAGTTGATCGCTATTTATTCTCCGTCCGCATCAAGTGCGCTAATCTAAGGCGAAGAGTTATTTACTTCTTCCTCAAATCCTCCCACTCTCAAAAATAATACCGGATCGTAAATCTTCGGTGTAATTTTATGCGGCCCCTTTTTGTTGAGGCCACATTTTTTTTATTACTATGTCGCCGTGGTTCGAACACGTTTTCACGCTCGGTGGTTTCATGCGGGCGAAGTTCCGACTAATAGTGACTGTTGGAGGGCTGTGGTGGAATGTGTTGGTGTAGTACCATCTTGCCCCCGTGTGAAGCTTATCTGAAGAGGTTATGAAAATGTGAGGAGCCAAACATTATCAATGTTGCTGGCGTAGGCAAGTTGGTGAACGAGTATTTGTACCAATAAACGTCACAGCTCGAAATATTGAACTATTAATCTTTAAGTGCGGTTGATTTACGAATGAATGGAGCAATCCGATTTAACGTGTTGTATTTATACTTAGATTATTCTATTGTCGTAGAAAAATATTTGATATAAGTAAATGAATACCTACATTATTTAACGTTTGCCTTAAGTATGCTTTATTTTTGTTAGTTTTTTGAAACATTTATGTGAAAAAAGTTATTTATATCCCTTATATTCATGTCAACGCTATGCATTTTCAGAAATGGGCATTCAAGTATTAAATGTTTGGTTTATGAAAAAGTGGTAGCTACTAAATTATATATTATATTATAAATCATAAATTATATAATATTAAATCCGTCTAAATGGGTAAACCATAAACACAGTAATCAACCCTAAAGTCGATTTGGTAGGTGATGGTAGAGTTCACCCAGTGGTAAGCCCGACGGCGTGTGAAATTCACACATCAGGGTAGAGGAGCAAGATCCTTTCCCTGTGCCGGTTATGATATCCCAGGAAGATCTGGTACTCAAAAAAACATTAACTCTTTTCTTTATTGATATAATGAATGTTGATATATAGAAATAATCATATATGTATATACAGGGTTCGTCCGCAAAATAAGTGTACTGACTCCTGGGCTGGGCGCGCCGCTCTAGGCGCGCCCAGCACCGCCGCACTGTTCCTTTCCTGTATGATGTTGTATGAATTCTAACCCACTGTCCTTTCCTCTTGTGTATTGTCTATTTCTCCTTTGGTGGGTGAAACAGTCCCCTGACGCCATCTCTTGGCTAAAGAATCGGGGCGCTTGGCGAGATATTAGACCCACGGATCTCAGGGCACATTAAGTTTCCTCGATAGCTCAAGTGGTTAAGAGCATCCGCCCGGTAAGTAGAAAGATCCGAGGTTCGAGTCCCGGTCAAGGAAATATTTTTACTCTTGTGATCCGTTCGATTCCGCCTTCCCCACCTCTATTGTGTTCGTCCTTTATGTGGGTGTGTGGGTGTGTGTGTGTATATATATACTACCTTGAACAAAAAGTTCCCGGAATAACCACCGTGTGGCGCTCCCATCGTTCCGATTTGAGTTCTGTTTTTTTTGTTAAATTGGTACATCTGTTGTTGATATTCCCTTTAAATCTTAGTGTCATAACTTGACATTTGCAAAAGTTACGTAGCCAAGAGTACATCTATCTCTGTGTGTGTTGGCGATTTTTTACAATTTCACAAATGGATTTAAATTTGCAACAACGAACTTGTATTAAATTTTGCGTAAAAAACGGATTTAGTGGCGCACGGACGTTGGAAATGTTGGAAAAGTGTTTCGGCAACGATTCTCTAAAAAAAACGGTCGTTTACCAGTGGCACGAGCGGTTCAGAAGTGGTCGTGAGTCAATCGAAGAAGATGAACGCAGTGGCAGACCATCGACATCGAAAGTCGGTGAAAAAATTGATAAAGTAAAAGAAATGATGGTCAATAACCGCAAATTAACCATCAGAGAAATAGCGGAGGACTTGAACATTGCCTATGGATCCGCCCAAGACATTGTGGTTAATGATTTGGGTTTCCGTCGTGTAGCAGCAAAGTTGGTGCCAAAAGACCTCAATTTCATGCAAAAAAGAGACCGTGTTGACGTCGCAAAAGACATGATTTGCGAGGCTGAATCCGATCCCACATTCATCAAAAGGATCATTACTGGAGACGAGACGTGGGTTTATGATTACGACACGCAATCCAGACATCAGGCAAGTGAATGGCGTTCACCAAATGAGCCGAGACCAAAAAAACCACGTCGTTTTCAGTCAAAAAAGAAGGCAATGCTGACGGTTTTCATGGATTACAACGGTGTAGTGCATCATGAATTTTTGCCAGAAGGCCAGACAGTAAACAAAGAGTATTATTTGGGTGTTATGAGACGTTTGCGTGAAGCAATTCGCCGAAAGAGACCAGAAATGTGGGCAGAAAACTCGTGGATTTTGCACCATGATAACGCACCGTCGCACAGTGCTATCATTATTCGTAATTTTTTGACGAAAAATGCAACAAATACCATCCAACAGCCACCGAATTCACCTGGTTTGGCTCCCTGTGACTTCTTTCTGTTCAATCGAGTTAAAAAACCATTACGGGGAACGCGTTTTAGCAGCCGAGAGGAAGTAATGGAAAAATCGCAGGAAGCACTGATGGACATACCGAAAACCGACCGTAACTTTTGCAAATGTCAAGTTATGACACTAAGATTTAAAGGGAATATCAACAACAGATGTACCAATTCAACAAAAAAAACAGAACTCAAATCGGAACGATGGGAGCGCCACACGGTGGTTATTCCGGGAACTTTTTGTTCAAGGTAGTATATATATATATATATATATATATGATTATAAGATAGTAGTTTCAATGACCTTGCTGGTTACCTGCTAATTCCATCTCTTCCATTTACGTATTTCATGATTACATTTTATGTAACTTACATTCAATAATTTTCGTCAATCTTTTTAAAATTGTAATATCGTCATAGGAAATATATAGTTATATTAACATTATCAAAACTTTCTTCGTATTTAAGTATGTACATGTACGTATGAACAAGTCCATTTGTCCACTCCATTCCCTAAAATTGATTGCGATATATTTATTCCAGCGTTAGGGAAGTTTCTTGCAAACCCAATGGGCGATCGTTATGCTTTTTTGGCTATGGTTGCCACCAATGGAATATGGTGGGATGCTGGTTGCCATCAATGCAATAATATGGGATGAAAATACGATACTCTCAAAGTACCTACAACTTAGTGGATAGGGAGGAACAATGACTAATTCTACTGATTTGACTTTAGTGGCGCATTACCGAACAGGAAACCGTCAAGCTGTTCCGAAAAATATGTGTGTATAAGCAGTCAAGGTATCCCCACCCACATCTTCCTTCCTCCAAATCCATTCCTCTCCCCTCTACTCTCGAGTCATGCCATATTGATGTTGGAACACTTTCAACGTCGTATTTCGGTGGTTTATCACGGGGCGTGTACAAGGACCTTTGAAAAATCACGCCTCTTTAACGACCCTTGAATGTGGGCTGATTCGCCTCAGGGGAGGAGTGGGAGGAGATCAAAAAAGCTGTGACCCCTTTTTTCCACGCCGCCTTCCCGTCCCCAACACTCCGTACAAACGTTTACGGCGAGGTCCCCTCTTCCATCCTCGCCCACCTCTCCACCTCATCTTTCTTCCTCACTCTCGTCCGTTCCACCTTCTCTCTCTCTCCTTTCAGCCTTCCAGCATCTCAGCTCTACCTCCCTCCGCGCACACTCTACCTCGTTCCTTTACACTTATTCTTTTAGATCTCACATCAATTCTCTTCCAAGTATATCCCTCTCCACCCGTGTCCTTTCTCTCTTCTTTTCGCTAATATTCTGCCGCCATGGCATTTCTTCCGTTTTCCTAAAGACGATGTTTGTACATAACTACGGAGAGCCGGTCAAAACGGCTTAAATTTTCGGTGTGAAATTGAAGGGGAGGGTTATTTGCCTTAGTAACACACATTTAAAGTGTGATGTTTGCCATGCTCCTTCAACTTATAAATATTCCCATCTACTGAATCTCCCCAAATTGTTCAGCAGGGCTGGTTGTTCATGCGCGGTTGACATAGAGTATGGAGTTACCAAAATACACATATTATACACCCATTTACTAGAAATAGCCCATATGGCTACCATCTTAATTAGCGTCTATTGTTGAATTATTTGGTCCTGGTAAGTGAATTTTTGGGGCCATTGAGGCTTATTTTTGAGAAATTTTGATTGAGAAATTTTATTTTCAGAAATATGATTCATTTTGATTACTATAAGTTGTCCAACATGTGATGATTTTTACCTCTGAAAATGTGACGGATCGTTGATTTCCATTTTTTCCTCCATTCACTTCACTTGAAAAATTGACTATCGAATGGAAAGTGCTTTGGGTGGAAGTAATCGACTTAAATTCATTATTTTATTTAAATCTCAAAAATATATTTAGAGTTAAAATAGCTTGCTCTAAAATCGTTTAAGTATGAATTTGGCGTTCATCGGAAAATGCCAACTAGAGGCAACAGATATTAGCTGACTTTGTACATTTTCAAATAATGAATACGTATATATATCCGTTGTCTAATTTTGAACAATTACGATTAATAGGAACTTACTCGTAATTACTGTAGGTGCAGGAATGACCTTGCAGGAACCACTCGAAGGAACACTCGGGACAAGATTTGCGTTATAAATATAGGGAATGGAGCTAGTTATTAATATTTTGTTAAATATCGCATTCAGTTGCCACACAAAGTACGCCTCACTTAAATGTCGCTTTTTTTCTTCCCCCATTTCTGATGCCTCTTAGGTTCGCAAAGAAAGATATCTATTGAGTAAAAAACTCACCGAGTAGTGCGTATGCGTTTACTCAGGCATACACTGGAAAAAAGCGTTGTTATAAGAATTATTTTTATAGAAATAAATTAGTAACTAATAATTATTAATGGCTATTCTTGTTGTCAGCTTCGAAGCAACGACTTTCGTATTTCAGGGAAGCCAGTTTTGAGGATAATAAGACTATTAAATATGTCCCGAAACTCAATTTCAAATCCTTAATTTGGAATTTGTTTACTACTAAGATGTTTAGTTTTTAATCGCTGTCAAAATTTCCTCTCTAATTTATAATATACCGAGGCTATAGGTATATAATTATTTTGAACACGTAATACGCTAGACTGATATTTGAGGAAATATGGTATTTTGGGATTATTTCCATGCATTATAGGAATGTTATACTACCTAATCATGATCAAATATGTATTTCCCATTAACGCACTGTATAAGAAAAATTACGTGGCGGAATCAATATCCGAAACTTTATTTTTCTTATATTAACCAATTACATTTTTACTGTATTTAGCTTTCACTGTAGTTCAGAATCACTCAGTTCCGAGGTCATCTTCCAAATAACCATGATTGAAAATTTTTTCATGCCCACCATGTGTTCACTTACTTGTCCTTTATTTTTTTTCTGCCTTATTTTTTCTTGCTCTACCTTTTTTCCTGCCTTATTTTTTCTTGCTCATTTTCTACCTCTACTCTCATGTACTATTCTCCTGAGTTGATCAAGGGGTCTCAGTTCTCTACTGAGAATTAGGCCTCTCTTTCGAACGGTTTTAGCTCAAATTTTATTTCTGTTTTCATTTCTCTCCGTCCTCACCTGTTTTTTATCTCTCCATATTTCCACACTTTTTTTAATTTGCATAAATCCTCTCTTGTAAAATTTTAATCTTCTTTCAAGACTTAAAACTTGTTCACGATTTTTTTGGTGCCTTTTTACCATTGCTATTTCTCTTCCCTTGCTCAGCATTTTTCTTATTCTTTTTGATTATTTTACTTTTTGTAAAACAGCAAATTTCCTTAACCATCAGCTCACAAAATATTTTATTAGCTTTGAGTTCAGTAAAAGTTTGGCGTCAGATATATTTTCCCGAAAAAAATCATTTTTAGCTCAATTCCTTTAGCGTGAGTGATTCTCTGATTTAATAAGTTTTCCATTTTTTATATTTTATTGTCGTGACAAAAAATCATCGTTTGTCTGTGCGTAGTATAAGATAATAGATTCGATGCCCAGCTTTTTTATATATTTCTCAATATGAAAATAATCAGATTACTTTCTCACAATATCTGAAGCTTTCAAAATTTTCCAGTTTTTATTAAATTTATTAAATATTACTTCCTGTATTTTATATTATTATTTTATATTTTGATTTTAGCGGGATGGCAAATATTTTTTATGTGAGCCTATTTTTCCATGTTTCCCAAGAGTAAAATCTGTGTGGAATTTAAAAGCGTCATTGGGATGTCAGCGGGATGATAGAGTAATCATTTTTAAAATTTTCAAGTTCATGTTCATGTATATATCTTATTTTTTTAAAAAACGGAAATTTATCCGATTTCATTTTGATGGATGGACCAAAGGAAGAGAATTTTTGTCACATGGGAATGAAAATAAAAACAAATATTTTTTTTCCAGCTTTTAATCATTGATGTTTTATTTGCTGCATTCGTTTTCAATTATTCCAGTTTATTAAACGTATTTCAATATGCCGTCCTTCATCACACCTCCTTAGTTCACACAATAGGTAAAAAAACTTAGGTAAAATGATGGGACCGAATTGATGTACATTTGCCAGTAAAAATACATATTAAATGGGAAAAGGAGCCAGGCTGTAAAATATAAATTTAAAAAATGCACAAACATTAGACATTTTACGCGTTAGAAATCAATTTTACATTGGGGGCTGCGAGTGATTTAAAGTGAACCCTATCTTGACAAGCAATTAAACTGGTTTTGAAATTATTTTATACTTATCGGTACACCTTTTATTTTCGACTAAAAGAGTTTATTTTTACTTGTTTAATAATAATACATTACCTAACTTAATATTAATGATCATTTTGCACTAGCTATCTATTTAAGTCGAAGTATGCCATAGCATATTAAAGTTTTTAAAAAATTAATTACTTTGAATTTGAGAGTAAATAAAATGTCCAAAGGAAGAAATGCAGAGGAAATTCAAAGTGGGACAATTTCCTAAATGCATAAAATTCAACGCAGAAAAACTGGTTTGTTGTGTATCTGCAATCTACATTCGATTGTTTTATATCTGACTTCGAGTTGGGAAGGTGTAATCACGTTTCGACGCCGTGCTTGTTGCGTAAAATGTGATTGTCGTTTTAAAATGATGTCGATTACAGAAATAAAGAAAGCGTGGAAAAAATCTCATGCAGCCCTTTTTCTCGTCTCTAAAATCTCGCCCACATTGAGCTTTCACCTAATCTCGCTTTTCTCTTATCCGTTCCACCACTCCCATTATACGGTTTAGTATGGCCCTTCCGGTCCTCCATCTCAGTCACTCATTCTTTGAGGCAATCTACGTTCCCGCACCTTCCACCACCATTCTCCTTTCTCGCCGTCATTCCTCACTTCGTCCCTCCGGGGTCCTGGGTATCCCGGTCTCGCTCCCTTACCCCACTCTATTTCACCCCGGCTGACCCCGGCTCCCTTTATCACGCCTCGTTTACAGGCCGCCCCGCGAACGACGGAGTCAAGGCTCGCGAGGTGGGGGTGAGAACGTGGACACTCACGTGTTGGGTGCCGCGCCGCAAAGGATTTGTCGGTAAATAATGGTGCAGCGTGAGCTGTTAGGCGCCTAAAAGGTCTTTAGTGATGCCCTCGTTATTCAGTCCAAACGCCATGCCTTTAGCCACGCTACCTCAGCTCTATCATTTTTCTCAATCCTTAAGTATATAGGATATTCGAAGATATTCCGTAAGGTTGGATAGTGATTGATTGATATATATTGAATGATTATTTAACCTTTGCCGTGGAACCGACATGATTATTTCATACAATACTTTCAATGGTAATGGTTGCAGGGTCATGCAGTTTATTAACAAGCGATATATTTGCATTAAATGTGATACTTCCGCATATAGTCAGTAAAATATTGAAGTTACTTACGTACTGATAGAGAAAATAGTATAAAATCATCAGAAAGATGTTTATTGAGGTGTATGTAGCTAAACCCCTATTAAAATAGGCATTTCCGACTTATAAGGAGGTGTTTTAATCGAGATTTTAAGTAAACATCAGTTTTATAATATCTTTTGTTATTACAGTTTTAAGGGCACTAAATGGGCAATGATAAAAAATATGTTCTCGTGTTAGTTTACTTAGAAATTGGCGTCGGAAGTTCCTGATTTTCTATATGGTCGAATGGCAGTAGAAGACTGCTACCAGAAAAATTAGGGATAAATGACTTCACGCAAAAAACTGATATCTTGTCCAAAATAAGACAAGAATTGCAAAGATACCCATTCCTGAATTTAAAAATTACATTAATTAACTTTCGTGTGTAAACAGCCGAAATGACATAATTTAAAAAAAGCGCCTAATGAATAGTTCACAGTAAGTTTTAGAGCAAGTTTAAAAAATTAGTAAGAAAATCATATAGGTTAAAAACAGTATATTCACATATTGTTTGTTTCCTAAACACGCATGAAAGGGTAATGGATCATTTTTCATTACTCGTCAAGAATAAATGAAGTGTAGTGATTAATTGACTCGTGTCTTCCTTAACTTCCTTAAAATCCTTCATACCTTTGTGGAATTTCCGTGAAAATGAAATAATCATAATTAACTATTAAATACTATGAATGTGAAAAAAATGAATTTCTAATTTCAAGGAACTGTAAAGTATCAGAGTTTGATTTGTTATATTCACGAAAATATTTACACTACACCGGCTATCAACTCCTTGAACTTCCGTTTTGCGAAAATTAAATATGGGTGAAACACTACCTCTCACAGCTTAATAAAACTTACTTCATGCCAACCTCGGTATAAACGCGGGAGTACTAATATGCGGTAGGTAATTCTAGGACTTTAAGCTGAGAAGCCGTTAGAACAGGAGATTACTTTCATATTCATACCCTATCATGTTGTTATAAACTCGGAAATGAGTGCTCATTGGACATTGTAGTTTTACTTAAATTTACGTTATTATTGGCAGGCATCCAAATATGTTCTTTAAGTATCCTGTATCTTCCGCATCCATGCTGCTTGAAGAGGATGAAATACATAATTTTAAAGATCTCAAAATATTTTCTATATTAGTGAAATAATTTATCGTGCACAATCTTTAGATAGGTTTCTTCATAGCACATTGCTCATAAACTTACCTATCTATTCCCTATCTCTCTCAAATCTCTGATATACGATCAAAATACTTTGTAAGACTGCCACTGTTATTTTGGTTTCTTATTTTCAAGCATCTATTACATATCATGGTCGCATTTTATTCTGGGAATATTGGCGAAGGCTTCAATTTCGGGATGATTTCAACGAAAATGGAAAATCAGAGTCTTGACCTTGAGTATCGTTTTCTCATGTTTTCTACGGGGTCTTGATAAGGCATTCTTAACATGTGTAACTCTTCACTCATATTTGAAGCCAAAAAGCAAAGTGGTGGTTTTGATGGATATATCCTCCTACATGTTTCATGCATTCATTTGAACGATTGGCTGTTTGATATTAGATGTAAAATTGTTTGTTCATGGCTTCTAGATTTTGTGCTTTTTGTTTTGATAATCCACTATTACCTTACTTTAGGTATTACACGTATCCTCTACTCTTATATTTTAATATCAAACTGGTTATTATCCTAAATTTTTTGTCGTGGGAGAAGAATGCCGCCATTAAAAAGACACGTTCAGTGGCAAGAAATCACTGACTCCGTCTTTGTCCGCTGGAAATAAAAGAAATGCTCCGAATGCTTTCATGCATCTTGTTTTCAAAACAAGTATATGAGTATGTGACTTATCTCTTATTTATTAGTTACCTATTCTTGAAAGATGGTGTCGTCATGCTTTAAAAGCATGTTTTGCTGCCTCATCAATGATGCTAATAGGGCAGTTATAAATCATAAAGCCCATGTATCCTAATGGCGCACGTGCATTAACATCATGGTATTTTTTAAATGATTTACTGAGTGGGTGGTCAGTTTTTGACCCATAACTATTTTTAGGTCTTGAGATATAAATTTAAGGATTAATCATGATTTATATGTAAAAATCTTCTAACATTCCTAATTCACAATCCTTCTTATTCCATCAGGCGTGTCATTTTATTTCTTAAGAAATAACTCTTGAATGTTATCATTCTCTTGGTACTATCAATGAAAATGTATGGTGAACTTTAATTATGTACAATATTTTAATATTAATCTTGAAACCAATGGTTAAAAATTCAAAGCATCAATATGCTCCTCCGGTTTCCTCAGCCAACGCGCGACCTTCATCACTATGGATGTAAACTTCAGAAAATACAATGAATACATGTCGAGTGAATTATTATGCCATCACAATGAAATACATAGCTCACAGAATCTGGTCTGCGTCTGCATCAAATTCCAACTTTCTATTCTGCTTAATTGCCCTGTTCTCTCTGCATAAGATTTGGATATGCAGAAATATCTTTTAACTCCAATACTAAGTGGCACTCAAGTGGGTTGTACTATTGTTTCACGTCACATAGAAATTTGGAACATTATCAATGAAATATCAATTCACGTTTTTCTCCAAGGTCTATCACATTCCATGATTCTAAAAAAATATGACACGCTCGAGGCTAAGTGAAGCGAATAAAGAATTACATATTGAAAAAAACAAACATGCTATTTACACCGCTATTAACTAACAGTCATTTAGATATTTAAAGAAGCTATGAACCAAAATTTCAAGATATTTCAAGATGTATAACGTCGCGATGAACCAAAATTTCTGACTTGTACAGCATTTTAAGTTATTGTTAAACACTTGGCGTTGGAAAATAATGCACGGCCAACTGTGATCAACAAGATTCCTTAAAATCAGCCTTTGGAAACAAACTTATTAAAATTAAAGCCGAGATGTCAAATATAGCCATTGAATTCAAAATTACCGATGTTTTTTTATCTATAGGCATTTAGAGTTTTACGTGTCTTTTCTTTGCGGTATGAAACCGGCGTTTTATGCCGTAGACTTTAAGGCGTCATTATGCTTTCCTAAAATATTGTCAGGGTCTACTTTAAGCATTGTTTTAGTTTTCAAAAGATATTCTTACTGTCATGCCTCTGCCTTAAACCACGCAATGGCTAGGAGATTGTGATGATACCAAATTAGAGAAAGGGTAGAAAAATTAATATAGTGATCGCCGTGATTTTCACACATTGCTGATTCATTCCAAAATAACTCTGCTTAGTGATGCCAACGATTTTCAATATTTTTTTACTTATCTGATAAAAGATAATGTAGCTCTACTATTTGCGTCTATAGGAACGTAAGTAGCCAGTCTTAATTGATGTATGAGCTTCACACACCGTAAGGCTTAGTATTTGTTGAGTCTTATCCTGCCAAAACGACCTTTGATGTGCCTATTATTGCTTTTGCTATTGCTTTTATTGCTTCTGTGATTCTTAGATTTAAGGAAAAAATAATAACGATGTGAAACGGTTATCAAATTTTAAAAAACTAATTCTTATGCTACTGTCCGATGTAAGGTTAATTTACTGGCTTAGGTTATTATCCGATAAATGAAACCTGTTTCCGTTCAAATAAGACTTATTCTTTTATTTTGTGCCTTGATAATTTCATAAAAAAATATATAGTGCGTGAAAAAAATAAATAGTGTGGGTATTTAAAAATTTGGTGTCGTTTTTAGGATCCGAATGAAACCCAGGCTGAAGATGAAGTTCCTCCTGTGTCCACTGCCCTTTCTTTCCTCGGCTCGGCCCACTTAAAAAGATCTTGCTTTTACCCACTCATTGTTCCCCTCCTTTCGTTCTCTTCTCCCTAATTTGCCTCCTTTTCACTCCCCCACGAATCCCTCCCATTCCACAACTCCCTCACACCCATGCCTCCCGCGTTCCCGCCTCGTTCATTCGTTTCCTCGGGGCGCCGGCAGATGTGAATCCACGCAAAAGACTGCTCTCTCCCTCCCTCTCTCTCTCTCTGCGTCTCATACCTGCCCCTCTCCACTCCTCCCTTCGGGAGGGGAAACCCCGTAATTTCCCCGCCATTCTCCTCGCACGCCGAGAAAGAGAGAGATCGCTTCCATCGTCTTATTCCATCCTTTCTCTCTCTTCCTCGGCAATACCCGTGCTCCTTCTATCCTGTCTTCCCTTAACTTCGTTCGGGTCGACATTTAAGCATTCTTTTCCCCTCTTTCGCGGGCGTGCACTATAGCAGACGAGCTCGCAAATGTCCACCGCACTAAGATTTCTCTCATGGGACGTTCGTTCCAAACGGAACGCTCATATTTTCCAAAGATCACTAGTCCACTTTATCCTCTTTTTTTCTCCCTCAATAAACTTTAACTCATGCAGATACAGGCGTTGTGATTTTAACTTTGCTCTTGCCCGGGGTGTGTTTTGGGATGATTCGCGGAAGGGTGATTCTGGAGGATTACAAATGTGCACCCAACTCATGCAATATTGGTAAATTGCCCATATATGTTGAATAATGGTCATGCAATATCGCTCTCTACATTAAGTCATGAGTGATTTTTTTCGAAAATGTCGATTTCGAAAGTTTTAAAAATCTGGTGAGTTGATTGCATTTCTTTTGTCTTTTACAATCGATATCGTCGAAAAATATGCCTTATTTCCTTTGAATTACTGAGGTGTTTGCAATTTGTTGGCTGTCGATTGATAATTGGGCTATCAAGTAAAATTTCTTGATTTTTATTTCCCATATTAATTAAATTTTTTGACTCTTTGAAGTTATTCTGTGCAACTCTAAATCTTTCTGTACAACTTTAAATAAAAATAGCCCTTAAATACTTCCTCGGTCTTTAATAATTGAAAATAGGTGATTTAATCTACGAACGTCTCAAGGATGTGAATGATTAATCAAACATTTTCATCGTTAGATATATATATATATATATATATATATATATATATATATATATATATATATATATATATATATATATATACACACACACACACACACATTCAAACACGAAATCCCGCCAAACGGTGATCAAATACTCATTTATATAGAAACAGATATAAGGAAATGGGATAGGAACACACATAAAGGACGAACACAGGAGAGGTGGGGAAGGCGGAATCCAGCAGATCACGAATGTAAAAATATTTCCTAGACCGGGATTTGAAATCCGGATCTTTCAAATCCTGGTCTAGGAAATATTTTTACATTCGTGATCTGCTGGATTCCGCCTTCCCCACCTCTCCTGTGTTCGTCCTTTATGTGTGATCCTATCCCTTTTCCTTATATCTGTTTCTATATAAATATATATACATATATACGAGATAAACATAAATAATATACATATATATAATTATGCAATATATATGTTATTAAATAATGTATATGTATGTACATATGGTAGGTCACGGTAGTCCAGGGGTAGAGCGTTGGACTAGAGTCGACTGAGCGGAGGACCCGGGTTCGATTCCCGGGCAAGCCACTCTAGGAACCAGCAGCTCCACGCAAGATTTGTGATTTTCCGGGTAACAGATTCTCCAGAGAAAAAATAACCGGTACAGGGAAAGGAACTGGCCTACCATGATGTGTGAATTTCACACGCCGTCTGGCTAAGTACTGTGTGAACTATACCATCACTTACCAAACCGATGGTTTACTATGGTTGATGACTGTGTATATATATATATATATATATACATATATATACACAATATATATATACATATATATATGTGTATATATATAATATATATATATTTTTTATATATATATATAATATTATTTCATTATATATATTCATTCATTATTTTTAACTGTGTGTATGTATATATAGTATATATATATGTGTGTATATATATATATATATATATATATATATATATATATATATATATATATATATATATATATATATATACATACACACAGTTAAAAATAATGAAAATTATATTCGCTATTCTAAATATACAAAATTAGATGATGATTGCATGAAACTACAGGAGACACTTGCAATAGAGTCATCCACTAAATGTGCATTAAAATACCACAAATCCCGGGCAAGGTGAATAATTTTTAAACACTGAAATTTTTGCTTGGTGATGTTCTAATACCTGGAACTAGTTACTTTAAGAGAACACATTTTTGGGATAAACTTCGTTTTTCATTACTTATTGTCAATCCACTAACATGTTTGTGATTCAACCAGTTTAAATTCCACCCAATTAACAGAAAGGGTTAACTTTATTCATTTAGTTTTGGAGAATATCCATTGAGCCGCTCTACAGGAACAGGTTGATGAGTACAACAAGTTACTAAAAAGGCACGGCCAAGAAGACAAGTCAAAATTATTACTTGTTACTTATAATTCTTTTGTGAAATTTATTTTATCACCTACGTTTTATGTTGTTCATAATTTATTGAACTATTTGCTGGCCGTGTCTGAAAAAATTACTACCTTGAATAATCTAGAGAAGGCTGCTGTTATATTTTCGTGAAATTTAGTATTATGGTGTAATTTCACTTTTGATTAGTAATTAGTTTTATTTATTCTATTCATTATCATCTCCATAGCATCAATTTTAATTATCTAGGACAAAACGAACTTAATTCTATCAATCTATGGTGATTTTCATTAGATTCAATTGATACATTAATTAAAACACCTAATAAGTCTAAGCATTGTAATTTCATTGGGTGAATGGTAGTTATTTTAAAGCAACACGTACTACCTTGATCAAAAAGTTCCCGGAATAACTACCGTGTGGCGCTCCCATCGTTCCGATTTGAGTTCTGTTTTTTTTGTTAAATTGGTACATCTGTTGTTGATATTCCCTTTAAATCTTAGTGTCATAACTTGACATTTGCAAAAGTTACGTAGCCAAGAGTACATCTATCTCTGTGTGTGTTGGCGATTTTTTACAATTTCACAAATGGATTTAAATTTGCAACAATGAACTTGTATTAAATTTTGCGTAAAAAACGGATTTAGTGGCGCACGGACGTTGGAAATGTTGGAAAAGTGTTTCGGCAACGATTCTCTAAAAAAAACGGTCGTTTACCAGTGGCACGAGCGGTTCAGAAGTGGTCGTGAGTCAATCGAAGATGATGAACGCAGTGGCAGACCATCGACATCGAAAGTCGGTGAAAAAATTGATAAAGTAAAAGAAATGTTGGTCAATAACCGCAAATTAACCATCAGAGAAATAGCGGAGGACTTGAACATTGCCTATGGATCCGCCCAAGACATTGTGGTTAATGATTTGGGTTTCCGTCGTGTAGCAGCAAAGTTGGTGCCAAAAGACCTCAATTTCATGCAAAAAAGAGACCGTGTAAACGTCGCAAAAGACATGATTTGCGAGGCTGAATCCGATCCCACATTCATCAAAAGGATCATTACTGGAGACGAGACGTGGGTTTATGAGTACGACACGCAATCCAGACATCAGGCAAGTGAATGGCGTTCACCAAATGAGCCGAGACCAAAAAAACCACGTCGTTTTCAGTCAAAAAAGAAGGCAATGCTGACGGTTTTCATGGATTACAACGGTGTAGTGCATCATGAATTTTTGCCAGAAGGCCAGACAGTAAACAAAGAGTATTATTTGGGCGTTATGAGACGTTTGCGTGAAGCAATTCGCCGAAAGAGACCAGAAATGTGGGCAGAAAACTCGTGGATTTTGCACCATGATAACGCACCGTCGCACAGTGCTATCATTATTCGTAATTTTTTGACGAAAAATGCAACAAATACCATCCAACAGCCACCGAATTCACTTGATTTGGCTCCCTGTGACTTCTTTCTGTTCAATCGAGTTAAAAAACCATTACGGGGAACGCGTTTTAGCAGCCGAGAGGAAGTAATGGAAAAATCGCAGGAAGCACTGATGGACATACCGAAAACCGAATATAAAAAATGTTTCGAGGATTGGATCAAGCGCTGGCATAAGTGTGTTGCAGTCGATGGGGATTACTTTGAAGGGGACAATATAGATTTAGATGAATAAACTTGTATTTTTAATTTTCTGAATAAATTCCGGGAAATTTTTGATCAAGGTAGTATTATTTGATTTGAGTTTTTCAATACTTGACCTAAATTTAGTGTTACTTAGTTATTATAAATCATCGTATTAGTAAGTTACGATTTTATGCTTTGTTTTAACTATTTTTTGAATTAAGTACTTCTCTAATCATTTACGACGATTCAGACAGATTAAATACGTAATTTGGGTTACAACAGAAAACGTATTCTTTAATGTAGGTTTAATCTGCATCAGAATTGAATATAAAAAACTGTGAATGGTAAGAATTTTTTTTTTCTCCCATAATTCTTTCGCTGCTGGTATCAGTTATAATTCTTGGAGCTCATGACGCAGAATGCCCGACTCCATAACATTAATCTCGATATGAGGCTACAGTTTCATATGCGCAAGCTCTAATTTTCTCCCACTAGTCGCCACTATCAGCCATATTCGATTGAAAGCTATCCGCCGTATTGATTTCACTTCCTCTTCCTCGATCGCCTCACCTGTTCCATTCTCTTCATGTTCACGATTCATACACCCTCGACCGTAAAAACAAAAGATACCTCTCGTTCCAGATCTTGTCTTTGAGAACCTACTGTTGCTTTGCGCCTTATCTGCTGCTTAAGAAGCCCATGGGCTTCGTGCAAAATCGGCATCCAAATTTCATTCCAGGCGTTTTAATGCTTGTGTTTGACCATTTGCCCTACTTAAGGTTCCACGCATGCACCGATTTTTATTTCGGTATCTCAGTTTATCTCATATTAAGGAACAACAAATACGCGCTTTTCGCAACAGGAAAGTCGTAATCTCGTGAGTTTTGGAAAACAAGCTCAAGAGTTTAAAATTATCGTCTTTTTACTTTCTTCCCTCAAATGTGAGTTGCTACAGGGGACGGTTTAAGATAATGGTGTATCCAAGCTATCTTTATGCGTGGAGCCACTTAAGCTAGCAATCTGGTACTGCTGTGATTTCGGTGGAAAGAAAATATGTAATTTTTGAGAGCTTCCATTATATTTCCAGGTTAAAATAGTCCTGGAAGTCTCCGAGGCCTTTAGGATATGTGTTTTCGAAAGAAATTGTACTTTACGTTTCGGTGATTTTTAGTCTTGTCTGCCAAATCTTTCTTCCTGGAGGCAAACGGGTGCATAGTTCGCTGTTCAGGAAGTAAGTTTGTAGGATTTGATCATCAAGTTCTAGAGAGACGGTGATAGTTGTGATCGATAATGAGGTCTACTTCACAAAGAAACACATTGGGAAACAACTACAATATTCAAAAATAAAGTTTTTGCAATCGACATTCCAATTTTTCTTTTAACTTGAGAAAATATATTTTACCATTTAGGATAGAGTAGAAACTTAAATCTATGATCAAAAATAATTTTATTGGCCTAGCAGTTTGGCCTGGCCTTTCACTATTTCCATATGAATACTTACTGTCTTAACTCCCTTTTTCGTAAAAATATTCCTTATTATATAGGGAGGTTGGAAACAAATCCTAAATTTTTATCAAAATATTTTTGAAATTAAAGTTAATAATTTAATGCATTAATTGCATGGCCTGCATTCAGAATTTTATTTTTAGGGCATGGAAATATTTGATACGTGAACGAGAGCGTCTTTCATTTTATGAAATATTTACATGTAATTTCTGTGAAATTCTTGGCTAATGAGTTACTGTATTATTGATAAAAATTAATTAAACATTTCCAAAATCGTTTTACCTAAAAATTGATAATATAGTGCAGGAAAATTTAGATGCATGGGGGTCATACTCATAAAGCAAATTATGACGTCACTTATTCTATTTATTGCGTCGAATGGATGAACAAAGTTCATTTCTGTTGCATCCTTTTACATAAATGGCGGAGGAATTTTCTAGAAGTTTCGAGTTTGAAGTAACTCATAGCTAAGCTAAAATTGCATCCAAGCTAAAATTGGATCTGTATAATAGAGATATTTACAAAATGAATGCTTTAATAAAGCCAAATGAGCAGCATTGTACGAGTGGCCATTCTTTTATCACTTGCCATTGTTGAAGTATTTGTTTTAATATGGAGCAGTATTTATTGAACCCAATCATTATAAAATGGAAGAAATGATAGTAAATGTTTCAACTTTACAATGGTATTTTCTGAAATATACAATGCTATATCAATTTATGACAATGCCTATATTCCATCTACTTAAAGATTTATAATTGGATAGTAACGCTGAGGTTTTCTGCACTGCCAATTTTATACAGTAACTTGGGGAAAAGGAGTATTTGGAAAGAAGTTAGTTAGAAACGGGCAGTATTTACTCAATTAAATGCCCTTTATTTAGCAAAATTTTTGACACTTTTTTCAACTTTTCAACTTTTTCAACTTTTTTCATTAACAAATTTTCCTGATCTATTAAGTTGAAAGTAAAAGCATTACTATGATCAGAATTTAAAAAAATGTTCATATCAAACTCCATGTGACAAGAAAAACAATTAAAAAAGGATGAAATTGTTATAGTTGAATATGAATTATTCCTCATATGAAATTAACAACTTGAAATTGAGTATTGCAAATACTTATCAAAATATATTCTAATTTAGGTATGTGGTAGCTTATAATACTGTTTATACATCTTTTAAAAATATTTATTCATAACTATAACTGCACCACCCATGTAAATTTTATCTCGTGAAACTCTTTTCCGCCTGCGAGACGCCATCTTATGTGTCATGTTTTCGTCATTATTCTGAATCAGAGAGGCGTCGGCGGATACTTGTAGGAAGACAGGCGAGGTCATTTTCATTGTAAGATCGTATGTGTTTACCCTTAATGGCGGGCCATGAGCCAATTTCATCTATTTAAAAGTGAGAAACCGACGTCAACGTCGGAGAAACTGCGTTATGTTCAGACGTTGCCTTAAATGGCACCAAAATATAAAAGAACCCTTACTACCGTTTTCACTTTTTCCAGGCCATCCTATGGTGTGCTTTCTCAGAGGTGGGGAATGGGATGCAGTGGGGGTGGCAAAGATATCTTGCGCTTTAATGCCAGACAGCTTTATATTTTTTTCCTGGTTTAGCTCCGCCCAATAAATTGCCGTTTGTGCAACGCACGTCCTCCATCGCTCAGCGGCTAATGACGCAGCGGATAGTTTCTATCTCGCAGAGGCGAAACAAATCATTTAGCAAGCCTGCCAATTGAATTCTCTTTTTTAAACAATTTATTGACACATTGTTTTCCTAAAAATTGCTTAGGTTCATGTAAAATAAATTTTTTAGTATTCGATGAAATAGCGGTGTTATTGTATAATGTCTATAATAATATTCTATCAAATAAATCAACTTTAAAATATGCGTAATATTTAATAAGAGCCAGGTTGTTTTCGATAAAAGATACTTGTGGTCACTAAAAAATCATTATTCCCTTCAGTGGTGTATTTACACATCACAGCGAAAATATTTGTATTTTCATAACAAAGCATTTGTGTACTTACCAAAGTTGGTATCAATATCTAATATGCAGATATATATATATATATATATATATATATATTTATATATATATATTTATATATATATATTTATTTATTTATATATATATTTATATATATATATACATTTATATGTATATTCATTTTTATATGTATACATATGTATATATTAATGTAAGTTTTATTATATTAATACTATTTCATTTTCTGTCTAAGTATTCATTGGACTCCATACTTGGTAACGTACTGTCTAATCTCAAAGGCAAGACCAGTTCCTTGTATATTTTATAGGCTACTCAAAGTTCATACAGTCATAGGCTACTCAAAGTATGTTGTAGAATGATATTATATAATAATGAAAAACAGTTCTCCAAAAATCATAGTTCCAAAATTTTACGCAAGAAATAAAAAAAAATGTTATTCCTAATTTAGTGTGTCAGTATTGTTATACACTGATAATGTTGATGCCGCTAGTTTCATGGACCTTCTTCAGCCTCCATTGAATTTCGCCATCAAATTTTACATGAGCAATCATTTTTATTTGCCTATAAATTATTTCGCGATGGTAATTACAGCTGTACTCTTTCCAACTTAACTTAAAGTCACGATTATAAAACCATTTTTAACCCTGTTAGGTGCAAACATTTCTCCCTTAACCTTTGGCTATCATTATTTCCGTGTACTCTCGAGAGAGCATTAGTGTATTTTAGCTTTCTTTCCGGGACTCTAAATGGTCATTCCATTGCGGTAACATAAATCTCATCGTTAAATGCGGTAAAAAGCGCGGTGTGATTTGAACATTACCTAGTCAATCTCCGTTTCCAAAGAAGCCATCACCCAGAAACTGGTGGAAAAACAGCTGCGTTTCTCGCACGATGTTCGTGTTTTGCACTCTTGCATATTAGGGGTTCGTCCAACATAGCCGTTAATTCGCAAAGCGTTTTAAATCGCAGTAATGGATGTTTTGTGAGGTATTTTTGATAAGTAATCCTACTGAGGTATTTTCATGGCGTTAAGAGAGAAAATTTATGCGTCGCATTTAAGTAGATATTTGAAGTTACACCTTAAGACGGCTTTGAGGAAGAAACTTTCAATAGATAGAAAAGGTAAGAAGGAAGGAAGTAAATTACTTACTATAGAGTAACCGGATTGATTATTTTCAGCATTGTCTTATCAGCAAAATTTATTTATTTTAACGGTGGAGCATTCAACTTGCATTTGAGAGAATTATACTCATTTCAATTTTTACTAATTCTTAATCATGTTTCTGTATAAGTATACATGTGTATTGAGTCAATTTCTGTGAACCTTAACGAATGTTGGTGTCGTCTAGGATAACGCTTGAACACCTATCTGTAGTCTACCTTAGAAAAGAAACGGTTTGATTGACTAGTAGAAGGTCATGTATAAATTTTGGCAATTCTTTCTATGCCGAATTTTTTAAAAAAATTCTTCTCGCCGCTCCAGCCCTGGTCAAGTTCTACGAACATTTGAGATTTGTTATTTTTTCCAACGTCATTATTTATGTACCTTTAACTTACATTTTTATCTTATATAAAATTTTCTAGCATTAATTTTCCTAAGAATGAGAGTAAATGTTAATTATTTTCATTCTTGAGAACTAAGAAAGATAGGGAATTTGATAGAAGTTTTTATTCTAACCAGTTAAATTATTTTAATTAACGTATTTAATTAGGTAGACTGTCCACTCAACTTAAGACGGAGAACACTAAATTAGAGGCCTTTTATCGAATTCGAAAGGATTAGTTTGAAAGGATTACGACTATTGGAGGGCAATAAATTAACTTAGTGTGCTTGGACCCCATCCAGAAACGCATTATCAATATTTATACTATCCTTGTACATTTACGTTATTTGAATAAAAATTGCTGCGAAGGCATGTGAGGCAATCTTGTGTTGATTAGACCCGTTACGGGCATTAGTGACTCATTCGAGACTCCGTTCTTAGGATGGAGACACGCGAAATAAGCGTGGACTGTGTCGCTAATACGTAAAGCCCCCTTCCTGTACTCAGCATTTCGTTCGGCGATTTTTCCCTCGTAAAAATTCACTGTGACTACCACGCCTCCCCGAGGCCGTGCTGCAAATTTGGCTAATTGCGGTTGTCGCCGGACGGGCTGCGGAATAAAGGAGGCGAGCATAGCTCTCTCATTCCCCGAAACGGTAAAAAAGACAGATGGACTCCAGAATCGGGACGTTTGTTTTTTTGAAATTTCTTTTTTCCGTTGAGGGGATGAGGGGTCGAGGGAGATAGTGACTGGTTGGGATGGTGGAGTTAAGAGAAGGGAGGATGAGGGTCCGGCCCATCGTATTTCCCCTTACCTCACACTTCACCTCCTGGACGAGTCGCTCCCATTTTAATCAGCTCGGTTACTCGGAGAGATAGGAGTATGTGCTCACTAGGCCTAGACCATGCCTCCGCTGAATTCTTTAGGATGAATACTTAATTTTTTAAAATACCGTGAGGTCAAATAGCTAAGATTACTACCTTCTCAGGAGTAGAAAGAATGAAAATTGAAAGGTTTATCCGAACAAACCAGGAGATCGAGGTAGATCGGACGGTTTGGAGATTGTGAGGGGTTTCCTTAAAATTATTTCGCACGATGACGCTGCATATTAGTAGATATTATTTCCTCTATTCGCGATTCTCTGCAGGTCCTTGTTAGGCGGTGCCCTCTTGACTGTCCTCTTTTCGCCGATCTCCGCTTCCCTTGCAGAGGTGGGGGTCGGAGGCGTGAGAGGTAGTAAGGTAAGGCGGGAGGATCGACTGGGGCACGGGGGATGAGGAAGGACCGTGTTCTCGTGGAATGCGTGCAATTAGTGAAATGCCGGCATGTGAAAAAAGGGGAAAAAGTATTTGGGAGGAAGAGGAGGAGGAGGAAAAAGAGACTTGAAAAAAATGGAGTGGGGTTGAGGCAGGGGACGTGGAAGAAGGCGGAATCGGCTAAAAGGTTGTGGTAGAGGGAGGAAGAAGAAGCTTTGTGTGGGAGTGGACGTGCGGAGTGGATGGATGGGATCCAGTTAAAATGTGTAGAGGAGGAGGTTTTGGGAGATATATGTGACTTGGGAGGGAGAGAAATGGGTTAGAATGCAATTAATGGAAATGATAAAGGATTTTGGTGGAAGGCGTCGTTTGTGCGCAGGTTAAAAACATCTCTTGTTGCTGATGGCACGACACAGGCCTTAGTTCAGAAGTGTGTTAAGATATCGTATCTAACGTGCCCTCATATTTTTCTACCTACCGCTGATCTCAATTTTCCCGACTAAGAAAACTTAAAAATAAATATAACAATAGGCCTAGGGTCTATAGTCAAAACGGCTGCTAAATAGTTCACGTTTAAATTGTGTTATGACACCCTCGAGGTAACAAAATTATTGGCAATCGATATCTCTCAAAATTATTCATATATTTTTAATGTTGACCCGACAGAGAAAAAACCTTAGGCTTCCATTTTCTTTCTTTTGACTAACAAGTTCTTTTCCTCGTTGGCAATAGCCGTTGATGGTGCCGAGTTGAGCCCTTAACAAAAAAATAATGTAAAAATATCATTTAAGTTAGATTTACTTTAAACATTTGTGGTCCCATCTAACAACAACTTGTGTTAAGATGGGAGATGTGACCACGGATTAAAATGTTTTAATTGGAAAATCTTTCTGGAATTCTTGATTTTCAGATATTCTTGATGTTACCCTTATTCATACGGATTTTAAACCTCGTCTTTTATATTATAGTCCACTTCTCTTTAGACTAAGAGAAAAATATTGAACTTATGCAAAGGAAAATGATTTCGTCATTTAAACTTATATCGAAGTTATATGGTCATACGCCACCACCATGTACGTCCGCCACAAGAGTGCGATAGTCTGTAGAAGATAGGAAAGGATAGGAACTTGGATGTATGAGGAAACACTATGCCAACACAAAAGCATTTGAGGAATCCATTATTCTCCTCCCTCCCTCCCTCCATCTTCCACCTTAGCTATTCAGATGTTCCGAGATCATTGATCTATCCCTCTCACCCTCATCTCCCTCCCATCTTCTTCCGCCTTCCTGCGCTCTCTTCTCCCCCCCACCCAACTCCCTCGTTAAATCAAACTGCGAGTTTCGCTCCTCTTACCAGACCGCTCCGCCTCCTTTCCCTTTTTGCATACTTTTGATCCTCCGTTTTTGCTGCTCCTTATTCTGTTTATTCCGGACCGGCCGTCGTCCAAGCTGTCTTGGGCTCATTCCTTCTTAATTACTCCACGTGCCACAAAAGCCTTCTCTATCCCTCCCGTCGCTGAATTTCTTTCGTCTTCCGTCTCTGTTCCATTTTGCTTCTGCCGCTCTGCTAGCTTTTTCAGTCGCACCCATACGCCATAGTTTACACCGACGTCTCAATTCACGGCAGTAATGCCAAATTTCTTTGGCAATCTTTTTTTTTGCTCGGGTTTCGCACTCCTTTTTCGTTGATTGTATTATGCCTAAAAACTACCATGATCTGCCTCCCGCTCTCAGAAATATGGAATGAATAATTCTTCATACCTGACGATTACAATTTGCAATATAATTTGTTTAATTTATCATGATAAATGAAATATTAATGTTGTTAAACGTTGTTATAAAAATAATTATTTTATAGCATTATCTATACAAGCAGATTTTAAGCACCAGTTTCATATTTGGATTATGGGTACATGAGTTTCGGGCTCTCACGCAGTTTTGCGGGTGCATAAGGCGTCATAAACGTATGCATTACATTAAAATTAACACGAAACGTGGTGGCAAAGGTGACGTTAATTATATGGATATCATATAATTTAACCTACATCGACAGATTTCGGTAAAGAACGTACAGAGGGAGTTAATCGTATCGCTTGAGTTAAAATGTGTCAGGAAACCATGGTAAAACGTTCTCACAGCACGTAAAATTCTATTTACTTGAATGATATTTCGGTTGTAGAGTCAACATACTCATATATGCCATTGGATGCTTTACGAAAATCTTATTCAAACTACCTTTAACTTCAGGAATAATAAGAGTCGACTGCTTGATGATCGACCTCGTACACTAAGCCATCTTTTTTATTATCTCGTAATTATGTACTAGTGCTCTAAGCAAAAATGAACATTACAATAGATGAAGTTTAATGAATAGTTAAGTTCGTCAAATAGGTTGATTATATCCATTTTCTTCGTAAGTTTATCATGGTATCAACATGTGTATATTAAACGAAGTACGGTAAACAAGTAAAGGATGGACAGTTTCTCTCACTGGTGACCACTTATCGAGTGCAATTAAGCGCACGATGGTGATATCTAGGTGAAGTGGGGCACAGAAAGATTAATTAGCTGGCGTTAGTCTCAATTTATGGAGGAATAAGTTGGAAGAATAGTGTTATACATTCTTGTTGGCATATAAGAAATAAATAAATAACCATGACTTTTGTTCTTCTTTGATAAGATGGTACGTTTTAAATTTTTATTTAAGAATAATGTATTGTTCAGATAGAAATTCATTATTTTAATATATAATCAATAAGCATGTTACAGGCAATTGAAATGTGAACGGCTGTCATCTATATTGCAGGAATGGCACCTGGAGAATATCTTCTTTTGTAGATTATCGTGTGATGGGTTAAGTCACTTTAAAATGAAAGGAATTGTGATGGGGACTTAATTAGAATCATACTTTCTATTCACTGTGTCCTTAGAATAAATAGATAGTTAGGCACCATCCTGCTGTGACTGTTATAGCAATTGATGATTATTTACGGTGCTGGAGTCAGTCTAGTATGTATAAACGGAATTCCATATTTAGACTTTCCTCATCAATCTCCAACGTTCCGAAGTTCAATTGTTATTCTCTCTCTTTTCCCCCCTCTCTTCTCTTGCCCGAGTTCGAACTCTTGAGCTACGGTACTGATGTTACGCTAGGTCGTCAATCATAATCATAAATCCTTCCATAACGGTTGCAATAGCAGGTATAGGGTAAGGAAAGCAAAATAACTATCAATCACTGTAGCAGTAACTCTAACTACCTTTACTAACAATCTGTTTTAGACTAAACGTTTTGATTATAATGTTTTTTGACCTTGAAATGTAAAAATAATTTACTGAAACGAGATGTATAACTTTTACATTGATTGCTGTTTTAACTTCCATTTTTAGGTAAACGTGAGTTCCTTTTTTAATAGCTAAATATTTTCAATTTTCTGATGAATTGTTCCGAAGTTGTTTGTACCGATAATTCATTAACCAAGTAGATATATTATTGATCAAAATATTTTAGTTATATCAAATGGCTCAACCGTTTATTTTTGCATTGAAAATATAAAAAAAATACTTTTGAGAATATATCCGGAGAATTACCTGCAGTAGAAATATTTCCGGTCTTCTTAGAATGTATGTCGTAATGGTTAAAAATGATGTCGGTAGTAATCTACATGTATTCTATTAGAGTCGTAGATTATCCAAAATAATGATTTACGGGGTCTTTCATGTAGGATTTTACTGGAAAAACGTGACTTTTTATAAATGGCCAAAAAAGCCCAGTTTCATTTTAGAATTTCTCTCAATTTTCAAATAAAACATTTTTTTCATGATTTTCCCTGTCATTACTTTAACCGAGTCTTATATTGTGCGAAATGCATTTAAATATTTTTAAGCCACTTAATTTTATCTATGCTTTCATTTTATTTATTTTTCTCCTCAGCATACTATTTCATGCTTTCCTTCAGTACCAATTTGCTTGATCCTTTTATTCCAAGAAGCAACAGCAATAAAGTGGTGACGTTCTAAATTGTTATCCGTATGTCTTTCGGTGACACGTGAGCATAATTAATAACTAGCAATTAAGGAAAAATATGATGCACTTTACTCTATATCCTGCCCAAAATTTAAAGAAGCTCAATTTAATAAATTGCGTGGTACATATGAAGTTTCAAAGTTGCATGCTGTCGGCAGTGTATTTAATTTAATGTTCCTCTTCACCGTCCTTTTTCTGGAAACATTAAAATTTGGTAAGTAATCATTTACATATTGAGGATTATAGTTACATCTCTTGATAAGGTAGTTTCAACATGCCCTACTTCATTGTTTCCGAACATGCCTAACATCGCGATTTGAAAAAAATGCGCTCTTATCCTCTGGAGGGAATAAGTGATTTTGCATATTAATAATAAGCAATAATTTAAGCGGAACTACTGAGTCAGTGCAGTACTCAAATAAATTTTTCTTTGCTCATAGACCAAAAATAAATAAATGAAATGGAAACTTTAAATTGCTAATTAATAAACGCACAATTTCTCCCATGATTTACCTCCAAGACCTGACCTTTATGATTGTTTCAGCATTCTCAGTCTGGGGTCGTTTCAAATGTACAAACACTAGAAAACACATAAATCTAGACTTATAAATATTTGTAAAACACAAAAGATTATGATTTTTTCGTTTCGCAATATATTTGGAAATTTAGATCTGTCTCTTTAATTATTTTGATATTTGAGAGAGAACTTTTATTTTAATTTCACCACGCCGAGTGGCACTGAGTGTGAATGAAATAATCATATCTACATTCCGTACTGGACCCGTAAAACGGTTCTCTATATTACCTTACCTTTTCCCCGGAGGTCGAAAGGGGTCCTTCTTCTGGGAGAGCGTGATTAAATCGGAATACACGCTGCGGGGGGCCAGTGGATGGTATGATCATTGCTGGTGCTCCGGCCCCCGCGGCTCTACACTTCACTCATTCGTTCTCACGTTTGCCATTTTTCTTCCTTGGCTCACTCCTCCTATTTCGTTCCAGGTTCCATACCCTCCTCATGGTATACAATCCTAAAACTCCGCTGCCATTTCTTTTTTTCATTCCCCAACATTAGCGGAACCGCGTCCGCCCCTCTTCGCCGTCTCCCACGCCCCCTCGCAGATTTTATTCAATTGTCTCCAAATTAACCGCGTCGCCCACCAAACGCAGGGATTGCGAATCCCCACATTTCTCGATTTCCAAACCGAGTCGTGGAGATATAAAAACGGGGACGTGAGACCAGAGTCACTGAGGTTCGTGATAGGAATTTTAATTCTCGCGATAAGAGCCGACAAAATTTAGAGGGAGGCGCTCGGTGCCGCTGTGTCCGCAATTCACCTCCATATCGGTGAGCCTTTTAACGAGGACGAGAGGTGGTTATTCCCCCCTTCCTTCAGTTCGCCTTTTCTCTTTTCATTCTTTCAACCTCCTCCTTTTTCCAAGAGGTTTGCATGATATCCAGATTGCTCTTGCTTGTGGGGTTGCTTAGTGTTTGGCAGATTTTTCGTGCACTTTGTGTTGGGAGTATTGTAAAAAAGAATTGCTGTCGAAGATACATTACTGTATCTAACAACGCTTTCTGATAAAACACCATATTAATCCCTTAGAGCTCCTTGAATTAAAGAACCTTGTATACGCCCGAGTAAATACTATTATAATGCATTTTAATTTAGGAAATGGCCGAACGATAGCAAACACATATCATATTAAGGCGGACGGTAATGTTTAGGGAAGAGAAAATTATAACTGAGAAAGTCAGTGGCTATAATTTATTTACTGGTTTATGGGTAAGTTTTCTTGATGTATATATTGTTTGTGAATCATATGGATTATTATATCATAAAATAAGCGTAGGAAAGGAAAAAATTTGAGTAGAATGTGCATAAGTTCTACTAGATTTTTAACCCAATCTGAAGGAATTATTGTTCCCTCTAACATCTGGGCTGGTGAATACATTTTATGATGCAATGCTTTTATTTCGAAATATTTATCATTGTAAAGGATTATTGCGAGAAATATCCAAAAGTTTTAGAATTAAGGAACTTTTCGAAGGATGTGATAAAAAGTGTGAGGTAATTTTATGAAAATTCGGGACTAAAGCAGGGAATATGGACCATAAACAATGTGAAAACCTTATATTCTGCAATTTCCACCCTACAAGGTAGCCAACAAATACCTTTCGGTTTATTCCCTCCTGTATCCACTTATGCTGTTTTGCGTACCCGATGGACGTCCTACTCCCGTGAACTCGTCTCCTCCTTCCCACTGAGTTGAAGGGAAACGAGCGCCCAAAAGCCTTCTATTCGTCCCGCTCATGTGCTAATGTGATTGAATCCAGGGTGCGTGGGACTGGCACCAAGGACAATCGAGCCAACCAAACTCCTCCAGCCAATTCCAAGAAACTGCGGGAGATGCCACAACAGAAACTTTTAACGGTGTCATCCGTTAATATGCATTTCAATGCAACAACTTCAAGATATTTCAGGTATTTCGTGACAACAACTTTCTCCTTTATCCCTAAAATTTCCCTCCCTCCCTAAAATAGTCCCTAAAAAGTCCCTACAATTTCAAAGTTGAATGGGCGACTAGTTTAACTGGCTAAAGAAATCGGCCGGACATCGAGGGATCCGGGTTCTAATCCCGGTCAGGTCAATGATTTTTACACTCTGAAATTATTGCATCCACCAGCAAAATTCCTGACGTCTTATACCACTACCATTTGACATACTGACTGCCATCAGCTCCCCATAGTTGCTCCTCCTCCTCCTCTTAATAGCTCTACAGACAGCGGGGAAGAAGTTTTGTCTTGCTCACCGACAATAAGACCGTTGTAAGTAATGGTAGGTGGTCCATCCGTGTGGGATGGAGCGGCATAGTTCCCGAGAGGGCTTTGAAGTAGATCGTCTTCATAGTCATACACTCCGAGTAAACTGCAGCTCCCCATGTTTTATGGTTAAGTTTTTACTACTTTCTTCCAGTCTTCCCTAGCCTTGATTATTTATTTCCCCTGATTGGAATTGGACATTCTTCTTGGTTTTTGTTCTCGAGACCTTTGAAAATCCTCTTCTTCAGGATCCTTTCGATCACAGCCAACGGTGCCCATCTCTCCATGCATCCATTCCTCTCAAATCACATATCCTCATTTAGAATAGCTTTTTTTGTGAGTCCATTTCCTTCCAATCTTACTTATGAAAAATGGAACAGTTAATTTCTTTCAAATTGTTTATGGCATGTGAGGCAATTAATATATTTGTTATTCCAATGTAAAAATCAGTTAATTAGCATTTGTTAGATAAAGTCTATTAACTTATTCGTTAACGACCGATCTATCACCATGTCTGCTCCATCTTTACAACACCATGAAGTGCTTCACTTCATAGTATATTCACAATGGGAAGGAAAACAAAGGACTATTCGTGGTAAGGGAGAGAGAAGATCGTTATGAGATATTCAGTTCAATCAGTTCAAAAGTTGTTTATTTATCCAAGTTGTTGTACATAACATTTATAAATCAATCATATAACAGATAACAGGTAACAATAAATAACAGTGTACAACAAACAAGGATCAGAGAGGGAGGTTGGAGGGGTAAAAAGGTTACAATGTAGCTGGGAAGAAAAGATAATTACATTTTTGATTTAGAAGAGTGGTAGGTCTAGGAGTGGGGAGTGGGAGGGATACAAAATTTCGTTGGCAAGATCATCTTTCCAACGGACACATTTCAAAATTTCTAACTGCTCCAAAGCATCGAGCCTTTGACCTTTTTCTTCAAAATGAATAATTTTTGTCACAAAGTCACTTTTGTGGTCACTTTCGATGAGGTGTTTTGCAAAGAGGGATGTTATGTTCTTATTTTTTACACATGTTTGGTGTTCTTTAATTCTTTCTTTAAATTTCCGTCCTGTTTGCCCAATATACTTTGTGCTACAATCCGAGCACTTTAACTCATACACTCCACTCCTCTCGTTTTCGGGGACTTTGTCTTTAGTGTGAGAGATCAGGTTCTTAAGGCATGAACGACTGTAAAAGGCACATTTAATTTTTTCTTTAGGTAAACTTTTAATTACTTTTTGAGAAAGTGTACTTTACTGTACTTTAATCACTTTTTAAATAAAGTGTGTGGAATTACAAAGTCAATTATTTCATTACATTTCAATATGTTATGCAAATTCCACAAAGTTACGCCTGAGACAACAAATCTTACAATGATCGGTAGGCTCCTGCTTATTTAATAATGAAATCAGCCGAGCTTAGTAAACGTTTGTTCATATCCTGGCACACTTATTCCGTAATAAACTTAGAAAGAGTGTTTACAGAATTGCTGTATTTGCTTCACGAGTCAAAAATTCGTTTTTACATCATCTAACATTATAGCAATTACCTTTCTTTGTTTTATTAAAACCATTTACGCAGTATCCCATAATTATTACTTCCCCATGTGCATAAAATTAATATAAATTTCCATAAATGAATTCAAGAGCATATTGTGCCACATAAAACCATAGTGATAGATTTTTTGAGGTTTTCAAGCTTTGTATTACCTGTTGAAATGTTGACAAAATTGGTGGACACAATTATGTAATTCATATCCAGTTACAGTTAGTACTTTCACATGCAAGTGCTTTCGAAAAAAATGCTTTGTAACCAGACTTTTGAATGCTAAATGTGGTAAACAGTGATAAGAATTAGAATTGTCTATCTTTCGATTATGATATGGTGGAAATGGCGTATCCAAATCAATAGATGTGCATTTGAAACCCATGGAATAAAATGCCATGACATATGTACAATTCCCACGAGTTCCCAGATTTTCAAATCTGCATTCAAAATTTTTTATGTGTTCAAACTCGGGACCTTGATTTATGCTGAAGTCGGTGAGTGAATGCAAACATACCCTTAGAAGTAGCTGCTTTTAATGAAAATTTTAGTTTTGTGACAATGAGTAAGTAAGATGTTTTCTTTATTATAATATAAATGATCGGTAAGAGATGGCGCTTGGGTGCTATTTCGTTAATCTCCTGAGGAGAGGAAGGAGCAAACGGTTCTACCAAACTTGTTGATAGTCGTTCTTTATCTCTTTTTTTCCTCCCGTTCCTGTTAAATACTTGCTTTATTTTTAGTGTTTTCACAAATCGCGTTTTTTGTTTTCGAACTGTCGTGTGCGACAGTTTGAACTAATCAAAGGTAAAGGTTGGCTAATATAATCACGTCTTGTATTTCCGCAAGTCGTATATTTCAATTAGGAATGCGTAAAACTATAGCTTTCGAAGTAAAGTAACATACAGGTCAATCGATCAAGGAATCTATAGAAATAGTTATAATTTTCAAAGTAGAACTTGCTTCGTCTTCTAATATGTTTATATTTTTATCCTGAAGCCTTACGCATGCCCATTTTACCACATTGAGTATTGTATTGATATTGAGCTCATTTCAGTTAAGGTTACAAAATACAATGATTAAAGATCATATCGCGTCATAAATACACGCTTAAGTTTCGCTCGATATTTCGACTTTGCCGGTCAACCAAACTTGCTGGTCTCTTTCATCAAGTCAAATGCACTTACTATTGAAACGCTTCGCTAGAGTTCAGATTGATTTAGGATTATGCGTTGGGATAAAAGTTGAAGTCAGTCTAATTGGCTGAACTCCTTGGTTGAACTTTCTTTTTCGTAAAATCATTAATAACAAGTCGAATGATTGATATGTGTTGTTTATCAACCACCTGGAACACGCTAAAAATTTCCGACAGGATAAAATTTACGCTTCAAAAGAATGTCTGCCAATAAGGACCATTGGATTGGGAGTTTATTGCGAAATCGGCAGAGATAAGTGTGCCGTATCGGATAGTTCCTATTCTTGGGAAGTAATTCCTTCACCATGCGAGCGGATAAACCCACCCTCCCAGCCTCTCTCCTTTCATCCTCCCGTCTTCCATCTACCTCTCGTTCTTCTACATACCCGCCTCCCTGGCATGCAAAACAATCCCGACTTTTTTTACCTGTTCGAATCCTTTCCCTTCTCTCTGTGTTCCACCTTGTCGTTTCTCTCCCACCTCCCCGTCGAGCGGACACGCTCAGAAATCCCTCCCTTCTTACATCTTTCTTGCCAAAGGGGCTGATTAATACTCTCTACACTCTCTCCACTGCGTTCCTTTTCAGTATTCCGCGCGGAAGTCCATCTCCTGCTTCTCATCGAGACATCTATGCCATCCACAAATTCATTACCTCGTCTACTTTATTCGTTATTTTTTTCATCGTGACCTCTTACAACTTATCCGCATAAAATTGCATTGTCGTGTCATCCGTCCAGATTCAGAATTAGTGGAAATCCCATTTGGCTCCGCATATGATTGAAAATACTTCTCTTTACATTTCATATACTTTTGTGACGAGAATTTATTTACTGTGACCGGGAATTCACAATTATAGTGCTAATAGAAAAGTAATATAAGAGTAGAGGTAAGTGATGCAAATGAAAAACCATTTAAAGAAAGAAGACCTAGAGAGTTATAATTTTCGACTGTGGATTATTTTATGTCAAAAAATATGTTTTTTACTTTTTTATGTAGCCTTAACAGTGACTCATAAATTTTAAAATCGGATAATTGAGTATTATTTGTTTTCTCGACGAACTATTGAATATATATATATATATAAATAAATAAATATATATATATATATTCAATAGTTCGTCGAGAAATATATATATATATATATATATATATATATATATATATATATATATATATATATATATATATATCAATTTCATGTGTACAAATATCGTATACTGATGTATTTCTTATACTTGTCCTTTGAAAGTTCTTAAGAGATGAACAGAAGTTAACTCTAACTATCATTAAAATTTACTTCCTCCTTATCTTTTATTGCGACTTTATCCTCCAACCTGATGCAGTTGCTTTGAATTTTCTAAACCAGTAATTTTTGGATATCTGTTAAAGGGGAAGCTTTTAAGAAGGTATTATAATAAGGAAATTTCAGAAAAGGGAATTTTGAAATGCGTTAGGCACTTGTTATTTCGTAGGCCCAAGAAAGTTGCATTTTAAAAGAAAACGTTATTTCACCCGAGCATAACATTTTTAAAGTCCCACTTGCCACTTATCACCAGAGAACTATTTCAAATGCGTTAACACCAGATACCTTTATTTTACTCCTCACGACGTGTTTACGTATTCCTGACGATATTCATAAAATATTTTTCTTAGGTATGCCAGCGATTTGGGATAACACTTTCATGCCTTTAAAGAACTGGTTTTGGCTCAAATTTTCTCCTTTTCGAATCCCTAATTTTTAGACCTCTTCTTTTCGGCCATATTATTCACGTTTAAGTTAATTACTTGAAATATTTCCTGTAGAATTCCGCTATATAATTAAAAATTAACTACTGGAATTTTCAACATTTTACAAATAATCTACTGGCATATGGTAGATGGGAAAGAATATGGTGATCTTTCGAGCAAATATCATTTCTTAAATAGAATTGTTTTTCACTTTTACTTCTATTTTTGATTTCTCGTGAGTATTAATTACAAATTTATGGGAAAATATTCCAAAATTTATGAATAAGTGACCTCATTAATTATTTAATATACATTTTTAACAGCATGCATGGGAAAGGTTGATCGATGATTTCTGATTTAGGCATGGAATGTTGATGACTGCGATGTAGAGGGCCTGTGGTAGGAGAGGATATAGGATGAGAAAAGGAATAGAAACGTTAGAGGGAATGAAGAGTGACAGTACGTATCCAGAATTGAAGGGCCTATAGTTGTGCACAGTATCTCGTTGAGTCATATTTGCTTAGGCTTAGAGACTTGGTTGTTCGGGAGAAATACACGCCATTGGTAATCAAAATGAATTCTCAAGAAGAACCGTTTGTTTCATTCAGGATTACCGCAGCTGGAAATAAAATTATGCATTGATTATTTTTCATTGATCTTGATATACTTTAACTCCTGTTGCTCTACGCTGCCGGCAATTTAGAGTTTATTGAAACTCACTCGAAGATATTAGTATTATTTCTAGCGAGATGAATTCTTGCGACAAAAGTTTTTTTATCAAAATTAATTTCTTGGGCCGTATTCCTGTATTTTTGAGTGTATAACTATAAAGAGTTGTTCCAAAAACGCTTATAACCACTCCAATAATCCTTGCCCTGGTTCTAAATATTTTACAAAATACATTATTTAAACGGTTACACTAATTATATCTCTGATTGCGTAATTTAAGTTGATTTAGTTCATTTATTATATTTTGTAAATTCAAAGAAACTACGGGAGGTGCCGCGACAGTAACTTTAAACGGAGTCATCCGCTAATGCGCATTACATTGCAACAATGCCAAAAAATCAGTCTCCTAGTCAGGAATACCATCCCGGTTCCCTCGACGTTTCGCCGAGTTCTTGAGCCAACTCGAGGCGTCCTATTACACTCCGAAATTTTGTGGGTTTTGAAGGAACAAAATGTTATGACAAAATACCGTGCATACAAGGGCACAGGTATTCGCAGTCCATGAGGTTAAAGCCAAAATCAAAACACAAGAGTGTTTTGTCTCTCACAAATTCATAGAAACTGCCTGGCTAAGGCGAATGATTTTTAAATTTAGCAATTGTTGCATAATGTTTTGCAACCGATTCGTTAGAAGTTAATTGAAGATTTATTGCATAAATTGTACTCTATATATAAACCTCAGAAAGGTTCCATGACAAATTTGTATTACTTTTAAAATAAAGAATAAAACTGAATTATTTTTTCGCAATATTTTATAATGTTGAAATATTATAATGAATCTGCTTTTCTTTCAACATTCTTAATATAGTAACGTCATCAATGAAGTTAAAGATTTTAAAACCAGATGTTGAATTTTCTCAGATATCGATATTTTCCGTTCCCATACTTTTCAAGTACAGAGGTTAAGTATGAACTGAGTGTCGGTTAGCATACGTTGGGTCTGGATACCGTTAGTTTTTCAGCCACAAGTTCCAGTGCTTGGCAAATGGAAAGTTCAACGCACCATATCAAACATCAAGGGTTAGACTTTAAATTAGACCTTAAAATGTCCAATAAGCTACGTATCACCTCCCGGTGTGCTACTGCGGTAAGCCATAAATTATTGTTTCCCGAGAAATAAAAGTTTCGGAAAGAATGGAACATTCATCTCGCTATACGGAGAAAAAAGGGGATAAGATCGTTTTCATGTAATCCTTTTGTGTGTCTGTGATGCCTTCGATGTGCACCTTCCATCGGAATCCTCGGGCCTGATACGTAAGTTAATATAAGCTCTGGTCGAGCTATCGGTGGCATTAGATGGGCCTGGGAAGGCGGGCGGTTGCGACAGGCATGGGGGGGATCGTGGAGTTCTGTTAGCTTGCGCCAGTGCGAGGCGGATTTCACAGTCCTTTATATTGTTTCGGCGGCACCTTTTCTGACTTGGATCTCCCAAGGGCATGAATTGGCTTGGCGAGGAAAGGTTGATTTTAAGTGCGTGTGGAGGTGGCGGTTAGTCTTTGCATGAGGCGTTGCAAAGCGGAGGGAGGGGAACCGGATTTCTACAGTCGGCCGGAAAAGTTGCTACCTACTCTTTTTCGGAGGAATGGCGTATGGACCTTGTTTTCTTACACATACATCCCCCGCGTCATTGAAAGCGGGCAGTAACCTCTTGGCGCCAACGGTAAAAATGTTAAACTGGCAAAATCAACACGAAATCTAAAATTAATGATACCTAAAATGGTGTCAAAAACGAGTAGTCGTCAATGGCAATATTTTATTATGGATGCGTTTCGGCACTTGTATGGTGTTTTCTGTAAATGGAATGTGCTGCTGCTGCTCAAGCAAAGAAAAATTCAGATAGAATAGATTAAATAATGTCGTAAGTGATTGATGTTCCAGCATTAAATTTGAATTTTGGAAACGGGTGTGGTTTTAAGGCTGGTACTTTAAAGAGAATAGGCAGAACTTGAGTTATTTTAAGACGGATTGGACTTGTGTAATTTTAATTTAACGCCAAATATGTGAATAATCTCATAATTGCATGTATACCAATGGCATTAATTGTAAATTCCGATTTAATTTTCAAACATTCACAAGAGAAAAACACTAAAAATTTATTATTTTAACTGAAGTTAAGTAGGGAAAAAATACGCAGACGTGAAAAATGCAAATTAAATATTGATTTTGAAAATATAGATCATATTTATCATGCACTTTAGTTAATCAAGATATTTTAGAATTATTTAATTACTCTTAATTACATTAATAATTCCAATTTTGCTATAGGAATTTCAAATTAGGGTTTCGTAATTTCTTATGTTTTTATAATATACCGGTGTAATATACATATTATACCAAATTTATTTTATAAACACAAGTAAATCCCGTAATTGGCATGGTAAAACCCGTGATTGTATTTAAAATAATTGGTGCTCTTAGCTCGAAAAATTTGCTGATTGTGAAACATTCACTTCACATAAAGAAGAGAGATTGTTTTATTTGAGAAATACCTATGTTAGGTGTCGTAGGATATACTCGTATAAAGGTCTCCTCCACCCGATATAAATTTTTTATATACTTGATTTAAACAAATGTTTTCCGTTTGATGTAAGAAAGTTGACCTGTTGGAAAAAGCCTCCTATTGTAGATACAAATGTGAAGAAAATCTTTATATTTTTTGGGATTACTTAAATCTGTGGTTTGGCGTTTTTCTACCTCGGGGTGAAAGTCAATTCGATTGGGTGGAGAATCGCACCTGGACTAGGAACGTCTCGGAGGCGTGTGTTAATTTCATGAAAAAGTCAGGATTTTACCAGAAATTTCTTCCTGATTTCAGAATTTCCAATTTTAACGAAATGGATATTATCTAAATCTAGTTGATTGAAGTATCAAGACATTTGAATGCATATAACGATTTTGGAAACTCCCTGTTTAAAATGGAAAATTTCAACTGCGCTCATCCTAAAGAATAGTCTATGACGTACTATTAAGTACGTACGTAAAGTATTTAGTTAGAATGAACTATCTTGAATATTATGCAAGAGTTTGATCATAAGATTACGAGTATGGTATAAATACATCAATGACATGTAAAAAATAATACGATATTTTTATTAACATAATAATAATAATGCTGATATTATTTAATATTGCAATCTGTCTGACAGTGATAACACATTTAAGCTCTAAGTTTAGCTCAATATACCCTAGGAGGTGACGTCTTGTAGAACTTTTCTCAAACTCGTTGGACTTTGACCGTCATATTCATCTCTTTAGGAACCAGAAGGTTTTTAAATGAGTAATGGATTAAAAAAAATGAATAAACCCATTCTTTGTTTTAATTAAAAATTGAGGAGGATTACCATACTGGCTGATTGCAGCTTATCCCATATTTAATCTGAAAACGTTTTTAGTGGCGTTGGTCTGCCGAGAAAATTTAATGCTTAATATGACCAGTTAAAGGATGTTATTTGGTAACACAAAGTTTTTCGCCAATTATTTTCCTAATTCGTTTTGCATTGAATTAGACATATGCTACCATGTAAATTTCAACTATTTGGATTAACTGTGCGTTCTGAATCATGAAAATTCAAGATGGTGAAGTATTAGTATAAGCGTTACTGATTATTTTGCTAAATTTGATATTAACTCCATGGTACTCAAGCAAAGTCATCTTTCAGGGCGCAAAGGAACGAATTCGGTCATAATTTGTAATATACCTTGCCCATGTAGGATTTATAACTGGTTACTTCGAAAAAATGCAAGAAATAAGTTAATCGCTCATAATTTTTCTCTCTCCATCATCACTTGAGTAGATGCTGTGATTCATGAACAATTGTAAAGATGTATGATACTGTTTAAGTTGAATAAGAATTTTTTAATTCTGAAAAGATGTCGTGCTAAATTGAAAGTGTTACCAAGCTTTTGAGTGTTTTTCAAGATATATGCGAAGAACTGAGCGTGTGTCCATAGCAAAAATATTAATTACTTTACCGCAGATTCTCAAGAAACCAAAACATGTGACTTCCTCATTAAGGGGATGAAATGAAACATATTTTATGCATTAATCAGTCACTTTTATTCTTCAATGCCGTAAATCATTCGGCTGTGCTCAACAAATCATTACGCAGGGAAAATTGGTGTGCATAAAACAGAAACTGTTTCACTACGCGGAAACGAGGAAGAAATTAATAACTAACAGATATTAATCTCTTGTGAGGCTGTAATAAAATTTTTGGAGCATTAAAATCACGAATATTAATTCGCCATCAAAAAACATTTATTAAAAACATTGATCGATTAATTTAATCCTTCTTTTCAGCGCTTACCCGTTCCCGACTTATCAAATGCTGCTGCCGTTCTTTACCAACCAATTTAAATTCTCGCTTTCGTTCATTCATCAGGGCCGTCTCAACTAAAGGCGCCGGTTTTATTTTTGAACATAGTTACGAAGATTTTTTTTGCTCCGCCACACTGCTTAATATTTTCTAAAAGTATCAACTATTTCCATTATCGGATCAGTTCCTAATCTTCCGCCTCCGATGAAAAAGTCTTTGATCACCTCTATCTTTCTCTCTCTCCCTCTCGTATTTATTTTTTTATTTTTCCCATCATGCCACTATGCGACGTTCTTTTTCATCGGAACCGGACGAGTATCTCCTTTCGGTCGCAAGATGGACTCTGTGCCCGAGATGCTTAATGCCTCCTGCCCGGATTTTTAATGACTCCTCTCTCGCCCCCTACTTAATTGGCTGCGGCATAGGGTAGGCGACGAACGCACATCACTCGATTTCTTCTTTTTTTAAAAGAACTTCTCGGGAAAGATTGCATTTCTTAGCTCACGTATGAGAAAGTAGGAAAAATTGGTGCACACATGCCGATGCAGGGACCCCCGCTGAATATGCATTTGCTCATGCGAGCGCAAATCGCAAAGATTCCCGCGAAGCTAGGTTTCGTCCCGATGTTTATTCCTGGCATGTAAATAATTGAGGCCGTTACCCAGGAAAAAGTATGATATCTTTAAGGAATCCAACGCCCTCGCGGTGATTCTCCGTATCCCCTCGTCGCTCGTAATGCTGCAATATCTTTCAGCAGTATCCCAGCGAGCGGTTCCACGGCAGGAGATGTATTGCTCTAAATTCATAGCTGACGTGACTTTAAATACAATATGAAAATCCACAAGAGTCCTTTTCTTTTCGGGTATATGCAGTAATTTATAGGAAACTGGTTTCACATATGACAAGGAGTCAGTAATTGAGGTTGTTTAGGGATCCAGCAAGGGATCGCAATATTTTTTAACACTTGAATGTGATTTATAAGAGCGTAACGAAATTATAAAGCGTGTGATATTTTTGTCAATGTATTTTCTCCAAAATATTTGTAAATAAAATACACCGTACATCTATCATAAATGCTGAACAAGCTTTTGCGGTTAGGTGATTAGTTGTCGGATATCGCGATATCTGTGCATCGAATTCCGTCCGATGAAATGCAATGTCTAACAACCGCCTCTTCTCGTACAGTTGTTGAAAGACTGAATAACGCTAGTTTTGGAGGAGTATTTGGAGAGTTTCCTGTTATTAGAATATTATGAGTTCCAAAAATAAAGTATTACTGCAAATATGATGCCGATTGTTGGGTGATGTATGTTGTTCGAACGAAATCCCAAGATTTTTTAATTTTGCTGTATTTTAGCTAAATGGTACGAAACGGCTGCTGCCGTCTGTTCTCCTTAAACTTTGGAAGAGCCTCTTAATTAGCTAAAAAGAGTTGACGCTGCTAATCACGTTATTATCAATTCGCGCAGTCGCTATTATGCTATGCTATTATACCATACTTCACACATCGTTCACTTCTGATTGGTAGGCATTAACGGCAACGTTATTGCTCTAACCTCGTTCTCGTACAACTTCTTGTGGAGATTTTTTCATGAATTCAATATGGTTCCACTTGCGGAATATTCTTGATTGGTAGTTGTGCGAAAACTTAGGCAAATGTGTCCAGCATGTTTTTCAATTTGGCTGCCGATACGATATGTTAGCTGTTCTGTGCTCAGGTACTAGAGTTAAATGCTACAAGAACTTAAATTATTTATGTTCAACGGCGGCGTAATTAGCATCATCAACGAGGAGGAGCAGTTTGATGTGATTTTGGTGTTAAAACTACTTAATTGGTCATTTCCCATAAAAATAGTAAATAGTGGTTAGGAAACCTGCCTTCAAATAGGTAGTGTAATGAATAACAGATACTTGTCTCTATGCCACGCTGTACCCCATTGTTTTTCACTATGTACATCTACATGTGTACAAAGCAACTCAAAATCTGATGAGAAGAAGTGCCAAAGCTTAACTTGGTCTTACTTATCTAAATTTCTTATGAAACCATGTCCAGAAATAAATAAAAATAAATTTATATGTATACTCATATATTTCTTTATACACACAAACATGCATACATACAACATGTACAGGTACACACATAATACTAAGCCTGACGGCGCGCGAAATTCTCACTTTAAAGATAGGAAAAGAGTGCTTTCCCATATGCCGCCTTTGGAATCCTAAAAAAAACCCATGAAACCAGAACATCACACACTTGAGTTTATCTAGGTTTTTCCAAAAAGTTACTCGGATATGAGTTCAAAAACTGCGTCATTGGCAGAGCGGTCTATACACTGGGCGACCATATTACTTATGTTGTTCCATGTAAAATTTAAGCATTTAATACTAATTATAATACATGTTATCGAAATGAAATCATGAATTTTAATGACACATAAAATATTTGCGTTGGTAGAAGCGTTATCAGGAATTAAATTTTTAAAATCTCGTATTCCATACTAACACAATATTCTCTACAGAAACTTAATTTTACATTTCTTAAGTTGATATTATTCTAGGGCTTAGTGCTGTTCTATTTACGCCTTTAGCTACCAATCCTTGCATTATATTTATTTGCTCTAAGTGTAAATTACACTTGTAAACAGTCATAAGAAAGTGCCATATAATTCACATTTCATTCTTAAATTACCTCCGCCACTTGGATGAAGCCGCGTCTCGCCATTGTGCGCATTCTGCCCCTCTTTTCCTCTCTCCATTGTTTTTCCTCCTGTCATGATTCCGATTGTCGTTGAGTAATTGTTTCTACTCATCGCCGGGGCAAGTTCTCCCGCCTCACTTTCCCCATCTCCTCCCCCCAATGCCGCTACTCACACGGCGGGAGATGGGTTGCTCTCTCGGAGATGGGGAGGAAAAACTAACGCGGGACGAGGAGGAGGAGGAGGGAGGTGAGGCTAGCGTGGGAGCGTGGCGCGTGGGTCGAGAAGGTGGACGCGGGGGTGGCGGCGAAGGAAGGGCGGGTGGGTCCTCATTCTCTTTGTGCTATCCTTCGCCCGTCCCGCCGCCGCCTCTCCTCATTGTAGAAGAAGGGAGGACCGCCGCCTTGGTGCTAATGAGCCCACACGATGAGGAGATACTACCTCTGGATTTCCAGAATCCCCTTGCAATGACGCGAGCGGGTCCGCAGTGTGTGTACCTCTTCTCCCGGGAATAAAAATGTGAGCAATAAGGTAGACACGAAGTTCTCCATTTCCCGCTTCCCTCTCCATTTCACCACTCCTCACTTTCTTGCGGTTCGCTACATTTTCTCATTCGTTCATCGTCCATCACATTGTTTTGGAATCGAATCATGGAGTGGGTAGTTGTTTGTGAAGTGTCACAGAGTTTTAACAGAACTGCACAAGTTGAGCCTCAGTGCCAGTTATATTGCAAAGCCAACATAAGTGGCCAAACAAGACGAAAATTACTGCGAAAAATAGTTGTACTTACGTCCATTTATGCTGGATTGTATTATTTTAAAACGGATGGCATGGCACATATAAGAATACAATTTTTATTCACGTCTAAGTCATCCAAACTTTAGGCATCAAACGTGCTTTAGGTCTCCTTCTTTCAAGCTTAACAACGATTCTTGTATTTTCAAAGGTGATTTGTTTTACAATTATGTTGTGATGATGAAAAATCACGATAAAAATCGCGTAGACTTCTTATTCCAAAAATGAACGGAATGATTTTAGATTAGGGACATTACTAGTTTTGTGTGTTTACATTAATAACAGATTGCTTAATGGGACATTGAGCCCGAGTAGACTTGCGAATACCTTTTAATTCGCCTCGCAGATTAATCATTGACTGTTTTCCCGAGAATTTCTAATTCTTAGTAGAATGTTAATGTGGGTAGATGTTCCACATGATAATGGTCTTTTTATGAAGTATTAACGTGTATTGGTTCATAAAAGAGTACTCATTGACGATGAAGCAACAAAAAAGATAATTAAAGATGCCAAATATGGCTGCTGAAAAGTAAAAACTTAATGGTGGGAAGCATTGCTGCTGTCTCCTCCACTAAAGGCAAGCCGAAAGTTGTCAGAGAAGTTGGGCATCATAAGCACTGGTCATAAAAAATCTCAATACGCCGAAGAATTTTGATAACCATTCCTCTACACTTTTTCTTTAGAGAGAGTACTTTAAAGACGGAATAAAACTTGAAACGTTCTTTTGTATATAGACGGTTACTTTCTGTGAAAGTTTATTGATGCTGCACGAACGAAAGAGAAGTTTAAAAATAGCTATGTAAATGTCTTAAACGATTAACAAGGTATAGTTAATAAGGTTACAAAGCCGGATTTATCTAAAGCTGTGTAGTACGAGAATTCTCATGGCAATTAGTTGTCTCCCCAGTTGATAGAATTAAAGTATAACGATTATTGTTAGAAATACAACACATGCAAGTTCAGAGCAAACATCAATACGAACCATAAGTACAAAAATATGCAACCTGTGTCCTCGATGAATTCTCGAAGAATTACTTTAGAAGAAGCAGTGTGTTAACAAAAAATATGTCAGACAAACGCCAGTCTTCTGAACTTCAAGCTAACACTTTTCATTTTTCCTAAATTACTCAATCGAGAATTACGTAAGAATTTATTATGTTTTTATAGCAAATATTAACCATTAGTATTATCACGCATATAAGTATTTCATTGCACAAATTCTACTTGCTTAACACCAATATCGCAATAACGCAAGATATATGTAGGTTAAGGAATAAAGTTATATTTTACTGGGACTCGAAATTTGAAGTTATACATTCTGTGCGCTTATACGTATGCACATTAAGTTACTGATCATTCTATAAGTTGAGATCAAAGGGGTAAGATACGCGTTATTTTTGTGTTCCAAAAATAAAGGTAAGGCCGTTCTAAACCATTCTTTGCTAGAAGTAATATTCCGATGATACCCAGCGAATACCAGCGAATCTGATTCGAATAATAAAGAACGTAAATACTTCACCAGTAAGATCAAATGTGTACTATTATGGAACATGCACAAGAAATGGGGCTAGCATGGAGAAATGGACGACTTGTCATCGACTAAAAGTCCTAAGGTGTAGCATCTGTTTGGGATACAAGCTGTTACGAAGGTTACGTGGGAGAGCTAGGCATGGCAAAATTAAAAAAAAAATTATGCAAAAATGTTTTGATTTCAGTCTTTCATTCCATGCAGGAATTCTTTGATTCACATATAGAAAATTTTTACCTAAATTCAATCTCTTTTTCTATGTGCACATAAAATTTGTCTTTTTTTCTATTGATTAATATTAAACTTAACGTCTAATGAGGATTCTACGTGCCACCAATTGATAAATTGTGACAAGTGTAGCAAGTTAAAGTAGTGATGCAGTCTCGATGAGGAAACCTTAATAAATCGAAACCATCGATCTCAAACCCTCAAACCACGACACAAAGGAATACGATGCTGTTGCTACGTAATCGCATTCCTTTTGCATCCGCTTATTCGTATAATACAAAATTTCTGCGAAAATACATAACCATAATTTTGCATTTAATTTCGGGTAACAATCTTTAAAAATGCCTAAAAAATAAATTAAATATCTTTTAGGAGAAATATACCAATGGATATTTCTCCTAAAAGATGCCCTTGATTATTTTGAGGAATCGGGTTGGTGCGGTGACTTCCCACCCAGGAGGCCCGGGTGCGAATCCTGGAGGTGGCAGATATCTCAGCTGTTATCGATATGAAGAATTCCGTGGCAGGAAAACGAAAATCGTGAACCTTTGACCCACCTATTTGAATTCATGCACTTTAGAATTATGGATTGTGGGTATTTTCCAATATGGGTAGTTATTTCCTCAGATAATTTTTCTAGCTCAAAGATTAAGGCAAAAATCTGGTAAAGTCGTATATAGCTAGATGAAATTTCGTCTTGATAGGGATTTTACTTGCGAGTAAAGAGTGACTCAATAAAACTGATGATGGAAAGAAGCCGTATGGAATGGCAATACTAATGGGTTGACAGCCTGCTGACACCAAAATGTTGAAGGTTTAGTGATCGCTTTTCTGGAGTCGAAATCTTTTGAAACTCGACAATTGCAAGGTTTTAACGTCAAGCTCTTAGGTAAATACTATTGTGGCTATAATCCCGATATCGTGCGCCGACGTCGCATGGCACTCTACCTGAAGTTTTGATAGTAGCTGGGAGGTTGGGGTGGTTTGGTACACTGATGTCCCATCCCGCGAGTCCGGGTTCGAATCCTGAAAGTGGTAAGATTTATCAGTGGAATTCCGATCCCTATTAGGGATGCTATGCGGAGTGTACTTCAAGTTGAGTGCGACGTCCGGCGGAGAGGACGTTAAACCGTGAACCCCTTGGTGCCTTTTGTTAAGAGAAGACTTATGCCGACGCCGGGTTTCTTTCCGCCCTTCATCCAGGCCCCGTAAATCCTAACCCTACCGGATCATCCATCTATCTCTAAAGGGGCAAAGGGCATCTGCTTCCGGTTACCTCCCCCAATAATTACTAGTTAGAATTTGTAAATTATGGCGCCTTGCCCGTACCTCCCACTGCTCATTCCATTCTCTAATTTTGTATTGTTATGCTCTAATTATTTTTATCCAAAAGATCAAGGACAAATTATCCTTCCGATGTTGAAACTTATCCGAAGTAGTTGTGTGCCTTTCAAAATGATTTTTATTGTTGGTTGAAATGTTGAAATTGATTACATCTTAGTGACTGTATGGTAAACTTATCCCACATTTGTTTGCATGCGGTCTGAATAACAACCGGTATTCATTCAAAGCTCTTTTTATGAAAGTAATTACTTAACGTAATCTTTGTTTATCATGTAATCCGCTCGTATTACGTCAACATGTTTTTCCAGGTAATTAGTTACTTCGGTTGGCAAGTCCTTTTATACTTCACCAGAATGCAAATTAAATTTATTATTATTTTTCAAATTTTCATTTCTGGAAGTCAGAGCAGTTACGTAAATTTAATTCTCCTACGATGAAGGTTTAAAAACTGTAAGCATTTCAAACATACGCCACTGAAAATCAAATATACGCATTTGAAGTCTTTAATCCACATTTTGAAGACCAAGCGCCAAGGTGTGCCTTTCAAGCGCAGATAGGATAGCTTGCTATGTTACACAAGAAACCAATATACCTTGAATATAGGATACCTGAATGTTAATTCAGGTATCCTATATTCAAGGTATATTGGTTTCTTGTGTAACATACGAGGTCATGTCATTTGAATGTTTACAAATTTTCTTAGTCCTTCTTACTTGCCTCCCACGTAATTTTCCGTTTCTCTTCATTCCTTCAGTTTTTTCTCCTTCGCAGGCTGGCTCTTCGCTCATCTCTTTTCTTCCTTCTCCCTGACCTTCGCCACAATATCCCCTCCTGCGCACAACCTTCCTCTTTCTTCTTTAATGGATCTTACGCTAATATTTAACGTGTCAACCGGACGGCGCACCCATGTTCGTGTTAGGCGTCAAGAGTGCAATTAATTGTTTCCCGAGGAGAGAGAGAGGGATTGAGAGGGAGAGAGAGTTGCCATGGGAATCCTTCAGGTGCTCGTGCTATGAGCCTCGTGAGTGCAGCGCCATAGTGGTCGGATGGAAAAGTTAATGCTGACGTTTTTCTACCCCGAATGAGGATGCCTTGCTTCCCTAGCTGGTTTAAAATAATGCGTGTCTCTCTGAAAAAAAATATTGGATACCGTCGCTTGTTCGCCTGCTGTTGGGGTCTTTTGTGCTTACTGAATTGCATTGGGGGCTGAGAAGGAGGGGGATGTTAAAATGTTTGGTGGAACGTGGATGAATTTTACCCAACTACTAGGAAGTGATGTAGTTCATGTTTAAAATGGTGGAAACTCTCGTGTTTGGAATGCTTCCTTTTATGCCATTGGGTCATTAAATAAGGATGATATGCTAAGCCAACGCAAATATTTATAGCTTACGAATAGGGATAAGCAATATATGCTTCTCCTTTAATAATTTTATACAGTATATATTCAGTGAGCTTCTGTTAATTTTCTAGTGATGCTTTTGAACTCACAATTGGTTTTAAAAGTGTCGCCTTAGGAACCATTTTTAAGGTATGCATTTTTCTCGAAGTGGATATTTCATATTACTGACGTTATTTCGTATAATATTATGCTTGCCTCTATGTAGAACTGCTATAATGATTAATACAATCCATAACCCATGCATCACAATTTAGGACTGATATTTATGTATGTATAATATTTTTTTTATTAGAGAGAAACTTTTATGCGTATTTTATGATTATCAGCGCACGTTTGAGTTCGAAGATTTTCAGTTATTGCTGTGTTAAGACACCTAAAATTATACGAGATTATTCTCGTATTAGTTTTATATTTGAGAGTTCAAGGAGATTGATAATTTTTTGTCATTTCGTGGTAGCGCTTATCAATATTTGTTGTTCGTCAGCCATGCTCCATTTCATTGATGTTTCAATCAACCAATTTTACATCAAGGAAATTCGTGAAACTTTACGTTCCGCCGTTTTCAGTCGAGTATCTTATTTTTTGCTTTTTCCATCTACTTGCTAACCCTTCGTTTAGCATATTTAGCAAATTTTTCAAAGAAATTAGTCACTGCTTAGCCGGAGAGACGAATTTATGTTAAATCTGGCTAAATATTATTTGAAGCCACTAATATAACAGAATTAAGTTTTAATAGCCAAAATCATATGACATAGCAAAGGGTATTTAACGGGTTTGGTAGAATTTCGACAACTCATATATTGAAAATATTTGTCCTCATGCCATTTCAGGCATGTGCTACATCATTGCAAGACTTTTGAATTGAAGGTCTTTTCCAAGAACATATTTTTTGCACGGTACCTTTTCAATTATCTCTATGAAATCACTTAGATTTTGCAATTTTATTATTATGCGTTTTTAAAAGTTGGATTTTCTTCGTATGTTGAAATACAATACAGTAAAGTTCCCATGTCATTTTTGACTAGAATATATGCATTAATTTACTCAGTTGTTGTTATGTAGATATATTATTAGCCCAGTTATCAACCCAAAGGTCAGTTTGATAGGTGATGGTAGAGTTAACCCTAGGCTTAGGCCAACGATGTGTGACATTCACATATCAGGGTGTGAAATCACATATGTATTTTTCTTCGATCCTGATATTATTATTTTTTTCGTTAAAGTTTTCATTATTAAATTATGATTTTAATAAAATTTAGCCATAATCAACAAACTATTACTTAAGAGCATAAGCAGCTACTTGATACGTATCTCTTTTATGGGAGGTGGCGTGAAATGGTGAGACAGTGGTCACAGGTTTATATTTTAGCCCACTTCTAATTAAAAGACCGCAAGCAATGAGTCGCAATTTTACATGTGTAACCTGTTTCAATGAGATGAATCGGACAAAACTGAAACACTCATCCACTATGATAACTTTTATAAAAGATGTCCCAGTAGACAAAAAGATCTACTTGAGACTTGTGCCCTCTTCAGATTGAATAGTAATTTAGCAGATCACGATCACAGAATGGGTGGTCGAACGATAAATAAGAAACGGTCTACTGCCATTGGTCTCAATCGAACGAACGTCTAACCAGGTAATAAAGGTGCTTCATTATGTCAATGAAATCCTCCCGAAATCGCCAAAATAGACGGTTCCCACCTCCGTCATTATCCAAGGCCCATTTTCTTCCGCTTCGCATATCTCTTCGTTTTAATTGGGCACAGGATCGGGTTCAAATAAGGTTTCCCTCAAAATTTTTCCCATCGTGGCCCGAGCATATTCGAGAACGCTGTGTTTTCGCCGATGGTATTTTTTCGTCCTCTTGAGCGTTTCCTTTATTTCTTATCCACCCGCAAAATCTCAACTCGCGAAATAAACTGATTCGCATCGACAGCGAGGGGTTCAAGAGAGTGAGCTTGTCGAATCACTTGGAGGAGGGAGTTGAAAAATCTCCCCTCTCCATCCTCCCGGCGCTCGATTCTTGCTTTCCCTCCCCCACTCCCCTCAACGCGTGTGACGGAGCGAAGCAAACGGGCCAGAAGGGTGCTTTGACGGCTATCGGGCCGTCTCGAGGAAGGGGAGATTTTTATTTAGAGAAGGCTCGCAGCCTCCCGCTAACCGAACGTCCGGCGCCCGCTATCTCTCCGCCTCGAAATTACTCGGGACGCCCCAATTTCTCGGATCACCCTCTGGGATGAAATAAATAGCTCCTAGGACGACGGGATGAGAGGGGCATGAAGTCGGGCGTGGAAAGAGGTGCGGGTGGCTGAGATAAAAATTGAATTCGATACGGCGGGTGAGGGAGAGATGGAAGGGGAGACCTGAGATTGACGATGTGGCAGATTTTCCCCCGGTGTGTGAGGCAAAGAAATAAAACAACCATCTCATTCCAGGTCGGTGAGAATTGGCCCGGCCTCTGGCTAGTCCGGTGAACGGAGATAAAAAATGTGGTATATTCCGTGGCGAAAGCAAACTTATTCCACCCGAGTCACATCCCAATGGGCGTTCTTTCTATTTATTTACGCAGTTCAGAAATGTCGCAAAAACTCTTGTTATATTTTAACGACCTTCGTTGTTGGGACTTGACAGGCGCAGACAAACGCAAAATGTATGTAATCCCGAACTAGTGAGCGTCTTCGTACTCTCGAGAAACGGAAGGTTAGAGGGTGCGGATGTATCTCTCTACATTGTGACCCATCCCCATGCCTAGTTTCTACCTCTCCATTCCTACACGAACAGCTGACGGAAGAGAGATATTCTTTCTTCTTCTCCATATCCCCACATCCCGCTTTCCATAATTTCTCCGCGACTTAACCTCTCGGCGAGCATACCGCCTCTAGCCGGACAAATGCCAGGCCTGGTTTTTACGACAGCTCCCGCTGGCCGAAACCCGTGGCCCCTGTGACCTCTTCTCTGCAGAGCTGCTTTTCCATCCTCCCCCGCCATTTCCATTTCCTATCTCTCTCTTTCTCTCCTTTCTCACTGCCTTTCCCTGCGTGGATGTTCTCATTCCTCCGGATTTGATCTTGGTTTACCCGTCTACAATTTTATAAGACTTTTATTTCTCGATTGACAAGAAAAGCTTTCTTATGAATTTTTAGGGAGGAGTTAAGTATTAGGTAGTCCCATAGGAGATTTGGGGGACTTTGATTATGGCTGTAACTGTTCTGCTTTTCCATTAAAATATATTTTTCCTTTTGTTTTTTTTTAAGTATATAAAATCTGTGAAAACTTCTCTAATGCCGATTCAGAAAAAAAACACAATACAACTTCAACGCTATCTCTTCTTCCTTAAATATTTTTACTCAACGAAATTCTTAGGTAAGAGAGTCTATGGGATCTCATGTTAGAAAGCACAAAACACAAAACTTACAGAGGAAAACGTCGAAAAAAATATTTAGATGGCAGAATAAGTTTTGATTTTATTAGGTATAATGCAATGCTTTTATCTTGCTACATGTATAAAAATTAGTGTGTCAATTAAGGGACGCTTTAACTTGTATCTTTCATGAACAAAAGGAATTATAATTTTTTAAAAGTCTCTTGAATTCTTAAAGTATGTGTAAGTAGTATTATATTAAGGAACAATTCCAAGAAACTGCGGGAGATGCCGCAATAGTAACTTTTAATCAAGTCATCCGCTAATATGCATTTCAATGCAACAATTTCAGAATGTAAAAATCATTCCTGGTCAAGGCGAATGATTGTTTCTCTCAGAAATGTTTGCATATTATTAAGGGTATTGGGTGGCCATTAATTAATTCATCGTTCATGTTAAAACCGTACAATTTTATACTACATGATACGGGATGAATGAAAATGTTAAATATCAAAGATAATATTTTTACGATATACTATACATACAGTAGCATTTTTAGGCGAGGTGAAATTTAAAATAATTTACATGGAACCATTGAATTTTTCAAAATTCAATATGTATTCTAAAAAAGACGAAAGAGTCCATTGAAAAGTGTTTTTTTTAAATATAAGTATCATGCGATATTTGTGGAGCACTAGTTAGGAAAATGAAAATATATAAATGGGCGGATTCATTAAATTACAAGAAAGGACAGGGATTCAATACTTTGTGGATTAAATTTATTTTACGTAAAGTGTTTGATTGATAAAGCAATGAGCGCAATTACAATATTCATGCAAGTAAACGTTTAATACGTCATTTTTATGGTTTTACTTCAATATTTCGGTGTAGGGATATCAAAACCGATTTAAAACTAAAATGTAATTTTTGTCCTAATAAAATCCCACGCATTCTAATGTATTTTTTTAAGTATGAAAAATCAACCACCTGTTGTGAGATTACACTTTAAATTAATAACATCAATCCTTATAAAGGCCAATCGGTGGTCAAGCAGGTATGCTAATAGTCAAAAGATTTTTAAGGATGAAAACAGGAAATTAATAGGAAGAGAAAACTTAGTCAAGAGGGTGGCTTGCTACATTTAGAAAGCTGGGAAGAGATCACCCTATCGTTGGTCACCACTATATTATAGTGGTTTGGTGACCATCATTATGTTATATGCAAGAAAATGAAGCGGTATGGTAGCGTAGTGGGTAGAGAGTTCGCAACTGACCGGAGGCTACCGGGATTCAAATCTAAGAAATTATCCCATTGAACAGCCCCATTAAAATCTCATCATGCCCTAACACTCAGTTAGGAGGTGTGCACTATCCTTACCAATCAAAAATAATATTCGGGGTTTAATGATTTCAATAGAACATGTACAATTGATACGATGCATAAATTGATTTTTTAAGCATCCCGGATTTCAACACTTAATCATAATCAGATGAAAAACGTAGAGAAAAACGAATTCCCTATGCATAACTTAGTAAGGCAGAAAGAGGGCGACGATAGGAAAAAGATCAAGAAAATCAGGAGGGGACGAAGGTGGTTAAGTTAATAACTCTATTCCAGCAATGGTGGATAAATGGGAGAATGCGCAGAAAATAAACACTCTTTGATAGAAGGTCACGGTTTCTTTTTGCAATTTCTACCTGCTCTAAATCGTTGAGCTGACATCGATTATATAAAAAGCACAATCATTTAATCTTAAAGTCACTTCGTTGGTCATAGGATATAAGACGTTTTGCAAGTTACTCGTATTTTCATGATTTTTTTAAAGCTCTGCATTTACATACTCTTTTGTATTCGCATTATACTGGTTTATCCAAAATTTGCTTTCCACAAAATACCATGTTTCTTAATAGGTTCGCATAGTCTTTACATAATATAGCACGCATGTTTATCAAAGTAATTGACATTTTTAAAGGCACCTAAAATTAATTTTGTGGGAGAATTACTTTGTGTTACCTACACAAAATAACTCTCCCATAGAATCTACCTGTATTGTTGTCAAGGTCCTAATAAAATTATTGAATGGCAGTGGAACATTTCGAGAGAAATTGTTTGTATCCACTGTCGGGTTGATAATTGTGCTATTTGTGAGTAAAAAAAAATGGAAATTTTGCTCGTGGGGAATGGAATATGTCATATTGAAATACTTAAAATTGTTTGTACTATATGTGACTGTTATTTTTGTTTGAAATAATTCCTATTAAACATAATGATGCATAAGGGCGTCCAAAAATGATGAAATTCAAATCATAATTCAGAAGATCATTATAAAATCTATATAAAACGTCGATTCAAAGCTGAATTATTTAGCAGTTTTGTTGCATAAAAATGTGGCTTGCAAATGTTAACAACCAAGGCAGCATCAAAGTTGAACATTGTGACTTCAATGAGGAAACTAATCCATTTAAAATCAATATAATATTTCCTTGCCGAATATTGACGACTTTCTACCTCATTCACTCACTCCTAATTGCATCTTAATAACGTTTTTCACCGGAAAATGCTTTTCTCCAAATGAATTTATCTCTATATTTGCGAAAAGTCAAATCACCAATATTAATTGTATGAAGATATTTAAGACTCGAACTCGACTATTTAAGACGTAATTTAACTCTTGCGGAAAGTTTTGCTGGACTATGTAGTGCACTTTATTTTTAATTTAATTTATAATGTTACCAAATGTAGTTGGAATTCATCCACACCTTTTTCAATTTTAGCATCTTTTCCATGCATAGAGGCTATAACTAGTTACTTTTATCTTAGGTTTTTGTAGTGGTTCGTATTTGCTAAAGTAACTGTATGGAGGTTTTCTTGTGTTTGGGGCATTAGGAAGTTGCAGCCTTCGTGTTCAATGGCTAAACAACTTAAAGTACCCAGATTCTGAAATCATCTCGCTAAATAAGGAGTAATGCCTATAAAATTAAATACTCCTACACTCCGAACTCGGTCACAGGTAAAATATATCAATTTAATTTATGAAATCAGACAAATTCCCTTTTTGGGCTTTTTTCAAGATTTCGAGTGAAACATAAGAAAAATGTAAAGCAATGTATAAATATTTTCGAAGATAACAAAATATTTAAGTAATACCAATCTACTTTAAATTTATTCCACTGTTTCAGGCTTCACTTCATGGGAGTATTTATTATTCATACTGAAAAGTGCCTAGTCTTTTTAGTATGGATACTACTTGGAATGGTAAATAGTTTTTCATTGAGTTTGATTGTTCAGGAAAATTATGTAAGTTTGCGCTAAGAATACAAAATCTTTGCTGAATTTATACTGTTGACGCTGTATTTAGTAAAATCTCTGAAAATTTTTCTTTCGTTTGATGATATATTATCTTTTTTGTGAGGACAGTTTTCCTATCCTCGTGAATACTAATACTGCGGAAAAAGGAAATTGGTTTTCGTTTAGTAATTCTCCCTGTGCAGTTAAAAGAATTGAGAAAGAATCATGTGTAAGTTACTAATAAAGGTCGGAAAACCCTGACCTATACCACCAAATTAACGCGATAGTTTTGGATTGACATTTACGCATTTCAAATGCTCTAGAATAGATTTTTCGTTTCGCAAATAATTATCATTTTAGAAAGGAAATTTTTGATTGATCATGAAAATTTTTGAATGCTTTTATTACACGGAAATGAAAAAGAACACAAGTTCTAGAGAGCGGTTCCAATTGTACTTTTTGAATTAGAGAGTGTACTTGGTTAATAGAGGCCATATTTATCTGTTTCTCATTATGCTGTGAAAAATGAAATTACTGTAGAATGATTTTTGATGAAGGAATTTATGAGGAACCGAGAACCCATAACGGTGTTTCTTTACCCACATTTTTTGGCTTTAACCACTGGTTTTTTTATATCTATATAATCTGAATACGAGTTGCAAGAAATTTTTTGTGATAAAAGTAAAATATTCCTCCCTAATGACTAATGACTTTACTGCCCCTGCTCTTGTGGCCTCATGGTAGCTGGAACCATAAGATCAGAACTGCAGGACTGTCATGACATGTTAATTCCAAAACATTTTGGAATATTAACAAGTGTCATAAAATTTATGTTTTTCTTGTTGAATCACCCGTTCATGTAGGTCAAATAACTGAGTGCTAGAATATTTTTGGGTCCAATTATAAGTAGCCTGTGGCTTGAGTTTGGAAAACTTCATCAAAAATGTACATAAGCTCATATGTGATTTATCGATGTTCTTTAAGGGCACAACCTCTTGAAGTCACCTAATTGTCTCGCATAATTCTAGGGCTTTCGTAGCGTGGGTGGCGCGTCCTTTCTTTTAGCCCTAGAGCCTTGAAAATTGTTCCATACTTCCGTGATGCAAGAAATAAATCTGCAACTAGCCTTTCCCCTTCTGACGCCAAGCTGCAGTGATGCGTGCCTCGCTGTGGGTGTACGGAGGGAGGGAGAGGGGGGAGACCGGACACGAGAGGGAGGGTGAGAGAGATAGAGTGGTGTTGTGGGGGCAGGATGCAAGGATGGAAGTCCATCCTCCCCCTCCGTCACTTCTTAGTCCCAACGGCCCCCGGGAGGGACAGCTGCACGGGCGTCATAGTTACACGTCCGAGGAGGCGCCACATCGTCCGAGACGCGGATGCAGCGCTCGCGACTTGCGAGTACTTGAAATGTCTACCCCAACAGCCGTCTTCCCTTTGCAGCAACAGCCCACCGCCACATCCTCCCTCTGCTTCCAACCCTCGTCGAATTCCATCCATGCGATAGACGCCTTCTTCCGCGCGCGATGACTACGACTGGCTTCTCTGTCCACCTACTCCTTCGTTTCTTTGCGGCCGCCGTAATAACTTACACGCCCTAAATAGTCGATACTTCCCACACTTTCTGGTTTCATAAATTAGCTAAAGGGGGATGAAGCCTTCTCCATCACCGAGATGATCGCCTCAGGGTGATCGCTCCACTACCTCGATCTTTCAAAATAGATTTCTACGGGCTAAAAAACCATCAGGCTATGTCTTTTTTCTCTTTCTACTCTCGTCCATTTTCGGATGGAAAATATTCTGCAGTCATTACCAACTTTGTTACACCTCTATCTCACTCAAGACAAGACTCCTTTTCTGCCCACACATTCCTTCAACGTTCGATTCATACCTTTCCACCCACATCCTTTTGACTCCGGTTCTCACCCAATCTTTAAATCCATTTGTGGCGCAATTAGTACGTCTCTGTCATACTGAATCACCGAAATCTGTCAGTAGTAATGATGAAAATAAATTTGTGATAATTATTTTTATGAATTCATTGGTTTTTGACTTAATTGTTGAGAAAATAGTGTGGTATGCTGTAGTGGAAAGGAAAGCAGGAAATAATGAGATAGAAAGGTAATTCCTAATGAAAGCTCAGTGAAATGAAAAAGCTTTGTGAATTCTACTGCTTGCTTGGCTACTTACTTACCGACTGCTGACTAATGTTGTTGCTTGGCTAGTAAGACGTAATAACATTAGTATGGAAGAGGGATTAGTATAATGAGAGTACACGTATTTAATTGAGCATCGATTCCAATGTAAAGCATCATAATAATTAGGTATTATTAATTATCCAGCTCAATTTAAATCATAGATTTACAAAATTCGCATGGTTTGAGTGTGCATTTTTAGTTGAAACGAAATTATTCTGTGTAATTCTTTCCTCCGCAGATTTGCGTCATTGTATATCGTAAAAATTGTTGCTTCTCTTTTATTTAAGGCAAATTATTTTCACACAATAATGTCTTATTAAAAGCTAAGCAAACAATGAAAAGGAATATTATTTGTCAATTTAAAATAAAACTATTACTTTAGTATTTTCGTAATAGCAAGCTTTGTAAAACAAAAAATACAAGCAGACATATATATCGTATTCATATCGTATCATATATAAACATCTCATGCATATATACATATATATATATATGCATGAGATGTGTGTGTGTGTATATATATATAATATATATGTATAATTATATATATATATATATGCATGAGATGTGTGTATAGATATATGCATATATATATGTATATAAACACAGTAATCAACCCGAAGGTCGGTTTGGTAGGTGATGGTAGAGTTCACCCAGTACTATCTGCCGGTTATGGCTTCCCAAGAAGATTTGGTACCCGAAAAATCACATAGCTTGAGTGGAGCTGCAGGTTCTCAGAGTGCCTTGCCCGAGAATCGAACCCGGGACCCTTCGGTCAGTAGTCAAACGCTCTACCCCCTGGACCACCGCGACCGATACATACATATATATATATATATATATATATATATATGTATATAGGTATATAAAATTGATTGCGTCGAAGTAACACGGAAGTGTTGAATAAAATACTTGAACAGTAACAAACAATAGAAGAACACATTTAAAGAACACATACGTTATTTCTTAATAATTACGACGGAATTATAAACATATATATATGTTTATTCATTCACATGGATATAGATATAAAGAAAAGGGGTAAAACACACATGAAAGAAAAACTCAGGAGAGGTGGGGAATGCGGAATAGAGCAGAGCACAAGTGCAAAAATATCCTTGACCGGGACATTTTTTTACAGAAGAGCAAAAATATTTTTGCATTAGTTACCTGCCCGATCCCACCTTATTGTGTCTGTCTTTTAGGTGTGTTCAATCCCTTTTCCTTAAATGTATATCAATATGAATGAATATTCTTTCGCCATATTGCGGGTCTTTCATGTTTGAATATGCATGTGGGGATCGAGATGGCCCAATGGCTAACATACAAGGTTTCCTCCGAGAGGGCTTGGGTTCAAATCCTGGAAACAACAACTATTTTTCATTGTTATCCCGATCCCTACTTGAGGTACTTTGTGGAGAGCAATTTGAGTGAGTACGCCGTCCGTCGGAGGGGATGTCAAACTGGGCACCCCTTGGTGCCTTTCGACAAGAGTAGGCTAATGCCAACGCCAGGTTTCTCTTCATTATTCCTTTCCCATCAATTCCTAATGGCAAAATGACCATAGCTGTCGGTCGCCTCCCAAAAAAACTACTATTACTATGCATACGAGCATGTATGTATACTATATATATATATATATATATATATATATATATATATATATATATATATATATATATATATATATATTTATATATATATATACGGTATATATATGGTATATATATATATATGGTACATATATGGTGTTTGGTGTGTGTTCCTATCCCTTTTCCTTATATCTGTTTCTATATATATATATATATATATATATATATATATATATATTTATTTATTTATTTATTTATTTATTTATTTGCATCGGAAATTTACCGGTTAAGATAGTTTTTTTTGGATGGACACGACTACCAAAACAATATCTCCAAAACACAACCCCCAAAATCCTCCTCTAAAACAAAGTTCCTCTTCGTCTCCGTATATTTCTCCCCTCCCTTTATTCTGTCCAACATCCCTTTCTTATTTCTGCTCCTTTTACTCGTTCGCCTAAAATTCCCCCCTACACCACAATCGTCAACATTCCATCGCCAACCACTATGCTTTGCATTAATTTGTCTTGTCTCCATATGATTTCTCCCAGGATACCCTCTCCTCCTCCACCAAACCTAGGACTTCTTCATTTGGCCTCCTTTCTGTCAACTTCACCATATTCAAAAACAAAATTCCTTCTATAAACCCTCATTTCAAAAGCCTCCAATCTACTTATATGCTCCTACTTCAATAGACATTTTTCCGCGCCATACATAACCACGCTCCATATCAAGGTTTTCACGAGCCTTTTCTCAACATACCTACTCAACGTCCATGCCATCAATTCCCTCCTCCATCCGAAAACTTTGTCAAACGCCATTCTTCTGTTTATGCCCCAACTACTTTGACCATTTTGGTCTAAAACCCTATCGAGGTACGTAAACTGTTCCACCTGCTGTAGTTTTTGCCCTCCATTTTAAACGTTTAACTTAGCCTTTCTCTTTCTGGGAAATCGCATAATCGCCCCTGCCTTATCTTTTTGAAACGGACGCTACATATCATAACCACTAAATTGTGGTCAGAGTCAGCATCCGCTCTCGGGAAACTGTGCGAATTTATCACGCTGTTCCTAAGCCTGTGTATAACCAAAATATAATCTAGCTGAAACCTTGCTGAGTCACCTGCCATTTTCCATGTATATCTGCGTCTTTTGTGGTGTCTAAACCAATTGTTGGTGATGACTAACCCCTGTCTCCTGCAGAACTCAACGGCTTTCTCCCCGCGGTCATTCCTCGTGCCTAAACCGTAGTCCCCGACCTCATCACCATCTCTTCCTTCGCCTACCGTCGCATTCCAATCCCCCATCACTATCAAATGTTTCCCTGAAGGAACACACGCGATTATGTCCTCTAAGTGATCGTATATCCTATCGACCTCTTCCTCCGTATGGTTGCTCGGTGGCATGTATACCTGAATAATAACCAAGTTCGTCGGTTCTGCATTTATCTCTACTCGTAATATTCTTACCAGTTCTATGTTAACTACGCTTCTTCCTACCTCTTCATTTAATACTATGGCAACTCCTCGTTGGCTCTCGCCCCCGCCGCTGTTTATTATTCTATACTGATCACTCCAGTAATCCCCGCTATCCTTCCATGTCACCTCGCATAGACCTAAACTATCTATTTTTTCCCTTTCCGCCTCTCGCTTAATATTCTCCAGTTTCCCTGTCCTCATCATTGTTCTAACATTCCACGTTCCTATTCTAACTAATTTGATCTTCTTCTCCTGCGTCTTTTGTCCTGCTGCTGCTAGTTTTCCCTTGCAAGGGTTTCGTGTGATGACGGCCGAATTGAATCGGCGAATCTTCCTCTATCGAGGTTCTGCCCAATTTAAAACAACTATACCTCTCAAAACACTTGCTTCGACTCATAGCTTCATTAAAAGAGGCTGTTCCTGTAGCTCCTTCATTGCTGCCGTTGCACGCGGCGACGAACACGTTAAGACATGTACCACTGCTGCTGCGTAACGACTCGAAGTAAAAAAACGCAACACCGCTCGTTTTAGTCGTCAGATATGTCGCTAGATGGCGCACTGTGTCTCGTTTCGATACGTTGGACGATTTGCTCAGAATAAAATCAGTGTGGTCCTTTTTTGATCACAGCTTGTATATGTATATCTTTATATTTATATATTATAAACATACATTTATAAACACTCACAAACATATATATATATATATATATATATATATACACACATATATATGTGTGTGTGTGTATATATATATGTTTACATGTATATTATATATATATAATATATATATATATATATATATATATATATATATATATATATATACATATATATATGTAAGGGTATTAAGGGAGATGAAACTAAATAAGGCCGTGGGGGTGGATAACATTCCCGCGGAACTTTTAAAAGGCTTAGGAAAATGTGGGAGGAAGAGGCTATATGGGCTGATCCGTGGTATTTATGAGGAAGGAATCTGGCCGGAAGACTTTGTGAGATCAGTTTTAGTTCCTATTCCGAAAAAGGTAAAGGCTACATACATCATGTGAGGACTAGAGGACGATAAGTTTGATATCCCACGCAGCTAAAGTTGTTCTCAGGATCATAAACAAAAGGATAGAGAGTAGGGCAAATGATTACTTAGGGGATTATCAGTTTGGGTTTAGGAAGGGGAGAGGTACGCGTGATGCCATTGCAGTAATGAGATTATTAATCGAGAGGAATATAGAACACAACCAGGAGGTATTTGCCTGTTTCGTAGATTTCGAAAAAGCGTTTGATAAAGTGAATTGGGAGAAACTAATGAGTATAAAGCAGAAAATAGGAAAAGATTGGAGGGAAAGGAGGCTAATCCGCAACCTGTACATGTCTCAGACTGCTCAGGTGCGGGTAGGGAACGGGGAGTCCGGTTGGGCAGTTTTAGGAAGAGGTGTAAGGCAGGGTTGCCCATTATCACCGTTGCTGTATAACCTGTATGCAGAGGAAATGATTAAAGAGGCATGGGAAGAACTGGAGGTAGGAATGAAAGTGGGCGGGGAATTCGTAAAATCAGTTAGGTTTGCTGATGACCAAGCTTTTGGTTTGTCAGTCAGCCAAGGGGCTGCAAGCATTGCTTAGTGAATTGGAAATTCAGTGCGACCGGTATGGGATGAGAATCAATATTAATAAAACAAAGGTTATGCGATTCTCTAGAAAGAAAAAGGCTAAGCTAAACATTAAAAGAGGAGGGCAAAAGCTAGAGCAGGTAGAACAGTTTACGTATCTCGGTTGTGTTTGGAAGTGTGGGTGTGGAGAAGAATGGAGAAGGTGAAATGGACAGAGAAGGAAACAAACGAGGAAGTACTTGGTATGGTAGGCGAGGAGAGGGGTTTGCTGGGAGCAATCCTGTGGAGGCAGGAAAAGTGGATGAAGGGGGTATTGACCGGCAGTGGGATGTTGAAGACTGTAATTGAGGGGAGAATGTTAGGCAAACGAGGAAAGGGAAGGAACAGGATAGGGATGTTGGACGGGATGAAGGGAGGAAGAAAGTACTCAGAGCTGAAGAGGGACCTGATGTAGAGTAGGATGTTGTGTTTTTCTAGGGGCCACAAATTATTTAATTAGTAATTACGTCCATCCAAAAACTTACCTTAACCGGTAGATTACCTAATAATATAATAAATAATAATATATATATATATGTATATATATATATATATATATTTACCCATATATATATATATATATTTACACACACCATAAATATATAAAATTAAGGTATCATGCTTCCAATATACCCCTGCTCAAAACTTGCGAGGAGTGCGAGGGAATTTTTCTTCTTACATAACGATTTTTAACAGAATGCTTGCTCTCTGTATCTTGATTATTTTTTAAATTTTTTTTCCAAAAGATCGATGTATGCTGAAGATGATTCTGCATCCTAATCAATGTCCTTGTAGGCTATATTTTACCTAATAGATCAATAAGTATTACTTTTTACCGTTAGTTTAGAAGTTATTATTTTCTACCGAACCCTAAATGTCTTGATTTTTACTTCGTGTCCTTTTCCACTATGTTAAGGTGAAGATTTTGAGACGATATTCCTCACGTTGTGTTTCCATGTTAGATGTGGCTCCCTAGTATTTACTTAGCCCACTGTGCTTATGCTTACCTAACCGAGTCAATGGTTAGTTGAAAGCTTTATTTTTGTAGAAATTAATTCTTTCGCATTTTTAAATATTTTTGTGCAATTATGTGTTGATTTAATACAGAGGCGAGGCGGCCTATTCTACAACTTCTACTACTACTTCTTGTTGTCAGTTTTCACCTCTTGATATGGAGGAGTATTATAATTCCCCAAAATATGTCTTATTTTTTTATTGATTGGGCTGTCAAATTTTCTCGCAATCAAAAAATGATGGAATCACTGTATTAGTAAGTATTACCATTAGGAAGATTAATTTAGGGTACTAGTTTTTTAACAGCATTAAGTTTAGCCTTATGTTGAATGAACTTTATGCGCTTGCATCCGTGGCTATAAATCATATTTTCCTCCTTAATAATAAATAGAGCCTTACTGGAACAGCATTGAGTTGCTTAAATAAAGGATTTTCTTTTAAGTTCCATAAAGTATCCCTTTTCTGAGCTCTTTGACAATATTGAATATATGTTCCTAACAACGTGAAAACTATGTTTTATATTGGAATAGATAGGAACAATCTGTACGGAACTGACAGTGATGAGATGATTATTCAATAATAACTTTTATTTTAATATAATATGTTATACTTTTACCTTGTTAATATGATATTTTTGGATTTATTTTTCGTTAACTTTTATTCCCAGATATCTGATTAAAATGAATATCAGATTAAAAGAACCTTTAGCATGCTCAATAGCTGAATATCTAAACTCAAACAACAACATAGTTTTACGAGGATGTTGAATTTTACTAATGTTGTAAAATCAATGATTTGAATGATTGCTCCTCGAGAGGGTTACTGTGTTCCAAAAAAATGAATGGGAGATTCGGCACAAGTGTAGTCTATTTCCTGTGTTCCACCTGTTTTTTTCCTTTTTTAAAATTCATATCCCCCTCCCAATGCTTGCGGATTAGGGTAGTCATCCCAATCAACATATATTTTGTTTGTATTTTTCATAATGAATCAATAATCTGTACAGCGTAGAGAAAGCTTTTTCATTTGTAAAAATCTTCTTATCTCGGATTTTTGTTGCAATAAATATTTCGTTAGAAAACAATTAAAGAATAAAGTAAACGAGAAATGTAATAAATAAATATCGTATGAAGCACTCAGGGTATGGATAAAAACTGTGATCAGATTCTTAGTAGTAAAAGTCATTGAAATGGAATAACCAAAATATACAAAAATAATTCCTGCATTGCAACTGTTTGAATTTAAGTGGTAGAATTTCATTGGTAGGCGTGTAGGTAAACCTTTTGAAAGTATTTTTATGGGCATGCAGACGATTATGGATCTATGTTATCAGTATTTCTGTCGTTACTCTTATTGCTGACCATTGGCAGACCAATGTATACTTCAATCTCTCTGTACGAAGACCCAGTCAGTTTTTCCTCCATTTCCTCCATATTTTGCTTCCGGTGCAAGGATTCTCAATATTTGCCCACGCAAGAGAATTCTCCCTTCAACCAAGCGAATCTATGCACCACATTTGATGTCCCTCCAATTTGTCCACGACACGCTGAGAAGTGTTCTCGGCCTTATCCCCTTGGTTGCCCCTCCCACCTCCCGCGTGTCCTCCTCCCTACGCCATCTCCCCCACTGAGGTTATTTATTCGTGCGCATGTTCGTTCGTGTGGCTCTGGCGACTCGGCGGGGTGCGAATGGACGACGAATGTGGGGAACAGACTATGCGGGATGGGGAGAGGGTGAGAGGAGAGATGTGTAGGGGGATCGGTAGCCCGAGAGAATTGAAGCGGGGAGAGGAAGGGGTAAGAGGGAGGAGTTTAAGAGGGAGACGTTCGGAAGATTAGGAGTGGAGCGATCGGACATGATAATGTAGCCGAGATGAGATTGAAGTTTGAAGGGTGCGAGATAGCGATCTACAAAAGTCTTGCCGTCGAGCTGCCGAACTGATTGTTTTTACTCTGGAAACCGTGCTTTCCCCTGCCTGCTACTGCTGGAGGAAGACTTAGTGACCATGATGTCGCCGGAGTTTAAACTTTCTTCATTAGGAAGTAATAAATTACCATGTAAGCTAGTTATGTCTTAAGCAAGGATACTATTTTTGGTAAGGATGATTATTCAAATTCTAGGCACGAAATTTTTCATGTCAGGATCGAAATGATTGATGTGACTCTGCATTTAACCGTTCATTATAGAAGGGCTCGTTTTAAATTTCAAAATTACAGAGAATGTTGGATTACCAACGTGACCACTTTGACAAACCTTGTTATCAAAAAAATTTATGAATGAGTTCGAGGTCAGTTTTAACCGGAAAAACCTATTTGTTTTTCATAATAATACTAGAGAGAGAGTCTGATTTCAATCCTTTCAAAGGTGCTTCCCGTTCATATATATAATCTACGATATATGTGTATATATATATATATATATGTATGTATATATATACACATGTATTTCCCAGGAAGACCTGGTACCCGAAAAATCACATAGCTTGGGTGGAGCTGCAGCAGGTGCCCAGAGACTTGTCCGGGAATTGAACCCGGGACCCTGCGGTCAGCAGTCCAACGCTCTACCTCCTGAAATCCCGCGACCCCCAAATATGTATATATATATATATATATATATATATATATATATATATATATATATACATATACATATACATATACACACACAATTACGGTGAAATGGTCATTTACTAGGGTTAATCCATAAGAATATTCAGATTTATCATACATTTTAATATTTTATTCTTTTAGATTCCAGATAAAACTGTTGCCACTTGTTGCTATTCAGACTCATCCCATGTTCTTTTCCGAAAATAGTTTGAATGATTGAAGTATTTAATTTTTTAATTTTAATTTTCAGCAAACCTTTCAATTTTCCCTCTATTAATATCTTTCATTATCTGTTTAATATATTCCATTAATAGTCATCAATTAGACTTCGAAGACCTTCAATTTTTTCCAGCTTGCTTAATTAATGGTGCGTTGTAATTAGAGTGATTGACTTTGCACGCATTAATTAATGAATTATTTCCTTGGACTTCTTTGAGAATAATAACTGCCTTCGCGAATATTTAATTAGGCATTTCTCCGCCTATAACCACCGGGCTTCCTCCATTCTTTATTTTTTTACCGATCTTGGTTATATTATTATAGTTCGTTATAATAATATTATTAAAACTTGTAATTACTTTAGGATTGAGAAGAATGTAATGAATAATTTAAAATTAGTATGAAATAGATTCTCTTGACTTAATCTTTTCTGCTCACTACGTCCCTCCAAGTCACCAAAATTCCATTTATTTAAACTTGGCTGGATTTATTACTAATAGTGATCATATTTATGGACCTATGGTATAAAATTTAACTCCTAGATGAGAATATTTTGTCTGTACCTTATTCTGTGTAATCTAATATTTAATTTAAAAGATACCATTTAAATAAAATTTAGTTCAGTTAATCATCTGCGTTTCCTTAGCGGTTAGTATTGGAATGTAATACCTTATTTGTAGCTTAAATTATATGAGATTGAGTATGCCTTGATTGGAATCATTGAGTAGTATTTAAAATCAATGGTTGAAAAGTATCAGAAATAATTTCATGCTAATAAATGCGACCTCACATTAAAGTTGAAGAAAAATATATGAGACCAAAATAAGAACGCTTCTCGTTTTTATTTGGAAATAGTATTTGAAAGAATTTTTGACAGAGGTTCTACCATTATTTTTCAGGGGTGCAACATTCGCATGCAACATGTGGGTCTTGTCAATGCCCCTGAAATCCCTCAGTACAATTTGTGTTCATAGTTTTTAGAGTAGGCGCAAGACCTTTGTGAGAAAATATCGGCTACAGAAGAAAAGAAACTAGCTTCTATAATTATAGCCACTTCATTGCCGTAACTAGCTTCTATAATTATAGCCACTTCATTGCCGTGGGTTCAAAGGCCGTAATTTAAAGTGTGGTTTCCCATTTCTTTGATTTTAATTATATGATGAAATTATAATGAGAAATAATATTCATCTATTAATAAGTCATAATTAATTTTATTCGGAAAATAATCGTTGTAATTCTTTCAATTTATAATATCTTTCAGTAGAACATAGACATTTAAATTTATTATTAGTTTTGATATTAGCGTAAAGAATTGCGCGTTTCAGCAATAATAGTACCAAAGAAATAATGACCATTGGATTGTAGGTTGTCATTCTATTTGTTATAGTTTCTCAGTTTGCTGAATATGTAACAAATGCTTAACATGTGGATAATTTGTATCTGCGCACTTGGCCGGCGCGTCGGACAAGTCCTTTGTCAGACCACATAGGTCCCGTCACAGGGGCATGTCTAACCCGGATCCTGGGGTAATTTAGCCACCCGGTAGTCTTGCCATGGCAACATACTTAGAATACATAATATATCGCCAAATAAAGGGATTATGGGTATCAACTCTGTCCTTAGCTTTCGCAAAAACCTTCGGATGTTTAGAAGTGCTGTTAGCAAGTGAAAATGACTCAGTTTGAAGTATACCGGCTCGTTTACTAACTAGAGCTTCCTAATTCTGTTCTTAGGGACTCGGGTTCAAATAATTTGCAAGATTTCGAACTTCTTCGGTCAAATTAATACTGTTATACCTTTTGAATGCCTGAAATACCTGAAAAAATGTGAAGTTTGGCCAAATTTTGCTAAAACTTTGATCAGATGTGTATGTGACGGTAGAAAAAATCCTGTCCGCTGTGACCGTTTTTCAGAATGCGAGTTCAAGGTAAAATAAAAGTTTGGAATATAGGCCTTGTTTGCAATTTCACTAAAACTGCTCTCAGTAGATTCTGCAGTTATTGATGGGGAACTTGTTATGGTGGACGGACATTTTATTCAGACGAGAGTATAATTCTGGAAATCGCAATGGCTTCCAATGAAAGCTGTCAGAGTAATAACTTTGTACGTTCAACAAATTTACGTTTAAATAAAAATCAATCATGGTCTTACATGCATTCATCATTTTATGTTAATTACACATACACATGACCTGCCATTTAGTATCTTTATTATAAATATTCAAAATGATATAGAACAAAATATTAACTATAGAGTTGATATATTTCCCATATTGCATGCTAATAAAAGTACAGGAATATGGTTTTTCTATAATTAGATTCACCATATTCCTCTACCAGCATGGTTATCATGCTGCAACCCGGTTCTCTTCGATGATGCATGGTTGCATCGATGGTAGGATACGAACTCGGTTTAGCATAATGAGAATGTTAATTACGAATGCCGAGCTTTAGCAACCTTTATTTATTAATATTTATTAGAGGTCCAAGTGATATTGAATAGCCAAGTTGTTGATTTATGTATACCATCATTCATGTTTCCAGCCGATTCCATGGATTGAGAGTGACTATTTGTTCGAGATACAATTAAGGGGGCAGTGGCACTTCTTGATTAATATAATATAACCGCGTTCATGAGAAAGTGCAAAATTTAAATCTTGATAATTACCTAATCATTTACATATGGCTATGAATGTAGGATTATCATTTTGGTTTTGATAAAGGGGACGTGGTCATCCAGGGGGTAGAGTAGTCCAGGAGAGAGAGACTACTGTCCGAAGGGCCCGGATTCGATTCTCGGGTACGCCCCAGGGCACCCTCAGTTTCACCTAAGCTATGTGATTTTTCCGGTGCCAGACCTTCCTGGGAATCCATAAGTGGCACAGGGAAAGGAACTAGTATCGTCTACCTTGCAGTGTAAATTTCACTCGCCGTCGGTCTTAATACGAAGTTAAATCTACCCGAACCTATCAAACTGACTATTGGGTGGGAAACTGTGGTTTTGGTTATGCTAAATATAACTGGCATTACCCATTTCAAGATCCTATAACAATGCTGCCGTTAAAGTTAACGAATAAAACCGTTTATATGTGGTAGCCGATATTCCACATCTTCAAGGTTGTTCGTAGTCAGGTAAACAACCTCTTTCAAAGAGGAAATTGAAATCCAGAGTAATGGTATATTGGGAGAGACTGTCATTCAAATATCTTACTGCGATATTTGATTATTGAGTTGATCATTTTTATAATCTTAGTATAAGTTACCTTTCTCAAGTAAGTTTCCCAAATCTGCAAGATTTTTGACATTGATACATTTTATATCGTAACCTACAGAGTTTATATTAGAGAGGGTATGAACTTACGTACCTTTCTGAAAATGAATTGGGGTGGTCATAACGTACTTATTTTACCTTTTAATGGGACATAAATTATGCATAAAGTCTCGTCTTATTGTCAATGGCATTGCGTGACTTTTATGCATACTGTTTAAGGTGGTTGTGTTCAATGATTCAAGGCAGCTAATTTAGGTCCTAAAGCTAGATGATTAACACTTTATCCCATACTCTTCTTCCAATCTCTAATTTTTACTTCACTTACGTTCTTTTTATGATCTAAAATGAAGTTTTTAGACCCTGCATATACTTGATATACATTTCTCTCAAAAGACAGTTTTAATAAAAAAATGCCCAAAATATATAGTAATGTCTAAAATGTTTTGCCATACGTCAAAATACCTAAGCTCAATAGATGCTACTTTGAATATTTTCGGTAGAAAAAAACATTTGGCATTGTTTTATTTACAGCTATTTACATTAAATAATATTTCTTCTATCAAGTTTTAACATAATTAAAAGTAAATTGCGAAATATTGCAAGGAATATTGTAAGAAAATTTCCCCCTATTTTCTCTCGCTTCACCTACAAAGTCCTCATGTAAAAGTAAAAAAATCTTCAAAACTAGACTACCAGAACTAGAGCAAATAGAATTTCCGTGCCGTACAGAAGAGTATTTAATCACACATTATTTCATCTCGTTTACTATTATATACATTGACAGTTCAACCCATTCGTTTGATTTCTTACTAAACTGCGTTTCACTATAAAATGATACCTGAGTTATGGACATTCTGTGTGGTTCCTTTAGGGACAATAATTTCATTCTTAGTGTGATTTCCAGTTGTCTTTCGCATTAAAGTTTCCTAAAAATCCTATGGCTTGAAGGCAGGCCATTAATGTTGTAGATAAGTGCGACCATAACCCAGAACCCTTTATTGTAAGATGTGGAAATAAAAAAAGTGGAAATATCCCCACAGCTGGCTAAAATGTTTTGATACCACATTATAGGGAAATGGAATTGATGGTCATTTATTTGAACTGGGGAAATGGTTTTAGAGAACAGGATTTCACAAGACAACGCTTAAATTGCAGTAAAAAACCAAATTTTGGCGCTGGAGAATGAACAAGTGCCGAAGGGAAATTGCCAATTATCCGCAAACCAAATTCTTCCAGATTTTACGGCGTTTACAATTTACTCAAACCCAAAGTCTCGTTCTTTGTCAACTTAGGCGACTTTCTCAGTTACCCTAACGAATTCATCTCTTTTTATTATGTTTTAATAATTAAATTCCCTCATTAACATGTTCTTTAATATTAATTCAAGCTAACTCATATATATATATATATATATATATATATATATATATATATATATATATATATTCATATATTCATATATATAGATGATTGACATATATATATATATATATATATATATATATATATATGTATATATATATATTATACGTGATACTATATATATATATATATATATATATATATATAGTATCACGCTTCCTCTAATTTCTTCCATATCTCCGTTTTGAAAGTTTGTTATGTAATACCATCAATTTTCCTCTTGGTAACGTTAGGGAAAAATGAAGAAGTGCTATTGACTGTAAGATTGTAAAATTATGATATCGAAATGGAAAAAAGCATTTGTTTACAAGGTGATTACTCAAAAAACTGACTACTGCAAGGAAACGCCACTAGTAGGATTGACCCATAGACTCCCCAGATATTGGTTAGATATAGTAAAAGAATCACAAAAAAATATACTTTGTAAATGGCCCCTCCGATAAAAATGCATTTGTGACCGAAAGGAAAATATAACAATCATCACATAAGTGAGAATCAGCAAGATTTATTTTAGGTGTTAGTTATTTTGGCTGCTGAGGTGGTATTTCCGTACTAACTCTACTAATTATTGAATTATCAGAGAAAACTATCGCTTTTGGTTTCCAGTATTCAAGCAAGAAATCCATTCTTTCGAGAACATGTTCTTATATAAATCCTAACGCTGTACAATATCGAATGTCATTCTATTCATTCACTAAGCCTATACGATTAGAGACCTTGAAAACAGCATTCCTTCCCATAAGTAGCAGCTAAGGTGATTCAAAGTGGTGAGGAATACGCACCAGAGAAAGGGCGAAGATAAAGAGAGCATGGTTGGAGAGGTATCAGAGTAGAGGACGGTAGCGGTGAGGGCGTTGTTGGTCGACTCATCCCATCCCTCGGCTCGCGCGCGCCCCCTATCAGTCCGAAACCTTTAACCTCGCTGCTGCTAGTCACACCCCATAACAGAACAGAAGAGGGAGGCTGGGCTGGATGAGGGTTGGGAACGAAAGGGAGTTGCCTCGTATCGGACGACTATCTCGCGTCCCCGCCCTAAGAGCATGACCATGTGCAACGTCAAGTCCGGTCTATCTCAAAGGGCAGGGCAATAATAATGCGTGGGCGAGGAAGGCACTCGGATCGGAACGGAAATCGCGGCGGTGGGCATGCTGAATGGGTTGGAGGGAGAAAGGAAGTGGGAGAAAGAGAATGAGAGAGAGAGAGGAGTATAAAATGTCCCGCATTATATAGTGCGGGGAAATGAGAGGAGAGGGGCTGCGGGAGATTGGAATAAGGAATGCGTAGTAAGGGGGATAGGGCTAAAGAGAGGAGGGAGATGGGTGAGCTGAGCTTTTTTATATGATCCCCAAATAAAGGGGTCGGTAGTGGGTTAGGTTTTAATGGCAGTAGCGAAGGTCTGTGTGTTCTGATGGAGTGGCGTGGGCCGGTTCGGATAGGGTATCAAAGGGAAGCCGACACGAGAATCACCGCCGCCACTTCTATAGACGGTAGCGGACGACTGTGCTCCTTAACAGCGGTGTGGGTTGAATAATTCATGGCGTTACGGATAGTTGGGATTGGCGGGATGGCAGTGATCGGGCGAAAGGGTCACGGGTCTTCTTTCTCCGACGTGTGTACCTATATGCGTGTGTGTGTGCGCGCGTGTGTCACGGATGGCGTGCATTTAAACCACTTAACTTTTCCTATTCCCCTCCCCCCACTTGTCCTCTCCCTTTACCCTCAATCTATTTCGACGCGAATGGGTAATGTGTGCGTGTCTGTGTGTGTTCGGCTTAATTTATGTCCCCTTTCATCCCCTCAACACTTAGAAGCAGAGAGTGGTTTCGTTTGGATCGCCTTGTGTGCTGACAAATCAGTTTCTGCCGGTATTTATGGGTTGACAAATGAAAAGAAGCATAAATCGGGATGCCGTTCGTGACACTGGATTTTTTGGGATAAGATGAGAGAAACCCATTATGATAAATCGTGTTTTAGTGGTCCCTAAAAGCGTGTAGCCATTAATACTGACGATGTTGGAAATCGAAACGCTATATTAATGAGAGCTTCTCAACTGCGAGGTATTAAAGCGTAGGAATATCCACAAGAAATCCGTTTGATACCTATGAATAGTGCGAAACGACTCTAAGAGTGCACATTGAGATCTGACTTGGTATTATGAGATGTCATTAAAATGTATTAATAGTTAGGATATTTTAGTATTTTTAATACATAACCCTAATGCCACAGAGTCATTCAAACCGTAGCATCGGTGGTGTCAAACGTAATAGCATTAACTCCGATGTGTTGTTTTATAAAATTATGATTTAAATATCTTTTAATTGCAGCTATTGATGATGAAGATATTCTGTTTACCGAATTAGTTTTTTATGTCAAAGTAATTACCGAGTAATAAATTTGCTCATTTATTTTTGACCAAGCACATGCACTACTCACTTTCACGAAATCAGTTTAATGATATTCAAATATTCAATTTAATTGCCTTGGTAGGGCTGAAATATTAGAAGAATGCTGATAAGCAGTAGCATTAAAACCTTACATTAACACTAAAATGGAAATTGAAAATTCGCAGCTTTTAAGAAAATATAACCATCAGTTTGGAACTTTTAAAATACTCGTATTGAAGGGGAAAGTCAAATTTCCATGTAGATAAGATGGACTATGATATTCAAGGTTTTTTATTTTCCTGAGATAGCTGGTTGTTAGCATTATTTAATAGATCTTATAAATCATAAATCCTCAAATATGTTGGCATAATATTCAGAAACGTAATTAATATGACAATGCATATCATATAGTATATTATTTTGACATGCCCTGCCTTTTCCTGCGTTTAATATAAATGTATTTTGTCTCAAAACAAGTAGTTTGCTTTCTCGAATAATATTTCAGACTTTTTATTTCAATAGTCAATCATTTTAAACAGTCAAATACCACGTTCTCCAAATGGAATAGAAAATATAATACTTGACTGTTTACTGACTGTTCTATCATGGATAATTAATACTAACTCCATTAATCGATCATTAGATTCGTTTAAGTTAGCATTCTAATCTATTCCTTTCTTAACTAACCTCTTCATGCTTACATATTTTTTCTCTTTGACGTCTGCCATTAACTGTTTCATGTATTTCATTCCGTGCCTTCCTCCAAATACTTTCTGCTCACCTTACCCTCGACGACTATTTGCTAGAATACTGTGTTTCATTTTGTATCCCATGAGGCTATCCCTGTTTATTTCTACTGTAGATTAAAATAATTTCAAAATTATAGGAAAGTTACTATGACAAAACCAAAATTTCTGGCTAGGAAAAGACTGAATAACCCTTTCATGTGAAAATCGTCTACGGTGCGCGCCCAATGGGCTTATGATAGTTTTTTGATTAAATTTAGGTGATTGATTGAAAAAGATGAATTTCGTTGAATTAACTGAATTTAATTGAAAATCTGTGCCATGGATATCTCCTCAAAAATATTTAAACTAATATTCACATAATTCACCAGCATGTTGAAAACAGTGATATTTTGAATTGAGAAAATCAGCAGCAGTTTATATTTCATTATCAGGTCACCACTAGTACTTATGGTTATTTCTTCCCACAAAGTTATAAGTAGATTTATCTGAGTGCTTTTTCAAGGGTACACATATTATGCTAATGGTAATACCGCTATTCTGACTTTTACTCCATTAAAAAAGTTGCTATGAATAAATTTACTATCCTCATTAAAATTACATGTTAGTATGGTTCTACCTAATACAATGGCGAGTTCATTATGCTGAAATTAGTATTTTTTAAGAAGTGTCGTAAGAACCCATAGCTCCAGATTATTTCGAAATAAGCATGTAACAATTATTATTTGTAATTGTTAAATAATACATGTATCTATTAAATATTTGAGCTTGATATATAAAATGATTCTAGCACGAGATAACTTCTCTTTCATAGTCTTTCACTTTTGAAATCAAAGTGGCGATCTTAATATAATAGTCATCTAAAGATATTTCATGTTGGTTATCAACTGTCGACCTTGATTTTGCTAATAACTCAGCACTTGAAGTATGTAGAAAAGAATTTATAAATCAGAATGAAATCAAACAATAATATGCTAGAAATGCCTCAAATATCAGTGTTCAAAAGACATGGCGAGAATTTTAAATGAGTGATATGTTTATTTAATTTTTTATCATTTTGACATCAGCAATTAGCTGATGTAAATAAGCGTTAAAAACTAAATTATGAAAAATGTAACCAGATAAAATATGCAAATACTCTATTTATGTAGCGACAATTGCATTTTTCTTACCGGATAGGTAAAAAAATGGTGTTATATAATGGTCCTAATGTAATTGACTGTGATTGGTGTCCCCACATACTGTCATATTGCTGGTACTGTTGGTAATAACGCTGCGTGACAATTCATTGAACGCATTCCCTTTGGTGAAAAATATTATTGATGCTTCGTCGAAGACATTTTTAGAAAGCTATTTATTTGAGTGCACCAATCTTGGAGAAAATCGAAAGAATGTTCTTTCAAAAAAAGCGATGTATTTCTTCATTTGCTTCCGGCGAATAACAAGCCATTCTACCTTTCAACCGGCATCACGACACTTCCATCAACCCCGCACTTGAGTCTCCCAAAGAAGGCTTCGTGAGACGAAAAAAAAGTACACAAAAAGGCAACAATACAAACAAGCAGACATGATTCTTTTCGTCCCCTCCCAATAATGTAAATTATCATTTCAAAACGAACACAAGCCATTAGCATCTAATGACTCCACCTGGTCATTATATCATTCTAACAGACCTCACTAGTACCAACCACCAGCGGGCAGGCACTCCGCCTTCGAGAAAAGAGAGTCCACCCACTCCTTTTTCGGCGGATGATTCCTTCCCCGAAAAAAAATGAACCTTTAACTCCAACCACACCGTCCTCCTTGCCCAGAACTCCTGCCGCCTCTCCTCTCCTCTAACTCCAAAATATACCCGCCCTCCTCGCGGAGATCAACGGTGGGATAGTAAAATAAGCCCCAGAATCCGGGGGCCGGGGTCGCGGAGGGCGGGGGTTTAAGGTTGGAGGGGCCGACTCAGCAGCAGCCATCGCGAGAAGCGACAGCCTGGTCTTTAATGAAATGACCGCCCGCCTTGGCAGTCTACTTATAACCCTCTCGCGTGCGTGCAGACCACTCCACGAGTCACATTAGGCCTCAAAGGGGAATTAAATAATGAGGCAAGCCTTTGGCATAAAGCGTGTGGGGTAGAGCCGTTTTCGGGACGAGAGCAGAGGTGGGGACGCGGAGTGCTCGGTAAACATGAAAGCATAGAGTAAAATATATTATGTGTGTGTGTATATATTTGTCTGTATGTATTTAAATATGTGAGTGGCAGTATAATTTAGAGTAGGTGTATGCTTAAGAATGAGGAAATGACGGTGGTGGAAGGAGGGCAAGTTCTAAATATTGTGCTTGAAACAAAATCTTACGAGAAGTAAGTGCACTTTTGTAATGTGACGTCTAGTATTATGAAAAATATTCAATTAATGCAACTTCCGATATTATGACAAATAACCACAAAGTATGGTGACAGAAACTTCCGATATCCCGTCACACATATAGTGAGAGACGATTTGGAATAAAGTCAGAGTGCAGGTATCATTAAAATGTACTCATTAGTTAAGAGAATGGAATTGAAACGATTAAGGATAAATTAATATCAATGGTCGTAGCGTGAAAGATTTCAAATGCGATTGCAGTGGACGAAATGAAGTTAGTTGTAGGAGTAAACTATCAAGTAGAGCATGAAAAGGGGCATCTATTTAAAGAACGCTGGAGTGAGGCCAGAATTATTTGCATGAAATGAATGATTGGCATGAAGGAGACAGGAAAAAGAAGTGGGAGGTATAGATGGGAAACAGTTTTGCGGTAGGTTGAATGAGAGAAAACGAAGACAGATGAATTAGAATGCGACAATGAGAGAGGCCTGATGGGGCACTGAGATAGCAAAGGGAGTGGGGGAATTAAAACAGCGCGATATGATGGATAATACGTCGAAGGAGCCAAGAGATGGATATAATTCAAACGTTTTGATAAAATATGGTTAGGTGAAAGGACGAGTGTCATAGATGAAAGATAGGGTCATACGTGAAGGGCTGGGCAAGAAAGATATTAATTGCTGGACTGGAAGGGAAGGTACGAGAGAAAAAAAACAGTAGATGAATATTCAGTAAACCTTAAAAAGGAAGAAAAATAACCATTGAGGAGAGAGGTAATGAGTTATATGTGATACAGAGAAAGTGATTGAAAAATATGTGCTTGGGAAATTAAATGCCAATCTAGAGAGACTCGGTGATAGCAAATTTAGGTGAACACGGAATGCATTGGGAAGGATGAAATAGGGTATATAATGAAAAATTTATTAAAGAAATCAAATGTTTGAACTTTAATCTTCCAATTCAAGTGTAGTAGATTGTAATATTGAGTGATCCAGATATATCTCCGTTTGAATAATTTATTTAGTGGCGGATTATTGGGCATATTGCGATAAAAAGGAGAATGATTCCAGGAAGAAAATAACACAGCAGTAGAGCAGTAAATGCCACAAAAAACTCAAAATATGTTGAAATTCTAAAACAGAGCATAAAAAGCAGTTAAGTGGATAGACATCAGTGAGTGAAATAAGTAAGGAGGTTCGGGTTAAAAAATTAAATCCCTTTGACCAGTTTTGGTAAGTTTCGTAAAAGCTGGTCTGAATACGTTAGTCCTTTTCCTATTTGACCGTCTTTAAAGTTTTAAATGCTTGCTGTATTAACGTAAGCTTTGATGAATACATCTTTTCAAATACATAATTCATTTGAAGAGGAGGACTTGTAAAATAAGTTACGACAAACCTACGGCTCTATCTCTTTCGTCTATTTCCTCCGTAGATATGTACCATGTGAATATAAATATTGTTATGCTGGATCAGTTGGGTGTTACTTTAGGCAGAAGAAATGCCACCGATGTTTGTAAAGTGATATATATATATATCTTATATATGATATTATATATATATATGTGTATATATATATATATATATACATATATATATATATATATATATATATATATATATATATATATATATATATATATATATATATATACACACACACACACATACACATACATGTGTGTGTAAATTTTGGAAATTTTAAGAACAAATCTCACAATTCTAAGTGTGATATTGAATTTATTCTGATTTTTTTGTGTGGGAATGCAATATATCTAAACATTTTATTTAATTTTACGCTGTCATATAGACTAAAATGATATTCGAAAAAACTTTATTCTAATATATGGGTCAATCTAAAAAAATCCTATTTAAGCTTGGCTCTTTCAAAAGTATTTAAGTATTATTGCTAAAAACACTATTGGAAGTATGCGCATTACCGAGATATGTGCTTTACTCAGGCATTCATCACAGGCACGGAATACTGACGAATTAATAGAAGAGATAGTAATTGAAAAGGTGCTAATTCATTGAATGTTTAAATCTATTTATTGATATATGAAAAAATGGATAACTTCACAAAAAGGTCTCAATTTTTACCCGAACAGGAATACCCAACCAACCTCCTAAACCTAAGCCTTTTACTTTGGTTAAAAATGATCAATATTTATCGATTAGCATTATCAATTCCCGAAATAAATGTTTTTGCTCTAACTTATGCAAAAATCAGAATGAAATATCAAATTTTATGCTGAGAAATGATACTTTATAATTTATACTACTTTTTAAACATGAACCATGAACACAGTAATCCACCCGAAGGTCGGTTTGGTAGGTGATGGTAAAGTTCACCCAGTACTAAGCCCGACGACGTGTGAAATTCACACATCAGGGTAGGGGGGGGCAGTTCCTTTCCCTGAGCCGGTTATGGTTTCCCAGGATGACCTGGTACTTGAAAAATCACATAGCTTGGGTGGAGCTACAGGTGCCTCGAGTGCCTCACCCGGGAATCGAACCCGGGCCCCGCCGGTCAGCAGTCCAACGCTCTACCCCCTTGACAACCGCCACCCACAGTTTTTTTAAACATATGAACGCAATATTTTTAACGTTTTTCTAAGCATAATATAATACATTATTATTGGCTCTACTCGCCCCTGATACACCTGTATTCAATCGTCACTTACTCGTGTATATGTACCCACATCGTACATATGTACCCACATATGTACGAGTATCTGGTATAAATACATGAACACACACTCAGATCTAAATTCAATAATGTGCGGTTCTTATATTTGTTTAGAATATACTATAGCAACTATATTTGTTCGCACAAGTATTTAAAATGAGTCGTCGTCGAACTATGAAATGCGTATTTTTGTCCGCATTCTGGAGTGGTGCTTTGATTAAATTCGTGCTTTCAACTGGGAAAGTATAGCACTGTCGAGATTTAGTGAACAGCAAACGTTAGAATATCCGTACCTGGCGTAAGAACCAGGGGATCAGTTCATGGGTAATACTCGTCATCTGCTTTGTGACACATCTTCGCCATTCTCCGTGCCATCTTCATCCATCGTTCAGAGGTTAAAAAAAAATCTTTCATCCGAGTCTCTCCTTTCCAACGCTGTGCGTGAGCTTCACCATAAGCACTTTTCAGCCTTAGAGGTTGCTGCTATGTCATTTTCGCTCCGGCAAAGGCAGGAGTCCATAGCCTCCCGCCCCCCGACGGTGTCGACCAAACTTATTCATTTCCATGGAATCGCCCATCATCCGGGGAAGGAGAACGGACACCTCCCATCATAATGGTTGCCTGATTGGACACGGAGAGTCCTGCGCGACGGTTGGAAGGTGGGGGGCTGAGAAGGGGGGGGGGGGTTAGGGTAGATACGCAAAGGAGGCAGGAACGGGAAAGGAGAGAGAAACGTTCCGGACCAAGTGACGCTAACGAACGCCATTTGTAAGCACCTCTTCCACCAAAGCCTCGCAAGATCCTCTCCACCCGCTACTTTTCCTCCTCTTTCTTCCACCGTGAAAATTCCACCAGTGTATCATTCCCGTCCCCCTGCCTCCATTCCCGGAGAGAAAAACCCGCTTCTCAACCCGCCATTGCCGTCGACTTCAGGAGACCTCCCACGCTTTTCCCATGTAGTTTATTATAAGCTCTCCATGCACCACTACTGCGGCTACCTTGCCACCAAATTAACCTCATCTCCCATTTTTTTACCTTTTCTCTGGGCCCGATCTCCTCTCTTCGACTCCCATCTCTCTCCGTTAAGAAGAACCGTCCGCCCTCCACCTTCCTTCATTTTGACATTCATCCCAAAGGAGATGGAAAGGATGCGTGAAAAGGTATTTTGGGCTCTCCACAGGTCGCATCGGTTGGTCAAAAGAGTACATATGTTTCCATGTTAAGATTTATTTCCAAATTATTATCTTGTTGAATTTTCCTCTTTCAATAGGAATGGAACTAAGCTTAAAATCCTTGAAAAAACGAAAAAAAACATGTCGTTTATAGCTAACACAATGAAAAACCCATTTTTAAAATTATTTTCTGGTGCAGAATATATATTTTCACCTTTCTTTAACCTTATGCTTTAGAAGAGATTATATATTAGAACATTTTTCATTTCTCGTAAGTAGTAGCGTGATTAAATGGAATCATTTAAATTGTAATGAAGTTATGTATGTGCCTTTAGAGTAATGAGTTGGTAACCAATAAATGATATAGCTGTTTGGATTTTTTTTTCAAGGTTTTCCTCACAATTTGAGCCTTTTGCAGTAGACATTAATTCATATATCTACAACTGATGTAAGATTCTTTGATGGTACTGGACTTAAGATAAAGTGAGGTGATATTACTGAATACAAAAATACATTGATAGAGTATTAGAAGGTCGTTTATTTGATACTTTTTGTTTTCCTTGAATATAGGATAGGCAAAGGGTTGTATTCACGAAAGAGGACAACGTTATGATTCAAATATACGGATATTTTGAATCTGTAAGTTAGGGGAGAATTGAGTAGTGCTAGGACCCATCCAAAATCCATCCTAACCCGGCCTCCTACTGCCATTAATAATTATTGCAGTACATGTAGATACCATGTTTATTAAAATAAGGACTAATGATCATATTCTGGTAAAAATCTACCAACTGGAAGTTTCACTTAAAAGTCGGAAAATTTATTTATTCATTGATTTTATCACTTTGGCATTCAAAATATGGCATTATGTACGAGTTAGCTGATAATTTCAGATGGAGTGTTTTTCTACAATTTTTGGATGACGCATATTTTCATTAATGTATCCAATTTTTATGATACAACATTTCTGGAGTGATTAAAGAAACAATTAGCGACAGGGTTTTCCATGGCTATGTCAATAGGTAACCTATCAAACGAATCTAATAACTATACTAAAAAATTCATTTTAAAGAATAGCTTTATGGGAAATGTAGAACGGGATATGATTGAACGTCTAAGAAAATTTAAGTAATTATTTGTATATTAGCCCTAGTGCGAAGTATTTGGAGTATTTGCTTGAATTTTAGTTGGTGATAGAATTATACTGCGGAGTAAGAGAACTTCCGGGGAATAACTCACTGTTTTCATGGAAATAGACTTAGTGGGTCAAACTCTGAGTATCATATGGTATTTACGGCCAGTACACCGCCGTATCAACCAGGAATTTGGAGTCTAGTACGCCTGGCATAAGATCATGCTCACACTAGTGATATATATGTTAAATGGATTTTCCTTGGAAATAAATCAATCTTAATATTCGCGGTAAAAGTAATGCAAACCATCAGTGAACCCATTTACACCGTTAAATTAAAGTGCACTATAAGTTAAATGGTAATTGATGAAGATGGTTATCAGCATTAGCAGTAAGTTTGATGAATCATTGTTCAAATAGACATAACTATCATCTAATAAATGTTCTACGCCGGAATGATGGGAAAAGTTGTTTCATAAAATGACTGTACAAGTCGGGACTGTAAGGGGGTTACAGAAAGTCTTGGACGCGTTGCAGAAGGTCTACGTAAGCAGACACTCGATTTTGCTTTTGGTCGTCCACCAAGACCTTCGGGACGAGTTTAGCGCAGATCTTTTGCATCGCCAAATTTTCATTGATAATGGTATGCACTGTCATCTTATCAATGCCAATACGATCTGTCACTATGCGCGCAATTACATGTAAACTATGGTTTGAATTCAGCGCTTCACACACACGCGGCGCGTCGTCGATTCTTGGCGTTGACGGCCGTCCAGTGCGGGTCTCGTCCTCCATACTCTCTCAGCCATCTTTGAAGAGCTTGTTCCACTTAAATACTACAGTTTGGGACATGCGCTTATCCTTGAATACTAGGCAAATCATTCCCAGGTTCTCCGTATCCTATTTCCACAGTCCAACACAAAATTTGATGGCGTACCGCTGTTCAAACGTTCGCTACATTTTGCGCTGGTACCGAATAGCTCGACAGGGGTCCACTAAAACACGATATAGCCTAAATGAACGCTCGCAGACAATTGGCGCTTGGCGCGTGTTGGTCAGATCCCCTACCACCGAAACTGCGCTGTGCGAGCGCACTGCGACGCACAGTCACGTCAGGAAAAACCTGTTCCCAATAATTTTTATACAAACCTTGTAGTTGTAAATTCGTCATGGGAAATCAGAAGAAAAGAGAAAACAAGGGTTAAATGGGCTCTAAAGAGATTTAGTCCTATTGAAATGTGGGTAGCTTATTAAATTTTAATTAACTTGGATGGACGAGGAAGGAACGTTCAGTTTTAAATCATACGAGTACCTATTATAAATTTTAGATACAGCATATACCCATCAGAAGCTTAAGACATTTAAGGTGTAGGAAAGGCTTTCGCATTGCCTGCTTGTTCCATAAACTTCTTCAGCTGCACTGAGCCCGTAAAGATTCTGTCGCTGCATGGTAGAATTTCTATTCTCAATTGATCATTTAGGGTTTTATTATACAGATCATAGTGATTCCTGAATGCGATTGGAAGGTATTTGCAAGAAATCTGCCGTGCATACTTATGGTCTCCGTATTAATTAAATTTTCCAATGTAAAAATTTTATTTTTATGCTATTACTTCTCTATCTTACAAATCTCATTTATCTCTTTTTTATTGTATACCTTCATTCTAATATTTCGTACGGGTCATTTCAAGTGGTCAACCTTTTGGCATATTAAAAAGGGATATTGGCTTTATCCAAAAAACGGAATATATTCAAGCAGCTTTCGGCCGATTTCTTTATAATATTATGAATCCACCAAACTTATTCGTGATGCATGTAATGCTGAATATAATTATGCTATGATGTGTGTTTAACTGTAATATTTTGGAGGTCTTTCTTTAAGCTGTGAACGATGAAAACTCATCCACCTAACCTTTTTTATTTCTCGCACGGGTTCGCTTTACTTCATTTTCAATTCACAAAATAATATTCAAACGAAATTAGCTGCTTTCCATATTTAATGGTTATTCATTTTTTCTGTGTGCTTAATTTGGTCGTTTAGCTTGCCATATATTTTTTCTGCTTGCTGCTTTGATGTTCCATCATTCTTTTTCATTTCACTTGCCCTTCATTCATATATTTCCTCACTTTGATTCGCCGTTTCTCCGTTCCGTATTTTCTTAGCCTCATTTATTTCCTTTTTTCTCTTCTCCTCTATTTTTTCTCGTGTTTGCCCTTTCATCATCACTTTTTCTTTATTATGAACAACCTCGTTGAAGGATGTGGCCATCGGGAGATATGACGTCCGATTCCTTTTGCTTCGTTGCGACGGAGTTGAATGGAATATTAGCGACGCTTTGACGGATGCTACGTGTCGAGTGGCTATTGTTGTAGTCCCTACCTGCCGTCCATCTTACCGCTAACTCCTTCTTTTCCCCCCACCCTCAGACCTCTCCATGCCTCTCTCTTTCCCTATCCAACCCTAACCGCCCTCACCCCATTTCCATCTCGTGTAGACACGAGCGTTTCGTTTGGTTTTTCATCCACCCCGTTTCGTAAGGGATCTCTGAACATTTATGGGCTCCGTTGAAGTTGTATAGTTTGCATACTGAGCGCGAGAGAAGATGAAAGAGATGAGGGAAAAAAAGGACTACGAATTCAAACTCGGAATGGCTGAGTCTGGGGTACTGGTTTTCGGGACGAGACAAATTAATGGTGATGATCGGTATTGTGAAATCGGGGCTGTGTTTAATTGGCGTTTAAGAGCCTGTCCTTTCCCCCGGAGTACCATGCGTGGGCATTTCAATAAGTGGACGCTCCAGAAGAGTTGCCGGACTTTAAGGCTTTTAAAACTGTCTCATTTATCCAAATGATTTAATTCATCCAGCATCGTGTTCATGGCGTGGCGAAAATATAGGCGCGTTGGGAGGTAGGTCTTTTTATTGCGTGCTATGCCCTTGAATATTTTTTCATTTTACATTTGCTATTAAGCTTACCCAGAATATTTTGGTTTCCATGGGAAATACATCCTTCTGGATTCAAACAGAAGATATCAATTTCTAGGGTTCTTGCTGCTTATTAGATATTTTTTAGATTTTTTGTATTGGGGGCGTATGCGACCTTAAGACAGTCAATTCCTGTGACAGCGTAATGATAATATCTTCTTTTTTATTATAAGCGGGGTTTTCAAAAAGCCCACTGCAACTAAACAATTGTATTACTATTATAATACCTCAATGAGAATGTGTCATAAATACGTTTTTTAAGAATTTAAATACAGTTTTTAGAATCAGTAGTTTCTCTCATCTCCCAAATTCGTGCTCTCGTATGTGATTTGAAAATTTACTGTGAAGAGTCATAGAAATTTTCTAAAAAATATTACCTTCTGATTAATTTAGTACCATTTACCATTCATAATTTTACTCAGCGGTTATTATAGTACAAAAATGAGTCCAGAATTTCTACATTTGTATGCTTTAGGAATGGCTATCTTACTGGAAGCGGTGTTGCAATATTTGACTCGAAGCTGAAGTTGCCTTTTCAGCTTTAATTGGAACCCTATGCTTGTCGAGGCTCCTCGTTATAGGGTAATCACTAGTTGTACGAGGGAATTACCATTGCTGTAGGCGAACTGAACATGCCCTGTAACGGCTGCCGATGACGCAATATTTGCTTTAAATGAGTGGCACTTGCACCAAATACAAGTATACGTTATGTATAGACAAAACATATGGCAAATTATTTATGCGCAATTGATTATGTGACTTACACATTTATGGCCATTATTTATTGAACAACTGTCTTAGAAAGACCCTTAATATTGAAATTTTGTGTGGGATCGTTATGCTACTCTTATTATTAACATTGGATGGATTAGAGTTCGTAAAAAATTGAGTAGTTTCAGGTGTGATGTGTTGGAAATCGAACATTATGGATAACTAATAGTGGCATTATTCCACTGGATTAAATTTATTTTACGGTTTTCGATGTATTACATCATCATTAGGTAAGAAAATGAAGTTGAGTATCCTCTTATATACATTTTACATTCCTGAAGGAGGTCCCTTTTTTTCCTGTAACATCAACTCCCCCTCCTTCCGGAATATAAAATGTATATAAGACGACACTCAACTTCATTTTCTTACCTGATAATGACGTAATACATCGAAACCCGGTCGTAAAATAAATTTTATCCAGTGGAATAGTGCTACTATTAGTCATTCATTAGGGTTCGTACATTACTTCAGAGAACATTTTTGTTACTTTAAGCTTTCCCTTGATATTTGTTTATCCACTCATTGTTTATCTGAAAATTTGTGTTAATGTCTCAGCTTGCCCATTTATTCAAAGACTATTATTACTCCATTCTCCTTTCTTTCGCTTCTGATAAGTTTCGCTAGAAGTCTCAAGTTATTTCTTTAAAATAATTCAGTATTCGAAGTTAGAGCTGGAACTTGAGTTGATAACATGCAACTATCTACGAAGGGACTACTTAAAAGTTTACAATACAACCATTTCAGAGTGTAAATATCATTCACCTTGATCGGGATTCAAACCCAGATTCCCCGATGTCTGGGAGAGTGTTTATCCCGGTCAAAGCAAATGATTTTTACAGTCTGACATTCTTACATCGTAATGCACCGTTAGCGGATGACTCTTCAAAATTACTGTCGCGGCATTTCCCGCGGTTTCTTGGAATTTGTCTTTAAAAGAGAATAATGGGTGTGTGTGTATATATATATATATATATATAAATATAAATATAAATATAAATATAAATATATATATATATATATACTCTCTTGATCAAAAATTTCCCGGAATAACCACCGTGTGGCGCTCCCATCGTTCCGATTTGAGTTCTGTTTTTTTTGCTAAATTGGTACATCTGTTGTTGATATTCCCTTTAAATCTTAGTGTCATAACTTGACATTTGCAAAAGTTACGTAGCCAAGAGTACATCTATCTCTGTGTGTGTTGGCGATTTTTTACAATTTCAGAAATGGATTTAAATTTGCAACAACGAACTTGTATTAAATTTTGCGTAAAAAACGGATTTAGTGGCGCACGGACGTTGGAAATGTTGGAAAAGTGTTTCGGCAACGATTCTCTAAAAAAAACGGTCGTTTACCAGTGGCACGAGCGGTTCAGAAGTGGTCGTGAGTCAATCGAAGATGATGAACGCAGTGGCAGACCATCGACATCGAAAGTCGGTGAAAAAATTGATAAAGTAAAAGAAATGTTGGTCAATAACCGCAAATTAACCATCAGAGAAATAGCGGAGGACTTGAACATTGCCTATGGATCCGCCCAAGACATTGTGGTTAATGATTTGGGTTTCCGTCGTGTAGCAGCAAAGTTGGTGCCAAAAGACCTCAATTTCATGCAAAAAAGAGACCGTGTTGACGTCGCAAAAGACATGATTTGCGAGGCTGAATCCGATCCCACATTCATCAAAAGGATCATTACTGGAGACGAGACGTGGGTTTATGAGTACGACACGCAATCCAGACATCAGGCAAGTGAATGGCGTTCACCAAATGAGCCGAGACCAAAAAAACCACGTCGTTTTCAGTCAAAAAAGAAGGCAATGCTGACGGTTTTCATGGATTACAACGGTGTAGTGCATCATGAATTTTTGCCAGAAGGCCAGACAGTAAACAAAGAGTATTATTTGGGCGTTATGAGACGTTTGCGTGAAGCAATTCGCCGAAAGAGACCAGAAATGTGGGCAGAAAACTCGTGGATTTTGCACCATGATAACGCACCGTCGCACAGTGCTATCATTATTCGTAATTTTTTGACGAAAAATGCAACAAATACCATCCAACAGCCACTGAATTCACCTGATTTGGCTCCCTGTGACTTCTTTCTGTTCAATCGAGTTAAAAAACCATTACGGGGAACGCGTTTTAGCAGCCGAGAGGAAGTAATGGAAAAATCGCAGGAAGCACTGATGGACATACCGAAAACCGAATATAAAAAATGTTTCGAGGATTGGATCAAGCGCTGGCATAAGTGTGTTGCAGTCGATGGGGATTACTTTGAAGGGGACAATATAGATTTAGATGAATAAACTTGTATTTTTAATTTTCTGAATAAATTCCGGGAAATTTTTGATCAAGGTAGTATATATATATATATATATATATAATATATTATATATAATCTTAATAATTCTATGAGCATTATATATAATATAATGCTCATAGAATAAGGTCCGTTTGGTCACAGGAAAATATATACTCATATGAAACACATTGTATTGGCACTTTAAGTTAGCTACAAACCTACTTCACTTCTCTACATAATCGCCGTTTATTTCTAAGCATTTTTCGTACCGCTGCACCAGCTACTTTGGCCCCTCCACATAGAAGCTCGCCGCTTGAGAGTTGAACCAATTGACAACGCCGTTATTGAGTTCCTCTTCGGTTTCGAAACGTTGCCCACCGAGCTACTGTTTCAAGTGCAAGAAGAGGAAGTAGTCGCTAGGTGCAAGATCAGGACTGTACGGTGGGTGGTCAAAGAGTTCCCTACGAAAATCTTGAATTATCTTATTGGTTTTGGCAGTAGTACCCATCTTGCACACAATTTGTGGTATCCGAGGTTTTCCGTGAGAATATTTTAGACATTAGTGCGTCCAAGTTGACGAAATTGTTCAGCCAGGTCATTAATCGTCAATCGACGATCACATCGCAGTTTTTGTTCCACTTGCGAAACAATTCCATCTGTCAGAATACTTCGGGCCTGCCACTTCGCTCCTCGTTATGGACATTTGTTCGTCCATCTTTAAAATCACGGCACTATTGACTAACCTTTCCTTCAGTCATAACTAAAGGGCCATAAACTAGGCATAACTCCCGATGAATTTCAGCAGCCGACAATCCTTTTGCATGCAAGAATCGTGTGACAGAACGCACTTCACAGATGGCGGGATGAACGATCGACGCGGGTATCATATATATATATATATATATATATATATATATATATATATATATATATATATATATATATATATATATATATATATATATATATATATATATATATATAATTATATATATATAATTATATATATATAATTATATATATATACATATATTCTTGATGTACCATATCAATTAATGATAGTAAACAAAAAATGGATTAACTAAAACATAACTCACTTCGAATTTCGCTGGTCCCAGCCACCTTCATCAATGTATAAGAAGTCACTAATTAGAGTGACTTCTTATATTTTGATGAAGGTGACTGGGACCACTGACACGCCAAAGTGGGCTATTTATATTTTTTCAATATTTTTTTTGTTCATTGTATTACTTACCTGTGTATATCAAGAATAAATAAGTGCCATAACGGTGCTGTTGCTGTGTTTATGCTATATACTCGTATATATATATATGTGTGTGTGTGTGTGTATATATATATATATATATATATATATATATATATATATGTATGTGTATATATATACTTCTATACACACATATATATATTTATATATATATATATATATATATATATATATATATATATATATATATATATATATATATATATATATATATATAAAATAAACACTGTAATCAACTCGAAGGTCGGTATGGTAGGTGATTGTAGAGTTCACCCAGTACTAAGCCTACCGAGGAAGATCCGGTCCCCGAAAAATCAAACAGCTTGGGTTGAGCTGAGGGTCCCCAGAGAGGCCCAGTAGTCCAATGTTCTACCTCTGGACTACCGTGACTCACATATAATTTTAAATTAAATTACACTTACTGTAATTAGAGATGTAGAATAATTGATTGGTTAATATAGTTGCGAGACATTATTTACCTTTTAGGATTATATCTACCTCTGTAGGCATGTAGAAAATGCATTTTCATCGTCTATGAAATACATAAGGCTCATTCACGAGACTTTTTGCTTTAATTGGGCTGAAAACAAACTTACTCTCAATATGCTCTGACCATTTCTACATGTTTTTCAGTAAAGTGAGTTCATTTTTTTTCGATATTATTTTTTATCAGCGGGCTTTCCGTCAAAACATATAAGGAAACTTATGGTCTCACTTTTTCCGCTGTGAATTTTTGCTGTAAGGTATGGACTACTTAATAGCATTCTAAGTAGAAGTATTGTAATAATTAATTTATAAAATTTACAATTGCATTTTTGTTTTTTTCATGCTGCATTTTTGTAACGGTGTTAGTACTTATATTTCAGTAGCATCTATTTTCTGTACACCTTACGGATAAAATATATCGCTTTTTTAAATGAAGTTTGGGTGGCCCAAAATATAGGCTAATTCAGCCCAGTGCATGCATACCAAGTGATGTTGGACATCATCTTACCTTTCCATTTACTTTTCTTAACAAGGCCCATCTTGATTCGTTCCTGATAGGAGCATTCATTAATGCAGCACAAATCTGGGTCTCGGAAAAATGTCACTAATTCGGGATCATAAATGTCCATCTCAATTGCCATTTACCATGGACTCATAAAACTTGAGCAACGGCGAGAAAGGCGAGAAACACCTGTAACATTCCTAATAAGAAAGGAAACAAAGCATGAGGGAATAAGAAATGGTTGTAATTGCATTAGATAAGCTTAGTTAGCATTAATCGCCATCTTAAATCAAGCTGCCATCATTTTTTTCTCTATCAAAAGTCCACCAACTTCATTTGCACTCAGGACTGTGCTGCCCACCCTTAAACCACAACTTTTAAATTTTTATATATTATTTCTTCCATGCGCTTACACTAAGTGTGCCGATACATCCTTCCCTTCTCCTTTTCTAACCTTTGCTCAAGGACCCTCTCCTCCTTCAGGTCCTCCGACTTCTGCCGTGATGACATTTCCCCTTTCCGCATCCTTATCCGAGTTTATTTTATCCTCTTCCTCATAACAGTCTCCTATGAGCCTCTCCTTCCATTTTGTTTCCTTTCCCTCCCTGTGCTCTCCCACCGCCCACTATCTCTTGACACCCCTCTAAACCAGCCTCTTCTTTTTTTCGTGCTTACTACACTCCCTAATACGCCTACATCTTTCCCGCTAAACACACACACACACACCGGCTTATTCCTCGTAATGAATAGTCCCCTCTCCCTACATCACTTCCCGTGTTGATGCCTAGGAGCGTCTTACCTCCAACCCCGTGGATTAATGGTCTCACAAGAAGGACCCCGAGTAGAGAGATATGAGGGCCGGAATAGGCGCGGAACCTTTTGTAGGAGCGTATGGGTGCGGTTCCGCAGACGCCTCGCCCTCTTGAGACGTCCTCTATTCGGGTACCTTTCTACACCATCACCGTTTAGATTAATGAGCGTGGGAGGAATGACACACTCCTTCCGTCCGGTGCCATACCTTGGACATCCCGCGGGTTATTCGGACTGCACGACCATGGAGGTCCTCATTAGGGGAGGCGAGGATGTTTTCCCAACTGGTGGGAAGTGACCGTTCGACTGTCCCTCTCGAGGGCAGATGTTTGAGGTCCAGCATCCTCATTTTTTTCTCCTTCCACTCCTCTCCTTGGTCTCCTCTTGCTCTATTTTTTTCTGGTGAAGTCGTACCACTTGGCACCTGTCTCCATACGCCCCCACCGGATGACCACACGCTGACCGCGCTCCGGGTATTTGGGTGCGTGTAGAGAATCTTCTTCCTTTCCCATTCCCAATGGCTACTTTACATTCGACGTCTTCCTTTTTCCCATGCTCTTTTCACCTCATTTCAATCCCAACTCGTCTTTTCCGAAAGGCCTCCCGTAGGCCAGAAATATACGAAAGACCATTTGGTTTTGAAATCTCTCGGAATGGAGCACTTTCCGCTCGAGAAAGGCTGGGTTATTCGCAATAATTCATGTGTCTTATTGTACCCGAGTTTGGAGTAAAAGCTTCTTTTTGTCTCATTAATATCTTTTGCATCCACCCTGCTGGCTCTTATTTGGAAGGGTATCCATTTTCATTAGGGTCTTATGATTCGACTGGATTCTGGTATTATTTGAATTCGTTTTACTTTGAAAATTCAGTCATACAGCCTTCAAGACAGAATTAAGAGGAATTTTTGATTTTTTCCATGATTTTTGATGAAAATTATATATGATAATCATAGGACTCCCTTAATGCAACATATAATAGCAATAGTTTTAAATATATGCCTCTATGGGGTCCAAAAGGGTAATTAAATTACATCGACATCTAAATGCGGTTATTATTTATACAGCAAGCAGAGTGTCCATATAATTTGTATCTCTCGCAACATTTAGTTTGTCAGGTCGTCAAAGTCACAGTTGTCTAACAAAAGTAGAATGGGATAATTTGTGTAGCGGTAATGGTTGATATATAATTTTTTAATTCCATATTTTGCATTGGCTCATGTGGTTACGAATTCGAAATCGTTAGTTACAAAGAGTTTCTTTTGTCATTCCAGTCATTTTTGAAACAAATGTGAAATATAATCATTATTGACTAGGGTCATGCTAATGTCGGGAATTATTGATTAATTTTTCCTTTGGGCCCTATTTTCAAGGGTATCATTCCATCTGCAACTTTTTTCCACTCACCTACAACCATTTTTCATCGTTTGCAGCGCCCACACTCAGGAAAACCATCAACTGTTGCATGAGCCGTGAAAGATGCATCCTAAGTTGCCCATTAGTTTCGGACACCTCACGCCAGGAGATGTAAGACCATATGGTCTTTTTATTCAGTCTGGCTTTCATCTTTGATCGGCCGGTGCGTGGGACGTCTTAAGCCATTTCGAGCACTCCTTACCCCAGGACGAGTTTTATCATTTCCTTTGTTTGACGGCTGGATGAGGTCACTTAAGAGTTTATTTTTGCTATTGGTGCTGGACACAACTTGTCTTCCATACCATTGGCTCATTTATTAGGTAATAATGCAAAAATATTGTTTGATAGAATTTCCGAAACCGCCAATTAGATCCACCAGTGACTAATGATATAGATAATTACTTATACTAATTATATTTCCTTGAATTACTAACCGATAAGCCTCAAGCGGAGCAATTTTACTTATTAATTAATAGAAAAACGTATTTTATCACAGAGTTTCATTATCTAGGTACCGCCGTGTTGATTTCACGAAACTTCGAATGTCATAAAATTTTTCGATAAAAGTCTCTGCAAGTTTTGATTGGGTTTGAAATGAGCTAAGGTTATTTGGCATGGGAATTAAATGATTGATTAGAGCAAATTTATCATAAAGCCCTATTGCATGGAATGAAAACTGTCAAAAAGATGACTAACAGAAATACGTAAGGTGTTCTCATGTTTAAATGTATAAATGTGAACTTCAACTTCTTATATGTGAAGTTCAAATGCCGTACGGTTTAGTACGAGTTGAAATTTATCGTTAATTATCAAACTGACATAGTTGATAACTGTGGTTTTGATATATCACTAATACGGAGGTATAAGACCTGTGTAAAACCAGCCCATTATCAAGTGTATGGCAGCTAAATACGATAAGAGTTTTTTATCAGAAAATTTTGTGTAAAAATCTCCAATGCAATTTTAATTTGGTTTTAATTAGTAAATTATCAAACGTTCGTATTTTAACAAAAATAAATTTGTTACGAATATTAAAAAAAATACTTTAAATGTAAGATAGGGTAGTATAATTTATGGATTCCTTATTTTCAGTCATTGTGTTGCATTAATTTTCATTTCGACGGTTATAAGACCGTTTTAAATTAAAAACTATTTGAAATGAAATGCTCTAAGGTATAAGTACGATATTTACCTATTCATTGCGTGCACTTTTCCCTAAAATTTCTTTCCATTAATTTTTTCACTGGTAGTACACCATTAAACTCTGAAACTGAGATGATCGTTAATTGTTTGATCATAAAAATAGTTTGTATTTCTTATATTAAATGACCTGTTGTGAGACACTGTTCATTTGTTAATGTTTTACTCTACGAGGATTGCTATTTATATTTTCAACCCAATAATGAAAAGTCGGTAATTTATTGTTGAAAATGGATTAATTGTTTTCGAAGTATTCTCCATGATAATCAATACACTTTTGCATGTGCTCGAACTAATTTTTGTAACGCTTTTTCCACTCCAAATCAGGTACCTTCAAAAAATGGTTTTTGAATGCATCAACGGCTTTTTCAGGCGCCACGCCACGCAATTTTTTCTTGATAAACGGGAATAAAAAGAAGTCATTTGGTGCTAAATCAGGGCTGTAGGGAGGATGGCTCATCAATCCGACATTTGGCCAGTCAAATAGGTAGTTATTTCAGCCGATCTGTGAGAGCTTGCATTGTCATGATGAAGAATGTTCCTTCGGTGCCGCTTCTTTTTCCATATTTCAACAAGCACGTCTGACAAATAAATGCTCGTGTACCAATCAAAATTCACGGTTCTACGTTGCTCAAACGGTACAGTTACCACATGTCCAGTTATTCCGAAGATACAGGCAATCATTTGCTTCAATGTCCTTCGTGCAGGAATCACTTTTGTCGGATTTGGCTCGTCTTGGAAGACCCATACAGTGGATTGCTGTTTTGTTTCGGGCTATTACGCATGTATCAAAGATTCGTCATTAGTTTAGATGCTATACGCAGCTTTTGATGCACCGCGATTGTATTTCTTGAGCATTTTTTTGCACCAATTGACACGAGCATCTTTTTGAGTTTTTGTCAAATTTTGCGGGATCCAACGCGGGCAATTTTTTTCCCAGCTAAAGCTCCATGCAATATCTTATTGATGCTCGTCATACTAATCCCCAAGGATGCCTCAATCTTACGATAAGCCACCTGACTATCTTCCTTTACTAGTTCTTGCACAGCATCAATATTTTCTGGCACAGCAACTGATTTTGGACGACCTTTACGACTTTCGTCGCTGAGCGAACGGCAGCCATGAAAGAATTCGTTATACCAGCGTTTCACAGTGGCAAAGGATGGGGCTTTATCGCCAAAAGTGGAATTAGTTTGATCAATACACTCCTGTCTTAATAATCCACGTCGAAAGTCGTGAAAAAATCATTGCACCAAAGTGTTCACGAGTGAACTCCATTTTTTCGCTGAAACCAAATTTTCGAGTCACTGTAACAAACACAAGTTTTGATGAAACGACAAAATGTTCCGGAGAAAGCGTTGGAAACGGTTAAACTTTCATATGGAAAAGTCAGATGGCGCCTAAAGCACTTATTGTCGTCAAGGCTCAAAAAATATATAGCAACCCGCGTACATTTCTTAAAATGATTAATATTTTATTTTCTTGTTATTTAATTAAATTCAGTTATTCATGTGTAGCATTTTTTGACCTCTCTCAATAGGTTTTTAGTGGTATTAACATTCAGTAATTAATTGCTGATGTTAGTTGTAATGACTTTCTCGTCAATTTAAAGTGGATTTATTGGATCCTGGCGGCCTGCGGAGGGTTTTTCGGGTTTCCCCTCCGCCTAGGGTAAATGCCAGGCCAATGCTACCCCGCGAAAAGAAAAGAAAGACATGCAATTGCTGAACTTAAGACCTTTATACAGCACTTTAGACCCTGAAGAGGCAAATAGCCTAAAACAGGGCTTCCTTGTTTGTTGTAGAATATTATATATTTGTTAAATGTTACATATTACCATATAGTTTATATCTGTTATGTACAACTTCTTGGAAAAATAAACAACTTTTTGACTTGACTTGACTTGATCCTCAACAAATTTGTTGTAGACTAAAGATAATTAATTTTGTATGTTATGATATTTCGTATAGTTTTTTCTTTTACTTAGAATCGCCCTTCATTGTAAGTTGGTATCACTTGGGAATATAACGGCTGAATGTCCGAGGCGTTTTTGTCTCACAGTTTACTTCACATCTTAAAAGGAACACTCTAGTGACTTAAGAGTTTATACTGAATATGTAAAAACAGAATCTTCTGCAAGTGCACGGTAAAGAAAAATATATTTGTTATTCTAATCGTTATAATTACTTATTCACTGCAATCTCCGAACTATTGAGTTTGTAGTAGGCATTGGTGACATCCTCGCGAATTGGTGAACAGGCATCGAATAACTGTTTTCAGTATAATTATTTCTTCTACATAGTGCCCCAGACATCGATCGCTACGGTGGGTGGCAGAAGTTGATTTCATACCAAGCGTGCAAGATGAAAATCAGGTTTTGCCTAAATATCAGTTATAAATCATTTTAATAAATAATTTAAATAATATAAATTACAATAACTATAATAATATAATGCCTTTTCATAAAAGCTGTATGCACTACGGTGTCTTTATGTAAAAGACTTCTCGACGTATGCGAAACGAGGTGCTAGTACAAAGGAAAATAATAAAAATAAAATAAATGTTAGATTGAGTTAGTTAATTCTAATATTTTTCCTTGTGTCGTCGTTAGCAGTTACTTTACCCACAATATCGCGCGTGGGAAAAGTTATACCTTACGTCTAAGGGTTTATCTATATCTTTTTCATGATCTCACAAACCGTGGTACTAGATTTTTCGTGGTCTGGTGAATTGAATGCTTCTGTATAATTTCACTATATAGCAATCTTATCTGATTTAATCGATGAAATTTATTAAAATAAAACGGTAAATCTTATTCTCAATGTCTCGTGACTGCGATCATTTTTTGTACATTTAGATTTCAAATTTAAATGGAATAAAATATTCACCAGGTAGGAACCGTTCAAATTTGCTAAATGGCATGACGAAAAGTTTCATTTTTCGCGTTTTTAAAAAGTTTTAATTTGTGAAGCTTAGATGAATCTGTTTATCCTTTAGCATTTTATTGTAACATAAGTAGACATCATAGCTATCGATGGGTTATAGTAGCCTATTTGGAGCGTAGGACCGCCAATGGTAAATGTGAAGGGGCGCTTTGAATAATGTTTTAATTGCTGATGACTTCCCTGAATATACATCATGCCTCTTGTAATTGCCGCAAATGACAGAAACTGCATGCTTTTTGCGGTACTGCAACCAGTTTATGGTATTAACGGTACAGTGATTCACAACCTTGTCATTTATTTGGTATACCTTCGGATTATGGAAAAGATGAATCCTCTATAACACACTTTAGTGTTGTCAGACATACGGTATGAGCTTCTGATGCAACGCTCTTTACACTTCCCCATCCACCCTCCACTAAGAGGAGGCAGTATAAAATTTTCCACTCCTTGTCCTCAAAATCCTTATGCCAAATCGTGCGCAAGACTGCTTCCGAAAAAGGCTCTGAGGCAAGTTTTATCGGGGTCTCCTACGGTCTCGTGTGGAGAGAGGGGTTTAACGGGGAGCTTCCTCGGCATTTCTCACCTCACATTTCTCCCACCCCCTATCTCGCCCATTCCCCTCCACTCCCAGCATCACCACGTGTGCGCACTTTGGGATACTTCGAGAGACAGAAAGACGGAGGGAGGGGAGAAGTAGGGAATAAATAAATAAAAAAATAACAGAGCCCGAATCCAGTAATTTTTTTCATCGGCGCCTGGCGCGAGTCTCCTTCCAATATTTTTTCCCCCTCAGCCCCAAAAGAGTGTGGAACGAGGACATTATTTTGGCCTGGACCTTAGCCGTTGTTTTATGACCAAGTCGGCGCTTCGTTGTGTACACAGTATCCCGAACTTGCCATACCCATTAACTCTCCATTTAATCTACCGGGAAAGAGCGTCTCTTTCGACAGCCTTCCGCCGCCGCCGATAGCCCTTCCCCCGTCACTTTCCTCGTCCTCCCCCCGCGCCGCCCGTCTCCGTCGCTCCCCCGTCTCCATCCCGCTCCACATTAACCTCGTTTACTCGAATACACTACCGCCTTCGCTCCCTTTCATCTTTCTCCCCGCGCCCCTCCCGCGGGGTACAGCATCTTCCACTCCCTGATGTGTTGTAGGTGATCCTCGATCACTTTCTCCGCGCTTTCTTTCCCCTACGTCTCTTTCCTTTGTGTTAAAATGCATTGTTTTCCTCAGCATTCGACACTGGTGGTCCACATCCGGTTTTCCAAGCCGTAAACTCGGTTCTCTTCACACCATTTCCGTGAATAGTATCGATTTTACTTGGAAAGGTCTCCGCGGCAGACCAGTAATCGAGAAATCTTTAGCTTTTCATTTTACAAGACCGTGTGCTCAGTGAAAAATTGTCTCAGTACTAGGGATAAGTGCGATTAATCATGACTCTTTGGGCGATAGATGGCGATAAATCAATTAAGGATGTAATGTCCTATGCGTGATATGTATGCGCAGTGTAAATTTCTTGAACTAAATTGTTAAAACGTTGTTAAAAAAACGTAGCTGATGCATTGATTACAGCCATTTTCAATTCGAAATGATGCCAAATAATGTACAAGAGAATCAAATATTTTTAATTAACTTTTATTTGAATGTATTAGGTTCACGTAGGCACCTATGGTGCCCTCAGCTCCACTGTAGAAGTTTGACTTTCCGGGTATCAGAGCTTCCTTGGAAACCATAGAATGCACAGGGAAAGAAACTGGCTCTCTACCAGGATGTGTGAAATTCATTCGCCGTTAGGCATGGTATTAGGAGAGGACTAATTTCACGTATCGCATAAACCTCCGGCCTGATAACTGTGGCTGGATTATGTCTTTATATTCAAACTCAAATTGATGATAAGACTTGTGTTGATGATATCCAACCTCGACTCACAAGAGTTGCAATGGATAATATTTTGTACAAATACCAAAACATCGTGTCAATTTACACGTGCCAATTACATGGAAATTTACAATTCATATTTGACCTATAGAACTTGAAGATAAGGAACAACATTTCTGATCATCGGTGCATAATTGTGAGATTATCAGAATTTTTATAATATCCACAATATTATGAAAAAAGTCAAAAATAACCTCCAAAAAGTAGCATATTTTACGTCCCTATATTGTTCTATGAACTGGAAAAACCGAAAATGAAGGGATTGCTAAGATATGCATAAAGAACATTGAACTTTAATTTTAAAAAAACTGGGACTGGTGAGAGAGTGCCTCTTTGGATTGAATTGGTTGGAGACTATTGAGCCAAAAACCTTGTGTTAAGTTTCAAAATTAGTAGCGCTTCTGTGTATTTGTGGGCAATTATTTAAATTAAACTCCTCATTTGGCCAGCGAATTGCTTTTGCATTTTTGTGATATATCTTTATAAAAATTTAACACAGTAGCATTTCACTGTAATCCGAGTGATTTTTAACCTAAAACCTTGCTAGAAACCAGCATAATAGGTCAAAAACCGATCTTCTCAAATACCCTAAAACTAACATATCTGCCATGAAGAAAAGATTTTAAAGTAATTTCTTGTCACTTAAAGACGTACATTCCTTCAAATAGTTGCTCGGAAAAATTAATAACTTTTTGGACTTAACCCTTGTCTCTTTTTTATGATTATAGGACATACAGGGACGCACCCAAAAGTGGTAGGACTGATTTTATTACAAGAATTTTATTGACGATATACTTATATCGACTTAATAATCTTTAAAGTATGCTCCTTGAGCTGCTACACACTTAGTATAACGTTGCTCCCATTCCCCGTACGCCCGCTGGAAATTTTCTTTGGGGATGCCGTTGATGACCCTCGTCGAAGCCTCTTGAACGGCCTTTATCGAGTCAAAACGTCGTCCCTTGAGCTGTCTTTTCATCAGGGGGAAAAAGAAGAAGTCCGGTGGTGCCAGGTCGGGAGAATAGGGCGGGTGCGGCAACGTGGCAACGCCGTATTTGGCCAGGAGCTGTCTGACGACGAGCGCGCCATGGCACGGCGCGTTGTCATGATGAAGCACCCAGCAGTTTGCGATGGCCGGTCGGACTCTCTTCACGCGTTCTCAGAGGCGGGTGAGCACCTGCACGTAAAAATTCGCATTCACAGTCTTCCCTGGTGGGACAAACTCCTTGTGAACCACTCCATGATGGTCGAAAAACACATTGAACATCGTTTTGATTTTTGATTTGCTCATGCGAGCCTTTTTTGGACGTGGGGACGCGGAAGTGTGCCATTCCGCGGATTGTCTTTTCGTTTCGGGGTCATATTGAAAAACCCATGTTTCATCACCAGTTATCACATTGTCCAAACAATTTTCATCTCGGTGCAAATTGGCTAACACTTCTTCGGAAATGCGCACACGCGTTGCCTGTTGGTCGACACTCAGAATTTTCGGCACCATCTTGGCGCACACCTTGCGCATGGCCAAATCCTGTGAAATAATGCGTTTGACGTTGGATGCAGACAGACCCAACTGGTCTGCAATTTCTTTACTGGTTAAGCGTCGGTCTGTGTTCAGCAGTGTCCTCGCTCTGTCCATATTCGTGTCGGTTCTTGCCGTCGACGGCCGTCCGGAGCGATGGTCGTCTTCAACGAGCTCCCTACCCTCTTTAAACAACTTGTGCCACTCAAATACTGTGGAACGGCTTAAGGCAGTGTCCCCATAAGCCTGCTTGATCATATCGAGGGTCTCAGTAGCCGTCTTCCCGAGTTTGGCACAAAACTTCACGGAATAACGTTGCTCTAAATTCAGATTTATTTTGTTTTTCGAGGCGGACAAAAAACTTGCTTCACTAAAAACGGTGTCCTCACTCAACGACAGCCTGCAGGCGACTGAAGTTGGTGTTGGTCTGTTGCTAAGAGCCCCCTCCACCTTACCCTGCCAGACAGACCCCCCTCCACCTCCCCTCCGTTCGCGCCAGAGAAAATCAGTCCTACCACCTTTGGGTGCAACCCTGTATATTCTTGAGCTTTAGGTCTCGTGAACGGTATTCCCAGCCTTCAAAATGCATAATCATTTTGCCTACGAGTATGCTTTCAAAATCAAAATCGAAATTTAAAAACTTTACTCAAAAACTAATAAATATTCAGGTTAAACCTTAGTCATAGGCTATACGAGTATTGCTGATATGCGGTACGAGTATTACTTTTTTGAAATCCAAGGGCGAAAATGGCGGTTAAAAGTTTCTATTTATATTTTGAAATATATTAATCAATGGAATGCCAATTAATAATTTTAATTATATTTTGTTAAACGGTCGTGCGATCCACGTAATACGTTTTCATCAGTATGCTTCCCAATGCCAATGAACTATGAGAGCATCTGCATATCATGCCAAAGAAGCAAATTTTATTTTATAAAAAATAGCATCTTTATATCTACTTAAGGACTTAGGTAATAACTGATGAAAAATCTGTTGTCGACATATTTTTCAGGCGTCAAAATTCAAATACTAAATTAGTAGGGTAATATTAGCTCATATTTTCATTGTTCATACACTCAAATTCCAATTATACGAATTGAAAAAACGTTACACCTACAATCGGACGCAATCGCACGGAAAGAAATCACAGTTAAACTGCTAGCATCACTTTATTGATCACCTTGGAAAGTAAGCATTTTTACTTTTTAACTCGTTTTTTGCAAAGTTTGAATTTTTCCTCTTCGCGTTGATTCTCTATCCATAGTCTTCTATCTCACATCCATATCTCATGTCTCCTACCATAATGATACAACTGCTAATCAATACAAGGTTTCTCTTTCATGACACATTCCCAATTACGTGTATTTCATTTTTTATCTGTAAACTACTATCTGACATATCCCAGTGACTACCTGTCGGTATTTATACCTGTATTATCTCTAGATTGGCCAGGCCTGCTTTAATATCACTAATTACAAAATTATATCACTTAGACTGAACAAAAAAAATCACTAAACAAAAAATTATATCACTTACACGGCTTACAAGTTTCCTTATCACCACTACAGAAAAATATCTCCGCTATAAATTAATAAGTAACTGTTACTTCAGTAATCACCGTCGTCCATGCATTTCTCCTGAAACACACATAACATATCAATAAGCCCTTTTTAGCTTTCTTTCAAAATGGATTCCTACATCCTGGTACTTCATGTACATGTAGATTTAAACTTCCATGTCTCTATTCTGCAGTCGTGGTTCTCTTCTAGTCATCTTTTCGACAGCAGTCAGCTCGTGTATGTAAGGAACTCTCCCTATCTTGAGCACAGCATTCTTCCCAATATATCTTGTCCTATGTTTACAAGGATACGTGATCAATTTGTTGCATTTCGTTTTACAAAAATTGGAAAATAATGAGGTTGCTTCTTGTTTCATTCTTAATTTGTGTTTTTAACGTGACCATTTCACCTAAATGACCTTTGTAAGAAATATTATTATTATAAAGTATAATGAATATGTTGACTCGTGAATGGATACCTACATTACGAATAAATCAATTAAAAAAATAACGGATGAGTAAGTAATTTTCCTGCAGAATTTGTTCATCGATATACCCCATGGAAAGCATTGAATCACTCGTAATTAAGAGTCACAGTGGAAATACGTAGGCCCAGGTCAAAGGATAAGCGCGCGTGCTTCTAAAAAACAGGAGGACAAAGAATATGCCGCTCACTGAGAGCGTGACTCCTCTGACCTCACGGCTATAAAAATATTTTGGAAGCTGCCTCCAGAAAAAAATCAAGCAGGTCTAGAAACTTGGAGGCGAGTAGCTAAGGGCACGTAAGGGTCACAAGGAAGTCCGACACCCAATCCTAACCGTGTGATTTTGGTGTGTCACGTTTGGTGGATGACGTTTACAATCATTTTACCCATATATTTTTATGGGAGATTTTTTTAAATGCATAAAATATGAGAAAACGTTTTATTTCATTTTATTTTAGTTGGATTATTTTAGTTGAGTAGGCGAGGTTCGTTTTAATTTGGTAATTATTATTAGGACCTTTTTGTTTCCACAACAATCGAACACATGAAGTTTGAATTTCTTTAGCTAAAAGAAACAGATTTTAAAGAACGCATTTTTAGTGCACGGCCTAGGTTTCGTCGCGGTGAGAGTGAAAATACAGATTTCAACGTAGAATGTATAACCCCTTGGGCCCCGGGATGGAATTACGGGTTGTAGGTTGAGGGAGGGGGAGGAGGGACGTGACTTTGGCTTAGAAACCGCTATCTATTTAACCTGAAGTTAATATGGACCTTAAGCCTTTCTATGCAAAATGATACTTGAGTAATCGGTTTCATTACTTTAGTGATCATGGTAATATTCTTAATGAAAATTCTTTTATTATATTTTTATGATTTTTCCATCGGGTAGAAAAAGCATATTATCATAAGCATATATAAAATATTCAATGAAAATATGTTTAAGTAATAAGTATCACAATTCATAAACGAAGCCTATTAAATAAGATTCCCAATGGCTTAAGAATAGCATCTACGACACAACATAAGAATTTCCTCATCAACTAATCACATAAGTTTGCTTCTCCATAGGTATCGTATTTATTTATATGAAATTTGTTCATAAATCATTTATACTAATCCACAAGGGCCTTTTTTCAGGTTTTATTCAATTTTTATTGAAATAGTCCACGATTCAAACTTTTTTCCCAATTAGTAACGAATTTTTCCCAAATAGCACAAATTACAAAGTTCCGATATTTGCACAACATCGACGAAAAAACGAGTGTCTTTACCGCTCCTTTCATTTTTCGAGTTTTTATAAAAACCAACTAATATATATAATTATATTTTTCTTTAATGTTTCAAATTTTTATATTTTCCGTTGGAGCACTCGATACAGTAAAGTTACAATTTTGTTGGAAATTTCGAATTGGTGTCCTTTTTCACTAACGTAGTAGCCAAAAATATCTTCATTTACTTTTTCTGGAATTAGTAGCTGGTGAGCGACACAAGAGTACGGCGCCGACGGGCGAGTGAGCGGGGGTGGAAAATGTAGCCGGAACAGACCGATTGGGGGTGGGCTGAGGAAAAGAAGGGAGAGGTCCATAGAAACGAGTGGGCGTTACCGTGGTAAATCCCCGCTTAAGCCGGTGGTAATTGAATGTAAAGGGGGACGAGGCTCTCGGAGAGAATGATTAATAAGGCAAAGGTTAAACGAGGAGGAACAAGGGCGCCCGGGGAAGAGAAAGAGGAAGAGAGGGAGAGGGAGGTTAGAGGGCATGGAAGAGGAAGAGGAGGAGGCAGCGGAGGCAGTGGTTGTGGATTACTTACGTGGGTGTAGCGGTCGAGGCAGGACGGACCCTTCTGGCGGCATTGGAGGTCGTACGGCCAGCGCGGGAGGCGTGTGCAGATAATCCCCGTGGTGTGGGGTTGAGGAGTTGGAGTGGGCATCGGAGTGGGTGGGTAGGGGGAGGAAATGGGGCGGAAATGCTTATTAGAGAGGGCCAACGAGGAGGAATACGCGCGTGGGACGGCGCACGGTTTTTCATATTTTATACATTTTTTTCTTGAACATGTACGAAACGCGTCGGCCATCGTGTTATTAGGTGTGATTGAAAACTAAGGGTAAATTGAGACGGAACTCGTTGGTTTTTGGTTTATTGAGCTTCGTTGGTGGTTTTCGTTTTCTTTTTCTGTGCGTTTCTATTGAAATATAGAACCCTTGACCACCAATTTAACGCCATAAATAGTCAAAAGCACCCGGGTTCCAATCTTGGGGTAAATTAAAATCATGAATAGCATTAAAATTTATTACTTACCTTTTGCATTGCTGTTGAGATGCCCAATTCCATTACTCCGAGGTAAACCTCCTCTGTATAAATGCATATGTAGTTGCTCTTGACTTTGGTTGAAATTGATGAGGTATCAAGTAGTTTCAGAATTAAAGGTTCGAAAAATCCATTTAAACACCATCGTCTTGACACTCAATTAAATTATGATTTATAATGAACCAAGGAAATATTTAGTGAAGGAAATATTTCTAAATTGATGTGGCTTTGTTATTTGTAAAACATTTTCATTTGAATACTTGGAGCCAGCGTAAAAGTAGTCCCAGTAATTATCATCATCTTTATGGACCAACGGTCGTCGGATTGGTATGCTTCTGCACAAATTTCAATTCTTCTGTCTATTAACCTCTTGTTGGATTCATAACTACTCGCTTTCACTTCTCACGTCATCCGTATTCGTTTTCTTTTACGGAATCTTACACTGCAGTACCTGATAATGAGCAGAAAATAAAATTTTGGATTGCTAGTTGATTATATCCATTGTGTTACAGGGTTTCCATTTATAAAGGAATTAAAGAGCAGGGGGCAGATTTAAGTCCATAACTTAGGAAAAAATAATTATTCCTTAGAGAACGAATCCAAGTAGAATCTAGAGTCTATGCCTTCTCTTTGGGTATATTTTTGACTTGTATGCTGCTCAAAGTAACCATTAATTTTCCTACAATTCTCTTCAATACCTACTATTTTCCGAATATAATGTTATTTACAGTAGGGTGCGTTGCGGTCTCTGAATTGGTACAGTTAGTTTTAAGTTTAAAATGGTTCTCAAATTTATTTTTATGATTAAAGGTTAAGATAATATTTTGTTCTCGTGAGAAAAGAAGTTTTCTAAGTCGCCACTAGTCTCATCATCACCTGGTTGGTATGTCACCATCGGGGTAAACCTTCTAATATCCATTCAGGAAGTAAGTGAATCATCGGGGTAAATTATCTTGATTTACTGTCAGAACATGTGGAAAATATTGTCAAAAACGGAAGAACGTTTTATTCGACTTTATCCGATGGAAAACTTATTCGCCGAAAGGAAGTCGGTTACTTTTACATCACTTTAAGCCGCCAAGAGAGCGTATGGAAAGGAACTTTATTCATTTGATTGTAATGAAACAATATTGGGTAAATCCAAGCCTACAAGTACCAGAATCTTGATATAATCATGCTTATTTGTTTTTCTCTCCTGACGTACCTTGTGGTTCATTTACCTATAGGATCCCGATAAGCCACTCCAGGCTTGTCATCAGGTGTACAAAGAATTGCAAACACCAGGTTATAAAAATAAGTTATAAAGAAGCTATAAAAAGCTATGCCCAGAGTGGTGCTCGAAGTCGTAATCTTTGGAATATCAGGCGAGTGTATCACCCACTGGACTAACCCGCGTAATATTCTCGCGGCCTTAATATTAGTTTTGTTTCGATTTTGATCTACATAGTTGTGAGGTTTCCAGTAATAAAATTTGTAAGTGCTGGAGCCCGTTGTTCCTGATATTCAGGGATAGTTGAAAATGAATTACTGTGTGCGGTCCCTTGGTGTAAAATCATCCTGTTTATTTCTAAAGATATTGGTCTCCGTAGCTCCCCTCAAGTGGGCATTTTTCTGTTCGATGACCATCGTCGTTCTTATTTTTCCCTCGCAACGAATTTTTACAAATGTAGCGCATCTTTTGTAAAGGTGGATAAACCGAAATAATTTCGATGGAGAGCCCTCGATAAGAAGGAATGGTTGGTAAATTGGCCAAGGTAAAATATTGACCAATGTAAAATATTGGCCACTTAAGTTTAAACAGTGGAGAAAATCAGATTTCTAATCTATTTCTATAATATTTCTTCGGAATTGGTTTTAAATGCGAAATCCGACATTTAACAGTGAGCACCCCGTGACCCTCATAGCTACGAGGGTCATCCGGAAAGTAGTACCCGTTCGTGAAATAAAGACACAAAAGTAAATATTAACAAACATAAAAAATTTTATTTGAAAGAGGATACTTTAAACTACTTCTCAACATAATCTCCAAGCAAATTAAGGCATTTGTCATAACGTGTGACAAGTTTCTGTATTCCTGCTGCATAGTCCTTCGCCGCCAGCTCATTGAGATACGCGAGGGACCCATCTTGCACAAATTTTTGCATAATGCAGATGGTGTTTAACAATTTCATGAACAATTGTTCGAGAAACATTGGGAAAATGCTCACAGATGTCATCAATTGTGACGCGCCGATCGTTCCTCACGAATTCGTCAACTGAGCTCACCAGTTGGTCTGTAATGACAGACGGTCTCTCCGAACGCTCATCGTCGTGTGTGTTCCCCCTCCCCATGTTGAAGTTGCGACACCACCGCCGAACAGACGACTCGTCCATTACATTGTCTCCATACACCTCCTTTAATTGGCGATGAATATCACATGGGCGAACGTTTCTTGCATTGAGGAATTTAATCACTGCCCTCACTTCACAACTGGCGGCGTTCTCAATTTTTTTAAACATTGTAAACAATCACAGAAACAACACAGGCAATGCTAGCGTCACGCAACTTGGCTCAGAGAAGGCAGACAAGCCACTGAAGCTATCTGACCTCGTCCAGCGGCTACTCGCGTCGTCAGCACTTCATGCGGCACGAACGGGTACTACTTTCCGGATGACTCTCGTATATTATGTGTTTGGTTATAGTGTGTAGGGTCATACAAGTTGACGCACATTTCACGGTAACTTTGATATCACTTAAACTCTTAAAAGTATTTACATACAAACTCCTTTTAATATGAAAATTTTCCATCGAGGTAATTTCCTGAAGTCTGTTTTATATCAAATATTCTGAATTGTTTCTTGAGTTGTTCCATAGGTACTTATTACAGATCATTTCCTGTACAAGCGTGGAAAAATAGCGGAAAGTGTCAATGGAGAGAACGAGGCGGGTGCGTCTTTAACGATGCTAAGAAGGGAGTGGTTGGTAAGGACAATAACCGTTGAGAAAGGTAATTTATTGCGTAAATTGTTAGGTGGGACTTTTCCGTCATTCAAGCGTGTCGAACGAATGAGCCAGTTGGGAAATTTACCCTTTTTCCTTTTATAAAATTATAATATACGTTGCATTCACTCACGGGAACCCTAACGAGCTAGACGAATAAAAAGGCTGGCATAGACGGTTTTACGCTCCCTGTGATGTCTTATCCTGCAAATCATATATTATCATTGCTATTGTTATATATTTATAGAATTTTTTCAATTACCCTTATGGGAGAACATCAAACACTTTATGGACGCATCGATATTTCCATGAAAAGGTAGTATTGTCTCACTTTGTGATAGTTTTTTCAAATTTTCTTGTTACTTAAAATTGGAATAAGTTACAAATTTTAATAAGACAAATTAATTTACGCTTACTTTGAATTTAGTTTTAATAATTAAATCTTCTTTACTGAGTGATCACCTTAATTCAAAATAAATATTTTTATCCCTTGCGTTTATATTTGAAATAGAAATTTTTGATGATTTCAAGCCTCTTCCTGAATTTTGAAAATAAAATTAGAGATATGAAATATTTTTCGTACAAAGTCAGTTCGACGCAAAATTTGTTTGCACAACATGATGAAAATTAAATAGATAAATTAGCGTAAAGAATAAATAAATATTTAATAATAAACTTAGTAAAGTTGCACTTATTTTTTATTTCTTATAGTTATAACTCATTAATAAGTTATATTTTATTATTATCTATATATCTTATTGAAAAGTTTCCATGCATTTATTATATTGTTTACTTTTTAGACGAATTTGTGATTACCCTATCAATGAACTGAAAATTGAAGACGGCTACTTTCCGCTACCTGTGCTATCGATGTAGTTTTATGGCTGCCAATTATAATTGTAATTTAGTCCTTCATCTTATTATCACTGTCATGTGCTAAAAACAAATCATATTTCGATATACGTCCGGGATTGTGATTGCTGAATGCTTAAGAAATGGCTAATATTAGGTTCAGCAGTTCACGAATCCCGAAATCTGTTAAGGGATGGCGAATTTCATAGCCTACTTTTATCGTGAATCAGCCTTTCTAACAGTTGTAACATATTTTATTTAATTTTTTCCTTGATGTGAATCTTAATCACTTTTGATCATTCTCGCTACAGTAATATTTCACTGTCTAAGTGATTTTATTTTTAAATGAGAAAATAAGGGACAATTTTCTTGCAAATGACATATCCCCAGTTCAATCAGTATTTCATGTTTAAAATTTACGGCGTGAAAAAACATCCATCGAATAGTTTAGGAATCTCGCGATAAAATATCACCTAAGTTTGACGGCCCTTTGATTTCTCTCGTTAATCCTACCCAAAGTATGGGGCTTTGGCTCTGCTCATGGTTTTCGTAGCATTGGTCATTAAGTCTTTGCCTCGGGCGACTATTTGTATCGATATTTGTGTGAATTATGCTATCATACAATCAAGTGATCAAGGCTTCGAGAGAATACATCAATGTATTAACCACTTATCGCCGTACATGTAAATGGCTTCTTTCTCGGAAACATTAAAGTCTCTTTTTTGGGCTTACTCATCGGAAAATATTCTCGTGATCAAGCGTAGAGGGAGAAAACGAAACGTCGCACAAATCACATGCGAAAACACGCTCAAGGCGTCTAAGTTGTGATTGGAAAAAAAACCTTTGCGTGGTATCCCATCCCCCGCACAGCTTACGCACTCGCTTAAATAAGCACATTAGCGCACCAGCTCATTAGCATCTGCCGATATAGGAGTGCGTAGGGTGTGATGACCCCAAAAAGTGGACTTTTTTTCTGTGAGAGGTGCATGGGAATCGCGCCCTCGCCTTGCCAAGGTTTGAGCAAAGGCCTCTTCTGTCTCTTCTCTCGCCTTCACTGCCAATTCCTCCTCCCCCCTCAATCAGTGCTGACAAATAATAGTCGATGTTTTTCCTCTCAGAAAGTTTGCCATCATCTGGGAATAAATCCCCGGCGATGGGCTTCTTTCAGCGCGGACTGAAATGATGCCCATTAACGCCTCTGGCTACTTGCTTGCCTTTCTACTCCCACGCCCTCCTATTTGAACTCGATGTGAGATTTCTTCTTGCCGCGTCGATGCCGCGAGGAGAGTGAATGCAGGAGGAAATGTGTTGAACTATCCCCTCAATCTCACTTCTTTCTCCAGCCTGTCACTCCTCTTTCTCCACAAACCTCCCCACCTCTTTTCCACATTTTATTTTCCTCCTCCTTGCGCTGGTATTCTCTCTGCAGGATGCCTTTCTAGTAAGGCTCTTGATTAGACCTCAGGAAAAGAAACTCCTTTGAGCTATACCACTCAAGTAACGTGCGCAAAATTTTATCGATTTCTCACGAAGTTCCCAAACTTTCTCTTAAACTTTTCACATGCATCGCTATGAGATATTTAAAACACTATATTTTCAACCATACTATAATATTATTGGCCTTTTTCTTTCCGCTTCCGGCAACCGCATGTCCCTTAATGGATCGCCGCAACACGTAGCACCCTTAAGAATATCGATTCCACGTCTGATTCTATGCATTCAGGAAGCAATTTCTTCCGCAGTTTACTGGCTTAGGAAGACATTTTTGCAAATGACTGGTTAGTAATAGTATCTAATTTCAATAGAATAGGCAATTATTGATTGCCAAAATGAGGCATAACTATTTATAGGTCTTCAGAATGATTAAAACAGTCTATATTTGATTTATTCAGCGATTGCCATCTCCCACCAGGTGTCCACCCTTCTTGGGTCATATATTAGCTTAGAATTTCTTCTTCTCTTATTAAAAGATCCTTCATTAGCACCTCATCCTTGGTAAAAGACATCATTATGTTCCTAAATTCCTTCTAATAGGTCAATGGTAGCCAAGTGGGTCGTTTGGTTTGTTAATGGCTGGAGAATCTCGGGTCCAAATCACGGGTGATGCCTCGAGAGGATTCCATCTAAAACCCAAGCGGTAAGATTTCCCGGCAACTATAACTCCGTGAGAAACCGAATAGCGGTATATGGAAAGAAAACTGCCTTCATTTCCTGAATGTATGGATTTCACATGCCATAGGGGTTAGTTCGGGGTAAACTCTAACCTCCTCACACCTTCTGTTGTAAACCGAACCTTCAGGTTAAATACCGTGATGCGATGGTGTGTGTACCTTTTATTCAGTTTGTTCTCTTCTTTCTCATTTTTGTAGGTATCACGTATTAGCATATTATAGCACATATTAACATTTCTCTCTGTGATGCCTCTCGATGTGGTTCATTTTTTCAAAAGTGTGCCGCGAGAAAATGGTGCTTTAGCTCGGTTAGCTAACCGTATATGTAATCTTGGAATTTTAAAGGTCCTCTAACGTCAGTTTTTCGATAAACAAAGATATACACTATTTGGTTTTATTAAACCATCTTTGCGAGAAGTAACTATGAATTAGTTAACATTGTTATGCCATAACATTGTCCATTGTTTGTGCGGCATATTGGATGTTACTGAGGAAATGTTATTTTACATATAATCACAAACATGGATCTCCTGTTCGTTGAAAATGTTATAATTTAATGAATGCTGCATCAATTTTAGCAGAAATGGGATAGGTTAATAAGAGCTAATATGGTTTGATGCTAAATTGGTATTTTTGGAAATATTAAGGCGGATATACCGCAGGTAATCCCATACAATTCTTATCTCCCTTCAGCCATTTCCATTGATTCTTGTAATTCATGTTGGTGGTTTTAAATCTTGCAGTCATCGTGTACCTGTAGAATAGGATTTATCGGCATAAAATGGAGGGGCAAATTCAGTGATTAGCATATTTGAAGCTATGAAATTGAAATTAAAATTGAAGAAATAGTAAAATACATACCTATACACTTTTATTCAGCTAAAATGAATAAAAAAATGTTGCTGTAGGAAATATTAACAAATTTTCTACATTAAACAGAAACAGTGATTGACTTTACCTATTTCATATAATTCCACAGGCCTAACATTTTGTTGAAAGCCATGGGATTACTGTAAAAAAATAGGTAACGGTGAATAATCATTTAATGTGGTGGCTGTTCCATAAAGAGCAATGAAACATTTTAAAGTAGCATACCTCCTTGTGCACAAATTTAATGCTAAGTTATGTCGTTAGCTTGATGTGTAACTTATACATGGTACAAGTTAAATTGATTTGATTTCAGTATTGCGCCAGCGGCAGCTGTTGCTAGTTGAAGTAACTTTGGTTCGCCTATGACTGCTTCTGATTATGAAAAACCTTCCTCGAAGGTTCACCTTAACATTGGAGAGTAGGAAAATGCCTTAAAGGGCTATTTTAGAACTAAATTGAGGACGAGAAACACAACTCCCAATGATTTTCGTGGGATTACTGTGAGGTCGCGGTGGGTTTCGCGGAACCTACCGCGCACGAATACTTCTCATGTGCAATTTTTCAGGCACCAACTTGAGGGTGGCACCCAACGAAATTTTAAATATTTCTGATAGTGCTCATAGTGTTGTTTTATGGTTTTATTTCACGATGGCAACAGCGTTGTCAATAGTTCCTTAAGACTCGGGCTGGTCGGTGAGAGTGGGGAAGGTGTTCGCAAGAGCAGACTGGAGCTTCGGATCTACTTTTCTTTGGAATCGTTCGTCTTTCCTCTGTGAATATTTAGAATCATTTTCTACCTGTGCTACGGGGAAGAAGAGACACTCTAAGCTTTCTGTAGAACTATATAGGCTTCTGTTGACGATTTTATCCTCATCGTTGCCGTATGCGAACGGAACATTTTTTAACTTGTAACGCCTGCCCCTTACGCAGTAGTAGTGGGATCATTGAAACTTGTGCGGAATATACAGTATACAGGTAGATTAAGATAACGATATTACATCAAACTCACGTTCATTTCTAAAGACTACGTGGGTGATAAAAAATGTATGATCTCATTTTATCAAACGGCTCTAGATCACACTACGGCTCTTGTCCAACTTATTGTGAACAAGTCCATAACATTGTCCATTATAGAACATATATTTTAACTAATTTTTTCTAATTTAATTTAATGATCTAACTTAGCAGCAAAAAAGTAATAATAAAAACCATAATATATTGATATAAAGAAAGGTAAATTATGCTAATGTTTATGAAAACATCGGAATCAATATGTAATGAGAAAAAACTTTAAAGTGAACCTTACTTAATATATCATTACACCATAACCCATCGCACCTCTATACCAGGTCCCGCCCAAATTCGTTTTATTGCCTTAAAGAGGATGGACGACCTATCAGGAAGGGAGCCTGAGCTAAAACTTCTTTTTATGACGACAGTTATGCGCAGAGTATTTTATTTCTTTTTTGATTAATAGCTTTGGTATATTTTTTGAATTCTTTTCACAACCTTTGATATACTTACATATTCAATTGATGCATTTTAATGATAACGAACATCATTTTAATAATAAATGTGTCTTAAATTATTGAACTACCTTCACAGAAATCGTCCTTCAATAACTTGATTTATTTAGAAGACCTTATTTGATGAATCACATAATTGGGATAATTACCAATTATTGCTGCAACATTTAATAAATTTGGGAAAATTTGGTTTTTATTTCGTTCTCTCTATTTTTATGGTGAGTGAGTTAAACTTTTATCGAGCGTCATTGCTTGGGATTGACACCTTACATCTCCATTGCTTGATTTCCAAACTTGCAAATACTACCATCTTATAAAAGTTTGTAATTTTCCACATACTTTATTTAGGTACAACGTGTTTCACCGTCTTACGGAATCATTAACTTTAATATGGGCATAAAACAATTCCATGTGGTGAAGTCTAAAAGTGTAAAGTATATTTGCCAATATTCATCTCATCGATATAAACGTAGGCATTCCGTTAGTTAATGAGGAGTCATTTACCGTTATCGACTTGATGTACATGGTGCGGCAACATTACTTCCTTTTTTATAAAGCAAAACCCCTTTAAAAAGGAAGTTAAGTTGCCGCACCCGGAATATTACATATATTTATGTGCGTGTGTGTTTATGCATGTGTGTGTGTGTGAAATTCACTCTTCAGGGTGGGGGAAAATTCCTTTCTCGGTGATGCCGTTGTTTTTCAGGAAGTTCTGGTACGCAAAAAATGACCCTGGTTTGGTAATACTTAAGATGCCCAGAGGAGTCCTCGGGGACCGAACCTGCTAGTAGCCCGGCGCTCTACCCGCTGGTCTACCGCGTCTATACACATACTTTAACAATTAAAAATTTCCAGAAATGGTATAATAAGCAAGTCCTTAAAGGATGCCGTTAAAAATTAGTCTTTTATGGTGGCTTACGTTTTAATGCTCGAGAATTTAAAAGCCTACTCTTAGCATGGATGAAAGTTCAAGCATAGCTTATGTATGGATGACGGATTCCTACTAAATTATTTTGGTGCACCTACAAAAAAAAATCGGCATTTCTGTTGAAATATTCGTCCGAGAAAAAAATACATATTTTTATGTTAACTAGATATGAATAGTATTTTTCTGACTTGTCTTGTGTTATCTAACCCCAAGCCAATTTTTTTCCAATTATTTTCCAAAATAAAAGTCGTTTTAAGATTCTTAGAAGTGGACATGAAATTCCGTTTTAAATTCTGCCGTGTAACATTTTTAGTATCTCCAAGTTTGTTTTGACAACTAAATATATGTATAGACAAACAACTGAGAAATGCCATGAGAATTCATTTTTTATACGTCATCCACAGACAATTTTTTATTATGGAACTCTATCGGCAAGCATGTTGACCGCAGGAATGGTCCCCGAAAACATAAGACGTAATACGCACTCGTGTAAATGCAAATATATGGGGAACCCTGTACGATTTTATTACTTGTTTCACTTCAGGCGTATTGATTCAGTGATCTGTGGATTTTTATTTCTGTTTGTGAAGTCTGCCCCGAGCGCAACACGCGCCTGTGTCCTCCTTTACCATTTAACTCCTCTCCCATCCACCTCCCCCCACCTCTGCCTCCAGCGGAACTTCGCCTTTCCCTCCTCCTCCCCCGTGACGTCCACCCTTCGCCGCCGCTGACCTCCTCAAGCCTGGTCCCCGGCGCCATTATCCGCTTCCAGTGCCTCCGGGGGTACCCCGCCGTTTCCCACGGCCCCACCGACGTGCCGCGCCGCCGTCCACTCCCGACTCGACCGTCTTCCTTGAGCTCCGTTCCCTCCTCACCAACCCCTTTCCCTCACACCCGTCCTCTCCACACGCTCCCCCACTCCTGCAAACAAGACGCACTCTCTCACCTGCCCGCTCGTGGCGCCCCAAGTGGTAAAATCCGTCCGTAATCCCCCCCTCTTTCACCCAACCTAACCTCCGTCTCTCGCTTTCCATCTCCTCTCCTTCTCCGCACTTCAAGCCTTCCGATGCGTTGACCTCGTGGCCCTGGACCAGAAATAGCAACCCCGAACATGACCTCTCCTTCGCATTCACAAAACTCCCAATTTTTCCAATTCTCGTTCCGAGCCTCGAGGCCATATCTCACGTAAATTTTCGATCGTATTTTCCCATCGATCGCGAGGTTTTATTCAAAGTCGTTCTTTTTCGTATCCCTATGTTCCAGGCACCCCAATTTCATCTTTAGCCCATTATAGGACTGCCGCTGTATGTTTTTACGTTCGTTGTTCCATTCATCTCGCTTTCATTTCCACGATTCCCTGTTACACCCGATTTATTGACGTATTTTTCAAGTTTTTTCTAACACAAGCATTTGTTGTGGCGTTGAAAATAAAAGTTTCTTAGGTTCATTTATGTTGTGTTTCCTTAACCGAGCAGGTACTTTTTTAGCCATTTTGTATTTTCAGTAGTGCTTCTATTTGTCAATTCAGATGCCTAATTCACTATTGAAAAAAAAGGTTTTGATGCATATATTGGTCACATGTAAATCAAAGTGGCGCTGGCAAGCTTGTAATATTTGTTTTAATACTTTCATATTCATGTGCTCTACATATTTATTTATTGGTGATAGCGAATTAATATAAACACATACATGCATAGAATCGACCGTAAATTGTTTTGATGGGTGGTAGATTTTAAGTTGTATGAGTGTTGTGAAATTAACACGTCAGGGTTGAGGAACCAGTTCCTTTCTCTGGTTCTTCTGTGTTTTCTCGGGAAGATGTGGTAACCAAAAATTGACAGTTCTGGTGAAGTTTGCGGTATCCAAATCAACAGGGAGACAAACCACAACACTCCGCTCAAATTGATGAGTACCCACTATTCCTTCATTCCCCATGTTTAAAAATGCCTCGAAATGATCTGAAATCCCTCAGGTTTTACCTACTGCGTCAATATACCCACCTTAATAATTCCACCTTAATAAACAATGAAAAGATAAACTAATGAATAAAATCTCTCCAAGATGAGACGTTTCGAATATTATATAAGTTCTTAATCACGCCTAATGCTTGATGCTAACGTATACTTGTCGCGTACCACAAAATGTGTTGTATCATTCCATCGGATTTCTTCCCTAAACTGAATTTTGCTTCTGTTTTACCTCTTTTTGGCCCTTATGACAGTCTCACCTCGTAATTGCCCATTTAATGGAGGTTCGGAAAACTTTTAGGGGAAACGGCCATTGAATGCGCCAGTCCGGCGGAAAGACCACTATCTCAAGAGGACCCGTGTTAATTTTGACAGCTCGGGATGGCCATTCATATTTTTGCCTGTCCTTTTCTTACCGATCCTTGTATTTTATGACACTTCATGCGGGCGGATGGAGTCGGGCGTTAAGAAAGTATAGAGGCAGTGTGGGATAAAAAAATCTCTGAATCGTGTTCAAGCGGTCGACTTATGGTAAAAAAAAACATTTGGCCGTCCATTATATTTCTATCCCCTTAATCTAACTCTTAAAAACACGGGTCTTAAAAAATATCTTCATGATTTTATTCAATTTTTTACCTAAACTTTCTTCCAGGATAAATAGACCTTGCGTATAGATAAAAGGTAGACACTTAGGTACGAGTACATTCCAAGTGTTCCAAGTCACGAAAATATACCAAGGTAATTTTTCACCATTCTTTAATTGCTTATTGTACGTTTGATGCATACTGTTAATTGTCTGTCTTAATGAACGAGCGATTTGTATTTTGCAGAGAGAGAAACAATCAAATGGTATGCCTCATTTTTCCTTATTTCTGATTGTTTTCGAAAATTTTAGCTATTATTGTACTTTAATCATTATTAAAAGAGAAGATAGGCGCTAAACTTTTCCATGAATTTTTAAATATCTTCCTATATGATTTTTTTGTTCCTATATATTTGACGAGATATTTAAATTTTTAGTTGAACGACGCACTATTTAAGTTCTGTAATTTTCTAGAGTTTCGTGCGTAGGAAAATTAACCATTTTAAAATGGTTCCAGTGTTTGAAAATTGCGGTATGAGAACTCTTTTGCATTTAATTACTCTGGTTACTTTGGCTCTGCTGAATGTACCAACATTATTAATGGAATCTCTCGCATTTTTGCTACAGTTTTATTATTTGGTCTTGACATTAAAAGAATCACATTTACAGAGCTTATTTTTATTTAAGATATTGAGATAAGATTTGTCAGTTTTTGCGTATATTACTGGTCAATATAATCCCAGTAACAGCTTAATTTAAAACTACCACCTTTTTAAATTTTGTGGGATTTTCTCCTTGTCGTCTATCATGATTTGATTTTATTTGTTTTATTTGGAATTTTCCAATGGCATTAACAGTGGGGAGTCACAGTTAAACGTTTAATTAGAAACCATATGACCTAAAAATCTGTACTTGAAGCCATAATAATTTCAAGCGCATCTGAGAAATTGATGCTGGAATCGTTAATACGTATTACCTGATATTTTTCTATATAATTATCCCTTTTCGTTTTCACATTTGAAACATTACGGTATGCAACAGACATTATATAGATTTAAAATTTCCTTTCCGTCGCATTTACCCCGGCAAATTTGCGTCTATCGCTGTGGTAGAATTTAAGTTATAGTCCTTCTGACAGAAACCTCTCACTGGTGGAATTAAGCATAAATTCTCCCCCGCAGGAAATATGTCCAGTGATTACGGAGTTCGTATATCGGGAAAGGCAGTCTTGGAAATATTTACCCAATTGGTTATAAATCATCCCTCCTTTCTTATTTCCGTCTTCCTGCTTATTACCCCGATCAAAGGCTTTCGTCCCATCAGGTACTTGTCGAAGACCAGAGCTGACATAGTGATGAGGGGAGGTGTGGATTCAAATGGAAGGTGTTCTCAGGGCGAGCTGATTTTCATCAAACACAACCATGCCAAGTATATCTCAAATAAACTACTAAGGGTTGATAAAAATTTACTACTTATGTGCTGGAGTTACTCAGAAACATATGGAAGTGGATCAAAACCCGTTATTAACCCCTCCGCCGACGTGTTAACTAATTTAAACCCATTAATGTATAGTTGTAGGTTCTTTATTATAAATAATGTGAATGGCTTAGTAATATTATTTACTTTGATAGATTTGCTTCCTAGTGGAATGAATATTGAGGAATTGAAGTCGTAATTGGTTGTACAATGTAATATACTCTTTAACAATGTACTCCTTTACCATCGTTATGATACCATCTGTATTCTTAGGCTTTTTGACAGGTGCTGCGTGACACACACTGCTAAGTTCTTGCGAGAACCTACAGAGCTTCCTAGAATGTATTAATAGATCTTTATATAGAGTAATACTGTGGATGAAGACCAGCAAGTAGTGGACATGATTAAGGAAAATAAAACTCCTTCAAAATGGCAGGGAAACGAAAGTATAGCAGCCATAAATAGCGCTAGTTATGAAGATTTTTAATTATGGCAATAGAAAGGCAACGCATCATGGCATATTACTGTGTGGATCAGTAACACACGGTACAACGCATTTACAAGTCGAATTTTATTTTACCTACTATTGTATTTATTCAATTAAATATTTAATCCAACAATTTCAGAGTGTAAAAATCATTCGCCTTGACTGGGATGATTTTTACACTCTGAAATTGATTTGAAATGATTTTTACACTCTGAAATAGTTGCATTGAAATGCACATTAGCGGATGACTCCGTTAAAAGTTACTGTTGCGGCATCTCCCGCAGTTTCTTTGAAATATTTAATCAATGTCAAACATGCAGTTCCTAAAACTTTAAAAGCATTCCTACTTGCAAATATTCCCGAAGATTTTCTTCAGCCGTTATCAAATTATATTTAAATGTACTATATCGCCTATTGGGTTGGACTGGGTCCCGTAAGATCAACGCAGTTCCATAACCAAACGATGAGAGGGTCTAGATAGAAAAATCAACACTCGAACACTTTAAGTCAAAGGTTTTCCGTTTCGACTGTTTACCTCTATACCTAAAAGTAGGGACACATTGACAAACAGAAAAACACTGAAATTTGTTTTTCTATCGATACTATAATATATGACAAAAATATAAATTAATGATCCCAATGTTCTACTTTATATTGAAATGCACCCACACAAACTAAGATAATGAAATTTAGTATTTTTCATGCTGTATTTGAATTTAAAAAAAAATTAGAATTTATAATTCATGTAGCTAATTTTGGCTTATAATTGCCGATAAAAAATTTGTTTCAGATATTATATTTGACCATAATTTAATTTTTCTCAATTCCACAATTTTTCCTCGATTAGGAATCTGTCAAAGGGGACATGAATTTTCCGCGGTTTTCTTAATTGTATCAGTTAATATTAGCAATCGCGAGGGAAGAGGGAAGCTGAAGTACCAGCGACTGAAAGGAGTTATGTGCTCATAAATGATTTAGAGGAGAGGATCACGCTTAATTCGTGAGTACGACAAGTTCTTTTCTCAAATTCGCCCTATGTAAAGTGTAGAAGAGAAAAGAGAGATGCTTTTCATGGATGCAATTCGGTTGGGAAGGAAGATAGGGTAGCGGAATCGGTGTGGGCAGTGAGGAAACGGTAGTGGCCCGGAGATAAACGGGAGCCTCTCGGTAGCAGCGGTGGCAGAATGGAGAGAGGTTCTTCAGCTAACCATCCTGCGCTCTCTGGGCCGCCACCCTCTGGTAGCGAAGGAAAATCTCCTACACCAACGCGAGAGCTGCTTTCACTGCCCCTCCACTCTTTTCCAAGACGGATCCAAGGCGGCGGGGACAGAAGAGGGGGGCGAGTAATACCACTGCAAAAAAATCTTAAAGGAGCCATTGATGGATGATGGGGAAGTTCACCTTTTACTCAAACTACCACCACCCTAGCCATCATCCAGTCTCATCCACCTCTGCTCTTCATATTCCGGAATGGAGAACGGAGACATAACGAAATAACTAAAAGACGAAAATCTCTTTCCATCGTGGAGACCCCAGGGGGATGAATGGCGTTTGGAGGAAGAATTTGTGAGTGTGAGAAGAATATTGGGGGGGGGGAAGGAGTGAATAACGCCTTCAAAAACGGGTGGGAGGGTGGCTGGGATGAGTTCTTCCTCCCACCCTGCGGCTTGTCCACCGCCCTACACCTCCTCTCGCCCTACCGTCACACGCTTGCTCCCGGACGATTGACTTATTGCTACACCGCGAGTTGCCCGTTGTAGCTCTCATCTCTGCCCATTGCTCACTTTTCCGCTACAAGGCTCCCTCACCGATTTGGCAATTTATCCCTCCCCCTCTTATCCTCTCACTGTTCACTTTACTATTCTCTCTATCGTTACGTTTTTCCGACTTTTACCTCCTCCGGCAAATCTTCGGGAACCATCTTCGCCGCCACGGAAGTAACACGCTGGGAGAGGAGAGAGAGAGAGTGGGCGGGGTGTGGAGTATCCCTCTCTATTTTGCCAATAATTGACCGTCCCCCAACGTTCTCCTCCTCCGATTCACTCTTCTCTCTCTCTCTCTCTCCCCCTCCCCAATCGACTTGATATTTTTGCATTCACTCCCTCAGGGGATGCTCGGCAAGGGGTGTGAGGGTTTTCTCCCTCTCTCTGAAAACTTTAATTAAATTTCGCCGCGTTGAATAGATTTGGGACGTAATGGAGGGGTTCGGGAGAAAGATACGGGGAAAGGGGTGGATTGGGGAGGTGAGGGAAAGGTTTTAGTGGGAGTGGCTGTTAATGGGGGTTGGGAGGAGAAGAGTGGACGCTCGGGGTTGGTAGTGGCGGGGGAGGGAAGATGCGGGAGGCAACGGAGTAGAAGTCACTCTTCAATTTCTTGGAGGAATCGGTCCAGTCCAGCATCTTCTTCTCCGCCCGCATCTCTTCTTTAATCGTCCTCCCAACCACCCACCCCTTTGGGCACGCCATTCTTCATCGCCTCCTTGAATGTGTCCTCTCGTTCGCTAACTAGCCTCCTCAACTCTCCTCCCCCATTTCTCTTCCCCCACGCCCCCTTCCATCTCCCCTACGACACCGCTCGCTTGGCTCGTCCTCCCTTCCCAGAGACGGCTTCTTCTCATTCCAGAGATCGGCTCCTCTCCGTAGGGGAAGGGGCGCGACCACCTCCTTTTTCCTTCTCCGCTCCACCAGAATAACTCGACGCCCTCCATTAACTGTATCTTTTTACCTCGCCACTTAAATGGGTATGAAATTCCTCCTGCCTCCCGTCTCATGTTAGACGACGATTTATGTGCTCCACTTTTCATCTTTTTCCGACGCCTCCTCCTTTCCTCCCCCCACTCCCGGGTCTGTTCGGCTTCCTCCCACGGCAAGCCTCTTTCTTCCAAGCTTCCCTCTTCTCCGCTTAGACTCTCGCCCGTCCCTCCCACTTACAATTAGCCCTCTCTCTATCTCCTCATTCCTTTTTATCCTCCTTTCATTCAGTGGATATTCTGAATCTTCGTTCTCTGTCGTGCCTAATTCCGACTTATTCAGCGCTTTTCATCGTGTATTTTTCCCCTTCTATTCGATTTTTCGCGTTCTGTACGTGCTTTCATTCATAAGTTCCTCCATTATGGTTGGAGAAATTTTTCACAGGAATAGGCGATGGAAGGGAAATCGATAGTAGCACAAAGGACTGTTTTTTCGAGAATTTAATGAAACTGAAATGCAGTGATGAAAGCAATTGTAATCGGAAAATATATCTCTAAATTAGTTTCTCGTTCTATGCATTTAAATTTTTATTGGCTGTAAAAGGTACTGTTCCGGCTTTGAAACTATTTTCTTATCCGGGGTATCATTTGGTCTACTAAAATATGATAACTAACATTTACGTTAATTTCGTGGTATAGTTGTAATTTTGTACCATAAATGTGAAAAATGATCATCAATTTAATTATTACTTTTCAAGTCTACCACTATTTGTCAAAAGTTATTGATTTACACTTTTTAAATGTTGTTTCAAAAAATTTGATTATTCATTTTTAATTAATTTTAATTCTGAACTAAAATTTTGTTCATATTTATAGGTCAGTATGAGGTAAACAAAGTTTCTTGCGATGTGGTTTTAATACGATTGTAAATGAAATACTTTGACCGTAGAAAAATACTTTTAGTCTCCAAATATATTTGCAAATGACGGGCATAACTTAGCAGACATTCTCAAAGCTTATCTAAAAGTTGAGTAATAAGTATATGACTCCATGCTGACCATTTTAGTATGAACCTGGAGAAGAATTTCTGGACAATTTCATCAACTTTCACAGTTTTCACGTTTTAGCATGCCGAATTTGCCCAAGTTTGTCATGCCTTGAAGATGCAGTCTTGAGTAAGTGTAACTTCTAAAAATTGATGAATTTGACACTTGATATTTCTGATATTTAACCAGTTTTTCAGAAACATAAAATATTTTCAAAAATATTAATATATTTTTCAGTTACATTTCGAATACATAGGTACCAAACAGTCTTGAATTATATCTATGTCGTTTATTATCTCAATCTTATTTCTGTGAAAGCAATTTAACTACTTTTTCCAATAGGTCGTTTAGTTATAAACACCTTACTGTTGACCAAGGCTTAAATATTATTTCTAGAAAAAAACAAAATAGAACCGGGAATATTCTTACGCAATTCCCGTTATGTTTGGAACTGTGCTCGGTGATAAAACCCTAAAATATTTGTTCACTGAAGGCCATTTTAAGTTTTTCTAACCCGTCATTAAATTCTTTTTAATATATAATAGGCTTTAAACTTCGTAATATTTTAAGAGACACTTTTAAACAGTATGAAAAGTGTATAATATGGCGTCAATTTGAACGACCGGAAATGGAATTACCAATAAGATTGTGTGTTAATTTAGTCTCCGTGGTTGGTTTTCGCCGAAATTTGAATCTTTGGTTTGCCTTCGATAGATGGAATAAAGATTCAGAATTTACTTCATATCTTTCACAAATAATAGTTCAAACCTTGGAGAGAGATTTTAATTTTTGAGAAAATTAGGAAAGTTTTGTTGCATAAAAAGGTTAATGTATCTTCAATGTGTTGGTCCCACAGTGAGTATAAATTTGACAGTGACTCACTCGAGGTACTGTTTGGCTATAGTTATAATATGATTCTGTAAACTTCCTCATTTGGTATGAAATTATTAGTGTAATATTTGTGTTGAATTGAAAGCAAACATTAACAATTGTGATAGTACAATTAATCATTAACTTAGAGAGCTACGTTCATTTTGAAAGAATCTACAAGTGAAAAATATGGAAGTTGGTCTCTCTCTATCAGTATATTAATGACAATATTCAGTAGAAATGAGCAAAGGAAATTTATAACATCAATACCAGGTCAAAATCATCCGTAACCAGGCATAAACAAATGAATCATGCTTACTTGCCTTAACTTTCATAAAATATCAATGTTATAGTATTGCTTTCCTCAATAAATGATGTACTATATATGCTTGGAACGTAGTTGATATTATTATTTAGAGTTAATAAATCCTCCATTATTGACACTAAGTTGTTCCTATCCTTGATATATCAAATGGAGTCTGCCTAGCGTGCCCACGGTTTCATGTTCGAACGGCAACCGTCAGATTTCTCTGGAAATACTATATTTTGATTTATCGTAAGCATACAATGTCTGCGAAGCCCTTCGATGACTATATTTCTGACGGGATTTATACACGGTTTAAATGCCGAATAGAAATATGTCCATTCAATGTAATTTCACTCACAGCTGCATTCGCTAAAATAATTTTACTTAAGACACAATTCTATCGTACATTGAGCACTCGTGATTGCGCAGATTGCCGAGATGGCTCATAAGGCAACCTTGATAAACTTAGGGCACAAGATATAACATAAGTTTATCAAGGTTACCTTATTTTTAGGCAGAACTGAATGTAAGCACCTTACAATGAAAGTGCCATTTTAAACACATTCATTATTATCAAGCCGCCTTAAACGGAGGCTGGTCGTTAAGGTATTCTCTAAATATAATTTGGATAATTATTATAATTATATCTAAATATAATTTTATTAATTAATAATTAATTAATAAAAGACTGGAAAATATGTGTTGTTTATTACGCCATCTATATTAGTGTGAAGCACACCACCTAAACTTATAATCATTTAAGCTGTTCGGTTGAAATACCAGTTTTCTTAAGGATCCTCGCTGGAAGTTTATTTGCATAATCCTGTGATTCTAAATGAAACTCGATTCAAATGAAAAGAGTATGCATTATTCGGTAGTTGTAATCGATATGAGAAAGTAGCGCCATGAGCAAGATACCGGTCCCAGGGCTGACTGAAGGAATTTGAGAAACATTCGGAACGCGCATTTTAACTACCTTCTGTACGTCCTTTCGTGTTACGGAAAAAAGCAAGTTTTCGAACATTCCTATCCCCTCTTAATCGGAGTATTAGAATAATTAAGATGGTTCTCAGCGAATTGGGGCTAACACGAATTGATATGGGAGTTATGACAAAATGGCTTCGCTTGGAAGCACTTAGCAATCAGTCTCTAATCGCTCTTAATAACTGTTTATTCTGATAATGAATTAGTTTAGCCATGTGACGTCAACAGATTTTCAACGAAGTCAAATTTTCAGTGTTTAAGGTCCGCCCTTGAGCAAGCAGGGAATTAAAGTTGAATGTATGATTACCGCGTGGCATACGGGATAGACACTAATTTAATATCTCTCTTCTTATCTAGGGAAGTAGAGCCTCAATTTTACGACGGTATTACAATTTTAAATATTATTTAATGCTATGATTTTTATAGTTTTAAAAACGTGAATAATTTTCACTAGATAGTGCATAAGTAATTTATAATGAAACCTCTGTGTGAAGCCAGTTTGTATTCAATTTGAATTCCTACTATTTCTGATTTCGAACCAATGTAATGCGTTCATGTGGACGCTTCAAATACCATTGTATGATACACCATTTCAAGCCTTTAATAGACCCGGGCTTTCAGAACTATGTTCAGGTATACAGTGTTTCTTCGTCCTCAAGGATAACTACGTTGAGGGTAAATTCTCAAAATTCATCGTTTACTGTATTTTCTCAGAGGCAACAAGTCATAGGAATTAATTCTATGCACCCTTTTTGCAACGGAAAGTCTTCACAAGCTATCATTAAAAAAGTAAATGAATGCAAACTGAAGCAGTCAAATGGCGAGGCGTAAGCTGATTTTGGCAGTCAATTCAAAGGTAATATTTTTTGAGAAGTTGGCCCAAGGCTAACACATTGTCTTACTTAGACTGATTTTTCTATTGTTCTAGTACTATATAAACTATGTTTTGCGAGGTTGGTTAAATTGAACGGAAAATGAAACAGTTGTTATCGCTATATCATTTTTCATCCTTACTAAGTCGTGCCTTCGGGAGATTATATACCTAAGGTGCTACGTTTAAAGAGTGGCCTTGGGAAAAAAATCGTAAAGACGGAGAGGTATTAAGAAACTATTGGCGTTTTGATTAATGGACATCAACTGTACGTGTGGTAATGAGCGCATTTGATTGAAGTGATCAACTCGGCAAAAATCTAAGCTAGCTGGGAGGTTTTCCAGCTTAGCTAAGATTTTCCAGATATGTTCACTTATGAGTGGACTCGAATGCTGACTCAGTCACTAGCTTCCCTTGCATAATCATACTTGCCGAATGAATGTGCCGTTGTAAATTCCTTATTTAACCGATTCTTCCCTCCCATTGAAGCGCTTGAGAGAGAACTCATCGATGGTCTTTTATTATTCGTCTTGATGGAACGTTTATACACAATTCTTCTTCGCTCTAGTCTCACACAATGCCCATCCACTATTGCTTCTTTTAGCCTTCTACCTATCTCCTTCCCACCCCCTCCCCCCGACCGCTATCTCACCAACACTTCCCCGCCCCTCTCCTCCAGTAACCTGTCCCGCCCCGTCCTCGGGGCAACTAGACAGTTCGGTATTAATCGTCTTCCACTGCCTGCCCATTCCGATCCCCTCCGCCCGCCCCAACTCGGCTATCAATCTCAATCTCTCCAATCCATCCCCACCCTTCTTTTTTCCACCCTTTCGATACGTTTTCCCTCCTCTGTGGCTCCTCTCTCGAAGGTGTCCGTGGAAGATGGCTGAGGAGGGGGAGGAGAGGATTTTTTGGCGAAGGAAAAATGGAGAAATAAGGTAGTTGGACTTCTTATTAGAACGAAGTTGAGAAAATGGTTAAACCACAAACACACACAGGCAGATATATATTTTATATATATATATATATATATATGTATATATATATATATATATATATGTATATATATATATATGTATATATATTTATATATATATATATATATATATATATATATATATATATATATATATATATATATATATATACATTTATAGCACTAATACACTTGACTCGCGTGGCATACGGGGTAGACACTAATTTAATATCTCTCTTCTTATCTAGGGAAGTAGAGCCTCAATTTTACGACGGTATAACACTTAGCACTAGTGGACACAGACAAAAACACACAGAAACACGCAAAAAAGAGACTCACTATTTTTCCAATTTTCGGTGGTCGTGGCCACCTTTATCAAGGAAGAGAGGGACAGAACTCTATATATATATATATATATATATATATATATATATATATATATATATATATATATATATATATATATATATATATATAAATAATATATGTGTGTGTGGTTTATACATATATAATAAAATGGTTAAATAAATAAATAAATTAATATTTTTAAACCATAAACAAAGTAATCAACCCGGAGGTCGGTTTGGTAGGTGATAGTAGAGCTCACCCAGTACTAAGCCTTATACGGAGTATAAAATTCACACATCAGATTAGGGGGGCCAGTTCCTTTCCCTGTGCCGGTTATGTTTTCCTAGGAGGATCTAGTACCCGAAAAATCACATAGCTTGGGTGCTGCTGAAGGTGCCCAGAGAGGCTTGCCTGGTTTCGAACCCGGGCCCCTCGGTCAGTAGTGCAACGCTCTACCTCTGGACTACCGCAACCCACTATGTATTATTACATATAAATATATATATATATATATATATATATATATATATATATATATATATATATATATATATATGTGTGTGTGTGTGTATTTATATAAATGTATATGGATAAATATATCTTTATATACGTTATATGTGTATATAAGTGTGTGTATGTGTGCTGGGAGCTGGATGAGATGTTGGAGGGCCATTGACTCTTACGTCTTTTCGCTCAATGCCCCAGGGGGCGGGGAACAGAGGAAGAGGGGGAGGAGTGTAGAAGAAGAAAGCCCCTCTGGTGGGACAGCTCGGTGAGAAGAGAGGATGGGAGAGACGAAAGCGGGAGTATATTTCCCCGGCGGGGGGCCACGCCTCAGCGATTGCCCCCGGTCACTCCGCGGGGTGTGGCGTGTTGGAATCCCAAGTGTTGCCGGAGGGATGGCCTCTTTCCCGGTCTCTGTCTGCGCTCTTCTCTTCCTCATGCACAGTCTATGACATGTACATTCTCTTTCCAATCGCCCTCTCTTCTGACCTCTCCTCTAGTCTTCATTTCTCTCTCCCTCACCGTGTCTACTCCAAATTCTACTCTCGCCCTTCCACAGATTCGATTCACTAATTTAAAAACATATGCGACCTTTTATACAATGTCTGTGCGTGTATATGGTTTCAAGACGAGTAATAAAATTTAAAACAAATTTTGTACACTCCTCAGCCCTTTTTTAAATTATTTTTTTGCAAAACTTGGACTTGATTGAAGTTAATTTTACTCAACTTATGGCCCTGAAATTTAAGAGGGATGTTAAAATAGTTGATTTGGTCACATATGGAATCATTTCTTTTATTACTCGTTTTTACGTGTGTTAAAATCTCGATAGTTAAACAAAAAAATATCTAGTACTTAATTCGTCTATGTTATCAACTACAGCAACACGAAAAAGATTAATAAATATTTTATTGCTTATACGTATATTCCGAACATTTTTCCAATTACGTTCTTCGCAACTTCTAGTATCCAATTAAGATTTAGTCGGTAGAAGTAATGACAGTTCTCTGTGACTAGGTTTTCATGACCTCTGAAAGGATAGAAATAATATCTTTTTCCTATATGTTGAACGTTATATTTAAATAACCGGGCATAGTGTTATTTAGAAAGTATGAACAGCCAAAAATATAATTATGCTACGTTTAAGAATATTTAAAAGTTTCTCTGGTTCACCTTACCATATATTCGGAACCAACCTCGTGCCGTGCGATATTTAGAGCCTTTTTTTTGCCGTTGCACTAATTTTCACTTGCCATGGCTATTAAATATGCTTCGCAGAAAATGTCCACGCAATACAAATTATCAAAAGTAATATTTTCAAATTTAAATATATTTTTGCCATAAAAATGGCATTTATAACAAACTCCATATGCATTTTATCATTATTAGTGAATTAAATAGTGTCATCGCCGAAATTTTGGCTCATAAATAAATTCAACCTGCCATGAAATTCAGCAAAAAAATGTAGTCTTTTATGATGAAGGCATTAACTTCTGTAAGAAATGTGTGATCATTTGTCCTCCCTCATTTGTTTGGCATGGAATACAGTAAGAGAGTATTTTATATATTTTATTCCTCCACGGCCTTACTTCTTCATCACAAAGAACTCAGCAAATTTAATTCATCCGCATTTTAAGACCATAAATCACTTCTCGGGTTCTGAGGCGTAGAAATATTTGGCACGTTCATAACACGGCGCATATATTTCCCCGACACATTATCAAATAAGTCATCGTTATTTTTCAGCAATGGAATTCTACTCGAGCTGGAAAAAATAAAAGGAAACCGCTAACTCGTGAAATTTTGATTTGATTTTTGTCTTCGCAGACTCCCCCTCCTCCCAGCCATCATCTTTACCTTGGCTAGTGAAAAAGTCTCATCAAAACCGACTTCAGTTATGTTCTTCGATTAAAGAAAGATAGAGCGAGAGGTCCAATCGAGAGAATTTGGACGTCCTTTCAAACTGGAGCGGAAGCCTAAGTGAAAACCAACTCATGTTCGCTCTATGTTGGCTTTGCCTCATCGCTTTTATTTATGTGAAGTCCACCGCGGTATAGTCGAAATCTTTCCTCGGGTTCATTTCGTGATGGCATTTGCCATAAGGTTATCACTTCGGAAGCATGAGGTTTACTCTTTGAGTTGAAAGAGGGAGGAGGTGAATTGGAGTGACATGACAGATGATCAATTGACTGCCTTTGCAACAGGCACGCGGCGAGGAACGGGGGGAATTCATTCCTCCCACTTCTCTCTTTTCACTGCGTGTCTTGGAACCAGTAATGCTCTCAAGCCTCACTTCCCGTTTGCTACTCGTGCGATTCCACCTCCTTCGGTCTCACGATTCCTTTCGCGGGCAGTAGATTCATCATTTATTAAACTTTGGAAAGTCACTCTGTATCATGAAAAATATTAAGCGAAGAATGATGTTGTCCTTATAATTGGTCGTGAAAGTTTAAATATTAATCCAATAGCGTGATTAAAAGAGAGGACAATGGGCAGAGATGTTATCTATTCGATCTATTTTTACGCCAGAAATTGTGCATGTAGAAGTTATGGAGGCTTATGATAGTTATGGCGGTTCAAGATAAGTTAAGCTTTTAATATATTGTAAAAATTAAAATAAAATTTTTGTGTGTAATTCCCTGTTGACGTTTAAAGAAGGAAGTCATTGCAAACATTGTTTGGTCGTTAGATGGTTTCCCTGAGGCTGCAATTTACGAATTGAAGAAACAAGGTACTTATTTTGTGGCCTAAATTGAGGTGTTTTTGGGGTGTGAAAAACAACAGATGAAATAAGGTTTAGAAAAGTGATGAAAATATACTTGGGAAACTTATTTTGAAAGAAAATATTTTGGTAAGGTGTGCTAATTTATAGCGTTTATGAATAGTGCATAATATATAGGAACCAATCTGAACTGAACTGAAAGTAAACCAAATAATCAACCAAGGGAAATTTAAAACAGAGTATATATGCATTTCACGCCTCTGATGGGAAACTAATTCTGTATTCCAGGCACTAGTAAACTCCCAATTTCCAAATGCCTACTTGACATATTGCTCGGAAAATATTTCAGGAGCTTTGTAGCATAAGTCATTCCATTTATCCCTGAGTTTTATAAAAATTTTTTTGTTATTTTTCTTTCATTCATTTGCTTTAAATTAAAAATTAGTTATAATTGTAACTAAAAACATACGCAGTTTTTTGTACAAATAAGTTACATTATTATGAAAAATAATTAAATAAAGTCTATAGCAATGCGTAAAATATTTTCTGTTTGAGAGTAATAATGATTTCAGCTTTTAGTTATGTATATTTACATTAGTTGTTCGGTACTCTCTTTAGTTTAATAAAATGTATGGTCAATAATTTAAATTGGTAGTCCTTAGTTCTTACCATGGATAAAATGTGAATGACCTCTATTTTTTAGCCTATTGTGGAAGGAATTCCTTTTTTTACGAATTGTCTCAAGTTCCTACGCTAAATATTCTTCTGCCATCCTCAAAAATCTTCCGGCATAAAAGGAGCAGTTGCGTGTTACGGATACCTCTTTGTGTTCTTCATTCCGTGGTCAGTCTCTAGAATAAAAAAAATGAGCATACTCACGGGTGCATTCTTCTCCGAACGAATCTCTGCATCTTTGCAAAGGTGGAAGGAAAGGAAAAGGCGGGACATAGGTTTGGAGGAAGGGAAGCGAGATGCCGAGCCATTGCGGGTCGATCTCCCTTTCTCCCTGGCTCAAAACTTCAGGTTGGGGGCTTTCATGCACATCCACCAAACCCTGAGACCAATAAGAGCGTCGGCATTCCGCCGCGATTTTATCTCTCATCGAGTCCAATATAAGAAAAGCAGATGCGCGTACCTGCGGGAGACCGGATTCGTGTGTTATTCCATCGTCCTTTGCCTTCTTCTTAAGCCATCCCCATCCCTCCCTCTCTCACTCTCCTTAACCCGTCAACTCCTTAACTAGTACACCTCCACGCTCTCCAGGTTCCCCTCTCACTAAATTGGTGGCCAATCGCTGCCGTGAAAGTGTTCTCTCTCTCTGTTTCTTATTGTGTATATTCTCCTTGCAAAGACTGAATCGAAACAATGCAAAGGGAAGAGAGCTCTGCTTTTTGAAACGACTTTTATTTGCCAATTTGGTTCTACCGATCTCACCGCCGCCAATTTATTTTGCTGGAAATTTATTATTGTCGGTCATTTGCTTTGAAATGGTTTCATTATATCTCAGTGATGAATGTGGTAGCTAAGGTCGGATGATATGGATCGATTCTTTCCCAATAAAAGGTACATTTGATCCTAATTTACTCGTTATTGCCATGGGACTCGAAGAGGTAAATATCAGAAGTGCTGCGTTCGTAACAACCTGTACTCATTTCATATTTTCTCCTGATTGAGATGAAGCATTTATTGATCGTAAGATTTCTTGTGTGACCTAGGTAAGGAAATTAAACGAGGATGAAAATTAAAAGGTGGAATCCAAAAAGGATGTAATTCAGACCGAGAGGAGTAAAAAATTTCTATGCGCCAAGAATGTGCTTCTTTGGAGCGTTTTATGAGTTTACAACATTTTAAATATTCTTGTCTTATTAAGAGAAGGGCAAACTTAATTTCACTCCTTAATTCAATTCAAACTTAATTTCACTCAAGTGCATTAATAACATATTCATAGGGCTATATAAATCTATTTAAATGATCATAAGCATTTATAATGAATCACTGAGAAGGGGTGTACGTTCTTCCCAAATGCCTTTTCGAGGAAGGATGAGACTAAAATTCAAAGCTCCACGTTTTATATTCATTCATATTTAGGTAATTAATCAAAACAAAGCAGATTTTTATTATAACAAGGAATCGCAGTGCACCCACTGTTCTCATTTACATTAAGTGATTATGGTAATTTGTAAATCCCGCTTCCAAGGTTATAGAATCATGTGGATGATTTACAAAAAAATCCCAAAAAATGTGAGAACTACTTACACATGCCCACACGCCTACGACCTATGAAGGAAAGGTCATTAGGAAAGTAGTTAGATGCATTTTACCTCCATTTGTATCCAACATCTAGACATAAGCAAGATTTTTCTCTAATTTTCCGTTCAAATTTATCATATATTTTGTATTGAAATATCCTAAACACATGAATTCTTACAAAGACTATCTCTTTAATATTTTGAATTATAGATAAATAGGTAACGTAATTTTGGTACCATTATTGGCAATAGTTTGTAGTATTTTTATGCTCATATACACAAACAGTCGTAGGCATACATACGGTGCAAAATGCATAATATGTGTGCATAATGCAATAACCGTCTAAATCATAACTAATCTCGAAGTAAATATATTCATTTGATTGGGTGCGATTTTGTTAGTAACCTGATTCTTAATATCCTGATATACCCGTAAAAAACATAATAATTTTTACAATAATTCATTTCGGAATGTATTACAACATAAAAAAAATAGTTTTTGATTTTGCAGAGACGAGTAGTGAAGCTTAATTTGTCATTCAAGGAAGTTTTCTTCAGAATATCTGAAGCTAAAGTTAAAATATATGTTGCTTGTGATGGTTAAGTATATTTTAAATACTATACTACATACATTTATGGAAGCAAATCTATCAGGAATACCATGAATTCAGTTTGAAGGATTTAGTGTGAAACGTTTACAAGCTGGCATCATAAATCGGCAAGGAAAACTTGTTCAATCTTTAGCACACCTTTGCAAGCTTGGAGTATTAGAAATTACCATTGGGTGCCACGTGAAAGTCGTTCATTAGTATCACTCAATCCTACCATCAAGACTGGCGTTTAATGGCTGATAATTACACCTAGAAACATATCATATTATTTCTGGGACGATTACTGGTGTGCGTGTCTTTAAATTGCTCTGGAAGTGGAGTAAAAAGAATGAGAGAAGTCATTCTCAGCCCTTCATTTTTTTTCGCTCAGAACATTTTCATTGGGTTGATAAGCCAATTCCGAATCCAGCTTCGAGATTTCCGCTGCCAGTATGGTATCAATAAATTTCTCAGCAGCGATTAATTTAGTATCCGCACCCGTAAATTATCAGCATTTCACAAGTCCAGCTAAACACTTTGACCGGAATGGTTAACGTTAAGGGTACTCTGCCCCAAAAGGGTGAATACTTGCCCTTAAATGCTGAAACTGTTGTTTCTGTAAGTTTATCTGAACATTGTAAAATGGGGACTACTGTTAATTTTTATTTTTGTCTAACAGGTTCCTTGAATAGGTATTTCGCTTTTAAAATACTAAATTTACTTTAAGCTTTAAGTGAATCAAGAAGATTATAAACATTCGCCGAATTAATAAAGGAAATAGTGTGTGGTACAAAAGATGAAAATGAATCTTTATTTATTTATTTATCGACTTAATTGGGCGAGGTTGGGACTAATAGTCCCTTCTTCCACCTAACCCTACATTACAGACATTAAATTGAAGACAATCACATACAACCAAGCCCTAGATAGAGGGAAATCCACCTAGGCGGGAATCGGACCCGCGACCTTTGGGTTGGTAGGCGAGGACGTTACCCCGCCGCCACCGAGGCCGGCAAAATGAATCTTTGGAATCAGCATATGAGAATTCATGCCTAGTAGCTATGAATTCATCACTCTAAAAGCTTGATTATTTCAGATCGTGGTTTTTCCGTAAGATATATCTCAGTTTACTCTTTTATGTTGAATAAAATACGTTTGCCCATTCAAAATTATATTTCAATTACGTTTGTTGATTACGTGGAGTTTTTCCACGATTTTGCTACCTTCGAAAGGGTTTTGGATGTTTCTTATTTTGAAAGTTATCGTTATTCATTTACGTGGATTTTAGACGAATAGAATACTGGAAATTGCGAATAAAATTATAAATATTGCTCTTACTGAATGTTCAATTTTTGGTTTAGAATTCTACACGCTTGGGAATACAGGGAGCTGTGAGAAAGTAATTGTCTATTTCGATCAACACTCGCGAACGGTTGAGTTTAGCTCTCGCTAAGTATGGACAAGTTCCATTTCTTGTGCAGATTTTTCAAAGTGTAAAAATCATTTGCGTTTATCGGGATGTGAACGCGGATTCCTCGATGTCCGACCGAGTGCTTTAGCCAGGTAAGCAACCGAGGCGTGCTCGTACACTTCGTGATTTTGGGAACCCTAAAGGAACACGTGTTCTGACGAAAAACCATGCATACAATGTCACAGGTATTCGTAATGATGCACTTAGAGCCACAGTTCACGAGGTTAAAGCAAACGTTTTACAACCTTAGACAAATAAAAAGAACTGAGGGAGATGCCATGGCTGTAATTTTTAACGAAGTAAACCGCTAATATGAATTAAAATGAAGATTTTAACACATATAATGCCATGTTAAAATCGTGTTGTCCTTGCTGTTGTATTCATTATAAAAATTTTAGTGGATTTTTTCTTAATATAATAGCTCCTAAACACAAATTTATTATCCCAAAAAAATGTTTGCAACAGGATTGGACATGGGCACGGGGTTTGTGTTAACACTAAGTAACACTAATTATGAGGTTCTACTCAGACTAAGACAGAAGAGTTTATGACAGAAAGACAGAATATAGATGAATTTTGGTCTCGCAACCACAACATCTATATCGTTCATTCATTGGATATTATTTCTCAATGTAAACCCAATTCAGAGGATATCGAAATTTGGAACGGCCATAAACTTAGTGTTCACTTTAGCATATTTTTATCTTTTACTATATTCATAGACGTTTAAACTTCTATAAATTTTTGACGTAAATATCTCACTAAATTTAGGTTCCTATCGTAGAAGTCAATGTGATTCTTAAATGTTAACTTTTTAATAGCATATATTTATCTATAAGTGACTTCATTGCAGTTATTTGTTGTACTGCAATTTACTATGTGAAAGCATGAGTGAACAATAATGTAAGAGGTTGGTAAACTGTTTCTTTGCAGTTAGCTTATTGGTAATACAGTTTAGTAAACAGTGTTGCAGCATTAGTCAGAACTCTTTTCCTTAACTTCAGAGAAAAACAGCCATTAAGTTATATTGTATCGCTTTTATCATCGCTTTTTCGTTTTTCGGTTGAAAGGTGATTTCCTTCAGGAAGAAATGATCTCAGTAACTTCTTATCGTAACAGGTTTTTGAATCTTTATTGTTTTCGTGCTAGGTGTTCCTTGGCGTAACGCATCATGAAACGGAACGGTTAGATAAGACCGCTTTCGTCCATGACTCTGGGGTGAATTGAGGCAAAGAGATAAGAACCATGTCCCCCGCCTACCTCTCTATATGGTTTCCTATCAGTTTCGTTTAAATTGATATTAAAAGTTCCCCTCATTCACTCCACTCCCGAAGGCTTAAGTCTTTGAATCGCATGGTCTTATTTTTCAGATGAACCCTGACCACAATTTCCGCCTTTCTGCCGCAAGTTTTTCTTGCTCCAACGGTAAAATTCCTTGATAAAGGCCAACGCGCCGGAAGCTAACCGTAAATTACGAAATAAGGCTTTTTTCCAATAATCATACGTTATAGTTTTATCATTTAATAATTTTAAATGTCTATTTAAATGTTTCAAAATAATTTATTGCTGGATGCCGTAAAGAGAAAGCGGGTTTCCTTTGTCATGATTTCAATGATTTCGGGCAATCACATTTTGCTCCATCATATTGTGCCTTGGTTAGTTGTAGGTTTGACGTAAAGTTTGCGATATTAATCAAGATACTTCGAGAATAATTTACGGTGATCATTTATCAAGTTACACAATTCTGTAGCAAAATAAACATCAAAATAGAAATAAAGAGTCACATAACGAGACATTTGACACCTGAAGGCAGTTTATTGTTTGCTATTTTGCTTTTTATTGATTCCATTTTTGGTAAAAATCGGATTTTTTAGTCTAAAAGATATGAATTAGTATGATTATTCTGCTGAATACACTAAAATATATATGTAAGATACACCCAATGCTTCGTATTTTTGCCTTGGTGTTTAGATAATGAATGTTTAGATAATGAATGGAATTTTAAATCTAATCGGTTAGCGTAGATATTTTTTTAAAGTGGAAGAATGTTCATTTATATTGAATAAAGTGACAATATCTCTTTATTCCTCTTCTTTGCTAATTTTTTGGAAACATTCCGTTTACTTCCTTGCCCTCGGTTCATTTTTCTCCAATCCTCCCCAACAATCCTTCCTTGCCCTCGGTTCCCTTTTCTCCAATCCTCCTTCCCCAACTCTCTCTCGTGTTCTCCTCAGCAGTTCGTTCACTCACAGTTCGCTCCGTGGTGACGGAAACTTGAAAGTAATTTTTCATCGAGCCAGATATGCTCAGCGTGACGTGACGGCGGGACGTGTACCTACCTTCCCTAAGTCCTCCTGCTCCCATTCCTCCCAGCTCCCATTCTTTTCAGCCCTCCATCCGACCCTTGTCTACTCATCCTCTCATCTGCCTTATTCCTTTCCTCGCCGACTGCCATGGCTTCTTTCTCTACTCAAAAATGTCCTCCTTCCTTCGTCTTTCATCTCTCCCACCCGTCCCCCATTCATTTGCCCTTACCTTTTTTATTGGTCATTTTGCACGCCTCACGGAAAAAGTACGAGCTCGGACGTGAGTCCGATTGGATGCTTATAATATCCCTTCCCAACTGCTCTTTTACCACTTCTTCATTCGTCTCGAGTCGGCAAATCATGTTGGATAAAAACAATCCTTCATCCACCCCCTAAAAACACCCAATCTTCCTTCCTCCTGGAGCCTCCCGCATATATCCAACGCCTCTTGTCCGCGGTAGTTGCTGGAAACGTGCGCGGCCCGACCGGTTTTCATTTTAACGTTCTATTCCGTTTCATTCCCTCCTCCTCTGTCTCTCCTTCCTCGCTTCTGGTATCTTTCAACCCTTCGGCTTAATACCGCCCCTAATTATAAGCTTCGGGACCTCTCCAGGGCAACTCTTGTGGGCTTCTTTTCGGCCGGCAGCTCCGTGTCTCCTCCTCCCTTCCCCGCCGGCTTGAACAACGTTCTAATAGGAGAAATCCTCGCCTTGCCCGTTGACGTCTTCCAAGTCTATGGGAGTGATCTTGCTGAGAAATATGTTTTAGCTCTCTCTGGCCCGTTCTGCCCCGGAACTTGAGAAATTTTTCGCAACGGTTTTCTAAAATGGACCTTAATGGAAGTCTTGCTTATTTTTGCGAGGGTTATTTGTGTTCTCTGTTTTATGTCGAAAGATATTTTCTTATGCATAATTAAGCGGCTTTTAAAAATTCAGTGAATGATCATTTTTTCTAGAGGACTTTGCGATACTCATTTATGATTTATAATAATTTAAAATGACCTCTCTGGCATTAAAACTGTATCATTAGACATAGTTTTTAATCTAATATACACGTGTAGAACTCAAATTATTGTATATAAACTCGTACAGGAAAAAATGACTCCCTAAAATATGAAAAAGTATTGAATAACTTTAAATAATATATTAGCTTCCTTCTATTATGTTAGAATATACTGGAAGGAAAAATCTAAAATGAGAAGCAGAAACGTGTCCAGAAACAAGTTAGAATTGTCTTATGACTGCAAACAATGTCTAGTAGTAGAATGAATGTTCCCCGTCGGATATTATATGGATTTTTTAGAAGTAAAATAGCTGAAATGCAATATACACAAATTCATAATTTTTTTTTCATTTCCCCTACAGGTGTGGTGTCAACTATTGAATATAAAACGTCCTTACTAATGCTTCATCAGGGTAGATATGACTTACTTATACACAATGATGAGAATCGCATTAAAATGTATGCTATTATAAACCTAATAATAACGTAAATTATCATAAAATTTCATCATCTAACGGAGTAATAGCCCTCAAAAATCATTAAAATCGAATTTTTAGGCGCCATGGAATTAATCATACTAGAAAAGCAAGCTGAAAGTCTTTGCAAATACCTAAGGAGGCGTTCGTAAGAGTAAAATTTCACAATACAATAGGGACTATATGGTGACCGTGAGATATATTTTTTATGGATCATTAGTTTAACTTAATTATATGATGGAAATATTAGATGAGTCGCAAATTTTTTCATCCGTCAGCCTCCCAGAGAAAATAAATTGCCGTACAGAAAAATATATGACTTACGAAGCGCTACAGTTACGCAATGCCGTTTCATTTCAGCGAAATTACTGGAGCCCCCGGGATAAATCAGGCATTCTAAACTTTTATGTGATGTTATGAGCTATTGGATACAGCAAAAAATCAAAGCAATTATAAATCCCTGGTTAGTATTCCTAATTGTGAACTGAACTTAGGCAATTTTTCAATCGTGAATTACCAAATATGTATCTAAAATATCCTACTTCACCGAGACGTAATTTATAATACTTAACTTATCCTTTTGGGTTAATATTCATTTAAATTCATACATTAATAGTCTTTAACTGACTAGAATATGAAATTACTTACTCCTAATAGTGAGAAAAATTAATTGGAAGAATGGGGAAGAGGAAACTTCGAGAATACTGTGCTCTTTTTGTGGTACGAGTGGGTTTCCAGCTCGGTACAAGGATTTCCTTATCCGTGTGCCTTAGGTCCCTAAAACGTTGATATCTGGGTTAATAAGAATAATCAAGTTTTCATCATTTCGTTGACCTGCTTATAATAGAGCCTTTTTCGATTATTATGTAACAGTTTTGTATGTGAACTTGTTTAGGTAACAAATTTCTCATGTGTCATCGGGATGAAAATCAGGAATAAGGGATGTTCAAATATCATGTAACCATTAATATTCTATTGGTCCTTAATAGTTTTTATTCACAACTGTGAGAAAATAAAGATAATATAAAATATAGGCAAACAAGCGGACTCTGCTTTATATAGATATCAATATAAAAGTATTAGGTTATTTCCTCGGGGAGGTATGCTTTTTGGATTATAATCGCTTCACTGAATAATCGTTTTTTCGTGGTGGTCAGATTTCAGTCTATAATTTAAATAGAAACCTACTATAATGTAGGCTGGTGAATTTTCTTAATGACTGCTAATATCATAGGTAAAACGAATTTTGCGTCATTTAAAATAGCATACAAAAAACAACTGCCTAGTTATACCTGGCGAAATAATCTCTGCGTTTCTCTTTTTTTAAAAACAAAATTAAATATAAATGATTTCTGTTATTTTTCAAACAGTCAAATCATTTATGTATCCACAAGTTGAGCAAATGAAACCTAGCATGAGCATCGAACTTGGAATCCATAAATGTACGTATTAGCAGAGTAATGGTACTAAATGGAATCCATAAATATAAATCTTTATCCTTTCACTGCTAAAATTGTAAGAATCTTTTTTGCCTCAAAGCATTCGGTTAAAGCTGCTGATGCATTCTTAACAAGATCGAACGTTTTTACTTCGTAAGGTTAATATTTTAAACTGAAAATGTATTATAATGATTAAATAGGGTTATCGCCGAATAAGAGCAGCGTGGATTTTTTTGCTTTAAAAGAGATTCGCTTCTTTCCACTCGGGGCCACTCTTTTCATAACTTTTCATCTTGCCGCTAACGATGACCAAATTATTGCCGCTTGGCTGGTACGTCAATTAAATCATCTTAACGACGAGGAAGCCGTTTAAAGTATGCAAATCAATGCATTAATGCTGTCAGATGATATTTAATATCGACCGGTATTTTTTTCCGCACGGATGGTAGAAAATGAAGGAAGCCAGCTAACTAGGCTTTCTAAATAGCTTTAGGATGAACTTACCGGAATGGGAAGATAATAACACGCGAGACGAATTTTTGTTGATATTAAGGAAAAAATTATGAAGCAAAACATTAACGGCAATTTATACGTCATCGTTATTGTGTCATACCATGCGGAATATGTAATATACTCGTATTTATTTCGTCCTAACTAGCTCCAATTTATGTTCATTAACTAATTTATAGTCGACGGAAATTTAAAATTTCTTAGTTCATCAATCCTACAGATTTCCTTTCTTAGGAAATCTGTAGGATTGATGCGCGATTATTTTAGTGCATGCATAACGATGTATCCCTTTAGTAGGAAAGGCTTTGTTACACTTATTAGTAAAAATTGCATCTATTTACTGTATAATCCAGCAATGATTTCATCTAACCCTACTCATTATTATCAAACAGCTAAATATTCCGCCTCATGTAAATGTTAGTGTGATTGGTATTATATGTATAAGGTGTCGTTTGAGTTAATTTTTAATAGATACCTATTGTAAATCTAAGCTGGTTTTACTGGGATGCTATGAACGAAAGGTGGTGTTATTCAGTCTTTTGAGGTAGACGACCTCCGAGATTTAGTGGTTCTGAAATTAAGCCTTCAGGAAAAGAGTTGTTAAACGTTTTCCAAAATATTTAGTCGCACTTATACGAAGGGTGTTGTGATAGAGTGTGAAAATAAGCTCGTTTTAAAACGAGAACAATGGGTAATTCAGAGAGCGCTGATGCGTGAGCAGGATCGTAAAGAATGCCCTCGTATTTGCCACCCAATACTCGGTGGGAATTCTTTTTTTCAAAGTAGCGTGTAGCACGATGGGCGGGGCTATCCTTGTCACCTGCACACTCGGCATGGCACTGTCTTGTTAGCGCGTGCCTCGTTTTTCTTCAAAGATACCCTCATCCTCCATTCCTCTTTCTTCCCATCTATTTATTCATACCTCCCTATTCCCCGCGAGCCGAGGGCGATGTATTTGTCGCCCTGGCAAATAGGTTTAGGGCGGGACCGAAGATTCTTCCCCCGGGAGAATCGTTATGCGAACTCGCGCATATTAATTTGCCCTCGAGCGTGGACTATATCTCATTATTCGATTCCTCTGGGTAATTGGTTCTCCGGTGGCTGCTCTCAATGTTCCAACGCTCGGGAAGGCGTCTTCTCACTCTTGCTCGCTGAAATTCTTCGACGGTATTCGCCCCATTCTATTCACTCTTCCTCTCCCGCGGGGATTTTTCAAGCGGCACCTTAAGGCGTCGGAGCCAGTCCACTTCATCACGCAAAATCGAGACCGATTTCAAAAGCCTGCGGGGCACAGTAGTTTTCCCCTTCCACTCCGACCCCTCCCTTTCTCTTCTCATTCGTTTATAGTCAGACGCAAGATCGAATCCATTGATTCTCATGCATTATTAAATAATGCGCACGTACTCTGCGGCAAGACATAGTTACTTCCTAGGAAAATAAATATTCAGTTCAGCAGGGTAAGAGTACCTCAGGAATGATTTTCTTAATGAGCTCTCATGCTGCTTACTTAACTTTTTCAGTTGGAAAATCATAACGCCATTTTTATTGCTTAATTTTAATGACTCTTCCTGTGAAAGTACATTTTAATATATTAATTTGCGGAACTCATCGCGATACGATAACTTTCATAAAGATTTTAAGTGAAGTTATTTTGAGTTGTCGGTAGTCATTAAACTATCGTCACATTTAACACATTAGGCTCGTTTACATTACTTATTCGGTTTTTTAACAATTTTTTAGATAACATTTAGAATGGTAGGCGTTAGCATTTCAGTCAAATACTAAGGATAAGATCTAAAGAGATCTAAGAATAACATCTACAGGTGTCATAAATCACTGTGAAAGCAAACTTTTGTGACCTTAAAAATAATATGTCATCAGCGATAAATGAGGCCTAAGCAATTCCAAATGACACGTCTCCTGAATATCTTGAATATATTTTCGTACAAAATGTCCCATTCAGCCAATTTTATTCGATATAAACGAGCAGTTTGAGCCCGAAGATAAAGGTGGAAATATATGTAGCTATAATTTTTTGAGGTTATTAATAGTTTATGTTGGAATAAAGATAAGCTTTTCCAGCCATGACAGTAGTGGTATCATGTACTTCAAACAGAAGAATGATGTGTAGCAAAAATAAACTAAGCCAATAGATAAGATCAGTGCACGTGGTAATGTACATTTGTTCCCACGTGATAGCCTTCGAGCCTTTACAAGAGCATAGGCAGGAAGTGTGAGGATAAATTATTCAATTGTGGGTAAATGTGAAGTGTTCGTAAAAGGAATGGCAGTTAACAACAAATGGTTTCGATTGCAATTCATGAGGCGCTTAATCTTTTTTTGTGTGTGATCGCGAAACGTGCGAGGAACTTAGCATATATGCTTACCAGTTTTGTAGTACATTTACCTTACTTTATCCGGATGTTTTAATCTACCGTCGTAGATCGTGGCCCAAATAATACACTCTGCGTTCGAAATGAATTTTAGTCATGTCTTTATCTAACCCAGTCACGTATATATATATATATACATATATATATATATATTATATATATATATACACATACATATACATATATACAAACACACACATATATATATATATATATATATATATATATATATACACATACATATACATATATACACACACACACACACACACACACACACATATATATATATATATATATATATATATATATATATATATATATATATATGTGTGTGTGTGTGTGTGTGTGTGTGTATGTATTTTTTTTTTAGGGTAATCTACCGGTTAAGGTAGGTTTTTGGATGGACACAACTACCCAACAAACATTTCATTACTCCCAACAAAACGCAAAATCCATCATCCTATTCTATATCAGGTCCCTCTTCATCTCTGATTACTTTCTTCCTCCCTTCATCCCGTCCAACATCCCTATCCTGTTCCTTCCCTTTCCTCTTTTGCCCAACATTCTACCCTCTATCACAGTCTTCAACATCCCACTGCCGGTCAACACCTCCTTCATCCACTTTTCCTGCCTCCATAGGATTGCTCCCAACAAACCCCTCTCTTCGCCCACCATACCAAGTACTTCCTCATTTGTTTTCTTCTCTGTCCATTTCACCATCTCCATTCTTCTCCACACCCACATTTCAAAAGCCTCCAATCTACGTCTATCCTCCTGCTTCAATGACCACGTTTCCGCACCGTACATAGCTACGCTCCAAATTAAAGTTTTTACGAGTCTTTTCTTAACATCCTTACTCAACGTGCCCGTCATTAACTCCCTCCTCCTTGTGAAAGCCTCTTTGCCTAGCGCAATTCTTCTCCTTACGTCCTTTCTACTTTGACCGTGTTGGTCCAAAACACTACCGAGATACGTAAACTGTTCTACCTGCTCTAGCTTTTGCCCTCCTATTTTAATGTTAAGCTTGGCCTTTTTCTTCCTAGAAAATCGCATAACCTTTGTTTTATTAATATTGATTCTCATCCCATACCTGTCGCACTGAACCCCCAATTCACTAAGCAATGCTTGCAGCCCCTTGGCTGACTGACAAACTAAAGCTTGGTCATCAGCAAACCTAACTGATTTTACGAATTCCCCGCCCACTTTCATTCCTACCTCGAGTTCTTCCCATGCCTCTTTGTATGTATATATATATATATATATATATATATATATATATATATATATATATATATATATATATATATATATATATATATATATATATATATGTGTGTGTGTGTGTATATATCTCTATCTATGTATACATATATATATTTATTTATATGTATATATATTTAAAAAAAAAAAAACCCTCCCTGGACTACAACCTTGACGTGGTGGAAGGGCTTGTGCGTTCCGATGACCCCTAGAGCTGTACTGGCGGGAGTAATAAAAATTGCTCCTGGTAGGGTCACCCATGCCAGATAGGTCGAAGGTTAGGAGCCAGACGAAAGGTAGTCCACGCAGCGTCTGTTCCTCAGTGAGGCGGCTGCAATGGCGTCTGACCCCAGTGGGGCGGCCAGTAAGTGATGGTGTCACGTTAAAAACACTATTGAGGAAGGCAACGGGAAACCACCTCAATTATCATTCCCTAGAAAAATATGATGGACAATAGAGATATTTTGAGTCCTGGCAACCACGGGGCTCGGCCCAATCGGCCGTGTGTCGTGCCCGGCAGCGGGGGAGGCAAGGCTTCCGCGGTCGTCATCCCACGAAACCCTTGCAAGGGAAAACCAGCAGCAGCAGGACAGAAGACGCAGGAGAAGAAGACCAAATTAGTTAGAATAGGAACGTGGAATGTTAGGACAATGATGAGGACGGGGAAATTGGAGAATGTTAAGCGAGAGATGGAAAGGGGAAATATAGATATTTTAGGTCTATGCGAGGTGAGATGGAAAGATAACGGGGATTACTGGAGTGATAAGTATAGAATAATATACAGCGGTGGGGACGAGAGCCAACGAGGGGTTGCCATAGTATTAAATAAAGAGATAGGAAGAAGCGTCGTCAACATAGAGCAGGTAACGGATAGAATACTACTAGTGGAGATAAAAGCAGAACCGACGAACTTAGTTATTATCCAGGTATACATGCCACCGAGCAACCATAAGGAAGAAGAGGTCGATAGGATATACGATCAGTTAGAGGACATGATTGCATTTGTTCCTGCAGGGAAACATTTGATAGTGATGGGGGATTGGAATGCGACAGTAGGCGAAGGAAGAGATGGTGATGAGGTGGGGGACTACGGTTTAGGCACGAGGAATGACCGCGGGGAGAAAGCAGTTGAGTTCTGCAGGAGACAGGGCTTAGTTATCACCAACACTTGGTTCAGACACCACAAAAGACGCAGGTATACATGGAAAATGCCAGGTGACTCGGGAAGATATCAGCTAGATTATATCCTGGTTAGACACAGGTTTAGGAACAGTGTGATAAATTCCCACAGCTTCCCGGGAGCGGATGCGGACTCAGACCACAATTTAGTTGTTATGAAATGTAGCGTACATTTTAAAAAGATAAGGCAGGGGCGGCGAGTTAGAAAATGGAATGTAGAAGCATTAAATGGGTTGAAAAGAAAGGAATACAAACAGGCGGTAGAGAAAATCATGGAGGACGGTAAAGAGCTAAGTACTATTGAAGAAAAATGGGAATGTATCAAAAAAGGGTTGTCTAAAGCGGCAAAAGACACTATTGGAACCGTTAACGCTAAAAGGACTCGTAAACCATGGATCACGGATGAGATGATTACAAAAATGGATGAGCGGCGAAAATGGAAGAATATAAATACAGAATTAGGCAAAATGAAGTACAAAGAATTGAACAATAAATTGAGGCGGGCAACAAATAAAGCAAAGGAAGCATGGTGGAAGACGCAGTGCGAGGATATGGAAAGTCTGCAGAGGAAGGGGGAAATCGGTGCGCTTTACAGCATAGTTAAATCTTTATCGGGAAGTAAGAAAGGGAGATCAACGATAGCAGTTAGAGATAAGGCCGGTAAGGTAATAGTTGACGCAGGAAAGATCCAAGAGAGATGGAAGGAATATGTAGAAGAACTATATAGTAAAGAGCTTAGACCAACAAAGTTAGACATTGAAAAGGAACATGACGTAGAGGAAGATAGCTTAGGTCCAGGCATACTAGACAATGAGATAGAAAGGGCATTAAGGGAGATGAAACTAAATAAGGCCGTGGGGGTAGATAACATTCCCGTGGAACTTTTGAAATGCTTGGGAAAATGTGGGAGGAAGAGGCTATATGGGCTGATCCGTAGTATTTATGAGGAGGGAATCTGGCCGGAAGACTTTGTGAGATCAGTTTTAGTTCCTATTCCGAAAAAGGTAAAGGCCACGTCATGTGAGGACTATAGGACAATTAGTTTGATATCCCACGCAGCTAAGGTTGTTCTCAGGATCATAAACAAAAGGATAGAGAGTAGGGCAAATGATTACTTAGGGGATGATCAGTTTGGGTTTAGGAAGGGGAGAGGTACGCGTGATGCCATTGCAGTAGTGAGATTATTAATCGAGAGGAATATAGAACACAACCAGGAGGTATTTGCCTGTTTCGTAGATTTCGAAAAAGCGTTTGATAGAGTAAATTGGGAAAAACTAATGAGTATATTGCAGAAAATAGGAATAGATTGGAGGGAAAGGAGGCTACTCCGCAACCTGTACATGTCTCAGACTGCTCAGGTGAGGGTGGGAAACGGGGAGTCAGGATGGGCAGTGTTAGGAAGGGGTGTAAGGCAGGGTTGCCCATTATCACCGTTGCTGTTCAACCTGTACGCAGAAGAAATGATCAAAGAGGCATGGGAAGAACTCGAGGTAGGAATGAAAGTGGGCGGGGAATTCGTAAAATCAGTTAGGTTTGCTGATGACCAAACTTTAGTTTGTCAGTCAGCCAAGGGGCTGCAAGCATTGCTTAGTGAATTGGAAATTCAGTGCGACAGGTATGGGATGAAAATCAATATTAATAAAACAAAGGTTATGCGATTTTCTAGAAAGAAAAAGGCCAAGCTTAACATTAAAATAGGAGGGCAAAAGCTAGAGCAGGTAGAACAGTTTACGTATCTCGGTAGTGTTTTGGACCAACATGGTCAAAGTAGTAGGGACGTAAGGAGAAGAATTGCGCTAGGCAAAGAGGCTTTCACAAGGAGGAGGGAGTTGATGACAGGGACTTTGAGTAAGGATGTTAAGAAAAGACTCGTAAAAACTTTGATATGGAGCGTAGCTATGTACGGAGCGGAAACGTGGTCATTGAAGCAGGAGGATAGGCGTAGATTGGAGGCTTTTGAAATGTGGGTGTGGAGAAGAATGGAGAAGGTGAAATGGACAGAGAAGAAAACAAATGAGGAAGTACTTGGTATGGTGGGCGAAGAGAGGGGTTTGTTGGGAGAAATCCTATGGAGGCAGGAGAAGTGGTTGAAGGGGGTATTGACCGGCAGTGGGATGTTGAAGACTGTGATAGAGGGTAGAATGTTGGGCAAAAGAGGAAAGGGAAGGAACAGGATAGGGATGTTGAACGGGATGAAGGGAGGAAGAAAGTACTCAGAGATGAAGAGGGACGTGCTATAGAGTAGGATGATGGATTTTGTGTTTTGTTAGGAGTAATAAAATATTTGTTTGGTAGTTGTGTCCGTCCAAAAACCTACCTTAACCGGTAGATTACTTAAAAAAAAAAAAATATTTAAAAAACCATGAACACAGTAATCAACCCGAAGGTCGGTTTGGTAGGGGATGGTAGAGTTCAACCAATACTAAGCCCGACGGAATGTGAAATTCACACATCAGGGCAGGGGGCAGTTCCTTTCCCCGTGCCGGTTATGGCTTCCCAGCAAGATCTGGTGCTCGAAAAATCACATAGCTTGGGTGGAGCTGCAGGTGACCAGAGACTTATATAAATATATATATTTATATATATATATAATGAAATCAGATTCTTTAAATGCTTTGTTATATGCAAATATTTGATTAATATTTGCGTTTTGTATTCAAAACATTTTGGCACAGCCTGCTTGATAAAGCCATGTTTAGTTACGGTTGGCCACAATCATTTTAATGTGTTGGCGTCATTAGGGGCTACTGGTAAGGGTGGCTCGTAGTAGTAGTAGTTTTGAGGGGAGGCGACCGACAGCTAAGGTCATTTGCGCCATAGGGGAAGGACAGGAAAGGATGAAGGGTGGAGAGAAACCCGGCGTCGGCATTAGCCTACTCTTTACGAAAGGCGCCAAGGGGTCCGCGGCTTAACGTCCCATCCGACGGACGGCGTACTCACTCAAAGTGCCCTCCACAAAGCACCTCATGTAGGGATCGAGATACCTCTGAAAAATATTCAACACCGCCGGGATTTGAACCCGCGCCCTCAGGGTGGGAAGCCAGTACGTTAGCCCCCGCACCATCTCGATCCCCGGGTGGCTCGTGGAAGCTAGACTAGTTTCAAGTTGACTTATTCAGTCCCATTTATTTCGCATTTAAGGCCTGCTTCTCAATTTTAGCTCAATGAGTTCAGTGCATTTTTTAAGGATTTAATTTAAATCCCTATTCATTATTCTGTATCCACCAATAATATCTAAATAGTAGTCAATCAGAGCGATTCTAACCTCACATTACTTGGCGTAAATTGTCTGGTTGGTTTTTCTGGATGAATACTGGTGAAATAGAGATATAAATTAGTAACAAATTGCTGTAGTCTATGAATGTGAAGTGTGCTGTACATAATAACTAAAAATTAAAATTATTGCTACAAAAAGAACGCTTAAATAGATAAACAAAGTAAATGTGCTGTCCATACGGTATTTTCATAAATAAACACTTTTGTATTTGCTATCACAAGCACAGGCGTTTCTCGTGCCGTTCTCCCGGGCATAGTGAGTAAATTTTCACATTGGAGGTAAATTTATTCGAATCCTAATTTTAAATGAATGTTAATCACCGTTATTTCCTGCTAGCTATTCGTTGTCAATTTGCAGATCTAATCGTTTTGAAACTCTCACCAAAATTCCTGAAGCGCCCTCCGCAATATAGACATTAAATTGATAGATCACATGAATAATACGGATACTGGACGTAAGAATTCACATTAAAAATATTTGTTACTTCAATTATCCTTTTAATAATAAAGATAAATGATGTTCTTTTAAGGCCCGTTTATCTCATATAAAACGATTAAAAAAAAATCACAATCAAAACCTTTTGTACATTCTCTGTTCCATTAAATTTCATATAATAGATTACAAAATAAATTCACCCGGTTAAATGAAATAAATATAGGTTTTCCTGAGGACAAAAAGTGCCAAAACACTTTTGAAGGATATCTTGTGAGAATCACTTGGAAGTTTAAGTGTAAGAGGGAACTTAAAAAAATATCTCACAGAATTAATTTATATAAGAGTAATTTCGAAACATAGAGAAAGGAGTAATTGTTTTCAGTAAATTACGCCTTATGTAAATTATAAAGACCAGGTTCGTTGACACTCCTTTCTCACGCCAAGCAAAGTGTGCCTTCTGTCTCCTTGCATTTATCCCATAAGTCGACTAATTTTTATTTATACTGAGGCAAGAATGCCCTAATCTAGCAAAGTACTTTGCATCGTGAAAACTATAAAATTAGTGTTTCTGTTTCATGTTTTTAATAACAATTTAAAAAATCTTCCTTGAAATAAATAATGCAGCCTGCTTCTGATAATTCCTCATCTTTGATGTTAGAATGCCGTATATAAAGAAATATTCTTTGTTTTGCATTGATAAACTTCATATCAATAAATGTTATCTTTAGATTAATGTACCCTGCTGTCGAGAGAGGATTCATATTCTTAACTTAACTTTTGCAACCTGTTGAGCCTAATGGTCTTTATTGCTAGGACGTTATTATTCTTTAGATGGGAGTGATGTGAAGAAAGAGCAACGGGGATAGTGTTTTTGATTGCTATAGACCGCAGGTATACCGCTTTTCAACACAACCCTCATGCCTACAGCAAGCTCGTTTATTATTTCAGTAGATCTTCCAAATCTGGTGCTTTGTTTTGGTATCTTTGCCTTTCTATTCAACGTGCGAATTTTCATAAAAGAGTCCATGGCTAGGTGTTTGAAGAATTTCGTAATGCTGATATAATAATTTCACTGTAGGCGATCTTGGCATTTAAAATTTCATTTCAAAGTGTTCGTATTTCTGCAATAGCTTCACCATTTTCACTTTAAGTATTTTTATATTTACAAGGACAAATATTAAAGCAATAGTATTAATAGTACGACAAAATAGGCACGAGTAATAGCTATTGTAATGGATGGTTTATCGTATTCTTCTCTTTCATGACTAGCTAAGAAGTTCATGTTTATTGAGTATGTGCTGCTGACTTTACTCTTCCTGGCATAACCATTCATTAATCAATTTTCATTGTTCTAGACCAAAAGCAGTGTCATATCACTTAAAAACAACAGGTTTTGCATTTACATTTGTGCAAGAGTTATCTAAACTCTCCTTATAAAATGAAACTTATTCCAAGAGAAAACATGATAGTATTCTTTTTTCGATTCACTAACTTTCCTGAGATGCATCCTCCACAAATCATTCTTCATTGAATCGGAATGCCCAGCTTAGCACAGTTTGCCATATCTCTGGAATTCTTTGCATCGAAATCAAAGAGGAAAAAGTTGGATCCTCAAGCACGTATGACCAATTTCAGTAGTTGTAGAAAGTACACATTTTACTCTCACTGGAACTGATATGGTTCCATTAACTGTAAAGCAATGTCATTTACTCTATTGTGCCCATAGTAATAAGTTGGATTATCATCATTCAATTTAGAGGGACACTAAACAGTACCTATAGTAGTCTCCTTTAATTCTTAATAGTCTCCTGTATTATTATAGAATCGGACATGAAATCTGATAATTCAGAAAAAGACAACTTGTAAGGGACACAACCTTGTGAACATTTTCAGGCAAAGATAATTTTATATCCCGAAAGGTTTGCTTAAAATGAAATACAATTTTATTACCATTGACCACTACTAGTAATAGTACTTGTACTAAGTTAGGCTATACTCTAATACTATCATACCCTTAATTTGCCTCACTTTTTATTGTAACTAGATCTTATGTTTACTAGCGTTGTTCTGTAATTCAATTAAAACCACACCAGCCTGGGGCATATTTTATGTAAGGTTTTAGACCCAATATCGAGATCATTGAAATACTTCCACCGCTTCGTTGGGTAGTTTCTGGGCCATTGAAACAAATAGAGCACCAACATGGGACTCATTAACTCAGAGAGTTGTAACCTCTAAGCCGTTGCCGTGGTAGAAATGCAGACTTCGAGCGACCAAAGGCTGGGCCGAGACCTTAAGAACAGACCGGTGTAACCGATGCACGCACTCCTAGGAACCTCGAGACAGTTGATGACGCTCTAACAGCCAATCGAACGAAAATGAGATTCGGCTCGAAATGAATTATATTTGAGAGACTTATAATCTGACTTGACTGATGACTTCTTAGGCAATTTAGCATCTTTCAGAGAATTGAAAGAGGGTTAATGATGACTTCTCCCAGTTGAGCCTTAATTTTATATCTTTTGGAACTATAATTTTTTGTCGACGGACAAACGTGAGACTATTTTCCGTCCATGAGCTGTTCTCGGGTGATGTAGGTTTTACACCATTAAGGAACTGCATGAGCAAATGATTGCGTGATTAATTTCCGAAGTCATACTTATCCACAAACCTAACGCATTTCCATCATACGTGTATCCTTGTACGGCCTCTGACTCCAACGTGCACTTGTTATTAAATACCATCCTTTGATAACATTCCAAAGTTCAAGGTACGTTATTAGGTTTCAAGATATTATGTAGAATCACTAGAGTTTAAGTTGACAGTAGGTTTGGAAGACCTCCCTTATGATTCGGAAGTTTAATGACGTCTCATAGAAAGTAGGAGTTGTTCTCGATTTGCAACTGCTGCAGTATTTCTTTCCTAAAATAAATTAAATCGTCCAATCTTAAATCTCATAGTCATTTGAACCAGGGTGAGATCATTCAAGACGGCCCATAGCGACATGTTCTTCAGTTCGTATCAACCCTATTGGCTTTATTATTTATGCTACACAGTTAAAACTATTTATCGGCGCTAAAATGTGGTATTTGTTCAATACAATGGAAACGCCGCTAATTGTCGGTAATAACGGATAGTCGAACACTTTCCACAAGAAAAAAACTATCAACCACTCATTTAAAAAACCTGTTTTAGACTGATAAACCAACGGAAAACCAAAGTAAATATCTAATCCTACGTTTCCGTGAAATCATACGAAACAGTATGAGAGACAAACAATCGTGACATGAATAAAACCAGAACTAAAGCAGTCAAACGAGCAAGAATAATAATTTCCGTTTTTCGGGTAAATATTTGCAGAGATTTAAAAAAATATAATTAGGACTTAAAAAAATTATTTTTGTCAAAACTGTTACCAGTGTATTTGCTTTGAATGCTTTAAAGTTTTTCATATGTCTAAATATTCTTAAAAATATTTCAATTGGATTATAATCTTTGCGTCCTCATTTTATAGCTGCTTTTTTTCTCAATTCATCCTTCTGATACCTCTTTTTTTTACTATAGCATTCAAATTATGCGGCTCTACTCTAAACGTTCAGGGTGCGTTCCAAAAGTAATGCAATTAAATTTCCCGCAGCGCTACTATTGGTTGGAGTGGGATCAAACTACTTGAAGTATGTGAAAGGGAACGCTAAGCTTTGCCGTGAAATTGGTCTCAGCGCTCTCCAAGCTGTGGAAGCGGCAGGACATCAGTTAATGTAAACCTCTGCGCACGAGTTGCTGAAAAAAATGTGTACAGGCCCAAGAACAGTACTTTGAAGAATTATAAGTGTTTGTGCAAATGTATTCAATAAATTAATTAAAGAAAAAATAATTACATTACCTTTGGAACGCACCCTGTACACTTCTTCACGTAATGATAGTATCTTGGTTATGATTCATGCAAGGTTTGATGACAATAGAAATAATTATTTATTTTAGTTACTAATTGGTTATGAATAATGGAATGTTTTATGCCAAATGCCAAGGAACTCCCAAGTTTACGACTCCCTTTCGTCACTACATATATCTTATTTCGAAAAATCAAATTGTTATTTTTTTAAAAACTCTATTACAGCCAACAATGTATGGTGACGCATCTTAAGCGTCCGAAGATTTAACTCAGAATTGAAGGGCCTAGATCGTGACCAACACATTTATGCGTATTTGCTTCAACTAATGCAGCTATTTCTACTACCCGAAAGAAAGAAATAACGATTGGGAAAGCAATGAAGGAACCAATCTTTCAGAACAACAGAGGGTCTCACAGGGTAGAGAAAAAGCCTTTTTCTTTTCCGTTTTTGTCCTAATATATTCACTAATTATTTCCGCGAAAGTTTGATTTATGGATTTTACTTCAATGTGTATTGGTAGAACTTTGCTGGGGACGGTGACGCGTCATGAGATTTGTGTCCTTCAAATGCGGGCCACACCTTAGAGAATAGGACAAAAGATAAAAGAAATAGATCCCTTTTAGTGAAAATAAATACATAAATCATTCAGAAGGCCACTGGCCATTTAATTTGAACTTCATCATGAGTTTGTACACATTTTCTACTGCTTTCATTCGCCAAGCACCAATTATAAACTATAGAAAATGTGAGGAAAGAGTGTAATTATCCGAATTAAGTATTCGCACTTAAAACGACTAAGCAGTTTTAACCGTGGTATTCAGCATGAGTCTTCAGTACGTGTTCAGTACGTATTAGGTGTCATCCTGGTGCAAAGAGCTTACCTCATCATATAATTATTGCGAATGGGAGTTTTAATGTTTTTTTCTCTTGGCCATTTTTCATACTATTTCCTCTGAAGATAACCATTTTATAAGCCATTTGTAGTTCGTGTTTATAAAAGATAGTCTTATTCGTTCGTGTTTTTGCTCTCATTTTCTGGCGGACTCCCTAAGAGTAGATGTAGTTACTTCTTTTCTTTCAATGTAGTTTCATAGTTATGTTTATTGTGATAATTGTTATTTTAATATGCTGTGATTAGGATCGGAAAAAAACTTCTACCTCTCACTAAACTCTCATTTTATTCTGATGATAAAAAAAGGGATTCCGGATAGAAAACATATTTTTTTGAAGGTGTGGGCGATGAAAAGTATAGTTATGCGAAATTACGTTGAAATGCAATAAGTTCATTAGTTACCGTTGTCCGCCACAATTTTCTCATACAAATCCTGAGAAAAAAATATGAGTACTTTCTAGTATTCACTCATCAGGGAATAAAGTTATTTCGGCTCAACTCGGAAATTAGGTACTGCTATGTCTAAAATAAATTTTCTGTTGCCTATATTAACAAAAAAGAAATATCTAAAGCTAGGTTACTTGAAAATCTCTCTCGATAAACTCCCCACTTTTCAAAAACTGTTAACTACAGTTTATTTAGGCTAGAGCATCCACACTGTCGAAGGACATCGGCCATAGGGATTGATTGAAGGTTAATTTTAATGAACCCTTCTTTATGTGTCTTTTATTTTATTTCAGGGACTGCTAAAACGACCTACCGATTTCCGCAAATTACATCTTTTTCACTTGTTCTCGCCGTTAAATGCCTCACACCAATCTTTCCTATCTTCCATTCTTCGTGGCTCTCGCATCTTCCCGAGCGCTTCTCAATCTCCCTCCCCACCCACCTGCCTCCTCCCAACCATTCTGTCACCCGAGGCTCCCTCTTTCCACCGCAAGTTCCCCTTCCACGAAAGTTGTTGGCATTACCCAAAAAAATACCCCTTTTCGCAGCGTGGAAAGATTCATTCGCCTCCGTAATTATTGGGAGTCAGACTCCACATGATCGATGAGGACACTTTGACAGAAAATAATTCGAAAAAATAAAAAGAAATGCCTGATTAAGCTGGTGTGGAAGAGAAGATGGGTGGTTAAAGGGCTAGGATGTGCGTGAGGGAAGTGGATGGAGAGGTGCTGAGAGGAATGGTTGAATGTATTGAAGAGGATGGAGGAAGAAGTCGCAGTATTCTTCATTGCATTGAAAGGGAGACGTATGAAAAGATGAAGAGAGTAAATTTGTGAGCAAATTAGGTTTAAAAATTAATTTGAGCGAAGTTGCGTCCATAAAACTTACGTACATTAGCACTCGACGTATTGAAATGGTATTTTCTTTAACCTTGAAAAAGTGGCACTCCTGCATCTTCTCACATTAGAGTGAGAAATTTGAGGATTTCTGCGAAACAGTGCGCAGTGTGTGCAGAGCAATCGTACATTCGTGAGGGGATAATGATTTTCCCGAAAGGCGCTGAAGTGATCGGTGAATTAGGGTTATCTGTCATACCGTCTGCAGACCTGTGGCCATGCCGTTTGCGCCAAACTGGCTACGAGGAAAGGGTTAACATAACTGCAGTACATGTCCCTCTGCGGCTTAATGAAGACGAGATTCATCCTGCGTTTACAGCAGAGTGCAAGTGGGCGTGCAGTTTAATTTAACCTTTCAGTCAAAATTTCATCCTTCCCCTACCTTGTTGGAAAGCGTGTATAATTTCGTTTTAAAACTTGCAAGCTCAAGCCTGCTGATCCCATCAATTCTAATTTACTTATTTTAGAGTTATTTAATTTAGTTTTCAATGTATTATATGGAGTTCATAGAAACCAGGGAAATAATGTTACATTTTAAGAAGCGGAATTATTAACATCCACTCATAGGATAGAATCGATTTCACTTCTGTACCTATATCTTATAAAGGCGAGTCAGTCGTGGTGAATAAAAAATGGAGAGAGAGAAAACCCTTCTTGAAAATGCAAAACCGAATTAATAGCCCCGGAGAGGTATGCTCGTAGCTTCAACACATACCTGTAAGGCTTGAGACCAACTGAATGCCAACATTTCTTGCTATTACTCGAGATTATATGCATATTGGCCCTTCTCAGCATGTAACATATGCAAAGGTAAAGGACTTTGTAAATGCGTATATGGAACTCTCAGCTTGGTAGTAAAAACGTAACTAACCATTCAATCAAAAGAGGAAGTTTTACTCTCTTACTCGGTCCGAAAAGAAGGTCAAGCGCAGGTAATATAGAGATTTAGGTAAATAATCCAGTTTCGCAAACGGAAGAATTTGTATAAACATTTTAATTTCACATTTGGTCGCGAGCCTCACGTTGTTATTCGAGCAACAGATTACGTTACACATAGTAAGTCAGTACGGTGTGTCAACCTTTGGGTTACCACATGTCTTAAAATGTGAATCTTATGACTCACAGCCTCCTTGCACTTGTGCCAAGTCGACAAATATGCAAGCTCATAAAGGGAACACGAAAAGATCTTCTCTCTCTTTCTCTCTCTCTCTATTTCTCCATCCCTAACCCAGATAGCAATTAGTACGAGTTGTTCGCGGCGATGGCAAGACTCCCCCACCCCATCCCCGAAGTAATAGTTTCCTCCTCCGCCTTGCGTGCTAATAAATCCAACCCGAGGCGTTTTAATAAGGCGTCAAGGAGCGAGTTGATTCCATTTACCGAGCATCGGCGCGGAGGGGGGTCTCTCCGCCGTTCGTCTTCTGTCCTCATCCCCTTGAGCGGGTGCGGGGGAACAGGGAGGGAGGAAGCAAGGAAAAGCTAAAAAAAACTGGAAAGTATGAAAAAAGAATTTTCTCCGGTGTCGTTGATTTGCTGGGCGACGCGTGCGGTGGTGCTAAGAACACGAGAAGCGCTCTTTGGCGGGGGTGTAGTAGTATCTACTTCACGAGAGAGAGAGGGAGAGAGAGGGAGTGTGTGAGACGACGGGAGTCGAGGGAAGCGGGGAGAGGTGGGGTGAGAGAAAGGGAATATATGCAAAGTTGGATGCTGCGTGGAAACGCTGGAGGGTGGAGTGAGAGAGCCGGGATGGGCATTATTATTCTCTTTCTCTTCTCTGACCATATAATACATTTTCACCCTTTGCACTTCCACCCCCGCTTAGGGAAGGGTGTGGGAAATACAGAATGGGGGGAAGATGTGGAAGAGAGAGAAATAACGGGAATTGATCATGCGTGTATATGAATGAGTGTATACATACGTGTGTGTGCGTGCATCTATATGGGAATGTGTATATATGTATTTACTATATATATATATATATATATATATATATATCGTATGAACAGAATGAAAAAGATGAGGAAAGACAAGCGTGAAACTCTAGAACTTCGGGTCGTGAGGCAGTCCCTTCGTCATTGAAGTAAAACTGTGACATGAATTTAATTATTCTAAATTTAGTCCTTTTTTTCCTTACACGGAAATGGTGTTTTTTTAGTTTAATGTATGCCAAGCCTATTCCAGGCAATTTTTTAAAATCATCGTTTACAGAGCGTCTCGTTCCACGAACACACACATACATACATGTGTGTGTGTGTGTGTATATAGTATATATATATATGTGCTTTCATAGACGTAACACGGAAGTGCCGAATAGTACAATACACAGTAACACATAATATAGAAACACAAAAAAAGAGAGAACACTCACACGTATTTTCTTGATATTTCGACGGAAACAATCCGTCTTCTTCTGAAGATGTATATATATATATATATATATATATATATATATATATATATATATATATATATATATATATATATATATATATATATATATATATATATATATATATATATATATATGTGTGTGTGTGTGTGTGTGTGTGTACGCGCTTAAAGATAAAATTTTTGCAATGTACTTTACGCAAACGTATATGCGGTCACCTCTCCCTTTTCCTGCGAAAGAATTGCAAGGCTGCCCTCGCGCGGAGATGATGAAGTTGCGACGACCTGAGTGAGTGGTATTCGTGTGAGAGATGGGCTAACAAGCACGGCGGGGGGAAGGCGACAGACGGGTCGTGGTAGGGGTCGTCTCTCTGGAGGTGGACGTGGTATTTTTGTGGGCGAGGTGAAACACTGGCGTGTCCTTTTCCTCTCCCTTCTGCATCCCCACACCTTCCTCTCAAAGATCTTCCCCGTCTGGCCTGGCCCGAAGAGCCTCCCTCCCCATCCCATCCCATTCTCCTCTTCCATCTTCCCTAATGTCCCGCAACTCGCAGCTTGGCAGTGCACTCGGCCTCTTCTCCCTTTCCCCTCCTCAAAAATATTCAAGCAGTGAACCTGTGGAAAAGAAAGTTTCCACCGCGGAATATATTTGGAGGCGGGCTGGGAAGGGGTTGGTGTGGGGGTGGCGCCGATCGGTTGTGACGAAGGTTTATAAGTTGGAGTACGGGGTTAGAGGGGATTAAAAAATGCGAGACCACCATAAAATGTTCGGGCGGTTACGAAATGGTTATGTCGGTTACTCTCGTGATTTCCCATCCAGGCCCCACCTTATCCATCCTTGAGACTCCTCCCCCTCCTCATAATCATTCCCGCACAACACCACGACGGAATTGTCTCCTATCCTCCCCTCACTCCCCTCTCTCTTCGTTCATTTTACACTCCTTTTAAAGTTTATATTTCCATACTTATTCCCTCCTCGAATCATATCCAATAGTTTACGAGTGGTGTGGACGGTAGAACTCATCTTTTTCCTACCCTCGGTATTTTATTTGCGTGGATTCCTCAGCCGTGTCCCTCCGGCCCTTTGCACACCTCCCTCATCCGCCAACCGAGTTTTATGCCCCCACTCCCGTTCCCTCCCCCAACCCATCCCTTACTCACCCATTCTCTAGCTTCACCATGTGCTCGCGACCTTTTCCCGAATGGTGCTTTACCGGTATATTGCCTTGTAATTCTTCCCCCCTCCTCATCTCTTGACTCTTTCAATTCCCTCATCCCCCACCTCCGCACTTACAGATGTGGGTTTCACGTCCCTTCTCGCCCCTTCCTCTCCGTCCTCTCTCTCTCTCTCTCTGACTCACCCACATCCTCGTACCTCTTTCATCCATTTATCCACCTTATTTCTTGCCCTCCCTCCTATCCCCCCGTTCCATCCCTCCGATCAACGGCCAGCTACGACCTCTTTCTCCGTATTAACTCGCCTTATCTACCGCCATCTATAACTCCAGGGTTGGCGGAGAGGAAGGAGATACAGACGGCGGGGTAAAATGCCTTAGTGATGTGGGGGTGAGGTTAATTCCCTCTCTCTCGGGTGTAACCCCAAACTATGAAGACTTTTTTCCCTCATTCGATCATTCCATATTCAATTACGCCTTTTGCCTTTGTGTGTGTGTGTGTGTGTGTGTGTGTATATATATATATATATATATATATATATATATATATATATATATATATATATATATATATATATACACACACACACATGCACACACAAGCACACTTCTTCCTCAGATTTATTCTCTGGCTTTACTCGCCAATTCTCGCCTTTCCCCCCTGGATATTTCCTCTTTTAGCACCAGGACGAGCTACTTTTCCATCCTTGATTTCCTTGCTTTTCAATGTATCATATTATCATTTTATTTTCTTGACCCCATACTTCTGTCTGCAAGCCTGGAGTCTAGTCTTTTTGCTATGCTGAGTCTCTAGGATTTCCTTTACGTACTGAAAAATTTCATTTACCTACAAAATGCGCAAAGCAAGTGACATAGCCAAATGAAAACATAATGTACAATTTTTGCCGGGAAAGTAGACTTGAAGAAAATATTTTTATTGATATAAAAGGCGGACTATTATAACTCGGGAAAAATTCAACCCTGTGACACTTGTCCACTCTTTCTAGGAATAGAACTACTCTAATCAACTTCATAAGTTATGATTCTCTTTTATAAATTGATGAAATTGGAAAACAGGAGAATTTTATCTATAGATTTCACTCTATAAAATTTGAGAAAAATAGATCGCCTATATAATATAAATACAGAATCGATCTTCACCAATATATTACGTATTAATTGTAAAAACTTATTTAATGTTCACAAAATCACAAAGCGAATGATCCTAAAATAGAAAAGTAAATATCATTTGTCTTATCTAATTATATCCTTTCCTTTAACCATTTTAATCCAGTTAAATCACTTGACACATTTACTTCAGAATGACATTTCTCTTAGTGAACACCGGTAGAAAAATGTTTCAATTGAATTCTATTGATATATTTTTAGATGTTATTTCAGTTTTTTTATTTTATAATTTACTTGCTGTCTCTGAAAACTCTGTTACAGCTGGTGGCGAAAAAATTGGTTTGGATAAAGTTAAATTCACTTTATTATAGAATGGATTAATATTTATAACATATTTTAAATAATTTTATTGAAACTGCTGAAGTAAGAGATAAGGTTAAGCCTTGAGGCGTGTGGGAAAATTAGCCTTAAATATAAACTAGAATAAAAATATCAATTTTTTTAATGACTTTTGAGCATAATTTTTCATATGATTAATATTTTTCGAAGATACTGAACACGCTAGAAGTCCCCTTTCATACGATATGTCATTATGATATCCATGTATTTAAACTACTTTTTATTTCCAAACCTTAGAAGTCTATATTTTTAACTGACGATATGTAAATAGAAACATGCTTATGTTGCGGTTTTAATTAGAAAAATTAGCAATCGAAAGTCCAAGGGTACTTACTTTCGCGTAAGTGAAATCAATTCAAATCGACAGACCTGGAATCCAGTCTAATCTTTATTATTTTAGCATTAAAAAAAAAAGACTTTTCCTGTCACTGATAAAGTGTGACTCCTTTGAAACGTCTTTCATAATCCTTGTTTTACGAGGACAATTCAAGAAACCATGATATCAGTTCTTTATTAGAGTAATTTGCCTTGGAAAAGTTTAATTTTATGTTTTCTTGTTAGAATGATGTGTTACGTCTATGCGGTACAAGTTTCAATGCTCGGGCCCCAGTATTACGGCAGCCGTTTCAAGTTGAAACATGTTCAGTTGGCATAATTAGGGGGTGTCCGTTCTTGTCCATGGCACAACTAAAATATCGTTTAAATTGCATAAAGGGGGGGGCGGAGCAATCAATTACAAAGAAAGGCGGACCCGAAGCTCCAATGACTGATCTTTCGGAAGTAATAATTGATATCGCTTTCACCAATGTGGGAAATGATCATCGAATAACTTTAATAATAGATTCGAAAATGTCGAAAATGTCATTGGGTGCCACCTACACGTTGGTAACAGGAAGGTTGTGACGTAAGACTTGTTTGTGCGCGGTGGATTCCGAGACTGCTCGTGCCCGAACAACGGGACCTTCTCGTGTAGGTTTTTTCATGGTTGAAGTAGATGTTTCAAGATGATTAGGAATTTTTTTAGGTTATCACTATAGATGAAACTTGGATACTTCCTTTTGCTTTGAGAGAAAGCAACAAAACTCACTGCAGAAATCCCCGGCATCAATAATACCAGAAAAAGCCAAAATACTAGGAAAAATATGAAAGCCACATCATTTTTCGCTGTTCAGGGAATGGAGCGTCAGCTTGTCGTACCAGTGCACGCACGTTATAATTGGAGCGTGCAATGAAAATGTACTGCTGATTCTCATGATCATGTCAATTGTGGAAAAGCTATATTTCAAAGCAACATGCAGGGAATTGTTCCACGCTGATGCACGGACGCACATCTAAAATGTTCTTTCTGCATATCTAGTTGAAATCTTTGTCAAATATCTAGCGGAAAAAAGTAAAGTGTATACGTCGTCCTCCCTATAGTCTAAATACAGTCAACTCGACTTTTACCTGTTCTCCAATTTGAAGAAATATCTTAGTGAAAAGCGTTTTTAATCATCGGAAGTAGCGCTTAAGATTGCTGAGGTGATTTGAGAGGGCTATAAAAAAATTATAGCACGTATATTGTATCTTCGAAGACTGGAAAAAAAGATGAAAAAATTACATTGTACCCAATAAGGACTAATTTGAGAAGAACTATCAACATATTTAAAGGATGAGTAAAGCTATGAAGAATAAAGGTATTGATAGATGAACAAAGGAATGTAAATATTATTAGGAAATCTGATGACTGAGGAACTATTCTTCTAGTATCAGTTAAAAAGAATCAAGCATGGATACTAAATTCCGTGTAAAAATGAGTCACCCTCCAGCAATGGAGTAATTGTTTATTTTACATCAAGAGTCCTACCGCAAGGATCACCTTTTGAAGCGTGGATTGTAGTGATGGTTGCGCATTACACAGCATGAGGCAACACTTTCTCCACCGCTCTTCCTTCTCTCACATCTGGCTCGATTTTTGTGTTTTGTTAAATTTGAGGTGGTGGTGGTGTGTGCTTCCGATTTTTTATCCCATGTATGAAACAGGTTCTTTGCTGGAAACAGTAGCTGAACCATCGTAAAACTTAACGTAACTGTGCCATTCAAAAATAAGTTGTTACGATTGAAATGATAAGCTTAATGTACCCTCTGGATGGCACCATCTTGCTTTTGTAAGTGAATTAAGTATGCGCTCGATTCACGCGAAAATTGTGATACTGTTGAGAAGAAAATACAAATATCTTGAAAATGAGTTTTTTAAACCAAGAAACTCAACGAGTCTAGAGTTAAGCATTTTCACTTAAGATTTGTGTAAAATAATGACTTTCCGGATGTGAGCAGTTCAATATGTCATTGGTAAAACTGATAGACAGGATGGGGTATCACAGCTATTGGTTGTGTAATTGATTGATTTCGGAATGACTTTGTTCCATTTTTGCTTTCTTTTCCACCTCCTGGCTGTAGCTGTTTGGTGCATTATTCTTAAAGTGCTTACTTGCAGTATGTATCTGTGTAAAATATTTAAGAAATATTTCACATTACTCTAAGGGAAGTATTTTTGCGTAATTCTGCATCCACTTTTAATTAAAAAAACAGCTAGTATCTCGCAGTTAATGCATCGATGAAGGATTTTGAACGGGCAATTACGAATGTATTTAATTTTTAGGAAACAGATATTGAGTTAATATGTGCTATGGAGTAGGAAGCCCCATTCCGAGTGGGAGGCTATAACGTGGTAACATAGTACCTCGAAATAAGGTAAAAGTAAATATTTTATATAATGCCTCAAATTAAAAAAAATCAGTTTCCTAAGCATAGATGAAAATTATTGGTTCCTGCCTGACGTGGCAATGCTATCTCAGACGAACTACATGTTTGTTTTATTAAAACATGAATAAAGGACGCGGTTATTGTGTGGATGCAAATTTCCGCAGCGCCATAAGAGAGCGGCGTATCGCCACTCATGACTGTATTTTATTCTACCCTTTTTACGGCCAATGGAAGGATAAAACATTTTACGGCGAAAGGGAAAAGTATCAAATGTGGTGGGAGAAGAGAGAATAATGATACATGAAATTTGAAAAAGACAAAATAAAACGATGGAGGAGATATTGAGAAGTGGCGTGAAGTAGCTGAAGACCAAGTTGTAATGCAGAAATTTGGGAAAGCAGGGAAGAGAAAGGATAAAAATAAGCTTTTTGAGCGATACGAAGGCACCACATAATGCACAAAGAATTGAAAAAAGTAATGAAGGGGAAAAAGTGTTAAAAATTAGGTTAAGTTCACTGTTTCATAGGTTAGAGTCATCATTGAAAGCCCAAACTTAGCTATGATGCGTAGATTACCTAGGGTGAAAAATTAAACATGTAGTGCGATTGTGAAACTCAAATTTAAACCAGGAGACTAACTTTTGCGTTAAAAACCGATTGAAGAACAGCTAGTATTTATGAGTGTTTCGTAATGTAGGCATCGAATTCCTTTGCAATGTGGAACAAAAGTAGAACCCACTTTTCTGTCTTGATCGCAAAACATTAGTTTTCGCTCATTAAATAACCTACACTTCCGAGCACGAAATTTCTCATTTCAATCCCGCAAGGGCATTTAACCTGTTGGACTTTCTGAATGTTCGCCAATAAGCTTCCGGGAGAAGTTCATCGTGCCTTTTCCGAAATATCGGGTCACTCCGGCATAATGAAAGCTTTTGCTAGATCACATTTTTGAACGGTGGAGAAAAAACTTGAAGTTGATTGGGGACTTAAATTAAAACGCATTTGGAATTCCGCCATCGTGTTCTAGAAGATACTGGCAAAAAAATATTAAACTTTACTCATTAATTAGAAATCGACGGGAAAAGTGAATCAAGTGTTTTTAAAAAACTGATTCAGTTTCTAATTGCCTTGTTTTGGCAGCTCTAGATAGTAAGATTGACTCGCGAAGGAATTGTTTTGACAGATTGGAAAGTGGGAAACAGGTCAAGGAACGTGGAAATATTGGCCGCTCTATACAAGAGTGGGGATCGGCGTAATCGTAGGGTCTCAGAAACGTGTTGAAATCGAAAAAATATCAGTATGAAGAACCCAAAATCGTGAAAATTTGTTGGTAATATTAGCTACCTTAGAACTACGTTTAAAGACTCTGGGAAAGAAGCCTTCTCTCTCATCCCGAATTTAAATTTAATTGCATCGTTACGATTTTCATGTGGTTATTTTATGTCTTTATAGAATGCGTCCATCTTTGCACATGTGAATCCGAAATGCATGCACTCTAAATGTGAGTCTCAAATTATGAATTTTTTTGCTTAACAAAACTTTGTTTTATTTTTATTGATATCTTACTTTTGGAAATCCATTTAGAAAATAATCGAAACTCTGAAGTCTAAACGAGCGTTCGTAGCTGATTGCCTATGCTAAGACCAAAACTAGCAATTAGAGCAGTGATTCCAACGCTTAAAAGGTGTTATTTAAGTCAGAATTTTTAAAAAGATCATTGCACATGTAAACCCTCATTGCACCCTCATCATGAAAATGTTTGTAATGCACAATATGGGAAAATATTGACAACGACAGAATAATGACGCGTGAGCGATCACTGGTGACCTCTCTTTATTACTGGTGACCTCTATTTACTTTCCTTAATTGTGGACTTCCCGACAAACGGTAACCGTGCACTCTTAGCAAAGGAATTTTAATATATTTAAAAATTGATTGCAGCGGAAACATGAAACAAATAGAAACTACCATTCCTACTTCACAATGCAGCTAACTTTCGAGGCAAGATTTGTTGTGGTAAGAATCTGGGGTGCTCAAATTATACGTTTTCCATTATTATTAATTCTATAGATATGATTTGTTTCATTTGGCTCCCAGAGAGATGTCCTAACCGCAACAATGGTCGAATTACTGCGCACGTCACCGTTATTCCACTAAGAGAACTTCACCCTAGCGTTCTGTATTGCACACTTCGTAAAGGCATGCGAATCACTTAGCAGTGCGATTTCCTTTGAATTGGGCCTGAAAAGAGGCCCTCGTAATTGAATATGGTGAGCGTTAAGTTCGTTTTACTGCTTGAAGTCCGAAATGGATTCTCAGAGCGACTTCGTGACCGCCTCTAACGAAATACTCGATACGGGATCCAAATGGAGATAATGCTACAGCATGAAGATGCACCGCACACTAAAACCAGCAAATCAGATACGACACCGCTTTTAATGAGGGTGGTAATTTTTTCCGGCCTCCACCCCCGCAACCAATCAACGACTGGCATAAAGAAAAGTTACTACTTAGGAAATTCAAGTCGTTCTAGACATTCCAAAAGCAATACTCAACATGCGTGGTTCATAAACACTACCAGAATAACATTTCTTTCCTCGTGGAATGGGGTTTTTACAACCTATTTCGCTCTGCAGAGTGTTTTCCCTGTAGCCGCAAGGTAATACCTCCGTAATTGGTATCACGGCTAAGATCGTTTGCTCATAAAGGGTCAAGCATAAATTCTTCGTCACGGTAAAATCTGTCATACCTACTTCACTGGCGGTTAGATCGTGTTCTTTTTCGGTTCATACTTCCCATGTTGTCTCTTCTACCATCACCCTTGCCTGTTTTGCCACTATCACTTTTCTCTCACTATCGAAGCCCCTCGCAATTTTCTTCGTGGCCCTCAGGTGGGGAATCGAACGAGCTACAGGAGAGAGTTACATTCTTGAGGACTTTAGTGGCACAATCCTTGAGAAACATACTTATCGTAAATATACGTTCCTTATTTATATCTGCCAATATAAACCTATTTCACTTATTATATTATTAAGTTCACCGCAATACGTTGGAGTGTGACGTCTCTCGATAACCATATTTAAAAAGTTTTTATTCAGTTTTACGTACCTTGAGGCTTTATATTTCTTTTGGCGTGAACGTCTAATCATTGATTGATATTGAGAACTTCACATGAATTGAAAAGGAATTCCAAGTAATAACTATTTTCATCAATCTTTCAGACATTGCTTTAGAATTTGATAGGACTCCAAATTCGGTATCCGTTTTTCGGTTGGATTTTAAGTCATAGGAGAGAGTATTAGACTAGTGTCTCCAACTGTATATATCAGATATTTGCTCATTTTACAGCTTGCAATTACATAAAATAACAATATTGCTTTTGAGACCTCATATTTAGACAACTCAACAAGCCATTGAATGAAAAATATTCCATTCGGCCCGTTGAAATTTATCTTAAGAACAATTAAATACTGAGTATCTATCGTTTCTGATAAAATAGTTATCCTCAGAATGAAGTTACTTTTTTACTGATTCTGGCAGCTATTTCGCAAAGGAATCGCGCGGAAAATCTAATACTCCTAGTAGCACAATTAGCATTATACTATCCATTCTTCTGCTCCTCATTATTTCAGCCGCCATTAATGCTACAGGAATCGCTTATTGTTTTCCTCCCGGTCGGACTCATGTGTAGTCCTCCTTTGAATCACTGATTTCAACGTCGGTTTCATATCCTATTTTCATAACCTCTTTACGTTCTCTCAACTCTCATTTTCTGTCTCCTTATTCAATATCCTTTTTACAATTTCTTCCTCAACCACAACCTAGTACTTCTTTGGTATTTCTTTTTGATTAGCCTCAAAAGTTCCACTTATTTCCTCAAATACCAGAGGTTCTGTAATAATATATTGCCACGATTCATATTTTCTTTGTATGTATATTTAGAATACAGGGTCGCACCCAAAAGTAGTAGGACTGATTTTTTTACAAGAACTTTATTGACGATATACTTACATCGACTTAATAATCTTCAAAGTATGCTCCTTGAGCTGCTACACACTTAGTATAACGTTGCTCCCATTCCCCGTACGCCCGCTGGAAATTTTCTTTGGGGATGCCGTTGATGACCCTCGTCGAAGCCTCTTGAACGGCCTTTATCGAGTCAAAACGTCGTCCCTTGAGCTGTCTTTTCATCAGGGGGAAAAAGAAGAAGTCCGGTGGTGCCAGGTCGGGAGAATAGGGCGGGTGCGGCAACGTGGCAACGCCGTATTTAGCCAGGAGCTGTCTGACGACGAGCGCGCCATGGCACGGCGCGTTGTCATGATGAAGCACCCAGCAGTTTGCGATGGCCGGTCGGACTCTTTTCACGCGTTCTCGGAGGCGGGAGAGCACCTGGTGAGGGCCTGCAATTTCTTCACTGGTTAAGCGTCAGTCTGTGTTCAGCAGTGTCCTCACTCTGTCCACATTCGTGTCGGTTCTTGCCGTCGACGGCCGTCCGGAGCGATGGTCGTCTTCAACGAGCTCCCTACCCTCTTTAAACAACTTGTGCCACTCAAATACTGTGGAGCGGCTTAAGGCAGTGTCCCCATAAGCCTGCTTGATCATATCGAGGGTCTCAGTAGCCGTCTTCCCGAGTTTGGCACAAAAATTCACGGAATAACGTTGCTCTAAATTCAGATTCATTTTGTTTTTCGACGCGGACAAAAAACTTGCTTCACTAAAAACGGTGTCCTCACTCAACGACAGCCCGCAGGCGACTGAGGTTGGTGTCGGTCTGTTGCTAAGAGCCCCCTCCACCTTACTCTGCCAGGCATACCCCCCTCCACCGCTCCGTTCGCGCAAGAGAAAATCAGTCCTACCACTTTTGGGTGCGACCCTTTAGCTCTCTTCAGTTTTATCTTCATTTTGTAATCTTCTTTCGATAGCTTCATTCTACCCCTGATGCACTTACTAATACGCATCACTATTTTCATTCAATGCATAACTCAAATGTGTTAAATGGTCTATCAGGCCTAATTTATGCTTTCCAATCTATATATTTTCCTTGTTTTTTTATGTATTCCTATCTATTTATGATCACATTACCTTATCAACTTCATACTATATCGTCGTCCCATTTCGAAGACTGAATTTCTTTGATTTTAAAATTTTCTCAAACACCAGAGTTTTCGTAATAATATAAGTACAATACAACGCAAAACTTAATTATCCGTAAATGGAACTAACTTCAAGAGTTCCCCGTCTACCCTCATTGGAAATCTCATGCCTCTTCAACCATTTAAAACCACTGATGGTAGCGGGTATCACTGATTTATCCTCTTCCCGCTGCCTATCCCGCATCTCATACGCTTAACTAAGTTATGAAGTTGAGGCCATGTACGGATTTCGGATAGACGCATGATCATGATAATGCAACAATTGAATTGAAATGCATATTAGCGGATGACTTTGTTAAAATTTACTGTTGTTGCGGAATCTCCCGTAGATTCTTGAAACATGCTCATGATACGTTGAGCCTTTTATTCTAGAATTACGTTATTTACTGAATTGACTGTACTCCGTCGAGCTCCCTCTCGAAACCAAGTAAGGAAATGAAAACCGCCTGAGTATAAACATTTTAATTAATGTTGTATTACTTCTACAGCGTCGCACGTTCCATTCCCCGAAGTCCTGTTCTTTACGGAAGTATTCCTTCTCCCGGTAGTAGACTTCTTTTGACTTTGTCCGCATATCTTGGTACTCTAGATGTCTAGACTCGCATAATAAATCTTTAAAAAAAGCTTGGACTCTTTCTCCCGTTTTCCCCTTCACCCTTGAGTCAGAAATATTTATTCAATGGCTTTACGTACGAGTTATTTTCCGTCAGAATATTTTTCGTGCAAATAGACTATGTCGTCAAGACTTCCACATACATTATGCTGTAGTGTTGAATAGGTGCATATTAATGTCGGACTTCCAAACCATTTTAATTTTATTACTTTTTTAAGTTTGTGAAACATTATCAGGAGATACTTTTTCCAAACTATACAAACTTTTATTTCTAATACTGTTGTGACTTTTAGATATAATCTCTGATTTATTTCTAAGCAAAAGCAGCTAAAAGGGCCAACTCCCCAGTGAAATATTGCAATAAAACTTATTTTAGATTATATAACGCTTACCTCAACAAAATTGCGAGATTTAACTTTATACGACATAATATTCCAAATATAATTATTATGAAACCATTTTAATTGCTAATTTGGTGCAATATACAATGAAGTGTTTGAAATTCACTGTCGTTCAAAACCTACGAGATACTTAAATCATCTGCCGACCGGCATTTTCCCTGCTCGGGTGCCATTCTTATTACTATTTGCTAAGTTATATAAATGCCACGGGTACGGATGATCGTTCCGAATGGATTTCATGGCATTAAAGTTTCCTCCAGCCTTTATATACTATACCCTCAATCCTAGAATCACTGGTAAAACAATTTTTTACCGTTCATTGAAGAGCTTTGGCGCCCGTTTTATCAGATTTTCTTATCGCCGGTATAATAAATTTTCTGGTTAATTTTCAAATGCGGAGTTTCGCGTCCCTTCCACTCATCTTCGTCGTCCCGTTAGATTTCCTGCGACCACAATTCGGAGTGTTCGGTTCGTGCGAGGCGTGGCAGAGGCCAAGAAGAAGGTCCTTGTGAGGTGCTGCCACCTCGAGTGGTTTTTGTGAAGCAACACGTCCATAGTGGTCAGTGGTGAGGACCGAGAATGGGAGTGAGAGAGCCAAACCGCTGCGGGAGGAAATCTTGAGCAGAGGTGCTGCCGACAGTCTATGGACCTCTCTGGAAGAGGATTCCATCGATGGACTAGAGGAAAGAGGCAAATTCTATCACGTATTTTAGTTCGGAACTGAGAAATAGTTTACTGTGTTAGGAATAAAAGGCCGCTGTTGAATTACGTTGAAATCGTCGTGGTCCATTGCGGAGCAGAGAGCAGAATGATACAAAATGAATAGATACTTCATCGATTATACTGAAAAATCATAACCTTTGAACAACATAAAGACATTAAATAATTTATGACAGTACAACCTGAAATTGTCCCTTAGAAACGATATCATACCATGTTGAATTAGCTCAAAGGTAAAATGTCATTTTAGAACTCGTAGAAGTAAAACTATATTTTCGTGCAGTATCATTGCTGCTGAGAATTGATATTCTCATTTGATTAATTATTTTACTTTCCACATTTATTCGTCTAATTTTGTACATTATTATAGTATAGGTAGGCGCTCTGAATTAGCTTTAATGGCCATTTTTGGATTCTGGGGGCGTATCTTTTAGATTATCTACCAAAATTATTGGTGAAACAATCTTCTTGTTCTCTGCTTTCCTCCAGTATTAAGAGTGGATTAGTGTGGCAATTCCTTGGCATTATAAACTTATTTACCAAGAAATAAAATAGGAAAAAAAGGATGTATTCGTGATGGGTAGAAGTAAAGAGTCGTTAGAGACCGTCCAAAACCTCCCTAAATAGAATTAATACCTCGAGTGAATAGTTTTTCCGATCAAAAACATATATTTCGAAGTAATTCAATATATTTCCGTTTTTCTTCATGTGGTAGTGAGGGTCCTAGGAAAACTTTAGCGGTAATTATTTATTATGAGAGTTCTTTGTCTTAAGCAATTTTTTGTAGATTCAAATGGCTTATTTATAATTACATATCTCAAAAGAATTGACTGTTATTTATAGTTGTATTGCCTTAACTGCCATGTAGGAGGCACTTTCTCATTCAGCCATTCTGTTAAGTGCGGAAACGTCGTGAAAATATTGAATTATAAGGCCAAAAAAGACATGTTTCAGAAGAGGAATGGATAAGTTGATTACAGACTATTTCCCGAATAGAATCCTTTGAACTATAATTAAATAAATTAGGTGGAACACCGAATATTCTTTTTAGTTGACACTTAAAATGGAGAGATCAAAGAAATAATGCGGCGCTGTGTATTTAAGGGAGTCTTGTTCCAAATAGCATCGAAGTATAGACCATTAGAGAAGTCTTAGGTTGTAATTGGAGAACTAGAACGAGAAAGGAGAAGATGAATATGCCTATGGTTGAGACTGAGGTTAACTACCTGCGCTCACGCAAAAGTCAGGATATTTTCGAGAGATTTATCATGATAAATTAATGAGTCAGCTCCAATCCAAATATTTAGAAACACGATCGCTCACTCGAAACACGCTATATAGAGATTTGCTCGGGTAAATATTCTTAATGAAGTACTTTAACACAACTCTTTTATTGCATTGAGAGGTATGTAAAGGATGTTGGGAGTGGGTTAATTCTACATTTCCTGCATTAGTGAGGACAAGCTTGCTTATTCAACATTCGCTTAATTTGTGTAGGGCTTGTGGAGGGTAATCTGTGGATACCCTGGAGGCTTCAGTACTTGGGGCTCAATTATTTCCACTAAAATGGTGTCCGAGAGTGCTTGTTAAATATGACTTTAACCCTTCGTAGAATGTATTGGATGTTTCAAGGCATTGTGAAGGCATGCCAAGTAGCTTATTTAGATCAGAGGAATCTGGGAAAAATGGCGAATTTGTGGCCGAGTTCATATTAAAGCGCTATTTAGTTGAGAGTGGGATCAGGAGTGTGAGTGGAATGAGATTGAGGACGTGGGACGCGAGCAGGCGAAGGAGATGGCGAAACATAATAGATGGGAAAATGAAAAGAATTTTGATAGGATGAGTTACAAAATGTGCGGCATAAGACACAGGACTTGGAGATATACGAAAGCGGGGATTTATACAGCCTGGATGTAAAAAAAGTAAATTCACGGAACGGCGGGGCGGAAGATGAAGAGTGACATGTTGCTGGAAGCTGGGAGAAAGCGAAACCGGTGGTTTGGCGCCAGTAGTGGGTGGCTCAAAGACTCGCGTGAGGGAGAAGGAGAGAGAGGGAGAGAGAGAGGGAGAGAGAGAGAGAGAGATGGGTGTGGAGAGAGAGGCGGAAAGTGTTTTTCACTCTCCTAAGGGGCCCCATCATTCGGGGCCCTTGGAATAGGGCCACCGGTTTTTCTGTGCCCCACCAGTTGTTGATTTTCAGTGACATAAATAACCATCCAGTCTTTCCGAAACAAAACGTAATCCTTTTTTTTCAACCACTTACCTTTGGAAATCACTCTATCACTTGATTCTTCCGTTCCTTTTTCATTCCTTTCTCATAATTTCTCCTATTTTCATCGCTCTTCGACCTTATCTATGCGTCTAAGGCTTTAGACCCCCGAGTTACTTGTTTTAATTTTTATCCTTTGAAAGGTGTTTTTGGCGAATGATGCTGGACATGCGAATTATCGTTTCGGAGGAGTAAGCAAAACGCGGCGAATGTTACGCCGAATACTCAGTAATTTACTGAATATATTTAACAAATTAATAATGATCCTAAGGGCGTTTTATAAGTTTTTAAAATATACATCTGTAAATGTTCTGATTATAGTGGGGCTAACTGCAAATGATCACGCAATATTCAAGATTTTTTGGCCAATTTATCTCGAAAAATTAGTGTGTCAGCTTTGATAAAAGTATTTTGCAACCTGACCTCTTGCTTGTAAGCTCAAAGGAATGTCTCATAAGTATAAAACGATTAAATTAAATATTGGGAGTCAAGTTCTCAACTTAACATCTTTATGACGTTTGTAGCGACGGAACGTCGCCAGACAAGGTTTTTCGTTATTATTTTCGTCTTTCATGGAGCATCCACGCCTTTCCCTCCTGAGTTCCATCCACAGTAATCAACCCAAGCTTGGTTTTGATAATCAGAGCTTATCCCGTACCAAGCCTTGACGCTTGTGAAATTAAAAACTTTACGGTACGTGGAACAGTTATTTTCGGTGTTCCAGTATCTGATGCTCTTGGAAGTTCTAGTAACTGAAAATCGCAACGCTTGGGTTTTAGATAGCGTCCTTTCGAAGTATGCAAAGTCAGAAAGTCTTATTTTATGTTATTTCAAGAAGCTTATTATGGATATCAGAAAATTATGGGATCAAATAGATAGCGAAAACATCTTTAATTAATTACATTGACGATCTTGGGTTTACATGTGATTGCTATAAGCAAATTGTTAAGCTCTTTTGTAGCATTTTAAAACTTTTAAAATTGTGCTGCGCATTAACCCACAATCATTCAATTAATCTTTTAGTTTTTTTTCTTTGAATTCTATCTTGAACCTCAGTATAGTTTACGAATTTATAGATATGAAATTTAGGACAGCGAAATAATTTGTAGTATTTATTTTTGTAGTGGTTTTCGCCAAAGCGTGAAACTGTAAGCGAGTAGAAATGTACGTCGATATTATATTACTAATAGTCTCCATCACTTCAGCCTACATATGTATGCGCCCCCGCTCTTTAGCTGTCTCAAATGACCTTCAAACTGTCCACTTTCTTCATCCGACGTTGGATAAAAGCTTAATTTTTGTGGTGTTTTTTCTTAGTATAGATATTTAAGATGAATTCTCAATTTTTACTCATTTACACCATTTGCATGCATGATAAGTAGTTATGAAACTGATGGGCATTTTGCTTCTAAATTCATTTCCTAAGTTCCAAAATTGAAGTTTTTAAAAAATTAATTAACGCAATTCCTGCTTAACTATGTCTGGTGTAAAAAAGATCATATGCGAACACAGGCATCGTGCGTTGAAGTTTTACACTAAGAAGAGTGGTTTTGAAACGGTCGCTCGGTACTGGGGAACGTGATGACATTTTAAAATTGAGCTCTTGAAGATCACAAGGTAGAATCACCATGCAGTTGGCTATGTGAAACAAGCTAAAGCTTTAAAATATTCAGAGTTTTCATCATTCAGACAAATGCTCCGACATTTGCATTCTAGCTGTTTCGCATTGTGCAAAGAGTCGTTGTGAGGACCTCTAATTCAATAATACGTGGTAAGAGTACCTACACATACACGTATGACATTGAGTTTAGAAATAATAATTTCGAATAATTGGACACTTAATTAAATCATTGATTACATTGCTATAATTTCTAATTTGAGTTAATATTTCGGCTGCCAACTCTGATATTAAACCGAGCAGTTACTGTCACCAAGTTGGATTAACAACCCCAATTGGGATGACGGGGAGAAGTTGACATAAAACCCTCTCTTTTTCCGCGCAGAGAGCGGGAATGGGGAAATAAGTAGGGCAACAGTTCCTCCGTGGCATTGCGGAACATCAGTCACTTTTACACGCCTCGCTTCTCATATGGTTGGTATGACATGTACCCCGAGATTTCCTCGCGCCCTCTCTTGAGCTCTCATGGCTGTATGACGCGAAAAAACTTTTACCCGCGCAGTTCTCTTCTTCACTAGCACAGACCGAATGCAACGACATCTTTTTCGTCCGCCTCTAAGTTGTCCCTGCCTCCCATGCCGTTCTCCATTCCCTTCCGAACCTTCCTATCCTCCTCCCATCCTGCCCTCCCTTATCTCGATCTCTGTATTTTGGACCATTATTCACAGCCAGTGTCGCCTCTTCCCGGACAATCTCCCAAACTTGCATAGACACCATCTTCTTAGCGGGGAAAAGTCGTAAAATATCTATAATATATATTCGTGCGTTGTTATGTAAAGAGAGGAATAGGAGAGATTGTCCTTTGGAGGTTCCGAAGCAATCTTGGCTAACGGCGGACGAACTTTAGGAGTGAGTCTATCAATCGATACTCGGCTATGGGACGCGGGAGAGGCGGTTGGCAGGAAAAGACTTGCGATGTGCGAGAGTGGGAGCGTAGGTTTAAAAAACCTTTGACAAGGAGAGAAGCCGCACGAGCAGTCGCAAGGGAGCAGAAGCAGGCTGGCTTTCCTCCCTTCTCTGCGAGACTTGTGTGACCAATGACTCTGTCCTCCTTGTCTCACTCAATCATTTGCGATTCGGCTGTCCTCCGCCCCTCTCAACCCTGGGTCTCCCGTTCCGCTCTTTCCTCCCCGCTCTGGGACGGCGTCACTCCTCTTCGGATGAAGTTGTACTCGGTAGCTGATTTCGGGTGGCGCGTTTTGTTTACTTTCCCTCACTCTTTCCCCGATTCCTCCCCTTATCCTCCCCTCCACATTCCCCCTTATCCTCCCTGCGGCCTGCCCCTCTTGTCACGAGAGGTCGTGATTTTTCAATCGCTGAGGTCGGTCGCCCTTATGGGGATTTGTATTCCCCGTTTGGCCTTTGTCCGTCAAAGTATCTCCAATCTCGCGTGGAGAGGAATGCCTTAGGTGTACCATGATAAATGATCGGCATATTAATTTAGCGGAGTTTGCCTCATCCAGAATACAGTTGTAAGGGTAAGAACGGCTGATTATTGACACAATGAGTGATGAGAATACTCTGCAAAACGTATTTACTGGATCCGAAGTGGACCGATTGCGCTTGCGTTCTTTCTTCGCTCTACCATTTTTTACTTGAGTATCTCATAATGAAACTTTTCCTTCCCGTTTTTGTATAATTAATGGAATATGCTCAGATCCTATTTATAGTGTAAGACGGCTGGTTCTTTTAACAATATTTTCATTAAACTTTCATTAATAAATCCAATAATCACCAGCATGTATTTGAAAATATAGTGGTAATTACGTTTTGGGTTTAAGTTCGTCTAATGGTCGTAAGCTTAGCAGAAGAATTCAGCACATATCAGCACAGAATCAATGATGATGGATGATGTTTGGGTAGAGTGTATATTGTCAATGCCGTGGGCATGAATTTAGAAATATAATTGTAAAATGTGAAATGGTGTGTTTTAACACTTCGAAAAATAACTTCGTCTCTAATAAGCATTCATTTTCTGCGATTATTTGTATTTTAAATAAAATGAAACCTAATTACCTACAGCTATATTGCTAATGATACTTATTTTTAAGATGATATTTAGATTTTTTTCGTACCAACTTATTACCTGTTAGGTCACATTTTTAGATTGCAATGCATTTTTTTGGTACCGTTAAATTATGCCAAAGTCCACAGAAAGTAGGAGGGCTATTAAGTTAACCGTTCCTCTAAAGACTTCTCCTCGTCCATTAAGAGGTGCAATTAATATTTCCACGTAACCAAGAACCATATTGAATATTTATGCCCTGTCATTTATACGGTGGTGTACGCCACAGACAGTTTGAGGTCAGCTCGGGAACGCTGCAGATCCTCCCCTAAGTTTCGTACATCGTGCATTATTTCCCATCCTTAGTTCAATATCGTTTAAATGAATTATTGCTTCCGAAAGGGGCTGAGCCAGAAAGGTCTCTCGTTCGAGGCATCAGACCACTCCCACGGTCCCTCCCATCTAGAAGAGAAGAGCCATTGCTTTCCCATTTGAGGGGCAGTTTTGCTCTTGCAGAGGTTATCGCCGAAAAGAAAGCTGGCTACATTCAGGTTGCCACAGTCACGTTGATAGAAATCGACCCATGAGAGTCCACTCTTTGAAAGCAAGGAAGCTGGGTGGGGTTGAGAGTAGCAAGGCGGGAGAGCGAAGGAACAGTCGATTAATGGTTGCCTGGAGGTCGGAGTAGTTTGAGCTAAAATTTTCAAAGCCTATTAATACTCTAAGCTGGTCTAATGCACTGTATGATCCATTCTTTAATTGTCCGATCGGGCGTTGAAAGATTACGGAAAAAGATCGCGTGTCTAGCGCCTTAATAATATTACACATACTTACCGTACTGGTTCACGGCATTGTATTATTTACTAAGCTTATTCACCAAATAAATTCCACACATTTCAGTCTCTAAATGCTCCTTGAAGGTTCGGCGCAACTGGCATTAGCGTTTTAAGGATTTGTTCCGAAAACGAAGACTTCTCTCCAAAGATAGTATGGGTTCTCTAATCTCTGTAGAGTCACACTCGGCAGAATTTTTTCTTCCCTTGTAATACCGACGCATTCTTTGATTTTGGCTGTAGGAGAACAAATTTGAATGAGCCTTTTGGTTGCCAAAACAATCCTGTGATCGGAAACTCGGAATGAAGAATCAATTGTTCGCCAATTTACAGGATGCGTTGTTCTGTGTACTAGTATGTGAAGAATTTCAGTCTTTTTCACCAACAGAAGCCTTCTCACAGCTTAAATGTCTATTTAAACGATTTGGTATATTAAAGATTTACACTGAAGTAGGATTTATCTAAGTATATGCATTATATAATATAAATCTCAGAGGAGCTCTAACAGACTAAGCCGTACAGTGAGAGAGAAAAACAAACGAATCGATGTGGCTGAAAAAAATAAAGTAAACCACAGAATAGTATGTTTTGGTAATATAAATCCAAAAAAATGCAAAAGTATGTAAAATAAAGGCAAACCTGCCAATTCCTAAGGTTTTGTGTATCTGACACCAAACGAACTGAATGGTTGCATGAGAGAGCTCTAAAATAAGGGACAATGAAGACCTTCAAAGAAAGCTGGAAAAAAGGAGTGGAAAGCTGAGCTGGAGACAAAAGTGCACGTTCTGGGGTGTGACCCTTGAGTGGGAAGGAGAGCAAGCTTCGAAGAAAGAGAAAGTGAGCGGGGGAGTACTTGGAGGTAGGGATGATGGGTCGGGGAGAGCGAAAAAGAACGGATTCATACGGAAGAAAGGAGCAGGCGAGAAGGCAGGCTGAAAGAAGGGAGAGAGTGAGGCGGAGGAGAAGGGAGCAAGATGAAAAGGAAGAGGAAAGAGCCTCGGAGAGGATGGAGCAGCACGCGATAGGAGGACGAGACGGTTTGGGGGATGGGGTGCACGCTCGAGCCTGTCCTCGGGCAAAGTATTATTAATTATGAGGAGGAAGACGTGGAGTGGGACCGAGAGAGAAGGTTGGGGAGAAGGATTGGTGGGAAGGAGGAGGGAGTGGGTGGACAGGAAGGGGGGACGAGGGAAGCCCCGGGGGGAAGTGAGGGAGGAGAGATCGGAGGAGTGGAAACTCGAGAGAGAGAGGGAGAAAGAGAGAGACCGGTGGTTTTGTCGAGAGTAGACCGTGTTGCTGTTGGTGGTTGACCATAAGGATGTAATTGCTAAACGGAACCGAGTTCGGAAACTGCGATGATGTGTAGGATGCGCAACCTTTTGGAAAGGACTCGCGGGCACGCATCTCCCTTTTTTTCTTGTCTTTTATTTCCCTCGGAATGAAAAATGAAAAAAATGAAATAAATGCCCAACGATGGTATTTTTCTCGGGCTTTTCATTGTTCCTTTTTCGGCCGCACTTTCCAGAGCGAAACCATGTTGGACGCGTCTAGCGATTTAATGCATCAAATTTTTATATTTTGCTTATGATTAATGAGCTCTTTTATATATTAATGTCGTTGATTTCCTTATTAAAATTCCTGCTAGTGTTACTGTTCTCTAGCCACAAAAAAATCAAAATTTCATAAATGCGATTTTAATGGCATTAACCGGTTACGGCGACATAGTGTCATTATCTGAAATGTACCGATGTTTACGCACATGAAATCAAATATTTCGTGGCGGAGAAAAGAAAGAAAATAATAAGTGATTAAGGTAAAGCAAGTGCTTTCTCATTGAAAATATGTTTTTAAAATATTTCTTCTAATTTCATTTGCCAACCAGTCGGCCCAGACCTTTCTTGTTGTTTTTTGTAGGCCGGACTTATTTTATAATCCTTTGACCATATTTTTTTAAAACGATGTCTACAGCTAGTGTGTGATGTATCCTGTCATCGCCCTCACTTCTATTTGACTTAATAATGGTTTAAGTATACGGAAACTACTTTTGGTTTCATTATTATACAATATGTGTGCTTTTGGCAGCCAAGAAGGCGCGTGAGGTACGTTTAGACTATGCTGTTAATATGTAAATTCAACTAATCTTCAGCTAGGCTAACGACCCTGTTCACAAAATTTTCATATGAGAAGTTAAGAAATGAGACAGGAATGGGAGTAAACCGGTGTTTTACTAGCTAAATATTAAGAATATTGACTGATATGATCAATGATAAATTCCGAGTTATTTGTCAGATAAATGACTAAATATCTAGAATCCAGCCTAGAACAAATGATCAAACTATAGTTAACAATAGCTATTGTCATGCCTTGGCCCTATTGCCAGAAAACGGCTTGACCTAGTTGAATTAGGTTTTAAGAATCTATAGCATATTTATCGGGGAGGGTTTACGTGTTATTATCCGTAATCTCCTGGTTTGGGGTAGGTTTTTGATGAAACCTGGGACTAACCTCTACTTTACTCTTCAACCCTAACATCAGAAATATCCTTCGATCCCATAGTACATATTGCAATTATTCATTCTTTTCTTTTGTACTCTTCCGTTTATTCCATCCAAAATGCTTATCCTTTTTCCCCACCCTGCCTCGCTTTCCCTGCATCCTGCCCTCTATTTACCGTCATCAGCATTCCCTTCGCTCTCTGCATCATCGGGGAAGACAATAACCAAACGTAGCAGGGGCACAAAAATTCCTTAAGGAATAACGAATATTGTTGATAAGTTGTATATAGTTTTTTATGGTCGGATTTAGTCAGCTTATGTTTACTTTTATTGAAACTTCACGGAAATCATTCCTCTCAACTAAATGGCTGAATGCACATTAAATTAATAAGGTCTACAAAAGTCTCTGGGGGCATAGGCTACCTCGAGTGCTCTTTCATGTGAACAAATACTTTGATGGGCTTAACTTTCGGAAATAATTAAATATTTTAAAGATTCTTGAAGTTAATGGATAAATATTATCCGTATATTTTAGAATTTATTTACCACATCGTCGTCAACCGTGTCATGGAGTTTTATAAGGTCCTCTACGTTAGATAGACTATTAAAGATTGGTCTTTATGGGACAATAATTGCTCTGATAATAATACAACAGGTGATTTTTTAGGGTAATGGAAGAGGAACGGATGGCGAAAATTGAGAAATAGTCGTGAGATGAGAGGGATTATTTGGGAGGGATGGCTGGCGAATGGTGTATTCATTAAACGGGAGTGCACGAAAATTATGCTATATCCTCTCCAGGCTGAGAGTGATGTCATGGTGGACTTCTCTGACTGCATTACGCTTTTCTTTCAGCGGCAAAGAGCTCGAAAAGGGCCTAAATGATTAATTTTTCGTAGGATTTCAAAGACCTTGAGGGTGAACCTGGGAAAGCGTAATAGAGAGATTTAGAAAAAATTGGCCGCAGATTGAAGAAATCCACAACATAATTACCAGCCAACGGAGGACAGGAAAATGCATCGAATGAAGGAGAGGTGGTATCATGAAAAGTGAGGTGAAGTGCGTTCCTTACCGTGAAGACAAGCCTTACAATGTAGACGTGACCGTTACCCGCTGCTACTTGGTGAGCTTCTGATTCCTTCGAGAAACGAGTTGGACTGCGTACCTTGCGCGCATGGCTATCACAGTGTTACCAAGCACAGTATTTGCCTTTCTTTAAGGTTCACCACTGGATAAATTTTCCATGTATTAACTTTAGAGATGATAATAATTAAGAGATGTAGCATGATAGCCATCTGAAAATCGAGAATTTTCTACTTTAAGAAATTAAAGAAAAATAAAAATCGTTGGCAAAATTGAAATAGTTGATCATCCATGCATGAAATAAGTTATTTCCCGTGATGATTAGATGATAATAAAGTATAATAAGATTAAAATAGTTGAATGGAACCTGATATTGCATGATAATTTAAACCTTTATATTTTCCCATTTGGAGTTGAATTAAAAAAATCATTAGCGGGCGTGTAGGCTCTTGGTATAACCTATTTGTTAAATTGGACATTTTTAGTTTCTGGGGTTAAGGAGGGGTGTGATGAGTCGGTGGATGGTATTTCACGTTTATATATGAATGAAGTTTAAATTAAGGATTAATGTAGTAGTAGGTTTAGGGGAGACGACCGAGAGCAAAGGTCATTTGCGCCATTAGGGATGAATGGGAAAAGAGGAAGGGTTGAGAGAAACCCGGTGTCGGCCTACTCTTAACGGGAGGCGCCAAGGGGTTCGCAACTTAACGTCCCATCCGATGGCACACTCACTCGAAGTGCCCTCCACAGAGCACCCCTCAGGTAGGGATCGGGATACCACTGAAAATATCTGCCGCCTCCGGGAATCGAACGCAGGCCCTCTGGGTGGGAAGTCAGTTCGCTAGCTACTGCAACATCCCGATCCCCATAGGATTAGTGACTACTATAGTCTCAGGACCATTTATTTAACTCTTTCCAATTACAAATAACTATTTGACTTGCTGTGGTTCGTTAGGTTGATTTTGGATTGGCTGTTTTCCCTGTGTAATGTTATTTCTAAGCCTAATGTCAACCATAAATATTGATTTTAACCTCTTAATGAAAACATTTCAAGGAAAAGGAACAGAATAATTTACGGTAATTGTTTTGAATATATTTTTGCAGGTATATTATTGTATGTTTACTCATGATTTGAAAGAAGGAAAATGGACATAGTACTCATTCTATCATTAATTACTTTCAAAATTCCTTATTCAACGCTGCACAAGCATCAATACATCTCAATCCACCACATAATGGGCGTTCATATTACCGCGCTATTATTAAATTATTGTACAGGAGTTTCAGCCGAAGGTGTACTTTTTGTACTGCTTTTTGCTTGTTAAGACAAATGTGCAGAAGCAGAAGAAATCCATGCTCATAATGTTCAAGGAGGTTAATGTGCCCTTTTGCAAATGCTGAATACACTACTCATGAATAAGTTCACTCATAGATGATTAAGTTACCACGCGTGGATATGAAACCGAATGCCAGCGCGTTTAAATCCGTTCATTAAAAGGTACCTCACGCAGCGCGGTAGTCACACCATCATACTCCAAACATCCAACTCCTTTCGCTTTCATATGTTTTCACTTCCCCACCTCCTCATGCGCATTTGCCTATTCAAGTTGTTCACCATTCCGCCATATTTTGACTCTTCTCATCTACTTGTCTCTGTTGCCTCATGATAAATTATTATGAAACGCAATGCCCATCGTTCCCTCTAGTGTGAGTGCAGTATTAGCCTGCCTCTGCTGTGCCTATCCTTTATATGTCTGAGGAGCGAGTGGTGCATGGGTTCATTTGCTGTGCAGATTATTCCCCAGGGTAAAGGAAATCGGAAATATTATGAACATCGTCTCCATGTTTTTCTTTATTAATATGTATTTATGCTTTATTGTCGCCAACTGTGTTATATTTCATGTTTTTATAGCTGATTAAAAGTTGAAAAATTCCCGATGAAGATGTTCTAGTCGTTATTTAAAAAATTAAAGCTACATTTATAAAATAAAGAACTTATGCCTGAAAGGAGATGTTTGTGGAAAGTTTAATGTCGATTTTTTACACTGTATATTTGAGTTAAAATAATCAAATAATCCTTTGCTGGAATGATGAAAAAATCCATTCTGTGCGAAGCCAACATGAAACTTGTCGAATAAACGGAAATAAAGCCAAATTGTTTTAATTAAGTAAATATCTGAATATACATTGAGAACTCAACGTCATGTTTGGAGCGGTGGTTTTCAGGTTGAAGATGATTGGTTGGATAAGGTGTTCGGAAAATGTAGTAGACCATTAATAAAAGGATGGAGAAAAGGGTGAGGGATCTCAGTTTTGTTTTAGGGAGGTAAGGGGGTCGATAAACTATTGTGGGGAACAGTAAATCCATAATGGCTAGAGGACAGTTAGAAGAACATGATGGTCTTTGGCCTAAAGGGACACGGGATTGTGATTGGAGGATGTAAATAAAGCGTTAATAGAGCGGAGGAGTACATACTTGTACATATGATATAATAAGAGTAATAAGGACAGAAAATAATATAGAATACGAGTATAACCAGGAAGAATAAGGAGGTGTAGCATAGTAAATTGAGAAGACTTGACGAATGTGAGGCAGAATATAGGAGAGATCCGAAACCTTTGCGAAACCTCGTATTACTACAGAGTGCAGGTAACGGAGGGAGAATCAGGAAGACGCGGCTTTGCAGGAGCAATACAAGAATGTGCGTTACCGCGTGCTGCTCATGGCGTAGTCAAAGAAATTGGTAAAAGAGACATGGAACAACTGGAGGAATTGCGAGTAGGTCGGGATCTCATCATACTAGTTTTGGATGATAAATCTTTAATTAATCAGTTAGTTTATGAATTGCAGTCATTTCTTTGCACTTTACAGGATCAGTGCGATTTTTATAGAGTGAGAATCAAATATATCGATGCAAAGGTTATTAATAAGTTTTCAAGAAATAAAAAGGCTAAATTAAATGTTAAAGTTCTAGAGCATAAATGTTTTCGGCTACAGAACTTCATCTACTAGTATTTAGGAAATCTTTTGGTCGGAGTTGAGCAAAGTAGTAAAGTCATCAAAAGAAGAACTGCGTTGGATAAAGAGGAGAAAGTTCTCTAAATCAATACTTCGGGCTATTGAGCGATGGTTTGGAGATTAGGAAAAACTTATATGAAGGGTAGTTTTTGTTTTTGAATTTGTTTCTGATGGTCTTTGAGACAAGAGCAACGCATAGATTAAACGATTTAAAATGTAGAATGGAAGAAAAATGAAAATATAAATGGACCGAAAAAGGAAATGAAGATTTTAGAGGTGTAAGAGACGGTAGGATCAGAGAGAACGGCGTCGCGTGAAATTCGAAGAGATGATTTTTGACAGTAGAATTTGGGAAGAGGGAGGACAAAATTAGGTATTTTGGACCGAATGAAGAGACGTAGAAATTATATGCAGTTAAAAAAATAGTTTAAATTTGTTTTGAGGTATTTAGTATGGGTTGATTTGCTTTTAGGTTATTTAGAAGCTGATAATTCTCTGATCCCACAAAATACATTTTTCGTGCAAACAATTGATATGTATATCAGTTGACTCTAAGTGCAGTTTTGCCTTATAATTGCACCTCAAATCGTGTGAGAAGGACACTGTATATCGCAAATGGAACAAAGCCAATGATAGTTAATGAATCGGAACAGGACAGTTGCTTAAAACGCTAGCATTGAAATGATCAAAAGTCCAAATGGGCAATTTTTTTCACCTTTCGATTACCTTATTTGGAGATTTTCTCATTGTTATCGCTGAGATTGGTAAAAGATGTGACCCTTAGCTGATTTCTAAGATTCATCTGTAGAGAAAAGTATGGCGGATGGATACAATGGCTTGGTAGCTTCGAGGCAAAGTTCTGCAAGAATATGCCTCGAGAGGACCTAATAATACACTAGTAAAATTAAGTGGCGTGAACAAGCATAGAGAAAAATAGGAAACAGAGAGCAATTTTGGAAATGATACATGCTAATATGTGAGCAGAAGAGATCTGGGTGAACTTACTGTCTCTCGAATTCCCGCTCGTGTTGTTCCAATTCACTCCCAATGGCCTTGCTCATAAACTGAATCTCCAACTTCCAAACATTTGAAATCAGGATTAACTCCGAAGTTATGGAAGCGTAGAGATGACTATGAAAAGCTTTCATTAAAACCGCTATCCATGCCACCCGCCAATAACATGTTTTCGATATGGATGTTAACCAAAGAACACTTTAAATTCCTTTTTCGCTAATTTTATAGCATCAGAGAATATGGATGTTAAATTTACCGGAGCCAAAGCACTAATTCCCTCCGAGCGCCTCAAGTTCTCAAAGCGAGTAATTTTATGGCTTTTCCTCGTGGGCATTGTTGCACCACCCACAAAGTTGGGCGTGTCTCTACCCAGGAGTCTATCGTAAAATTTTCTCGGTGTTTTCGCCTACTTCCCACGGAGTTGCAGCCGCCAGCGTAATTTTTTTTTACGAGCTGACGTGTTCCCCAAAAATTATGAAAAAAATGCACCCCCACATCCAAGCTCAACTTCACAACTACGTTTCGAGCCTTAACTTTTCTCGACTTCTTTTGGAGTAGTGTTTTTGTTCTTGCACTTTACAGGTGACGAGCAAAGATTCCAATAGCTTTCATGGACGTGATGGAATTATCTTGGATTAGGTAGTTCTGCATCTTCTCAAAAAATAAGATTATGTGCAACTTGTGCAAAAATATCTCCTACCAAATATTGTCAACCTTTCTTGACAGAAAGTCAATTTTTGCTGATTGATTATCTTATATAATGTAACCATTTTCCCTACGCTACAAAGAAATATAACACTCCTTTTCGGTTGGAAGGAAAACAAATTTGCGAACTTTGTAGGCGACTACGATACTTAATAATCTTCAGGATGAAAGCTCATCATTAAAATCGAAAGAAGAAATCATTTGAAGAAATCAAATTCTACGGTCAAATTTATTGAATGACTTCTAGCATAAAGAAAATGAGTAACTGAACGCTTTTCGGTAAACTAGAATAAAACCTATATTTCTTGCAATAGCATTTTACTAAAATGTTTTATAATAATATTTCCCATTACAGATAGATTGAACCTTAAACCGATACTGAACATCCTATTGATTAGAAGGCCAACAAATGAGAAGAGAGAGTAATATATTTTTCAAAGTTTGATTTAAGGATAGCCAAAATTAAAATTTTAAAAATCAACAATATTAAAAACTGTAATAAAATATTAATGCAATTCAAGTTTATTTTAGTTGCTTGGCGATAGTATGACGTGCTCCTTGTTCCTTCCGAGACTCACCCACCGTTACTGTTCCTTTTTTCGACAAGATAGTTGCATTTTGGGACCTTTATTTTGATATAAAGCATACCGGGGAATCTTCTTTTTTACATGGAGTAGTACCTAAAAAAGGAATTCAGATTAGTATCTAGCAGTGTCTACGATTAACTTAGAGTTGTTCTATCGCTTGCACACCGATTTAATACGAAGTTTTTTGAGTCCTTCTTCCACCCCTTCATCAAATATCTGCTAACATATTATATCTGAGCACTTTTTCACTTTTCTAAAATTAGTTCTCAATGAATATTTACAGATATTATCAACAATTGACTGAATTCCATGCTCTGAAAATTCATTCTTTACATCCTTAATGCACGCAATGATGTCAGACGTAAGTAAAGAGTTAAACCAGGATGTAGCTATGACGCGGGGGGTCAAAAATTTTGTTGAAAAAACGAATTGTGTAATAAAGAAGTAGAAAGTTATTCGCATTGCGTTAAAAGGCGGGGGTTCGGCCATCCTCATTTTTCAAATATTCTACGAAACGCCAGCCCGCAGCTGGACTGGTCTCAGGAAAGTTGTTTTATAGAAGAGAAGCTAGAATTTGGATGTGCCTACACAGAGTATCCGTTCGTTAGTCCACGTTTATAATAGACAATAGGCGAAAACGATGCATAATAAGATGGAGTTTCGGGCCAGGAGGACGAGGAAATATGCCTTGCAGGTGGACGAGGAAGCGAGGGCGGCTGAGAGCGGGGACCGCAATGCCTCGGGGCAACATTTGAGTCTCTCGTTACGGTGGAAACCATTGAATTATGAGCCTAGCCGCCGTGACATTGCTCAATGACAGTGTTCTTCAGGGTACCAGTCGCAGTTACTTGGGCGGATATGGAAGTGGGAAACTGGGAAGAGTGAATGGGAGGAGGAGAATGAGAGAGAGGATAACGAACCAAAGAGACAGCGAAGGAAAGGAGAGGCGCAGAATCACATGGAAGTAAATGCATCCAAATCTTCACACTTCTACAGATCTACGAGCACCTGCGCAAGGACGATGACATTTCATTCTCTTGAGGGTGGAAATGGGTGCCCGGTGTGGTTTCTGTAAAATGATTTAGGTTCTGGGGTTTTTATGGTTTTAAAGGAACACTGACTGATAATTTTAAACAGATTAAGTGGTTAGAAGTGAAGTAGCTACACTGTATGCTCAACGCATTCAAAGAAATATCATTCGATATACAAGTATGTCGGACAATTCGTTTGAAATGCGAGATATGAAGCTATAACTTACGGTAGGATTATAGACTCACTAGAATAACCAGGTCGATCTTTGGATGCTTTCTGTTATCATACTGAGTTGGGAAAAATTATTTTTGAAGTTGGTAACCTTTTAAAGAGGAATAACTAGTAATTATGTATTATGATAGATATTTACAAATATATCGTACGTTTGTGTAGAGAGTTTAATTTCATACATTTTCAAATACAATTACATGGCTTACTAAGGGGTTCCTTCATCCAGCGAATTGGATGGCGCCAAGCCGTACTTAGAAGAAGAGTGACAAAGTAGTATTACGGAGCAGAAACTCTTTCTAATGGGTCTTAAAATACCACAATGGAGGTTTTTCACATTTTGATTTCACCTCGTCATAATATTGAAGCTGGCATTATAAGTGGTGAAAGCTTGTTTTGACTCTTAACTTAGCAAAATATGATTCTGCCTAAATATAAATATCATTGTTGCTATAAAACTGATTTTATAAATATGCCATTTGTGTTTGACTTTTGTTCGTCCACTAGTCGTAGGTGTTGGAATCATCTTGTAATGTATCACTCTTTGAAAATATAATTTCCTTAACTTTTGGCATAGAAAACTTTGCATAGAGGTTTTTGTTATACCATATATTTTAACATTAAATTGAGCCTATAGAAATGGATGGTGGTCGATGACTAACAAAGAGGAGTATTAATACATTAAAAATTCAAAAATATTAGAAATAAAGGATGGAGAAAATGAAAGGCTACGATGAAATTGGTCCAATTGACCTCTCTCTCCAGAAAAAATGTATAAAATTTACCCGAATCAATATGAATGTATTATTTAAGTTAATCATTTGCATTGGTGAAAAACAGATGAATTTTTGACACGAAAAATTATTCATGTGATAATTAGACCAGTTGTTTCCAGCCACTTTCTAAGAACATTGTGGTACAGACAAATAGACATTTTTAAACCGTTGCCTTTTTACAAGAATGAATTTTGAAGTCACCTATCGCACAGAGTACAGCATATCTTTTATTTTGTGTCCACCAAATTTTGTAGTCTTCTAATTTATTTTGATATTATGCATATAGATTTATACACCCACTTACACCGGTTGTCTTTGTCAAGGAAGAGTGCACATTCATTTATGATTACATTGGGAAAACCAGTGGCTAAATTATATGGAAAATTCTTTATCGTTTCGTCTGCAGACCCGAATCATCCTATTATGCTTCCAATTTAGAATCCCCAACCCACGTTTTCTCCTCTTCCCTCGTCAATTTTATTTCAGAAACTCCAAGGATTACTTCATTTGCTTGTTGATTTCAGGAGAATAAAAAATATACCGTGTCTGCTTCCACGCAAGTTTAGTTTTCCAAAAAAAGGTATTACACGAGAGAGGAAGAAAAGAACTAGGTTTTTTTACATGCCAACTCCTTTTCACACAGGGAATTTATTTTATTCTTTCTCACCTCTGTCCCATTGCTCTCGAAATACATTCGACACTCAAACAAACGGCTCTTCTGCCCACACTGCCATCGCGACCCACGCTGTATTTGAACCTTTTTCCTCCTGGCCTCGAGAAAATCATGGCGAACTCAGTCCATGCATTTAGTGTCAGATGAAATATTTTAATTTAAGTAGGTGGTGTTTAAAATAGAATTTGCTAAGGGTCTTCCATATGCAGATATACATCCCTGATTCTAAAATATCAACATTATTTTAAGAGCGCTGCAGTACACCTATTAAATAGTAGGTGTTTTTAACTAATTTGCGGCATCTATCGTGGCGCAGGTTTATTATGGTTAAGCATAGGTATTTGTTCTAGAATGTTCGAGTATTCCAAAGAAACTGCGGGAGATGCCGCAACAGTAACTTTTAACGGAGTCATCCGCTAATGTGCATTTTAATGCAACAATTTCAGAGCGTAAAAATCATTCGCCTTGACTGGGACTCGAAGTTCGAGTCCCAGTCAAGGCGAATGATTTTTACGCTCTGAAATTGTTGCATTATAATGCACATTAGCGGATGACTCCGTTAAAAGTTACTGTTGCGGCATCTCCCGCAGTTTCTTTGGAATTTGTCAAAGGGAAAACACCATACGTGTTTAAAGTTGGCTTTTAACCTCGTGGACAGTGGCGCCTCGCGCACGACTACGAATGCATGTGACATTGTATGTACGGTATTTCGTCATAACATCTAGTTCCTTTAAAAAGCCCCAAAATTTCAGAGTTTAAGAGGACGCCTCGGTAGCTTAAGTGGCTAAAGCACTCGACCGGATATTGAGGGATCTGGGTTCGAGTCCCAGTCAAGGCGAATGATTTTTACGCTCTGAAATTGTTGCATGTTCGAGTATGTTAAAAGGTTTTTCAAAGGGAGTTATAGTTTTATTTCTCCAGAAATTAGTCCGCGCTTCTATTCTGCTTAAAGTATTTTTAATTTTCATTATTCATTTTCAATCAGATACTAAATTTGATGATTGAATCAACAGATATCTGAGTTGATATTCTTATTCTTTAATTTTACTTTTCCACCGGCGTTGATGATACGTAATAAGCTTTCATATTTAGTTCCAGCATCAGGCGCTACACTTAAAAACATTAAAATTAAACGATGAGATTTAATCAGAACTTTTATAATTTGGAAAAAACTCGTGACCATCATTTATTTTCTCCTGGAAATATTTAAGAATATTCCTGGACTGATATCTGTGGCTGATGTCACGAAATTATGATCAATTTCTTATTTTTCTGAAAAATCACATTTTCCTATCTCCCGTCTCTAAGTTAATACCGCCCCTCTTCCTTTCCCTTCTCCCTTCCAATCCTCACCTATCGCATGTACTTTGGTCCTCCCTAAACTATCGCCTTCCTTTGCTCCCTTCCCTCTCTTCGGCTTGCTTCCTCAGTTCTCCCATCATTCTTCCCATTCCTGCCTGCCCGCCAATCTCACATCCAACGTCGCCTTCAACTCTTCAACTATCTCCCCATCTCCCCTCTCCCTAATGACAACGTGCCTCTTCCGGCTTTAAATTGGTGCCTCGTGTATCGGGAATGTCAAACCCATGGGTGGCTTTTTATTTCGAAGTGGAGGAGGAGATATGAGGTGAATGAGTGGGAAAGGGACGGGTGGGAGGGTGATTTTTGGGTGGAGAGGAGTTAGTGGACCATCCTACGGGCCAACTTTTCGCTCCCCTTCCCCATTACTCTCCAAAGGGATACTCTCCCTCTCTTTCGCTCTCCCCCCTTTCCCTATTCTCTCCGAGTTAACCCCAGGCATCCGGTGTGATTTTATTTGAGGCCTTTATTTTCTTTTTTAAATGCCTATCGGTGGTGACCACCGAGGTTGAGGCTTGGGTTTTGGGAACCTTAAGGGATTTCTAGACATACCACGTCTGAAGAGTGGCGATGTATGTGAGCATGTCTTTCTTGTTTCTTCGTTTTGAGTAACTAATTATCAAGAGATTGTTTTGCTCTTAGCGGGAGTGAATAAACTGGAGGGGGTACAAAAAATTATCACATTGTTATTTCATTCGTTTTAAATTGAATCCAGATGAATCTACAGTTAAGGGTTGGTCACTAGGCTTCCTATGCCGTTAGACTAATGATTTACACTCCATTACTTCTAATAAATTTTGTTTTATACTGTAGAGAATGAAACAGAGTTGCTTCCTTAATAATCAAAGAGAATTTTTTATTTAATCCTTGTGATTTTAAGTCTGTGTTGATGTAATCATGAGAAAGTACGTATTGAGTAGATATATTTTTTGTGAGTTCTATATTTATGTAGCCTTGAACCCATGATCTCTTAAATACAATATTTTTCTGAAGGATTCCACTCTTCCAATACGGACTGACAGTAAGAAGAGTTATCAGGTCCCGAGAATAGGTCAAGTTATTCAATTCATGTATTTCCACATTTACGTAACTTAGCCGTCATGGTAGAAGAGGATAACAAACTTTCCTTTATGATCACAGAAAAATAGAGAATTTCCGGTTTTAAGTTTGGCTCCATTAAATACTTTTGCTGTAGGTTGGACAATATTAAAATACAGGTATAAAGAGAGGATTTTGATAAGTCGTGAAAGAGGCAAAGATTCAACGAGACCGAGAACGACGGATATTCGATCGAATTTTATTCGCCTTATGCTTTTCAAATTTCATATAGATTTAAAAAAATGAAATGTTAGAGATTTTATTATTTAATTAACTTGTTTTTGGCAAAAAATGTATTTGTGAAATCATTAGAAATTTGACCGCGTCAATAAAGACTAAACTATCAGTACTTCTCGTTAATTCACTCAGAGAGTCATGTATGTATTGAATCTCGAATGCGTCTTGTATCAATGATTGTGGGATATATATTTTGAATAGTTCAACAAAGTGCACGCTGTCAGCGAAAGATGACTCTACTCACTTAAAGTTACCTGAATACCTGAATTTTTTCGTTTCAGTGATGAATATTTTGAAGGTTAACCGTAGCATCGAATTTTGATGAAATATTCAGTGTTTTAATGAAATTCTTAATTGTGCTCTATTCACGAGGCATGGAAACTTTTAATTCTGCTTTTTACGCATTTCTCTGGAAAGTGAAATAGGATGGATTTCATTTCGTTGCGCTATTTTCAATTTGATATGCCTTGTGGTGGTTACGCCTAGACGACAAATAACACCAGGTTCATTTAATCAGATTCATTAATCAGACCATATCAATAATTAAGCAATAATGCTGGACAAATAGCAAATAGATGTTTCTACATTAAATGTTATTTTTCTACTTAAACTGATGCCGTCAAATAGGATATGTACAGGGTCGCACCCAAAAGTGGTAGGACTGATTTTTTTACAAGAATTTTATTGACAGTGTACTTACATCGACTTAATAATCTTCAAAGTATGCTCCTTGAGCTGCTACACACTTAATATAACGTTGCTCCCATTCCCCGTACGCCCGCTGGAAATTTTCTTTGGGGATGCCGTTGATGACCCTCGTCGAAGCCTCTTGAACGGCCTTTATCGAGTCAAAACGTCGTCCCTTGAGCTGTCTTTTCACCGGGGGAAGAAGAAGAAGTCCGGTGGTGCCAGATCGGGAGAATAGGGCGGGTGCGCAACGTGGCAACGCCGTATTTGGCCAGGAGCTGTCTGACGACGAGCGCGCCATGGCAGAATTTTCGGCACCATCTTGGCGCACACCTTGCGCACGGCCAAATCCTGTGAAATAATGCGTTGGATGCAGACAGACCCAACTGGTCTGCATTTTCTTCACTGGTTAAGCGTCAGTCTGTGTTCAGCAGTGTCCTCACTCTGTCCACATTCGTAACGGTTCTTGCCATCGACGGCCGTCCGGAGCGATGGTCGTCTTCAACGAGCTCCCTACCCTCTTTAAACAACTTGTGCCACTCAAACACTGTGGAACGGCTTAAGGCAGTGTCCCCATAAGCCTGCTTGATCATATCGAGGGTCTCAGTAGCCGTCTTCCCGAGTTTGGCACAAAAATTCACGGAATAACGTTGCTCTAAATTCAGATTCATTTTGTTTTTCGACGCGGACAAAAAACTTACTTCACTAAAAACGGTGTCCTCTCTCAACGACAGCCTGCAGGCGACTGAGGTTGGTGTTGGTCTGTTGCTAAGAGCCCCCTCCACCTTACTCTGCCAGGCAGACCCCCCTCCACCGCTCCGTTCGCGCCAGAGAAAATCAGTCCTACCACTTTTGGGTGCGACCCTGTATATTGGGCTAATAAATTATGCAAATATTTATTATAAAAATGGGAAAAGAATGAAATATCATACAAATAATCAGACAAATGATTCAAATTTAAAGGCCTGCTTGACATTTTATGCGTGTATTTCAAGAATAACTTGAAGTATCCATTTTGTGATTGTCCAAGTGTTCGTTAGTGCTGCTAAAATGATATTATTTTACCTCATTTGGCAATGGCTATGGTTTTTAATCTTGAAAAGCAGGCCCGATGAAAGGAAAACAAAATACGTGTAGTCTATCACCACTGGAGACATTCATTTCCATTGAGCGTTAGCGTCAAATTACATCAGGAAAACAAACATTAATGCAAGATGTCTCATAATCATTAGGGTGGCTTTTCATAAACAATAATTTACTCCCTTTTTGGATTTAAGGGTTAAACAGAAATGGTTCATGATGTTAAACAAATTATTGATGTTGAAATTTCATTATTTTATTTGCTAGGAACCAAGTCTGCGCAAGAACTGCTGTTAATTAGTGAAAAAAGGGCCACATATGTTATCTTGACATTTATTGAGCCTAAATTGTGAGATTGGAGCGAGTTATGTTAACCAGCCCGGAGAGAATAGCAATAAATATGTGACTAACCCGTTTGCCGGCTGTTCGTGAATTCAAATACTCTGGGAGTCACTTCGATGTTAAACATGGACGTTGTCTCAATTTTATACTGTGTTACAACGTCGTGACATAGGGCCAGCGAAGCCATCTCCACTAACTAGCAAAGGCACTTTTCAACTCTTATTTCAGCATAGAAAAATTAAGCGTATTTAAATTATGTCTGAGGCTAGAAGCGAAGGATTTTAAATTAGTTTCATCACATGAGACAAATTACTCATATTTTATTATAACTTCAGACAAAGAATGTTCATTTTTTGAGGCAAAAATGTCTTCCCTTATTTTAAATTATTCATTTACTGCTACTAGTTTGAACATTATTTGATATAAGTCTCCCTACTATTGGTTTACATTTCACGCTGTCTATAATAGAGTGAAAACTATGGTTACCCAACTACCGTTTAAAGTACTCTATCATTATGAGTAAAATACTATTATTTTAACTTTAATTTTAATTCCTTAACGTAAAAGAAGGAAGTGACTTTGTAATTCTACACACACCAAGTTACTTCCTTTTTTTATATATGTTGTGTTAATTTCATATAAGTTACGCCTGAGGCAACAAATTTCCGTGACGGAATATTAAAGAAAATATTTTGACAAATTTGATCGTAATATATTTAAAATTGCGTAATTAACTAGAGTAAACTCAATTATTTTGCTAGTCCTCAACTGTATTAAAATTTTTAGTTCATATATTCTAATCTATTGCATCATTTTATACGTATTTCCATTAGATGATATCAAGTTTTCGGCCCACTGTACGAATACCTGCTCCTATCGCACGACATTTCTTCAGGGCGATGTTAGTGAATAATAAATGCATTAAGACAAAATGTAAGTGCAGCAAGGAACGTTCCAAGATAAGATAGCTATTTTATGCGGATAAGGTAGATAGTTTGGGTGCAGCTTACGAAGTGACAGTGACAAGTTGTTCTTTGTTGACACACCTTCAGGTATTCGTAGTTTTCAAGGATAATCTGTATTCATGAGAAGCTATAAGGCAATGATGTACTGTGGTACCACGTATTATCCTTCGCTTGATCAAAAGATCAAGTATTAATATCCTTTTATAAGAGCATTGCTACTATCTGTATAGTCTGAAAAATATGGCAGTTAACCTTCTTCAGCGCTCTACTCATTATATTTTACATACCATTGTCCCAGTTTAAGCCGCACACCCTCTGAAACTACCTTTTTATTTTCATTTATTTTTAATGTGACTCAGAGCGCAGAATATCTATACATCGTTTGCTTTTATCTAGATGACCATTTATAACCAGCATTCAGAAGAAAAGAACGCAAGTTAGTGTCTCAAGAATCGTTGTGTGGGCCTCATCTTCCTATGTATTTAAAGTACAAGGTAAATTAATATAAGTATTAGGTTCGTTTTTATCGCTCACTATTTACACAGAGGTATGTTTGGTGAATTTTTTCTAGAATGAATATAATTAAGGTTGATTCGAATAAAGTTTTTCAAAATAACGCCACGATACTTTTAAAAACCTGCGCTCGCTATTTTCTTTTTTATAAAAAGTTTGTATTTTAGTTGACTTGTGGAAATTGACCATCTAAAGCATTAGATGAAAAGAATTAGAGAAAAAAATGTCAAAAATTATAAATCAATTCAGAAAGAAATTAATGTTCGCTTACGTCTTCTGAGAGTAAGGTCTTATAATTAACCTAGAATTTCATTTTTGTGTTGGCATATCCTAAAAATTTACAAATAGAATTTGAACTTACCACACATTTCTTTATGATAAGTTGAATTCCAAGAAAACGCCAGTCTGTATCGTCCAATTCATCCGTTTCCATTCATCTTTCGCCATTTTTTCATCCTTTTGAAATGGCGAGGTTTTACTAATACGCGTGCGTGCTCCAGAAGATATCGTGGTGTCATGCGCATGCACTGTAATAAGCCAATAGCATTCTGCGATAGCCTCTTGCCTCTGAAATTTGTGTGCCCTGCTGAAATTGATTTTTCCGCAGTAAAAATGGCGGCATGGGGGTACCGTAAATGGCTGGCACGATTACATTTACAGTGATTTAATGATTCATTTACGTCGATATTATAATTTACAAATTTTTGAATAAACGATGAGAGAATAATGTATTTTATAAAATTCATTTTTAAATTTTTAAAGCACACATTTCCTTTCTTCTAGAAACTTTTGGTGTCGTGTAAATGATCATGGTTTCAGAAATGCCGCTCTTTCCATAAGCGTTCGATGAGGTCATTGGTGCATGTTTAAGCATCAACATGGCAGGTACACGAGGCCAGACCAGCCTAGGTATTGTCTAGAAAGGAGAACTGGTGTAAAGTATGCAATTCATCAAATGGAGCCAGAACCATTTAAATACTAATGGCAAGATTAGAGTTATAGGGAATTCTTATTTCTCTGAGATAACTGAGGTTAGTTGGTAGCGGCCTACAACATGAAAGCATTGCTAACCAGAAATGCGATACCCGGCTGAAATGGAAGTCAGATTTAAGCTTTCTGAAAACAAGGTAAGAGTTTGAATGGCCAGTGAAGTGAATTAAAAGCGGAAACTTTGATTCCTTAACATTTACTTAAGAATTAATCATATCCAATAGTTTACCATACGTTAGTAGCATTGCTTCTTTAAACAATTCTACTTTCCTAAGTCAGTTCTACATCATTCTCGAAAATGTCAACTGTGTAGCAGGGCCTTAGTGCCACTTCTTTGAGCGCAGATGTTTCCTTTTGAAAGTTTTCCGAAATAGCCGCCGATGAACAAGATAATGAGGCATTAGATTTTTACAGAGAATAGCAAGAGATTTAAACGAAGTGCACAGGATGATGGCAGAAAATAAAATTGTCAATGAAGTTTCTAGAAATTTTTATGCAATAATTATCAATCGTGACTGTAAAATTGGTATGGTAAAATTAAAATGTAACCATACGCAACTCACGGTGCATATGTAGCCGGTCAACCTATTCACACTCCATAATGTTCTAATAGTTCTCGCATAACCTAGTTTTATCCATCGGAATAAGTTTGAAATTGAGTAAGTGTATCGTAAATTCTCAGCTTATATACTATTTGGAAAATATTAATAAAATATTAATTATTTGTTTATCATGGAGTCCTTCTCGTTATGGTTCCATGTAATTACTCATTTGTAAGTTATTTTTAATCATTCCACAACTTGGCCGCTGATTTCGAGAATAAAGGCAATTGCAAGCTTTTCTTAAAGTTCTCCTTCTTCTCACAGAACGACTTAATTCCATTCTAGAAGATGAACCACCATATATTTTCATCATTTAATAATTAATATCCAAGTTAAACCAAGGGATTTTTAAAATTTGTTAATATAGGAATACTTGCTTAACTACCCTGGCATGTGAGAGGATAAAGAAATGAAAATTCACAAATGAAATGCAATGAAAAGAAAATTGTTCACAAAATTTATTCTCGCTCCATTATAAGCTAAACATGCCATCAAAATCTTCTGATTTGCCACCATAAGTACTATCACAATATTCCTAGATTATTGACTCATACGTTTAATACCGTTTTGGTAAAGTAAAAACATTATCCTCATATATTTGAAAGTTGCACTACCCTTCATTATGCCGATCATCGATACTGGAAAATAATCTTATAACCTTGAAAATGTTGCGCATTCACTTCTAAATGAACACAACTTCGTACTCGTCGCGTAAAATTTCATTTTAAGAATCTCGCCGCATCTTCTCAGATCTCGTATTGGTGTAAAAACTATATTTATTCCAATTTCCTATTAACCTCTATGTTGTTGACTTAATTGTTGTTTGAGGTCATAGCTGTATAACGTGGCTGGTGACTTTTTCATTTATGTCCGCGCCAGCTGTAAAGTTTATATCTTATGCTCTCAAACAGCGTTTTCTCTGACTTTTTGGGCCAAGAGCAAGTAAGCAAACTCTATTTTTCCCCGTCTGAGGTAATTTAATCGCAATCTACTTTCTCCAACTTCCGTCTTTGCTCTCCCGCATGAAAATTTCCTGTGTGGATTCTCCAGGAGTGCCCGTTTTCAACACTAACAAAACAGGCAGATTTAGATGGTGGCCACTAAAAATACTTGCGAAAACTATGCATTTCTATGATGTCGTTCTTTGAAACTCACTCTTCAGGACCCTTCTTCTGGCTTGTATAGGGTGGAGCCAACTAGAAAGCCGAGGTAACTATCGTGTTTTTATGATCGCTATACGTGGGTGACATATCGAAAAGAATTATGTTCAACGGGACTCGTATTCCGCTATTCCAGAAGAATTCCGCATGCTTAGCGCTTTTTTTTTCTCTTTTGAGAAAATTTCTATCTTTTATTCTCTATAAGTGTCTCTTTTCACATTCTCCAAGAAACGTGCTATGTTTACTGTTTCATCAAATCAATTTTTTATTAAGGTGTGTGCTTTACTCGGATTTGGTTCAAAATTTTAATTTAATAGCATAAAAGAAGTATTTCCGTAATCCGATTCCATTCTTGAAGCGTATCAGATGATACAGGTATACAGAATCCACAATGTTGCTATCAGGAATTCTGTCCTGGGCTCCAGAAAATATTTTCCTTCCTATGACCCACGGTAGTTTGGAATGCAATGTGTGTATCCTCATTATTTCCCCTGGAAAATTGGTTGTGGTAAAATGTTGTTCTTTCTACACGCGTGCATGCGGTGGAGTAGGATGTTACGGTGTCACATAGATATAAATTAGATGATATTTCAGGACAAATTTGAAATGTCGGTTGATTTATTCCATATAAGCACAATTTTGACAACTAATATGTGTTTCAGCTAAAATGACCACAACTAATTTTTATGACGACTAGAAAATACCCCTCTGAATGTAAGGGTAGTTGATGATCTATGTTTAACCCAAGTATTGATAATATTTAGAAGTGAAGGACAAATCTAAAACGCTGAGGTTTATTTAAGAATCTTGGTATACCTGTACTGAACGCACCATTATTTACCCGGAAAGGACGGAATTTGTTTGGTTTGTTATTATTATTTCATGGAAGAAATTGTTAAAGCTATGGCATTTATTTACCCATTCAATCCATCCAGAGATACAGAATAAGGGGTTGTACTCTGGATCATTTATTCAACTGAAGAAAATGTTACTTTTATTAAACTTTAAAATTCAACGCATAAGTCAGTGATTTTACTTGTTAAAAGTCCAAATTTGGCAGAAACCGTGTATTTGACTACTATTCAAGTTGTTAGTTTTGCACACACACAGGCACAGACATATATTATATATATATATATATATAAATATATATATACATATATATATGTACACATATATATATATATTTATATACACACGAGGGTATGTATTTATATACACTCAAACAATTTCAGAAAAATTATCTTTTATCTTTGTTAGGTCGGAAACTTTTCAGACCAACCATGTATATATATATATATATATATATATATATATATATATATATATATATATAATATACGGGCGCAAAACACGAGTTATATACGAGATGAGTTTCACTGAAGTTTGTTTAAATGTCATAGTATATGTTTTTGTATTATATTTCATGTTATATATGTTTGTATTGTTTAGTCATTTATTCGCTACTCATTGATAAAAATTCGTATTTAATCGGGATAAATATTTGATAGTATCGTATTTGACATCTTTCTCCCATGGAATTCTCATAAATTGTTTAATACTTAGGAGTAATGATTGATGCATTTTGCGAGCAGCTGTAGACCTCAAAAGAAATATTCAAATGTTCTTTTAGTGATCCGAAAAAATATTTATTGTTATCATAAGTTATAAGAATGTTAGTCATATGTACCTTTTTCCGGGTGTCATTATGGAATGGGAAAGGTATTTTTTTAAGGATTGGAGATGATTGAAGTGAAACTTACGTAGAGAAATGGCTCCTTGTCCTGTTGGTCTAGGATGTCGTCTCATAGTGATCTTCTAGCGCTGTAATTGATAGTTCTATCTTCTGATTCTCTATCGAAAGGACAATCTCGAACGTTGTCGTTCGACCGTGACAGTTTGATGAACCTGTTTGAAGAGAATCTCTCTCATCACGCATTCCAAGCTTATATCAATAAAGTGGAAAATTAAACTTGGGAATAGAGATCCCTGAAATTTGTTGACTCATTGGTAGTATTTACCTAATTTTATTATTTTATTGGCTGCTTATTGGAGAGCCTATTGCTGTTTGATAAAGTTTAAATACTACAAATCAACTGTAGCTTCTCTCCCTGGGGAAAGGTAATGACCATATTTATTAGAGCGATGCAATTGATGATTTCTCTGAACACCGCATCAACAAAATATATAAGCTCAGATTTTGCATTTTTCTCTCATTCAGATTTATGTCTTAACAATTAATTTCCTCTCCCTAAGCGTCATCTGATATGGAATTTTGAGATGTCTCTCGCCGATAATAATTATGAACCCCTTTGTCTGTGGGTCATTGGCGAGTACCGATGTGAGTACACTTCTAAAATAGAAACGCCAATAGAATATAACTGCCTGATCTTTATTTGGAGCATAATTAATGCGTTCGATTACATTGTACATTATTTCCGACGTGATAAAAGGATTTTGTATAGTATTAATACAAGCTGTAGTAGTAATTATAGGGACGGCGACCGATAAGGTAAGGTTATTTGCAAAATTAGGAATGGATGGGAAAGGAGGAAGGGTGGAAGGAAACCTGGCGTCCGCAACAGCCTACTCAAATCGAAAGGCGCTCAGGGGTTCGCAGTTTAACGGCCAATGCGACGGACGACGTAAACTCTCATAGTGCTCTCCACAAGCACCAAGTAGGGAGCGGGATACCACGGTAAAAGATTCTCATATTTCAAAAACTGTCTCTGGGATTCGAATCCGGGTCCTCTCGGGGGGGGGGGGGGGAGTAAGTTAGTCTTCGCAACAACCCGATCCCCGCGTTAATACAAACATTAAGGTAGGTATAGGGGATTTTTGGTGTCATAAATAATATTTGATTTAAAATGCACAACAACTGTTTGTGAGAAGAAAGTCTCAGTAACATTTTGAGACATGCGATGTCAATTTTCTGAGAGGCTGATTGCATTATTTTATTTTACAGGCTTGTGGAAATAAAATTCAGGAGTCTAGCGATACGTTAAGGGGTGCATATAATGCTAGATTCCTTGAAAATATCTGCGCTAGTGCTAGTGATAGTTAGTGCAATGACAATACTGCTCTAGGCCCTGTTACATTTCATTACATGTCAAACATTTATTTTGTAATTCTACTTTATTGGGGAAACGTAATTAATAAATTATTCTTCTGGAGCCTCCCAGGGAAATTTTACAAAGTTGATACAACTTTGTTGGCTTCTATATGGACTCACGAGTTTGTTATTAGTAAATGAGCATGTGGTTCCTGTTCAACGTACTGAATCCGGCCAAGAGAAAAATCTTTCGATGGCATCGGATTCTCCAAAGTAAATATTGCTGCACGGTGAGTTCTATCTCACCATTAATTTTCATTTAACCTTCAATTTAGTAATCTAGTCGCAAAGACCCAAGATATAGTTTGTGATCAAAAATAGCTGTTTAATAGCCGAGTTATAAATAGGGGAAATATAGTGATCACATTTTAATATTATAACATTTATGTGTGGAAAATATTCTGAATGAATTCAAAATGGGTGTTATAGTGCAATATTATTATTTATCTATTACAAATATTTTGGTTATTTGCACTAATCGGCCTCAGTAATAGTTTTTATGATCATTTTGCCATTTGATTGGAATAAAATTTGTTTCGAGATCAATGAAAACTGGGGTTCAGATAGAGCGTTACAAATCGCATCGGTGGGGCCACCAAATGGACGACGCGAGGAGCTGCATTAAGTATTATTTTGACAGATATAGAGTACTGTACTACCAAGTAATTATTTAGCACATCGATGCAGGCAACATTTATTCATTTCACTTGGAGGTGCTCCCCTATAGTTTCTCAAAACATATGGCCAAAGTATTCTCGCCGTACATGATGGGTCAGTTAAAAAAAATAGTGCCTTTTTTCCGGACCAGCATCAACGAAGCGTGTTTCAAGGGTTTCCTCAATTTTAAATCAAGTTCTCCATCCCATCCAATTCGTGTTACAAAATCTCAGTTGACTTCGAATCCTTGTTTTTAGGTACGTCTCCGTCTATGGGAGGAGCGCTGATCAAAATTTCATTTTACATTTATTTATTCCATTTTACTTGTTACATCCTTGGCGTGGAGACAAGGGAACGAAGGTGGTGGCGAGGGTGCCGAGGGGGGAGAGAATGGGAAATGGAGATAGTTCTTGAAGCGAAAGAGGACGGGGTGGGTAGCTGAATTTTAATTAGCCAGAGGAAAACGTGATAATTGAGCCACGAGTATGGGCGTTACTGCCCACCGGTCGTCTTTTGTTTATCTGTCGTTGAAATCGGAGACGAGTTTAATTATAACGGATGGCTTAATCTGCTCGCTCTTTCGGGCAAATGAGAGAGCCACTTTATCCAAGAAAGGACAGCAAGAGACGGAATAAACAGACCAGTTGAGAAAGGCTGAAATGCGGCTTGCCTAGTCTCTGAGTTGCCATGGATGAAAACATGCAAAACACACGACTAAGGAAAACACGCATTCTGGTTTTTTCCCAAGATAATATATTTGATTGGGTGTGGCTTTACATTCCTAATTAAACCTCGTGAAAAAGGGATTTGGGATTGGCCTTTCAACGAATTATTATCTATATTGAGAGTTTTCGAATCATTCCTCACTTTCATAAGAACTAATGCCATATTTTTGGTAATAAATACGTAGGAAGATCGTTCTGCGTTTAGGTACGTTGTAAATATTAACCGCCTGTATCTGTGACCCCTTTTAATAATGAACCATAGGACCTTCAGATGCATAAAAAGAAATATCTGAGCTCATGGATATTTTTTCAATTTTTTGCAGAACATTTATTAAAGGAGAAAATTTAATAAGTAGAGTTTAAAGAAGAAATAAATCTCAATATTATATCTCAATATTAAAAATTGTACACGCATAATGAATTTTATTTGTTTTTGTGAGACCGACTCTCTTGATTAGTCGATAGTCGTGGTTGATATTTATTCGTTAATGAGAGTAACTTTAGTGAAGAAGAAGAGTATGTGTTGGTGATATTCAAATATAAAATTTGGGCACGCTTAACGGAAAACCCATCCTCTAATGTATTGAAAATGTATAATAAAATCTAGTAATATTTTAAAGATATTACTTTTTTGAAGGATATATTTACCTTGAAAAGGGTAAAACTCGTAGTCTGATGTATTCTATTCCAGATCAACCATACTAGAAAACTTACTTGTGACGGAATAATATTGGGAATTACGGATTCACGGATTCTCACTTTCCGGAAAAATCAGATATAAAATAATATTTTACATGTTTTATCCATGTTTCGGATTTTAGGGTTGTCAATTAATGACCGGACCCTACTTTGGGCGACGTATTCTGAGACTAAATAAATTCGTAGTTTTGAAAGGATAGGATGATTAAAGATTTAATTTCATTTGTAGGATTAGTAACAATAGCCCGGGAATACCTTATAAACGCATTAATCCCCATTGGTATGGATGGGAAATTATGATCAATTGAAAAATTATTCCCCATTTTCATGTGAGTATTAAACAGCTAGCTAGTGGAAACGCACAGGTAGTCTATGCCGAAAATGTTCTGTGTGGATGTGGCATTGAGTTTTAGTTTCACTATTGTACTTGTAATTTTCTCAAATGAAATAATAAATATTTTTTATTTGAAAAAAGGTTACAATAATTTCAAAATATCTTTTGAAATTATTGTAACCTTTGGAGCTGCTAAATCCAATAGTTTTATTCCATAAATTGTACGAAGATAAAGCGAAAGCAGCAGTTGCTAGCACGCGACAGTGATTTAGAATTTACTTTACGTGGTAGACATTGGACAGGGAGTATTATGAATGCTGCACGGATGAACACGGCCGAAAACAAACAATCGGACAAAATAAATGATTTTCAGCCTTCACCATACTCGGCAGTCGAAGCAGCAGCTGCTTCCCTCGTCAGCCCCTTCACCCTTCGACAAGTGCTATAACATGGGACGGTAGCTGCTGCGGCCGGTGTCAACTCGTCCTCTACCTATGCCCCAGCCAATCCCTATACTTGTCCTCCCACTCCGGGCTTCCGAACTAAGCCCAACTTCCTCCGACCTCCCTCCCACACACGACAACCCGAAAACATCCGTCCCCTTGTTTTCCTCCCTCCTCCTTCCACTTAATGCGCCTCCCACGAAACCAACACCACCCTCCTTGTACCTTCATCCCACCCCTCATATTATTCCCATCGGTTTCCCCATTATTTTCCCTCTCTCTCTCTCTCCGCCCAGTCTGTATCTTCCTCTCCACTCTCGCCTCGCTTTTTCTCTATTCACTCCCACATAGTCATATCCCATGCCTTTGCCCCGCATATTCACCCTCCGCCCACCATTTCAACCCGCTCCCTCCTTGATGCTTTCGCCCCCACCCACTCCTTTCCCCCTGCCGTTATATTCTCAGCCCTCGTTATCTTCCGAGCACCCTTCGAAAACCCTCACCCATCTATTTCCCCCCCCCCCCCCGACTCTTCATCCCTGACTTCGATCCAGTCCCAGCCACATCGCTATTCCTTATTGCTCCAGCAGCGGGCGACGAGGCGGACCTCGAGTCGAACGCCTTTCCGATAGGGATCTTCTAAAACAGTAGCTGCTGGCCTGCTGCTGTCTTCCTTCCCTTCCCCGAGATTCTCTCTTACTCACTCTCCTTCACTTTCTCCTCCCCACCATTTCAACGCACCTGTCCTTCGGGTCCTACTCTCACTCACGGCAACCTTCCTCTGCACCGCACTCATCTCAGATCATCCTCTCCCCCTCACTCCTCCCAGCTCAGTTCGCGTCCTAAGCAGTTATCTTCCCGACTTCATTGCTACCACACCTTTCAATCTACCAGCCTTCTCCCCCCTCCTCCCAAGCTCCCACTTCTTATTTTCTTCCTTCTTACTGTCCTTCTCCACTGCCTCCTCACCCCCTTCCTTATCTTGTTGCGGTCACGACGCCGAGGGTGGCTTCCAAGTATCCTCATTCAATTCCCCTCTCATTCAGAATCCCCTCGCCCCCAGATTTCTTCCATTCCATCGTACTATGTGATCTCCCACTTTCTTTCACCTTCCGAGGAGCTCTCCTCTCCCACTACGAACTCTCCAATCCTATGAGTGTACCATTTTCTATTCCGGTCTCTCTTTCCGTTATTGCCATCTCCGATGAGATACATTCCTGCCGCACCTCTGGCCTCTTTCCGAGTGAAACAAACAGATAGACGCCGCTTTTAAAATTTTCATTTGTGTTGTCTCTATTTCTTAACGCCGCTTTGCTTTTATGGTTCCGTGAATTTAGCTAAAATTTTGTAATCCGCGATAGTTGTATAGTTATCGTTATTTTGGAAGATATGCGGATGAACGATCGTTGACGGCAACAAGTCTTGATATGAAATGCTTTTTATTTGCGCAACTTATGGGTCTTAGCTCCTTTAATGAATTTCTTCCTGTTCGATATGCTAACGCCAGCTAAATGACTGATGGTTTCTCATGAACATTCATTTACTTCATCGGGGAAAACTTTCTCTTCCTTGAAAAATGTTTCCAGTTTTTGAAAGATTATGCTTTACTTTTACATAAAGAATAGATGTATTGTTTTGATCTCATAACGCAAGTAAATTTACGAGTACACGCTGCACGGAAAATCAGTTGCTAAAATATTAAATGAGGGAATTGCATTGAGTTTTTCACATCATATTCGCAATTAATTACTAATAATGTTTAATACTCAAGCGAAAAACTAGATTATAACTGCTATATAAATCAAACTCGTTGTATTTACTATACGGGAAAGGATACAAAAGTTAGAACGGTTTTTGCATAAGCCAAACTTACCTACAAACAATTACCATGCAAGCTGCTTATTGCCGTAGTTACTCGATAGAATTATTTGATAAAAAAATCCACGTAGGCGAAAGATTTTTTACATTCCCTTTATACTAATATTTGATCAGTTAACTTCAGGGAATTTAAGGTTAAATAACTCCTTTATTTCTGTTTTAGAGCACAAATTCAAGGGTGGTGTTGTCCCCGTTCAGTAGCGTTATTCATGCTTGCTTCATCGATTCCTCTTATGGATAAAGTTGCTTACAGTATTACTTAAAAAATAAAATCTAAAACTTCTTGAAAAACCGCCCTCCTTCGCCAAGTACCTCAGCAAAATATTCTGCGTCGGAAATCAATTCAAGCAAGCGTTCCGGATGCAAAAAAGAAAAACCAAAGCACTTTCTGTTTCACGTCGATATAAGACCTGATTTGCCCTAGGTAATACTCTTTGTGCTACCTAGTCCACTTGAGAATGAGGAAAAGAACGAATACCAGACTAGAAAGATCTCCAAGTTGTTCGCCACTGGATAGGAGGGAACCAAGCTATGATTAGGATCCGAACACTTCTCCTGAACGTAAGTATTAAGATCGGTATTCGAGAGCTATAGGAGGAACTGGAAAATACAACCCAAGGGCGGTATGCACTTAGTCATGGTTGATATAATGCCTGCACGGTGTTGCTACTACAGGGCACTAATAGATCCCTGAGATACGTAGCTAGTAGAGGTGTATTAGCGGTCCGCATGCCTTTGAATGAGGGAGGAGGATGGAGAGTAGCAAAGGGCGAGACCGATTCATGTGCTGGAAAAGAACGGGGTAGAGGAATCAGGACCGTAAAATTATTGCTTCATCGGCATCGCCATGAGCCGAAGGAATATGTAAAACCAGAATTTAAGCTCAAGTTCCGTAGTCATAGCGAATAAGGTTAGTCTTATAATTCATAATGTCATATAATTTCTTTGATAGAAGGCATTTCATTGGCACGGGAGGTAGACATTTTAGTATTTTTCATTTGGCTTAAACGAATATTATGTTCGAATAGATCGAAAAATTAACTTTTTAGAGGAGAAATTAAAATAGCTTTTCGAGATTTAGATACAGTTTCACTTTTGGGAAATCATGTAACCAGAAGGGTGCCTCCGAAGATATAATATGAAACTTTAGTGATTAAACTGATACTATTCACTTCAAATGCAACCACAAATATTTAAATGGTTGAAAGTGTAATTGATAATGATATTTAGTCCCAATTAACTTCAATCAATGGAGATCATGTTAACTGATCCTCTAATAATGATTTGTTTTCAATTCAAGATTCGTTTTAATTTAAACAAGTTCTCAAATCATGTGTGAATATTAACATTAAAATGATCATTTGACTTGCGGAGATTTGAGCAATGAACCCCCACATGCTCGCCGAGTATCTTAATCAATTCTAAAAACGAGTTATACACATATTTCTACTGTTGGGGGTTCCAGGGATGGAATCAGATAACAAGTTATTTAATTTACACTCATCAGCCAAATTGCTTGCAATTGTATTATATATCAGCTGATGCATTTGAATATTAAGATAAAATACTGTTCCCAAAATATATCCAAATGCTTCAAGCTCGTTTGTCAAAAATGTTAAGGCGATGGAGATATGGTTACATTTCTGTGATACAGAAATTTTGAATTTCGAGTGGAAAGGAAAGTAGTTGGTTTATTTCGTTTAATTAAAGATTTTTTTATCTCTTTGTTTTTCAGCGTTATGTAAAATTATGGGTATTTTTTACTGATTTGAATTTTTGATGTTCATGTATGATTATTGAGAGAGGTGGTAGTTCAGTGCATGGGGCCATTGACTCCTGGCCGAAAGATTCAGGATTCCCGGAGACTCATCTGGGCACCTTCAGCTTCACCCTATTCGTGTAATTTTTCGCGAATCAGATCTTCCTAAGAACGACAGACTGTACAGGGAAAGGAGCCTCGCTAATCTGATGTGTCAATTTCACACTCAATTGATTTAAGTACTTGGTGAGCGCTATCCTCACCTATTATACCAAACTTCTGGTCGATTACTCTGTTTGGTTGGTGCGATAATTGTTACTATGTCCTTTAGCAATCCTCGTCCATCAATATCTGTAATACCGTCTCGGGTCGGGTTTAATCGAATATCACTCAACGGAATAGTGCGTTTTTTATACGTTCTATTTTTACACCAAAATGCTGTTCCTTTCATTGACCGTCAAAATATGTTATTTTGAAATAATAGAGACTCATTAACGCATGTATATACAGGAGGGTATATTCTCTCCGAAGGAACATATTACAGAAACTATTACCAAACGAAATGATCGAATCGATCTGCTTATCTACCTCCTATCTCTCAGTTTAATTTTTCAACGAATAGTTCCAAATTAGTGTAATCCTGGAATTATATTTCAAATTATTATGTTTGCTAGCTAACTGCTTTAATTTTTCCTCGTCACGAGACACAGTAATACGAACGATAGTGCAATGCGTGTTAATGTGAAGTATTAATTCATAATATGGATTTCATCTTTATAATGCCTGAAATATTCGAATAATGGGGAAAGGAATTTTGATGTTTTAATGTATCAATTTATAATATAGAAGGCTGCGTGCAGCTGTCGTCCCCTAATGTTAGGATCAAGGGTATTCAGAAAGGATAATATTCAAATTTTTACGGCTTAAGCGACGCTTTGACGCATCGCTTTCGTGAGAAGTGCGATATTTCATTTATTCATTTATCCTGGGGAGTTTTCTATACTCAATCGGTAAAACTGAATGATTTTTCTTCGTTATTGCCTTTTGCTTTCTTCGTAAGTTAATTGTAGTGTATATTCCCTCCCACTATATATCCTAGAACGTAATCTTCTGGTCAATCTTACCCTGTCAATCCACTTATCAGGCACTGAAAACTAATTATTCTTCCTTAAGGATAAAAAATGTAACATAAAATTCTGTCCGAAAATTTTCCCTTCATTTATTTCGGTCATTGCCTATCCCATCGCTTGCCTCACTTTTCCTCCAAGAAACTCATCCTGCGTCTCCGCCTCTGGCTCCAAACGTCGCCTCACCTCCTCCATCCCCTCCAGTAACCCAAGGTTCACCTCTCCTCTTTGCAATGTCTGCTTTCCACACCTGCACTCTTACGTTCATTTGCTGTTTCTTATTCTTCATCTCTCTCCCCCCTCCCCTTTTTGGGCAAAACCTTCCATCGGGAATTCTCCCCTCTTGTCTGTCCTCTGAAAAGTCTTTTCCCTCAAAAGATTAAGGCGGGTCATTCTCACGCCACTTACGAGGCGGCGAGTATAATGCGGTGGTTGAAAGGGGGTGGGCTCTGTACGCGTCGCTTTAGGCTGAGGAGTGCCTTATGGGCCACACACAAATCATATACCCCCCATATTGCCCTCGGGTCTATCTTCCTCACCCGTCTCAAAGTTTCCTCTCTCCCCCTCCCCATCCACCTGGCCCATTCCACTACCCAGCCTCCCTCTCTCCTCCCCCTCAGCTTCCCTCCCCGAAAACCTCCCACCTTTCCTTTCTCCTACTCTTCTCCCGAGGCTCGTGCTGGGATTTTGATGAGGTAAATGTGGAATGAAAGGGTTGACAAAGGTGGGGTGAGAGGGATGCTGAGGTTGCCATGCCAACCAATCACTCTCTCCAATCCCTCCCCCCTTTCGTTTCATCTCCGCTTCCTTCCTCTTCCATTCACCGCGGCGGACGGCGTGCTTCTCATTTATCCTTCTCCCCTTTGTCTCTTTTGGTACTGCTTTCTCTCTCTCTCTCAATTTCCATCTCATTCCTCCGTCCCCTCTGCCTTCCCCGAACTCCTCTTAATTGATGTGAGGGCCTCGAGACTCGTAGAGGAGGATATTTCCCCTCGCAAGGGGGTCGTTTAGTGGATATTGACCCTGAGGGGACTTTTTGAAAGTGATTTACTAGAATTGCTCATGCGATCTTTAAATGCGGCCCTGTGGTGCCTTGAGCCTTATTTTTCGTCCGGGCGAGTTTTCTGGGGAGAGCGTTATTAGTTGAGGGCGCGGGTGTTGGGTGAATTGATCATTGAAATTCATGCCGACCGTTTGCAATTCCTGTAGATTGGTGATTTGGAAGTCTTTCAATTTATTAATTCTCATCTTATCTTTAATTGCTTGCAAAAAGAATAATCAAATCTTTATTTTAGCAAAAGGGCATTATTGTCTTTATTTTATGCAACGAACTTGTTTACAATAAAAGTACGCCAACCGACTAGTTCAGTAGGCATTAATTCGTAGATTGTAAATTGTACTTTAGTGTACATAAATAGTCACCCATTAATATTTACCAGGCGAATTCTTATGAGGAAGTTTCATATTATAGAGTCTAGACTATTTTTGAAGGTTAACAACAGGTTAGTAATTATGTGCTCAGAATTTACAACGTCCGAAGTCGTGATAAATGAAATATTTTTTCATGAAAATTTTTTATTGGAAAATGTTTACATGTGGTTTTTTTCTGCCAAAAATTATTTTCCTTGGTGTTAGATGATTCATGGAATCACATGACCTAAATTTGCAGATGTGAGGTTTAATACTATGACACCTACACGCTCTACAGTCTTTTGAATAAGCTTCTGTTTAAGTGACAGCTTTTCCTGAGTTAGTGGCAGATGACGTTTATAGATTGAATTCCCATTTTTAATGAACACATATACGGTAGCTCAGTTGTTATACCGCATGAAATTTTAATGGATGGACTCTACATAACTCCTTCCACCATGAGAATCCTTGGGATAGATGGTTAAATTACTCTTTGTTTTCCTTTAAGAGCACATATTGCGCCATTGATTGGGTAGGAAATTACCGAACAATTGAGATGGCAAGTCATAAAGGTCAGCATAGTCGAAGGGGTTGATGACGGGTTTGCATTTAAGGAACATGGCCAAGACATAGATAAGCCTGTGAAATCACCCGTCGAAGATAATTCCTCGGTGTTGAACTTCTTTCTATGTTACATTATCCATTCGTTACATTTAATGCACGTATATTGAGCCTAGTTGGATAATGATACGCCCAAAGCCTTTATTTACTTCCGCTAGGATTTAAATATTAAATTCAATCATATGCGACACTTTTTGCAAATCTCTGTCTTCAGGAACATCCATTATATTATTTACTTATACAAAAAAAGGCCCAAAAAAGGAGGACACGAAACTATATAATGTTAACTGAGGAAAAGAAGAAATTAAATATAACATCGAATGCGACATGCTTGGATTTCGGTAAAAGATGAATCGGCGCCAGTAATTAGTATGAAATGTGTTCATGAATGTTTAAATATAATTGAACTTTAGCGAGGAGGAACGAAACTCTAATAAATATAAATACACTTTTTCATGGTAATATATATATATATATATATATATATATATATATATATATATATATATATATATATATATATATATATATATTACTTGAAGAAGGCCTCGGAGAAGGCCGAAAGCCTAAACAATTTACAATGTGAGTGTCCTTTTAAGTGTTACTATTTTATTTGTGTTCTATTGTGCCGTCCATATGTATATATATATATATATATATATATATATATATATATATATATATATATATATATATATAAGTATATATATGTGTGTGTGTGCGTGTTTTTCGTATATATGTATGTACGAGGGTCATCCGGAAAGTAGTACCCGTTCGTGAAATAAAGACACAAAAGTAAATATTAACAAACATAAAAAATTTTATTTGAAAGAGGATACTTTAAACTACTTCTCAACATAATCTCCAAGCAAATTAAGGCATTTGTCATAACGTGTGACAAGTTTCTGTATTCCTGCTGCATAGTCCTTCGCCGCCAGCTCATTGAGATACAGGGTCACTCCTTCTTTAAGTTCTTCATCGCTGTCAAATCTTTTTCCTGCCAAAAAGTCTTTAAGCTTTGTAAAGAGATGAAAATCTGAAGGGGCCAAGTCCGGGCTATACGGTGGATGGTCGAAAGTTTCCCATTTGAATTGCTGCAAAAGTTTTTGTGTTTTCCCAGCTGCATGAGGCCTGGCATTGTCATGAACGAGAATGACACCAGTAGACAATAGACCTCGCCGCCGATTTTGTATTGCCCGCCGTAATTTCTTTAATGTTTCACAATACGCATTGGCATTAATAGTGTCTCCACGGGCCATAAAATCAATAAGCAATACACCTCGTCGATCCCAGAAAATGGTTGCCATGAGTTTCCTGGTGGACAGAACTGTCTTGAATTTTTTTGGTTTGTTTGGTGAATGAGCATGATGCCACTCCATTGACTGTCGTTTACTCTCAGGTGATGCATAACAAACCCATGTTTCGTCACCAGTAATTATGCGAGTCAAGAAAGAGTCTCCTTCATCAGAATAACGTCCCAAAAACGTCAGTGCTGCAGCCATACGCTTGGTTTTGTGCTCATCTGTAAGCTTGCGAGGGACCCATCTTGTACAAATTTTTGCATAATGCAGATGGTGTTTAACAATTTCATGAACAATTGTTCGAGAAACATTGGGAAAATGCTCACAGATGTCATCAATTGTGACGCGCCGATCGTTCCTCACGAATTCGTCAACTGAGCTCACCAGTTGGTCTGTAATGACAGACGGTCTCCCCGAACGCTCATCGTCGTGTGTGTTCCCCCTCCCCATGTTGAAGTTGCGACACCACCGCCGAACAGACGACTCGTCCATTACATTGTCTCCATACACCTCCTTTAATTGGCGATGAATATCACATGGGCGAACGTTTCTTGCATTGAGGAATTTAATCACTGCCCTCACTTCACAACTGGCGGCGTTCTCAATTTTTTTAAACATTGTAAACAATCACAGAAACAACACAGGCAATGCTAGCGTCACGCAACTTGGCTCAGAGAAGGCAGACAAGCCACTGAAGCTATCTGACCTCGTCCAGCGGCTACTCGCGTCGTCAGCACTTCATGCGGCACGAACGGGTACTACTTTCCGGATGACCCTCGTATATCGTATATACGAGTACTCGTATCGTATATATAATGAGTTTCTTTTCATTTTTTGTGTTTCTGTGTTTTTGCCTTTCTCCACTGGTGCTAACTTCATGTACATTATTATTATTATTCACGTCCGTGAGACTTTCACACAAGTCAAATGATCAATAAAGTTTTGGTTTGCGTGATACATACGACAAAAACGCCCGTATTTGTAACAAAACGATTCGTAAATGTTCCACCATGATAGTGCTTCTTCGCTTTACTTCACTGCTTTTTCGTGAACATTTGGACAAAAATAGCTCTGTGATGATGTCCCAACCTCTTTATTCGCCAATCACGGCGCCGTATGACTTTTCCGTTCTCAAAAATAAAGAGAACTTAAGAGGAACGTATTTTTAAAAGCATTGATGGTATAAAAACAGCTGAGAGAGCTAAAAGCTATACTAAAGATCGAGTTCTAGAAGTGTTTCGAGGATTGCACAATGCGCTGGTACAAAAGTTATGTTATATGTTGACTATTTCGAAGGGGAAAGCAGTTATATACAAGGATAAATAAAATGCTCTCTAAATAACTCAAAATCCCGTTATTCATTGAATACACCTCGCATGTACGCGAGTGTCCTTTCCTTTTGTTTCTGTATTTAGATAAGGTTTTAATCAAAGGTTTTGCATAAATATATCTCAATCTCACCGCCATCACAGTTAACCCGAAGATCGGTGTAATAGGTGGGTGAAAAGCTCACCTATAGTGCTAAGCCCAAGGGCCTGAGAAATTCACATACGATCGTATAACGTTAGATATCCCAGTAAGTTCTCGTACCTGGAATATGACACATTGATTTGCATTACATGCAATATGTTATCATCATCTTTGGGTAGTTAAATTGATTCAGTTTTTATTGAAATGGCACATTTTCCTGAAATTGAAACAATGCTGTCTAAAGCAAAATGAAAAAAAACGAATGCTGTCATAATTTATGATAATACCGAATTGATTACTGATAGATTTATTTATTCTCTCCTATTTTATATCAGCGATTATGTCCAAATGCTTTTCAATAGGATGTGAAGTGAAAACAATATTTTTGATTTTCAACTAGGTCGCGAGGTCGTGGGTTCGAGGTACGCCTTAGGCATGGACACCTGTAATGTTCGGGATCATTTATCAAATCTCTTAAGAAAATCACTGACTCATCCTCTAGATTAGTTCCTGCGGTGCTATAAAATGACCCCTTAGGTCCATAAGTAATAATGAGCCTACCTGTGCAATCCATCAATTTCGGTTATTAGACTAATATCGAAAAACCTGATACTCAAAGCCACAACCCTATTTTACGGCGTGTATTTAAATAATTAGTAAAATATTCCATCCATCCTTCACAGGTTGGTCTGCTTAATTTGATGATTTGTTTTACTCTTTTGTAATTTATCTTCCGATGGAATTTTTAACAATTAATTATTAGCATTGAGGTCACATATTTTAAATCGTGATTAGTGTGAAATGATATTGCTATGACGATGCTATCTGCTATGCTATTATTCCTGTGGTTTGTTTTGAGGTAATGTGTGAGTAGATATTTTCAGATTAGCTAGAAATATATTACAAAGCGATGTAAGCAAGCATTATTAGGTGTCGGATTGCATTTTAGTGATACCTTTCATAGTACTCGGTATAAGTATTTCAAGCATTGATATTTTTCCTATGCATTCCAAATTATTAATTTTTAGCAGTGGCTGATGAATCAATAGATATTGATTATTTTTCACGTGCGCTCATGTGTCTTAAAATGAAAGTTCCTCGTACGTTAATACGTGGCCTAATGCATTATATATTTGATTTTTCAAACGATATTTTAAAATGGCCATAGCTGTCATCGCACCTTAACTATTACTACTAGTACGATTTGCATTATAAAATGCAAGCATCAAATAATACTAATATAATATGCATGTATTTTGCTCTTTAAAACCAATTATTTTTTAATGCGATGATTTATTTTGCTGGAATAGCTATACTTTAAAATTCAGGGAAGCACTGGCAGATCACTGTAGCTACATTTGGTGATATCTAGCCAAATAGGTTGATTCGTTTACGCCAAAGAGCGCAGTAGCCTTCGGACAAAATGGTTATTCAGACAATCCTAGCTGTGTGCATCTCGAAAACCCGGCAAACCAGGAGCTTAATTGACTTTATTTTAGTCCAGATGACTTCTAGTGACATAATTTCTCAAATTGACGATTAATTCGTTACGTTTCAACTCGGTCTGGTGTTTTACAAATTTTATTGATACGGTAGCTTTAAGTTTCAACGGTCTTAATTGACCACATGTGTTAATGTGATGTATTCTATTGAACGAGCTAGTTTTTTTCAATGCTGTCTATATTATAATAGATCAAAGGATTCTCTTGAATAACTTGGCTATTGAACTATTAGTGCTCTGTAGCAGCTTAAAATGTCGACTTAATTCGTTAACTTGATGTTTAATATAAATTCCAGGCTACTGCTTAATGATATCATTATAAGCGATTCAAATTCTTAATATGCAATAACCTTTGGAGTAATATCCATATAAAGAGGTTACATTTCTTTCGATAAACTTGCTCGACACATTGCCTTTAAGACATGTGCCATCTTATATTTTTTTTTTCATATTTGGGCATAGTCGTGGATACCTTTGATGCCTACTTCAGAACTTTCTTGTCCACATTTTCAGTTCACTGATTGAGGGCGTGCATTTATCAGTCATTGAGTTGTTTTCATGGAGGTAACGTGCACATAACACTAATAGATTGTTGCGCAAACGTATTCTTTGTATCCCTTCGCTGCAGTTTCCACTTTCAATTACATACTATGGCTGTATTCCATGTTATGATGCTATGATTGGAATACAGATTAGGCACGTTCACCTATCTTTGAGTCAATTTCATAACCTGGCTTCTATTAGTTAGCTATTACAATATTTCATTTTATTCTTTAGATAATTTTTATTTTTCCATGCCAAAATGTCTTAATAATGGATCTCCAATGTTGTGAGGCCCCCTATTTGAAATCTAAAAATTTCGGATACGCTATTGATATTTTCGGATACGTTATTTTTAACAAGTGTGATTCTAATTACTGTCAAAATTGTCACTGCCAGGCATAATCGATGGAGCTTATATTGGATCACAGTGGAAAGATTGGCCTTTGAAAGTCCTTGGGCGGGTTTCCAGGGGAACATAAATATATACATATTAAATTGTTCAATGCTTCAATTTTCGTTTGCATTTTTCACATCGTCAGCATGTTTTAGTTTAAGTTGGTTCGAGTGTCAATTTGAGCAATGTATTCACTTTTTACCTCAGTTTACCAAGTCTATCTGTTCCCTTTACAGAACGTGCAAAATGTCCCTCTTTCGAGAATATTCAAATCAGCAAATTGACGCGTATTTCCATGCTGACAGCTCATTGATAGCTAGTGGCATTTATTTAAAATTTTTGATTGAAACTTTGAATTGTTTATCCTAAAATGAGGTTAATCATTGTAAAGTTCATGTTTTAAATTAGCCACTCTTAGCGACTCATGTCTTCCTCACAGAAACCTTAATTTGCCTTATAATCATATAAATTGAATTGATTTGAAACTAAACAATATTGCATTAATAGGTAGTAACTAATTGTCATTTTCGGGTCCCATAATCTGCCAGGCAGTCAATTCCGTGGCAAATAACCGCGGGATTCATTTATAACCAACCGTATGGGTGGGAACCGCCGGTCGGGGCAGTGGTGGACGTCTTGGAAGTCTGGGGCCACGCTGTACCGCTCAGGCATTGGACGGAGCTCTGCCGTAACCGCCCCTCCTCATTATGCCCTGCGCGCCATGCTCCGCGAACTCGACCGAGGTCGACCCGCTCAAGAGCACCACTTCGCCCCATCTCTGCCGGGGACCTCTCACCTCCTCACCCGACACGGGTCACCTCTATCCCTCCCGCTTTCGTTCGGCTTTCCTTTCCCTCTGAGCGACCGCTCCGTCGCAGCCGACAGGGGTTCCACTCCCGTTCGGGGATTACTTCATTAATCAACGTCTCCGCGAGGACTGGAGTATAAAGAAATCAAGCTCTCCCGTGATTGGCAGAGTGCCGCCGTAGGAATTCCAATGGGAACCGACTTGCGTGAGCAAAAATAATAGCGTCGATTGGGAGGCAGGAGTAAGAAGAGGGATTGAGGAATGAGGTGGATTAAAAGGAGTGTATGCGCTCGAGGATTCTCTTCGGTACCTACGTGGTCTCGTTCGAACGGTGAAATCGCTACGGGGTTTGAAAGCATAAGAGGTCTTGATGGGGTTCGACGAAGGGGGTGGAGAATAAGAATAGAATACGTCGAGAGTATTGCACTCATTGTTGCTGAAACTCCAGAGAAGGGTCGGGAAGGGGAAGTTGATTGTTTCTGTTATCCATTAGATAATAGCCAAAATACGTTATTTTGCAATAATATGAGTTACTCAATAAAATATTAGGTTTATTTAAAAATTTATACAGGTTTGAATTTAAATTATGTTCTTGAAAAACTCGCACTTGAAACAGATTAACCGTCAGCGGCGTAGTTAGGAGGTGGAAGATCCAGTAGTGCGCGGAATCCCAATCCATAGGGTAGCCCAATTTTTTTGCAATGTTCGTTAATTGCTGAAATATTTTAGGTGGATACAGATATGCTATTATTATTTTTGGAAAATCTCCTTTGCATCTGTGATATAATGAATTTAAAATAAATTTAAAGCAATATGTTTGTCAAAACTTCACTACGAGCACTTCAGTCATCGGGTGTCAGCAACACTTAAATAATTTTGGGTTAAAGTTCTTCAAAAGACCAAACGTCATTTGCGTGCCATGAAACACAATTCTATGCACTCAATAATTGAATTCTACATGTAAAGGGTGGGTTTTGAACGGTTTTAAGCGATTTTTTGTTTGACTTATTCCTTCAGCTCCTTTTAACTTCTACCTCCTTTTATTCTGTCTGAAAATCCAACTCTTTTCCTTCCTCCACTCTTCTTAGTCAATTATCTCATGCATAAAAGTCTTAAGTATTCCTCTACCTTTTAATATTTCCTCCACTCTACGCTCATCCACTTGTCTCAGAGATAATTTTTCTCATCCATTAAGTGCTACTCTGCATATTCATTTATATAGTTATCCAAAATTTAAATAAATATGAATATATATTTTGTTAACCAGATGAGGGAGACCCCGATTGATTTTTGCGAGGAACACCCGACATCATTGCTAAGATCCTGATAACTCTCGAAAAAAAAAATTCTTTTTTCAAATAAAGTGGATTGAACCTGAATCCATATTGACCTAGTTATTCTTTTTCATTGTGCTATCTTATCATCTCTATACAACATATTTTTGCTTAAAATAAATTTGATGGCATTTACCCATGTGTATAAATGATGAAATATGGGCGTTTTATTGATTATTCACAGGATCTTGAGCAATACGGCGTATATTGAAAAGTCAGCAGTAGACAAATGCTCCATCCGCCTTTAGGATATGTAGGTTACAGAAGGCTCATGGGAACAAAAGAAAGGATACAAGCGATACGACAAAGAAATGATGGATATACGACGCGATGGGTGAGGAATAATTTAATGAGTTCAGGGCATCTCATTAATTTCAGGAAGGAATGAGAAAACACGTTTGATTGAATGCTTGGACTGGAGGGGACCTCAGCATTCCACCAAGAAAAAGTAATAACGAAACCGAAATCAGCTTGACTCGTGGAAGGGAAAGTAAGGGCCTCTTGACCAAAAAGGATTACCTTCGTAAATATCTTATATAAGAGTCCTTTCTCCATTGAGCACTTTTATTTCACGAGGTGCAGTCTGATGAAGTGAAAAGAGAAATCAATCAACGTGAGTTATCAAGATAAAATGAGATAGTAATATCGGACTCTTGGTGGGAGCCATTAAAAACATTCTCAAATGTCGGGAGGGTTTTCTGATCATTTGAGCCCATTGAGACACAGTTTGACGTTTTTTGACGCTTGATAGCTATCGTTTTATCGTTAATAGATTTTTCTTATCTGGTATCATTCTTTGACGCGTATGAATAAGACAAATGAACGGCAACATTCACGTTGAGAGTAGCTTAAATAAGTTTCTTGTGTCAAAGACATTCTGGCTGCCTATCATGGCTTTATGTATTCAAATTGCATATACATATGATGAAACTGATTAATTACTAGCACGCATAGCAATAGACAAATGAAATCATCAATTTCAGAGCGTAAAAATCATTCGCCTTGACTGGGACTCGAACCCAGATCCCTCAATATCCGGTCGAGTGCTTTAGCCACTTAAGCTACCGAGGCGTCCTCTTAAACTCTGAAATTTTGGGGCTTTTAAAGGAACTAGATGTTATGACGAAATACCGTACATACAATGTCACATGCATTCGTAGTCGTGCGCGAGGCGCCACTGTCCACGAGGTTAAAAGCCAACTTTAAACACGTATGGTGTTTTCCCTTTGACAAATTCCAAAGAAACTGCGGGAGATGCCGCAACAGTAACTTTTAACGGAGTCATCCGCTAATGTGCATTTTAATGCAACAATTTCAGAGCGTAAAAATCATTCGCCTTGACTGGGACTCGAACCCAGATCCCTCAATATCCGGTCGAGTGCTTTAGCCACTTAAGCTACCGAGGCGTCCTCTTAAACTCTGAAATTTTGGGGCTTTTAAAGGAACTAGATGTTATGACGAAATACCGTACATACAATGTCACATGCATTCGTAGTCGTGCGCGAGGCGCCACTGTCCACGAGGTTAAAAGCCAACTTTAAACACGTATGGTGTTTTCCCTTTGACAAATTCCAAAGAAACTGCGGGAGATGCCGCAACAGTAACTTTTAACGGAGTCATCCGCTAATGTGCATTTTAATGCAACAATTTCAGAGCGTAAAAATCATTCGCCCGCCATAACATCTAGTTCCTTTAAAAGCCCCAAAATTTCAGAGTTTAAGAGGACGCCTCGGTAGCTTAAGTGGCTAAAGCACTCGACCGGATATTGAGGGATCTGGGTTCGAGTCCCAGTCAAGGCGAATGATTTTTACGCTCTGAAATTGTTGCATTAAAATGCACATTAGCGGATGACTCCGTTAAAAGTTACTGTTGCGGCATCTCCCGCAGTTTCTTTGGAATTTGTCAAAGGGAAAACACCATACGTGTTTAAAGTTGGCTTTTAACCTCGTGGACAGTGGCGCCTCGCGCACGACTACGAATGCATGTGACATTGTATGTACGGTATTTCGTCATAACATCTAGTTCCTTTAAAAGCCCCAAAATTTCAGAGTTTAAGAGGACGCCTCGGTAGCTTAAGTGGCTAAAGCACTCGACCGGATATTGAGGGATCTGGGTTCGAGTCCCAGTCAAGGCGAATGATTTTTACGCTCTGAAATTGTTGCATTAAAATGCACATTAGCGGATGACTCCGTTAAAAGTTACTGTTGCGGCATCTCCCGCAGTTTCTTTGGAATTTGTCAAAGGGAAAACACCATACGTGTTTAAAGTTGGCTTTTAACCTCGTGGACAGTGGCGCCTCGCGCACGACTACGAATGCATGTGACATTGTATGTACGGTATTTCGTCATAACATCTAGTTCCTTTAAAAGCCCCAAAATTTCAGAGTTTAAGAGGACGCCTCGGTAGCTTAAGTGGCTAAAGCACTCGACCGGATATTGAGGGATCTGGGTTCGAGTCCCAGTCAAGGCGAATGATTTTTACGCTCTGAAATTGTTGCATTAAAATGCACATTAGCGGATGACTCCGTTAAAAGTTACTGTTGCGGCATCTCCCGCAGTTTCTTTGAAATGAAATCATATTTAAATTCTACTACAGTATGTTGCAATATTTTTGCCGTGTTAGTGATAGCAATATTGCAATAGGATATCAGAGTAAAAGGAAGATTTATCCCCTTAGTGTAAGTAAATGAAATAAGAACATATGGTCAACAGTCAAAGTTTATTCTCAAGGGAGTTTATATTCGATCACATGACGAGCAAAATCTTTAGAATTCGGTGAAACACGATTTCAGTATAGGTATTTCCTATTTCGGCGAATTTAGTCTATAAAGTTAAATTAATTGTTTAAATGCTATTTTTACTCAGTCTAGCACACAAAATTTTTATTTATATGAACTAGTTATAAAAATCTTGGTGTTGACTTTGTTTCCATCTTTGCCTGAGATTGTCGAGAGAGATCTCAAAATCCAAATATAACGACAAAATAGCTCCTATGGCTGTTTTAGCCAGTCAGCACCTCATTTTACGGAGCCGAAGCTCTAACGGGAAGTCGAGGCGCGATTATGACCACCGCTTCAATCTTTAAGAATCTGGCGATTGGCATGCATGGAAAATGGCAAAAGTGTAAGGGAATAACCTTCCTAATGTAACTAGAATTGGAATGGAAGAGATCTTGAGTTGAAAAGCATACGTTTTACATGGCGAAAAGGAACGACAAATATATCCGTATGAACAAATGATTGATTATTAAGTTTAAGTATCACAAGGGGCAAATACCTGTGCAAGAAAATGCTTTCACGGGGTAAACACTTTATTTTTTCGCCAGCAGTGATGGCGATTCTAAACATTGATTTAAATTACAGTTTCTTTTAATCTGTAAATATAGATAATCTACGATTAGCCGAGATCATATGTACCGTATGTATGTACCTGTAAGTAATAGCTCTTTTGTCTACTTCAGTGCATCAAATACGTAGCAATTAGGAAAGAACATCCTCTCAGTGTTAAATTCAAACAAAAAAGATAGGAGCGAATTCGGATTGGTTACTGAAATAATGTTTTTCTCTGGAGTTGTCTATTTTGTAAGTGGATGTGGCAGATGAATGGTGGGCCAGGGTATAGCACGTTACCTCATAAGACAGCGCTACTCCAAGTGTGTTGTGTGTGTTCTATAGGCAGCCTCTTGAGAAGTGATTGCCCATGATTTTTTGCCTGGTAACTTTACCTTGGAGAGTTAGAAGAATCAAAAGAAATATGCCACGAGGGCTAAGTTTAGTGTAAAAGGTTAGCTAATTAACAATTATTTGACAGAATATTTTGATTAAATTTTTACAGTAGGTAGAATAAGGAGAGGAAATTACCAGGGGAAAACTTGAGAGGATATAAATGAATTTAAGAAAGGGAGAATGGAAGAAAGAGGGGTGAGGAAGAAAGCTAATGTTTTTCAATCTGCAAATAGAGTAGTTCGTACTTATCATGAATAAAGCGATTAAATATTTGTATTGTTCTTTAGCAAGTAGTTACAAAAAACTTTGATCGTACTGGAACTCTGTTGGAAAATCACATTTGAATTTCAAATTACGGTACTATTTCGTCAAGATTTGCCTAACTTTGTTGAAACTTTAAAAGATATACAACGGATGTGTGTAGTTACCACTTCCTGATTTCGGCATTATGCGCACATATTGTTGATCGTATCTCTTTCCATTGAAACTGCTTCATTTCTGTTTTTAGGTTTTAATTTTAATTGTATGTGTTCATAATAAAAATTAATGCATCATTTCATACCAAATCTTTGCTGATGCCAATTTCATTAAGAGAAAGGAGTAATGTGGATATTCCCACATCTAAACATTTTGAACTTGGATCCATCAGCAAGCCAAAAGTTTTAAGTAGTAATTTGCGTTCCTTTACTTTCTCATTCAATGGAAAAATCATCCACATTGGCCATATTTTATTAAAAGCATTTAATCTATACGGTGGTAGCAACTGAAATCGTGCGTTTTACGTTTTAGCATGGATATCTACAGAGAGTTAGATACATCGTATTTGATTAACGGCTCCTGAAAGTAATTTCGGTAGTCCCGTTATGACAATACTGTGAAAATATGGGTGCGTGTATTAGATCCTTATAAAATGACGAAGAGGGACTGCAGAGATCACAGAAAGCCTTGAATCCGGTATCGCAGGGAAAAATTAAACCTGGCAGCAAATTGACATTCTTACGCACTTATTACAATTTTAATTGCACAACTTTCTGTCGAACTCGGATGTATGCTCTTCGCTAGTGGAGAGCAATAAAACCGGAGTGCGAGGAACGATTCTCAGACGCATTCAATTCACATCCGAGTCGTGACACTGTCTTGTGACCGCGATGACGTCAGGCGGAGGGAGTGCGTTCCCCCCCATCACCGTATCCTCCTCCCTTTGGTCCCCCTCAGACCCCCGGGACGGGCGACCGGGAAAAGGTTGCGACCCTCCGTGGGCGCTGGAGGAGAATGGATCGCTGGGGGTGTGCCAGGGGTCAGAACCCCTTCACCACCATCCCCATCCAGCCCCCACTCCCCATCGCCTCTCCTCTCTCCCTCTCCCGATCCTTCCCGTCTCCGCTTAACAGAAAGGTATTATGGAGAGGAAATTAGCATTTATATATCAAATTGATGGAGAGTCGAGACGGGACCTTACGACTTCGGGTCTGCCGTGGGGAAAAGGTGAAAGCGCGCGGTCGTCCGTTTGGTCGTGCGCGCGTGGATGGTCGCCCTTTGATATCGAGTAATCCAATAGGCGGTTGGCGCGAGCGGTGCGCGCGCGTATGATTTACGTCACATGCCGTGGCGGCGAAAGGTTAGCTTATTCCGTGGAAGAGGACGGATGAGAATGTCCACGGCACGCATCGACTACAAGTGCACTCGTCGTATTTTTCCTCCACAAGGATTAGACTGGCGACGAAGGTTTTTGCGCATTTGCAAAGATTAAAACAGTTAAGAGGCTGAACACTGCGCGAAGTGTCCCCATAAACTGTGAGGCCATTTATCATTAGCTTCGGATGCACATAGCTGTTTTCAGTTATTTGCTGATATCTATAATTGATTATGTAGGGAGCCAGGGTGTGTTCTTTGTTCATAAATATTCACAATGCTACGGTGACCGTATGTAAACACATTGACGGTATGATGCATATTCTTGCCTTAAATGATTTGGGAGCATTTATTTTGCATGTTTCAATATAATTAGCAGCTTCAAAAAATGATAAATTGGGTCCTCCTTCAGCGATGATAAATTTCTTGTAAGATACAGAGCTCCAAGCAAGTAGTAGGCTTCCAAGTTAAGCAATCTACATTTTTTATGTGACAGAATCCAAGTCGTAATAGAAAAGCAGGTTAGCCATTGTATTTCCTGTAATAATCTATAGCAGTGAGTTGATGGATTGATTACCTCCACTTGCAATCGGGCTTGCGAGTTTTAGGAAGAACCTACAGTCAGATATTCCCGCTAGCAAGCAGGCGTAAATGTGGAATAATAATTTCATTGATTTCTGAGAATTATTTAAAGTTGAAATGTGAATTATAATTATTTTCTCCAATGAATATAAAAACACTTGTGAATAGGCTGTGCAAACATGCTGTATTAACCGCTGTTTCTCGTGCACTTCACAATTTTTTTGCAAAACAATAGAGTTCAATCGGAAGTCGATTGAAACCATATCAAAAACAATTTATTATTATATTTCAAGACTTTAGCTTAATAGAGGATCATTTTTAGTGCAAAACGCGAAGAAGTTATACTGAAATCAAAATGTACGATAGCTGGACGGAAGAAAAAGCTTTTCATCAAAAAAATTGTATATTTTAAGTACCGTAGCATAATCATCAAATGAAAGAGGGAGCGTACTTTTCCACAGAATTTCTGTGGAAAAGTGATGGGTATACTAAACTTCAATGAAATGAAGCGTGACTCTGTAAAGTATAATTTGGTATGTTATATTACTTCTACATCATTTTTTCTCATCAAAATACAATGCAATTCTTGATTATTATTCGAAGAAACAACATTGGTTTTTAATGTGCGTCCTAATATATACTACGAGGTACGAGCTAAATACTTAATCGAAGCTTAAATGAAAAGGTTTAAGGTGACTGTTGATATCTCAGACGTATGCAGAGAAAATATGTGCATGGGCCTTCCAAAATTAGGCAATAGAAGTAACTCTCGGTTTAAAATCTCCAAAGACTAAGGATACATGGTAAAGGTTTGTGATAAATTCTTGGACACATGCCATCCATGAACGACGCTGAATTCCAGTCAAAAAAACATGGATCTCTAGACCAATCTGGCAACCCAGCCGGCACCAGTAATAAATTTTATGCCGAACTGATAATATTGTAAAAATAAATATTCCATATTAAAACTGCCGCTGAAGACATGTTAAATTAAACATGGTTTTCTGTGCCCTGAGTACTGACAATGCCATATAAAGTTCCCTTGAAGGTGAAAAACGCGGACTATCTTTATAAAAACCTTAGAATAGCAGATGTGTAATTAGCAATTCAGATATATCAGATACATTTGATAAGATTATTATCCAGTTTTTAACAATATTTCGCTAATTACTGCTTTATATCGAAGGATTGTTATATCCCACCCTTTACAAAATGAATTAAATTTTTTAGTGGGATGGTTTACTCACTAATATCAGAAGAACGAAAGCAGAACGAACTGTAAAATGTCGGCGGAACGGTGGTCATGGCTAACGATTCTTTAGAGTTAACTCCCATGACTAAACACCGAAGTGCACTCATCCAAATCACCAAATTTTCCTTTTACGTGTCACCATTGATTAAGATAACAGATGAATAAAGAGAGCCCGCTTTGACCCGCCCATTCGTATGCTAAGGGATTTCGCCATGATATGGGTTTCAGATTGGGAATAGCTCGTTTAAATTCGGCAGAGAAAGTGTGGAAGATGAGCTTAAGAGAAAATGAGTAGGCGTAGCATAAGAGAGACATAAAGTCTTATAAGAGTCAGCCTTCGAAATGTGTCTCAGGGCGTGAGAAAACTAGTAAGTGAATAAAGAGGAAATTTTAAACTTTATTTAGTCTGCAATCATAATTATTTTCAATAGCTAAAAATACCTGCGTTAATAAATGGTATTGTAAGAAAATAATAAATTTATTTTTTAAATACAGTCACCAATTACTTAGGGGAATAAATTATTTGAAGAAAAAACATTGAGTTGCATAGTAATAAATAATTATATCATTTTTTAAATATTTTCAGGGGATGGACAAGGGGCTATTCATCATTAGAAAAAGTGGAGAGAAAATATTTCATGAAAACCACAACTCTTTCTTAAGGAGAAAAGAAGACAACCCACATCCAAAAATTAGTGTTTTCCAGTACTTGGCTTCAACCTTGATTTGGGTAAGTTTTTGGACAGTTCTTGTATTTTACTATTAACTAGGTTGCATTTATATTTACTCTGAGCACTTTCTTATTGATTACCACATTCAGTTCACACCAAAGAATGTTTTCTTGGATTTAAACAAATCCTTGCCTGGAAAATACAAAGAAAATAATTACCCAACCCCGCCCATCCCATTTACCATTCATCCGTCCTATCTCGATCGTTCACTCCGTCCCCAACCCATACTCATCGTATCTAAAAGCTGACGCCCTCCTTCCTCATGACAAACCCTCTCTAGGGACTCTCAGTCTTTCTCAAACTCCTCTTCCTATCCCTCTCCAATCGATGTCTCAATTCGATTTCTCTCCCACTTGTCCAAGGCATCCCACTGCCGTTCCACACGTGAGGCGTTAATTTCTCGCCGCTCCCCTCGAGGGTTCCATTTCTAGTTCCTAAACTCACCCGCTCATAAAGACCGTTCATACCGTTTTTGAGTCTCAATCCCTTCCCACCTCCTCCATCTGCCTTGTTCACGCTCACTCACTCCACTCAACTCACACCACTTCGTGACCCCCTCATCCCCTCGTGGGACCAATTCGGCCCAGCTCCTCTGTTTATGGACAGCCCTCGCCCACACACGAACAGGATTCCTGATCGTCTGAGTGTGTTGACGTCCTTCCCCAACCTTAAAAGATGTTTTCTACCACTCTCCTTCCCTTATTTACTCTTCTCCTGTTCCTCGGTCAAGTTTGCTTTTATTCCATCTTCTATTATTTCTTCATTCCAAGTCCGTAGTTAAATTACGCTCAGATCATGAGTCGCATATATAGTTTATTGATTATTTATCTGTTTTCATTTCACTGTCTGATATTCCTAGTTATTTTTTACTCTCATACTTTATCAATACAATTCCTAATTATTGTTTAAAGGCCTCAAGAGAACTGCAATTCCTTGAGGTAACAGAAATCAGATTTCTTACTGTCGGAAGTAAAGCCACATTTTCTATTTTTAGCAACAAACTTTGATAGTATGCTTCAGTAATCTAAGGCGATTCATTCCTATGATTGTTTTTATCGGTCCTCTATATTATCCTCTTCCTTGCCAATATCTTCACCCATTCACAGTATTCTTTACTGACGTATTCCCCTACTTGCTTCTCGTATTCATCCTTGGTCCTTCACGTCCAAGGTTATTGCCACCTCGGGCTTCAGAATGCTCATTGCTTTACTGTTCGTCTAGTCAGCTTTCTCCTTCTTGGTGTCATTCTCATGCGTCGTAGACTTTTCTCTTTACTTAAATCTTTGAATCAATTCTTCATTAGTCACTCGGTGTATCCATTTTATGAAAAATTGTTTTTCACTGAAGTCACAATGGAACTGTTACGAAGTAAAAAGTCAATCGGCGAGGTTAAAATCGTAAATTAATTGTGTTAAATAAGAGGGAATCATAATAGCTCACCCTTCCCATTGCATCGAAGAGTTTAAGTGAGAAATGAGCATTGATAGAGATTCTCTTGAAGTAGTCATAATTCCAAGGCCGCATATAATTCGATCCTTACATCCTCATAAATGTAGAATTTTTCATGAAATTTAACAGCTAATCACGATTTAATAATTATTTTGTCATCGAGAAGTCGAAATTTATCAGTATAAAAATTGAATTATTTAGCCAATTTTATGCATATATTTTAAGTCTTAAAGCCTTCCAGATTATTGAGGTATTAACGTTGTGGGCTGATTGTACAAATGAAGGCAGCAGTAAGTCCAAAGAACCGTCCTTTTAGAAAAACATGCGGCAGGGTGAAAAAATTATTTATCAACTTTAATTCTAACCCAAAATTAATTCATATAAGTGTTAACCACTGATGGTTATAATGAACGTGGTTTCACAATCGAAAATAGCTACTTTCGTTAATCAATTGATGAATGAATTTATATGTAATGGCACAAACTTTTTTCATATGTTTCCATTTAAATAATATTGAAGCTGAAATTCTATGTGCATCAAACCATAACCAACACCACACTTGCAATTCCATAAGCAAGTGATACTTTTAAATCATATTAAGGCTCTCTAGTGAGGGTAATTAATAGGTATATTCTAACGGGTTTGGGTTGGTCTTTGATGATTCCTGGTATAACACACTAATCCCTAGCCTTAATTAACGTGACATAAATATTCATAAACCCAGTACTAAATAATAAAATAACTCTTTTGCTCTGCAAACTTTCTACCTTACGTAAATACATCCAAAATACGTATACCTATCCTCCCACTACCTTGCTTTCACTGCATTTCCCCCTCTATTACACTCTTCAGCATCCCATTGCCTCTGAAAATCATTTGCATCCATGCCAATAACGTTCTCTCCTCACATACCATGCCTATAACTTTATCGTTTCCATTCCGTCCATTTTATGTTTTAGATTCTTCCCACATCCTTATCTCAAAAGACTTCAATGTAAATTATTTTGCCTATTGCCTCAATTATTAAGTTTCTGGTCCGCAGAAAACTACGCTCCGTATTAAACTATTCAAGCGTCGACACACGTATGCTAGCGGCTTTGCCACGACTCGAAGGCTCCTTGGTTAGGCGGATTCCGGAAGGCCCTTGAGGGTATGCGTACAAGCTTCGTTGACGACACTTAGGGGCCCATGGTGGTGCCCTTTGAGGGACTACTTTACTGTTCGGAATAGGAAATAATCTGCTGGTATCGGTCGGGACTGTAAGGGGTTGGGAAATCGTCGAGATGCCGTAGCAGAAGAGCGAGTTTAGCGCAGATCCTTCGCATCACAAAATTTTCAGTGATAATGGTGTGCACTGTCATGTTATGAAGGCCAATATGATCTGCAATCACGCGAACACTTAACCGACGGCCTGAATTCAGCACTTCACGCACACGTCAGGAAAAATATTTTACCAATACTTTTTGTACAAGCCTTGTAAACCCATCGTTATTTAACGAAACTTTTTTTTTATGTCCCAACTACTTTTCCCATAGTCAACGAAAATGCTTCTCAAACAGGTGAACTCATTTACCTGTTATAATTGATGCTCCAAAATTTAGTGTTTATCTTAAGCTCCTTAGTTCTTGAAAATTTCTTCACCTTCGTTTTATTGCGAGGGTGGGTATCTTCGGAAAATTTCGAAAATGCAGTGCACCCACTTGGTATAGTCCAGGCACTCTAGAGCATTTTGCCACTGTTATGTAATAAAAATGTTAGTTTAATAGTTACTATGGAGACTTCTTCATAGGCACCCTTTTATTTTACGTAAATGTTTCCCTAAAGCTTATAATGTAAACAAAAAATTTTCTGGGCAAAGATTTACTAAGACGAAGATCAGGAAATTTTCAAATAAGGACCTTAAATTAGAAGTTTAGTGGCTTGAAATTGAAATAAATTTCTATAAAGGTGACGTAGTTGCCAGCTATTACGGCTTTTATAAAAAATGCATTTATAAAGCATAGTTGAAACTCATTGAGTTATACCCACGCTAAAATGATTCACGCTGAGCGAAAATAAACAGGTCTTCCTACCCTGAATTACGAGACGTTTAGTTCGAGGATATCTATGCCTTCTAATATACAGGTATGTATCCTGTACTTCTCATACACCTGTATGAAGCCAGTTTTTGGATTAAAGCAATGCTTTAGGATTGGAAAGGATGCTCAATGTTTAAATACTATTATAAGAACAACTGGATTCTTAGCAGTACGATATCTGTGATCTTTAAATATTGATAGCCAGAAGTGTTGCCTAATCTCGTCGTTGAATAAAATCAGCACGTCAAATAACTTACGCCGGTGTTTTCCGTAAAATTCCACAAATCAACTCGATTTGGTTTCCTCGAGTATATCTTTACTGTCTAACAAAGTTAAGAAGCAAGATTACACTCACATAAAGAGTTTTCTTTATATTTTAGAGAATCAATATTATTTATTCGCTTGAGCTCTGAAAAGGTCAGTGAGGAGAGAGAAATCGATGGGGAATTCGTTCTGAATTGTTTAGGTAAAAGCTTCAAAAACATTAAGAAGTGAAAGGGATATACTTATGACATATTGTACGACATGTTTGAAAAATGATGATGATCATGCTATGTGAATCCACCCCGTCTTCCAGATATATGCCTTAAGTCGAGGTTATCATATTTAACAGTTAGTTTGTTTTTATTTTATATCCTCGTCGCATTTATATATCGCCTCTTATACTACGCCCTAGTTGTTTCCTTCTACTATTTGCATTCTTTCCTTCAGCAATAGAGGTATTTTCTAGATGCTTTCTTTCTACGTTATCTTCGTTTTTTGCCCTTCTTCCAGGTTCTGGTAGCTTATTTCTTTTGAGAGCATAGTTTTATATCAAACGCATTTTGAGTTCTATGCAATGATTTTTCACCGACTCTTGACAAATCCAAGATTGTGTTCTTATGTGTCCAGTGAAGCAGGCTTTCTTTATTTTCGTCCTTTGGATTATTTTTTTCTTAAAGAAATAATGTTTGGAGTCTTCATATATCACCTTTTCTCCTTTTCATTTCCTTGTCAAGCATTTATTTTAGGAAGTCTTTCAAGTGAATTTTGTGATTCATTTTTACTCTTTCCGTAGCCTTATCTCGAAATCCCAGAGATAAATTTCTCTCTAACTTCTGTGACCATTAATTCTTCCATTCCTTTAAAATGTCATATTACCCCCGTTTAAGTAAACCCTTAAAGGCTTCTGGTTTATTACGGCGTTTTTATTAAGATTGGGGATTCTTCAGCCAGTCATTTCCCCCAGTATTATGCTCAATTCAACAAAGACATTGGAAAATGTTCCCTTCCAGAAAAATATGTTATTTATTATCACTAAATGTGATATAAATTTTTGCATCTTCTTTTTAATTTATTCAAATTTTATCTTAAAGTGTTGTTCAATGAATCATTTTCTAAGCGTTCATTGGGAACATCAACAATTTTTTAAAATTGGTGATTGCTGCTTCTTTCCGATATTATAATAACATTACTGTCCGTGATTATCTATTTTGTTTTCCCGACTCAATGGTTAGTTTTTAGATTAAGAGACTCTTATATAATCGCTGGTATAATCCCAATTTTATTTAATTCAATGTAGGATTTGGTCTTCTAGGAATTTTAAAGAAGCCTTATGTGTTCTCTGCATCCGTGCAGAAACATTGGCTACTTCGGATGCTAGTTGTTCATCACTATGGCATGTCAATGGTATTGCTAAGACATGGTTATTGATATTTATTTTGAATTTATACGAAAATTATTAACACTCCCATTATTGGCATTATTCCCATTATTACCTGTAAAATATTACATCTATGCGTTTTAAAAAAAGTAAAATGTTGGTAAAATATCAAGCGAAATTCATTTGCGGTTTGATTTTATAAACTCAGGATCAAGATGTCTTTCTATAAACCGTAGCTTACGGTTATTTCTCATCTTTACATAATTTTAGAAGCATGATTAAAATAAAATTAGGCAACAGGTAAGGAACTTAGTCAATGCCACCTTTTTTAAGAATATTTTCTGTCACGACGAAACCTGTGCCATTTTTTAAGGTTAAATCTAAATTATATATTAAAAAACTTAATGCATTTACATGTTACTTTGTAGTTACAACATAATTTTTGAAATGTATTTATTGAATGCCTTGGTGAAACTTCTTCATCAATATCATCCAGAAATGAAACATTTTCTTTCATTGTTGTGATTCAATAAATGATTTTTAAATCTGGGTTTTCTTCAGAATAATATTTTGGAATTTGAATTAAATGTGTTTGAAATGATACATTGAAGAGGAAGATTTCCACGATCATTTTAATTAACTAAGACGGACAGTTGGGGTGCTGAGTGGGGATAGAGATCGCAATGTACTAATGATAAGTTCAAAGGTTCCTAACATTTATACTTGCTCCGGAAATAAGAAGTATAAGTTGCATTTCTATTACCGTCCTTTGAAAAAACCCAGTAATCAACTCGAAGGTTGGTTTGATAACTAATAAGTGAGGATAGAGCTTACCTAGTAAGTCCAACGGCGCGAGAAATTCATGTGTCAGAAATGGGGGGCCTTTTCCAGTGCCACCTGTGGTGGCACTGGAAGATCTGGTAACATTCAGGGTGGGTGAAGCTGATAGTGCCGAGAGGCGTCACCCGGAATCGAACCTAAGGTCTCATTTCATTAGCCCAGGTCAAAAGTCACACTCATTCGTCACATCACACAGACTTGGATGTATACTATGTTTACTTATTGAGCATTGGGATGGACAGGATAAATCACTCTCTTCTTAACCGATTTTGTCCTAGAAATGTACAACCTCGAGGTGCAATATCAAAAATATGCTCACTATAAAAACGACATTTAATCCCTAGCCTGAACGTGAACTGTGAGTGTTGTGAAACTTCAATTAAACATTAGGAGAGGCTCTACGATTTATTTCTATGTGCATGAATATGACCCCTGTCTCAAAAAGGAGAGTTCACTCTGAAGACAAAATGAGTGTGATTATACATGGTTAAATGTTGTTTTTATAGTGAGCATATTTTTGATATTGCACCTCGAGGTTGTACATTTCTAGGACAAAATCGGTTAAGAAGAGAGTGATTTATCCTGTCCATCCCAATGCTCAATTAGTAAACATAGTATACATCCAAGTCTGTGTGATGCGACTGATGTGAAGACTTTAGGATTACCACTAGGTCGGGAAAAACATCGGGGATAACTCAAGCTCTTACAAAAGGGAAGTGGGATGGGCAGTTATTGTGGACGTTTTCAAGTGACGTAAATTTGTTACTTGAATCGTCATTTGTATAAAAATCGGGAATATCCGACCAAAAAGATGTTTCTTTCAGTTTTGAGATCAGCTTAGGAGTAGGCGCCTGCAGCCCTGACCAAATCCGACACTTTAATTTCCGACCGGATTCAGTAATCCCACTGACAAGTGAAGCGATGAGGGACAGTAAAAAAAAGTAGCAAATATTATTCCAAGCGGTCGGTACAAAAATCGGTAATGAGGACCGCAAGTCCTTTTGTTAAAACGGAAATGGGAATAAATTGAAAGAGTGGTCTTGGCTATGCTTGGCCTTGATTAAGAGGTGTGGACTACTGATGGCTCCTTAGGAGCTTGCAAAGGTTATCTTTCAGACCTAAAACATAATCGGCTTTTGTTAAACACTGGGACGCCAACGGCCACCCGGAGCAACACACTGTTGACCTTAAAATCTGCCACGTGATTTTCCCTTCCCAAAGATTTTATCTCCGTCAAGGGGAAAAATTGCACCCTATCAAGCAGGCATTTGCAGTTTTGCAAGTTGGTTGACAACAAGAGAGAACTTTTGTCTTCTTCCAATTTTGTCTTCTGTATCATAAGTGATTTTGAGGGAGGGTATAAACAAGATGTCCCCTATTTTTGCTTATTTTACACGCTGTGTTCCAGGAAAACTCACAAATACGGGAATATAGAAATTATTGAAAAAATGCATGTGCTTTTCGTGGGACACGTTTCATGCTATTGGAACTTAAGTATTGCATAAAAATTTTCAAAAACTATTTTGTACGCTTTTTTTACATTCTAAAATATGTATGTATGTAACTACGGTAGCATGGAGGATCGCTGTCATGCTACGACTAAGATAAAAATTAAATTACATGAAGGTATAATTACCCTTTACAGAAAGGCATTGATGTCACCATAGGAATTACCAAAGTGCGGTTTACTGTGTATGGTATTTTACTTTAACTTTTTAAGTTTGTTTCAAAATTATCTTTGTGGCACTTGTGGACATTACTACTGACTTGGATGCATCGAAGCATTTTCAGGGCCTTGAGAGTGAATTCCCTATAAATATAATGTTAATGCCTCATTGCCTAATATATTTTAAGGCTATATCCTAGATGCGCATTGTTTGAAATGAATGATTTATTGGGGAATAGCCTTAATTGAAAGCAAATCTTTTCATAGTCCCATGATTACGATGAGTATGTGGCCTCTAATCATCGAACGAATTTCAAGCTGCAATCATTCAACGTCTCTCCGGAGGTCATTCATCTTATCCATTGATCCATTCTGCGGCAATTTCTCAGCATCCCGTTATGTAGTCCATTCTGTGGCACATTTCAATCCCATCAATTTTTCTCAGCCTTCTCAATCGCATCCCCATCTGAGCCACTTCCCTATCGTTCGATCACCAATGCCAAACCGTAATGTTGCTCCCTTTATTAACATTTCAGCGCCAGAGAAACAATCACAATCAATCTTTAGTAAAACGTCGATTTCTCTCATTTATTTTCTTTTGCATAATACCAATGGGAAATTTCTTATCTACTTCTATATTTCTCTGTGTCTGTATATTACTTTTCGTTAAACTTACGCCATTCTATCCGCCGGTATCAATGGAACTACAAGGATGCAAATGTATTTTTCGTTATTTTTTGTTCCTTTCTGCTTAGCTATCTAGCTGATAGAGGTTCTCTTTTTTGATGGGACACCATATTTCTGCTTGTACATGGTAGGAATATGACTTACTTATTGGGTATAGTTTTGTTAGGCAACAAAAAATTCATAAGTGTCCAAATTATGTGGCATAAATTCATGGGTCAATGGGCATCGTTCATTTTTAGCTAAGAATTTTAGAAAATATAATAATATAATTAATTTTATACGGGCTAGGGTCACTATAGATTAACCCTTTGCGACTTTTTACAAATTGCATTGACATTGCCCATGCAATATGGCAAATCCTCGCAGCGAATAAAACTTATTCCTCGTCCGTTTTGAAAGAAATTATTTCAACTTCTATCAGCTTCATAACTTCGAAGTAATCTCATACCCTCGTTTCAATGTCTCGTGTTTTTTCCAAACTTTCCCTATTCCATCTTCCTCTCTCATTCTCCGCGCGCATTTCTCTCCCGCTCAATCCACTTATTCGTCTCTCTCGCCGCCTCACGCCGAAACCCTTCCCTCCCACATCAACATTTCAACTGAGACCGTTTTTATCAGACTCACTAGATCTGCCTCGTTTTGCATGTGCTCGCCTGCCCTCGTGGCGCCTGGATGAAATTAGCGTCATTTGTCAGGCCGTCCTCCCGTCTCCCACCCCCTATCGCAATCCGCCTCCCTCCTCCTCCCCCTCCATGCCCTCGCCGCGCTCCCTCTCACCCCCTCACTCAACACACTACCCAACGCCCCCCTCCGAAACCTCTCTTTCCACATCGCACTTCGCTCTCCTATGCCCCGACCCAAACCTTTTCTCATCCGCCCTCCTCCTATCGACGCATTCCCTTCTTCCATTCCCCCGCTCTGCCGCCGACCGCTCTCCTCGGACCTTTCACTCCTCCAATTCGCATACTCATTCACTCCTCTTTGCATATTACGCCCATATCTACCTCAGGTTGCCATTACGAGTCCATCCGCATCTTTCATGCAAGACTACATATTTCTCTCGAATAACTAGCCCCCGGCTCCTTTTATTTTCCCTACTTGTTTTATTCCACGTCGTCATCCCGAAGAATTCCATTTCTCCAGTGATTAGGTGTGATTACCGGGAAGTCACGCCCTCAGACTGCAAGATCCGGTGCTAATGTACGTAGATATTCTAAAAGACTGAAAGGTTAACGTCATGACCTGCGTCTGATGTCTGATTTACTTTTTCTCCACTTAAAGCTTAGGGATATCTTGTTATTTTATTGCTACCGGCAAATTCAAGGTAATCCTGGTAATTTGAGTAAGGGTAGTCAATGAAATTCTGAGGACATTCTTCGTGGAAAAGTTTCTGATAGCCTGGCTTATTTATTTAGTGGTTATTATGTGAGTATTGAAAGCATAGACACGACCAAATGTGCCTCAACTGTTCGTAAAATGGAGCTGATCCGTTAAATCCAGAGTCCTTATTTTCTTTCCTGTCCGAGCGAGCTGGTAGTTATTTTCTTCAGCCACTTAATAACTTAACGCATATCCCGCCAATCGGATGTGCTTCCAGCAAGTATTGGATGAGTCCTCTCCGCACACAAATAAATGCAAATCAGTGCCCGACACCTCGAAAAGATGCTTGCCTAAAGTAAAAGCTGCTATAAATATGCGGAAGAATGACCGGTCAGAAGGCATAATTTTCGAGTTGGAAGAATAATGATCGACTCAATGATACTCACAAAGCGAGACGCAAGCTAACGGCAAATGCGATTGCGGTTGCTGTCATTTGTATGGAAGTGAACTCGATGCTCTGGGTATGAGGGAATAATGGTTGATCAAAAACTGTTCAATGGCGTGCAATGGTGATGCCGAAAATCCATTATTCGGGCTCAGCCTAGGGCTCTCAAATGTCTCCTCAAATGCAAAGCTCGCATCGTAAGTCTCTATAAAACTCACTCACAATTTTACAATATATAGCGAATCTCTTGAAAATGGGATGACTTTATTCCCTCCTACGTGTAATATTTGAGGGTTGGAGGAATCTTACTGGATTTTTGTCCCGGAATGCTTCAGAGAAGACTTTCAATCTTGGTGTGAGTCTGTATTTTATTACAGTTAGATGTTACAGGCAGAAACGAACGTTAAGTCCTTTTTTGCATTAAATCTTGGCTGTTTTTATGATATCTGTTGAATAATTGAAGTTATTGTTGTAAGTTATTCACTGTAGCACATGCTGTTACTGTGTAAAAGTACACTGTCGTAGATAATCTAACAGAGATGAAAAATAGGGTAATTAACGAGCTTTAGCGATTTTACCCCATCCTCATCTCGAATCAGTATCAGGCATCATCCCTACCCAATACTCTTCAAGGCCCATTGAAAATGAGGTACGAATTAAGCTGACCCTGGCAGAAAAAGGGTTTCGAAGCAGTATAGTTTTTAATAAAATTTTCTAACTTTATTACTTATTGACGGCTGCGATGTTACATCGTGCTTCAAATATGGAAGTTGTTTTCACCACCATGATGGTGAATTTTGTTTCTGAAAGCACTCTCTTCCTCAATTCACGTTAATGCAAACATTTCTCAAACAAAGGGGGGTGTTGATCAAAATATATTTGAATCATTAGGAAATAAACATTCATCTGAGCAGTCTGCCAAAGTCTTTGGCATTATCTCCTATATGATTTTCGTAGATTGAATCTTCGAATATAACAACTTTTATGTCAGATATATAAGTTTTCTCCTAACTTTACCTACACCTTAGTCTTAGTAGCCTATTAGAGTTTACTCGCGTTCATTACGAAATCGATGTGTGAAGTATGTGCAATTCGTAAGTTAAACTGTAAAGGCCGAATTCGAGAACGTAGGCTTAAGCTTTGAGATGTAATATTCTGATGGTCGGCAAAAACAAAGTTTTGATATGGACATAAATTTTACGTTGCAAGAATTCCAATTAATTATTTTTTTCTTAAATGTTATCTTAAAATGGTAGTGGGACGGGGTTTGAGAGCGGAGAAAAGGGATGTTGAAAACGAACAAGGCAGCACGACGCCATATATGAACTGCCCTTAAAGGAAAGGATGCGTCTAAAACATGACCGTAAACTTGATAAAATCGCCAGCAGAAGGACTATTAATGGTAATTTATCGCGTTCATTTCTTTTTTCTCAACACATCTCAATGCTGAGGAGGTGGAATTATGACACCTTTGTATTAATTCATAGTCTGCCACTCGCTTCACTTGAGTGCATTATTTTTCTATCTTTTATTACCATGCCTTTACCCGTTCTCTCATCGTCGCCACAATCCGTCCGATATCTTCTCTCTTTCGTCTAAGTGTCGTGACTTAATGGGAACTGGCTTGCTCAAGGTCTTTTATACGCATTCTTATCTCTTATCTGTCTCACGCCACTCCTGGTCTCTCAACTGTCTTTGTATCTACTTATGCGTGAGTCATAACAAACATTCACTAGACTCAGACCGATTTTCCACGTTTTCTGTTCCCAACTTACGTTTAATATTTTAGGTTTTGGTCATCACGGTCCATTATCTTTATCTTTGCCGGTGATGATTTGAATAGATTTTCTTTGATTTCATGTATGAACTAAAAGAATATCCATTCAAATATAAGAGCCTTTACTCTCTCAGTTTTACGGGCTAATATTGACAGAGGAAGAATTTTGGTAAATTATTCTGTTCACAGCCTTTTATCGAAAAGCCGAAACATATATCCAAGTTGTTATCTAAAGTTTTAATTGAGTTGAAATAAAGGAAAGTCCATTTGGTTATGTCAATACTCTGTACCGTAATGAAATAACAGATTTTATTTTGATATAACAGTATCCCTAATGAAGCAACAGCCGTCACATGAATTTCGCAACTTATCTTTACCTTCTCCATTTGTTACTTCCTCGGGCAATCTTTATGACATCTTCATTTCTAATTACAATTTTGCCAACGCCAATGTTCATGCGTCCTTCAATTTTCTACATGTCGGCACTAGATAATGATCGATTTTAGTATTAAAATACTCCAATATGTTAATAAGGATTTATGTGAGGAATTAATTGGATATGAATGCTAAGCCCATCTAGGAAATGCAGATTGGGTTCTATATTAACTTACTCTAAGGAATTAACCTTGATGAACAGGGATAAATAGAGTAACGATATTTAGCAGACCATGTGAAAATGTAAACATTATGTTTATAAGGTCGTACACAGAAATGATGGTTTTCATAATGGATTCAAATTTCATTTCATAATACAGTAGTTTCAACTCTCCATTTTGCGAGTTAATTATATATTTCAATTTATTGGTATTTGGAGGATCTGGATAATGGTTTTAGATATTTTCCCAAAAAATCTACTTTAGCAATAAATAAAAATGTTTCAGAAAGCTTAGCGAAAAAGTATATGAAAGGATCATCATGTGTATGTGTGCATGTATTTGCCTGCAATATATATATATATATATATATATATATATATATATATATATATATATATATATATGTTAAGTATAATTATAGAAACACAAAGAAAGGGCACTCACATATTTAGTGTTGACGTTTCGACGGCTCGACCGTCGTCATCACAAACTTTCTGATGACGACGGTCAGACCGTCGAAACGTCAAAACTACATATGTAAGTGTCTTTCTTTGTGCTCCTATGTTTTAAAAATCTACATCTGTGTTTTTATATGTTTGCGCGTCACCGAAGAGTGTCCTATTCCGAAGAAATTTTTATGTATGATTTTATATCTTCGAAAGAGAACGCTCTTCAGCGACGACAACAATTTAAATTTCGACGACGACATTTAAATTTCTGATGATGACGGCCGTGCCGTCGAAATGTCAGAACTAAATATGTGTGTGTCCGTTCTCGGTGTTTCTGAGCTTAAATGTTTTAATCAAAGTTTGTGTGTATACATAACGGATGAAGTTGTTTAATGATTTCAAGGAGGGCATTAGAACAATTTGAAGGTGTATTATTGATAAATCTTTTCAGTTAATTTCCCGATCTGATATATATATAACTATATATAATTGTGAAAATATATATATATATATATATATATATATATATGTGTATATATATATATAAACATATATATAATAGTTTTAAGAAAGGTTATTCGATGGGATATTGCATTTATTTTCTGATGGGAAGTCTTAGAATTTATATTCAGTAAATGGGATAAAGCGGATTTCCTTTGATTAAGGGATGGATTAAGCCGCATCCTTCAGTGTGGATTGAGTTAGAAAAGAAAAAGGTGCATGTCCCACTAATTAAATAATATAAATAAATCTATGAAAGTCATATGTCTTATGATGCGTTGTTAGCTGTCCTTTAAAGGTTAAAAGTCATTTAAATTACTCTATCCACTTCTTTTATGAGTACGGATGCTGGTTAAGTGAAACATCGTCACTCGGAGAACTTGTCCTGAAAAGTTAAATGTCTTTTGATAAATTGAGTCTTGTGGCATTGAGATGTTGACATTCATTTTTTATATTAAGAGAGTTTTTAGCTAAAACGTACTCAGATTTCTCAGCTATGTCGTACTTGGCATGTGGAAAATGACATTGAAAAATAGACTTCCATCAACTTGAAAAGATTTGATCTCGAGGAATTTACGGCGTCAGGTGAGCTGTTCTACTGGTCTTTCAGGCACATGGGACCATTAATTAATGAATTTAACGTTCTCATTCATCCGGTTTGTGTCACAGTATAATGTCGCAGCAATGGTAGGCCGAGTTTGTAAAACCCAAAGTTTTCAACTGAAAATACAAGTATGCATACATTCATTTACAACATGTATATGAACGTAGAAAGGCAAAGCTGAACGCCGAATACGAATGCAAAATATATTATTGCAATTTTCTCTCCATTATTTTTGGAGTTGCATTAAAATTCGTATGAGGTTAAAGGGAATATGAGGCTGACCATTATTTGTTTTCCTGCATCATCGATAGTGTGTGCGGTCCCTAATTTGCTGTTTGATAAAATGTTATATTCAGCATACGGCAGGAAATCCCCATGATTCAAGTATTGGTATATATCGAGTAAATAGATATCTCAATGCTCGAAGTAATGCGCCTTACGATATTTCATTAAAATGGTATTCTTTCGTTTGTATTACCATTGTGCATTGCTTTTGTACTTCCCGTAGTGTAACGTACTGCGAAAAAATAGGAATTTTCTTCGTCATACGAAATATGCATGTATGACTGGTAATTACCTATATTTAAAAAATCTACTTTTGGGAACGGAATATGAATTTATCAAATTAGACCATATGCTGGTCTAAAGTACAGAATATGACCATGCCAGGGATGAAGTTAAGAAATTACCAAATAGCGTTCTCCTTTCATTAAACATTTATATTTCTCCTTAAATTTGTCAGGCAGTTCCGTTTAGCATACAGTAATGAGAAATAAGAATAAAGAGACCATAACTCTGCGTTGAATATTCCAAGTAAAATTATAACAGCCCCCCCCATCTCTTCCCCAAATATTTTACCCTTTTTTCATCGGTTTTGTTGTATTCCGGTAGTATGACGCGGACAGATTCGAGCGGAAGACCGATTTCCCATTCACTCTTCACTCAGTCGGGTCAATTAATTTTACTCGAGAAGCAAGGAAGGATGGGATATTTACTCCTGTATAATGGGACCTTTTTTTCCTATGCATCAAGGAGCCTTTTGTTTAACCGAGAACAATATTTTGCGGTTCCCCGCCCCAAACCGAATTACGCAAGCGGCTGAGCGACGCCTTGGTCTGCCATAGTGTTAAATGTGCTCGATTCACGGAGCCGACTTAGAGGGCCCCCCTATTTATCTTTGTGCACACACAAAGAAACACCATCTTTACGAAAGGTAATCATCATAAATTTACCATGGGTGTGGGCTTTTGTGTATACATATTTACTCAATTCCAATGTCGTCTTCCTCGTCTCCCTTTCAACCTCCGAGCTTCCCAAAAAGAGCTGACTGTTTTACGGTTTGAAGCTAGGATTGATTGAAATGGAGAACCCCTCACAACGTCAGTGTAAGGTTTGACGGTATGGGTCAGATGGGGCGTGGGAGGATGAGAGTCCACTGAGCGATTGAGCAAACGAGGCATTGCTGTTCTAAGATTTCCAGTTTAAAGAGTAGGCATAGTGACTTGAGGGAATGGGTGTCACTAAGTGGCGGTGAATAATCCTCTGGGGATGAACGACTAAGGGGACGGAACGAATAATGGGATAACCGAGATGTTTTCCCAAAAGGGACAATTATCCGGGTCCAGAATACGGCTCTCCACTGGCCCGAGAACAACTATTCCTGAATGAATACCATCTAAAAGTAGAGAGCATAAGAGGTGTGGAAGTAACTACGAAAATATTGTGTGCCTCTCAGCAAGTATATTGGGTGTGAAATCGTTACCATAGCGATGGAAGGCGTGCTCTCGTGGTTATTGAAAAAATCTTCGTTTAAAGTGCCAATCTATCAAAAGCGGTTATTTGCATACTGGAGAGGAACGGGGATATTTTCTTCTTCGAAGGTTTGTATTGGAATCGTTAAATGCTGACCTAAAGGATTTACGTGGACGTTTAGAAGTTGTTTCCGGTCGTCGATCATTCATTTTTCCCAGTTAAGTTTCAGGATAAACGCTTCTCCCCAACTCCATTTCTTGAATCTCATTAACATTCTACAGATTGCCAGAACGTTAAAAAGTCTATAGTCTGTGTTAAAAAATAAGCAATTATCGCACATTTTTCTTGACCGCATGCGACCGTAGGGTCCATTTCATTTTCTTGAGCCAATAAGTTACAATAATAAGCTATTGAACGGAGATGCATTTTCTCAGCTCTTTTTTACGTTTTTAGTTGTCTTATTTTAAGTCAATTTTAGTTATCTTCTTTTAGTCAATCTTATTTAAGAGTCAAATGTAAAAAGTACAATAAAAACATGAGATATCGTAGTTTAACAGGGAGAAGCTCTGTCATGGTAAGCCAAATTATTATTATAATATAAATATCGTTGCAATTAGGCAATTGTCCTGGTGGCAATGGTCAAGTCTGTGCAACGGTCACTCTCACAATGCACATACATACATACCCAAGAAGAACAGATTTGAGACAAAATGCTCTGAAATATAATGACACTTAAAGATTACCAGCCGCACCTTTACCATCACACAAGGGCTAGGTACACACCATGCATGCGTCCATCGCCGCACTCCATCCATAATCACGCACTCTTCAATTTCATATATATAGTAGTTCAAAATCACGCATCGTTCACACATCTTTGACTTTTGCAATACAACTTCTCACGCCGTCCACATCACATACAAACCATATTTTAATGAGTACAATGGTGTAATAATCACTGATCAATGAAGTTTATCACCCAGTGGCTGTTCTTTACGCTTATTCTTAAAACTCCTAAAATTGGTTGTAAAGGGCTCAGACAAACATCCAGGTAGTTGGTTCCATTAAAAAAAAATAGTTCAGTTTAAAAAATATTATTTTTTCTTATTTGTTTTCAGCGTTCTCATTTTATTTTAAAACTGTGGTCGTTTTTTTCCCCTTAAGCTTGGTTTTTCTCTCTCTTTCCATAAATCTTCCCACGCTTTGTTCTTTTAACAATTCTATTCATCGCGCCTGACCTGCTCCTTTTTCTTCTATTTTTCAAACTCTCCCATTTCAGTAGATACAAAATTTACGTGACACTGTTTGCTCTTTTGTACCTTTTGTACCTGAGTACATATCTTGCTGCCTTTCTTTGAACTTTTCTATCTTTGTAATTATGTAATCGTTGGTTATAAGATTTCTTCTAGAAAGAGAAAATTATGGAAAAAAATTAAAAAAATAATAGACGTGAAAATTTCACATGGAGCATGAGTGACTAAGTGGATATAGCTTATACAACTAAATATCATACAATGAAATTTAGTCTTCGTATCAAAGGGATTATCTGAATGGGGCACTGAAAGAGAATTGAATTGAAAATGATAATATCAAAAGTGATATTGGTTGGTGATCAAGGTGTATACTTTCTTGCTTTCGCAATACCCAAGAAACAGTGTCCTTTCCAGATAAAGAAACCGATTTTTACCAAATTATGCGAGAACTATCAGTAGACTTACCTTGAATGATTTTGTATTTTATTTTTTATTTGTTTATAATTATCATTCACCTAACGGCATAGGATAGGTATTTGACCCAGGCCATGCACACTTCTGTCCTGTTAAGCCTTAATTAACATGGGACACAATATCCTTGAACCCCTTATGTGATAATAAAATAACACATTATTTAGCTGCACATGCTTACGCCAACATAAGAAGAAAAAGATTTTCCCTTACTGGTTATTTACTCGTTTCTTTCATCGAGAACTTTTTATATGCTTTATTTAAACTCGGAATTGTTGTTTGAAATAACGCGACACGTGAAACACTTTTTTATATAGTCATTGAACTGTTAATAAGATCACTTTCCTCAAGCTTTTAAATAAATCTATAGATACGGCTCCATATGTGGGTAGGACGAACTTCCTTGACCATTAATTAGGTGTAATTGTAAGCTTTAAAATTTTAGGATATGTAGGACTATGGTTTTGTACTTTCTCTTTTAACATTTTCATGGGACCATGCTTATTTATCCATTCCTTATTTTCATGTTACAGTTCATTTTCTCCTACTCTTGGCCTTTAGCAGAATTACGAGGTCAACATTCGTCCATTTATCGGCAAAACTACCTATGGATTCGTAGCAATAAGGTTCAATATAAAAGAGCTATAATAATAGGAAGAGGAGCTTACTTCAACATCACGAGAAAAAATATTCGAACTTGACAAAACTCATGGTCTCATACCAGTTTAATTTGACACATATCGTAAGATGTAACTAGTGGAGCACTACCAATTACTACTCTACAGGGTATATTTGGAATGTTAATGCCATATTTCCAATACCTGAGTTTTTAACAAATTCTGTCTTCTGGAAATTTTACGAATTGTTTAAAATTGAAAAAATCTCTAATTTTTGCCAGCTAGCGTACGAAAACAGGCTGTATAATTACTTTTAAAAGCTTTCCTAATCTCATCGCTTACCACAATGCACCACCAAAATTACCAGTGATGATGCACTTGTCACCGAATGAAAAACACCTCTATCAAGTATCCTGCTCATTGAAGTTATTTTGTAATGGTGAAGAAGATATAGAATAATCAAATTCCGGTGGGATTAGGTTGAGTTTCAATAGGAATATCGGCCCGTAGTACAAACTCTTGAGCTAGGCCCGGAGCTCTGTGCAGGGTCTGCAGATTAAGGATTGCTCACCAATAATCTCAACCCATGCTGAAGGGACCAATGCGTGCGGATCAGCAAATCACAGGCCCCAAAGAGGGTTATGTCTACACCAAACGGTGAATCCGGATCTTTATGCAGTTATATTGTTTCTCTTATCGTGTATGTATGTCCGTAGATGATTTCGTCGACGTAACACGGAAGTGTTGAATAATAAATTGGACAGCAACAAACAATATGGAAACATAAAAAGATCACTCACAAGTTATTTCTTGATCATTTCGACGGAATTCTGCTCCGTCTTCATCGGAAGATAAAGAAGTAATGACGTGTGAGTGATCTTTTTATGTGTTTCTATAATGTTTGTTGCTGTTCAAATTATATATATATATATATATATATATATATATATATATATATATATATATATATATATATATATTATATATAATTCCTCCATTCTTCCGTATTTAATGTATTAATTCCCTCATCCTATGAGGGAATGATAGATAACCTGCTTTTCGTCCTTCTTAATTTGCCCTTTGGACTTGTCCCTTGGCCTTCCTCGCGGGTCTCTCCTTCAATTTTACCTTCTATTATGTTTCTAACTAATCCATTTTGCCTCAAGGTATCCCCAATCCATCTAGTTCTTCTTTGCTGTAGAGCTCTCCATATGGTCCTTTCCTCTTCTGCTCTTCTATATACTTCATCGTTTCTCACTTTGTCTGTCCATTATATCTTCAGCCTTCTCCTTCAGCACCATAATTCAAATGCTTCTATTCTTAATTCATTCACTTTTCCAATATTCCATGTCTCCGATCCATAGAGTGTCATGCTCCACAAGAACGTTTTTACAAACTGCTTCGCTGTTTGCTATCTTATGTTCTTTGGACATAGCAGTTGTCTCTTCTCAATGAACGCCTTCTTTGCTGGGGCTTTTCTTCGATTGATGTCGGTCGAGCTTCTTCCATCCCAAGTTATACTGCTGCCCAAGTAGATGAAGCATTCCACTTGCTCTAGTTTCACTCCTCGAATTTTGATGTCTGCACTCAGCTTCTCTCTTCTAGAAACAAGGATTTTCGTTTTAATCTTGTTGATGCTCATATTATAATACCCCAGTACTACTTGGTCCATAGTACTCAGGTTTGCTTGCAGGCCCTTTCACGTCTCCAATACTACTGAAATGTCGTCTGCGAACCGCTGCATGTTGATTTCTTCGCCATTCACCGGGACTCCTTTGATACCCAATTATTGGGCTACCTTCTAGATACGAGTGAACAAAAAGAAATCTGCTGGGGCAACGTCAGGACTATAGGGGGAGTGGGACAGCGTTGGCACCTGGTGTTTGGCCAGGAACTCGCGGACTTGTAGCGCGTTGTGGCAAACACCTTTCTCGTCGCTAAATCTTCAGTAACAATGCAATACACAACAGTAATCGACAAGTTTAGTTCATTGGCAACCATCTTGATACTCAAATGACGGTCATAGTCCAATAATTGTCGAACACGATCCATATTGTTGTCGGTTTTGCTTGTTGACGGCCGCCCAGAGCGTTCTTCCTAGAGAGCCTCCTCCCGGCCGTCCTTAAAGGCCTTCAACCACCTCGAAACTTGTGAGTAGGACAGAAAAGAGTCCCCAAGCCTCACGAAATTATTTTGTTAATCTCATCGGGAGATTTTTCAGGTTAGCACAAGGCGTAATCGCGTAACGTTGCTCGATCGTCGATTCCATTTTTTTCGTGACACGGCCGGCGCGCAAAGTTTTACAATAACTGAGGTAGGCCCTACCGCTTTCACAGCTTGGAGAGTACTGAGACCGGTTTCGCCGCAAATCTTAGCGTCCCCCCACCTACTTCAATTAGTTCAATCCCATTCCAACTAATAGGAGCAGCGCGGGAATTTTAATTGCATTACTTTCGAAAGGCACCCTATATTTATACATATCGGTAACATACACAGATGTGTTTCTGTGATAGTGTTAAGTACGTAAGGTGGTTTAATAGATTTTAATGAAATAATTACGTTATTTCCGACGTAATAGTATAAAAATCACCCGCATTTCATTCCTGGAGTAAGAAAGAGCATCATGAAATTTATGGATTAAAACCAGTTTTCGTGAAATAATAATAGAAAGATGACGGAGAGACTGTTGTCCTCTCATTATCTTTCAATGATGGAAAATTATGTCTGCTATTACTTAGCAAAAAAATACAAACTCTTCTGTAACCTTTTTTTCTTGAAGTAACGAAGTCTCGAATGTAGAAAAGTACATAAAACGATTCCATAGATTGCGAAAGCTCGATGCCAATTTCCGTACGTTCCTTAAATCTTCATAAACAACTGCTGAAATAACACGTATATCGTTATTGAAGTCGTCGCACTTCTCTTAGGGGGTATCTAAGCCGTAAAAATGGTTTTCAACCTTGAAGAGAGTGCACGCTAAAGGGTTATTAGCTTAAAATATTCCCAAGTCACAACCTGTCTTCGCTACCACTTTTTCGCCGTTTATTTTCTTTTGCAAATGGTTCAGGATCATAAACGCGAGTGTTTTTATGCATTTTTCTCCAACTAAAGCCACCTTCGTTCGTTAGAGGTTAATATATGTATGTGGTCCTGCATCACACGCCCTTTTATGTAATGCCTTTAATGAATACGTAATCCGACTGTAAAATCGTAATGTTGACGTTTATCGTGACATCTGGAGCAGACGTCCTTTCTGGTGTAATTTAAAGCCCTGCTATCCTTAGCAACTCCTGCGGAAGCTATCTAAATTAGGTTCCCCATGTCCTTTCATTTACTCTTTAGATGGGACATCCAAAAAGTATAAGTAGTTTAAGTTTGCAATTTGGAAAAGGACGCTAATCATCATTAATTATTCCGCCAAATCTCAACCACTGGTGACTGAGATTGTATTGTTTGATAGTACGGTTTTTTGGCTTTTGGTTTAGAAATTCCTGTAATTTTAGAGATTTGTGCTTTATACTTGCGCCTTATAACTCTTTTCTTTGTGCCAATAGTTTCCTTTGTTTTAATGACGATTTGTAGCAGTTAGTGTGCCGAAATTCTTCTTTAAAATTTAGATTAATTGAAATATGAATTGGCATATTTAAATTAAAATTTAAAATTTTTGTGATATTAGAACTAATTTTGGTATTGGGAGTATAAAAGTGAGACAATGTGATGAATTTAAATGTTAAATTGTAATAAACCTGAACTGTGGACCACGTTATCATCGATCGATTTTTATTTTCGTAACTTTGAGATTGAAATATACTATAGGTCGTATGCTATTCATTAAAACTTCCATCATTTCCTATGGCTTCAGCAGTACTATTGGCAAGCTTTATCGTCAAAGCCGCAATAATAGAGTTGAATAATTTAACTAGTGTTAACTTAATTTTTAAGGGTAGCGATGAAAAATGCACATTATGATGCGAAATTATGACTGAAACGGAAAACGAACTCGACTTGGTTTTTTGAAGTTCGAATGATCTTTGACTACCATGGGATATGAGGTTAGCTCACGGAGAGGATTTCTAGTTTGGATTAACTAATGCAGCCCTTAAATCTAATTTTATTTACTAAAGCATTACTTTGTTGGCGTGGTCCTTGAATTATAATACGAGTAGAACATTGAGGGTCGTTTTCGTGTTAGCATTTTTTTCAAATAAAGATTGGATATATTCGAGTGCATGTGTCCAACGAAGAGGTTAATCGATTTTCATTGTGGCCGATTTCCAAAGAGTTGACCTTAATTCATCGACCGATCCCTAACTTTTACGTGACATTTTCATGGGGTTAATGTATTCGTAATATGTCATTATAGTGATGAAATTTCTTTTAGTGTCTCTGTGTTACACTCGTGCATAAGTCTTGTTTGCCAGGAAATACGGTTTAGACCGACAAACATATAAGACGCTTCCTAATTTTAGCATATTTAGGAATTAATACAATATAGTAACGCCAATACCCACTTTTTGCGGAAAGTCAACGCGAGGAGGGAAAATCAGTTTTACACCACTGATCTTAGCTTTAAAATTTTGAACGAACGAGGGCAGGCCGGCTGCTGGACATAGCGTACTTCACTGTGGTGTTTCGTCAGTCTGAGTAAAATATGCGGGGAGGACCGTAATACTATTTTGCAATCATATAAAAATAATCCAGATTCATTCGATCAGGAATTTAAATTCTGAATCCAAAGAAAATGTTATCGGTCCAGCAACAGTTACACAAAGCAAAACCGTTGAGGTAATAAAAAATTCTTAAATAATTTTATCAAGGCTGTTAATAGAAATAATAAGAACATATAGAGAAACCCTCACGTTTTTAGTAGGTGCACTCTTTTTATAAAATTTATTATGCACAAAATGTAAATAGGTGTTAGACTATCCTAAGGAGATTCATACTTTTGGAACTGAATTTTGATATTTGGCTGTTGAATCTGCTCGAATTTGGAGAAATTAGTCGGATAAATTTATATAGCACGTATTTTCCAAATGGCTGTTCATTAGCGTCCATTGCATCTTATTGCATTCGCTTCCATTCAATCGCCTTGCACTGCGTAATCATTTAAAATGTACTGCCATCTAAAAATATTTATCTTAAGCTGATAGAAATTATAAAATATTCTATTAAATGTCCTAAAATCAACAAGGAGAATTAAGTTTATGAAAAACAAATAAATATGTACGCAAATTTGTGAAGAATGCTCTGCCTGCCGGGGACGGCGTTACTGCTGGTTTTGATATAGAATTATATGCTATTAATGCTTCAATGTACTGTTAATGTAGACATTTTCCTCCAGGTACTCTATTTAAACATAAAACCTTTGGCTAAATGAATGATTTAGTTTCTCTCCTTTAACATTGACTGGTTAGGTGGTTTTCGCCGCAGACAGGTAGTGACGGTGAAGTAACTGACATTCATTTTTCGGTATAGCCCGAAACGCAGGTGAAAAACTGAACACCCAGAGAACTCATAAAAACGTAAAAACGCATGCGGAATAATAGCGCATATGCGTCCAATCAAAGTGTACTTATCTTAATTTCCCAACGAAGACAAAACTTTCACCTTTTTCAAATATCAGTCCCCGGAGAAGTCCCTTGAATTCGTATTGGGGAATTGTAAATTGTCACTTCACTGCTGAAGTAGTCGGCGACCAACGTTTTAGATGTGTATCTCGAGGCTCTTGATGATTTTTTGGTTCAAGGCTGACCCTTAACCTTGTGACATTTTAATGAAAAACAAAGAAAACGCTTATCTCTTTGGAAAAAGGAATGAGCAAGTTTCACTTAAGAATAGGGAAGTTTTCGCTGGCATAAAATATCATAACTGCTGTAAAAATTCGAGCAAAGACTCTTGTTGAAATTAAATATCATGAAAAAAATTAGGTTTTTGTCCCAAATCTGCGACAGTTATATTTCTGTGGTTTCCTAGTTTTAAACGTTCTAAAATTTATTTTGTTTGTTCATTTCCGTTGCATAATGTAAAATATGTAAAAAAGTGATTCATTTGAAGGTAAACCTTCTGAATGACACATAATTGCAAAATTAGGAAGATTTTTTCGTTTGTACTATTTCATAATTTTAAGATATGCTGATTTTCACATCAAGGCGAATGAGCAGAAAAACAAGGAGAAAATTATTAAGTAATACATTAAATGTAAATACATTATTCTGTATAAGTACTTTATACCTTTTTCCAAACTTGGATATTTTTCTGTAATGAAGAAAATGTTGCTGAGATTACCAACAATCTTGGATAAAAAGTGAACAATGTAGATCTCAATGCTAAAGAATGGTCCGAGGTCTATATTTTATGCTCAGTTATTTAACTTCTGCTTTTTCAATTCTTATTGAATGCAGTTGTTAAGGGTTTAGCAATCACTCCTGACATAAGCTGTCTGAGTGACTCGGAAAACACTCTTTGATTCGTTGTGCTAAACGCAGCTCTGTACATCTGTTCTTTTGGTAGGTATAAATACAAATCAATTTTAAAATGAACGTAAGTAGTGAATAACACTTAAAGATGCGGAAAAATGTGTACGATGGTAGAAGCCAAATGGTGCTAATGTAATAGACGGAAGTATTTGAACAGGAAAACTATTAAAACCGGCCTCAACGCTATTTTATGAACTATAATTGGGGAAAAAGTCCAGTTCATTCTGGCTGTACTTTCACTGATAAAATTATATTAATAAAGAGAAGTTGAATTGTATAAAATGCTGCCACTGTAAATAAATAGGATAAAAATAAAAAATATTATCAAAACGCAGGCTCATGATCGCCGGAAGGCTACGTGAAATGAAATGCTTTATTGTTACTCCGTACTAGGTAAAAATCACTTCTTTTGTGATAGCATAATTACGACATTCCTTCCCATTTATGGACCATTTTTGTTATACATCTGAATATTAATTTAAAATGTATTTTTTAAATCTAAATACTCCTATAGCATTGGATTTTTGGCAATTATTTATGACAGCATTCCAAACGCACTATGTACATTCAAATTTGTACATTCCCTTAGCCATTCAAATTCGAAGATGGAAGTCGTTTTCTATTTTGTTCATAAATGAAAAGGAAAACTTCGGCAATAATTACATATTAGCGTATTTTATAGTATTACTTCTAAGATAAAAACATAAAAAATAATTTTTTCTTTTGGTAAATGGTAAACATTTAAATCCTTTTACAATTCTGGGACTAATTTTTCAAATATATATAAGGGAAAGAAAATAATTAAAATAACTTTTATTAATTCAATGTATGCAGGTCGTGTTATTTCTGTGTATGAGGTTTTAGGCTACGGCTGACGCGGGGACATGGGGTCGAATACCGGTGACGCCAATGGGCACAACAACTAATATAAATAACTAATTTTCAATGACATACTTCCCTGGGAAATCTCAGGTAGTAGAGGGAAAGTTGCTTGCCCCCCATCCCCCCCCCAGCAATCCTCTTGATGCTTGAATTTCACACGCCGTATAGCGCTCAAGGAATACCAAGTGAGCTGCACCTCCACCACTCAGGCCAACATTCGGGTTTTTAGATCAATTTATCATCATTAATGGCCATGGTTGATGATTGAAACAGGCCAGCGAATACTGTTTAGGGGCATGATCGATATTGCCATTTTTGCGTTACAACTGAATATATTCGCGATGTTAATCAGTCTTCTCTAATTAATGTTTGTGGTTCTTTTTGCTTAATGTTACATAGCAGAATAAAATAATCAACAGCATCAAGTTTTCAAAAAGAATTTACGTATTCTAATGTGATATTAATGTATTTTCTAACTAAACATATGGAACGCATATATTACAAATTAATCTAATGAATTTTTTCTTACATTTCATAATTATAATGAATCATCTAATTTATTTTCCATTAACTAAGACCTACACAGATTAATCTTATCTCTCTCTACTTAATTTTCATCTTGATCTCTCTTAACCTCCCAACTTCCCATTATTCGTCCCACACACCCAAAAGTACTCCGCAGGTGTTAACGTTGGAAAACAAAGGCGAAATCGCATTGGGCGCGTAACGGCAATAAGCACCCATCCGCCCACAATCTTACGAAATTGACTCCACCCATATTCTATGCTCTGCCTTAGTGTTATAGGGGCTCTTTTCCTCAGAATCCTCCGCCCATTATTCCTAAATTTCTTCGGCAATCCTTTACAATTCAACTATGGATCACGTTGAATACGAGTGTCTTATTTTTTTCGTTTTAAGCGAGCGTTTAGATTTTTAAAAAATATCATGCCAGTTCAATGCATCACAGTGACTAGGTCGAATGAATTTCCATTGCATTTTGGTATATTACAGCTTTTTTAACATATTTTTCTATCACTTCTCTATCTCTGGGGTTCTTGGATCTTCTCTTATTTCCTCAATCTCGTTCTTTTTTCTCAGAAAAAAACTCACCCCCTTATTTAACTCACCTACTCTCGTCGAGCTGAATTTGTCGCTTGGCTCTCTTTCCCTGTCCATCCGTATCGAACATCTTACGGCATTCCCACCCACCTTTTATCGCCAAGCGTTCTTCTTTTGTCAGCCTGTTTTCCCGCCCAACATTGCGGCCGCCCTCCCAAGTCGCTCTCACCACGGTCGTAGATATCTTTCCCCTAAAGCATGTCTTGTTGAATAGCTTGTCGCGTTTGGATTTTCATCGCTGACGTGTTTCCGTTGTCTGTCGTCTCCTTCTTCCCTCTTCGTCGCACCCCCTTTCTTGTCTAAAACACGCCCCGCTCCTTCCCTTTCCATTCCTGTCAGTTTGTAAGGCCACCCCCCGCGTGCCTGCGCTCGTATGAGCACGCGTGTGCTAGCTGACCCAGCCACGCCTCTTCACGTCACCGCTGTTTCTTTGTTCTCAATCCCCCTTCGTACTCCCCTTATTCCTAACTCCGGTCACTACCATATCCCGTTTGTTTTGGCGTGTATGTCAAAGCGTACACGCAGATCCTCACTACTCCCCTCATGAACCTAGTGTTAAATAGAAAAATGAATCGTCACTTTCATAGGCGAAGAAATTTCTTATTTACACTGTGAACCAACGGATTTTCCTGACACTAACCCAACTGAATGTAACCATTTTTAAATGGCAAACCTGTCGATAAGGGTAGTGTTTATTTTTACTTCTGCATTAATCATTGGTTGTTTTATTGCTATGATATAAGTTCAATGATAATAATATCAGCGTATTCTAAAAATGTGAATTATACTGTGAAAAAGGTAAAAGCCCAGCAGTTTACGTCTTCTTGAGAAAGTAAACTCTTAGGACAGTCTATAATGATGATTGATTACAGCTTAGGACTCAGAATGTCTTTAAGCCTGAAAAACAAACTGCCGATTACTCCGGGAAGAGATGCCATCAAAACAGCCTGCTAGGTTAGGGTGATAATGACGATCATATTTAATCGATTAAAAGAAAATAAATTCTGTCTAACTCGGGAATTAACAGATGATTTTGCACAAGTGAAGAAGGATTTATGCATTGAGTATTAGAAACGTTGCCTATATTTTTGTGTACATTCATATAAATACTATTGCTACGAGAAGCAAGGTTTTCTGTATAACCGATAATGTGATTATGTAGCGGTGCATCAAGAATATGATTTTAATGATATTATAATTGATGATATTTGAGTTCATGGAGAAGGTATTAAAACATTTAGGACTGGTGTAATTTTATTATATATATATATATATATATATATATATATATATAGTAAACCATAAACACAGTAATCAACCCAAAGGTGAATATATATATATATATATATATATATATATACATACACATATATTTATTTATTTAAATGAATGAAAGGATATTTAGAACCACTTTACTCCGTTGATCAAGCGATCAGTGCCAATGTTATTTCAAAATTTCAAAACTTTCAATAAGAATAGTCACCCTGTGCAGAGAGTCATGTTGTATAAAGTGATATGCGAACTTCTTGCCTCTAGGGTAATATCTATGTGATTAGCTGAGATTCATAAGTATAAAAATATATCTGCCGTTTACATCACTCATAGTAACGCTTTTTATTACTGTTTTGACATTTTGAATCGAGTTCAAATTCGTCAGCAACTATTTAAACCATTTGCAGGATTTTGAGCACTGTCTATATTTCAATTTCGGAATAATGGACCTAAATTTCATGACACGGTGCTAAACTTTAAAATGAATATCCTTAGAATATACGTTTAAAAGAAATATACTCTTATCTCGAATCTGTGTTCAGAAAACCCTGAACGAGACTCAAAAATTCGCATGCCAAATACGTTTAATTTAAGCTGAAATATTCAATTTGACTGTGTAATTAAATCATTGATCAATGTGCCAATGAAGATTTGCTCAAGCACATCCCCATATTTTTTTTTTGCTTTGAAGCTTACGCATTAACTACTCACCATCTGCAGCTGACACGTTTGGGAAATGGAGTTTATATTGACAGGAAAAGCGAATCCATTTGTATAATAAGACCGAGGTGGGGCGGGTGGAGAGGGCACTTAATAGTTATTGCTTCAGAGGAATTTAGTTAGTCTTTCGTCTCCCTCCACTCATTCAACCCAAGGCGAGTACTAATGAAGACATCGAGTCTTATGTTAATGTGCAGTGAAGACGCGAAACTTAGTTCTCTTTTTTGACTTCCTCACCCACGCCCGAAACTATTCCCTATTCCTTTCTGCCCGGCTAGCTCGGTCGAGTCTGACCCTTACCTTCTCCCACGTCCTCATACCTTCCCTCGAACCGTAACTTTCCATTCAATTTTCTTCCAGGTAAACAATTTTTTTTTCGAAGACCCTTTGCCCTCACCTTAGGAAAGGAAAACATCACATCCTCCCATTAAGTTTTCGCCGCCCTACACCCAAAAGGTGTTGCCTTCTCTCCCACTTTTCCCCTTCGCCCAACAGAGTGGGGAGAAGAGGTCCTGGAAAATTAACGGGGCCCAAGGAGTTCTCTTACGTTGAATCGTTTTTTTTACGAAAAGGATATTTCATTTGCATTTTAAGTGTACTTTTTTGTGGACAAGTACTAAGCCATTCCTTGATTCTTTTCCTACATTTTACCTACCCGCATGTCTGTGTTGACTATTTGTGGTCTACATTCTTACTCTCGATTGGAGAGGTGGCCTTAATTGATCGAAAACAATATCTTCAAATGGCAAAGCCATCTCATGTACTTAGGATGCATAGATTTGATGTTAAAAAATACGATTTTTGTATTCAAAAAGAGAATATGATATATACTTAACTTACAGTGTTACTACAGGTAACATAGCAAACCTATTCCTCTTTTCAATGCATCTTGAACGATATGACCTTTTTTTTCCAAAATTTACAATTAATATTACTAGTTTCATAATGGAAAAAAGAGTGCGAAGTTTTACAAACATTGATTTCTCTTCAATTTTTCAATATTGTCAAAATATTACATACGTATAACTACATATTTTTGCTCAAATCCTTGGCGTAATCGTTTAATACGCAAATCTCTGGACTTCATTCTCACTGGTCCCCAATATTTATTGGTTTTCTTGTCAAGAGAGACTCGCAAGATGTGTCAGAGATTTTGAATGGAAAGGCTTTGTCGTTGTACTGATTTGGATAATGCTGAAGTGATGTAGATAAACATTAGGACAAATGTATATATTTACACACATATATAATCCAGAATGATTCGGTACCCGAAAAGTAACACCGCTGACCGATCCCCCCGGTCAGTAGTTCAACAATTCATCCCTTGGAATAATATATCCTAGATCGCTTTCTCCCAGCCGAAATATTAAAGTATAAGAGTCCAAGTCGATGCTTCAGGTAACAGATTTGTTACTGAGTTTTTGTGGTTTGTTGAGCGAGATCTAAGACTGATTAAGAATTTCTAATGCACTTCTGGGTACCTATTTTTAAATGCAGGCATGTGTTCTCACGTCTGCATTTTTGTGATAACACATGAGTTAAAAAACATTGTTTTTTTTCTAAAGTTAATTAACAACCTTAATAAAACTCTTCCCGGCTGAGCATCATTGATTATTGATTGATCGATTGATTAATTTAATGCATTGCAAATTTCATCTGCTCCTACTTCACTCATTTTAATGCATCTTCGCGGAAGAAATAATGCATCATGGAAAAGATGTTCTCATTAATTGAAATGAATTCAGCTTCTGTGTTACACCAGAATCGAAATAAGCACACCTCCCTCCTGTTTTTATGTGACGTGTGTTGATGTCGATGCAAGGATAATCAGCACCTCCTTCACTCTGTCATTTCTTCTTTCTCTTTGTCAAGTGTTGTCAATGTCGAAATCACCCGTGCAGCTTTCCCATCGTCACTTAAGTGATGAGAATGAAAAGGCAGTCGTCTGTAACGCTCGGAGTAGGAGTAAAAGGCGATTACGTCCATCAAAGGAGTCGAATGCATGCGTTGAAATCAAGTGAAAGCGTTTGACATGCTAGCAAAAATTAAAGCATTTTCAAATTGTGACGGAATGTGGATAAATGTGTAAGATGTCAGTCGCAAAGAGAGCTGATATAGTGAGGTGTGACTCTGGTTGCAGATAACTACAAACATATTTGTACCACTGGAATCGTTATTTCTTATATGTTCAGTTAAAGGAATAATTATCCCATGTAAAATCCATGAAGTCCGCGTCAATGGGAAGATTATTTATGATTTATTTTCCACCATTCTTAGTTGTAATCGATAGAGTGAATGAAAGAGGATGTGTATTTACTGAAAGACAGGTTTGGGTAATCGAGGATAGAATAATATGAAGTGAAAGTAAAATAATGCAATCTTCCATTGTTTAGAACAAAAATTCCCTTGTGATATGAATTGCTATGAACTTCAATGATAAGTACTTGGCTCATTGAATTCCGTCAGCATAAGAAGCAGTTTGCACCGTTAGTTGAGCCATAATCTTCTTTTTTTGTGTATTATGCAAAAAATGTGCAATGTATCTTGCACATTCTAGACTTATTATTAATGCAATTTAGAAGAGGTGATATAGAACCTCTAGAAGTATAGTTTCCAGTAAAAATATTGAATCATGCTCATTTTACTATCTGCTCTAAAAATAAGTAGCGAGAAGGTTTTGTACGTGCATGTATAGTGGACTCTACACAAATTAGGATGCCGCGCAAAATACAACATGTTGTCATGCGTCTTTCTTTAATCACACAGGCGGATATGTATTCCGGGTACAGTCTGCATTGATCTCACGGCCCGCTCTTGCTCTTTTAACGTACTGCAAACCATCCCCACCTTTTTCTTGTGATTTTTAATTAATTTATCTTTTTTTGACTACTGTTCAGTTACGGCTAGAATTCAAAAATGTAACCAGCATAATGTCTTTTCGATTGACATATTGTTAGTGTTCTAGTATTGTTCGTGTTCTAGCATTATTCTTGTATTGTTAGTGTTCTAGCGTAGTGTTCTTCTTTTGCAGTATCTCTCTGTCTCATTACTTTTGACGCTGAAAAATACTTGTAAAACGCTATATAAAAGGTCTAGGGCTCGTACAAATTAGTGCCATAATTGCAAACTCGACTGAAGTGTGTTTGATGCAAGGCTTCATGGTAATTCAATTCAATTCAATTTATTTCTTCACCATAAGCATAGAATTATGCATGGCTTTGTCAATACATGTTTTACACTTCATATCAATAAAAGACGTTATGCAAAATATCAAAACAATATGAAAAATACAAATACATACAATTTACAATTTTCTTGGGATTAACACATTCCAATTATATATTTAAAATGGTATGCATTAGAAAATCATCTACACTATAGAATAATTTACATGAAAGTAGTTTTTTCATGGCACACTTGAATTTAAAGGAACTTTTGATATTTTTAATATAAGCAGGCAATTTATTGTACATAAGTATTCCCTGATGATCTATCCCTTTAATCGTTTTATTTACTCTGTGCTGACTTACATGGAATGCATTTTGGCTTCTCGTATTATGACTATGAAGGTCACAATTTTTAATAAACATGTCTTGATTTTTGTCAATAAGGGACACTGTTTCAAGAATGTACATACAAGGAAGAGGTAAGATTTCTAGTTTTTCAAAAATAGGTTTACTGGGAGCTCTATTATTAGAATTAGTTATTATGCGAAATTATTATACGCAATAAATTACCATTCAAATAGATAGTCATTTTCTCAAAGGCAATATCAATTTTAAATTAATAATATTGTTTGAAATCGATTTTTTAATTATTTTATGCGGCATGCAACGACAAATTCAATTTATGGAATTTCTCCAATTTTGGAAAACTTCCTGTGGCTTGAAGGCGTTGTCATTTCTCTCCCATTTTACTTCCCTAAAAATAATTGATACTGAAAAACATCCTCTCGAGTTTTTTCCTAAAGACACATGAGGAATTTATGAATTAATTAACTTGTTTCCGTGTAGTGAATTACAATGTTGAATTCTTTGTGTCAAGACTCAAACTAGTCAAATGCATAGATACAATTTAGATATGGCATAAAATACAAGTTTTATGGTGACATTTATACCAGGTTCAGAATACAGGCAAAATACGTTGAATGCGGGCACAGATTTTTTAGAAAAGAAGTGACAATAATTTAAAATCTGTTTTCATTTTAATTAAGTGCTGAGGCCAAGCAGTATATTGCTAGCATATGACAGGACATTTTCCAGGAGCTAAAGTAAATCAGTCTTAGGGAATAAAACCAATATTTTAAATGATATTTTATGTAAGGTGTAATGGCGGTTCAATATTTACGGAACTTCCGAGAAAAGCAATATCTATACGCTGGCGACGAACTTGTTATTCTCTCTTTTTAAATATTTTTTTTACGCCAAGGATTTTCCGCATAGTGTGGCGCCACTGGTGAAATTCCCATACTGTGGGCTAATATTGAAATTTATATGAGAGCTCCCGTGGACCCAAAAATTCTATTAACGTGAAGAGGAAATTTGAATTCAGAAAATAATATTAAAAAATGCCACCGGTGGTAGATAAAACTAAGTTACAATGACTATCAGTCAGGTAAAATAATGTGACTAGAAACAGTAGAAATCAGTAGCGCTACATTAACCATAATCTTGATGGCCATTATGGAATAGAAAATACAAATATTGACGAATGCGGCTGTGGTCAATTTATTGTTGACAATTTATCCATCGTAATCCTTGTGTCTATATTTGTGTACTAATTTTCCACTGAATAATGTTATACAGAAATACACCTACATTTGACGTGGCGGTTGAATAAAAGGTGACAATTCTTAATCCATTTATGGATGAATTTTAGTAGGAATAAGGGAGATAGAAAAATGATGTAGTCAGATTATCAACCATGGATTACAAATCTAGGATTTCAGAAATATTTTCCGGTGTATATTTTATAATTTTTAAATTTTGAGTTACGTACCGGTGTCCTTTATTAGTGTTTTTCGCACCATAATTAGTGTTTCTTGATTTGATAGAAATTTCTGTATTTTGAATTTTATTGAGATCCCCGAGTTAAAAGAGTTTCTTGATATCCAACTATGACACATCCGTAATAGAGATTGGAGTCACTTCTTTATAACCAAATCGCTTTGTAATGAGGTATTTGGCTATCTCCAGCCCTTACGGGTTTGGTAATCTGCCTCGCACCTTCTTTTATCCTCGAATTATTGCCAGATACAGTCGGTAGTTACACTTCCTATTTGAGGGTTTTTCATGAGGAGCGCCCAGCTTTTTGAGGAATCTTATTTTCACATCTCCGTTGCTCATTTCTCCAACGCCACAGGAGTTTTATTTCGTTGCCACAGTTTTTTTCTCATTATCTTCTTCTCTCACGCTGCCTCAGGTCCTCGTTCCCACAACAGTGCATTAACATTCCAGCCAACGCTTTGCGGGACGCCGGTGGTTAATCCTTATTTCCCTAACTTTTTAAGACTCCATATATTTCGTTTCTAAAATGAATGTAAGAAGGAAAATTATGTGATGCTACCCATACCGTCCTTAATCTTTCTCATTTGAGACAAGGGCTTCAATGACTTCCCGCATCGTGAGATACGAGAAGTAGTTACATTAATTTACATTAAGTGAGTGTACCGAAAGGGGAGGGAAATTTCATTCTTTCGAAAGTTTTCATGGATTCACAGGAAACGTTTTAGGGTGTGGTGTCTCATTGTGCGTGTGATTATGGGAGTAATAAAACTAGCAAAATCCGTTTAACCTAAATGTCATCTTCAGTTTCTGAGAGTGGGAGTTAGTCACTGTCATTTTGTTGTGTTTTGGAAGGTTTCCACCTCGCTTTTGAAAGAACCGCGGCTCGGGTCGGGGCGATGATGAAGGATCAACGGCTGTAACAAAGAAGTTCCATTAACAAGGTGAAATATTTAGTCCTGATGTTGGATTTTGAGATAGAGATGATTTTGCGGATGTCAGTTCATCATGAAAATAATATTTATTGCATATAAAATTTCACAACTTCCCTTACTTTTTTTACTCTCGATCGGTTTCGGTAAAATTTTATGTGTATTTTAATCTTCTCTGTTTGAGACCTATTGCGCATGAATTATTCGCCGGCTATTTGAATATATGCAAACTAAGCTTATTTACGGAAAATTCGGATAAGTGATCCAAATGTCATAAGTTTTAATTTATCGCTTCCTGGGCGCTTATGATTCAATTTATTCTTGCCTCTCAAGTGGTAGCTCTTTAAAATTTATTTTATTTGTGAAGGTTCAATAAATAGTTTGGTTGAGCAATTTCTAGCTTAGGAATTTAAATAATTTTTGAGAAAATATTTTATAGCTGTTATAGATACTTAAATTTAAATTTTTATGCAATCCACTATTTTCCATGTATTAGTATTCATATAGAATTATCTAATACAAGATATGACTACCTTAGCACATATCAGAATAACATTCCAAGGTTTACAGACACGCATGACACCTCCATTTTTAGTTAAATCGTGATCGAGAGTGAAAGAAATTCTGAACTAAAAATTAAATAATATGCTGAACTAAAAAAAACTGGCGATTAAAGTGTTCTAATCTGTGTAATGCTTATATCTACCTGCCTTTTGAAAGTGCTCTTTTCTAGGTCTCCCGCCTGGAGGACCTTGTCCTTGCTTGTGTCGCGGTCTACCGACCTGGAGACGCCACCTGGAATGCTAGCTAAACTATTTACTTAAGCAAACTTGCTCTGTAATAAATCTATTAAAACGCATAGTTCTCGATAATATCACCGTTACTCAACAACTCAATTAATACTCTTGGCATTTTGAATGTTTTATTCATTAAAGTAGGACTACTGATCAAATGCATCAAAGTGGAGCTAGTAATATTCAAGGGTTCTATGAATAGTATTTATTATTATTTTTATATAGACTTGCAAAACTGCTGGAATTAAATTTTGATGTATCGCCCAAATCTGTGTATAACATTATTCAACTAAAATTTTCCAATATTCTACAATAAATACATATAGAAGGAAACTAAGAGGTAGATCAAATGGTAGAAGTGGCTTTCTTGATATTATAGAAGAAGGGTGGCCAGCCATTAAATATTGAGAACACAATTCGGAAAATACCTAAAGTAATAATAAAACCATGAAATATCATTCTTAGCTCATAAAACTTGAACTCAGGACAAACTATTTACATCGATAATAAAAATGTCATCAAGATATATTCGGAGTCTATTTCTTTACAGTTTTGGGAAAATGAGGGTGGAGACAGCATGGAAGGGCAGATTGGGAGCAATTAAATCTGAAGAATTATGAATATGAAGTGGAAGATCGAATAAGTAAGAGTTTCTACTAATATTTAAGTAGCTTATATGTTTGTCTAAAATGAATCCCTTCAACGCCCTCCAGGAAACATTTTATCTTTCAAAATTGTAGTAACGTCTTCAAATTGCAGAAAATGCGATGACTGAATTTTTGTTGTGAGAATATTAAACTTTTGGAAAATGAATTCTCATAACTCTTATTTTCTGAATCGATTCTTCTTGTATCATCAGGGACATCTTATTCCCTACATTGAGTGAGTGGTACCTCTCTCTAGTCGGGCCAAAAGACCCAGCTCACCCCCCAAGAATCCCATCGCCAGTTCAATGTTGTTCTCATTTATACATTGCACTTCTTATGATTGAAGACTGAGGCATTCTTGAGGAAACAGCCAAATTATCAATTATTGTAACTGATTTTCGAATCAAATTTTTAATAGCTCTGGTTACAATATTTTTGGCTAAGTAATTAACAAAGATTAAAATCTAATATTCAATCCATTTTATTTCCTTTTTTCCTTATCTGTATCTCATAGTTACTTTCAATTATATTTATACGAATATACTTCAGTGTACCGTACATAAATAGATACTAGGCATGCTTAGGTATTGCATGGTAGAAGTACGTGAAATTAAAAATGTAGTCGTATTTGGACAAATATAAAAAATGACAAGCTTCTGATCAAAAATGAAGCATGCTCCGTAAACAATAGTGGTGACGATTTTAGTGAGCGTAACCCAAGCTAAAAATCGATCAATGTTCAAAGAAAATAGAATAAATAAATATCCAGCCCGAAGTTTCAAAAAAGGCTCTGGGGGTGTGGCTCAACTTCTATGATGAATTAACCTTCCGTCCAAATCCAGATTTGTCAGGCTATGCGGCAGTAAATTGTAGTCGGAGTGTTGTCAAATAATCCCAGAGTGCGAACTTAGCCAACGAACTATCGGCAAACTTGGTGACCTAGTGGGCGATTTATAAATTGATTTAAGTCAATCGCATGTCTTGACCGTGTCTACACAGTACTTGTATTAGGAAACACGGAGTCAAAACTTTGCATCATCCTCTGGCTTGTGTAGCTTAGCCTTCAGAGCGAGCTGCCCTAGATATTTATCCGCCAGACGACTAAGCTAACGGAGGATAAGGTATTACAGCTCTCTGAAATTCACGTCTTAACTCATTCATCGACGTTATTTCCGTCACGAGAACGGCTCCCGCATTCTACTTCACCTTCCACCCCCTCTCTAATGAGAATTCTGTCCCTCCCCGTGTTCCCCCTCGGCTACTGACCGATTTTCTTCCCCTTCCACGGAACCTTCTCCGCAATTCATCAACCTTATTTTGTTGGCTCCATTAGTCGCTCTTATCCCTTTTAAGGATAGGAACAACGGTCCGGTAGGCGTTGGCCTTCTTTCAGGACAGCCTCGCTAGGAATTCGTGTCTTCACGGAAATCGCAAGAGTAGAGGAAGGATTCCGCAACGGTCGTAGTTTTTCGCGACAGCAGGTTTTTGTTTCTGTGTGCTTCAGAGTGTGACTGGTATGGTCAACGTGTCCTCGGCAATATATTCGGTCGTTGTCTTAAGCTTAAAACTTGTAAACTGCTCCAAATATATGGGAGTTGCATTTAAAATGTTTTAATATTTGACCTCACGTCACCAAACTGTTTTCTATATTTAAAAAAAATCTTTAAATAATGGTAATAATTGTAACTTGAGAAGATTAATTAGATTTTCATCCTGGGATTGGACAAACAGGTTAACAGTATGGTTTACAATTTTATGGTGTATTCAATTTTTTCGAAAGTTTTCATACAACTATAACACCTCTTAAAAAGCTTGTTTTGATGTGATTTTGGTTTTGTTATATATAAACAATTTTTATTGCTCTGGGAGCAAAGTCCCTTGGAGCAGAATACAGATTACATTAGGTTTTGAAACCTATGGAGTGAAACTGGTTCTAAACTAGTGAAACGACATAATTTAACATCAGTTGAACGTAACATATAGTACAATACATACATACAAATACAAATAACAATAGTTAAATATTTAGCCTGATAGAACAGTAATAAGGTCATTTTGGTAGTGTGATAGACAGATATTCAAACATTTTCCTGTTGAATTGGGATGTGTTCCTGGATAATTTTACATTATTAGGCAAAGAGTGCCATAGTTTACAGGATGAAATACTGAATGACTTTTCATATATAGCCGTGTGGTATTTGGGAAGATGGAATGTTTTTGTAATGCGGGTTGATCTCTTTGTCGTAAGTGAATTGAATATAAAATTTTCATATAAATATGAAGGGGTTTTTAAATTCAGAACTTTAAATAATTGTGAGGCCTTTTGAAGCATTCTCCTCTGATCGAGCTTTAACCAATTCAACATTTTATAGTTTGGAGTTACACGTTCATGAAAACGCATATTAAAGATGAATCGTAGACAAGAATTTTGGAGCCTTTGTAATTTGTTACTTAGCTCCTTATTCACATCAGCGTAGACAACTGAGCAATAGTCGAGATGTGGTAATACTAACGTTTGAACAAGCTTCTGGCGTAACGTTATAGGGATTAGGTGTCTGAAATGCTTCATTGTGTAAAGAGTTTTGTGAACTTTATTAGAAATGGCATTTACTTGCTCGCACCAGGTTAAGGTGCTGCTTAGATAAACTCCTAAGCTTTTCACCGTATTTGAGTAGTCAATTTGAATATTTAAAACACTTATTTTAGGGAGATCACTTGCGAGCAGCATATGTACATTGGCGGTGCTTCCAAAGATTATCGACTTGGTCTTTTTGGGATTTAGATTTAGCCGATTTTCAGTCAGCCATTCACAGATGAGTTGGATATCCTTGTTGACCAAGTCAATGGCATGGTTAAATTCAGAGGGGTAGGACTCAAGATATATCTGTCGATCGTCAGCATAAAAGTGATGTTTAAAATGAGTTATTATGGTAGCTAGTTCTTTTATAAAAATAGTAAATAATAAAGGCCCGAGAATTGACCCCTGTGGAACTCCACATAGGACAGGTTGGAAAACAGATTCATTCCCGTCTTCATCTTTAACAGCTTGATGACGATTAGACAGATAGGAGCGGAACCAGCGAAGGACAGAGTAAGAGAACTTGAGTTTGCTCATACGTTCCAGTAGTATGCCGTGGTCTACTGAATCAAAAGCCGTGCTCAAATCGAATTGGACTAAAAATGTTACCTTTTTTGCGTCTATGGATCTGCGTTATCATCAGTTACCTTTATCAAAGCCGACTGAGTGCTATTGAGCTTACGAAAGCCCGACTGATACTCATCGAAGAAATTGTGCCGCGTAAGATGCTCCACTGTAACCGTATGAACGATTCGCTCGAGAGGTTTGGAAATAGAGCAAAGAAGGGCAATAGGTCGGTAGTCAGACATTTATTTCGGAGTTGTTATTTTCATTATTGGCCGAACTAGGGCAGATTTCCACAGGGTGGGGAATATAGAGTAATTGAGTGAACAGTTATAGATGTTTAGTATCATAGGCATTACTACTGGGAGAATAACCTTTAGCATTCTTGCACTGATTCCATCGACTCCTGTTGAATTTGATTTTAAACTTTTCACTTGTGTTATCAGCATTTCGGGTGTATAGTGGGGGAAATAAAGCCTTCCATCGTCAAAGTCAGAGAATAATGCATGATCTAATGGAGTGAGATTATTTTGGGTTTGAGTAGAATGGTTACCATCCTCGACATCATTTTCATCCTTAAAAGCAGACGTGAGAAAGTAGCTATTTAAATCATCCAAGGGGAAGTTCATTTTGAATGGGGGACGTCTAGGCTTTCCAAGTCCGAGGCGCCTCAGCTCCTGCCAAGTGGACTTTATGTCCCATTTATCGGAAAAGCACGAAACATAGTATTTTTGTTTAGCGGTACGGATTCGGTGCTGCACTTGATTGCGAGCCACTTTGTATTGTCCGTGAAGGTTCGGGAGTTGAGTTCTTCTGAAATTACGGCGAAGACGATCCCTAACGGCCATGAGGTTCCTAATTTCGGAGGTTAACCATGGAGCTGGATGACGTTTTGGCTGAATAACTTTTTTTGGCGCATGTATATCAAAGAGTTGCATGAGCATTGTATTGAAGATATTAATTTTTTTATCCACCAGATGGGTTTTGAAAAGTTCACTTAGATTAGTTTCAAGTGAGTCTGCAGCAAATTTGGACAAATCAAAATTCTTGAAATCACGAAAACACATATAATTAGGTTTATAATTTTGCAGTTTAAATCTATATTTAATGAAAACTAGGCCGTGTTCAGACAAAAAAGAGACAGGGAGCTGTCCATACTCTTCAACCTTGGACATGTCGTCGACAATAAAGAGGTCTAGGAGGGTACTGCTATTCACAAGATTATGGGTGGGCTGGTAGGGAATGAGGAATAGGTTACAACTAAATAGTAGGTCACTGAGATAGGTGCTATTGTGCGTTTTCTTCATGATGTCAATGTTAAAGTCACCACACAGAATCACGCCTTTGTAGCTAGGAAGAAGACGGATCAGAGAAGGCTCGAAGTCTTCAGACATATGGCCTGTTTTCGGGGGTCTGTACACGACACAAAACAATATTTTACCCTCCTTTCCAGCTATTTCAATGAACATATATTCTGGCCTGAAGGGGGAACCATCAGACTTTAACAGCAATTTAAATGATAAGCTCTCGTGCAAGTACACACAAACACCACCACCAACTCTTCCTGGTCTGTCATTTCGCAAAATGTTGTAATTACTTAGTTTGACGGATTCCGAAGAGATGTTTTCGTTAAGCCAACTTTCTATACATAGTATACACACACACACACACACACACACACACACACATATATATATATATATATATATATATATATATATATATATATATATATATATATATATATGTATATATGTGTGTGTGTTAATTAAATAAGGGATTAGTGAAATATGTCATGTAGTTTACGCAATGACTTTACCCAAACAGGTACGCAACAGAATAATTATCAAGAAAAGGTTCATTAAATATCTGTAACAACATATTTTACATGATGAATTTTGAAAAATCATAAGAATATAATTTATCTTCTTAGTTTATTATCTAGTATTGCCAGAATTATCCACGTCGAAATATCAAGATTTAAAAGACGATATTTCGAGACGATTGAAATAATATTTCTACTGCTGAAACGAATTTGCAATAGTCTATACGATTAAAATATTATTAGGATTTTAAACTTGAGAGGTGAGAGCTTCTTTCCAGGTCAATTACGTTTGGCGTTAAGTCCCATACTCCGTTCTCATTATTCTTGTACATACATCCCCCCCAGAAGTTTAAGTGACCCTTTCTGATACTTGGCGTCGGCTCAAGCTTTGTAGGCGAGAAACGAAGAGATTGAAGTTTTTATAATAGATTCCCAGGTGATGACGCGTTTCTCCATGTTCCGATTGATCGATTGCTCAGTTGACAGTAAATTGTACGTCGACTCAAAGAGTTGATTCGAGGAGAAAGACTTGTTGAATGACTTGCGACATCTTCATACCCTCTTGTAATGAATAATTTATCAAGTCCGGGAAAAACGTGACGCATGCGAAACTCTAAGAAGCAGGTATTGTCGGCAATGGATGTTACTGACATCATGAATGGGGGTGAGTAATAATAATTCGTAGGACTTTAAATTGAACGTTAAGGACGTACATTCGATAACTTAAGTATTATTTAAATTTGATATATTGGTGGGAAAAATCGACCGGGTACTTTCACCTTTAATCTTTTATTTTCATTAGTACTAATTGAAAGACGGATCTCATGGAAAATAAGCATTGGCAGATTGGCAGAAGTATTAGCAGCTGAGTTTTTCTTCTTGTAAAAATAGATAATTGAAAATTATCTGACAATGATTACATGCTATGAGCTTGAAACTGTTTGAATAGGGTTATAAGTAATGCATTCGTGATCAAGCACACACACATATATACATATACATACATAGGTAGATAGCATATACAAAATGCGTTCCAAAAGTAATGCAATTGAATATCCCGCGCCGCTCCTATTAATCGGAGTGTGATCGAACCACTTGAAGTAGGTGGGCAGACGCTAAGCTTTACCGCGAAACCTCGGCGCGCCGACCGTGTCTCGAAAAAAATGGAATCGAAGACCGAGCGGAAATTTCAAGAGAACTTTTGCAGCGTATTGGTAAGGAACCTGATTTTTTGTACAACGTCACCACTGGTGATGAAACCTGGGTTTTAGAAGACGACCCAGGAATAAAACGCCAAAGCTTTGAATGGCATAACGACCAGTCCCCCAAGCCCAAAAAGGCAAGAATGAGCAAATAAAAAGTGAAAACAATGATCATTGTCTTTTTCGGCAGTAAAGGAGTGGTCCATAAGGATTTTGTTCCTCAAGACAGAGAGTTAACGCTGCCTACTACGTGGATGTGCTGGTAAGACTCCGAAAAAGGGTCATTGGGACGAAAAAAGACATCTCTGCTACCTGGCAACTCCATCACGACAACGCCCCTTGCCACAACGCGCTAAGAGTTCCTGGCCAAACACCAGGTGCCAATGCTACCCAACCCTCCCTATAGTCCTGACGTCGCCCCAGCAGACTTCTTTTGGTTCACTCGGATTAAGACGGCCCTGAAAGGAACCCGTTTTTCATCCATAGACGAGATCCAATCAGCCGTGATGAAGACCTTGCGAGATGTCCCCGAAGACGCCTTCCAGGGCGCGTACCGGTCATGGCAGAGTCTCTGGAAAAAATGTGTAGAAGCCCAAGGACAGGACTTTGAAGAATTTTAAGTGTTTGTGTAAATATGTTCGACACATTACTTTAAAAAAATCATCGCATTACTTTTGGAACGCACCCTGTATAAGGAGTTTTAGTCAACTTTTAATTATTATTACAATAATGGAGATACACCCTTAATTTTTATTATTTATTTTTAAGACTTTTCTGCATACGAGCCTCTCGTCTCCATTCAAAGTCATAAATCTCATCCAGTGTTTCTTGACCTTTCGAAGGCTGTCATTGTAGACCTCAGCAGATTGCGTTGAAAATCATTGTGCCATCACTTTAATGACGTCAATTGTGTTGTCAAATGTACTTTGTATGTGATGTGGAAGTTTGTTTGCATGTTATGTGGAAGTGTCATTGTATGTAAAAATATTTTGTCTCTTATCTGTTTGTATGGTGCGTGTATGTATGTAATTTTCGTTGTAAGAGTTATCTTTGACCAAACTTGACCGTTGCAACCAGGAATATCGCCTAATTGCAACGTAATTGTAAAATAAAATAAAAAATAAGAACGTGTCGGTTGGGGCGAGATTGGGAGAATAAGGCGGATGTTGCAAAATTTCAAAACCACTTCGCTTTGATTACCAGTCGCTTAGTGGTCGCGATTGCAGTTAGAGACTTCTTTGCTTCTGAAAATGAATCGGAAGCCGTGAACCCTGCGTGCTGACACCTTTGAAATGTGCAATTCCACTGAATAATTTGAATAATTTTCCACGCACTGTCGTAGCTAAGATCAGTCCCTTTTACGATCATTTGGATGGTTGCTATTGGGGCTAGTAGGATAAGCCATCCAATTTCTTCCCATTGGCTGCATCGTCCGTGAATTATAGTTTTCCATGTCTTGGACCGTATATGAGGTTCATGAGGCAGTTTGAAAATTAAGTTTCCTCCTCAAAAATGTGCCATATTACGGCCTATGATTTCCATTAGCAGCCGTAATTTCATCCTGGATTTTTTGGGCACTGAAATATTTAAAATGAAGGAACTTATTCACACTGCGAGTCTCTTGTCATATCCATACTGCAAGTAACTTCAATATATGGTTTCTCGAAAAAACAAATAATCATTAATAGCTGAAATATACAACCTTATGTAAATAAGAATGATTTAATATGCAGACAAAAATTTATTTTGATATTTTAATTATTTCTTAGTAATAATTGTTTGAAAACGATACCTCCACGTATGCATGCATATGCACAAATACGTATATGTGTAATATATGTGTTTTTCCCTCTCATGGACTACAACCTTGACTTGGTGCAAGGACTTGTGCGTTCCGATGACCAGTGAAGCTGTGCTGGTGGGAGTAATAATAATTGATCCTGATAGGGTCACCCATAGTTCGAAGGTTATGAGCAAGAGGAAAGGTAGTCCGCGCAAATTCTGTTCCTCAGTGAGACGGCAGCAAAGGCATCTGACCCCAATGGGAGGGCATTCAGTGATGGTGTCACATTAAAAACACTACTGAGGAAGGCAACGGGAAACCACCTCAATTATCATTCGCAAGATTAAAATGATGGACAGTATAGCGAATGTGAGTCCTGGCACTACGGGGCTCGGCCCAATCGGCCGTGTGTCGTGCCCGGTAGCGGGAGGGGCAAGGCGTCCGCGGTCGTAATCTCACGAAACCCTTGGAAAAGAAAACCGACAGCAGCAGAACGGAGCACGCAGAAGAATAAGACCAAATTATTTAGAATAGGAACGTGGAATGTTAGGACAATGATGAGGACAGGGAAACTGGAGAATATCAAGCGAGAGATGGAGAGAAGTAATATAGACATTTTAGGTCTATGCGAGGTGAGATGGAAAGATAGCGGGGATTACTGGAGTGATAGTTAAAGAGCAATATACAGCGGAGGGGACGAGGGCCAACGAGGGGTTACCATATTATTTAATAAAAAGGTAGAAAGAAAAACGTAGTCAACATAGAACAAGCAGCGGTTAGAATATTACTAGTAGAGACAAAAGCAGAATCGACGAACATGGTTATTATTCAGGTATACATGCCACCAAGCAGCCATGAGGAGGAAGAAGTCGATAGGATATACGATCAGTTAGAGGACATAATCGCGTGTGTTCCTGCAGGGAAACATTTGATAGTGATGGGGAATTGAAATGCGGCGGAAGGCGAAAGAAGGTATGGTGAAATGGTGGACTACGGTTTAGGTACAAGGGGTGACCGCGGGAAGAAAGCAATTGAATTTGCAGGAGAAAGGGGTTAGTCATCACCAACACTTGGTTTGGACACCACAAAAGGCGTCGATATGCGTGGAAAATGCCAGGTAACTGAGAAAGATATCTGTTAGATTATTTTATGGTTAGGCACAGATTTAGGAACAGTGTGATCGACTCGTAGAGCTTCCCGGGAGCGGATGCGGACTCAGACCACAATTTAGTTATCATGAAGTTTAAGCGTTCTTTTCAAAAGGATAAGGAGGGGCAGTGGGTTAACAAATGGAATCCAGGAGCATTAACTGGATTGAAAAGGAAAAAATATCAGCAGGCTGTTGAGAAAATCATGAATGAGAGAAAAGAGCTGATTACTATCGAGGAAAAATGGGAACGTATCATAAGAGGGGCATCAAAAGTCGCCAAAGAAACTATAGGAACTGTTAATTGGAAAATAACATGGGTCACAGATTAGATTGATAGATGAGAGAAGAAAATGGTAGAATGTAAATACATAGTTAGCTAGAAGGAAGTGCAAAGAGTTAAATAATAAATTGAGACGGGTAACAAATAGCGCAGAGGAAGTAGTGTGGAAGACACAGTAAGAGGATATGGCATGTTTGCAGAGGAAGGGTGAAATTGGTGCGCTATACAAGAAGGATAAAACACTATCCGGACGTAAGAAGAAAAAATCTGTGCTAACAGTTACAGATAAGTCGGCTTAGTTAATAGCTGAAACAGAAAAGATCCAAGAGAGATGGAAGGAATACAGGTATATAGAGTAATTGTATGGTGAAGAACTTAAACCAACAAAGTATAGAAAAAGAACATGACATAGAGGAAGATATCTTAGGTCCAGACATACCCGACGATGAGAAAGAAAGGGCATTAATGGGGACTAAACAAAATAAGGCAAATAAGGTGCACAACATTCCTGCGGAACTACTAAAATATTTAGGAAAATGTGGGAGGAAGACACTACTAAATGATTCATAGTATCTATGAGGAAGGAATCTGGCTGGAAGACTATGAGTTCAGTGTTAGTTCCTATTTCGAAAAAGGTAAAGGCTACATCATGTGAGGGCTACAGAACAATAATTTTGATTTCCCACGCACCACAAATTGTTCTTAGGATCATCAACAAAATGATGTAGAGTACGGGAAATCATTAATGAGGGGATGATCAGTTTGGGTCAAGAAGTGGTGAGGTACACGTGATGCAAAGGCAGGAATGTGATCATCAATCGAGAGGATTATGGAATAAAATTAGGACGTATTTATCTGTTTCGTAGATTTAAAAAAGGCGTTTGATAGAGTGAGTTGGGAAAAACTAATGGGTATATTGCAGAAAATAGGAAAGGGTTGGAGGGAAAAGAGGCTGATCCGTAGCCTGCGCGTCTCAGACTTGTCAGGTGCGAGTGGGGAACGGAGATTCCGGATGGACAGTGTTAGGTAGAGGTGTAAGGCAGGGTTGCTCATTATCGCCGGTGTTGTTCAACGTATATGTGGAGGAAATGATCAAAGAGGCATGGGAAGAACTGGAGGTAGGGTCGAAAGTTGGCTGGGAATTTGTAAATGGAACTCTTCGAAATGGAACGCTCTTCGGCAACGCACATATATATAAAAACACAGATGTAGATTTTTAAAACAAAGAAAGGACACTCACATATATGGTTTTCACGTTTCCAGAGCACGACCGTTGACATCAGAATGATCATTCTGATGACAACGGTCGTGCCATCGAAACGTCCGAACCACATATGTTAGTGCTCTTTCTTTGTTTTAAATATCTTCATCTGTGTTTATATATATATATATATATATATATATATATATATATATATATATATATATATATATGTCTGTGAAGCTACTATGAGATAACTTCATATGAATTGGAATGGTACCAATGATAGTCTAAGAAGTCTAGTCTTTAAAAAATGATTTTACAAGGCTTTTTAGTTGCTAATCATTATTTATTTTCTTTAATCAGTGTACATACTTGAAGCATGAAGTGGAACTCAATGCGTTTTATTTTTTTATTATCACATAGGACCCCGCAAGACAGGGTTTGTGTGCCAGGTGGCGATTACATACCAGATTACTCTTGACCAAAAATACTTTTCACCCGTTGCGCAGTCAGACGTTATCCCTTATCGTGCGTTGGAAAAATGACACCATAAATCTATCTGTCTACACCTCTCTAATTTTATTCAAATTATCTCTACTACCGTAGTACGATGGGGGTAGTAATACATTTTTCTATCATCGCTAAAGAGTCATCCTTCCAATTTATGTTGGAGATTTAACCTGTAATTTAACCTTCGTACCGTGAATGATTCACAACCTTGACCCTCAAATAATTTCAACACGCTATTCAGTTTATCATAACAACATTTTACAAATATAGCACCTCTACGCTGCACGCAATCCAATTTGGCAATCATTCCAACTTCATGAAAATCTCATGAACTAGCGGCATATTCCAAAGGAGGCCTATCCATCGAAAGATACCATTGCTCTGGGAAACAAAAAAATAATGGAGAAAATTAAATTCCAGAACAGAATATCGCACATTATGAGTCTGTATAAAATCATTAAAAAACTCGAAGAGAAAGGACTAAACATCCAATATATAAATATATATATATATGTATATATATATATGTATATATATATATATATATATATGTATATATATATATGTATATATATATATATATATATATATGTATATATATATATATATATATATATATATATATATATATATATATTACAATTTATGCCAGGAAATGTGGGAACATTATCTTTGCAGCGTCACAGGCCGCAAGAAAATATGATCAAGTATTTCATATTACTAGCGAAGAATTATTTCCTATTGTGTAATGACATTACTGAGAGTCGTGGACAGTCCTGATTTTCAATTCACTGGGAATGTTGTGTACAGTATGCAGTGGCGGTGTAATCGCAATAATCTTCGGGATTCGTGGATCAATTTAGGTTGGCGTTGTGTTTGGTCTTAAACCCAATATGTTAATTTCCTTTGGATTTATATATGTATTTTACATACCTTCTATTATGTGCAAATTTTGAGAAATATTCGACAATATACGTGATCCTCGGTAAAGGAATAGTTTTGATCTTCATTTTCATAAAAAATATGGCATTGCGAGTCGACACTTCGGTTCGCGATCAATTCATAAATCAGCACATATCGTATTAATGTACGGATGAGTAAAAGAATTTAAGTACTCCTTTTTTACCCTATCATCTGCCGTTCCATCTCTTCCATTCGCATTACTTTACAATGGTGGAGGGACGAGCCCTTATTTTATTTCTATTTTATACATCAATTCTTGAAAGCCAAGGGACAACCAAGTACGTGCCACACGCGCATAAATCGTCGGGGTAGGCTTTCTGGGAATATTGGTGGGGGTATGAGGTGCTCCAAGAGTAATCACCGCGGAAGGAGGAGGGATTAAGTGAGGAGGTGAACGGGAGGGCGCCTAAACATCAAATGTAGTCGGATTTTTTTGTAATATATTCCGCTTATATTTTTTCATATGCTTCTCCGACTCTTCATCGCTCTTCCCTCTAAAATGTGTTCATACTCTCTCAGCCCTGCTACCTCTTTCGAAATGGCTCTGGCGGGTATGAAAGCTCGGACTAGCCATTTTTTATAAGTGGATTTGGCCCGTGTTGCATCGAGCATTTGACTTCCAATTCGCGAATGGAATTTGGGGCTCGTTGGTAGCACTGTAATTAATCATGGGATTAATCTATATGTAGTGGAATTATTCGGAAGGTTTAGACGGTAGCCTCTGTTTTTTAAAACTCATTAATCAGGTAAAAGGCAAAAATACGGTAATAAGGATAATTTCATTCTAACGTATCTTTCATGCATCTTTTAGGTTATAAATCATAAACAGTAATTAATACTTTAATCTCATCGCTAGGTGAGCTATCGGCGTCTTATTTTTGGTATATTGCAACTTCATTTAACAGCTTTTATTTAGTTTTGAAGGAATTTATATATTGTCCAAAGCAAGTATTACTAAATTTCTGTTTTGGTCCATCGGTATGGATTTAATGTGCATATATTTTCCAGATTTCTTGAAAATAAATAATTTCATCTCATTGACCATCACTTTGATTTATTTGATCTTTATATCATTTTCGTTATTGTAAAGTGTTCATCTGGCAATGAATAACTAGGTCCAGAATGTTTTTGGTTACGCGAGTAATTATGAGGCTTGTGGCATCATTTCATTGAAATTGTTATCTAATTCATTGTTCAACTCGTTATTGAAAACTTTTGTTGTGGAATTTTGAATTTCTTTCATATATGGTGTTCTTAAAGAGTAGTTAGTAATTAAAGTTAAGTAGAAATTATAAAAGAAAATTAAATATTTTTTTCGTTTCACCACATAAAGAGCATTCAGTTCTGTTCATGTGCTGTGAATAAGTTAAAACCAGCTGATCTATGTAGCCCGATTGGAAAGATCGATAAAGGCGGACTACCGAAGGTCATGAGTTTGACCTAAGTTTCTATTATTTTAGCGAATAAACGAATTGCTAAGGTATGCATATAACGAGAAGTATAAACGTTTCGTAAATAGCACACAGCCAAAAAATTGGAGAACATTAAAACCTACCCAATGGTCCTTTCTGTTACCCCTAGTTAGCCAACCAGTTTAATGGAATATTAGTAGTAAATTTTAGGGAGACGAGCGACCGCTGAGGCCAATTATACCGTTAGGGATGGATGGGAAAGTAAGAAGGTTAAAGAGAAACCCGGCGTCGACAGTAGCCCACTGTTAACGAAAGGCGCCAATGGGTCTGCAGCTTAACTTCCCGTCCGATGGACGGCGTACTCACCTAAAGTACTCTCTACAAAACACCTCTAGCACGGATTGAGATACCAGGGAAAAAGATTTCCCGTCTTCATGTTTCGAACCCGGGCCCTCTGAATGGGATGGCAGAACTCTAGCCACTGCGTCATGCGGATCTCTACTAGTTTGCTTATTTGGCTTTTAAGCTCACGAATAAACTATCTTTCAGACAAAAAATATTGATTTGAGTTTAATAGAAATAAAATGTTCAATTTATAGGTCTGCCTACGGCGGCTTTTGTCTTAAAATATTTTCAACTTTTCAAATTTTTAAATTTTACAATACATTTTTTATATTAAAATTTCCGGTTGAAACTTTTACTCTAATATGACTGAAGTGTTGTGCTTTTAAAAAAAATGATATGCTCATTAGGCTTAGTTTATTTCCTCTTCTATCAACGTTTGTTTTCAAATCATTTGACAACTTACATAGATTTTAAAAGATACTCGCAGAGATTTTTTAGTGTTGATGGGAACCACGTTCAAGTTCGGGCAGTTCTCTAAATTTATATTTTACAGACTTTGTGGTTCAAGATTTTTTGAAAGTTTTTCTTTTGATAAACCCTCAAAAATATGTGACTTAATTGGAATAAACCAATTCTAGTTAGGTTCCTCATATAGTTTAAATGCCTAGACTTTAATTGGCATCATAAATCATAGCTACGAGCTCGTACATTTTTCTCGGTCAGGTAAAATGGTGAAAATCCATCTTTTCCAGGCGGAGTGCGTTTTGAAAATGTTGTTTAAAATAACTCATGGCACTTGATATTCGCTGACTTCATAAGCTAATACTTCTTCGAATAAATCATCTTATCAAGTTTCTTCAATTTGCACTGAATACGAACGATGAACATGTGTGCACACTAGATGCATTATGCCTTCGTTCTTACATTTTATGCTCGCCTCGGGGTTTGCTACTCCTGCGTTCATGGATAGTTTTACGGTTTCTGCAAACTTTAATTTTTGTCGTAAAGGCTGTACTTATTCTCTAGATGAGATGCACCTCTGTCCTTGTGTAAAAAGTTTTATGATGAACCCCGTCAAAGTTTTGCACTCGGAGGTTTAATTGGATACTTCAAACCACAACTCTTCTCCCTAACCTACATTTTCCTACGTTTGTATCCAATGTCTGCAGATATTTCAATTATGAATGACTGGGGTCGCTCTTACTCTTTTTGGGGGGGGGATATTTTAGCAGACTAAGTGGATCGAGGCAGACAGTGCATCTATGATGGGAGTGGCCACTTAAAAAACAAGGTGTTTATAGAATTCATATTCAACTACGAGTTATTCGACGTCATTTTGTAGTCCAGTTAATTCTTCCTATAATACTACAGGTAATCCTGTAATTCTACTCAACTAACTCTACTCATTATACTAATACTCTAATTCTTCCTCAATATCTAGAAAAGGGATTCACCTCTTAGTCTATATTTATTTTACCTGGTAATCTGAAAATATAACATCTGGCTTTGGTACCTTTTACTATTATAATTCAACGCTATTTGTGAAAACGATTATATTATTTGGTCTTCCTCTAATTAAAATTTAATAATCTATTGTTTTTCTATATTATAAATGGGGATAGGTACAACTTTAACACTTACCATCCGCCATTACCAAAAGAGGCACTTAAATAAGGGTTTTCTGGTCCTACGAATTTCTAATTCGATAGGTATCGCGGATTTTGGCGATGTGGAGAGGAACGAAGGAATATTTTATCCATGCGGTTTTAGACTGGCTACGGACAAACGAGGAAGATTGGCAATTCCATGGCTTAGTTTATTGGCATCATAAATCATAGCTACGAGCTCGTACATTTTTCTCGGTCGGGTAAACTGGTGAAAATCCATCATTTACCCTGTTTATTTTAAGTGTAGATGCTCAAAAAAAGCCGGAGTCCTTCCAAAGTGCGCATGTGTGGACTAAATGATTGGATAAATGTGCCGAAATAATTGCTTGAAGATTAATTTTCTCAGCAGCTATAGTTTGCGTTTAATATTTGAAACCCGCTGTCTTTATTTTATTGATCATAATGCCTGTCGTCTCAGCTGGCTGCTCTTGTAATACATGCTCTCCTGCATTGTGAACACTTGTGGTTATAAATCTCTAACTTATTTCACACAATTGCAACTTTTTCTGTCTCGCATTTATCAATTATATACTAAAGCGCATGACTATATTCGTAGCATTACTAAGTATGTATTTTCATCTTCCTTAATGGAAGAAATAGCTTTAAGATTGTGACGGCAACTTCATCTTCTCCTCGTGTAAGAATCACACTTGGGGGGATTAAGGTGAGCTAGGGGTAAACAGCAAGACATACGGACTTGCTCGACCTGATTGCTGAGTCTTCTTGAAAAAATTGCATTTAATAAAGTAAAATATCGTGTTTGTAAATCTTTTCTCATCAGTTGAGCGAGATGATGTAAAGTAATTGGCTGGGCTTATTTGATAGACTAGCGAAATAAGTTGCCAGGGATATTGAAATTAACCTATTTTTTGCAGCATGTTTTAAGATTGTGTCATTTGTAGATACGGTAGTTAAAAATTTTCCACACCACCACCTCTCCGGGTGGGTTGGTAGGTTTGAAATACCATAGTGCTTAAAATATTTATAGAAGCAGCCTTGATGATGAAATAGTATTGACAGAAAAATTGGGTGACAAATTGAAATAAAGAAAGAAGTAGTCATATAGAGATTAGCGCTCTTTGACTCTAAGATGCAATGACATTCTATGCAGATTTGCTAGATTGAAATAATAATATAGTAAATTTGTGAAAGTAAATGCATCTGCCAATCGGAAAATTCTATCAGTTACAAATTACTTGTATATTTAAAAAAATGAAAGAATAACATTTTGATTAAGTACATTATCGCTTAAACTATGCATCATACTATTCTTTCCTCTTGTGTCCTCGGCTATTTCTCCTTCTGTGGGTGAAACAGCTCCCCAACGCCATCTCCTGGCTTAAGAATCGGGGCAATTGACTGCATAAATTACTCTTGTGATCGACACGATTCCACGTTCCCCACCATTCCTATGCTCGTCTTAATATGAGCTTTTATCCCTTCTCCCTATATCTGTATCCATGTGAATATATAGTATATATATATATATATATATATATATATATATATATATATATATATATATATTCACATCGATTAAGTTCATCATATATATGTATGTTTACACACATATGTATATATATAGTTATTTCTTTATTTATATTCTACGAGTAGGTTTTGGAGTAACTAGTTCCATGAAGTCTGGCCCTTGAAAAGTCTACCTGCTCATTCAAGAAAAGAACAAAATGTTTATCTTAAAGTATGTTTCTTTCAAAAAATTCCTATACTCAGCTAGTATTTCAACCATACCAAATAGTACTTTAACTTTAATATTTAAATATCTCATTTTATCAATCGCCCATCGCTCCATAACATTTTCGATTTCCTTCCTTAACGCTTGAATGAGGAAACAACTGGTAACAGCATACCTTTCATTATCGTCCACTCCTCTATCGAACAATATTTTTCCAGCAAATTAGTAAATATTTATATGTTTTGTGATATTTTTAGCAATCATCTATTGCCAAAAAATCTGATTTTTGAAGGTTACACTAAAGGTTTTCAAAGAAATTCAAATGACTCTCCAGGAGGACTGGTATGTCCGTCTAAACGAACGCATTATGTTAGGCACATAGTATCTTGCGAAATCAAATACGTGCTTCTTGATATTTTTCGGCATCCTGCATTAATCGTAAGCTAATATATGTGTTTACTGAGAAGTTGTAAAATAGGAGTGGGTCGAAATCCGAATTCTATGGGCTATAGATAACTTTAGTTTAAAACGGTTGCTTAATTATCATGGACTACGTATTGGCGGCCGAACCCGAAGCTCTCTCACTTTGAAAGGAGGAGAATTTTTCTAGAGGGTTAAAATCCTGTAGGGATCAAGGGCCGGGGACGTTATCAAGCGGTGGGGGTGGTTGAATGTAGTGGGCGGGCGACGGGTAGATGGAGGGAGAGGAGTTCACGCGGGTCGGAGGAAGAGAGCGGCGGCGGAGGATGGGGCGATGTTTTCTTCTCGCCGACCCGTCGTCCTCTCCCACCTCGCCGCCCGGTGCCTCGCTTTTCCTCCCTGCGTCACCCCTTTTGATGATAGTCCTACCTCATCCCACCATCCGGTAAGGGCGTGATAAACTGGCTTCGCTCCATATTTCAAACTCCTTTATTGAGGCTATGATTTATGTGAAATCGAGGCTGCCGTCCGTTCTCTTCATCCCTCTTTTATGCCGTTCATTCTCGCTCCCCATAATTCTTATCCCCTTCTCCTCATTGCCACTCCCTTCCAAAGGTTTGAAGTGCCTCCAGCGCACGCGCACGGTGCACTTGTAAGTACCACTTGCACCCTGTGCTTTCTCACCCGTTTCGCTGCCCTCGAAGGGGGGAAATCATATTGCGATCGAGATAAGACTTGTAGAACGCAAGATCTTGGTCGATCTCCCACCCATCCTCGAACTCTCGTCCTTCTATCTCTTGCTTGAATTATATCATATTGCGAAAAATTCCGCTCTTAATTTTCTTTCTGAGGTAAGCTAACATTTTAAAACATTCTTTCCCTGGAATCGATCACGCGGTAGGTATTCAGAGGCAAACTCAGGAGCGAAGAGTAATTACATCATCCAATTTTAATTAGGTGGCATCCATAAAAAGGGTCAACGAATGTCTACTCATGTAACACGCCAGGGTAAAGTGCGCTGATATCGTTAACTTGATTCCAGTGCTCAAGAGTTTTTTTTATTTTCCACAGAATATTGCAATTTTCAACTACAGGTAAAATATTTTTCGGAATTATTTTCATTATTTACATATTCCATCTCCGTTATCATCCACATGCCTAGCGTTGCCAGCCTCGTTCAGGGAAAACCTTTTAGGTGCCACCTTTAGATGTAAATGTGTCTTTGGATTATTTGAATATTTGTATTCATACTAAACGTACAGGGATATGTATATAAATAAATAAATAAATAAATAAATATATATATATATATATATACACACACACACACATATAGTATATATGAGTAAGTCTCTTTTTTGTGTGTTTTTGTCTGTGTCTACCCGTGCTAAATTTTATACATTATTATTCACGTAAGTAAGACTTCAAAAAGTATTATATATATATATGTAATATATGTATATATATGTGCATATATATATATATATATATATATATATATATATATATATATATATATATATATATATATATATATATATATCTACATATATACATACAAACACTTGCATACAATTTGTGCATAATCATAAAAGTGATAATAACGCGCATAATATGGTTAATATGTGCGTTAGTAATGCATAGTAAAATATGGTCCATTAATATCTGATCTTCTATCGTACACTACTGGATTGCACATTGTTATTCAGGAATATGTATATTTTCTGAATAAGGCGTTTTTTAGCGCGAATTTGAAGGATACAGAATTTCGGTCTAATGATTTCATGCAGTAATTTTGTACACGTAATATCAATGCTAATGTTCATTCCATGCATTATTTTGCTGTCATATAAGGAAAGGGTAGTCATGTTGAAAATGATTCTTTGAATTACTTTCAAGTTGGCACATCTCGTCTCACGAGATACAGTATAATGTATAAAATATCATTAGCTACAGTTATAACTTGCCAAAGAAAATATCACTGTTTGGAATATAAGAAGTTATTCACGACAATGAGGAAATTGATTCAATATGAGTGTACAATATTCCATATTAGTTATGGAAGTTGACTTAAATAGTGTGCGAATCTAAACATTAATGCAAGAATCATCACTTAAACATTAATATTTTACAAACTAAGTCAAGAGGCATAGGCTAGGTTAGTTTTTTAAATGAAAAATGTTCTCTCTAATATTTATTCACATAAATTAACCATATCCGAAATATTCATTAACTGACGACCGGTAAAAGTGAATGAAACTTCACCTTCACCGGTCAATGTACATAGGTAACGCATGGCACTGAAAAGACATTAACATGGTAGAAGGGTAAGTGTGGTTTGCGAGAAGGAGAAACGTAAAACTAGGAATAAAATATGAAATCTTACCCTAATATGAAAGGAAAGCCGACGAAATTCGTTTAGGTTGATTTAAAAACAAGTTTCTTTAAGTGAAGAATGTATTTTTAATAAGTTGTTAATTGAAATAAGTACAAACGAGTTTATATTATCGTATGTGAGCGAAGTTGTGCTCCTACTGCAGGCTCTACAGTACCTCCTATATATCACGTTACCTTATTTTAAAAAATTTCAGCATATTAGAGAAAAGGATTTCAAAATCCTGGCAACATATGAAATTTAGCATTTATATTTCAGGAGTGACTCTGGAATAAGATACAATAAAGAGGATTGGTCATGGAACGACCAATAATATCTGCGATAATGTGAATAAAATGACTAAATGTCAGACCATTACGGATTGGTGTAAAATGGGTGGGTTCTCAAACTCGCATCCTCAAGTATTACTCCTTGAGTTGCGCAATGTAATTTGTCCCCGACAAAAAAGCCATCATTTTTCATAAAATAATATTGCTCACGCATCATCTCGACACGGCAAGTGCTTTCCTGTTTCTTTTCATTTTATTTAGGTAGTAGGTTTTACTACTCGAATTGGAAATAAATGTTATAAATTTAATGTTATTAAATCAGTATCTCCGGGAAGGAAGAATCTTTATATTATCTTCATCTCTCGACCATCACACCGTGGGCGCCTATAATATCAGAGCCGCGGCCTTATTTCATCCCATCGCATGCAATATGGCAGGCCATTCATTTACCAATGCTTACCATCATCTTCCTCCGAGGGGTAAGTCACACGACCGATCCTCCCGGGTCCATCCATCCTTCGCCAAAGGGATGTGGAGAGTGGGGCAACTCGGGGTATGAGTCGGCGAAGGAGGTAGGGTGGCGCTCGCGGTAGGAGGTTTTGTTGTTCGGAGGGGAAATGGGGGGAGGAAGAGTTGCCGGGACGGCTCGCCGAGATGGGGGAGGAAGGAGACAAGGATGGGTAAAAGGGGGGCGGGGGAGATCGCCAAAGGCCTCAGATTTCCCGTAATGCCGCGTCGGCTTCGTAATTGCCCGCCTGCCCATCCCACCCGGAGACCCCCCCGGCTCCCGCCAACCTACCCGGGGTCCATTACACCCGTGACCTCTCACGCCGCCACCCTACCCACCCCCACAAGCTTCTCAATCCGACAGCACCAGGCCATCTTCGTGGCCAGCTCGACCTTATCATCCTCCCTCGCCCCTCTTTGCCTCCCCTCACCGCATAATATACCCTGCCACCCCGCTGACTTTCCCCTCTTTTCCACACCTCACCCTTCCACCCATGTCCAGGCCGTGGGTATCTCTTTCACCCTGTCCTTTTCGTCCTCAGGAACCTTTTTCTATCCCCGACCTCATCCACCGAATTGTAGGCTACTTTGTCAGACGTGACGTGATTATCTCCTTTGAATCTCTGCATCTAAGTGGCGCCTCACCATCGAGTATAGGGGTTATACTCATTCATTCCCGGCAAACGCGCAACACAATCCTTACACAAAGCGCCTTCCTTGGAAAAGTGGGTCCCGCACCACATAATTCCCACATGAATCATTTCTCGATACGTTAGGAGGATAATAAATCCATTGCCTCATTGCTTCGCATGGCTGCATTAAGTGTCAGTGTGTTCATTTGTCCTTCTGTGCCAATCGGGTGAGAGATCTTCTGGCAGGCGGCCTTTATTTCGTCCATGGGTGCGCGAAAGTATGGACGATGGAAGCATGAGCTTGCCACTCTTTGCATACCAAAATCATCAGTAAACGGAAAAACGACATAATGATCGTGAGTATTTTCCGTAAAATATAAAATTTCGGGTTGTTCTTTCTGTAGGAAACTCTGGGGTATTATATTAACTTGTTGGAAGTTTTATTATGAATGACTTTTCCAAATATTGGAGTGTACTTCGACCCTCTTTAATGTTAAAATTCCGAAGAGAAGGAGTCTCCCAAGACGGAATAGGTAGTATATGCTTCCAAATAGATCTCATAGCATCTCAATGCATTCCATGCCTAAATTATTATTGTCATATTCCTCGCCAAATTATGGTTGGGTCGAAATACGAAAAAAGTAAAGTTGCAGTGTTATTTTTCAATCTGTGTTACAAATGGATCTTAGTGTGTAAATGCAGGAATAGCCAAAAATGTATTTATGTGCAAGCTTCGAAACGAAACTTGGGTAAAATAAAAATTTGTGCACCTAATAAGTAATGCGTAGTAATCTATGGTTCTAGTCATTCTATAATAATTGCTTCCTGATATTCATTGATTTAATTTCTGAACTAATTCGTTCGTCAAGACTCTTATTATATATTTTATAAGTATAGTAAACTGTTTAATATTACTATTCGCTATTTTCAGCATGCATGAATATATATGACAACCCTAAACATTGAATTTTGATGTTTCATCCTAATGCACTTGTGAGCGGTTAAAAATTAATTTTACATGGTTTTTCCCTAGAATTAGAGTTTGGATCGTATACATGGTCTGTAAGACAGGCTAGAATTTAAATATACATAAGATCATCAATTTTCACGAGTGGGAGAGGCATTACGTCACAGAAATTTAAACGCGAATTGCATATCCCTTTAGGATTGTGTTATTTTGGAATAAGATTTAGAAACCATAATGCAAAGGATAAGAAAGGATAATAATAATGCGCTAATAATTAATGGAAGAATTTATTTGATGTATGCTCTGACACCTTTTTCTATTGCGACTTTAATGCATGTGGTCCCATTGGAAAACGTCGTTTTGTGTTTTCGTGAGTCGATGATCCAACTTTCTTTTTTCCAAAAGCCATTTCCTCCCGTATTAGGGAATGAAACATTCAGTGGGGAAGATAATGCCTTCAACTTCTTGGAAATAAATCTCTCTCTTTTTCCTGTAACTTTCCCTTCCAACCCTTTCCAACCAGCCATTCCATTTTAGTTTCATTCTTGGAACCCTACCCGAACTTCAGTAGCTCTCTGGTCCACATATGACATTATAAATCAAAACTCATATCCCCATGTGGAGACATGAATTATCTTATTGCTTTCTGAGATATTGGAGTTGGATTTATCAAGTGTATTTTTCCATTTTTGGGTTAAGTTTATGATTATACAAATAGGTACAGGAGCTCCTTCATTGTTGAAAACTTTCATCAAGCTCATCGTAGTTTTTTTATTGTACGTGAATTTTGTTTAAGCTTTTTTAGCTATCGTTGGATACCTTTTTTCTCAGGTAAAGGGGAAAGATATTGTGCCGTATACACTCTTGGTAGTGACCTGATCCATTTCGGTAGTGCTACATACTTAATTTGCATTCTTGAAGTACCTTATTATTTAATATTTTTTCTACTGCTCCATCCAAAATTACTATAATCATGAAGGTATTTTTTCCATATTATTATGGAAAAATGGATGTAAAGTTATTTTGCAATTTTTATGGACAAAAATATCTTGGTTTTACCGACAGTGAGTGGTGATAAAAAAATAGCTTGATCAGCCCTAAGGAAGATAAAAACGAAAAACTACCTAATACTCTTTTTATAATGACATGGTCATCCTAGCTCATAGGTAATAAAAAGGAAGAAATCACATGTTCATATCTCTTTTTAGTATTCATCTGAATTTCATTGTATTCATCTGAATTTAAAAATAATATTTAAAATACAAATGCTTTGGTGTACTTTTAAATTACGAAATAAAGTACGCACGTCTTCTAATTAATACCTCACATTCATTAACTTATGTTAACTGCAGATAAATGGTGGCAACTTCGTGGAACAAACTTAATTTACAGCAATGCCATGTATCCCTCGTATTAATCCTTGCATCGATTCACCTCAATGTTACACCGTATTAACTGATATTAAATAATTGTTTTTTAATTTCAATTGTATACTAAATCTATTATTTATTTTTTGCCTTTACTATTCAAACTGGCAGATTGTCTTTTGGATATTGTACGCGCAGCTGATATCTCAATAGTCTCGATTTACAGTCCCGCCTCGGAAATTGCGTAGCTCTGATGTTTCGACCCCTGAGCAACCTGATCACAAGCCAACTGTAGGAATTATGGGGATCCTAATTGGCTCAAGCATCAAGCCGCAGGTAAGAAAAATTGCAATCACGATTCGATCACTCGTCCACGCACAGCCAAATGACTTCAAAGGTTTATGAACCAAATAAATATAAGACCTGGGTGAAAAAACAGGGAAGGCGTAGTTTTGCGAATGCAATGTGAGTGAAAATATCCATGACTCATGCGATGCGATAGGATTTGCGATGCTCAAAGTTCACCAAAAAGTTTGAAATAGCTTTTATGCACAAATGGTTGGCTGAATTTTCAAAACCTAGGGAGATTATGGTAACCTTAAATTCGCGAATAGCATGAGAATTATGCTTTTGAACTACTAAATATACATTATTCATCCTGAAATCGATCATCATATTATCGGCGCCGTGAAAGTAATGCTGTGAGATCTTTGGGCTTCTGCTTCTGATTACTGATCGTCATATATTATACTTCCACGCTATCGACCACGTCCCTCGAATTAACGACACCCGAGAGACCAGTTAAACCTGTTACTCCGACTCATGCTATTTGTATTAAAAATGTTTCTGGACATTTTTCGATAATTCTTTAATGTCTCTCGTAAAAACCCAATGATCTCTTGATAACAGTCTTCTGCGCATAACGAGCGATCTCAATTAACACAAGCATGAAGAATCTTCAGAATTTTATTCATGCTTAAGCTTTGTATCGAATATTCCTTATTTTGTGCTCATTACCAATTCATGAGACGTTTTACCAATTAAACTAACCGCTGGTTTGAAGTTGCTGTTGAATATCTTGTCAGTCCTACAGGTGTGTGTATTTTCTAGTATATTGCTTCTGCTTTGGTAATAGTTGACTTAAGAGCGAACATGCTATATTTAAGTTGGACTTGATATCAACTGTATGGTTCAGTAATGAATTAGGAAGTACGAGTCGTATGCCTTACAACATTTATTTTTAGTTTTCGGCGTGGAGTAATCAGATGGTACTTAAATAAAGATGGTATGACATTAAATAAATAATTAACACAGAAAATTATAAGTTTGATAATGCCTTTGAATTGCCTTGCCATATATGTTATTCTGTAGGCAATTTCGAGGTTGTCATCGTGGTTGAGCGAGGGTGCAAAACCTAACGATGTCTATAATGACACATTATTGCTTTACTATTCCAGCTTGTTTTCTTGGACATATTCCGTTGGCAGCATAAGCTCACTTAGAGACATTTGTTTTGAACCGGTGAATTGCAAACGATTCGTTCTTTATGGTGAATTTCGAGAGGGGCCGAACTATCTCGGCTTGTGCACGCAATATTTAGCCTGTTATTATTAGAAAAGATGTTCTATTTTTCCAAACTCCTCATTTTTTTAGAGATCTCGGTTCATTTATAATTATCAGATGGTCTGTCTTTGATGCTGCTGTGTATGCTGTACTTAAAAAAGTGTCTTCAAATCCAAGACAGTTTGAAATTTTTTAGCAACATTTTCATATGGTAAAATATTGTTCTCTCAGTTCCAACGCAAATTATAACTATGACAGAACTTGGACGCGACCACGAATGCGAGTTATATTTTTCCGCGTTATCTTAATCGCTATCAGTAACTGATTTACCCCTGCAACAAAGCTCATGGCCTTGCATATAGCGACTGTGTCCCAATGATTCATACCTATTAGCGCTAGGAATTGTGTTATGCTAGGTTCCATCGTGTGAAATTTGACAGGCAGTGATAACGATTTTCGTCATTCATCGCTTCAATAATGACTATGTGCGTGCGTTGTAAAGATCCATGATCACTTCCGTGTCTCTGAAGAGTTTACTATGTGATTTCACATCGCGAATACGTGTCACGTCATGCAGCGAGCGTGAAATGTTCTCTACCACACGTAAGCAACCAAATTAGTGTTTGATGACAGCGATTCCATAAAATAATTTTTTATGGGATATCATTGAATTATTTGAGTTCATCAAGTATAAGGATGGATGATATGGCTGCAAATTTGTTATTATTTTCTGATCAGTTTATACTGTTTTTATTCCCAAGAACTTAATAATTTGAGGGATTCTTCCTGCTTAATTCTTTTTCTTTGCTAGTATGCATCTGGGTAGGTTATTGGAGATACTTACAGGTATATCTGTACCTGTATATCTCGTACTTCTGTTTGCATCCCCATTTTGCCATCTCGACCTTTGATTTTGTATAAAAATGCAATCATAGAGACATTTATTTAGATATATCGAACTTTTTCCAGGTGAAAAATGGAGAGATTGCCATTTCTTCATTTTAAATAATGAATCTCAAATACTACGATCACGTAGCAGATTTTCTTGGACCTATGGGTGTGGGAATAAAGGAAGAATTTCTCTAAACTGTCTCCTCAATCGATTTTGTACTTTCCAAAATATAATGAGCTCTTTGGGAGAAAAAAATGTCTTCATTTATAAAATGATGTAATAAAGGGGCGAAATGGAAATGGAGACGGTTAAAAATTGTTTAAATTACGGTTATTCTATAGCTCATAAATTGACTTTTAGCACACTCACTAAAATATTTTTGTCAGTCAATTATTACCCGTGTTTAGGACGACTGCACCTTCCTACATTGCCTTTCCATAGTGGGGTTTCATTTGATTGCGTGACACCGTCATTCTGAAGACGTTTTTTCTGTTTAAGCCGTCTTCCGTTATTTTTTCCAAGAGAGATGGAAACAGGATGTAGAATTCTAACGCTAATGATAATTACATTCATGAGTCGAAGGTTTGGCAACTGAGTACCGAAATTTTCCTATATGAATATTATCCACCCACTGGGAAAGGTTTGCCTTGAAAATAAATCTCAGCGAATTTCCTCTCATCACGATTGAAAAGTTAACGCTGATTCATAGTAACCTTGTAGTTCAAGACAACGATGGCACAAATATTCCAAAATTATTTTTAGAATTGAGTATTTAAATAACAGTAGACCGGTTGACTCTTGAAAGACACAGTAAAACCACAAATTGAGTTTTCATAGATGCTAGGCTAATAATTATTTAAATTTTTGCAATTTTCCGTTACTTTGGTCGTAGCTGTTCGTTTCCAGTTTCGCAAAAGATTACACAGAAAGTTGAAAGGAAACATTTTAATTTTTTTCGCACGAATTTAGTTTTATCCTGAATAAAGCAACAATGAAAATTATTGCAAAATTCACTCGTCGTTATTGAATTCCTCGATTCATCTTTGATGGAGCCTGGTTTTTATACTTATTTATAACTATTTATATAAAAGTATCAGCAGTTGTAGTTCTTAGAGGAGGCGACCAACAGCTAAAGTCATTTTCGCTTTAGTGACAAATGGGTCATTTGGTAGGGGCCGAACGTCTAGAGATTGAAGGGAGGTGAGAGAAATCCGGCGGCGGCATTAACCTACTCACCTAACTACGGTAGGCACTGATGGTTCTATAATTTATCGTCCCATCCGATGAACTGCGTACTCCATTGCAGATGCTCTCCACAAAGCACCCCAAATAGGCATTATGATATCACTAAAAAATCCTACCATCTCCGGAATCCGAACTCAGGTTCTCCAGATGGGAATCGAGCACATTAGCCACCGCACGTTTCCGATCCTTTATGTACATTGGTAAACATTTTTCTTTTACTCTGAAAGTGACTGGAGAAAATGTGGAAAAAATCCTGCAAGTGAATTTTATATTCGAAATATTTATGTAACTATACTCCTTAATTGATTCTTGATTAAATTACACCATTAATTTTTCGTATTAAATAAATAACCTAAATGCTCTTTTTGCCATATTTATGGTGATATTAGAATGCTACTCTATCGAAGTACTAAGCAAAATATAATCATGATAACAACCACTGCGTAACAACAGCACGATAATTTAAATTTCGGCTAATTATCTAATAGTGTTAAATTTTAATTAAATAAAAAAATAATAATTCAGTTTATATGTTTAAGTTACATTCATTACCAGGGACCCTGTTTCGTTGTGGCACATCCGTCTTAAGTGAATTCTCGAGAGCATTCAGATGCGATGAAAACCAGGTCATGGGTGACTTTAAAAGGAATTCAATTATTGGGAAACCACAACCTCGACGAAAATTACTCGATGAAAGAAATTGCATACTAATTCAAGATAATTCATTCATTGGCAGAGTGACATAAATACTTTCGGCTGAGGAGCGTGCTTAAACCTTGCGTGCCGAATCACTTTAAAAAGTGATTCGCCGGGTAAGGATTTTCACACGAATTGCTTAAACGTCCTGGTGCGGGTAGAGAAACATAATTAAGTTTATAGTTGGGCATTGTAGAGGTTTAATGTAGAGCGTATATTGAAATCAATAAAAAAATAAAAATTCACCTAGAAATTAGGAGTAAATCAATGATAATACTTATTTACATTCTGATCTCCCATGAATAAAACACAGGTAATAGATGTGAACTTGCCAATTTACTATTTAGTTTTTCTGCCGTTATCATGGCATTGTATCTAGGTAAATAATTGAAAAAACTGGAACCGTCTTTTCAATTTCCTGGGCACGGACCCAAGCTGGTAGCAATACCTTGGAACCATTATCTAACCTAATAGATCTATCAACCAATACCTCGATACTGATAAACTGGTCAGGGCTCATAGAAACCGATATCTAAGCACCTAATAGAGGAGAATCACCGGTTAAGGTCATTAAAAATGATATATTTGGATGAAATATGAAATTTAATCTTGCGCTGAAGTTGCAAAATATTTTAAATGTGAAACCCAAGCTGATACACGGAGAAAAACTATATCGGTCCCTCAGGACCAGTATGCCCACGGGTCACCTAATTACTGGCAACGCTGGATCATTGCCTAGGGCAATGGTCCTAGATTGCACTATCTAGAGCCAGAATTCTAGGTACTACCACGAGATTGTTACAAGTAGTAATTTCTTCAAACATACATTGATTAATTATTATCTAAATCTAAATGAATCTGCTGCTGGCCCCGGGACCTCACGACCGAAATGGCTTTTTGCGACTGCCCACTCGCCCGCGCCCGCCCGATAATATACCCACGCGACCAATATGGCCGGCGGGTACATTAAAGAGCGGGTACGGCCCGAGAGGGCTCGTCGGCCGAATTTTCGGTCGTGGGGACCCAGGACCAGGTCACTAATTGTGACTGTATTTCTTTAATTGCGTTAAAGTACATAGAAAACAGCAATGGGCGGGTCCGGAACACAATTCCGGAACCGCGCTTTAAGGTATAAAAGGCTACAGAGTTATCGACATGGATTTTAATACAAACATTATGCAAGTTTAAGTCATTGAACAATAGAATTGTTTCTTGCAAGCCAAACAGTGCAGCGTACGTTTCCAGTTCGTTTATATGCCAGTCTTTGGGAACTTCGAAGGGACGGGAGAGTTGCCACTGGGGAATCACTACTCCGCCCTGTGTGAGGGTGGAGTCCGTATATACGTTGATGACTTCACTCGGTTGGGGTAAGAACACTTGTTTGGTGAACAGGTCTGCATCTAGGGCTGCCTTCCAGTAGGTGTCGTCTCGGTGATATACCTGTGCGATCATGAAGGTGGGAAGGCGCAAAATCCACGATATCCACGCTAGGTATCCCGCCGCCTTCGGGATATCTATTTGCCTTAGGCGAGTTAAAATCGGGATTAAGGTTTTAACCCTATTGACTGCCTTGGTTGTTAACTGCAATGATTGGGCACACGTGTCTATGTTGACTCCAAGATATTTGATACGTTGAGTTGGTATCAGTATGGACTTTGTGAAATTGATGGTGATGCCTAACGTGTCCTGTAGATAGTTGCATATTTGGTAGCCGCACATTTTATTCTTGCTATACAGGAGCCAATCGTCTAGGTATACTACTGATTTTACATTGAATTTAGGTTCTACAAATAACATCACATCGTGAGCCCATCTTTGTAGAATGGCCGGGCTGAGGGGGTGACCCATCGGGAGCCGCGTGAAGGCATACGATTCGTTTCGATATCTTATTCCGTAGAATTTCCAGTGATGCACATTTATTTGTAACTGGTAGAACGCACTTGAAAGGTCTATTGGTGGAAGAGAATTCAGCTACTGCCCGCAGAGCCCAGTTAAAGAATCCGGCTGTATCTGGACATACTCCGCACTACCCGAGCTGTGTGATTATTTTACGGGAAGCCGCAGGCAGGACAGGAAAGGAAACTACCCTCCTATTTACCACACTTGCCGTTGGGCTTATTATGAGGTGAGATCTGCTATCAACACCCATGAAACCAATTGATTATTGTATTAACTGTAGTGCTTGGGTGCATCTCTTATATATTTTTTATGTTCATTTCCCTGTCAAAGAAACTTTTCCGCTAAGAAACCCGCACCCTCTCCCCTTCCCAATTAACCTATGCTCTAATGTTCTTCCTGTACATGTCGTCTTAATTCACTGGGTTAATGATACATCATTTCTATTCTCTCTCAGAATATCGTGATAAGTGGTGTTCTACACTTTTGAGGAGGGTACCTGTATGTTTATAGCTTTGTCTTCGCAATACGAGACGGAGAAAACGATATGCTTATCTTATGAGGACATTGAAAGTGATATTTTTTATTAATTTCCATTTTATTTTTTGAAGAAAAGGCAACAACAAGATATCAAACAGTATAAAATGTTGATCATTTGATCATTAGTTATTCATCGTTTACAAAAATGTTTTCCATATAAATTGCAAAGTTTCTTAAGCATTTCTGCGTCTATGAAAGGTGAAACACACTTCTGGTGGTTCACGGATAAAAAAATGAATGCTTTTTGTATACTTTTGTAAAGATTAAAGTGACTATTTTTGGGGCATACTACCTTGATCAAAAAGTTCCCGGAATAACCACCGTGTGGCGCTCCCATCGTTCCGATTTGAGTTCTGTTTTTTTTGTTAAATTGGTACATCTGTTGTTGATATTCCCTTTAAATCTTAGTGGCATAACTTGACATTTGCAAAAGTTACGTAGCCAAGAGTACATCTATCTCTGTGTGTGTTGGCGATTTTTTACAATTGCAGAAATGGATTTAAATTTGCAACAACGAACTTGTATTAAATTTTGCGTAAAAAACTGATTTAGTGGCGCACGGACGTTGGAAATGTTGGAAAAGTGTTTCGGCAACGATTCTCTAAAAAAAACGGTCGTTTACCAGTGGCACGAGCGGTTCAGAAGTGGTCGTGAGTCAATCGAAGATGATGAACGCAGTGGCAGACCATCGACATCGAAAGTCGGTGAAAAAATTGATAAAGTAAAAGAAATGTTGGTCAATAACCGCAAATTAACCATCAGAGAAATAGCGGAGGACTTGAACATTGCCTATGGATCCGCCCAAGACATTGTGGTTAATGATTTGGGTTTCCGTCGTGTAGCAGCAAAGTTGGTGCCAAAAGACCTCAATTTCATGCAAAAAAGAGACCGTGTTGACGTCGCAAAAGACATGATTTGCGAGGCTGAATCCGATCCCACATTCATCAAAAGGATCATTACTGGAGACGAGACGTGGGTTTATGAGTACGACACGCAATCCAGACATCAGGCAAGTGAATGGCGTTCACCAAATGAGCCGAGACCAAAAAAACCACGTCGTTTTCAGTCAAAAAAGAAGGCAATGCTGACGGTTTTCATGGATTACAACGGTGTAGTGCATCATGAATTTTTGCCAGAAGGCCAGACAGTAAACAAAGAGTATTATTTGGGCGTTATGAGACGTTTGCGTGAAGCAATTCGCCGAAAGAGACCAGAAATGTGGGCAGAAAACTCGTGGATTTTGCACCATGATAACGCACCGTCGCACAGTGCTATCATTATTCGTAATTTTTTGACGAAAAATGCAACAAATACCATCCAACAGCCACCGAATTCACCTGATTTGGCTCCCTGTGACTTCTTTCTGTTCAATCGAGTTAAAAAAACCATTACGGGGAACGCGTTTTAGCAGCCGAGAGGAAGTAATGGAAAAATCGCAGGAAGCACTGATGGACATACCGAAAACCGAATATAAAAAATGTTTCGAGGATTGGATCAAGCGCTGGCATAAGTGTGTTGCAGTCGATGGGGATTACTTTGAAGGGGACAATATAGATTTAGATGAATAAACTTGTATTTTTAATTTTCTGAATAAATTCCGGGAACTTTTTGATCAAGGTAGTAAGTAGTAGGGTACTCAAAATCTCTTTCGTATTCTTCTTTAGAACCGCACATTTATTGAGAGCCTAAAGATGTAATTCTATAATCGTGTTTTCTAACCCATTGTATGTCTTTTTTAACAATATACTCCCAAGTTTATATTTCCATATGACACTTTCTTGAAGTTCATTCCAGATAGATTTGATAAATTTGATAATTGTTTTTTTGAATTTGATAATTTGGTTACATTTGATATTTTCCGTCCCAATGATATTTGCTTGACAGATACTAATTGCAAGAATTCAAAATCGAGCCCGAGAAATGGGCCATCTCTGTAAGCCATGGATTTAAAGTGAAGAAATGTAATAAAAGTCTTATTTTACTAAATATTTAGTTAAAATTGCAAGTTGCCATAAGTTCAGTGAAAAATATAGGTACACAGTTGCGTGGATCCTTTTTAATTGCCATGAATTTTATTTTATGCGACTTGCATTACGACTCTATATGATATTTATAATAAACCTTTTGATGATTGTTAACGTTGATACTCTTGTATATATCATTAATGAATGTCTTCATATTTCCATTAATTTGTTTTCAAAGCTTTCGCTTTTTAACTTTACATATTGTTGAAGCAATGTTAAATAACTTTGCGTAGTAATTTATAATTAATGCTTGGTCTCCAAATATATCTTTTCACTCCTATAAGTGGCTACTGAGATGGTTGTTTTAAAAATGGAAATTATTTCTGTTTCGTCCTCGCATACTTTCGGTGGAGGAAAGAAATCCTAACTATCGCCAAATACATGTACGAGTCTCAGGACGTTTTTTTTCAAATCTCGGCTTTCGTGAGGCTTTTGTTTAAACAACCTATTTGAGTAAACGAATTTTTCCACTTTACATTAGTTTTACACTGGAGTAATTACTAACATAGCGCAAAAGTGCTAAGTAGTGCAAAAATTTTCCACACTTTTGCATCCTGAGGAGTATCGGGGAAAAAATTTCAGGAAAAATATTAATATATTTACCATTAGATTTTTCGTGAGGATATGATTTAGTTAGGTACCATATTTCTAGGTAACTCTCAAGTATAATTGCCGTATTGATTGATTTACATTTCTTAAAATTTTACCCATTTCAATAAGAGGCTTACGAAATTGATAAATTAGCATATCTCTTTTAAAGTGAGGTGATTTTATTTGCCGTTGAAGTCACCTTTTTTTTAAGCAGAAACGTGAAAAAACCAGAGCTGCGAAAGATATGTCCCCATTCTTTACATCTACCATCTTTGTCGATACCAGGTTTCTGTAATTTTTACAAGTATGCAAGCAAGCAGCTGGATAACTATTCGTTATATCATACCTTAAACACAAATATATGTGTAATTTATGCATAAAAACCTAAATATAAATATTATTCGAATTACATTATGCTCATTATCTGGGTTGGCATCAATCCGTGATATATTTCTGGTTTTTATGTGAGCATAAAGTAATTTAGTTCCTCCAACACCCAGAAAAAAAAGAGATTACAGTTGCAGATATTGCCCTACTTAACGCCTTCCACCGTCCAGTGGTGGACGTCATTGCATCACTTTTGAATAAAATTAAATTCCATCAATATAGTACCTTAGCAGCCGTTGCACCTTTTTTCATTCTCTCAGAATGTTACTGCTATCGTTAGCGTCGAAGCCGAGATTAAATTTTGCCCAAACACTTTTTTTCACTGGAAGCGAGTGAATTTTGCGGCACGTACGCCATGCCCACGAGATCAATTACCTCACGTGCTAAAATTGCTGCCTGTTGATTGTTCGCCACGGAAAACACTTTTTTTTGTCAAACTTAACAAGTAATTTTTGGCGGACGGCACCAATTCCGAAACCTCCATCCAATCTTTTAGAGCCTCCAGAAACCACCTTCTCCCCCATCCCTCGTTCGCATTTAATCACATCCCTTTTCCCCTCCTCACCTTTCCCCTCATGATTCAAACCCTCCCACTCTCCTTCTCACACACCCCACCCACCTTCCGCGCCCTTGCACGTTTTCTTATCCCTATCGTAATTGAGATGCAAAGCCTAACTGTGGCGACAACCTGAACTCCCGGTGTAGTAACGTTGGTTCCCACAAAACATTTCCTTACCCTCCCCTCTCCCCTTGTCTCAGCTTCCACCGTCGCATTTTGTGCCTACACCCCTTTCCTCTTCTCTCACACCCTCCCTTTAAAAGAAATTGGAGAGAGATGGGGAGAGAATAATGGCTCATGAGATACGGCGTAATGCTCGAGCCAAGTGCTCGCCTTCCACCCGCAGGCAGCCAGCTATATAAAAGGACCAGAAATTCCGGAATCGATCCTTGCAACACCTTCGCGGCTCCACTAAATCGAACCACTCTCCTCCACCACCACTCTCGCCATGCCCAGGTCCGGCTTCCATCAAATTGCCGGACCTCTCCTGCCTGCCTCCCTCTTCTTCCGCCTCTCTCTCCCTCTTTTCCTACCTCCCACACTGGCTTTCTCTCTCTTGCCTGGCGCTAGTATATAATATCTGACTCCCACTCACCTCTCTCTGCTCATATCTCTTACAGCTTCCAGTCCTTTCATCCGGTCATGCTGTTATTTTTCTGTCAGTCTTACGTTTTCTTATATCTGTGCGTGAGTATCTGTATTACTAGATTCAAACGATATTATTGCATTTACTTCATGGAATGAATGCCCACAAATGTCTAAACTTCGATTATGCATTACATAGAAATTTTTTAACAACTTAACCGTTCAGTAACTTTTCTCGCTCACTTTTGATGGTTCTCGCCACTTTAACATATACGTGCAGAATGAGTCAATCGAGGGGGGATTACCTCTTAATTACTTCAAATTATGTTAATTATGTATGTTATTACTTAGACACTTTCATTTGTTTATTATTCCAAGAGGTTTAGTTTTAATGTTCCTAATGAAGGTGCTTTTGGTCAGTGCATGTACTAGTATTGCCTCAAGTACGTTCTGAAACATGGTTAATGGCTACAAAATATCCGCATATGGACAAGGATCTCAAATTATTTTTTAGTTATATAATAAATAAAACGATAAAGTCCTTCTTCTTTTGCATGTAGTATAATGCATGAGCAGATTCCGTGTAATGTGAGCTGATAAATGTATATTACCCTATCGTCTGACCGTGGTGTTAGGTGTGGATATATTTTATTTTGCGCGCTACTTCGAAGGCAGGTGAAATTATAATTCGTTGAAATACCTCAAGTTTCAATGATCGAAATGGTGTCACTTCAGAAGAGACTGATTTGTGAGTTTTTGTCTAGAAAAATAAATAAAATAACGCGCGTTGAAGTGAAAAAACGCGGAGAAATGTGGGCATAACGAAGGCACGTACGGAACACATTCGTGCAGCGAGGCGAAGTGCCGTTTTTACGTGTGGTGCGATCGACTTATTCTCTCCCAGACACCCATCCTCCCCTTCATGTGCCGCAGTTGCCCGGGGGCTGGACGCCTCGTTGGCTCCTCTCACCCTTATAGTGATGAGGATGATGACTTGGGTGAGATCCTGTGAGTGTGAGGGTGGGGAGCGGGTGTATAGGGGGAATGGGTGGGTGTAAGGTAGGTTGGGTGGGTTGGGAATGTGATGGGAGAGGTCGGTGGATGTGGAATGATGGCTCTCTTCTGCGCCTTCGGCTGGACGCTCCGTCCCTTCGTCCTCCCCATCCTCCGGATCCGCCTCACCCTCTCTACCGTCCACTCATCCCTGTTTTCCTCACCCGTGTCCTCACACTACTCGTCCCACCACCCCCTAAGCCATCTCCTCTTCCAACGACTCTTCCTCTACGGTGAGGGTTATTACTCCTTCTCGAGGCAACTATAGCTGATTTATTTATTCCCCAATCTAACTTTTCATCTCTTCTTTGTAACTCCTGCTTCGACTTTTTTAGCGGACAGGATCCAAATCAAGAGAACATTAGGGGAATTTTGGAGGTATGCTTATGGTACGTGAATTTTTTCAGCTTTTCTGTCAACGATTTGCCTATTTTTGTAGCGAAAATGAATTTCCTTATTCCTCTTCCATAATACCTCACTACTGTGAGTGTGGTTAACACTTTTTTCCAACCGCTGTTCAAACTTAAAAAACGAATAATTCAATAGCAGATCGTGTTGCACATTGAATTTTTCTAGATATCTCCCTCTTGAATATAAACAAGTGCGTGTTTTAGGATAAAACTGTCACGGAATGAGGCAAACTTGGTAAAATTCATCAAAATTTATTGATACGGTTCTATCAGTTTCATCACGTAGGCAACCTCTTCAGATACCTTATTATTTCATCTATATGATGAACCCGATGGTAGTATGACTAATTTGAGTTAATTTTGCTAATTTTGTGATATTTCTCAAGATTGAATTTCACTAGGATGAGCCCGGTACCATTGAGACTTATACTTTACTTGCCTTTTATTTTATGGTACTTTAAAAAGTTGTCCTTGTAACTATTCTGAGATGCTCTTTCATTAAGTGAAGCGTATTACGTGATGGTATGTTGGAAACCTCGTTAACCACATTCTTGCCAAATATTTCAAGCAATAAGTTGCACACTCGCTATTACTAGATAGCGTTAGAAAAGGCAAAACACGTGGATATTGGTGGGCAATTCAAGTGTGAGGAAGACGGCACTGCTATCATTTTCAGCTGATAATTTTGTTGAAAAAGCAACCCTTTCTAATAATTGTCTCTCTTGTTACCTCCATTTATCCGTTCCTCGAAGAGATATGCCAGGGATTAAAAAAAATATTGCAGCCACCATTCTGGGAAACACCCAGGGGGCATCGACGTCGAGTTTGAGGAAAACGAGAGGTTCCTATTTTCGATAATACTAAACCTGTGATTTTTTTTCTGCACCCTTTTCGCACCTTCCACCTGCCGTAAGGGGCAATATTTTTCAATTCCGCTAATGAGAGCGCAAGACTCCTTGATCGCGTAGCACTGGGCAATCTCAGTTTCGTTTGGAACGGCCACGCCCAGGAATCATCTTTGAACGCTTCGGCACCGACTACCCAAACCGACCTCTGGGGCTACCCGATTTCCTATCAATATCCAGCCCGACGTTTCGTGTGGAACAGCCTACTTTATTGGTTCTCTTTACTTTGGAGTGGTTGAGGATCCCTCTTGCCCCTATCTCTCGTGTCATCTCGGATGTTAATGAGGCCCTGATATGTGTTATCGACAGAAAATGGCGATCAATGTAAGAGGCGCTTCCGAGATTTATGATCGGAATGGCAAGACTTCGCGCGATAAGATGAACAAATCGGTTTCGAAAGAGAAAAATTTAGTAATTTTTGAATAACTGTTTAAGAGTGCAAACCGAGAAAGAGTGCAAAAGTAATTTATTTCTGAGGGTTTGTTCTTACTTATGCTGAGAATTGATCTAGGAGTGTTGGAGGCCAAATGTTTACGATATTAAAATAAGAAGACGTACTTGATTTTGAGACGGTATCCATGAAAATCGATCCCGTTCTTGGGATGAATGTTGAGTGATGTCTCCATCATGCTAAATATTTTTGTCCTTAGTTTTTGGAGTGACATTTATTTAGATCATGTACTCGCCTTTAAGTGACCGTGAACAAGAATTGAGTTTGCAAGGGGTGATTGGTCCCAAATCGCATTCCATGACATCTTCTTGCGAATCTTCCCATTCGAGTTTTGTTAAGGTAAAATTATATTCAAAATTGAAATAATTTTCTAAGGTTTTCTAATATTGGGTGATACTTCCTCCTTGATTTTCAGTATGGATTCATCATTGCTTGTTTTATAAAAAATATCTCCCTATTCATTAGACTCAAGAGAACAGCGTCGGTTGCGTTATGAATTTTTCGGAGCAGTAAAACGCATCCAAGAACAAAAGGGCACTGTTGAAATTTCTTAGCTAGGTTATATTGTCCAGTTGATTGGCAATCGTTCCAGCTAATGGATTATATCTAATTGTATGAATCTGTTTTAAATTTATCCTCCTCCGATTCGGAATTTTCAAGTTTGATTTAAAATATCATTTCCGAAACAGCTGATATATCTGTTTTACCGTGTAAGATACTTGTATGAGGACCTGAACAGAAATTTAATAAAATCATATTCCAAGAAGCATGGTACGAAATATTCACTCTTCCCAATGAAAACTACCTTTTGCGATAACGAAGAAGATTAAACTTTGACGAGCGAGAAATCACCTTATTGAATTCCGGGTTAATATTCATTCTTACTAGGGAAAATGATTGGTTCGACAAAAAACTCTCCATTATCGCATCGCAAACCTCGTCCACCCTAATGAGAATATTGTCGTTAGTTATACGGGTACTCGTAGAGTCCATCCATTTAGTAATAATCATTCGCTCTTAACACTATATTTTCAATGTTTCCAACCTTATATTTTATGCTGCTCTTGCTTCAACTCTAATCATGATAAAGAGTATGCTCCAGTTGTAGGTTTTACAAAATTAATGTGCCTTCCAGAGTTTTGTTATTGGTAATTTGTACACGTTTTCTTCGGGTGGATTGCCTTCATTGCTTGAGCTATTTTACCATCCATGTCATTCGTTTCTGCATTAGTCGCTGAATTTACCAACCAAATAGCAAAATTCTTCTTCTTTCTCCACCTTTAATTCCCTAGTTCAAACTTTTTTGCTTTCTGGTTTTATCCAATGTACTTGAATATTTGTAGGTATGGCAATCATAATTTGTCATGGGAGTGACGTATTTTTTATTGATGGATCTAAATTTCCATTGGATTAAATTGAGCTCTCTCCACTTCATTCAATCCTGGGACTTCATCTTCATAGGAACATGAATCATCAATTTCCCTTATATCTGTAACATAAGCATTTCTACCTTTCTTTAGCATTATAATCCTTCTTCTTTGTCTTCCTCTCTTTCCCTCTACTTCCTTCTGTAAGCCTTAGTCATGTATACAAGTAAATTGTAATATCTTGAATGTGTCTCAAAAAAGATATATTCCTTTTCCTTATTATTTTCTAGAATTTCCTCTTCTCTCATATTCCCTTCAGGAAGTGAACAATTCTCTCGTTAATCCATTTCACCTTCTCTGATCTTCTGCATGGTAACACACTCAAAAGTTATCCGATAGTTTTCAAATTTCTTGTTCATCGTCCACGTAGCGTGGAAGTGATACATGAGTAGCAAGGCGTCGACTTGAAGCAATATGATGCACGTTTTAGTATTACTCCTTTTTGATGTGCAAGTTTATAGTTTTCTGTAATGAATTAAATTTCTTACATCCGTCAGTCCGCCAAGTCCTGCCCGAGGTTCTTTCTTGGTGGGCGTGTAACAGAAGAATTGAAAAGAAAAAGTAAGCAAAGGGGCATTCGTTCGGAAAAGATTTTTTTAATACTCTTCGAGAGTTAACCCGGCCACCACTTTTCTCTTTTTATTTATGCCCTGCTCGCCGCCTCACCCACCGCGCGATTTTTCCTCACTTTTGCTTACAATTTTCGATCCCGACGCGCATTCTTTCTCCTTCCGCTCTCTTTCTTCACGCCTTCCCTCCGCCCCCTCTGGCTCTCCTCCCCTCTGGCTCACCTCCCCCCTCTCACTCGGACCAGAATTTCAGCTGGCAAGCCCCGAAGCGAGATCCGACTTTGGAATATTTATTGTTTTTTTTGACTGCCCGAAAACCGTCTTCCGGCACTTTCCTCTCAGCAGAGCACCAGTGAATGGTTAAACTGTTGGCCGAGTGAACTTGGGATATGAGAGAGGTAATTCATTTGCTTGTGAATATGTATATGCACACGTGCATTCATGAAGAAACTGGTATAAAAATAGAAACTGGCGCAAGCCTAGAAATAATTTTATCACATAAACCCAAAAAAGTACATTCAATATTACCTTCTTGATTCGGAGAATATAATGTATATATGTGTATATGTTTTTTTCTCTTTCCCTTTGCCTCTCACACCTCATACTACCCAGCTCTCTGCATACATAAGCGTTCACTTATATCTTCGATACCTTGATTTTAATCTTATCGACTGAAATTCGGTATCCAAAATGCTCACCCAAGACGGTCATGAAAAAGAGCATTTTGCATAAATATATCTTGTTAAGGGCGTTTGTGTGTGGTAGATGAAAAAATAAAATATTGTTGCGGGAGTTTTTAAGTATCCGGCCCCAGTAGAATTGGGCGCAAATATGGGGCTATAGTTGATTCAAACGCAATGTATTAAGTGTATGCATATGTAGCTGTGTGCTCGCGCGATAACTAGTATTATTATCGGTATTTTTCGCTCCGAAATCTTCCCACCCAAACACCTCCGCTACAGTGTTTGCTTTGGGAGGTTGATCTGATCTATTCCAAAGATGGAATACATTACGAGAACTGAGCGGTCAGCTTTCTTTATCTCGACGTTCCCTTGTGCCCTCACCGCGTTCATCACCCTCACCGGACTTTTGTACTTGTTGGTCTTTTACCTATCCCCCTGTTCCTCCGCTTAATGTTTTCCCAACACTGCCGTAGCAGAACCCCTCCGGGCCTTCTCTTGTTGGTTTTTGGAGAAAGATTTTTTGTCGAGATTTCTCCGATAATCACTCTTCCAACTTTCTGACTATTATTGTTTTTCGCTCAACGACCAAAAAAATTGGTCCACCTTACCATTATACACCAGAGTTATCGTTCTGGGAATGTATTTTTAAAAATCTCTAATGAATAATTTATTGCGATTCTGCGTCGTGGACATTTGGGTTTGTAGCTCAAATTATTTTAGGTCAAGTCTGCGTCAAGCGATTTTACGCCTATTTGTTTTTGCTGAAGCGTCATGGGGAAAAATATATCCGCATGCGTATTTAGATTAAGAAACGGTGACAACCGGAAATAACTTATTTTGGCTTACTTACTTTGGCTTGTTTATTTGCTTTCACCTTTATGTAAATGGACAAGTCATCATGAAATAATGTTCACTGCATTAACTTATTCATGCCTCAGAGACTTGTGATTTTGACGCACAGTGTTAGGAAAAACTGTCCTATGAATTCTACTTAATCGGATATTCCGATTACTCTGATATTAAAAAGGTTGCATTTTGGAATATAGTTGTTTGTATTTCCCGTTGAAAAAAGAATACTCAAAAATTCGTAGTAATTTGCTCCTAAGCATGATTTTGATAGGTGAGGGCTGAGGTCTAAGTACTAGAGTAATCCTTGTAATATGAAATGCATGATACGGATGGTTGATTTATTAGCTTTATAAATGATTTTTATAACTACTGTAACGCTGTTAATTCTGGGGACTCTAGCATCAAGGTTTGGAAGAATTAGATCTCTTTTAGGAAGGGATGGAATGAATCTAAATGATAAGTTATTGATTTGATATCTTTTACTGCTTCTATAGAGAGATATATCGCTACGTAAAACGATGGTTCTGAAAATCATCGATAATTTTTTATTAATAATTTATTTTGAGTGTTGCTATATAAGCTTATGCTGGGTTTACTGCTCTAGATTGCTTGAGTTGTTTTCACAGGTCAATGTTACTTATATTATTTTTCCACCAGGCAAAACTAGTTACACGTGCGCCCTCCTATGTCTCGAACTCTCAACTCGGGATTATATTTCGATTTGGAGATACAATAGACTGACCTTACCTTTTTTCAACTGTCATTCTTATTGTAATACTCTTTGTAAGATGGATTCAATCTATATAGCTGAACGATCAGATAAAATTTCTATTTCAATATGGATTGGAGATACATTAAAGTAAATAATATTTTAATAAACGGTTTAATTGCCCAGATTCTCTTAATAACGTCTTGGGGCCTGTTTTTCAAAGCTACAATTCGTCTTAAAAATCTCCTGAGTTTAGTTTTTAATGTAATATAAACACTCAAATTCGCATACTCCGAAATTTATCCAATTAATATAGACTTCACCATTTATTACCACCATCAAACTCCGTATAAATAAATTACAAGGAATTTTTAACTGAATTGCAGTTTTCAAAAACGGGCCTCTTATTTATCGACATGTCTTTTTCTTGTGCAGGTTAATTAATACTAAATGAAAATTCGTAATTCTTTCTTATATGAATTGGCAATGGATGTTCCAGGATATATACGGTTCTGCTAAGGCTTAATCCTCCATTGACGATACAATCAAGGTATGCCTTAAAAAGTAAACTCGGAGAATAAGAAGAGAGGACGTGTGGGATATGATGACCACTCAAGACTGCAGATAATTTCATTAAAGTAAAAACCAAAAGATTATTTCCGTTGTGCAATTTATATTCGTACTAGATATTTCAAAATTTAGATACACCAGCGAAATTTGCAGAAGAATTGAATCTATTTATGGACACGAGAAATAAAACAGCAATACGTTTTCTTAGGCTTTGATCAAATGAGATTTAAAATTGAGAATAATTCGTCTTTAGTTAAACTAGTTTCAGAAATGCTCATAGTAGATCGTGGCCGATATAACTACTGCGTTTGAGCTGAGAATGCCAGAAGCCATAGTGGTGGTGGCACTGTGCAGTGACATGAGATAAGGGAGGTAGGGAATGAGGAGTAGATGAGAAGAAGTCAAGGGTGCGGCAGAAAGCAAACGGGGTGAGGCTAAAGACGTTGAAAAGACTAAGGTGCGGCTCTTATACGCGCTAAATTCCTCTGGTGTTACTGCCCCTACAACTTCAAACGTTATGTCGTTGCTGTATGCGTAATGCTGGGGACAATTCTCCGAGTTCAGCAGTGACTTCTATCTCGCTACTTAGTTTGTTGAGGCATTTTAAGCTAAGCATTTCGTGCAGTTATAGTCTGAATATTGATCTTCAAGGCGTGATGATAGATTTCTCAGCAATTTTATTTCAACATGGATCATCCGAATCAATGATGAAAATACTATTTCCATTTTAATTTATGCACTCCGAGTCCTAATTATTTATTGACATCTCAATAAAATTGGTAATGTATTTATATTTCCCTGGGTATAAATATGTAATGTCATATTGTAATTATATCAACTTTGAAGTCATTTAATAGATAATAAATCACATAATTATCATTAATATTAAATATAAATAATTAATACAATGCATTGATTTAGCTAAAATGTCATATTTTAATGGCATTATACTAAATGAACACTGGCACTGAATAGCCAACCTTTCAGAATGCTGCAGTCAGCTAAATGAAAAACCTCTTACGCGTAAGTACCATCAAATTCTAAAATATTATGTATCCTACTTTTATACTATCATAAAGCGTTTTATAGAGGAACGTTACGTGTGTTCAAATCAGTGGTTTAAGATTACACGATATCATTTTTCAAGATTAATGTAACGAGACTTTGGCTCAGGTATTATGAAAGCAGACCACCGACAGGCCAAAAGAAATGCTTACTGTGGGACATCGAATGAAGTTTTAGTCACATATTTACGCTACTGAAGTAATCTGGAATAGCGCTAAGTTTGATTTAGTGAGTAATCAATCCGACAGATTTTCAATGCCAAAATTTCAGAGTGTAAAAGTTGTTGCATTGAAATGCATATTAGCGAATGAATCCGTCAAAAAGTCACTATTGCGGTATCTCCCACAGTTTCTTGGAATTTGCTGTGTAGGTTGTGCAAAAATATAAATCAAATCTTTAATAGTTTTAACTGCAAATGTTATCCAAAACTATGTTGATCAGCGGGCAAAGTTTTGTGGAGGATGGATGAACCCAGATAAAAATTTTCACTTCCAGAAATTTGTGATTTCTCGAACTCACTGTGGTAAAAGTCTTCCGAAAAATAACAGAGGCTGGCCTATTATTTGCTCCCCCACTCTTCTGCAGTAGGCATTTCGCGTCTCTAAAGAATTGGTACCCCTCACTTTCCTCATTCTCTCGCCCACTTTTTTGCAATTGAAATCGTCCAAAATGATGAGTGGGGGACCGCTGGGAGCGATTATTCTTCGAAAGCTTTAAAGCACATCCTTGAGGCAGCACCTTCGCCGTAAGCCTTTATTTACCTCTGAGGCTTCGTTTGTTTTCTCAACAGCATACCCTTTCCCTCGGGTAACGTGTAAAAGTTGCATCCACTCATTCGCCTCCCTCTGTATCCCTTGGTCACGCCCATCTGCAGCAGCCCTTGGTGCTTGACTAAAGGGATCTTCGGATGTGCAGCGAGAAATAGGGCTTCATTAAGCAAGTGTTAGTTTTACGATGTGTAATTGGCACATTGGTCACCTTCGGCAACGCGGAATATAAGAGGTGGAGGGAGCATTGAGACCGGTGGGATATAAATACGTCCTCTCCAAGTTGCATTTTGAAGCCATGAAAAACGCCTTGCCCTATAATATGTACACTTCACTTTTCCATCGCGTCGAAAAAAAATATGCAGCCGCGGAATTTTCTGTTTATTTTCCACCATTTCCTCTCCATTCTTCTTCAAAATGCCCGCATTCGAGAGGCCTCCCACCGAGTTTTTCGAAGCGGAGACCCTCTAATCTGTCGGGTTCGCCCCACGGATAGGCAAAAGAAGTGAGAAAAAAAGGCGGGCGCTAACAAATTTTGAAGACTTTCCAGGCATCACTTTTTGCATTCCCTTGTTTTTTTAGCAACTGCAAAACGGTACTAAAAGAGCTTCTATTTTTTTACGGAAATTTTTCAAGGGAGTTCAAAAACGGGAGAACATTAAGATTTTCAGATCGAGTCCGAAAGTTTACCGTGCTCATACAAATTCTCTTTTCCATACTATTATCCTCCGCCAGCGCTGCCCACTGTGTTTGAAAACACGGATTAAACTCTGAGGTCAATAACTCATCCCACTTTGAATAACGTCCCACCTTTCATTTTACATGTAACCCGATTTTCCTTCACCATCACGCGGGAAAAAAAGAGAGCAGTGATTGTTGTGTGGTTTATAAAATTTCCATTCCAAATGTAAGGCCAATCTAAGTGGTAATGGAGTATAATGTGGTCTTTGCAATTATCCATTCATACTAAATTGAAGTAAAATATGAATATCAAGATGAATATTCATTTAAGATTACAGCCCCTGCACTCATTTACCATCATGAAATCAGTACAAACATCTGCGATCAAGTTAATGTTACTAGTAATGAAACGGAATAAATATTTAGAATTCGTGTACATATTTGAAAGTATCTCAAAAACCTTATTTATCTTGATAAAAATGCTGAACGGGCTGAAATATCAGGATCTTAAAATACTAAAGTCATATCCTACATACAGTAGAGAGTGAACTTCTACAGTTTTTCTTATTATTTTTTGGTACCTAGCATATTATGAAATTCACTGATGTAAACGTGGGCCATTTATTCCTTGGTTTCGTGTTCTGTAGAAGCATGTTCACCCTACTCGCTAGCTCCCAGGCTCTCAAATATAATGTTCTAATTTATCCTACTGTGGGTTTCACATAGTTTTTCAAACAAAAAAAACGTATATTTATTTAACGATTTTCTACAGAACCGGGGACAAGGAAAGTACGGAGGCAATGCAAGGTGGCAAGTGCGCGAGGGTAGGCACCGCCAGCTTGACTCCGGTTTGAGTTCCTCGAGTAGGCGTGCACGGGAGAAGTGTGGGTAATGTCTCGCACTCCGGTGGAAGATATCTTGAAAGAGTTAAGCGTGATGGTTTTTGTAAGCTTCCGCGGTCGTTATTTTTTCGCGGAGTCCTACCGTCCTTCACTGGTTTTTTATCACCTATCCTAGTTGGTATGCCTTTACTGACACACGCCTCTTTCCATTAAGCACTCGCCACGTATTGCGATGGATAAATCGCCTCTTTCTTCCAATTGGACGGCTGCGAGCGTGACTCCTTACTTGCGAGAAAGGGAATAAAGTCAAGGGTTCAAATGCACACCATAACGGTGCGGGCTCTTCTATCTCGGTTAGTAAATTGTGCATTTAAATTAAGAGTAATAGTAAATATTCAGAAAAGGTATCACGAGCCTGTTGCTTAATAATATTGATTAGAATTGTGTTGTTCATGGAAATAAATTTATGTATTCATTATTAGTGATGATAAAGGTACATGTGTGAAAAACTTCATTTAAATGAAATAGGAAAGCCTATAATACTTTAATGGTCTCCATTTAAATATAAAATAATTCTTGTTTGAAATTAAACCCGATGGTCTGGCTTCGGAAGGAAGAGGTGTCACTTCTTTTACATTTGCCCTTGATAACAGAATTCTCTTTTGAATTTTATTTTCCTGATTTTTATCAGTATCGACAAACTGCAATTAATTTGTGCGATGAAAAATTTGGAGAGGGATACCACGCATATTGGGAAAATGGTGTTGATGAACTTTAGGTCCTATATGATTAAAATACTTGCTATGATATTAGAGTTTCTGTTGAATAGTTAACTCTCGACCAAAGTTGGCGGGCCTACGGTACTTGAGGCCCAGAGGACAGGGTTGAAAATTTCATTCTTACTTCCTAGCCGGTGGATTTCTCAAGCATTAATTAGGCATGGGTACTTGCTAAATAATTTTTCAATAGCCAAGTTTATGAACGGACTGTTAAAATGTATGTATTTCAATGTATATTTTTTCTGTGTTGCAGTCGTTAAATAAATCCTTTCTCCATACTCCTGAAATGAGCTAGTTTTCTTAAGAAATGTCCTGAGCCCGCATTTATAGCAATGATTTGATAATTCGATAAAAGATGGTCCTATAAAGTTGCCTTTGGACGCCCAGTGAATAATCTAACTCTGTTTTAGCTAGACTACAATCCCACCAGTGAGTGAATATTTTTTCTTTCGATTGGGTTGAATTGTTTAAAACTTTGATGGGGTTTACATGTTGAATTCGTTAGAAAACCGTAAAATGATTGTGCACTCCTTTTATTTGTGATAGTTAATGCATTTTTGCAACGCAAATTGTTAATAATTGATGCATGAAGCGGATTTATCAGAAAATAAAGTAAAAATAATGATAATCTCAGTGCCAGCAATTTAATAGAGATCTTTATCGAGTGAATCAGATGTTAACAAATTATTTTAGTGTATTTTACCCCTTAAAAATCTTAAAAATTAAGGGATAGGACAGAAATTTGGACAATGAATAGTATCATCTGAAGGAAACATTTTGAAATAGTTATTTTACTAAATTATTGGTGAGAATACTCAGTCTTGAATTTCAAAGGTGCTATATTATTCATTGGATTTACGATTCCTGCTTGATTCCCGTGAGGTGGGGATGGATGGGTTCGTTGAATTTGTTTCTGTGCACCATTTGGCGGATTTTGCTAAGATCAAGCTGATACCGCAGCCAGATCACCATTTTTATCTACGGAATGCCCTAAAACATTCTACCTTCTGTCAAATATGCTCGTCATAATCAAACAAATGACCTCCGCTGTTGGTTACGTGCACTTATGCTTTTACTAACTATCTGTATTTTCTAACTTGCGGTGTGTTCTGTGAATGGAGAAGATGAATGCCAGAGAGGAAATATAATTTCCTCCTTTGAATAAAGCCTAATCCTCACTGCCGTGTTAATTTTATGTGAAAATGGAAAGCAAGTAATGTTATCCAAAGCAATCAATGGCATGAAAGGTATTCTTACCTCACCGAGCACATCTTTAAATACCACTATTTGCTCATTCCGAAAACGTGAGCGTCACAACCCTTACCGTGAGCCTGGTCATGTTTAGGAGACCGAGGCATTTATTTAGATCGGTTTGGATGAGATTTTTCCTGTTCAACTTGTGAACTCAAGCGATTCTAGGTAATTATAAAGTTATGATCTTGAATAAAGAATAATAAAGAATTTCATCCACGCCGTTTACATTAGTTCTCATAATTGCGTTCCATTATTTTCGCCCAGCAAGTTCATCAACTTGAGAGCCTTATTCAGATATCATTCCTACCATAAAAAGTGTTAGATCATTCGCCCTCCATGTTTGCTTGTACAAATAATGTTTCTAAATCTTTTATGCTGGGCAGCTATTTCATTAAGAATAATGTAAAATAAGTGTTCGAGGAATTTTTTTCAGCCCTAAAATTTAATGGTATTTTGGAGTGGATATGAGTTAAGAAATGGTGGTGAATTATTTTCATTCAAATTATTACGGGTAAAATCGACCAATATGGGTGTGAATTTCTATGTTATAGGTTTATCTAATGCAAATTTTCTAGTTTAGATAAAATGCAAAATAGAGGCGAGTATATTCCTATTTTGTAAAATGTTTAATTCCGTCTTTTTTATCGGATACTTCTATAGGTATTGCAACTTGGGTTTCCAGGCTTCAACTGGAATCTTAAATTGTTGATTTGCCGTCTAGTCTTGGCATAACCGGAGATATTCATTTACGCTTCGGTACGTATTAAACAGTCGTCATTAAATGAGTAAGTTTAATAATATGAACTATATACCTGTACCTCGGCAAAAAAGTAATTCCAAGCTCTTGTGAGTATGAAAAATTGTGTCGTAGTTATGCAGTTTAAACTACTCAAGCTTTTCTGCGAACTCCCCCAACCGATATCTCATCCTCCGTGATGGAAATCACACATACCTAACCATCAGTTCATACGCGTACCCTTCAAGTAATCATTTTTCACTTTCGTCCAACTGGTCGTCCTCAGACCAACTCTCTCCCTAAATATCTCCCCCTCTCCTCCTTCGCGGTCATCCACCAATCCATTTGACTCAATATCTCTTTTGTCACCACTCCCGCTGTTTCCCCTTCTTCGCCTATGCCCTCAATCCACCCGAGCCTGCCTCCTCCCCTGTGTGAGGTGTAGTCATATCCGTACCATATTCTTTCCTGACTTTTCCATTTCATCCCCCCCCCCCCACTCGTCTTCAACTCTGCGGCCAAAGAACGAGAGAAGTATTTGCGCCCGATGAGGCCCATGGGTTGATGCCATGGTCTAAAGAAAATTCGAAAGTAAGAAAACTTAAAAGAACAATATACAACTTCCATTCCAATGCAACAAGTGCAGAGTTTAAAAACTATTCGCCTTAACCGAGATTCTCCTCTACGGTCAAGACGAATGATTTCCACAATCTGAAATCTTTGCGTTGCAATGCACCTATAGCGGATGACTCCGTTAAAATGCTACTGTCGCAGCATCTCCCGCAGTTTCTTGAAACTTCCATTCCTTTGAAACCTCGTCCGTGACCTTCTTGCTGATGGGAAGAAAAAAATTGACATTCAAATTTGATTATTATTTTTGGAATTGAACTAATTAAAAGATACTTTGAAGCTACTATTAATTAAGAATAATGTTTAACTTGTTTCTCGTTTCTCCTTAACTAATCAACACATTTTCACGCTATACCGATCCGCACCAGTGAATGGACATGAGGGATTTTCGATTTAAATGAATGATCTTAGATGGCCACTTAAGAATTAAGCTTCTGAAACCATAATCAAATAATCTTCCTTGAAATTGAATACATATCAATACATTTTATTTAAACTGTATTATTGACCTTTATTTGGTGTATTGGTGTCATAAGTATGGAAAACCTAAGCATATATATTTTCTGTGAAGTATGTGAGAGCAATGCTTAAATCTGCATCTTCTGATGAACTGAAATCAAATGTTCGTGCATTTAGTTGAATTACCTTGATATATTAGTAATAATACTGAGGAAAATACCATAAGAGTATATCGATTGTAGGAGACCGTATTTTCGGTTCACGTGCAGTGCTAAAAATATCTGTCGGTATTCCTCCATTAGAAGTGCGTTTTATACTTTTTCGTTTATTTTGCTGGTATAACCTGTGAGAAATTCCCTGAATGCTCACCATTTACGAGTAGATGTTATTTTTTTATTGTGACATAGGTTGGTCCTCTTCAATGAACATAGCATCAAGTACCTATCTCATGCCCTCATATTTTCAAGAGGAAATACATGCATATTATTCCTCCAACTTTTCCGAACCTAATTCACGCATACACTTGTACTTCCATGTTGTAAAGTTAACAATTAGCTTTTTAAGATAGAGCATTCCTTGGATGTGCGTTTGAAGTTATTGTGAACGGCGTCGCAGTTTGGAATTTTGTCAAGATACACTGTTTCGTATTATTATAATGTGAATCTATTGTTAGTGCTGTACTTAAAGCATTATTTATGCCTTACGTTTCCCTTGCAAATTTCATTAAAGTATAATTAATATTGACATGAGACTAGGTTACATTCCAAATAAGATTTAGTGTTTCATAAATTAATTCGTTTCGATATTCGGAAAATAATATTTTTTTCATGAAGAATAAGGAACGATCAACTTCGAATTCCTCCTCTTTCACATACTTCGTTTTGACAGTCGGCTTATAGTTATAATCTAAATACATTTAAATTTGGTCTTAATTATTAATAAGTGACTGAGTGCGTATTTAGAGTAATTATTTTTAATACAACAATTTAAGAGTGTAAAAATCATTCGCCTTGAATGATTTTTGCACTCTGAAATTGTTACATTGAAATGCACATTAGCGGATGACTCCGTTAAAAGTTACTCTTGCAGCATCTCCCGCAGTTTCTTTGGAATTTGTCAAAGTATAAACAGCCTAAGTGTTTAAAAGTTGGCTTTAACTTCGTGGACTGTGGCGCGTCGCGCACGACTGCGAATGCCTGTGACATTGTATGTACGGTATTTCGTTACAACATCTTGTTCCTTTAAAGCCCCCAAAATTTCAGTGTTTAAGAGAGCGCCTCGATAGCTTAACTGGCCTCAGCACTCAACCGCACATTGAGGGATCCGGGTTCGTATCCCGGTCAAGGCGGATGATTTTTACACGCTGAAATTGATGCATTGAAATGAATATTACCGGATAACTTCGTTAACGGTTAATGTTGCGGCATCTCCCCCACTTTCTTTGTGATTATTTTTAGACTACCTTTTACGTTAACCAAAAAAAACATTTAGCACAAAGAGAAATGTAACTTTTAGAGAACTTATTAAGAAAATCTTATATTTTCCATATAAATGAACTACAATTTGGTGCCTATCAAAGCGGGTCGGTTGCCGAACAATGGTGATTTAACCAACGTTTTCACAGCAGGAGAATTAAAATGGCAGCAAGGTCCATTTTAAATACTAAATTAATACGGTATGTATATATGTATGTGTATATATATATATATGTGTGTGTGTGTGTGTTTGTGTGTGTGTGTAGGTCGCGGTAGACTAGGGGTAGAGCGTTGGACTACTGATCGAAGGGCCCCTGTTCGATTCCCGGGCAAGTCTCTCAGCTCCACCCAAACTATGAAATTTTTCGAGTACTACATATTCATTGGGATTGGGAAACTATTCCCGGCACAGGGAAAGGAACTGGCCCCCCTACCCTGGTGTATGAATTTCACACGCCGACGGGCTTGTGAAACGGGTTTAACACTACTATCACCTACCAAACTGAACTTCGGGTTGATAACTGTGTTTATGGTTTATATATGTATGTATATATATATTCATTTATTTATTTGTTTATACTAACTCACCTAGAAACACACATTTACACTATGGATATTTGTTGATCTTTTGCTCATTTCTTTATGATGTGTGTAGACGTTTACTAAAAGAGTAAACTATTTTCGTATGACAGCCATAGTGGTAATATTATATTGCCAATGTCTCTTAGCTTGTCCAATTATTGTAATGAGGCCGTGTGTAGCTCTTTGACGGATGTAAATGAAATGTATAATGGATTCAACCGTTTTCCTTCCTACTGTTCCTTTATTCGGTGAATCTTCTTCCCGCACGACGATTTCGTGCAGCCTACTGACCCCTTCATATGTTTCCTTAATTTTTTTCCTAGCCGTTGATCCCTGGCTTATGTATATTCCATCTCCCCTTTCCGTTAATCACTCTCCCGGGGCCTCCTTCGTGTGTCCCACCCCTACGAAAGGTTCTGCCTTCCCTTTTCCTCCACGCCGCCCGCTCATCCCGCCTACCATTTTGCATTTCGTCTCCGCGTCGTGGCTCCCATCTCAGCGGGACCTTGTCTCTTAAAGCCGCCATCCTCCTCCTCTGACTCCCTCTATCTGACCTCTCCACGTCATCTCTTTCATACATACGCTAATAGGGAGTCATTTGTCTCTACCGCGTGCTCACCCTTAACTCTCCGTATCCCCAACCTTGCTATCTCCCTCTTCTCCTTCCCTCTTCCTCTAGTCGCTCCTCTTTCCTTCTCTCCCAGCCCATTATGATTCTTGGCCGATCTCCCTCCTCATACATGCGGCAAACCGACTCATTTGCCCCGCCGTCACCTTACATCACTGGCTCTCGTGCTGGTGTAACACCTCAACGGATCGTAACGGGCACGACTGGAATTTGGTACGACATATATCGTATTCTACGGGGAAAAAAATCCTTCACTCGTCCTCTTTGGAAAGAGTAAGAGTGAGTTATCGTTAAATTTACGAATGGTCACGAACGGATGATTGGTTTTTGTGCGGTGAAAATAATATCCCCGCGACATACTATTATTAGGGAGAGTAATTTATCGACCTTATGGCTGATGTCGCGTTCCGAAGCTTACTGAATAGTGGTGGCTTATGGCACCTATTCTTTTGGTTCGGACTTGCGGCTTTACATGTTATGAGTTCACGAGCCGAAGGGGTCGTTGGATTGGTTTCTCAAACGGTTTATTCACCTCTCATCCAATCGGTCATAATTTATTTCGAAGCCCTTAAGGATCTCTCAGGCATATTTGTTTTCTGAGATTGACTTGAAAGGATAAATTGATTCGTGCGAGAAGTAGGTTGGCGAGTTGGATGCTTCGAGTTTGAGTATGCCGAATAACCATTCAACAACCTTCGCTCTATACTCTACTTCAAGATCGGTTGCGTATAATGGTCAGTTAAGAAGAAAAATGGAGTGTGGTAGTTGTAGGAAGAGTTAAGAGACACCTCTGACATTTTGCTCGATTGCGTTGATTGATTTTCATTGATTGAAAAGGACCCAATCAAGTGGACAGAGAATGTAAGCCTTATATGGATTATATGCCATTTATAAGTGATATTGTTTGCACTGTTGTATAGCTCTAGGCTATTTTCTTTGTAGAATTGGTGGACGCACTCTTCGATTATTAATAATGGTCACTTGTTCAAGTTGGCCATGCGAAAGTTTTTTGTAGATTTATTTCTTGCTGTTTTATACTCCAGTTTGTTGTGTCCCCTAACCCTTCACATTTATTTCAAATGATTAAGCACTGTTTTTTGAAGAAAAATTAAAAAATAACCATTTGTCTCAGGACTTTCGATGCTGAGATTTTATTTTTATAATCGGCATTATTCCTAATAACGTTACTTTAATTTTTTGGATAGGTGTACGATTTCTCCGATACTATATCTTCCTCAGCTTCTATCAGTTCCAATTCCGACTTTTTCGCTTGCCCAAAATACATTTACTTCCCTCCTACTACTCTAATGATGTGTATATGGCTAACGGATATCCAATGAAATCAAGTCTCTCGTTTGAAAACTGAACTTCGACTCCATAACATCAGCTTTTTAAGGGATTTCGAATTGGTCGAATCCAATCCAGGTATTTCTTTTTGCATATATGTTAACCAATCTGTATGAAATTATTTTTTGGATAGCTAATCATAGCAATTTAAGTATACATGTAATGCCAGTTGGATCAGGAAGAAGTAAGACGGCTTAAATATATCTTTCTTTTCCATCTTCATGGGTTTCTCCCTTCTTGGCCTAATGCTCAGTCACTGTGGCGCCAACACCACCTAGCTGTATGCGTCATGAATTCTTCCATTGCATCGCGACGGGGTGGGGCTAAGCATCCGGCAATGCATGCACCCTCACTCCAGCCATACTCTTCAAACTTCCTCAGCTTGCATTTATAATTTCTCGTCGGTTGTTGTATCCATTGTTCTAGGGCGACCGTTTTCCTTAATGCAGAAAGACATGAAGGCACTTAGCTGTAAGATAGAAAGGATTGGCATCGTTCAACCTTACTAGGACCACACCCCAAAATATTAAACCCTCATGTTCCTACTCTAGCATTTAATATTTTACCGTATGCCGTAAATATGTACCGCATTTAATATTTTACCCTCTTGCAACGTATGCATAGTATAAAGTAATAAATTTGTTGTCTTTACAAGGCTTCCGTCATTTCTGTGGACCAATTTATAGGTGCCTTATCGTTTCAGGGTGTCTTTCAAATGACCCACACATTTCAGTGGATAAAAATCTCAGAGATATGGAAACTGATGGTTTGCGTTGATTATTTACTGAATCATAGTGTTCATATAATACTTTGAATAATAATTCATCTATTTACTGACATTGTTTCCGTCGTCAAAGTAAAAACTGAAGGAAAATTGGACTATCTATGAAAGTTATGGTGATACTCTAGAAGTGATTAGACGGATATTTACCCTCAATTTTCAACCACAGAAAATACTTCAAAGAAATGGTTAGTGAATACAATACATATGATGGTAGTAATTTATGTTTGCCACAGTTATTTTTAAAATTCCTATTTTGAAATGAAGGGTATTAGATTTCCATTGAGTTTATGATACCGCGTGCATTAAAAAAAATAGACTCTACTTTCACTGAGTGTTGTGTGAAATTTTTGAATGCCATTTAGAAAGGAAACTTTTTGCGGCTGCTTCCTCCAAGGACTCATTATATGTGAACCTATTTTCACTTCAGAATTCATCCCGTCTGTTTGCATCAGGAAGTAATGGAATCTGATGCATAAAATCATATTCAAACTCAAGGATTAGGCTCATGCTCGCCATAGATTATCCTCTTTTCATTATATAATTATTTGTTCAACATTTTATGGGTTTAAATTTATTGAAAATTTGTTAAAACCAGATTGATTAGATCTTCATAACTAATCACGCATTTTAATACATTTTAGTACTATAAATCAAACAATTGTCTCTTTCAATGCTTTTTGTTTTAAGAAAGTCACGAGGATAAGCATTCAAATCTGATTAGAAAATATTAATCACATTTCAACGGTGTTGAACCGTATTAATAAACAAATCATTACCTTTAATGAACCCACTAATAATTCCCAAGTATTTTTCTCAGCGGGTCACAAATATTAAATATTGAAATTTATATTTTTAGTCTTAGTTATTGATAAAAAGTAAAATTATTTCAGTTCGAATTCTTGTTGTCATTACATCCATTCGAAACATTAATTTCAGGGCACTTATATACTACCTTGATCAAAAAGTTCCCGGAATAACCACCGTGTGGCGCTCCCATCGTTCCGATTTGAGTTCTGTTTTTTTTGTTAAATTGGTACATCTGTTGTTGATATTCCCTTTAAATCTTAGTGTCATAACTTGACATTTGCAAAAGTTACGTAGCCAAGAGTACATCTATCTCTGTGTGTGTTGGCGATTTTTTACAATTTCAGAAATGGATTTAAATTTGCAACAACGAACTTGTATTAAATTTTGCGTAAAAAACGGATTTAGTGGCGCACGGACGTTGGAAATGTTGGAAAAGTGTTTCGGCAACGATTCTCTAAAAAAAACGGTCGTTTACCAGTGGCACGAGCGGTTCAGAAGGGTCGTGAGTCAATCGAAGATGATGAACGCAGTGGCAGACCATCGACATCGAAAGTCGGTGAAAAAATTGATAAAGTAAAAGAAATGTTGGTCAATAACCGCAAATTAACCATCAGAGAAATAGCGGAGGACTTGAACATTGCCTATGGATCCGCCCAAGACATTGTGGTTAATGATTTGGGTTTCCGTCGTGTAGCAGCAAAGTTGGTGCCAAAAGACCTCAATTTCATGCAAAAAAGAGACCGTGTTGACGTCGCAAAAGACATGATTTGCGAGGCTGAATCCGATCCCACATTCATCAAAAGGATCATTACTGGAGGCGAGACGTGGGTTTATGAGTACGACACGCAATCCAGACATCAGGCAAGTGAATGGCGTTCACCAAATGAGCCGAGACCAAAAAAACCACGTCGTTTTCAGTCAAAAAAGAAGGCAATGCTGACGGTTTTCATGGATTACAACGGTGTAGTGCATCTTGAATTTTTGCCAGAAGGCCAGACAGTAAACAAAGAGTATTATTTGGGCTTTATGAGACGTTTGCGTGAAGCAATTCGCCGAAAGAGACCAGAAATGTGGGCAGAAAACTCGTGGATTTTGCACCAAGATAACGCACCGTCGCACAGTGCTATCATTATTCGTAATTTTTTGACGAAAAATGCAACAAATACCATCCAACAGCCACCGAATTCACCTGATTTGGCTCCCTGTGACTTCTTTCTGTTCAATCGAGTTAAAAAACCATTACGGGGAACGCGTTTTAGCAGCCGAGAGGAAGTAATGGAAAAATCGCAGGAAGCACTGATGGACATACCGAAAACCGAATATAAAAAATGTTTCGAGGATTGGATCAAGCGCTGGCATAAGTGTGTTGCAGTCGATGGGGATTACTTTGAAGGGGACAATATAGATTTAGATGAATAAACTTGTATTTTTAATTTTCTGAATAAATTCCGGGAAATTTTTGATGAAGGTAGTATATTGCGGTCACATTTAAGATTGATGTGAATGTAGGAATCTAGCCACACGTGTATAAATTAAGTTTATTAAGTGCGCCGCAAATGATGCCTACCAAGATATTATTTCAAAATAGCCGTAATGATGGATTATCTCACGGACATAATTATAACCAATACCAAGCCTGTCTTTCAGAACAATTCATACTTTTTCCATTAGCCCTCACTTATTTACGATGTTTATCTTTCTCGCCGTTATCACTCACGCGATTACTTTATTATTTATTTTCATGAACAATTAATCTCTCAGATAGTTTATCAAAAATCTACTTTCTCCTTTGGTCCTCTTGAGATGTTTCCGGGTGCGCCGGGACGAGAAACTGAGCGAGAAACTTCGCCCCGCCGACTTCTTCATAATCCACTCCTTGAACCGCCTTCACTAAATCTTTTCTTCATTCATATTTCAACGTTAACTAAGGGGCACTATTTAACATAGCACCAAGGGAAGGTTTGGTGAGGCGGCGTCTTTGAACGAATTCCCATCTCCTCCCCATCCTTTAAATAGTTTTGGCCACGCGCAGATCCTTTTATCTTCTTCCACCACCGTTTCGATCACATCCTCCCTTCCGTCTACCAAAGCGCACCGTTTAAGATTCCGTTCTCCTTACCGCACCCATTCCCCATCTCCCCCGTCCACTTTCAGCCCCTCTCCACTTTCCACCTCCCTTACTCTGGGATCTCATGAAAAAAATGCCGTCTCGACCTCACAGCTAGCCGCTCATTTTCCTGCTGCATAGTAATAAGCATTTCGTGATCCCTCGCTACCGTGCGCGTCACTCACCCACGACGTCGACCAACGGCAGCGTTAGTACGGAGGAGGGTTCTTTAACCTACTCGAAATTATGATCCAGATCTATCTTGACTTTTCCGTTAAATCAGTTTTCCTACCTGAAAATATTTCGAGGATTCCCCACTCATCATCATAATCTCCTGCTCTACCGGAAAGATCGTTGCCATACTCTCAATATGGTCGTAAGGCCCATTAACTCCAAACTCATTAATTTGTAAGCTATCAGATTGAGTGAAAGAGTTATAATTTTCTCATGATCAACTACTTAGTGCTGGTATTGGTGTCACACATTAGAATTTTATTACCTTTTCATATAATGACCAGTTTTCCTGCTCATTATATGGATAAACGATGAAAGTGAGCCATTTATGTGATATTTTCGCTCTTAATGACTGTTGAATTTCAATGTCTCATTTAGAACATGCTATTTGCTGACATTATGGAGCTAAATTGAGAAATATTCGTGAAATAAGAAAAGTTAATAATTAATATAATCATGAAATCATATGTAAAAAACGTTAACGTTGATATTTTGGTACTTAGTACAAACATTTTTTTGGCCTACTGTTGTACATGGGTATGTGTGAAAGAATTTCTCGTCTTGGGAAAAAATCAAAAGGAGGGGTGTATTTCAACCTACCAGTTGTATATAAAACTTTATTAGGGAAAATAAATTTCAAAACGGTCTTTTATAAATGATTTGATGTATTCCATTAGTATTTGGGAGAAAATTACTATCTCTGTTGTTTTTACGGTTTCACGTGACTCTTACTAATGAACTTTGATTATTTTTACACAACACGTGCACATCAAGGGCGTGGTTCATATATTCAATCAGTTCATGTTATCAAAGTTGAAAAAAATACAAATAAGATCTTAGAACATTATTGAAATTCACGAAGCGTGTTCTGTTGTACCCTGATTCTTCGCGGAACAATGAATAAAAGTGTCCGATGCTCTTCAGTGTTTTTACGTAGATTTCTCTGAACATCATTCCGCGGAGGCTTCGAGAATGAGCTTTAATTTAACTGTCGTAGAACTGAAGTCAAGTACTATTGAAGTACCATTTTCATTAGTTGTTGATTTATAAATTAATAAACGTTAATATATCTAGCATTATTACGAAACAGAAACACCCATAAATATACGCACATGAGAGTTTATCTAAAGTGACCGTTCTAGGCGTTTCCATATTATCATTATCGATATGTGTATGCATATTTATACATATGTGTCCGTGTTTGTACACGCGCGTGAATGGTGGCTGCAGTTTGGGAGTAGGATGAAATAAAACGAGGTAAATATTCTGGTAAGGATTGGCATACTTGTAAATACGGTCATAATGGCATCAAAATATCATCGGGTAATTAAAAACACCTCTCCGCTTAACGCAAAAAATACTCTACAAAAAACACTTTTAATTCCTTACATTCCTCGATAACTTAACTTTCATTTAGATGTTTGCAATGCGCAAAGGTATTAATGTTTTGGAGAGAAAATACAAAATTCTAGATAAATAAGTGAGGCCAGACTAAATGAAAACCGATCTGTAACTTGAAGAATGAATCACGCTCAAAAACAAATATTTTCAAGAATTACAAAATAATCTACGGAGTAGCATGAGAGTTGATTGAATCGATAAAAACCTTTAAAAAAATAATCTCTCTGTAAAATGGTAATCAAAGTCTTAGTTTCAAGAGAAAGAGCTTTACTATCTTGTCACATGTCGGAGTCTTGGCTTTATTTAAAAGTACTTTAATAATACAGTTCGTTTATACTGACACATGCATGTTCTTGATTTTACTCTCATCCACTTATTGTACTGGAAATTCATGCATAGTATTCATATTATGATGGTCCTATAGGAATGCCACTTGCATTGGCATTAAAACATATTGACGTGGTATGCAACACGCTTTAAGTTAATGTTATTTTTATTAATTACACAATCCATCCATTAAAACTATCATAAGTTTACAACAAAATACATAGAATTATGCGTGGACTAAAACATGTGAAATGGTATTTATTTGAAGGCATATTTAATTGCATCTTTTCTATTAAAGTTCCGGGAAATACATTTTCCGCTATAAATGCACACTCATAGATATAATACAATAATGGTACTTAAATGTGATAATTTCTGTAGTGAACTATTATCAGATTCTTGGGTTCAAGAGAAAGAATTTTATGAACACTTCTTATTTCTGTAACGCAAAAGATGTTTTTAAATTCCCTGGTACAGGCATTTAGGTAATGCAAATACATTTGAAAAATGCACATATCGTATGTTCTTATGGCTTGTAGCAGCGGGTTTATAATAGCATAATATACTGAAAACATATTGAGGAGGGGTGCAGTACCGTTAATTTAATAGTTCTCTTATTTTACTAAACAATTTATGAATCAAAACTATTTTCAGCTACAGCATGGGAATTAGAATATCAAAGTGACTGAGAAAAAGAAGATGTAATTATTTGTTCGCATTTTTGCTAACACCTCATGGTCCTAAGTCAGTTATACCACACTTCAATGAATGGAGTAAAATTGTACGGCATAGAATATTTGTTTCCTCATTTATTTTTATTAAAAAGTGTCTCTCTTGTTGGCTTTCTAACCATTAAAACAATAAGTTCAATTAGTTGGCTTAGTTATGTTTTAATAGTATCGTATTATTATGCACTTATGTTTAACAAATACATATGTGAAATATCAAGCACAGTATATAATCGCGGATATCTATAATTCAGTACTCACCCTTCCCGCCGGCCTCCCTTATTATTTTTTACTCTATGTTATAGCTCCTTTACTGGGTTTTTGTCTTGTTTGCTTTTCTACCCCACACGTCCAGCATCTTCTTTCTATTAACATCACTTATCTCTCTTCTTAAACTCCTTGGCAAACAATCGCCTTTCATCCCCATCCCTTTGACTCCTCATTTACCATTCGCTTACCTTATAAGTCCGCGCAATTCCCTCTACATCTTGACCTCACAGCCGGTCCCGCCCTCGGGATCTCATTCTCTCACCCATCCCTCCCTCAGTCCTCCCCATTCCCTCCTCCCAACCCCCGTCCTCCCATCGCCCCCCCCCAAATCCTTCCGCCCTACTCTGCTCGGACACGCACTCTTAAGTTGCTGCCAGAATAATTCACGCCCGTAATTGCTCCCGTGAGACCCACCTGCCCCGAAGATCTTACTGCTCCTCGACTCTCCCACCCACCCACTCAATCCTCTCCCTCCCTTACAACGTCCTTTCTTCCTTTTCCCGATTTCCTCCCCTCCTTCCATCACCAATTTAATAGCGCGAGAAGTGTATCAGTCAAGTTCTCTCCATATCCTCAAGCTCTGTTCTTAACTCATTCCACTGCAGTCTTCGCCGCCTCCCAAACCACCAAGCGGGGGAAGGGGTGAGGTGGGCAGCTTTTTTGAGAGGGTCGGGAACGGCCACGGCCGTTGGGCGAGAAGGCCTATGGTAATCCCGTCTATCTCGTGCGTGTATAAGTATTTTTCCAGCCAAATTTTTTCACCTAACACAGTTGGCCTATGCTCAGGCATTTCCATTTACCCGTCGGAGATTTATCTCGCTCTCCATCCGTTGGACACCTGTGCTTTTCGTAATGGTACCAGACGGAGACATTAAATATAGGACGGTGAGATGAATTTATTTTTTAAGAATGAAACTTTGGATTTTATTTTATTTGAAATCCAGTGATAGAGGCAATGAGACAAATTCAGCGCACTCGAAATGTTTACCATTTCCGATGTACCAAAACCCGGAATTTCTTTTTATGAATAGACTGATAGCTGTTTCATCTGAATGGACGAGATAGTGGGGAATAGTAAATTTTTTTTAAATAAATAATTATCTACGATTTCATATTTATCTCAGTAGATTGCTCAATGAACCCAGTTTTGTAGGCCAGGTAATTGAACTTAATAGTTGAGCAGCATTCAATATGAGCATGCATGGAGTTTTTAGAACATAACTCGCAGTAATTACTTCGTTTTCACTTCAAATTCGTAAATATTTGCTTGTATATTAGAAATGTAAACTCATAATGTAAACTTTTACTCGTTAAATAATGAGTTCATACATTACCTGAAGACTATACCTCTAAGCGTGGTATGGTAGTTCTACGATAGCCTTAGTACTATGGTAAACTATGGGAGCCCCAGGGTATAGTCTTCAGATAGGTTAACCTCTGAATATTACCTCTAGAATTTAAGCAACCCTAGTCCTATAACGAACTTATTTGATTACCGATACTTCCTTAAGGACCACAGGTGCTACTGGAAAGGAACAGGTCTGCGCACGTTAAATGTGTGAATTTAGCACTCCGTGGGCTTTTGTAACGGGTAAGTAGTTAGTGGTGTATACTATATTTTCATCTCAATATTTATGGGAATATTGACCTCCACCTTTCAAATCAAATTATGGAATCATTGGGAACCTGAATTTTTTCTCATTATTGTTAACTTGAATATTTACTGCTACCATCAGCATTCTCATAAAATTTCGTTGAATTCCTATCCACTATATTCAAGATGGTTCTGAGCCGAACCCTAGGTGAGAAATTTGAAAATAAATAGCGGAGGTATATTTTATAACGGCATTTTATGTTAAAAAATGGGTAGTTTAAGAGAACTAGATACACTAAAATAATTATCATCACAAAAACGCATGCACGAAACCTACTTATATTTCGTAAGTGGGAAGGTTTAGCCTAACGTCATGTAAGTGCGAGTTCAACCGATCAATGGCCCCGAAGTTGTTCCCTTCTATTATACGATGTGTATTTGGCTGTGTATGTGAAGTTTTATTAAGTACTCGTAGTTACACAGCTAGATGATCGTTATCAGTAAATAGGATACACAGCTGACATGTAATTAAAAGGTAAATCAGAGCAATATATTCTTCATAATAACAAAAATACTTAAGTTTTGAATGTTTCTTTTTTTATTCCCATTCATTTACATTTCGATCCCTAAGGAATTTCCACTTGATATTTTTCGCGTGAGGGTACATCTATGGAGTTATTAATTGAATATTCCCTAATATTTAATCCATTAACCCACGTAATTGACTGTGAAGACGTTGATAGGCAGTGTTTTTATAGCTAACTAAACTTTTCCTTTAGAGAAGGAGTAGAGATAAAGTGTATCTGTAGACTTCTAAAGCGACTCTAACCACGCCATAATTCTTAAAGGGCTTAGTAAAATACCAGAAAGAAACACAAGGCATTTGTACCATACGCTTTGCGTTATTTCGCCATTTTCGTTTATCCTTCAGTCCTTGTGTACAAGCTTTAAAATTTTTATCATTACTTTAAACTGGAAAGCATTCTCAAGTCTGTAAAAGGAAACAATAATATAAATGAATGATGAATAAGTTAGGAGTTTAACCCGTTAATGTTACGAGTAGGGATAAATTTCTCACCGCGCTCTGTCGTTAACCTCGGGAAAAAAGCTCAATGCCCATAATATTCTCGTATCTCCTCTCAGAGTATTAATCGCCTAGCCGATGAAGACTACTTTATATAATTTGTGTTTAGCCTCAAATGTAGATTACAGATACATTTATAAGTACACTAATGATTTTCATAAGCTGTGATTTAATATGCTTAAAATAGTGAAAAAATACATTTGATTGCTAGATAGGCCTTATCTCCCTTTACTTTTCAATTAAAGTACTGAGTCTATTTCGTTTTATAACGATAATATTAGGCTGAAATATCGATATATTTTGCCTTGCTACACCAAACGACATACAGGTCCTTTCTCAGGCTTACAGAAGACTTTCACAGGCTAGGCGTACATTAATTCGTGGATCAGATCACTCGTTATATGCTGTGTTCTTCTGTCCAATTCAATAAGATGGAGGAGCTCTACAAAAACATTTACTTATCTGAGATATTGAGTGTTGGAGTCTGAAGAATTTGTTAGATGCCTTCCTCGTCATCAACCTTGCATTTGTATTGTGAATCTATGGGCTCAGTTCTTCTATCGGCTAGCGTTGACGTACTCATATTTATTCTCGTTCATATCTGCTGTTATTTGTAAGTTATAGAGGCCAACTCCAGTTTGTGGAAATGTACCCAAGTGATGAAAGTTTTAATTCAGAATATATTGTGATCTAAGCATTCTACAAAATACCATTTTCTCCATGCAATTTTGTTTGTACGTATGTATATAGGGCTATCTTTCCACCTCCCAGTTTATTGTATGTGTACACTAGATATACGATTCACGTATCATTCCTGTTATTCTAATTGATCATTAATTATCTCTTTTTCGCAACTCTAAACATTCATTCATCAAAGAAAGTAATATTATATACTCTATACAGGCATACATTTTATTATTATTGGGCTGGTATTGCTGGCTGTTGCTTTACTCTTTTCTTGGTAGAATAATTTCTCTCCTCGGCTCATCCTTCTCTTTCTTAATTCTTTGTGCATCGCTGTTGACTCTGCTCCTACACAAGAATTTTGATTACTTCTATTTATTTAAATCATTACCGTCATAAGTGAATAGGAGTTCACCCAGAATTCTCTCTCCACTAAAATTAAAGTTATTCCAAAAATGTCATATGTTATGTCATTAAAAATTCACTATACTAATATTTCCCTATGAAAAAGCAATGAAACTTTAATTTTCATCCACTGATTTCTCTGTAGTATCATTGATGATGATGAATGAAACTACAATCCCTGCCAGGCTCCTTTATTTATTTTTGCTTCTCCACTGATTGGTTTGGGTTTCCTGGCAATTGCCTTGTTTTTTACACATTGTAGTGCATGCCTCTGTTATTTTTCAATACACGTACTACCATTCCATTCAGAATGCAAAATTCTTTATTTTCCAAAGAAGTCCTCAAATATTTGCCCAAAAATGAATCTCTAATCATACTAATGCTTTATCCACGATGAGAATTTAAATTTTTACTGAAGATAATTATAATCAATGATAAAATTCAAACTCTCTAATAATTATAGTATAATACTTCCTCTTTATCACTTTATCTTATGAAAGCTTTAATTTGCAGTTTTTGTGACGAATGAGGTCACAAATAAAATATTCCAAAGGACTTAGCCTGACTCAGAAAAGCATAAGGAGGTATTGACTAATAGTTATAAGCCTGACGTCTTTCCATTGAGTAAAATTATATATATTCTCTTCCCAAATGCGTATATAAATCATGCGATCCATCAAGAATATCTCTCATCGACCATAAAATGATCGAGGGAGTACGACTTTGAAAACCCTGTGTTGTAATTGTAGAAAGCGATTATTATAGATATTATCAATACTGGACCTTCCTTAGAACACGCAGTATTCATAAAATTTATTATATGACAGAAAAAGTCGGTTCTATATCATTGAAAATCTTATCAATATAGTGAATTACTGCCTAGCTCTAAGAAGGCACAGGTACATACCTTAAAAACGATTATGTCAGTTGTCTTTTCTACAGGATCATTTCCATGTAGTATGAAAGGAATTTGAACTTGATTCACTATGTGAGTATGTCTCTATGCCTCATAAATCAAAATTACCAACCTTCGATAATTACCCCGATAGAAGAGTCACAAAATCATTTTTATGTTGTAAAAACGCTCGCTTAAAGCTATTACTGAAACGGTAGAGGTTTATCTCGTAAATATCGTTTATTAACTTTCTCCAGGACATATTAAAGTATTAAAATCTATAAAAAATGTATAAAACTAATTGAAAAATGATTGAATCACTTCTTAATTTTTTTAAGGTTGCCCCCAGATCGATTGGAATGGTTCTGTATTTTCAAACACTAGCTAATTATGTATCGGATGAACCTGAAGCTCCTCTACATTTCAGTAAGTTAACCTTAATGACTTAGAATTTGACTTTTTGGTCCTAATTTGCTTATGACGCTTATAAATATCTCTGTGTGAGTTTTCATTCTTCTCTCAAATTTTGAAATGGATGGTGCAAAGATGGCAAATACGTATTAAAAAATGCCAAGGGTAAAGGAAATGTCTCTCATTTAATGCTCATTATCATCTTATTTTTTTCCTATTGTAACGTGACTTTATATTTTGTAATTAATTCAATAAAATGAAGTTGATAACGAATAAATGATATTGTTGGCAAAAAATGTGAATTCTTCGGTGTATCCACAAAGGGATAGTTTGAAGGCAAATGCCATAACTTTCATAATAAATTATAGTAATGGCAAAATACGCAGATGTAAGCTCATTCGCAGAATAAAAATCTTTAGAAGGTTTAATTAGCACGTTAGCCGTTGATCTTAATCGCAACCTTTTCCCTCTAAGCCATCGAGTTCCAGTTACAGTTTAAATATTATGCGCACACTCCCATTCTTCCCGCCCTACTCACACGCCCTCGTGCCTTTCTCTACTCCGCAATATTTTTCTACTCGCAGACAATAAACCACGCACTTCTCCGTCGTGCACCCCTCCTTGTCTCTCTCTCTTCAAGAACCTCAGCTTCAGACACCCCAGTCATCCTGCTCCTCCCCCGCCTCTTATTCTTCCTCCAACCTCCCCACCTTAGGCACCGTTCTCGATACGCAGATATCCCTGGATCCAATCCCCTCATTTTCTCCCTCCCTCCCCCTCTGTCTCCATGTCATGTGCGACGTGGTAAAGTCCGGATGGGTATGAGGAAGCCAGGGTGAGAGAAGTCTTGACTGGAGCGGGAAGGTTGTGGGGGAGGAGTGTGGGATTAGGGCATGGTGGGAAGGGGCGACGTGGAGCCTATGTCCATTTAGGGAAGGAAGTTTACCTACTTCGAGAGGGCTTCGTAATCGTCTGATTTTTCCTCGGTTGCGAAACGCTTCCCACTTGGCACCATCCCCTTGGCCACCTCACTCGGTTATTTTCCCCTATTTCACCGGTGGCCCGCTTCGTTTCCTCCCGGGTCCTCTGTTCCCTTCACCTCTCCCTCATTTCTTCCCTCACTGCTCCACATGTTTATCAGGCAAAACTATCCGATACACTCTATAATCCCCTTTTTCATCTTTTTAGCATTTCTTAGGTTGGTTGAAGACATTCGTAAATTATAGCATTTCTTCCGTGCCTACCTTCACTTTCTCATGACTTGTCCTCGTCAATATGCTTAAGTCTCTATCGACCCATTTTGTCCTGTTTGTTTTCGTAATTTAGCATTCCTTTAGTATGGTTGGTGCACTTTTGATTTTTCGTAGACTTGTTTTTAAATGCCTTTTCTGGCTGTGTTTTTCGCACCAAAGGTAACGTTGTGGTACTTTGCAATAAAGGAAAAAGTCGGCTTCAGACTTTAGATGGAAATACAAGTACACATCCTTAGATCCTCAGAATATATTTGGATAAATTGTCCCCATGATGTCTCTACTCGCGTGCCTATGGTGTATACATTAACTCATGTAATTTTATGGGTAGAATAATTTAAAAACTGTTATTTAAATAATAATTAAATTTTAGGAATTTTTAGTAAGATTGACTCTTTAGTTTTGAATATTGTCAGATGATAGAGAGTTATTAATTTCAACTTTATTTGACAAATGTTCTTCGAGTAAAATTATGTAGAAATTATTTAGGTGTTTTCAACATTTTATCAGATCTCGTTTATCATCAATGTGAATGAAAGTAGCGCATAGCCACTTTGTATATAATAAAACATCAATGTTTCCAGAGAAGAGAGAGGGAAGAAAACACGAATATCGCAATAGGAAAAGAAAACATTATTCTCGGAGAAGAAAATAGGTTATTAGGTTATTTAAAATAGGTTTTTTAGGTTATTGGGGAAGTACATGTATTTGGCCAAAAATGTGATGCTATTATTTTGGGCTTAACTGTTATAACACTTGTCTACGTATGCATTTTTTTAGAAAAGGAGTGTTCTCGTTCATGTTACAATTCTTCATTGAGTGAATGATATGTTTTTGCCAATTGATGACTTATTGTTAACTATCACTTGTATAAATTGCTAAATTAGTAATAAGACACGCTTGGAACAATTAATGAGCTTGATTGTTTACCGAGTATCGAGTTATTACTCGTAAATCTCTCTCTCTTAAATTCCAAATAATTAGAATATATTCTTCATTCAAGAGATAACATAATAATAATATATAATAATATAATTTTCATATTGATTCTTTCTCCCAATTAATAGTAGAGTTAATCATGGGAGTGAACAACTAAAAAATAAAAGGCGCCTTAAGTTTCAATTTTTCCTTTTTTTCTTACCTTTGTTCCAAGAATATAAATATTTAGACTATTTTACCAACTTAATGTTCACTTCTTACTTAAAATGGCTAACATTAGTGGTGCCTGAGGTATTTTTCAATAATGATTGGGGAACGTCTATGTTCTGTTCACTCTAAACATTTATAAGCATTTTATGAACTAAAGAACTAAAGGATAATATTTGATAGCATGAAAATATTTGCCACTTAGTGGAAATCAGCATCGTTTATATCATCATCACCATATTATATTTGGAATCGGTACGTAAGGATGCGGGAAACAGTTTAGTTGAAATCGTAAATATTGAGTTTATAAATGGATCAACATATATGCAATAAATCTAAACTATCATATTTTTACTTTCCATACAGCTTCCTATTAGGGCAATCATGAAGATTTCTATCAGCGCTGAATTTATCGAGATTCAGCTCATTCTTTTTCATATCATTTTTAAATCTTAGTTGTTGACGAAATTGCTACAAAGATATTAAATTTAATCTTGATTATTTCAAATATTCAATTTTGGAGTTCTGAAATTCCTAATCGGTGCATCCATAATGTGCACACAATTCTCAAAATTAGTTTTTAATAATAATTGTATTTCTCTCGAAGTTAACGAATTTTTATTAGCCTTAATATTAAAACAATTTATCATGGGAGGAAGAGATAATAAAATGTTTGTTTATACTTAGGTTAAGTTATGGTGAGTTAGGTTAGGTCAAGTTAAGCTAAGGTAAGTTAGGTTAGGTCAAGTTAAGTTAAGGTAATGTACGATTGGCTTTATATTTACATGTTTACGCCATAGACCGAACACCATCACGCTCCATAACAAAGTTTGGACAAGCCTTCTTAACATCTTTTCTCAACGTCCCTGTCATCAATTCCCTCCTCTTCGTTAAATCTTTTTTGCCAAATGCAATTCTTCTTCGTTTGTACCTGCTATAATTCTGATCCAAAACACTTGTGAAGTTGGTAAAGTGTATCGTCTGCAACAGATTATTACAGTCTTTTTTAATGCTTAAACTGACTTTGTTCTTCATTGCAAACTTCATGAGATTTTTTGTTTAGGCTAATTCTCACACCTAGCGCATAAAATTGATTTTCCAATACCCACAGCGATGATTATAATTCCTTTGCTTACTGTTTAACGAAATATCCGCCAACCTAAATGATTTTATGAATTCCCCGCCAACTGTCATTCCTCTTTCCAGTTCTTTCCATGCATATTTTGCCTTTTCATCCGCGCATGCATCCGAAATTGCGAATGATAATGAGCAACCATGTGCTGATCATCCTAGCCTAAAATCGCTACACAAATAGCACTCCCCATCCCGACTCTCCATCCGTCGCGCTCACCTTAGCCGTCGGAGGCATGTAAAGGCAGTGGACAATTCTCCTATCCCACCAATCCAGACCTATCTTCTGTAATAAATACATTATTCCTGCCTATATTCTTTATCGAAAGACTTATAAAAATCTACGAAACAAGCAAAGACATCCTGACTTCACCCTCTGTCGCTCTCCTCTCCCCAATTAATCATCCCCTAATTAATCATTTTACCTCCTCTCCAACTATTTATTGATGAACCTAAGTACCAATTTAGCTTTGAGCGAAATCAAATGTTTTTTTTATATCCCTCACAAATGGCTGTCTTTCCCTTTTTAATTATGGGAACGCAGATCTGACGAATTCTTCCGGCCTATTTCCTCCCTCATAAAAACTCTTACTTCTAGGTTTTTCCTTAACCCTTATGTAGTTCCGCGGCGACGTTATCTCCCCACAAACTTATTTCATTTCAGTTTTTCTTATTTCCTTGCTATATCGCAATGTATCGTATTTGGAGCTGAGCTATCCCCATTTGCGTCATATTTTCTTAAAATATTGGAATCTATTGACCTAATATAGTCACCTTTCAATGAATAATATTTCGGGCGCATCTTAAATAGAGTGCACTTTTTTTCCCTTTTCATTTCCTAATTGTGCTTTCGCATTCCTTTATAGCACCCCAATTACACCCTTCCTTGGTAAACTATCCATATCCATGTAATACGTCTGTGACTACTTTTCTTTTACCCTGTTAATATACCTCATCTATTTATCATTAATTTTTTGTACGTTTTTTCTAACTAAGCCTGTGCTAATATTTTTCCTTTTCCTACTTTCGTCTAGCTTACTTATCGATTCGTCTGCAAACCGTGGTTTTTGCCCTTTCCCTAGTAACTGCTCCTTTAGTTTATTTTGCAGCTTTCAAAATTCCTTTTTTGGCATTCTCCCATCTTTATTTCACTATACCCGTCTCTCTTTTGTAGCCCGTAAATCCTTCTTCTGCCTCATGATGCTCCTTTACTTTTGTCCCGGTTAATTTTTAAACAGCCAACTTCGTCATCCGCCTTTCTTGTTCCATCCATTTGAATCTAACGCTGAACTTCATAATACTAAACTTTGAACTGAAATTGCATATGGTCTCGGAAAGCTATGCGATTTCTTCTCGCAGTTCCTAAATCTGAGTTTATCCATAATATAGTCTAGCTGATATTTCTGAAACCTCTGGTATTTTCCACGCATAACTACTCTTATTGTAGTGTTTAAGTCAAATATTCATTATTATTTAACCCGGTCTCCTGCAGATCTCCATTGCTCCCATGCTTGTTACCAAACCGTAGTCCCATGCCTCACTCCCATTCCTCTCATCACCAACCACTCGTTCCAATACCCCACCACTATCAAATCTTACATTCCAGTTACACCGGCGATTATTTCCTCTAGTTGATAACATAGCCTGTCTATTTTTCCCTCCCCACTGTAATAAGCATACCTGAATAATGACTAAGTTCTTTGGCAAGAAATAATGAGCTCTACGGCCTCTCAATTAAAGAAGAAAGGGGAAGAAAACTCCAATGGTCGTAAAAATTAGTAGAAAGTCCATTACTTTCAACCTTGTGTTGGAGGTGTTTTCCCTTCGGTTCGCTGAAGAGGGCCACTTTGTGGCCGAAACACGCGTGTTCGACGCATTTCCTAGTTGCTCTTTACCTGTGTCCAGATTCTCCCAGAAGTTGGGCCCTTTTGAGTGTGTGTGCGTTTCTTGAGTGCTTGTGTGTGTGATTGGTCTGTGCCAGTCACAGAGTGTGTGCTTGAGAATATCCTGGAATCTTTAACGGGGTCTACTCTACAGCCTCGTGAAGGATTCCATCCCCATCTGAAATTCTTTAACAGGGTCTCACAGCCTCGTGAAGGATTTCAGTCAGGGTAGTGTGCGTGTGGCTGTGTGTTGGTCCCTGACGCGGATTAATTTCCCATAAACCACCACAGAGGGTATTCTGGTAGAGAGGTTGTGGTTGGTCCCTGACGTGATTCCCGTCACACCAACACAACAATTGGTCTGACGAGAGATTGGCAACTAATTCTTACGGCCATTGGAGTTTTCTTCCCCTTTCTTCTTCACTAAGTTCTTTGATTCAGCTTTTACGAGAGTTGTCTGAAAAGGTCTCGGCTTCACCCACAGATGGAATTACTATTCGCATAATTTTATTTTCTCATGTTGGTACTACTATAAGTAGAGGTTATGGGAAATAGCAAGTGATTCCATACAGTAGTTTGCTCTTAACAGTCGTTTGAATCAGTACGTTGTTAGAAAAGGAAAAAATGGAGTATTGTGCAATAATAAAATTCTTCGTAACAGGTTTAACACCGACCAAAATTTATTCGAAGATTGTTAATGTGTATGGAAACTTCTCCTTCAATATCCACCATGAAGAAACGGGCCTCCCGAGATTAAATATATCTCGTATAAGCAAATTTGGAACTTGACATAGAAAGTACTGGTTGCGTTGAATTTTTTTCTATGACGAATTCGTCTTTGAGATCTCAGGTAATATTTTTATAATACATTTGTCTTTATCAGAACGAAAAATGATAGCGAAATTAGAAATTAATTTTATTTTTAAACAGTAATACCTCGAGTCCAATACTGATGAATAATTTTGTACTCATTTACAAAATCAGCAGGTTTACCTACTGAGAGTTGACCACGCGTTACATGGGGTCGACACATAGCAAGAAAGGTTAATTCCTTCCATTGAGACTTCTAGACGCTGCTATAAAACATTCACGATAGTAAGTAACCATATCTGCTGGCACTCGATTCCATCACAGAACAGTATCCCATTTCACTCAATTGAGCTAGAATCCGAGCGCCTCGTTGGAGAACGTGTGATACTCTTAGCTTCTCACCCCTTCCGATCAGCTAAACACGGGCAGAGCGGTAATTTTCTCTCCTCCCCTCCTCACTTGCTTCCCTCTTTGCCGGACTCCACCCCACCCTTTCTCTCGGCCCTACAAGTCACTTCTCAGGTCACGAAGAAATGCTCAAGTCCAACCTTCCAAGATTGCCTTCCCTGCCTCCCTGCTGCCGTCTCGCTGTACGTTTATGTGTGCTCTCCGCCCCGGCATATCGACCACACCCACCCTCTCCACCCGCATCCACTCATCCCACTTTTCTTAACATGCAACCTTGTATCTTAACTCCCCTATATTCTTTCGTTCCCTTCATTTGTCCAATGGCCTATTTCTACCTTTACGTCTTCTTCACTGTTTTACCCTGAATGGGTTTTTGTTCAAAAGTACCGCGTGTAAAATGAGCGCTGAGTATTTTTTCTGCACCGATTTCTCTATTGTGTAATATAAAGACCCTCTATATTTTTATAAAGATAATCAGGTGTTGAATCATAGCTATCTCCGAACTTAGTTGGGTAAATATAAGGTGCGCCACTCAATAAAATGAAGATTTTTACTTTGTCGCAACACTATATATGTAAATTCCAAGAAACTGCGTGAGATGCCGCAACGGTAACGTTTAACGGAGTCATCCGCTAAGTGTGCATAACAAAGCAACCCTATATATGTAGGTATAGAAAGTATGTTTATGATATTTTTCACGTAGGATTTTAACGTGAAATTAACCGCTATCTTACTGTATGGGTAGTAAAGTACTAAGATTAATTTTGAAGTCGTGACAATGTGACAACAAGGTTTAGTTTTTGGTAATAATGAGGGCGCCGATTCTTCTTTTATAGAATTTAAAAAAATCATTTTAATACTATTAATATTTATTTCTTTAGTCTTTATTTATTCACCAAAACCATTCTCATGAGGTGAGATAACATTTTAGATTTGATCCTCGACATAAAATACCATTAATAGTCGATATTGATGAGTCGTTATTTTGGTAATTTCTTTCAATTTTAAGACGTTTCCATATGATAGATACGAAATTAGCAATGGTGCCGAATGAATATGGTTTCATAAATTTTTTCAAATTTCAGAAAGATCAACGGAATGTAAAGAAATAATTTATATTCTTCTTTTACAATGCATGCGTTGAAAATCAATAACACACCTATTCAACGATTAAAACAAAATGTCTCCACATTTTTCTCACTATATTTGCATCAAAGGCTTTAACTGATTATTATGCAATTCCAGGTTCTGAAGAACCTCGTGTTGTCTGGGTCCAAGGTTATTATTATTTCTCCTTAGTGTAATATCATTATCAAACTTTATTCTAGCTCTCTTTTTTCCAGTCGTTCCACCTCCTATTTTTCTCTCTTATTTTTTCCCTTTCATATTTGCCCCTGTCCATTTATTTTTTATCTGTATCACGAGAACCGTATCCCAGTACGTATATGACCCATCCCCTATCCAGATTCCCTGCTGTCCTCCCGTTTATACGCTTTGCATCTCACTTCGGACGCGAAGCATAAAGAGAGTTAGCTGAAGAGTCCAGCCAATGCTTGCACGATGGTATCTTAAACAGGATCTGAGGAGTAGCGATGACGGCTATACCTTCTCTCTCCTTTGGATCTCCTCTTCATCAAGCCCATCCTCAAAGTGGAAGTTTGTGAAGCCCTTTCCGATTACCTAGCTCACGTCAAGAGGATGGCCTCCCTATGGCTCCCTAATAGAATCTCTTTCAAGGTTGGGCAAATGCTTGACATACGCTGCCCTCGGGCGCATCTTCAACTTAACGGGCGTAATGCCTCAAGTTTTGATGTAACGATTCCCAGTACTGCCGTGAGAATGGGGTATACATATAAGAGGCTTAGAATTTCAGCTTCACTGAGCTTCATATTCATGAATCGCACAGAAACTCAGAGCCGTGAATCCTTTACGGCGGTGAAACGCTCCGAGGGAATAATTGCGGAATAAAGCCCACTTCGCTTGTTGGCATTTTATTTGCACAGAATTGCACCGGCTCTATCCTTTCATTCGCTTCTGGAATATTTCTGTGACGTTAGATTTTTAAACGTGATAAGAAATAGATGAGGAATCCCCGTACCTATCTTCAGAGAAATCTCTTTCATCCTCATTTCCTATAAAATTCCCTCTAGCGTGTTAGGTTTGATAAAGGTGTTTCCTTTGGGGTAAAAGTTTCTTTTAACGCGCTCTCGCATTCATATATCATGTCACTTTGCTATGTTTGAGGAAAGTAATTTCACTATCAAAATGAAAGATTTCTTGGAAAGTCCTCATGCATCAAGTACCTTTATTGTTAATCCGCAGGATGATTCTACGTGTAATATACACCGGTTAACCATCTATCATCCATCATATTGCTATTACTTTTTAGGTATCATAAAATAAGGTATTTAGACATTGTCTGCCTCAAACGGCTGTTTCCGGCAGAAAAATCATGAGTTTAATTTTTTCAACCTATTTAAGAAATGCATATTGTTAGAAATACGGGGAATATTTTTTTGTTTTAACTGAAAACTATCAAATTGATAGCTGACATTATATTGATATTGAAAAAATGATAAACTCCAATAGCCGTAAACAGTTAAAAACATTTATTTTAACTGTTTACGGCTATTCGAGTTTTTCAATTTTTCAATACTACTAGCCGTAAGAGCTCTTTTCTATCAATATTATATTGATAGCTGTCTGTTAAATTTCAATGTTATGGATGCTCATGATAGACCGATTAATATGCTATCTCTCATGAGTATCTATAATATTGGAATCAATCCGTTTGTGGCATAGAATTTGTTCCGATGCCACACTTCTAAAGCCAAGCGCAACGTGTCCGCGAGGTGAAAAGCGCAACGAATTACACGTTATAAAACTGAATACTTAGAAGAGTCTCAATGTTATTGACGTTTTAATAAAACGTTTTGCAATTCCTGAGATTTTTTTCATTCTGATACTTAACGATTCGCGCTCCAAATTAATCTCGCCCTACCTGGTAGGATGGTTTCACTGTTGAAAAGGATATTTATTGAGACCTTTAATAATTATTCCTTCCGACTGAAATTTTGCCATTTTTTTATATATTGCCATATTTTCATATTGTTTTTCCATGCCTGCCTCAATTTTTTAAATTTTAGGCAACTCTAGTGAACACATTCCAGGAATATCTCTCCTTCTTCGTCAAGGAGGGAGGAGAGATATTCCTGATTGAAGACGTAATGGCGGTTGAGCGACCGCAAATGGAAACGTAATATTTAAAAACGTATTTCGGGCCGACCCTAATCCCTTCAGTCATATTTTAAGTGTCATGCGCTCGCTAAAATACTCCTGCAATCTTATTGCAGGGGTAACATTTGCTTTCCTTATTAAGATGATATGCTGCCTTGTAAAAAGAAGTATTTAGATTTTTAGACCCGAAAGTCTACATCTCTATTTGCTTTTTGAGTGTTTTTTTTCATGGTGAAATATTGTGGAAGTGTTATTGAACTTATGGACTTAACATGTTACTAAACGTTTTACGCGATATTTTAACATGATATTACAGAGGCCTTAAGTCTAATTTCATTAATAAGTACAGGGAATCACTCGAAGTAATGTTTTAAAATGTTGAAAAAGTCAAATCTCTTCAAGTTAATAAAAAACGACCTCCTTAAATTATTCTTTTTTGGAACGAAAAATTTGCTATGTGCTGTATGCTTGATTAAGTCCCAAATAGCGGCTCTGCAGTATTTTAATTTGAATTTTCATCTTACTTTAATCTTAATTGCATATCAACAGTTATGCTTCATATTTAAATTGTCCATATTTCTTCAAACACTCTTGTTGCTTTTAGTATGGATATTATAAATTGCATTAATGTTGTTGATTTAATCATTGTTTGAAGCAATGTCTAAGTCTTCCACCAGGGTTTGGAAGATCCAGATTCGTTTCGGATCACGTTAAATATTTTTTCTGGTAATTTATACAATGGTATGTCTCGATGCCAGTATTTCTCCATTGTAAAAGTCTAATACGCCTGTCACATCATATATATGTGGGCAAAATTCAACGATCCCTGAAGTGTGCAGAGATTTTGACCGTGCACGGTGGCTAAGAGCATTTCATATGTAATGTAATCTCTGTCACGCCTTCGTCCTCTATGCAAAACCCACAAAAATATTGTATTTTTTCCCTTCCTTCGAGAAGTGATTAAAATTTTTACTCTTAACTTCGTTCGAATCGTGTAATTACGATAAGTGGAACACGCCTCAATTTCCTTTCTGTTTAAACGCTATAAGGATGGATAGTGACTTTCCCTGGATTCTTACACAATTTAGCAATAATATATGATTGTAGGATAATTATGTTTACAAAGCATATCGATAATTTTACTTCAGATTTGAATCCTCATTTTCCGAGCCTTTCGACTTTCAGCTGAAGTTTGCTGAAATTGGTCGGTAGGCATGTGGCGTTAGGTAGCGAATTCCCCAGGGAAAGTTTCATACTCATATTTAATGTGTTGGGAAATACGGAGGAAATTAAATTTATAGGATCATGATTGCACTAAAACGATAATTCATAAAGTGATATTCCCGAGTTATAGCATAGTTTGGATAGTTTGTATCCTTGCAAAATTGAAAGCAAAAATTCCGTTCGTTCGGCGGGGAATGATATGACGAAATCATACCCAACTAAGCCATAATAAAATTTACTTAAGTTGCAGTGACACATTATGATGAAGGTAAGCGGTGAGTACGATTTTCATGACGATGATCCCCGTGTCTCATTATATCATCTCAGAAAGCTAATACATTTTCCTCGCATCTTTTATGTAAAATATTAAACTCGCTAAGTTTAAATTAAATCCTTTGTGGAGGCGAAGAAATAAAATGCTCAATTTCGACAGAAAATCACCGTTTAGCTTTACGGGCAGAATTCTTTCACAATTAGGTTTTTTGGCTGACGTCGTGCTATTAAATGGCCATGCTTAAATTTACTATATTTCTTACTGTTTACAACAGAAAACTAGTTTTTTATTCCATTCAGACTACCAAATTTCGATATACCCAAAAGTACAAATGCAATATAATTTTAAATTGAAATTCAGTACAAGTTAGAAATTTTAGCACTAGTTAAAAGTTCTTTATAGTAAATTTCAGTGGAGCAATTCATCATAGATGAGAAATCAGATCAAGGGGAGCTTATTTACGATGGAAATAGAACTGTTAAGAGTAGAGAAAGGTCACTTGAAGCTTTTTTTCTATTTTAAACTTCTATGGAGAATAAACTGATGATGAAAATCTTGTGGCAGCAAAGTGAAGTTTGTATAAAATATTACTCTGATGATAGAGGTAGTAAGAGTTCTTCATCGTCCTGAATTACTCAAAACGACTGGAGAAATAAGTTTTATTGAGTTTTGAAAATATTCTGTAGGGTTTCTAGAAATTTTGGCAGCGATCACGAGTATCTATGTATATATCTATTACTATCTCTATGATGAATATCTATATTTAACGAATCTATTTTATATCAGCGGAGAAACGGGACTTGACATTAAGTTGAACCTAACAGGTGCACTTTTCCTTGATAATTTCCATTAATAATATTCTCTTTGGTCAGTGAGACTTTCTTAGTGAGTACATCGTTGGGATTAGTTACCAATAAATGCATTCCATACTATTTTCTTTTATTTTTGTGAAGCACTTGAGAAAAAACGAATGACTAGGATATTATAATTTCCTTAAGGGTACGTTTTAGGAGATATTATCTTTGTTTTGATTGGTTAATGATGCTCGTTCCGAGAATTTTATGGTAATAATCGATTCATGAATATCCACGTCGTTATTTACATGGAATGTCATTGCTTGTATATTTGTATTATCATTTAGAGAAAATAATAATTAAATTTCTTTTGATAACATTTACATTGATAATTCCCTGTATTGTAACTGATATCATGAATGTTTTACAATTGAATGTCATTTTAAGCATTTTTTATCGTTTTGATGACACATCCAGGACGTGATCATAAAGGTGTATTTTTCTACTTATAAATGTACTAAGTGTAGATATCGGAAGAGTAGATTTTTATTTGCCTAGAAAGCAATATGTGAGCGTATAGCAGAAAAATCAGCAAGAGAATCAGATTTCTAATGGGCGAGACTGGATAGGTACTCACGAGGACAAAAAGCATTTTGAATGATTTATTTTTATGTATTTATCAACACGTAGAGTTTCTTGGCACTTGGTATAGCCGCAATTATCATTTAGCACCCCGAAGAATTCGTGGTGTTTTACGCCTTTATTGCGGGATTTCAATGTGCCTCCGTCGTTAAAATTCTTCTGCTCGCTCGTGCCGTTTCTCCCCCGGTACTCTTTTTCTTCTGATCTATACATCGCGATAGTATCGAAATGCCCACCTCATATCCCTTATTCTTCCTCCCATGGCGCAAACAAACTTCACCGCAATCACAAAACCAACAGAGCCGAGCTCAAAACAACCGACCCTTCAAGTTCCTTCCCAGCGCCTTTCATCCAACTCGGCCTTTTGCAGCGAGCACCGCTCACTCTTCGCCGAGGGGAGAGGGATAAATCTCCCGCCACTATCTTTCGACCCTACTTCCACTAAGCTCTTCCTTGTTCTCGTTCCAACCTTCTCGTGCGCCACATCCGCAGCAGCGCCTCTTTGTCCACCTCGATATCACCGCGATGCCTCGAGACGCCACAGGTCTTTCTTTGCATACGCGCCCCGCCGCTGCCGGGCATCCTCTAGCATTGTGCCCTCCGGATCTGCCTGCCTGACTGTACACGCGCTAACAGATCTCAGTGCAAAAATTCACTCTCGGCGTGAGGAGGAGGAGACGTGTACGCGGAGGGCCATGAGATCTGGGACTGATCTCCCGGTCGGGTCTGTAATGGTCGGCTTGGGAAACGTCAGTTGATAGGGGCGGAGGAGGAGGGGATGAAATAGATTAGTTGTCGGCGTCTTGGCTGAAGCGATATGGCCGAAAGACTGCTTGATTCAGTAGTTGTCAGGAGAGGGTATCGCGTCATGAGAAAATATAATCGGTGGTGTAGAATTACGGTAGTTTATTTCATGGATATCGGATTTTGCTCCAAGATGTGTTTTTAAGCCCGTATGTTTAATGACTCGTAAATTAACGACAGAAAATGAGAAAAAGTGGCTTAGGAATTTAAACAGGGTAAACATTTTATTGCTTTGCTTCTGACGCAATAAAATTGTCAAGGGCAATCTGGAGGTTGGAATTTTTACGATTGGATTCTGATGAATTGGTGAAAGAGCATCGAGGGTGAATGAGCAAGCACGTTAATATAGCATTAGAGGATGTAATTGTGCTTGTGAAGATGAAATTTCTGACGGGTTTACATATAACATGTTGTATTTTGGAATAAAACAATACTACAATTTTTAAATGCCCTTCTTTGCTCGCTGATAGGTGACATTTTTAAACGCGAGAACATGTGAAATTTGTGATTTGATGATTCATTTTAAATTTTGTGACCTTATTAATCCTAACTTGATGCCTTTTTTAACGCTTAAAATTATAGCGCAAAGTTTTAAACTTTCTTTGTGGTCCAAATAAATCATGTATCATTATTTACCCTTATTATAGTAAATGAATCAATCCTCATCGGATTTACGTCAATATCTTTCAAGATGGTGATAAAACACGGTAACCTGTGAGGTAGTTATTTAGGTGAGAACTGTGAGATGACCATGCGAGAATTATTATTCTTCATTACAATTTAAGTCTAGAAGTTGGAATTGAAAACGAATTGAGAGAACAATGCTATTAATCAACTGGTAGGCCCTGCAGCTATCTTAAGTTATTTGTTGGAAAATGGTCAATTTTCACATTTTGAAATTTGTCTAGATTTTATCTTTACCTGGAAGTATTTTCAACGAGAAAATCTTTCTCTCAGCGTTTGTTTGTTATTCATTTGGAACGAAATAACCTAAACATTTTATGCAAATAGAAATTATTTAATGGAATGAGATTAATGCAACAAAATAATGTATTGTACTATGCACAGAATATTTGTGATTTTGATTCATTATTTATTAGCGTTAAATCATTATCGCAGCCATTCTGACTCAGCTAACCATTTAGGTTTGTTACATGCGTTTAAATTTGATTACTAGGTGGTCATGTTCAAAGTGAATGTTTTATTAGCCGAGGTACTTCTGAGAATCTAGTATTATGAGAACCATTCCTTATTGAATTATTAATAATTTCTCCAAATCGAGAATCCCACTCATCTCTTGTATTCTTACGTAGTTAAATGTCATATTGGGGACCTCAGACCCTGGAAAATATTCAATAAATAAACATCCATTAATCGGAATCGAAAATATTTTAGTCTATGGAAGTGAATTCTGTAGTCATCAAAGTTTTCAAGGTTGATTTGGGAATCAATAGGACGTGACTGAAGTATGTAAAGGTTTAACGGATTTGAAGAAACTTAATTCTCATTTACATCTCTCTCAAAAAGGGATTGTTTTAAAATATCCTTCCCTTATTGTAAAAGGCTATCCTAAGGGACCTTCACTCTCACGATCACTGCATTTCCCTGCCTTTCTGCATTCTCTGGGGCCTTTGAACCTCTGTCGTCCTTCCTCGGTGAGAGCGCCTGGCGGCTAGTCCTCTTTATTGCAACGCCGACTGCACCCACGGAGCACCCTTTACGACCCTCGAATCAGTTAACTCCCGATCACACCACCACACACGCGCCTATCATCCATTTCACCTCAACAACGGTTGCCTTAACTCTCTCACCCATTCCAAGCGACTAATTAATCGCGTCCGATGTTAGTCGTAAACAGGCTCCCGTTTCGTTTTAAACTCTCCCCTTTTCACTTCCTTCTCCCCATCACAGCCTAACCGTTCTCCAACCATCGAATCGAAATCATCTCATTGCCGTCGTCTTTTTTTCCCAAGTAGCCTCATATCAAGCGTGTTGTCTAGTGTGAATGAGCATATGCGCTCTGATTGGACCATTTGCCACAACTTGCCATCACCGTTGAAACTTTCCTCTTGGGTAATTATGGATAAATTGTAAATTTTCGCAAGGTGTTGTGGTTTCAACGTCTTATTTGCTTTAACCGGCGTTTGGCTTATCAAACCCAATATCCTGAATTATATTTCCATCATCTGCAGTTGAGCTGTGGTGGCATGAGAAAGATGCATAGAAAGGTTTTATCTATTTATCATAAGTATTTCGCTTAGACTTAAAATAAGATATGATATGTCATCCAGGATTTACACAGATCATATACATTTGTTTGGTATATACCTCAGTTCGCTCCCAAGATTTGCTTTATTGAGAGACTGGTAAGCGTAATGATTTAGCTCTACTTCAACCACAAATATTTTACTTTTGCTTCTCGCGAAAATGTATTTTTTCAAAACTACTATATTCATAGTTGACCTCCCCAGAAACGCCATTCAGATATATCGTGTTGCTGTTATGATCGGCAATTTTGAAGATAAGCTTACTCAAAGGAAACGAAAATACTTTCTTTTTTAAACCGGTGATGGTATTTGAAAATAATCTTGGTTATTACTTATTCCTTCCTTGCTTAGTTAAGGCTGGCAAATGGCGTAGAAGATGATTCAGCCCCCCAAATGGAATACTTACTGTTCAAACCACATTTAATATTTCATTAATATCGTGGGAGAATTATGCTATTAATCGGTTTTTAATTCAAAGATATATCTAATAGTGCTTAAATTATTAATGAGGGTAAGAATTACTTTACAGGTTTGATAAATGGATCTTAGCATAAATTAAAACCAAATTTAGGATCAATGACCACTGATGATGAAACATTTTTGCCTTCGGTGTTTTTCTTAGGAAGCGGTTCTTTAATAAGTCATTTAGCACTAATAACGAGTATACTTGGATTTTTTTCTTTTTATATTTGTTGATTTAGAGATTCCCTTCTCACATGTTCGTTTATCCAGTTCATAGGCTCCATGAATCTAGACCAGCGGCCTTCCTTAATGAGCGTTCTAATTAGAATTAGACTCCCACACAATGGAGTGAACGCTTCTGTGGAGTGAGATGTATCTTTCGTAATATTGTTCCTTGTCCTCCCCGAGTGGACTGGCATTCCTGTGCGGTGTACAGGTATATAATGCACACTCTTTGAGCACACATTGCCCTCATTTTAAGTAAGTCTTGAAATCGGAGAAAGGTTGAGGTAAAATACATTTCTATCTTTAAATTATAATTGAGTTTCCCATATGTACAAAATTCCCACGATCCATTTATTCATTTTTTTCGCCTACTTCTTACTAGGTGAAGGAGACACAAGCGGAATACTCATTGCTGTCATTTAGTGGAAAATGCGCGGTCAGCGCTCCATTGATATTCAGACCGATTAGCGTTTAGCTAGTTTATGTCATACCTAATGAAACCCGCTGTGTCTCTCAAGTTTCCGAGAAAATATATCGTATTTTACTTGAGCATAATTATTCCTGGCGTGAGCTAAAATGAAATGGAAAAAGTCTATGAGGCATAAAATATTATTTCAAATATTTCCTCGGCTATTAGCTACTTTATTTGCTCAGAGGTTTTTGGTAATAATATTCATTTTTAAGTAATTCCATTAGCATATAGTTATTTAAAATAACTTGAACGTTAGGCTATCCATAATGAAAATATCTTGTCATTTGAACAAGATTCGAAGGGATTAGTCTCCTGTTTTCAAGTTTTGTGGATAAGGAAGTGGGCATTATGAAAATTTTATTGCCCAAAATGCTGGACAAGAATAAAATAGGAAAGGAAAACCATTATATACTAGTTTAACCAAAAAAGTTCCTTAGATAAATACCTATTTTCATCGAGTTATTTAGTTCCAAAAGGTTTTTCAAATATTTCATCAATAACTTATGGTGCCAAAAAGTTGAAATTCGCATTTCTATCCTAATTATTGCTGTTTTCTGATCCAGAATTTGAAATAGCTCTGTAATATTGCAGAATAGCCAGCAGGCATGTGCAAGTATGAGGAAGAGTGGTAGCTTACAATGTCTTAATTTTGCCTGGACCATTGATTTCCCGTGAAATACTGGAGGCAATGCGATACTCTTACTCTTTCAAACCTATTTCCTTTTTCTGCAAGGAGTGAAGACAGATGTAGCACTACTAGGTTTAAAGGCGATCGGCGCTTTTGTGAAAAAGAGACGGGAGATCTCGTCGATAAGCCTTTTCATTAATGGCCTCGTAAATGAAAAAAAAAACATTGCCATTCACCAGCAAGTGATGGCGCAAAGCGATTGCCTTCAATGCGGTCGGAGGTCACACGCGGTCCTAATAAAGTGAAGGGGGTGACCACACGTTGAAACCTTAAAACATAAGTGTGCGAACTCTCCCATGCACACACGCGTGCGTTGCGCGATCTCACAATAACAAACACACCATTGGCAGAATATGTTCGGTTTTGGCCTTTGCTCGGTCAGCGGCAATCACGCCTCGCGCCTCACCAACATATCATGGGAAGTGGGCTTCCCGCTTTGTCCCACCCCACTTTCTCTCCTCTGACCAATTCTTCCTTTTTGATTGATTCCTCTCCCGGCATCACTTTTTCTCTCCCTCTCCATCACTCTCAATATACACAGCTGTGCTGTGAGGTATGCAAATATAAGAAGAAACTTGATGGTTTCGAATTTTCCTGAAGTTCATTTTCGCCGGGGATGTATGAGCAGAAGTTATTTCGGGAATCACTCACTCGCCGACACCATTTTCTCTTCTTCGATCTGGCAATGGAAACAAGCCAAAAATTAGGGCATACATGGAGGGAAAACCTATGAAGATAATTAAGTATTGGACGTAATACGTCGCACCTTGGACGTCCATTAGAACAGCTAGTTCAATTGGGGACTATTTGAGAATATTTTTCGTGGCTCTTTTAAATTTTTAGTTGTTCGGTGACCATGATCTATTAAATGTCAGTCCATATGGAAAAAATGACGGGAGTCGCATTCAAACACAAGTGGGAATAACTTTAACATTAAGACTGTACACTGGCTTCTTTTTTAAATGGATGGCGTGAACAAGGTGCATATGAGTACATGTTAACATCGACCAACATACTCGTACATACTTTCATACGGTTGGTTCGTACCTGAAAAATTCGAATTCAACTACGGGAACCCTTCTATTGAATTAAGGTTTAATTAATTTTTCAGGGTACACATTTTACCCTCCCACACACCACCGAAGGTTCTCATAATTCTCAATTTTGATTAGCGACGAAGATTGAGATGTTAGGGACTTTATAATCTCAACCTTGTCTCACACGTGATCGCTAGCCTCCACTCCCGTTCAACATCTTGCATAAAATGTTAGCCTTTGGCTTTAATACCTCTCTCCTTACTCTGGGGCGAGGTGCAGACAGGGGCAAATTAAATCGCTCGTCTGCTCCCTCAACCGCTTACCTACGATATCGATGCCGGCAGTCATAAAACAACACTAGCCGATCCTCCTCGTACTCTTTTTTTAATCCCCACTGCTCCTCCTCCGGACTCTTTCCACTCGACTCATCCACTCCTCTCAATTCATCCCACGCCCTCTGCTTCGACCCACCCGGTTGCCGCGAGTCTCCTCTTGGAGCGCACTCTCTCCGTGCCCCCGTCGCCCGCCGTGACCGCTGGTCTCCTGCCCCTCTTCCGGTTTCCTCCGCCGCCACTCACCCCTTTGCGGACTCACGCGCGCCAGAAAGGAGGAGAGTGAGAGCGCATCCCCCTCTCGGTCCCCACCGCTTTCCCCTCTCGCGATCCCTCTTGCCGAAGCGAGAGCATCCTTCGTCCTCCCCTCCCCCACACATCCTCGCGTAGTCAACCCTCATTCTATTACCCACACCGAGAGGGGAAGGCGTGGGCGTATAGGAATCGGAAGGCAAAGAGAGAGAGAGAGGGAAAAAATATTCAGCTCACGTGGCATTTTAATATGCTCGCCCTGAAAAACATTCCCTCGCGGACGTCTGCTGGAAGAAGACCACGTTTTCTCGATTTAATGGCTATTAAAAGGATTCGCTCGGTACCTACCTCGCACCCGGAGAATTGGTTCCCACGAGGCGTCGGAGTCGGGGTGATTAATCAACGTGGATTTGCATTCGATCCTCCCGGGACGCGGAAATAAAGCCGGTCGGTTGAGGAGTCGTGGCTAATTTAGCATTTGGCTATTTCCTGGATCGGCCTTAATGTTGCTCGGATGTTCTGCGGCCTTTTTCTTAGTTTAAATTTTCATACGCCCCTCAATCCCCAAGTATATTGCCACTCTTTATTAGGTTATTCCACGGATTTCATCCGATATTTTTTCATATGCCAAACTCTAATAAGAGATCTAATAAATATTGATTTCGTCTTCCACTCACGATACTAGCCAAATTTAAACTGGTATCATTATTGTGGCTGCTAATGCAACGAAGTGAGGCCAATAGCCGGGACAACGTAGAAACAACTGTTTTAATCATTTATACAGTTGCTATAGTCCGCAAATAATTCGTTCTCGTGCTTAAATTTTTATATGATAAATACCGCCTGCATCTTCGGACAGATAGCTTTTCTGATTATCGAAAGCATTGTTTGCTAATTATATTTCTGCCCAGATATTTAACATGCACGAATAATGTAAAAGCGAAAGCATACAGCACCCTTTTATGCAGGAAAGTTCCCTGATTAATTAAGTCCTTTATTCCTCCTCGTCATCATTCCTTGACGATGTATTGAATTTTATTCAGAGATCATGACCACTAATTTATTGATAGATTTTACCGAAAGCCAACAAATTATCTAACGTCCAGAGCCCTAAAAAGGATCATCGTCCTCGACTGGACCTCTTGCCCTAACGCTATCACTCACGCAGGAACCTCCTCATTTCGGATTATCCCAGAAGAGTCTCCTGAGCGGCGAGAGAGCGCTGCCGTCTCGGATAGGAGGATGGGGAAGAAATTACGAGAGTTATGGCCGACGACCAGCGTTTATGACCCTCTTCCCCCACACCCTCCACCGGAAAGCGTACGTTGCCGCTTCGCAAAGCATTGTGAGCCTCCAGTGTAACCCCATCCTGGAGAAGAGATTTTTTTCCTTCTACACCCTTCCACTCCCTCTTATTCCTTAGACCTCCTTCGTTGGGCATGCCTCTCCAAAATGTTGAGCTTGCTTTCATCCATCTCTTTCTTACCCAGAATTTTTTCGGATGGCTTTAAATTCCTACGGCACATTGAGATATCCCTATTTTTGTGGCATTAAAATGAGAAAAAGAATGAAGTGAGGGCCTTCGTTCAAGCTGTGTATTTCGTATTCGATGAGCTTGAACCTATAATAAAAAAAATAAAATACTAAAATTATAAAATACTTTCCGCGCGTTGAGGTACAGAAAATTGAGATGAGTCTAAGTGATTAGTCTAAGTAAATGAGAATACTCAGAATTCTCTTTCCATGCCTTTTGTCTCCATCCCTGATTAGAGATATTGTACATTTTAACTGGTTTCCAATTTTACCATCATGCTCAGGTGATTATATTTTTAAGCTGGTTCTTAAATTTACCCTCGTGCTCAGGTGATGATGTCAGTGGCAGTTTTCAACGATGAATAACTATTTAGCATCTAGTTGCATTAACATTTTCATCCGTCAGCCGTCAAAAAGGTATAGCGTTGAATAGATGGGTGTCATGGGTTCCGCGGCCCGGCTGAGCGTGGTCCATTGTGTATAGTCTTTTGGGTGTGGAAGGTGAGCAAATGAGCACATTTGAGTCAGAAAATTTGTGGTCCTCTTTCGTAATCTTTTCTTTTGTTTCCATTGGGCATAGCTAAGGGTTGGAGCTATGGTGCTTACATTGTACCGTCGTTCTGATAAATCGATTGAAGTGATAGTCAACCATGGAATGATGTGCAACTTTAATGCTAATAAATTCGACATTAACTCCAGATGGCGGGGTCCTTACGCATTTTTACAAGTAAGGCAATAGCACACGGAGAAAAACGTCGTCATCGATGACTATATCATTATAATTTCGTTGGTCAGAAAGCGTTTATTATTTACGATCTACGTACCTATATAGGATTGATTTTATGGGTTTTACGCAGCAAAGCTGTTGTGGGTTTTGTGATTGTATTTGGAACTTATCACCTCTTAACAGTGCTTAGCGGTATACTAAAAAAACATAATTTTTTCATTCTAAATCCCCAAAATGCTTGCATGAAACTTCAGTCTTCAGTTCCACACATTTTCTGCCTCACTACACGTTCAGAATACGTAAGACGCATCTTCAATGTTTAACTCATACCCCATGTATCAGTATTCAACATTTCCTTAGGTCTCAATGCCTCTTACAATTTTCCTGCATTTTTAGAAAATTCGTTTCTTAAAAATATTTTAAAGCCATCAAATTTTGAAGTTGAAAAATAAGCTTAGTCAGATAAATCTAGGAGATACAGTGGCTTTATTTTTGACCTTCATATGGGCCGTTATGGGCAGTGAAATGGCGGAATGAATGTTTCTTGTATAAGGGGTTATTGTTTCTCTACGTGCGCGATTTCTTTGAGGAAAATACAGGCACCAGTAATATTGGAGTTATTTATAGAGAAATATGCTATTTATTGCTTTTTAACAACAATCTGCTTTCGATTATTAGGGAAAACATATTTTCTGATGTTTCTCTCAATGGTGAATTTACAGCAATAGGATTTTTTCTACAGTAAATCAGAAATAGCTTAATGAAATCTCATGTTAGGATTTCATGTCATTCCATTTGAATAAATGCTGAAAGTTTTCGAAAATTATTCCTATCAATGTGGAAAAACTGTGGAATGAATAATGCAAAACATTAATGAAGTGGCAATATACATACGAGGCATTAAGAAAAAGCTAACTTGATCATAAGGATAAATGGAATATATTTCACTACTTAGGACGCAATGAACTCTTTTCCACGATTTTACATTGCTCTACAAATTCGAAGAAATCTCACGGAACTCGAAATTTTACAGTGCTCTAATCTTCTTATAACACTCACAATGGAAGCACACCGTTGGATTCTGTTGTAAGAAATACGAGATTCATGAGAGTTATCGTAGTTTTCAGATGGATGGTTGAAAATCAGAGTGATGACCTACCGAAAAGGTTAGATACATGCAAATTAATAGCATGGATGAGCTCGATTGCTTAGAATGCCTAGCGTACTAATTAATAGAAGGAAATCTCATCGCCAATTAATGGCAAAAGGAAAGGAAGCCGGAATGATTTAGTGATGAGAATCGCCCAAATTATTGTTTAAATTAGATAAATGGTGTGACGCAAACTCCAGGATATTGTGTAACAATTGGTCTCACAAAAGTCTAGTTCCCCATTAGGAACTTAGATGTGAGGATGTGTCGTTCAGCGCAATCCCGATTCAGGTCTCCATTATTGTAGCCACTCGTCTCTTCCTCAACCTCACTCTCGCCTGACAACATCTTTCCATCTCCTTCCCGCCACCCACCCACACTCCAGGCTGGCCATGGCGCCTATGGACCCGAGCTAGCCGTCTGAGTTGGGAGTGAAAGCCACGGGAGAGGTCGGGGTTCAAAGGTTCCATCGGCGGTAGGCGGGGGGCGACGAAAGCGGAGGGTGGGACCTAGGTGGGTCAAGGGATCGCAAGAATTACGAGGAATGGATGGGGATGGGAATTGAGACTGGGGAACAATCGAGGGGGGAATGGAGAATGAGGTTACGACGAGTGGGCATGGTTGAGGGCGAAGTGGTGTCCAAGACGTCGCCCGCGGGCGACCATACCCGCCTCGCTGAGATTCGTCGGCCTGGTGCTGCATGCCTGCGTTCACATGTCTATTCACGATTTTAAATTTATGACGCTACGTGAGACTTCATTCGAAGACATGATATAATCGTTTTACAGGAAGTGGTCATCCCAGTTTATCAGGATCAAAACCTACGTACCAGGTGCTCACAAGCATTAGGTATGCTAGAAGTCCAGCATCGGTGTATATGGCATATTTGCACTAAAATGTCTCTTCGACATTAAGCCCACAAATAGTAGTTATAAAAATAGGACATTTAGTAGCGTAAATAACTAGGTAATATTTTAACTACTAAATTGGAGCAATACAAATAGTAATTATTTTGAATATAATTTTAACTAATTTATTTGGAAGCTGGTTACTATATAAAACTCTGCATTTGACTATAAAATACTGATTTAAATGTATAAAACAAATAAAATCAAGGCGGTTGTGGATTGAAAAAATAATTAAATCATTCGCATCACGAAAAAGTGATTTAGGAAACATTCAATGATAATATGGTTTTTTAGAATTGTAAGTTTTCGGTGGTATCTTATTGGTACCCCATACCCATTGTCCTTAATTGCCTTTATAGGTCAAGTCTTTCTTTTCGGCGCATATTCTCATAAGATCTACCCAGTCGCTTAAAGCAAAGAATTGTGAGAAAATTGATAACTTTAAAATAAAGATGGGCACTAGTCAGATATGGAGAAAATTTTGGATTATGGTGAAAAATTTATATCAGTAAACTTGTATTTCAAATAGCAATTGATGAGAGGTTCAAGTAAGAGAAAACTTGTGGAGGGAAATTAATAAATGAATCACTCTTTTCCCTAGCATGTATAAGTTTGGCTATTTTAATTGAATCATAAATCCTGTGACATGTAGCTTTTTCCTATCATGCAAGTGAATTTAAATTCATATGCACCCAATGAATAAGTCCCATAATAAATAACTCGTAATTCAATCATTTATAATTATAATATGACGCAGGTACTTGTTTCGTAAATAGTAAGTTTGATTGTAATTTTAGAATCATTTGATTTTTTATGATGGATTCCATAAGGGTATCAAGCTCATGATTAGGATAGAATAATTAACATCACGGCGCTTTATCCATTGTCTCATCCTTGCTATGGCACTCCCTTGGCAAAAATCAATTTGCTACGCTTTTTGCAGCCTGTCGGCCATTTTAAAGGAATGATATTGTTACTGGTTTGGATCATGGTTTAGTGGAGTTGAAGCAAGTGGGGTGGGAGTGAGGAATTGGCTGTAAAGAAATTTAAGAGGACTATCGAAATGGGGGAACATAGGGAGGGAGAGTTGTGTGAGAGCAATAGAGAGGGTGGGAGAGATAGGGAGAGACAGGAGAGAGAAAAGGGAGAGACGGAGAGAGATGGGAAGAAAAGAGATATGGTGTGGGAGTGTATTGAGAGGGTCCACTTGGGATTGCAAGAGAGCGGGGAGGCAAGGGATTGGTGACCGACATGACTCCTCTCTCAGCGTGGCCCCATACGCCGCACGACGCGGAGAAAGCTGTATCACTGCTCGCGCGCCTGCGGGATGAATGCGCTGACCTTTTGCAACGATTTGGACTGGAACCGAGTGTGACTCACTGTTTCCCTCCTTCGAAACTCGGAGATTGATGCCAGTCAGTTCCAAATTGAAAGGGATGAAAAGAGATGGAATCCGTTGTATGGTCTCCTCGCAGTGGGATGTGTGCTACCCTACGTCGGCACAATTGAGTTTGGTTAAAGATAGATGATCGTCTGATTTTGGTTACGAAACCTAATGCGAATGTGACGTGGTTTCTGAGTCATATAGATTTATGAGAGAGAAATCATAATTGTCTGGTGTTGCACAATATTTCAGAGATACATATTTCAATGCACGTTTATGAACACTTGTATGATTTACATAGGCTAAGGCACATCCTTATATGTCACTTGATATTATATTATCAAGAGTTTAGAAGTACTTTGGAATCTTTGAGGTTTAGAATGCTGTGTGGAAGGAATTTTCTCTAATTAGCTTGAATTAAACATTTTATCAAAGCATATCATAGTTCTGATTTAACTGTTGCATTTCATGCAACGTTATTGAAAAATGTCCGAGTATTGCGACATCTTTAACGCTAAAAATTTTCTGAGTATTTATTGACGTCAACTCTCCTAACGGAGCAGTTTTGATTGTTAAATGAACTGAATTTTATTTTGAAATTTCCAAAATGTTTACTGAACTTTCCTCTTTCGACTTTCCTTCACATCAATTACCCATTTCGACTCTTTTCCTGTTTTCACCGCAAACATCCCACAAAAACTACCCTTGAGAACATGCTCTAAAATATAAAGAAAATGGAAAGAGGTTTTTTGTTAGACCAGAGTGAAGATGTGTGCCGAAATAGTGCGACAAGGGGTTAATCTTGGAAGTGAAGGCGAACACAATTCAAGCAGCTTATAACCAACCATTTAGTCGACTTGTTTGCTTATCCTCTTTTATCCAAGTTATGCTTCCGTACAATACGGGGAGGATTACTGTTAGGCATATGTACTACCATTTTACCGCCTTATTCAAAATTTCATTTTTATATCCTATGCGTGTTGAATACTAGCAGCAATTTTTCTGTCCTTATTCTCTAAATATTTTCATATTATCGTGCAATCTTTCTCAAATATTTCCGTCATAATGTAAAATATCACCCACTTGTTGTATTCTTTCGTCAATACCATTCGTTCCTCCTATTCGATGCCATTTCCAATCTTTTCAACGGGCTCATTTTTTGTGTGTGATCTATGGAATGGATTCTTTGCGGTTGCTGACGCTTTCTTTTTAGGGCTGTACAAGAGCTGAAGGATGAAGTTGAAGAATTTTCAATTTGTTCAGTGGAGGAGATATTTTATCCAATAATATCAGGAAATTTTCAGTTGAGATAATATAATTATTGTTTAATTGAATCAAAACTTGATTTGTTCTCTCATTAGCAAAAAATCATTATTGAATTTGAGTTAATATGAAATTAGAGTAATGTTTTTATATATTTTAAGATTATTTGGTTTAGTTAGAGAACTCGGCCCCACCTTATTTCCCATCCCATCTAAATATTTTTCTTGCATTGCAACACCACGTTGATAAGAAATTACAATGCGCAAGCAGTGCATTGTTTTAGCTGTACAATTAGTAACCTTCAAATACTTCGTATGCATGATTGGTGCCCATTCAACTATTTATACCACTATATTTATTTGAATAGCTGTTACATTCTTCCTCTCGGATCTCACTATCACCTTCAGAAGAACTTTTTACGGGTTGGATAATTTTTCTTGTGTACCCCTGAAAAACGTCACCTTTTAGCCCCTCAGTGTTTAATTGACTTTCTAACTTCATGAATTGTTTAAAATTTACTTGAAACTTTTCGTGGATGTAATTTAGTACACTAGTGAGTGGGTCAATAAGAGTTGGTTGATGGTGTCTGCAGCATTCATTTAGGAATGCTTCGGTAAGAATCCCTGAGTAAATTGAAGGTATTTTATTTCTTGGTTCACTAAAACTTCTGACAAATCCCCTAAAACACCTCCCAAATGGCCCGAGGGGCCAAAATCTTTTACACTATGACTCTCTCTCAAAAAATAGTTTGTCTGCTCGTCACCAAATTGGAGTGATATGAGACCTTAGTATTAGCATCCCCGGGCTTTAGTTTTTCCAGTTAACTCTTCAAATTTTCATCACGATTATATCCATGGAATGGTCCCTCCTGCCTTACATACCCGATGGGAAAAAAGATTTAAGGTTTGATTTAAACTAATCATTTGCCTTTATATTATCTTCGGGCAGATGAGACTTCAGGAGGATTCACTATTTTGTCTCTCAAAAGATGTAGCCTTTTTACCCAAGTCCTCGGAAAAGGAAGAACTATGACTGCTCTTGTAACTTTTAGGGCGATGGTCAGGCGCACTTCCGGGGTTTATATGTGAAGTTAAATCTTCTGCAAATAAGCCAAGTGAATGGGGCCTTACTCCACCTCTAGAGCTAGTGAGAGAAACATAATTCTTCAAATCGTCAAAACGAGGAGTTGACGAATCTTCCGGAGTTCGTCAAATGTGGGATCTGACGATGGCTATTGTAATCCTGGGAAATACCAGTGGGTGCAATTGCAACATGGACGGAGTAAACTTGGTGATCACATCCTCCATCACTATCAGCAATTGACGTCTCAACTATAGATTTTCCTTACAGTGTATTTTCCTCATTACGACAACATTCTTTAGCCAAACCATTATCTGGAGATTTGAAATTTCCGAAAAATATTTTACTGTCATGCCATCTGCTATATGAGAATAACCTCGAATATCCATATTGAATCCGGGATTGTAGATTTTGACACCATGATTTTCAGGCACGCTGTGTACTCCGGGGATAAGGGTAGCTTCTGTAGAGTAAGCTATCGGATGCCGTCCCGGAATGGGGAATACGCCAACCAATCGGACTCTTGAGTTGCAAGCCCCCTGGGCAACCAGATCTGTGGTATCCAAATTCGGTGGCAGGAAGAATCTGCTGCTTTCCACGTGCCCTCCATTATCATGGCTGGGTCCTTATTTAAAACAAGGCATTCCACTATTGTAAACTGAATTTAAAGATTAATTTACGTTATATTCCCATATTGATAACTTTGAATAGTCCAAAACATGCTTAAATGAAAATCTAAAAATAAAAGTTGTAATTGGTATTCCAGTTATTTACATAAAATATGGAATTCAGTTCGACGTAGTAAGCCGACTGCAGTAAGTTGAAACAGGGAGCGCAAAACAGTATTAACCGTTGCTGCATCACTGAAACATCGAGTAACAAACTAACCGTAGAACAGGTATTGCTCCCACGAAGTTTATACTATATCTTCTGGATTTCGTTTGAACTCACCTTTATAGGAATGGTATCCTAAGGCTAACGTTCACAAATAATTCACGTGGGTAACTTTAACCGAACGTTTTCTTCATTAAAACAAAAAAAAATTTAAATTAGTAATTTTCAGCTATGCTATTATGTATTTTTTTATTTTCTCGTAAAATTAAGGTTAGTACATGAAAGATGAAAATTTTCACGCAACGTTAGGCTTACTTGAGTATGAGTCTCGTCAAAGGGTCAATATTTTCACTTTCCTTTTTGAAGGCCACGTAGCATTTTTATTCACATTGGAAAAGTTTAAAATTCACAAAGAAAAGTATAATTCAAGTGATGCATGATGGAAGATTCTGGGCATGTATCTTTATTTTTTTCGGCAGTCTGTCTTAGCGCTAAGTAACTTAAAAACACTTTGAATCGGAGAGGTGTAAGGAAAGAGAGGATAAGTCTAAACGAAGGAGTAAGAGTGCAAATGAATGAGAAGATGACGCTGATTTTATTTGCTAGCGTGTCATTTGTTCAATACTTGGACTTTCGTAGAAGAGTATGTAAAATGGTAGGAAAAAATCAGCACTTGCCGAGGTTTAGACACTTGGGAACTGGCTAATCGTGTCAGGGCTACATAAAAACAATTACAGGAAAACAAATTCATTCAATCATCCGACTTTCGTAGTTTCTAGGTTTAATTATTTCCTTTTAAAATGTTATATGCTTATAGCTGGTAATAATAAAATTAAAAACTTTTACATATTTCACATGGCTAAGTTAAGAAATATTTTAGCATTTAATGCGCCCATGTAAACTACTTTGCGCTTTGTATCATTGTTTAAAAGTTTTTATAAGTTAAAAGTTAACAAAGTGCCAAACCAGCCTTCGAATCGACCATACGAATGCGTTTATTTCCCGTTTTTTAGTGCAAAATTGATGACACACTACCCTGTGGTCTCATCTATTCCGCGAACTTTAATTCGTCGATCACACTAAACCATATCGTGGATTTTTTCAACATTTTGGAGAAGATCATTACAGTGTGCGTCTCGGATGATGTTCTTTATTTGTCAATGTAAGGCTACGTTTGAACTCAATTTACCCAATTACGAATAGTCGTAAACACAGAAGGAGATGTACCACGAACTTCATCCAGCTAGCCTTTGATCTCTTTCGGTGTTGTGCCTTTTAAATAGAAGGTTTTAATCACCGCACGAAACTCATTTTCCTAATGAAACAAAATTTTGTTGCTTCATTTCAATATGGAAATGAAACCATGATATAGCTAAAGTACTCTGCATTGTCGGGTTTCACCGCGTCGTTGTTTGATTCAAACAACAGTTTCGCCGAAGTTGCATTCGGCGTCTTCAGGTCGAAGATGAGGGACTCGGTTCAAGTTCAAGTTCAAAAGTTGTTTATTTATCCAAGTAGTTGTACAAAACAGTAACAATAATCAGTAATAACAATAATATAACAGATAATATAGGTAACAGTACAACTAACAAGGAAGCCCTGTTATAGGCACATGCCTCTTCAGGGACTAGAACCGCTGTGGAAAATGTCTTTGATCAGCGGTTGCAAAAAAGAAAAAAACACAAAATCCGGAACTCTTTTCTTCGGGGTAGCATAGGCCTGGCATTCGCCCGAGGCGAAGGGGAAACCCGAAAAACCCTCCGCAGGCCGCCAGAAGGACAGATTATAACAATAATTGTCTTATAGTCTTAGTTTTAGACGCACGTATCATATCACTGGCACTTGTTGTGAAAGAGCTTGAGGGTCCACATCTTTGTTCTTTTTCTTTCTTCGAGTCTTCTTCTCGAAGAGGGGGTAGTCTTCGCTGGGGCGTAGCGTAACCGGAACCGGCAGGAGTCTCCGTTGAGGTGGAAGTTCTGCCTCCGGGTAGTACAGACGAAGTTGCTGTCGGATGATGCATGCTGGCGAGAGAAGTTTCTGTATGGGGCGTTTCCATAGCACAGAAGGGGTGCACTGCAGAATGTCTTCCAGTAGGTCAGGATTGTACATGGCCATTCTGTTTGCAGTCCGTGCCCGAAGGCGGCATAACCTGTGAAGGAGAGGTTCAGTATTAGCTATTTTGTGGATTTCTGAGCTGGGAGACATGGGTGGCAGAAGGTGCAGCTGCCTCAGTATCCTCCTCTCCAGGGCGGCCCAGACGTTGAGGCTGTTATTATAAGGTAAGATCGCGAGTGCGGCGTACTCCATGACAGGGCGTATAAAGGCCCTGTACAGGACCAAGCCACACTCGATTGAGACCCCTTTACCCCTTGCCCGAACCGCCCGCAAGAGGCCACTTCGACGGCTGCACCTCGCCCACACGTCTTGTATGTGTGTGTTAAATGTTAGATGTTTATCTAGGGTGACCCCTAGATATTTTACAGAAACAGATGGTTGGATCCGGTGCTGCCAAAGCTCAATTGAGGGTTGTGGCAGCCCGCGCATCCTGTGGTCCTGGTAACTTTTGAAAATGAGAAAGGTGGACTTGTTTGGGTTCGGTCTCAATCTCCATTTTTGGAACCAATCTTCTAGAAGCCTGGCCTGTTTTTGCAAGCAGGCCACCGCCCTTCCTTGGTTTCCGGCTGTCGTCCAGATAGCGGTGTCGTCTGCATATTGAGCTGTGGTGATTGTTCGCCGTTGTGCCGTATCCGATGGCATGTCCCAGCAGTATGCCGAGAAGAGCAGGGGAGACAATACAGTGCCTTGGGGCACACCAGCTGTTGGGTGGAACGGGGTGGAAGTAGATTGGCCCACTTTGACCCTGGCAATTCGATCTGAAAGAAAAGAGTTGATCAGTTGGATCAGGGATGGCGAGATCCCTGGCATCTGCGATAGCTTGTACAAAAGCCCTCTGTGCCAGACGTGGTCAAAGGCCCTTTCTATATCCAGAAAGAGGGCCGCCACGTGCTTCCTCTGGTTAATTGCCTCCGAAGCTTCCGTGGTAAGAAGTGCAAGGGGATCGATGGTGGACCTTCCAGGGCGGAAACCGTGCTGGTGCTGCGGCAGGATACCCTTGCTTTCGAAGGAGGTGGTCATTCTTCTCACTAGGATCCGCTCAAACCACTTGCCTAGGTTACTTGTTAGGCTTATGGGTCTATAATTGTCTGCCTTCTTGTGGTCCTTTCCCGCTTTCGGTAGCATGACGATGGTCATTCTTCTCCATTTTTTGGGATAGTAACCCATGGTCACCATGCCGTTGAATATCCTCAGCAATGCTGGATAGCAGGATGGGGCATGTTTTAGTTGCCGACTGGTGATGCCGTCTTCACCTGGAGCAGTGTTCTTCCATGGCCTAGCAAGTGTTAGGTCGTCGGAGTCAATGGTTCCCATTATATCATCCAGCTGTTGGTCATTGTTGAATGTGGGATGCAATGGGTAGGGTAAGGAATCCAGATGTTCTTCCACCTTCCGGGCATGCTCCTCGTCGAATAGGTTGTCTTCCATTGGTCGGTAAATGGTTTTCAGGACTCGGCGGAATTCTTTGGCCCTCTCTTCGGGAAGTGCAATGGGCGTTCCATCCGGTCCGATGAGGCTGACTGCTTCCCTTCTTTTTTGGCCTGATAGTACCTTGAATTTGTCCCAGAATTTTCCGCCGTCCCTGTAGTCAAGGGAATTGCATGTATTTTCCCACGCAACCTCTTTGAATTCGATGATCTTCCTCCGGATGATGGCGTTGGTCCTGTTCCACTCCGTTTTTAATGCGGGGTCCTTGGTTTTCACCCAGTCCCGATAGAGTTTGCGTTTATCTTTTATTAGTCCCACTATGTGCCGTGGTAGTGGTGGTCGTGCAGGGTTAATCTTCTTTATGGGGAAATCCTTTCTCGCCACCCTGAAGGCCTCTTCCACCGTATCTACGGCGTTGTCGATGTCGGACATCGATTTAGGGGTGCTGATACGTCCTGTGGCCTGATTGATTTTCTCGTCGAAGGCCGCCCAATCGACTTTAGAGTAGTCGGTTCTTAGGAGAAATGGTCTAAGCCTTCGGGTGATGGGAAAAAGGGGAAAGGAGAAAGGCATATGGTCAGAGGAAAGGCAGTCATCTACCGAGACGTCGCCGCAGAGATGGAGGATAGCAGGAGAAACTAAGGCATGATCTGGGAAGGAAGGACCTCTGCCGACAAAAGTTGGTGTTCTTATGTCAAGTCGGATCATGTTGTTGTTTTGTATGAGGTTCTCCAGTTCCCTTCCCTTGGTGTTGGTGACAACGTCCCGAAAAGAGTGATTGCGTGCGTTTAGGTCTCCAAGTATAATATAGGGTTCACTCATTGTGGTGATATAGTTGATGGCGTTGATTGGAAGACTGTCCTGCGTTCTTGAATATAGAACTCCTATGTTGACTCTTCTTTGATTGATGGATGTTTGTACGAGGACCCCCTCGTTGTTGTCTTCCATGGGCTCTGGGAATTCGAGTCTCTTCGCTGGGATGTCGTCACGGATAAGAAGTGTTACTCCTCCGGATTTCGGAGCCAACCGCGGGGTGCTGAATTCCTGGAAATTAGAAATGTTAAATTTTGAGTGTGGGTGCAGGTATGTCTCCACCAGCCCCATGATGGAGACTCCCTTTGACCCTATGTGTCCCATAATCAGCGGCTTCTTTTGCCGCACAGCACCCCGTATGTTGATGAAAGCAACCCTAGAGTACTTATCCATTATGCGGTCATAGATGCGTAGGAGACGCTGGGAAAGACCCGGTTCCCGGAGTACAGTGGTGTCACTGATACTCCCAGAACCGACTCTGCCGCCTCCCTGATGATCCTAGCAGTAAGTACCCGATTTGCTGGCTGGAGGTTGACGTGGATAAGCGTAAGCAGCCGCAGCAGATCTCCCCTCGTAACCGGCTTCTTGGCCTCGTCGTCGTCCTTCTCGGAAGCCGTGGAAAGGAAAGGGTCCGCATGAATCGGGGCTGTGGCTGCGAGCGAAGATGGGTTTTTTGGCCTGTTTGGGCACGCCCATGCGCTCGCGTGGTGGCCGCCCCCGCAGTTGGCGCAGCGCAAAGCTTCCGCCTGGCAGTTTGCGGCTCGGTGGCCCGCTCCGCATCTGCCGCATTGAGGGACTCGGAATTTTGCCACCCTTATATAGGTGGTCCCGTCTAGTGGCTGCTCCCTGATTGGTCCGTTCCCGGAGAACTCTCTTCCACGCGTTGTGGAGATGGTAGCCTTCATCCCTGTTGATGTTCTCCGGGTTTTTTGTGATCTCAATTGCTTCCCTAATTAAACGCGGGTAGTATCTACTCTCCTTGGCTATGATTTTTGCTTTTTGGAATGAAATCTCGTGACCGGGTTCACTCCATTGGTGTTCTGAAATGGCCGACAGGTGAAACTGCTTTTTTGTGGTTGCCCGGAGGTGTTCCTTTATCCGAACTTTCAATGAGCGGCATGTTTCCCCGATGTAGGCTTTCCCACATGAACAGGGTACTTGGTAGACCCCTTCATATAAGTCTTCCGGAATTTGGTCCTTCGGTCCAGGGAGAGCGTCGGCTATTTTCTTGGTGCAGTTAAATCTTGTCACCACGTCATGTTTTTTTAAGACTCTGGCTATCTTCTCGGATGTTCCGGATAGGTAGGGAATAGTAGCGTATGCGTTTGGGTCCGGTTCCGTCTGCTTGATGGACTTTTCCCAATCCCGTCTTCGCCTTTCTTCCCTGGCGGTCCTTTTAAGGACCATATCGTTCCGATAGCCATTTTGCTGCAATGCTTTTAGGAGATGTTTCTTTTCCGCTGGCAAAGAATCGGCGTCAGAAATTTCATAGGCTCGGTGAACTAGTGTGTCCACCAAAGAAGTCTTCTGAAGCAGGTGGTGGTGAGAGGCTGCGTTAAGATAACGGTCAGTGTGCGTCTTCTTCCTGTAGACAGCATGTCCCAGCTTCCCATCACTCCTCCTCGAAACTGTTGTCTGAATCAAACAACGACGCGGTGAAACCCGACAATGCAGAGTACTTCAAACCACCGCCACGAAAACCTACGCAGCCACATGATATAGCTGATGATGGATATATCTGAAACTATAACAACAGTCTAGTGAGATATGATGCTAACTAAAAACAAACCTTTTTCGGTACCAGGATCGCCAAATCTTAGTTTTGCTAAGAATTTATTGAACAATCCACGTATTTTACTCATTCACCATCATAATATTTAAGAAACCTTTTTTTGTATGTATTTGCTAAAAATTTAATGTCCCGACGTGTAGACCATTAGATATATTACGTAGTATTCCTTTCCCTATGATAAATGTCATTTATGTTAATGTAACAATAATTAGCAAACTTTACCGGCTTTACAAAAGATTCCTTCAATTAATTTTTACCCACTTAAATCCTTACGGCGTATTGAGCGTTTATTATTATTTACTTCTCAATGCCGTAACTAACGTTATTTTAAGTTATCCAACCCTTTGGCAGTGAATCATGATTATCCTGGGTGGTCATTTTCATGAAATTAACTTCATTATCCGTAAGCATTTGAGTTTCTTCCGCGGCCGATATTTTATAAGACTTCCTTAGACAACATTTGAAAATCATTTAAATCTTATGCTGACTGTTGTGTTATGTTTTGTACATCAAATTTCTATTTTGTATTCATGAAATAGGGAAGGAAAAACATCGAAGAACTTTTTTGCCTATTCATGCGTTTATTATGCGCTATTTTGGAAACATTAGGTTTGGGGAATGCGGAAGTGGTTCCTTTTTAGTTGTCCTGTGCCATGTTTTTGTAATTAAAGTCATTAATTTCTATTTTAATGTGTGCCCATAATCCTTTATTTGTTATTGCGCCAAAATATATCTCATCTGTGAAGGAAGTTTTAATGACATCATCAATGAAGGGTTAATCACTAGACATGAGGAAAATACAGCTTGCTGTGTGTAAATCCTCTTAGGTGACACGGCTTTAAAATAATTTCCTGGCGCCGAGTATGATTCCTTAATGGGTGGCCACAGCTACCTCCGAGCAAGCACGTATGAGGAAAAGACGAATGGAACGTTCGTTGAGGCTAAGGACAGGAGAAGAGATGAAGGGTGGGTGCGGAGAATCGAATGAGGAAGGAGGAGAAAGGGGATGGGTGGAACCCCTAGGAAGAGTCCGAGTTGTCTCATTAGCAGCCGCCCTGTGATTTACTGATAATGGGTGAGGAAAGGCAAACAGGATATGTGTTAGGAAGAGAGAAGCTGCGGAGGCAATGAAAGAGATTGAAAGTATCAGGAGGACACTTTATATAGATGAGTGTATATTGCGTCACGCCATAACCGAAGCAGAATGAGAAAAAAACGGGAGTCACCCTTGAAGAGGCATCGTTCTCCTAGTAAAAATAGTATCAGGGCCCAGTGACCAACTTTTTATTTCCACAGCAGGCTGCATTATTATTATATCTTAACCACAACCTTACCTAACTGATATCTTCTATTATGAAAATACTCTTTTGCGCCTATGTAAATGCAGTACCTAAATCGGGTAAGTTTGGTCATTTCTCTTGCAAAATTCGTTTATTTCCCGTAGCTGTCATTCCTTGTTTCTAAAAATTTTTCCCCTAATTCACCCTCATCCCTATCTTCATCCCTCTAAATGCACTCCACCTCAAAAATTATCAAACATATTCTTTCAGCAATGATTTTTTCCATTTACCCGAACATTCTGTTCACATATCCTCCTAGCATATCTTTGTTGGCGTGTAAATCTGAACATGCTTTCTCGCTGTGTTATTATCTCACCAGACAATATGTCACTCACTTCTCTGTTCTCTGCTTATGACTTTCTTTCCTGCCTCTTTGTTTGATAGTAATGATGCCTTAAGCTGACTCTCTTCCCTTCTGCTGTATATTACTTCGAAAATATCTCGTCATGACAGTGGTGCAAAATGACCGTAGCTGTCGACGCACCCTTCAAACCCTTAAAACTACTACTACTACTTCGAAAATATCTCTCAAAAAATCCACATTTCATTCCATCTGACCTCACTCAGGCCCAATATTTCCTTTCTCCTGGTCAAAATGCGTGAGTTTTTTTAGCTTTCCTCATATCAGAAACGTACTTCTATTTTAATTTTCTTTCTAACGGTGGCGGTTCTCTTACATGTCTTCTTTCCTGCTTCAATTGATTCGATTGAGCAAGGATTTTGTGCAACGACTACCGTGTATGCCTTTCCTCCCCATAGTGGGTACAAAACCCTCCCCTGTGAACTGAGTTCCATCATAATTTCGTATGATGAACATGTGACGTGATCTTCAGTTGCTATCCTTAATTAGTGTTCATGCGTGGAACCATCCCTTAAAGTAGCCGCCCCTGCCTGGGAGAGTCGGCGTCATACATTATATGAACTATCTTACACTGGACTACCCTTCAACCTATTAGCCGTGACATGGGGCAATCAACATTTTCCCGGGAGTAAAGCCTTAGGAGTCATCAAAAAATACAAATCCCTTCACGACCCTAAGGTTGTAGTCAATGGGGAGAGAATCATTGCTATAGATTTCGGTAATACGAGGGTAGGCTGAAAACTAATGCACACATGCTTGCAAAACACAAACAAAATGACCTTCAGGAGCAATCCTGGTGGCATGGGGAAGTAACATTCCCCCTCAACATGTATGCGCAGGTTTGAGGTAGTTTAAAATTCATCCAGTGTATTTTGAGAAGCGGAAGTATGGAGACGTGATCTAGTGCTATGTGAACGTAAGTTAAACAACGTGCTGTTGTCGAATTTTTAACTGGTGAATACGTAACTCCTATAGATATTCATCGTCGTTTAAAGGCTTTCTATGGTGGCCATGCTGTTGATAGGTCTAATATTAATCGATGGCTAGTAGAATTTCGCGGTTGCGAGCCTGGAAAAGCCATAATTTTTGAAACTTTTTTGACTGTGTTTTGGGATGCTCACCGAGTTTATGTGACGAGGGGCAATGATTGGGATGCGATTTTCTGGAACGAGGGGCAACGGTAAATTCTTCTCAGTATAAACAGACTCTAAAACACCTCCGACGTCGAGTTTGTCTTATAAAAGGCAGCCTGGCGCCAATAATCTTGCAACATGACAACGCTTGTCCACACACCACGCGCGTAACTGGAGAGGCTCTGCGAAACCTGAAATTTGAACCGATTCTACACCCTCCTTATTCCCCCGATCTTGCGTCTTGCGATTTTTATTTTTTTCCTCAACTCTAGAGATAGCTCAAGGGTAATCATTACATCTAGGACGATGAGGTAAAGGCACCTGTCAGGTCCTGGATTCGAGAAAAATCGGAAGAGTTTTTCAGTGATGGAATGAAAAAACTTGTTACACGTTGGGAGAAATGTGTTAGCCTTAAAGTTGACTATGTTGAAAAAGAAAATTATGATTTTGAAACTTAAAAATTGTACTTAAATGTACTTTTTGCCCGATCTCGCATTTGTTTTCGTTTGTGGTCTACAAGCATGTGTGCATTAGTTTTCAGCCTACCCTCGTATGATAAATAAATATTTTGAATTAACAATCATAGATTAATGCGTAACTTTAGTCGCGAAAATTACAGGACACGCTAAATTGATAGTCATAACCTTTACTGTACTAACTTTCCTGTATCTTTGCTAATACTTTGATGGTTTAGAAAAATTCAGTAAACTCCGAATCCTAGGTTTTGTGGGTGTGTCTGTATGTGGTGTGGCGCCGCGTGATGACTCCGTCCGAGGTTTTCCACGCTGCTGACATGGCCCCCAAGGGCGGTATGCGAGAAAAGTACGCAATCAGAGCCTCTAGGGTCGAGAGTATACGGACAGAAGCGTAAGATGGAGATATCTTGGAAGATGTCCGTGTGATGTGCTTTATGCGTACGTGCGCGCGTGTGTCATGAATAAGTGAGTGAGGGGTAGAGAACAGGTGGCCCAGCGTCATATCCGCTGGAGAAAGAAAAATAAACAAGTCACCATGCCCGTTTCTCATTTCAACGCCTTTATTTTTCTTTTTCCAGAGGATTTGCCTTTATGCATCCATGTACATGGCTTGCTATGCACGCCAAACTTATATTCTATTAAAACATTCTTAAAATAATACCGAAAAATGAGAAGTATTTCATATTTATTTCCTTGGACGTATTTGCTGATCTTGTTAGTGTTATGCATAGTGAAACGAAATTTACTCAATAATTTTATGTAGTGAAGATTTACAAAACATTTGCACATCATTCAAGAATAATGTAACTCCGATAAACATTTCCAATATTTATTCATCTCTAGTTAACACAAGAAGACTAAGTTTAAACTTGTAAATCGATAGGTCTTGAACACAATAATATTTTGAGCCCATGTGGTTTCTTAAGGTCTACCAACAGGCCAGCCTCTCGAAGCCATTATAAACAACGTATAGACATCCTAAATGAACAGACTTGAGAACTGGTTATCAAAATACAGGACGTTTCTTCCCACATCCACTTCAACTCTCTTCGTTGCGAAGCAATATCGTTTCAACATCGAAACTTTCTTGATAATCCTTCCTCGTTCATCAGCTCCTCCCATCCGGAATGGCTCCTCAAAAATACCATGCAATGACAATCCTTCAATCAAAAACCTTCTTAACTCATCTCTTAACTGTCTTGCCGTTCTCGAAAAATAAACACCAACACCTAGGGCTGTCAGAAGATGTAACGAACTGACTTTCTCGTTCGCCATTTCGACGTCCCACGTCAGCGCTCTCGTACCTTCTCTCTCTCTCTCTCTCTCAGCCTCTTGATTTCAAGAACTGGAATCACGATTAGTCGGAAGGGCCATTCGGTTCACTCATTCGATGTTCCAAAGTTAAGTCCTTGATAACATTCTATAAAAGGACTTAAAAATGTATGCGATTAGAGAAAAAGAAAAAATGAATCTGAAGCATTTCTCCATAATCTTTATGGAGAAATTTGTGATTCTTTCTCCTCTCGCTTAAATTGCCTGAATATCTGTTAAGTATTTCTTTAAAAATATATTCTTTTTAAGAAATTTATAATTATTAACTATTGGAATATATATATATATATATATATATATATATATATATAACCTAGGGAATCCCTAATTTACGAAATAATTTGGTATACTGTATGCTATCCTGCATACTCGTATTTAACATAAACTCGTGAAATGTAAAGACCTCTAAAGTAGTAAATTTTATTCTTTACCTGTAGAAGGTGCCAGTTAAGTTATAAGTACTCACGGGTAGTAGAAAATACAATATATAAGAATTTTGCCGGAAGAATTCAAAATAATCTCGTGCAAAACAGTGCATTGGTCCGTATGAGTCAATCTCGCATCTGCGTTCTTGATATTTTGGAAAATATGCTCGACTTTAAGATATTCTGCAACCAATATTTTCATTGTACGAATACGAACTACTCTAGAAAATATGCAATAAATTTCTTTCACGGTAATCGTATTTGTTATACGCTGTCATGGTTAGAAAAATATTTAAAAAAAGAAAAAAGAAAAGAAAATTTACTTTTTTCGTAATAACTGTGGTCTCTCAAAAAATCGATGAAGTTGTTTTCATTATTATACCTTTTTCCCTTAATAAAATAACATCTGTAGGTAATTTTCCCTATTTTAAGGGCACTATCTACTATATGATATGATACCTAGGAGATATTTAAACACACTTTTGGTATTAAATTACAATACGAAATACTGCAAACGCCTCATTGGTACTTACACGTAACTTAACAAGAGCTACTTTAGACCAGTGTCTCGATGTTATTTCTTTGACTTGTAACTATTAAAAGTGTGGTCCTTGAGTTCATAAAATAATAGAATCATAAGAACTATTGGTTGAATCCCATAGCTTTTTTATGTTAGTGCATTGATGATGCTGCTTTTGGAAGTTATTTGTGACAAATGACTTGCAATCTTAGAAAACTTAATTATTTTGAGAGTGGAAAACTGAGAAAGATAGCGAAGATGAGATATCGTGACTAATGGGTTCCCTGATGTAAGCACATTTTTGCTTCATTGACAGCTCCCAGTTAACTAATCCCCGGGCTCTTTAAGTTGCCAAAATAACTTTTAAATTATGTTTTTGTCGAAATATTTTTACATATTCTTCATACAAACCAGTTTTCAGCTTTTTGACAGGATATGGTTTTGATTAAACATTATTAGTGATAGAAATGTGCTAATGTATTGATTTTTATCGTGAGCGGTATGTTACATCTACATAATACTCCGCTGCACGGGTGTGTGGAGGGGGTTGTTAGGTCACTACCCGTAAAAGAGAACAAAACCACAAGCAAAATTAACATATTTAAGCAAACCTACGCCCATAGTGACGTCAACTAATTAGGGTTAGCAGGTAAATAGTTAATCATAATGACCGCGAGGACAGGCGAAATGAAATAAATAAGAATTTCATATTTCTTACTAATTATTCTAAAATAAGCGCCTTCTGGTTTCTCGAAAAGAAAGTACTCCCACCAAAATGCGTTTCAACGCAAGTTTCCTTTTTTTTAAAATTTCTGTCTTAATTTCAGAATTCTATTTCCTGATATTATAAAATTTCTCGATACGGTTCTCAATCTATGAATGTATTTTAGTATCCGGACGCGGCTCTCAGTAATACTAACGTATTCGCTTACCGCCCAGGGGGATATCTCAATATTGTTCACCATCTCCTTTTATCTGGTTTATCATCGAACATTTTTCCATACCACGCCTTAGTCTTTTTTTCAATTCTTTTCCCTTTATTCACGGTTGCATGCTTTTCTTTATGGTACAAAAGGGCAAAAACTAAAGAGGAAAGAAAATATTTTCTCCGATTCTCTCCCTGGGTTTCGTGACCAATCGTAGATATGGATTTTTTGTGGGCGACTCCTCCCTCCTCGATCCCTTGCACGATCTCTCTCTCTCTCTCCCTCACCCTCCACCTTACTCAACTACACTCACATATGCATAGATTCAAACCGCCCTTCACGAAATCCGGCATTTTAAAAGAGGTCGAGAACATTTACTTCTGGGAATTCAGCGGTCACGCATCTTCCCAAAGTCTCCTCGACAATCTAGTTTTCCTCCCTTCCTCTGCAGCAATTCCCGATGCGAGCCGGTGCGCTCGTCACCCATAAGGACCTTTTGTGTTCACTATTATATTTTTCTTAATCTTCCTTTTTCCCTTGGAAGGGGATGGTGGCCTGGTTTTATTTCTTCCTTTTCTCTAGTGTCAATCAAAATCCTTCGTGTCGTGACTGCCCAGCCTCAGTAAATCCCTCGTCTCATCTTGTGTTTAAGCTGTAGGAATTTTCTCCGCACGGAATAAAAGCGTCAGATTGTGCTACCGTAAGAAAAGGTTTTCCTTTTAGCTATATCACTGTTACCGACGTCTCACCATAGTAACGATTCCAGTCACGCAATCTGTACGACTGGGAAGTGGGCTTCGAAAATACAAGGCACTCCGCCATATAATAATATTTCTTTATCTCGTTTTATTTTTGCTGTGCTTAAGGGCATAAAGCAAAGAACCAATTGAAAGGGATCTTTGAATTCCATTTTATTGTATCCTGATATCTTGATTACAAAGCAGGATTCTTGCCCGACTTGCCGATAAGGGGTATTCAAAGAGAAGGCGTAAGTGAACATTTGCAGCTCATTGACAGTTGGTATCAGATAGTGTTTGCTTTGGCTACTATTAAAGTTTTAGTGATATCTTGGTCACGACGTTCTCCGAGCATTAAATTGAATTCTTAGCAAGTCGGCTTAAGAGCCGGAGATTATTGCAAGAAAGCAACTTCCTGGTGGAAACATTTTTTTTGGATGGCTGTTGCTTATTGATACCATTTGCATCTATCTAAATTTTTCCCGCTTTTTAACATTTGATATTGCTCTGAAATATTGGATGTAAATATCATAGCCACTATTGTTCATCCAGCATCCTGAGTAAATTTATTTTGTCTTTCCTGGTGAAATACAGCTACCAAATCACGTCACAGAGTCAAATGAGTACGGATGAATTATTGTCCTTATTTAAACTATCGGATTTCGGCGATATACATTAATTATATTAAATATATATATGTGTATATATATATATATATATATATATATATATATATATATATATTTATATATATTGTTATATACTTTCTCTTAAAATAATTGATCATATTTACTGTTATGAATTTTGGTTGAAAGGATATTGTGTCAGTTTTGAGATATTTTGCATTTAAGATTTTTTCTTGCAGTTAGTTTCTCACAATTAAGTATTTAAGGAACTGATACCAATTTTCATATTTTCCTGGAGATTCCCAAAGTGACTGAAAATATACAAGGTTTTTCCTAAAAGAAATAACACTCCTGTAGATTTTACAATGCTGTTTTCTTAGGTATGGTTACTGCTATATTTCTATGAGGACTAAAAATTAAGTTGTATCCACTGGTGCTTACAAAAGTCATAAATACTCCATTAGTCTATGAAATCTTCTATATGTGCGTGCTATCGTTTTATTTTATTTACATTTCTTTTTCCTCTTTTCGATGTGCCTCGGAAATATTAAGCACTGTTTTAGGCCAATCATTTAATGAAATTATCAAAGAGAAACTCAATAAGAGTTATAGTTAACAAGGTGCGGTGCCACCAAATATAGCGGGGCACACTTTCCTAATTGGATAGGTACATATTATTCATTACGGGCATCATCTTTATGCTGGTTCCATGATACCACTTTTTGTAGGCTCGAAAAGATTTTGAATTTCTTTGTTCTTTTGTTAAGATAGACATTGCGCGATTTCTTTACTTTTTAAGTGCTAACTGAAAAATGATCTTCTTGGAGTCTTAAATTATTCCGTTGAGCGAGGTGGATCAAATTATATTCTGGCTCATGTAACTCTTTATGTTCGGTATGATGCAATAATTAAGACAGGCTGTATTCGCTTGCGAGCAACTTAATTAAAAGAATATTCATGACGTTAAATTCTCAATATTTATTACAGAAATAAGGTAGTTCTCGCAAAACATTAATCTTCTTTTCGTTAACTCTTTCTTGCTCCTGCAGAATTTCCATCTACTTCTTAATCATTTTTCCGAGACTCTTTTCTTAACCATCTCACTCCATCTCTCCAACTATCGTTCTTTTTAATATCAGGCGCCTTCTTTTGCAACTGACTTCTTTCTTGGCCATTTTCCTGATTCCTCGAGCTTCTCACTTCTATCTATCTCTCTCTCTCTCCCTCACCCTACTATCTTGAATCACTCTTCTCCGCTACTCCAAACTCTTTCCTTCCCTCATCCCCCTAACCCCCAGCGCCACGCATCGACCCCTGCCCTCTCCCCCTCATTCGAAAACCTCTCCCCGCTCCTCGGTCCCCCTAGTCCTCCATTATCCTCTCCCTCACCGGGAGCCCCTCCTAGCACCCATCATGCCCTCTCTCTTACACCAGAGGGCGTTCTCGCTGAAATATGGGCGTGCCGATTGGCCCATCTGATATCTTCCCTGCTCGGCGGCCGCGTGTTCGCCGACCACCCGCCAGGCGATCAGGGCGTGTGCTCCGCCGCTTGTGGGTGACCCTTCTCCTTTGCCTTCATCCCACTGTTCCAACCCCATCCTCTCCCCTTCCCCGTCTCCCGACTCGCCCTCCTACGGTTCACGAACTCCCAACGTTTCATCCTGCCAGCCCCAATTCCCCCGAAACCAACCAACCACCCCAACCTTTTCTCCCTCTCTCCCTCTCCGTCCCACCTCCCCCGTTCGCCGCCGGTTGGGGGCAAATTCTATAAGTGTGTGTGCCTTTCGGGATTGAGGTGGATCGGGACAGGCTGTGCGTGAACGGGGTGGGGAGGAAGGAAGGAGGGGGGTTTCAGTTACGAGAGAAGGACGACTAGGGAATTTTCATGGGGGAGAGGAAGAGGGAGTTCGGGAGAGAGGTGGGGGGGGGGGGCAGGAGGGGTTGGAACCTTCCGGCGTGGGCGAAGATGGAAATATCTTCGGCATGCCGTTCACGGTTTTATTTGGGAGAAGTTTTCAAGAAGGTTTAAGGGGTTCGGAGCTGGGGGCGGGAGCGAAGGAAAAAAGAGTAAGGAGAGGGAGGGTGTAGAAATAAGAGACTCTCCCGAGCTCCTCTCCCCTCACACACTTCGGAATGGCACGTTTCGGACAGGTGAGGAAGGGAGGTTGATTTAAAAAGTGTTTCTGTTATAGCCTTTTGTGAAGAAGGTCGCGATGGTGAGAGAGGTAACGGTGGGCGTGAGTGATCCCCCGGAATCGATTGAGATGTTAACTGATATTGAGATGTTGAGTCTGATTTTTTTACATTGGAGGCATATGCTTAGTTCCTTTGGAGACATAGGAGGACGGCACTTTCAAATGAATACTTTCCGTGCTTGTAAATCTGCCTTAACAACTCAATCGCTTGTTATGACGTTCCTCTCGTCCTTTCTAATCTAAAATGGTTACACAAGAGAATGTGTCCGCGCCAAATTTATGTTCTCGACCCATATTTCAATAATAAATTACTAAGAATTGCCTAAGGTTATTATGACATTCATCAAGAAATTATTGATCGTCCTTCAAAATCTGCTGCTTCTATAGGCAGTCAAGTTAAAAATATAGCGATCACTTGGTAAAGACTGACATTGATTAAAAACATGCCATTATGAGATTGTTTGAGCATCCGCAAGACAATAGCTCCATATATTAAGCATCTATGGGCTGATTTACTTAAATATATAAACGAGCTTCTGTTTCAAAGTAAGAATATAATATTTCTAGGTTGCTAGATTACCAATAGCCCATCAATTGCCAAAGAGAATATTTGAGGCCAATTTTTCTTATTCAATAGCTATGTCGTAAGTTTAATCATGGAATGTTAAATATAATATATTCGCAAAAGTAAATTTGTTGATGAGTAATTGCGGAAAATAATGGCAGAAACGAGTGCAAAATACCTGAGATGCATACATTTTCCCTTAAATCCATGAATTATATTTTTTATTTCATTAGCTAGGGAACACCAAATTGGAGAATACATGTTTAAATGAACATAATTGATAAAATTGCAAATTGAAACATCACTTTATGTTTTACTAATATAGCCGTAAATGAAAATTAAACCTCCAAAACCATCCCTTACCTTATGTATATGTCTACTCGGATTAATTGGTTTGAACTGGTAGATTGGATTGAAACTGCAGTTCACCCCACACCCTGAATCTTTCTAGCACTCCTCTGCTTTTACAATGCAGTGGTGGTAGGCCTCGTATACTCATCTTTGCTCCTTGAAATCAGGTGATGTTTCAAATGCTCATATTACTGCAGAATCACTCAACCACGTTTTCAATCCAATTCCAATCAATTTTAATATGTCGTTTGCTTTGGCTCATTGGACCAATGAATATTGTTACTACAGGGTTCGTCCTGAAAATAAGTGTACTGAGCTCAGGAAAAAAAATGTATTACACTTTTACATATCTTAAGCTAATATTCCTCAAAATAGGACCCTTGTGAGTCGATACACTTGTTCCAGCGGCGTTCCCATTCCTGGAACGCTCCCGCGAAGGCATCATTGGGAACCTCTCGAAGACACGTCGTCACAGCCTCTTTGACGGCGTCCAAAGTCCCGTATCGCGTTCCTTTCAAACTCCTCTTTATCTTCGGGAACAGAAAGAAGTCCGGTGGTGCCAAGTCCGGGCTGTAGGGCGGGTGCGGCAGCGTTGCCACGCCGTGCTTGGCCAAGAAGTCCGACACGACAAGCGCGGTGCGAGACGGCGCATTGTCGTGATGCAGCCGCCAGATGTTTTTGATCGCTGGCCGGACGCGGGCGACTCGTTTTCGAAGCCTGTCGAGCACTTGGACGTAAAATGCAGCATTTACAGTTTGTCGTTCAGGTACAAATTCGTAGTGGACGACTCCCCTTTTGTCAAAAAAGACAATGAGCATCGCCTTGATCCGAGATTTGCTCATGCGAGCTTTCTTTTGACGGGGTGATGATGGGGTGTGCCACTCCGCACTTTGTCTCTTCGACTCCGGGTCGTACTCAAAGATCCACGTCTCGTCACCCGAAACAACGTTCTCTAAAAAATGTGGATCATTTTTGCAGTGATCCGCAAGTTGTGTCGCAATTTCCAAACGATTGAGTCTTTGATCATCACTGAGCACTCTCAGCACCAACTTTGCACAAATTTTTCGCATCTGTAATTGCTCCCTAATAATCTCGTGCACTATTGTTTTTGGCACATTACACTGCTCTGCTATCATCCGAACACTAGGACGACGATCAGAGTTCAGTACATCGCGAACTTTTCGCACATTTTCGTCGGTGAGTGTCGTTGATGGGCGTCCAGGCCGTGGTTCGTCGTCGACCTCTTCTCTGCCCTCCACGAACATCTTGTGCCACCGAAAGATCATGTTTCTGGACATGGCTGACTCCCCGTAAGCCTGGTTAATCATACCGACAGTTTCGGTAGACGATTTCCCAAGCTTTACCGCAAATTTGATGGAATAACGCTGCTCCAAAAACTTCGGCATCGCGTTCCGTGACGTGGGTCGAGCGTGGAGGTTCGCGTTAACAGAGCTCCTCAGTACACCACAGCTCAGAGCCGACTGCCTTTTTCAGCGTCGCTTGCCAACATACCCCCCTCCAATTGCAGCCCGTCAGAGCGATGCTGGGCGCGCCTGGAGCGGCGGGAAAAAATCAGTACACTTATTTTCCGGACGAACCCTGTATACTATTGTATTTTTTAAATCACCAAAGGAATTGTTTCAAAACTACATGATTAGTATAAAATGTATCGGGAAAATTTTCGGGAAAACAGATGTTCATCAGATATTGCCACAATACCCCAAAAATTCTTCAAAGCACATCATTTTAGCGTCGACACAGTTTTGCCAGCGGTTTTTCGACTACTCAAAGGCTCACTGGTAGGTGGATTCCGGAAGTTCCTTGAGGCTATGCGTGCAAGCTTCTTTGACGGCACTTAGGGTTGGTGCTATGATGGTGTCCTTTTTGGGGAATAGGAAATGAGATGCTGCTGCCAAGTCGGTCCTGTAAGGGGGTCGGGGAGTCGTGGCGATGACGTTATACAAGGTCTTCGTAAGCAGACACTGGGCTCTGAATTGGTCGTCCGCCAAGAACTTCGGGTTTTTGGCGGACAAGTTCTGCTCAGATCTTTCCCCAAACGCTAATGCCAATGCCAATACGATCTGCGATAATGCACACACTTAACAAACGGTCTGAATTTAGCACTTCACGAATACGTCAGGAAAAAATTGCCACCGATGCTTTTTATACAAACCTTGCATGCTGTAAAACTATTCATTATTATATTATTAATATTATAATATATATTAACCGGCACAGGAAAAGAAACTGTCCTCCCTACCCCAATGTGCGAATTTCGCTCGCCGATGTGGTCATTACTGAGTGAACTCTACCATCACCTATCAAACCGACCTTCGGGTCGGTTTGATAGGTATGGTAGAGTTTGATAGGTGATAGGTCGGCTGATTACTGTGTTTATGGCTATGGTTTAATAATTATGACTAACGATTATATATTGTTAACAATTGAATTACTAACTAAAATGCTGTTAAAATTACTCACGCATTTTGGTTCTTCTTAAAAAAAATGCAAGATACTGGCTGAGGGTCAGAATCAGATGGGCATTTGGAATGGGCAGGAGCGTAGCAGAAGCATAGTTGACATTTTAGCATCTGCTAGTTTTTGTTTAGGGAAAAATACCTCAGTTATATGCTCACTTGTGATCTCTTTCAAATGAGTTATTTAGCAAAAGGAGTGACTAATAATGAAACACGCAGTAGGGTCCGTACTGGTATTGTTAGTTTGATAATCCTAAAATAATGTCTTTTTCAATGTTGAATCGAAACTAAATCTCTCCATTGTTGCCATTTCCTGAGCACTGATTTTTTAAGTTTGATATTCAAAAGTATTATATACTTACACTATTGCAATTAGTGGAGTTCAAACCAGCTTGTCACTGTAAAATTGCACCTTAGTTATCATTATAATTTCCCATTGACACGTCTATTTAACTTAAAATATTTCCTTTATCAGATACGACATTTCATTTTAAGGAAAAAGATCGATATATCACAGTAAACATTTTGTACCATGTCGTATCCCATTTGAGGAACGATATGACATTACTAGTTGTACTAATAGAAATAAAATAATGATTAAAAAATTCATGAAAAACAAAAATAATAACTTGAAGGAAAGTAATCCTGTATTTCCAATCCTTCATGACTCTGAGCGACTAAGAAATGGGAATTTTATGATAATCATTGCTATTCTTAGGTAATTTCTCTTCAGGTTCCTCTTTTATCGTATAATGCACCTTTGCCGTATTTCAAGCATCTTTTTTGGACTCAGAACGCGCATACGGAAACACTAATGGCTTCCGTTTGGTAGCATTGGCACCATCTCGCTTTTTTCAAGGGCTTGCAGTATTGCTTATCAACTACAATTAGTATGGCGGACTATTCATGAAGATGATTTTTTATTCATATGTAGACGCCATTTAATTTGTAATATGATCAATGAGCTGAGCCAACTGTTACCATTTTCGACCAGAAGTGAAATAGTTGTGCTAATGGAAGCTGCATTTATCAACCTGCTTCCTGTAAAGATAATATGGTTTACCCAGTGGTAGTCTAATGTTATTTATTCTACAATTGAAGCATTTACAACGAATTTAAGTCCCATTATTTGTCATTGGTCAAAATAAATACTAATAAAACGAAAAAATTGATTGAAGCTGTAAAAGTTTATTTAGAGATGAAATATTTCGTTTAGAAAGTTACAATTGCTCTACTATAAAATGCTTAATGGTTGCAATAACTTGTCTCACTTTAGAAATATTTAAATTACACACCAGTTTTATGTAAATATTGTCCTCTTTCGGATAAAAGTGCTGCATTACTCAAGTTCCAGTTATGCTTAGGGTACTCCTAGTGTAAGAAAAAACCTGTTATCACATAGATGTATAATGATTTATCCTAAATGAATTAATGTTAAGATTAAACGGCCGTTTATTATATATTTTTTAAATCAATTAAAGAAAAATAAAGTAAAATTTATTTTTTATATTCTCCTGAAAACCTTTTTTTTCCCCACATTTCTTAGCTTTGATTGAAAAATGTTAATACTAATGGGTTTTATTGCCGTTGCAATAGCAATGCACCCAGGTTTCTCATGGAGTTGCTCAATATCTCTTTTGTGCATTTCTCACTGAGTGGAGGATTAATGCGCTTCTTCGGGAAGACCTTATGATTTTACCTTGGTATTTATGGGTGAGGCTATGTTATGTGCTGCGAGAGGTTGAGAGGCAGCAGAATTTATTCGAAGCAACAGGCTTCACAATGTCCTCTAATTAATGTTTGTTCAGCCAGTTTCAGTTCAGCCAGGTGAGTAGGAAGGTATTTAACTCTGAGGGCTGGATAACCCGAGTATTTTAAAAATTAGCTAAATACCAAACCGCGAAATATTTCATTGAAATTATTATATTTTGGCAAACATTTTTCAATCCTTCACGCGTATTTATACCGCGTTGGGAACAAGTGTTTCATGTGATTACGGAAATTTTATCCATAATTATAGGTGAACCCTCTATATATACTCTATATCTGTTATTTAACTGATCCTTATATTTAAAAAGGCCAGTCTTAATTGTAGAGAGGTTTATGTTTTAGGCTGCTGCTTTGAAAAATGCCCGTCGGGATTGCCCGCAGGTATTAATTATTAAACGATCCCTTAGGTATCATACAATATTACACGTTGTTTATAATTTAACATAATTTCCCTATGGCCAATAAGATATTTAAATTTACAGCTTTAAATGAAAGAGAAGCTGTTTCAAAGTTACCTCAAGGAAATCTTCTTCGATTTGCAATTTAATTCAGCTGCTGCGTTTTGCACCTTATCCACCAAAGAGGCTTAATATTTAACAAAATAAAAAGTTAAGTTAGTCAATATTACGATTAACTTTATCGAGTTCACTTTAAAATAACTTTCCTCTGTTAACAACATATTATGACAGTCATATGACGGTAGGCAAAAATCCCATGTTGTTGATTTTTTCCTAACAATAGAGATGATTTAGAAAATACACATCATCACACATTTTACAGCGTTGCAGACGAAATAGCTCTCATAGAATGGGAAGAATATAATGGTTCTCGAAGGATCGTTTCGTGGAGGTCATCCTAAGTCACACACTCACGAGGTCACTTCGCTTGTCGTGCAAAACGAGAACCTAACCCCTTTTAAAAGCGACTCCCAACCGCTGTGAGAACACGGCCGTATTCATTTATTCAAGATTCCACCCACCCACCCAATAGGCCCGTCACTCGTGCTTCGCCCACCCTCTGCCCTATCCCCTATCCTCCTCCTTTGCTGGCTTATTCACAGTCCCTCACACAGTCCCCTCCTTGCTTACCCCACCTTTTTCCGACAATTCTCTCCAGAAATGCATCCATCTTTCCCCATTTCCCTCTCCTTTCCCCGCTTTCTCTTTGCTCCCCTTCTTCCCATATTATTCCACCACTTTTCATTCGCAGAGGAAGAGGAGGCGAGAAGGAAGCGTGCGAGGGAGGTGGTGTACTATCTCGCTTCTTTCCTTTTCCACCATCTTCACCTCGAGCACACACACACACACACACACAGTCCCCGCGGACGATCCCCTCGGACGATCCTCAGGAATGCCCTTTTCTCGCGATTTGAGTTATGCGACCCGGGGTGGAGGTGTCACGGGAAATAACCTTACCATCCTGAAGGGCCATCTACGAGATGTTGAGGTGGATTCCCTCACTGATGCCAACGTTTGGGGTTTCTCCACGTGTACCTAGGAGTAGCCATAATCCAGACCATTTGCTTTTAATTTGGTTAATGCGGAGGGAAAATATTAAAATCAAGCTTCTGAGAACTGAATCACAATTTCATAAAGGAGATGTTTTTCAATCAAGTTCCCCACGATTTTTTTCAAATTAGTCTTTTAAATATGTTTCTAAACATCTGAATGCCGTCTTTTTATGCTGGAAGAATTTTTGGAACTTAATTTAAATGAATTTTCAATTTATCTCTTAGTTTAAATACTGTTTTCAATAAATAAATGAATAAATAAAAGTATAAGTACATATATATATATATATATATACACACATATACATACATATATATATATATATATATATATATATATATATATATATATATACATATATATACTATATATATATCCATATTATATAAACTTATATTTTTATTTATTTATTTAAAACAGTATTTAAACTAATATAAACTATATATATATATATACCATAAACATTTGTATTCCACCTGAAATAATATTTTAAGATTTCTGTCAATTCACCTTTTTTAGTATTCATTATACTTAGAGATATAAGTTGTTGATTAATATCTTGATATCCTTTCAAGATGGAATTATTTGTCTTGCCATTGCCATAATTATGATATGGTGTTTAACTTCGTTAATACTTTAAAATATCGGTTCGGTATTTCAGCGTGTAATTGGTGACGGAGAAATAATATTTTGCTCAAATACACTTACCTATTCTTATTCAGATATGTAAATACTCGCAGAATTTTCATTGAGCAAATTGCTGCCATTATACCAAAGGATAATGCTAATCGTGCATGGTCGGTAGGTTTTCAAATGCAACCCTGAGACCGGACTATACATTCTCCTACGAGAAGAGCCGATGCGAATTCGTGCATCATCCTCCGATGGCAAATAGAGGACAAAATCGCCGTTGGCAGCATTGGATTTTACCCTTTCCCACTCCGCCATCGCATGACCTCTCGGACAAGTGGAGCCGAGAGGCTCGGAATAGGGCTAGCTCGGGAGCGAGCGCATGTGATCTGTTGAGGCGTCTTCTACCCTCCTCGCGTGATTTACTCCCGTCTCTCTTGCATGTGTAGTGTGCGTATAGCCTGACCTCACCGCGCCTCCTGCGCCCCATTCCGTCGTCCGCCTCCTCCCCCTTACTCCCGCCCTGCCGCCGAGCGACCCAGCTTCTCCCGACGGCGCTTGACCCGTCTCAGGTCGTGCCTCGAGGAGCCGGGAGGGTGGGGAAAGAGAGTTGGTGAGGGGGTGAGGGGAAGAGAGAGATTGTAGTAGAGTAGGCAGAGGTTTTGTCATTGAAAGTAACGCGATATTTAGACGATGTTACTTCATTTTTCTTGCGGGTGCGAACTCAACCAGTGGTTGCTCGAAGCACCATCCCTTAGGGAGATTTAAAAATTGTAAAATATTAAAAATCGTCAAAACAATTTCTAATATGCTGGTAGATGACCGTGAATAGAAAGGATCGTCAAAAATTATGCCAAAATGTTAAACATTGACTGGTTTCAAGTTTTACGATCCTAAGAGGTTAACTAGTATTTTACATTGTGTACGTCCAGTGTTTGAATATAGTAACGACCTCATTAGATTATGATTAAAATACTCGATTATTTCAAAAATAAAATTATTTTAAACTGGACTAGTAGCGCCATATAAGCTAATTTTAAACCGGTCGTGATAACTTATCATTTAATTTTGTAAGTGGATATAAAGTTCTATAACTTCCATGCCTTCTATTTCCACGAAGTACCGAAAGAACTACAACGTTTTTCTAAAGAGAATGCTGGCCATTTTTAAAAGATCTTTGAGAAGGAGAACGTGAAATGAACGGAAAGGAAAACAAATGAGGAAGTGCTAGGTGTGGTGGGTGAGGAGAGGGGTTTGTTGGGAGAAACCCTAAGGAGGCAGGAAAAATGGATGAAGGACGTATTGATCGGAAGTGGGATGTTGAAGACCAATAGAGGGGAGAATGTTAGGCGAACGAGGAAAGGGAAGGAATAGGTTAAGGATGTTGGACAGATGAAGGTAGGAAGGAAGTACACAGAGGAGCTTGATGCATATTAGGTTGCTAGATTATGCTTTGTTAGGAGTTACAAAATATTTATCAGGCAATTGTGTTCATCCAAAAACCTATCTACAATAATATTTTTCACAAATAATGTAGCAACCGAATATCTTCGCAAACGTTTACAAAGTGAATTCTATGGTTTTTGGCTCAACTTGGTGGAACTTCATGATAAAAAGTGAATAATAATAACTTTGAAATTACCACTGATTTTTATTTTAAAACTGTTTTTAGAATAAAATCAGTGGAACTTACAAGGTTATTATTATTCACGCTTACAAAGTGATTTAACCGACTAAACACTCCTCCGTTATTTGTGAAAATTACTTCCAGAGTTGTTGAAAATGTCAATATTTAATGTGAGTAGTTCATATGCAGCCATTTACAAAATATGATTGCTATAGTAAGCCACCACAGAATACTCCTGCAGCGGCAGTCATTTCCGTCTGCCCGTTTTGCGTAAGCGTCGAGGCTTATTGCGTGCATTCTCAATGTTTGGATGATATTATAGCGCGTAGTTTCCGTAATATTAACACTACCTAGCCCTCCTTCGAATATGTGTCTCCGGTTGTATTCTTAAAGTAAATACAGCCACCTTACTCATCCTGTTCCTGTTATCCCTCGGCGACGAGGGTCTTCCTCTTAAATTCCACAATTTATCTCTGACCACGAGAGGCCGTGGAACACGTTTCAATTTTCGTACTCCCCCTCACTTTATTTTCCTCCTCTCCTCCCCCTTCCTCCACTTAGCTCACTATGCCAACCATAACGCACGATTAATTCAAGGCGATTTTTTCCCGCCTCATTTTTCCGTTTTAGCTCCTCTTGACTTATCTCCCCTGGAAACGGCTTTTTTGAAGCTTCCATCTGTGCCCGCACGTGCAGGATTACTGAAATGGAGGGATGGATGGCACAGCTTTTGAATGAATGAGCACAAGATGAAACGTACGGTCCTACAGGGGTTTTATGGTGTTCATAACCTATACGCATGTTTGTGACGTAATCCTGTTTCGCATTTTTGTCGTGTTGATTTCTTTTCTCATTTTACCTTGCTGTCTGCTTCACAGGAGGAGAGATGTACTGCGGTTTGTCTCTTATTCTTGGAATAATTCCTTCATCTCTTGTAAGCGGCCGGTGCATCTCATGCGAGAAAGGAGTTCATGTTCGCAGTGGGAAAATAATTTGATGTAAAATTTAAAAAAATATGATGTTAGACGACACGAAACTTGCGCCTGACGTGCAGCAAAGACGTTTGCATTCCTAAAAAAAAATTTTGCTTTGAGACCACGAGGTCATAGTTAATAAATGAAACTTCACATGGAAGCTGCGGTGGTTGAAATCAAAGGAATGTAGTTAAACGTAGGGAATTTACCAACGATGACGGTCCAACAAAAACATGCTTTCAACTTATTCTTTAAACCTTAATGAAATATGACTTCTGTGGGAACTCTACCAGAGAGGAATTCTTTTTATGGTGCTAATAAAATTTTTAATACACGCATAGTTCGTAACTTAAGAGCATTTACTAAAATAAGGGAGTCCGCAATTTTTAAAAAGTGATAACTGGGTACTTACTTTGTCACTGCTGATAAATTCCATTATCTTTCCAATACTAAATATCTAATGTCACAAAAAGTTCATAGTGATGTTTTCCGGCAGCTTATATTGGAATTGAAAATAGGTTATTACAAATTTGCCAATGATTTGCCTGCCCATTACATTTTGCACCATCAGTGCAACTTCCATAAAAAATAGTCTCGAAAAAATGGCAAATTTGAAGAGTTCAAATATAATTTTCTTTTTTAGATATAAAACATCAATTTCGCGCAACCTACCCTGATTTTTAGAACTAAGAGAAATTCAAAATGCAGATTTTACTGAAAAAATTCTCCCCCCTCACATATGTGATATTTGAATTTAATATTCAGGAAATGTTATTTTAGCTACACAGTTAGATATGAAGAGACTTTCTTAGATACAAAAAATAAACACTGGATATACGTAGTGAAATGGACGTGAAAAGTCTTTACTTTCTCCTCATTTTGAAGTGAAATAAACAAAGTTTCTCATCTGTTTCTTGAGAATGTATTTGGTTACTAAAGAGATCCAAGCACTGAGATACCAGAGCCGAGCAGGCCGTTCTGTGCGATGCAAGTTTTAGTGCGAGTGAGAGATTTTGCTCTCACCGGTTCGAGAAAGAATCTCTAACCTGAGCGATAAAGGAAGGTCAGAGGGGTAAGAAAGGGAGTGATAGGATTTGGAGCATGGCAAGGTTAACCTGATGAGAAGGTCGAAAAGTGAATCGGTAGATGACGGCAGTGACAAGACAAGGGAATTGAGTGAAAAGGAATGGAGAAGGGGCGAGGAGGTGACGGGGCGTGAAACCGGGGCTCGTGGGGAGCGGGCGTGGGAATGAGCGGGCGTGAAAGACAGCAAGCGGCTTGGCGCTCTGGGCCTTTTTCATCTTTGCCGACATACCCGGCGCGGCCCCACAGCCCGCCTCGTTGATCCGTAAGGGGAGAGAGAGGTTGAATGTGTGCTTCTGGTCGTTTTGGAACTCCTCCAGCTGTGTTCACTGCAGGGAAATATCGGCCCTGTTTCTCTTCCCTACCAGCCTCTCGGACACCGACATAAGGGTAGTGATATCTTCCTCTCACTTTCCCTTTCTCCTACCCCACCTAATCTCATTTCACATCAGGTGGTGGCGAGGAGCAGTAATTTCTATTTAATTTTGTTGCATACCACCTTCTTATTCCTTAATGGAACGGAAAGAAATTGTTGAAATGCAGAAAGTTTAAATAAATTCTTGAAAAAACTTCATATCGGACATATTAGGTCAGTAAAAGATAAGGTAAAGCAAAGCTAGATAGAGAGGTCTGCGTGCAAAATGCGAACATGACTGTTAAAGTGAATAATATATTCTCATAATTTCTCAAAAGTGAAGGGAAACATTTTTTATTGAATTTTTATTAGATAATAGGTGCATACCTATTATTTTTTAGGGAGGAGTTTCAGCCGTGGCCCCCATTGGATAACTTCAATACCTATCCTGAAGAAGAACACCGTAAAATCATAAGGAGTACAAAAGGATTCTTAGTTAATTTTTTTGGATGATGTGCCGTCAAGAATCCTTGACGGATGATTGAGGGATAGGGATCATTATATCCTTGAGTGATTCGTAAATTTTAAGGTTGCCGTCAGAATAGAGTGTTAATGATAGCTAAGCAGAATACTGAAGTAGTATATGGAAGTGTTAGGCGTCTTATTCGAGAACTATACATGAAGTGAATGGTAGAAATAAGCGTTTCAGTTGGATAGTTAGAATAAGTCGTGACAGGGTGGTCACTTTTCACCTCTACTTTAAACGTATATGTTAAAAAAGGTTTTTAATTGTATCGGAGCCTAATCTTGGAGGATAATTACGAATATCGTTTTGAGCGTTTTGAAATTTGAGATGCATAAAAAATGAAAACTAGCAAGAGAAGAAGGCAAACGGTTAAGGAAAGACATTATATTGAACGGGAAAAAACATCCATTGAAGAGAGATGGATATTGAGAGATTAAGGAGGGGAGTATAATGCTTACGTCTGTGGAAAAAGGGAGAGTGTTAATGAAACAGGAAAATAATTCCTTGTAAAGACTTCCGTGGTGTGCAGCTATTAAAGGTACAAGTATTCCTCGATTTACTCCGCGTTGGTCTATATTGCCGGGGCAACAGTTTCGCCTTTTAACCTGAAGACGCCGACTGTAACGCCGGCGAAACTGTTGTTTCAGCAATATGGACCGACGCGGAGTTAATCCGGAAGACCTGGATCTTCAGGGAACAAGCAAGTTAACGTTATTAATAAAGAAGATGATGCTTGATCCGCATTATTTTGTAGAAAGTGTAAAGTGATGTTTAAAAAAATGACGTAGGTTTATGGCTTGTTTTGCTGACATGCGGTACCTACCTGTTTACGATGATATGTAATAGTTTTCAAGGAAGGAGTTTCAGAAGGTTTTAACTTGCTTGAATTAAGACTTATTAAGGACAAGGGCCTTGAGGTATATGGTAGATATTGGCCTAATTATTAGGGTCACGCCGTATAACCAAATCAGAATAAGCGAAAAAATGAGAGAAATATGCTCCATCACTGATGAATTGTATTAAATATGTTCATGATAAGCACATTCTACCCTTAAAAAATACACCATTATAATGAAACTTGGTTTAAGTATCCCTTTAAATTTGACCGGAAAAAATGTATTTTAGAGAATCCTGTCACAAATGTACGTATAAAACCTTCCCGTAGTTACAACACTGGGTATACTGTTATAATACTCCATGAGACGCACCCCATGATGGCTCACGGGGTTTAACGGAATCAAGATTATTTAGTTCATTTTGGCTCTTTGAAATGCAGTTCCCTTCTCCTTTCCATAACCTCATAATGGCTCACTTACAGGGTCGCACCCAAAAGTGGTAGGACTGGTTTTTTTACAAGAACTTTATTGACGATATACTTATATCGACTTAATAATCTTCAAAGTATGCTCCTTGAGCTGCTACACACTTAGTATAACGTTGCTCCCATTCCCCGTACGCCCGCTGGAAATTTTCTTTGGGGATGCCGTTGATGACCCTCGTCGAAGCCTCTTGAACGGCCTTTATCGAGCCAAAACGTCATCCCTTGAGCTGTCTTTTCATCAGGGGGAAGAAGAAGAAGTCCGGTGGTGCCAGATCGGGAGAATAGGGCGGGTGCGGAAACGTGGCAACGCCGTATTTGGCCAGGAGTTGTCTGACGACGAGCGCGCCATGGCACGACGCGTTGTCATGATGAAGCACCCAGCAGTTTGCGATGGCCGGTCCGACTCTTTTCACGCGTTCTCGGAGGCAGGTGAGCACCTGCACGTAAAAGTTTGCATTCACAGTCTCCCCAAAGGTCTGTGTTCAGCAGTGTCCTCATTCTGTCCACATTCGTGTCGGTTCTTGCCGTCGACGGCCGTCCGGAACGATGGTCGTCTTCAACGAGCTCCCTACCCTCTTTAAACAACTTGTGCCCCCCAAATACTGTGGAACGGCTTAAGGCATTGTCCCCATAAGCCTGCTTGATCATATCGAGGGTCTCAGTAGCCGTCTTCCCGAGTTTCGCACAAAACTTCACGGAATAACGTTGCTCTAAATTCAGATTTATTTTGTTTTTCGAGGCGGACAAAAAACTTGCTTCACTAAAAACGGTGTTCTCAATCATCGGCAGCCCGCAGGCGACTGAGGTTGGTGTCGGTTTGTTGCTAAGAGCCCCCTCCACCTTACCCTGCCAGGCAGGCCCCCCTTCACCGCTCTGTTCGCGCCAGAGAAAATCAGTCCTACCACTTTTGAGTGCGACCCTGTAAAACACTTATTTTTTAAAGTATTTCTCTTTATTTTGCCTAACGTTTTTGGGAAAAAAGTTTGCCCTATTTTTCTAATTTCAACGTGAAGCACCTATCTAATTCAAGGCGAAAAATTTTGTTAGAAATAATCACTGATTACACTGTAAAGAAACCGCTCTCAAAATTTGTATTCTGTGAAGTTGACTTAGTTATGTGGACATCTTGCTGATTAAAGGATATAAAGAAAACAAGAAACCTCATTTAAATAATTTAATAGAAAGATTAATTATTTTCTGAAATACTCGTACGTAATGCTCGATATTTGCTCGGAAATTTCAAATATGACAAAATTTATGATAATAAAATCCTTTACTGTATTATCAAAGTCGGTGATTGCATTCTCTTATACTATTTTGTAATTATGCTGATGCTATAAATGTATACTAATAATGCAATAAAAGGGTATTATAATTATTTTGGAAAATAATTGTTTTTTAAAAGGCTTTACACTGCCTAGACGTTTTTGTCAGATTGTTGTATGGGTTTTGATTGATAAGATCATAATTATACCACATAATATTAATGCAGCTGGAGTAGTTTTGTGCACAGTTTATATGAGTTTATACTAATAGAAAGTTTTTATACCTCTTTCTTCCCACTTTATCCTCTCTTATTATATGATTCCCATATTATTACATCATTAGTTTGTTTTTGATGTGCTATATAATAGGTTATATTTGGAATGAATTTGTATACTTTATAATATGCGACTGACGCCTTTTAGATCTCCTCCGTAAGAAACTGCAATCTAAATGCAAAGTGGTCAAGTGTGTTTTGCAAAGTTCTTCCTCGTAATATCGCTGCAAGTTTTGCTCCCTGCTGGTGAATTTACGAATGAAACAAGCTTGGACAAGATCGTGCTCTTGAATTTCTCGGACTTATGTAGTCCGGTCATGTATATATATATATATACTATATATATATATATATATATATATATATGATAAAGAGCGACTGAAAGTCATACTTGTATTTCCTACTATTTAAATACACGAGAATGCGGTGCGTCTTCCAGATTATACCGTTTCTTTCACACACTTTTTGCGGAAGCTCCCAACTGAGCATTCACTTTATTTTGAGGAGTTTCAAAATCTGCGAACGCTCAGATAATTCCGGAAAGTAAGAATTCTCACCAGACAACAGCCTTAAAAGTATTAACGATGGTCAAAAAAATTTCCACCCCCTGCTAAATGATGATCACTATATTTCTGAAATGAAGGGCAGTATTTTTTACGTAGTTATTATAACGCTCCTATATTAATGCTTTTTACGTATAGTATTTAATTTATTTTAATATTAGCAATAATTTTAATATTAGCAAACAATGCTCTAAATTACAATTAGATGTCATTCCTATTCTTATAACGTACACGTAGTAATGCTTTCAATTTTTTTACTATCACCGATATCACACAATATTCGTACTTTGCCAGCAGCGTGTTTACCAGCCAATACTTATTTGGAATTTCAGTTGTCCCTTAATATAGAGTTGAGATGATTACAACGAAGAATTATTCCTGAAATGTGATATTAGCCCACCTATCGGATATCGATTGTGTATTTTCTACGACATGTGACTTAGCTTTGTGAATTTTATTTTTGGGATTATTTATTTAAGTTTTTTTGAGGTTTTTTATAGTTTTAGCTAGATTATATCATAGCATACTCGCCAATTTCATTATCTGTATCCGAAAGTCCATGAATTGAAAGTCTTCTACAGGAGAAGTTTTATTTTTTTACAGTATCGTCGGCACGATTACCAAGCACGCGATATCGGTTCGCTCGTTCTGTTAATTAGCCGACTTTTTTTCAATTTTTTCAATTTTTTCATCCTAATGGATTTTCTGCTGAGTATTCAGGAAGAAGGATGTGTCTTTTCCATGTCATTAAACGTTTATCCGGTTTTCAAAATTTATCTAATCGATGTCAGCGGCGGAGAGAGTTTTTCCATTATTGTCATGTTGTTTTATTTGCTTCCTGGAAATAGTTTGCGTTAGGATAATTTTTGCTGATTTAACCTTTCATGGACACTCCTTTCCCATCACTAACCTTTCCAGTCCATGATATGGATGATATTGAGTGTTCTCAGAAAACCCTCCCTATTATTGCTTTTGCCTAATATATACCTAAATCTCCTTTACCTTTGGTATATGCGCTAGAGAGAACTTTGACTCTCTGCTGTACCTTGGAAAAGTTTTGTAACTGAGACTGATCGAGTCACAACAAGTCTACTATGACATGCCTACATTAATGTTGAAATGAATTATATTCTTTTCTTAAGAAGGGTATTGTAAATATAACATTCATTAAAAATCGCCTGATATTCTTCATATCTACTCTTTTTTCACGTTGTAATGATGTTTACTTTCTGTATTTGTGTTTGAATGCCATAGTTATTTGTTTGTATGCTAATACTCACAATAAATCATATAAGCCGATATGAATTTGACTAATCTAGTCCTGTTAGCATTCAAAGAATTGATTTTATTTTGGAAAAAACCTACTTGTAGGGAGTGGAACATTGATATGTGTTGTTTTAATTTCGGTAGTCATAAGCAGTTGAATATAATAATATAATTCCTGTGACTTATATATTTATTTTCATCAATGGAATACACCTCACCTTTGGTTTTTCACTATTTTTGACTCATCAATTATTGTAAATTCTAAAGTACTTATATAATTTTGTATATTTCTTTCCTTGTGCCATTTTTAACGTTTACTGATCATCTTTTGCGCTTTGATTTTTAATCAATTTAAAAATCCTATTAAAATTAATGTTTTTATTCTTAACAACAGCTATTTAGGTAGGTGATCGAAAGCTGATGTCATTTTTGCCAATAGAGATGTGCGGGTGGAGAGAAACCTAGCTTCGGTCTTAACTTACTCTTTTCGAAAGACCCAAATTTACGTCCAAATTGCCGGAGAGGTGAACCATCTGAAGTGCTCTCTACATGATACCCAAATGGGGATCGGGATATTGCTGGAAAATCCTGCCACCGCAGGGATCAAACTCGGGCCCTCGTAGAGGGAAGCCTATATACTAGCAACCGCATTTACCAGAATCCCATATTTTTGCTTTTTTGTTTCTTTTATGCTATTTTTAAGAATGCTGTGCATTGAACAAGGTAGGGGAGGCATATGAAAGAAATCCAGAGTAATTAAGTTTTCACTCTAATAAAGCATTGTCAGTCAATTGCCAATTGGTAATAATTATTAATATGAGGTTATTTTCCGGTGGCATAAGAGGTATTTAAAGTGGCGGGATAACCATTTAATAGTTTTTATATTTTCATTCGCGGTGAGTTACGACAGGGCTATGAGAAAAAAATGGTAAAATGGAAAAGAGAATAAGGATAATAAGGACTGATAAGCGGCATTTAATCTAACTATGAATTCAGTTTCACACTCGATTAAGGAACTTGGATATTCCTTCGATTATCACACAAACTCCAAAAGGAATTGATCTACATTGAAATAGAAATGAGACAACCTCATTTATTGCGGGTAATGAAAATTCTGGGTGCCCCACGGAGGAAAGTATTTTGATACAAATTGCATCTATTTCAAATCGTGTAAAAATGCATACTCTAGTAAAATTAATGTTTCCGTCCAAAGAAAATTAAGCTTCAAATTATGAAGTTTCTTCTCTGTAGGACGATATTCTTTTGACGAATTTGACGATAGATTCCTATGACTAATTTGTGTTTGTCATATGGTATACTTTATACATTTGTACGATGACATTTAAGTTTCACATTTTAATCAAGAATTTACAATAGATAAGTGATTTTAATTTTCACTAGCTGACGTATATACACGCAGAACATATTTTATGGAGTCTTCTTTCGTTGCGCGTTGAGTGTAGTTGTTTTTGTTACGCTTCTGACTCCCAACGTCTTCTGGCCCTCCCGGGCACATCTTATGTTAGTCCCTGAGATAAGAATGAACGAAGAAGGGAGAGTAATCCGTGACTCACAACTCTTCTCCACGTCTCTGAAGAGGGGGAAATAGAAAGGAGGGTAGAACGAGAGAGAAAGAGAGAGGAAGACTCAGCTTTGAGGTGCTTAGTCACACCTCCGGGCGATTTAAAAAGCGATCGTATATGGGTGTTGGTCTCGGTACCTCCAACCTTTCCTCCTTGATTGCTTTATCCTTTCCTCGCCCTAGCTCCAATCTATATCTCTTCAGTCCGTCGTTAAGACTCATGCCCTCTTTTAAGTTCCGATCCTTTCTCTATCTCCCTCTCTTTCATCCATATCTATTTTGTGCGTTACCCCTACCTCGCCTAAGCCATCCCGCGCGAAGCTGCTTTGGTGTGAGAGGTAGAAAATATATGTGGAAAGAGGAGACAAGAGAGTGGGAGAAGACGCTGGCTGTCTTCAGAGATGGGGTCACGAGTCGACCTCTCGTCACCTCTCCATCCGCGGGTATTTCTCCTCCGGGAGCCGGAGGCGTCTCGTACCGGAAGAATTGCGTGGAGAAGCATGTTAGGGGCTAGGACTTATAAGAATGCCTTATAGTGGTGTTATAACGTTTGGTTTTTGCGCAGATAGATGCAAGTAGAAGGTTATGACATGACAGTAGGAAGTGCTTTATGCAAGGAATACAAAATGTAAAAATTAGCAGCTCCCTCGACGGCTACGCGTGGTATATATGAGCTGAGATGTCAGGGTAATAATTATGACGAAACTATATGTATTTATTATTTCGTAGTTATTTTTACAAAAGAAGAATCGGAATGTTAATGTTTCATATTCAAAGTCAATAAACTATTGAAGGTAGCTGGTGTGATCTTTAGAACCTTCTTCGCTATGTATAATCGAGTGTGGATTATTTACTCGGCCCCTCTTATGACTGTCGTTGCCCTTATAACCATAATTATTCATTGAAATGAATGAATAAAGTTATATTTAGTACTACTACCATGTACCTGAAATAAAAATGACTTCTTTGGGCTTGATGAGCTCCTGGTTTTTGATGCTCGGACCTTTTTAATTCTAGAGTCATTTCTGCTTATAGTATACGATTCCATTTTAATAGAAAAAATATTGTTTATTTATCACCATTATTTTGGCATTCAGTCATTACACCTTTATGGCTATACTTTACTTTCCTAATAATATTTAGTACTTTTCCATTCCTTTCCATGCGTTTATTCTATGATTAATGTGTTAATTGTTTTTTAAACTAAATGAACCTTAATACAAACTAAGTTATGCATTTAAAGAAAAATTATTTCTCATAATGAGACCAGAGAACACCCTGATGGGCATTACGAATCGTTGTTATTGTTTTCCTTGATACTCTCAAAATAATATAAGTAACATTTGCCCATAAGAAACATTCATGAATTTGTGTAGGTAAATATTCAACTTGGCATTGTAGGATTGGTCGGCTGGAACTCTACATAAATCATGTTACGTTTACTTCCTTCTTAGTTACTGATCTTTAAAATATTCAATATAATTAAATTTGACTCTAAAAATTTATATTATATTTCTTACTACCTATCAGTAGAAATGTTTGGAAAATCGGGAACAATAATTCCTTAGCACAAGAGAGAGCTTTATAAAATACAATTTTTATGAGCAAATATGTTAAAAATGAAATGTTAACTCATGATAGTTTTTAAAAGAAATGGATCTCAATAGATACGCTGGAGCAGTACTTCAATCGAATGTAGTACTCAAGTGAAAGGTGTTTAATGCGGGTAATATTGTGTAGCAATTGATGCCCTATGACATATAAAAATAGTATGTTCGGTATCTTCATCATAATGGAAGATTATCTCAAATAACTGTTCACCAAAGCCTGAAATAGCTATAATTTCCAATTGGCCAGGCGTATCAGAAGGCTTTTTACGTACATTCCAATTCGGTGGCTGCCTGCCCCTACTTTTATACCATATGACATACTGTAATACGTTTCGTGATTTAACCATGCACACAAAAATGTTCGGTTTTCACGCGGGATGGGAAGCAAAACGAGACCCGACTTGGAAGTTATGCCTCCCCTTGAATCCTGCCCGGCACCAAATCCTTTCCTCCACGTCCGTTGAGATACTATTGCGTTGACCTATTGCCTCGCCGCCATAAATCGGTTTCGCACGGGCCCGTAAGCAATAAAGCACACCGCGCGGGGAGATGCTTGCGACACTTGGATGGGGAGAGTGGAGGAGGAGAAAGAAGGGTTCCGTGAAGCTTAAAGTCGACTGGAGACTTCGATGGGAGAATGCGAAAAATGGGGGGAGGGTTGGAAGCCCCCCATCGTCACCGTCCGTTGTACTGGGAGTTGATGCGTCACGTCGGGGGTGTGACTACACGGCAGCGTGGAGGATTCAAAAGCCCGTGGCTGGAGGCGGGCGCTGGACCATCGTTTCGCTTGCGTGGGAGGAGAGAGAGATGTGCTGGGAACGGGGAGCGCGGAATGAGGGAGTCACGGCGGCTTGGGTTGACACCCGCCGACTCCGGGGAAAGGGGTGTATGTCGTTTACCTCACTTGATTTGTCGTTTTATTTTTTTCTCTACCCCTCCAACCTTCAGTGCTAGGAGTTGGGTGCCCTACCTCATTCCTTCTCTCTACACCTCCTTCCTCCAAACAACTCACTATTCTTTCTCCGTCCTCCATCTCGCTTTATTAAGCTTTTTGGTGGCAGGCATTTTCGTGGTCTATGTTGACGTCACGATGAAAGTTCCTCGGTCAACACAATATTTTCGTTCAAACTTGCTCCATGTGCAAAAGCAGGATTCATGACCTCATTCGTCGCGTCGTATTCTTTAAAAGAATTATATACCTCGAGAGAATGAATAAATGTTGGCGCAAGATTTGCAGTACGAAATTGCTTATGACCATTAAGAACCGGTCGTATTTCTATTTGGTTTTACTGCCCCTCTCCCATATTCAGTTGCTTAAGTATTAATGGCTGTGCACAACATTTATTGATATTTTATTGGTTAGAAAGAAACTAAGGCTGACTTTATAGGTCAAATACTGCATATTATCCTATCTTATGCCAATCGGAAGCTGTTCTGCTGTTGAAAACATGAGCTTTATTACCCGAAAACAATGCTAGAAAGTATTGCGCGCATCAGGTGTGATATTGTGATCCTTAATGGTATTTTTTGTCATTGCTGCTAGAAAGTAGTTGGAGAAATGTATTTTTTATTTTCAATATTTACACGAACGCTTTTATAGTTGCTGATATCTCCTATTAGAGAATTAACACTTACATGAATTGAATGATTGAGTTCATGAGGAGGAAGTTTATTAAAGTAACACATATTGTTCTCTATGTTTGGAAATAGTCCGTAACATCTCAGGTGAAAATAGTGACTAGCTTAATGTTAATAAAAACTAGGTGAAAAGTATTTACTGAACGATATGAGCAGTGGGGATAAATAGCGAAGATGTAGGGTAGTTGGTGAATAATTAAAAGTGAGGAATAATGATCCTTAATCAAGCCAGAAAAAACGGGCAGAATATAGGGAAGTGCTAACTACTATTCGGAGTAGGAGTATTTGAGTCAAAAATAACCAGTAAGCGAAATAACCAGTTAGCGAAAATCCGGTAGCCAAATGAATGGTTGTCTTTACCTAGATTGAGAAGACCACCGGGTAAAGTTACTTTTCGTTACTTTTCTTTATAGACTTTCCATAACGTTTGCCACAAGAGTATGGAATTTTGAACAAAAAAGAGGAGCTTTCATTGCCATATCATTCTAATATGTAACGGATAATCAACAGTTGAACAATTAACAACATATTTTTAGTGAAAACTTACACACTTACCTAAACAACTAAAAACATTAGAAGGGAATGTAAAAGGTAGCAGGGGCATACATGCGAACACTCATTTATAAAATGTAAATTTATCAATGCGAAAACTTACCTGCACTCGTATAAACATGTTTCGTTTTGCTGGGAGTAATGTATCCCGGTCCAATTCCACAAGTGTTTGGGTGTCATCGTTTTCCTAGCACCAGAAAATACTGAATATAAATGTATATGTGCTGAGATAAAATAAAATTGACTCATAAATTACATTCTGTTAATTCGAAAGTCATTTTCATACCGAACCTTTTTCATGTTAGTTTAAGAAAAATGTTTGCATTCATGGGAATTAGCGACTAGCACAATGCTAATTATTAATATTTTTTCATGTAGCATTTACAAATATATGATTCTCTATTTAGTAAAACACAATAATGATTAATACGGTTCATAAACGTTTCCAATAGATCGTGAAATTCTACAGAAACTAAAAGTTTTTCGGGTTATCGATAAAGTGAATTAATTGTTTAGGTACGTCTTATCGTACCGTGAACAAAATGCATTGAAATTGTAAGACATGGTCTCGTAGAGGCGAAAATATCATTATCTATGCTACTAGACTTTGTGAAATGATCGCGACTACTCGTTTCCACTTAGACAATTGGACGAATACGGAATATGGAAAATTCTTGGCTAGTGGATGGTGACTCCCCTCACGATTTGAAAACATTTTTCGTGTCGTACAGAATTAAAATTTGAACCAAAACTTAATAAATGCATTATGAAAAGGTTTAGGTGGAAAACGAGCAACCCGACAATACAATATATGAAATGGGTGTCTTGTAAATAATTCGGAACAAATCAAGTAGATGAAGAAGGAAGCTCTAAGGGCTAAAATATCTAAGAAAAAGTCTAATAGGTATGGATAGAGGAGGCCTTAAGGTGTAAAAGGTCCAGATAGGAAAACGTGAACTATGATTATGCCCTTTAAAGTATTTGGCTTCGTTACACCAGTTATTAGAGGGAAATTACCAACCAAAATTACCAACCAAAATTATCAACGTGAATGCTAGTTTGATAGTTGAGGTTAAATCTCACCTTATAGTTCTTTTCATATAATTCGTGCAGTAAAGTATGGTTACTTGAATAATCACATGGTGTTGGTGAGCCTAGGGGTGTCCAGAAGCATCAACAGGTTTTGCTACCTCGGTTGTCCAATCCTCAGCCATTGGTCACTAGACATTGGTCTACCCCGATGCCATCACATTGGAAAATTCAAAAAATAAAATTAAAGATAGATTATCTTTCACGTTCCATAGAACTTATAAAGTTATGAAAAGTATTTTGAATAACCGGAAATAACCACTAACTTACGTAATATTAATGAAAAATCTGATAAATTAGTGAAGAAATGTTATTTTAAGATATTAATTGTGGCAGCGTTATTGTTGATGCTAGGATGGTAGTCCCGCCAGTCACGAAGGAGCACTCGCGACTAAGACTTTTAGAAAGGTACACGTCACTCGAGTTTATTCTTGGCGCCGAGAAAATTAATAGCCCACGCTATATCGGCAGATTACATCACCGAGATAAAAATAAGAGAAATAGACCTAAGTACTGATAGATTTAAGCATTTTATTATCCGCAGAATTCACGTTCACAGAGCAACCAAGGTTAAGCAACCCAAGAATTGTTTAAGAAAACCATTTTTGTCATCTACCCTTTCTTTATCGCATTTCCTTCTCGTAATTCTTAAGAATTACCTACAATTTAGGTTACATGACAAAAGACTGGATATGACATATTGCCATTCTTGGTGGCTCGCAGGGAATAACGTAGATTAATTCTCTGTTACTGAACAAAATATTCAAACATTAGTGTATTTGAAAATAAAATGCTGCTTATTTTTTGTCAAGCTATCACTCATCCCATCAGTTGTTTTTGGCCCATTAAAACGTGGGAATGCAGAAGCTGGCGTATAAAAAAATTTACTTTTTACAGGCGGATTATGTTATTTCTTGGTAGCATACATTTAATTTATTCCTCTTTACTTGTGGGCATTTTAATCTTTCATGTGTCTCTTTTTTCAGGCAATTTGTCACTATCAGTCTGCCTTCTAATGAGCTGCGGAATTCCATATATCCAGCCATAAAGATCCTTTATACGCGCCACAATGCTTCCGTAATCTCATTGTTGCTCATCACCGCTTCTTTCATATATACTAAACCATCGTTCCATTTTAATTTTCTCCTTTTATACTTTTCCTAACCTTTCTGAATGACCCATGAATATGTAATTGCTTCGTCGCCTTTTCCGCCATCTCTCCGCTTATCGATCTTTATCACAGTGACTATTTCTCATCCACCTTACCCCCACTTTTGCCCTCCATTGTTGTCCCACCCTTTCTCGTGTGCACGCGTCGCACTTTGCGGGGTAATACGAAAGTGGGAGCCCATTTTACTATTACAATTTTGCTTGCAGCTTTGGTCACGCCTTAAAACGCTTATCTTCTGTGCTTCTCTCGAAGAAATGCCTATTTTATTCTTCGGTCTATCCTTTTCTCCCAACCTACCAGTCCTATCTGGATCATCTCACATCTGCTTCTACGCCTATAATGACTTATAACAGGCCACCCGCCATACCAGGTCGCTCATCTCGGCATTATAGTAACCTTCTCACCGAGTTTAGCGCTGTTTAAATCCTTCGAAAAATTGTTTCGGTGGTTATCTTCTCGTATGATTCACTTAAGAATATCCTACTGCTGGATACGATGGATTGATTATATTGCCGTTCATCCCAGTTTGAATGTGTGTTCTCAAGTGCTCTCCTTACGCCGTGCTTTTTTGTTAGCGTGATTTTTAACGCCACTGAGATTCGCTCTGTTTGACTACTTTACAGGTTCTCATTGTATTTTCAGTATTATGCTGACGACCGCAAGATAACTATATATACTACTATATGACTATTTAATGACACTATGATATGTTTTAAGAATGACTACTGTTTGTTTATCATGTCATTGCCACCCGGCTTATCGCCTAACAGCAATGTATCCCAAATAAATAAATAAATAAATAAGAGATAGGATATTCCGCAGTGTTACCAGTGGACCTTTAAGTAATTTATCCCCTTTCTGTTGCATACTGCCCTTTCCTCTGAATCCTTATCGTCGATGATGAATTTCTAGTTTTGCCATTAGGGAAAGAGATGGAGAACTCTGTAGAATGTTGGAGTTTTTACATACATTTCATTTGTTTGTGGCTTCTTGAGTTGGGTGAGTTGTAATAAAGCCTTACAATTTGAAATGATCTCGGCACTCAGCATTGCATTGGAAAAATTATTTGAGAATTTGATAGGTATTTTTAAATTATATTCAATGTTTCCACAAAAGATAGTATTCACGGTTGATAAAGTATACCTTAATTCAGTTATATTGTAATTATTTCTCATTATAATAATAATTATTATTCGGGTGTTATCTTAAAAATCACATAGATATAAATACAAAGAGTAGAGCAAGGAGGCGGGAAATATTAGTTTTCTTCTATGAATAGATATCATTTTTCCTTTTCTTTATCAGAATGCCTTTAATGCTAACCTGAATATTCATCCACTTCCGAGAACGGAACGGCTATTTTAGTGGTACGCTTCTTGCTACGGTTTTGGGGCCATATTTTTTTGTGCGTTGAGAATTTAGATCAGAGATTTATTGGGTGCTGTATTATTAGCACTCAGTTATGGTACTTCTTTCTTAAACGCCGGGATTTTCTCTCCACCCGGGATCGTATCTCCTTCCATCCGTCGACGTGGGTGGCGTCATTGAGCCACCACGAGAGACTGCTCCGCTCGCATTCATTTCTTTACCGAATCAGTACTGTCGCTGTAGCGTCATTTAAGAGCGCTCTTCCTCAAGGTCGATCAACACTCAACGTCGCCGAAAGCCACAGACCTACGTACTGCTGAGGCTACCTCACACTCATTATCCTCTGCCGTAGCGAAATATCAGTTGGGCGTTGACTTTGTATCTTTCTTAAGGCGTACAGCGATACGCCTCGCAAGTGTTGCTTTGTAGTTTATTTTATTTCTACTCAAAATGAATTTTAATTTTTATCACTCCACATTCTACTTTAATTCAGTATGGGGTGAGCCGCTAATTTAAAATGACGCAGGATGATGTGTTTTTTTGAATATTTGTTAGTAAATTCTGTGATCCTGACAAGGCATTTACTACTAATGTTAATTTTATGCTTGATCAGCCGGTTTTAATTATAATACATGCCTTTTAATCTTTCATTTATATTCTCATTGCTGAATAAATTAGCACACTTGTGCAAGTAATCATTAATCAATATTGTCAGCAATTCATCTGACGTGAGATTTATTCAGAAAGAGCAGGGTACACTCTGGCTTCTAAAAATTCAGAAGCAGTCGAGAATAGGTAATTTTTCTTCGGAGTGCTTCCACGTGTGAACGAAATATTTGGGTAACGGAACAGTTTCACGATTGAATTACCTCGCCGGGCAAGTCTTCGAAAAATTTTAGCCACGAAGGAATGCTTGTCGCGGTCTTTAATGTTACACTATTCCCCTTCTCCTCAGCATTCAACTCTAACCGAGTCCAGGGAGAAGTTTGAGAGCAAAGATGAGGGCGTGTGCAGTAAGAGGCAAGAAAGAGAAGGCAGGAAATGGTTAAACGAAAAGGGAATGACTCCTTTTAATATTCCGCGGCGCATTATCGTTCCACCGCACTTAATCCCCTCAGCCGATCCATCCATCCCCGTCACACCTCTCCTTGTGTGACGACTATGCATGGACAGAGGGGTGGGAGTGTAGAAGGGTCGGTTGGTTGGGGCTTCACGTTTTTTCGTGGAGGAGGAGAAAGCCAGATTGGAAGCGGGTGGGGGCGACGCAACCAGCCACCGGTGGTTGTTACGGTCGTATGGGCCAAGCGCATTGCACGAGGACACTAGAAAGCGGAATTTTGAGAGAGGAGGGAAGATCCCATGAAGGTGGAAAAGGTTGGAGCCGGGGTGAGTGTGTTTGGAGTGGATGAAAATAACGGGATTTAGGCAGTGAAAAGTGGGGATGGAATCAAAAGAGGAAAAGAATTGGTGAATCTTGTGTCCGAGCACAATATCACAGGACGTTATCAAAGAAGCTTGAATCCCGAAGACGCAGTAAATAGAGGCAACGCTATGATTTATATAAATGTTGAGCAACTTCTGTCGATTGTGCGATCATATATATTGTCTCCCAATATCGAGTTTTCGAAAGTGCTGGCGGTGGTGCAACTCTCTAGCAAAAGGGTTTGAAGTTGAACCAGATATGCTTCGAAGGAAGGCCTTCAGTTCTCTCACGAGCCCCATTATTTGGAGAATTGCCCACAGTAGAGTTAAGTTCTTCTGAGGGATCTTTGTGCACCACTTTTTTCCCACTTCTTTGTATCGAAACCCAAATTTACTAGTTATGTATTTATTTAAGAATATTTAAGCAAAAATTAGGCTTCAATTTTAAAATGATGTGCTCAATCATGAAATATTAATGTGCAATTTTTTTTTAAAGCGTTTTTTCTGACGATTTGAAGCAACCTCCGTTTTAGTAACTATTCTGATTTCTTGATAACAAGCATTGCAACTATACAATAGCAAATAATGGCCCCTTGGTTATCTCAATTTAGAAAGGTGATCATCTTGAACTAATGCGATCTGATGCATTGCACTCATCACATAAAACAGAGGTTAAGAATTGTTAGGGATTAAGTTTCGGGAGCTATTTGAGGGGTGCCTTTGTAAAATTTTATAATGTTGAATAAATATTCAATGAAATAGTAAGTGGCATACCAGTATAATGAATTCGAGTTGCGGGGGTGAGGGAGTGCACACCAGGGAGTGGAGTGGGAGAAGAGGGCGTGGTGTCCTTCTGGAGGAGGAAGGTTGGTGTGGGAGGCTGCGGCTGAGGGCATAAAAGGGGGTAAGGGCGTGGCGATCCAGCTAGAAATGGAATCCGGGGGAGAGAAAAGAGGATTGTCTTCTCGGAGTAAAGGGTTAGCGAGAGTTTGTTGGGTCACATGTGGTAAGAGGAAGGGTTGAATCCCACAGGGTTGAAAGGAAATGACGTGGGACTTGGCTTTGATGCAGAATTTGGGTGTGGAAAGAGCGAGAGAGGAAGGGAAGGGCTTAAATGTGAAAAATAAGCTTATATTTTTGCAGTGTGGAAGGAAGGCAAATGGTTTTATCGGGACGGTGTTTTGCGAGGGAAGCGCGCGCGGGATAGAGGGGATGATAGAAAAGCAAGTGATTAATCCTCGGGAGTGACAATGAATTGTATCGCCCGAGGGAAATGGAGAATGTAAAGTAAGGCATCAGAGCATGCATGAAATAAGGAATACAACAAAAAAGAGAACGTAGTAAGACTTAAACAGTCATTTGCTAGTGATGCTTGAAATGCGTCAGCATAGTGGAAGGCTCAATGCACGGCTAATTTTCAGACTTAGTAAACGTCGTTTTCTTTACCCCGCATATTTTTCTAATTAATCGACTTGTGAATGAAACTGAATGTTGAAGTGAACAGGAGTATTTAAGTCTGGCGTGTCAGGAGAAAATGGCTACATCGTGAATAGGTTAATTTTTAATTGTTAGGCATGTTATACAGAATACATTTATTTTGAAGGAGTTATAATTCGAAATCATCACATGTATACCAATTAAGAATTCCAAATTAAATTCATATTACTCTTTAGTGTTCACCATCCACATTTTACCCATTATTTAGACGTTATATTCAAGGTGGAATGTTAGGATAAGAAACTACTATTTTAAAACATATTTCTACGAAGGAACAGTATAAAGTGTACTAAAATATCAACTTTTTTCATGAAGATTTTTTCCGAGGAAAAAATGTTGCTCAAAACCATTAACTTAAATGGGAACCGTGATTTTTAAATCAACGATAATTGCTGTTGAGTAGAGTGTTAGAATTAAAAACCATTCTCATCCTTGCTTTAAAGGTTGAGAAAGTCATGAGGAGAAAATTTAAGGCTGTTTGAGTAATGAACAAGGGTTCTGCGAACACCAAAGTGGGGGAATATTTTGGAAAATGCTTAGGCGGTGGGAGCGTTCAGCCAATTCACGCGGGTCATCTGATATCGGGCGTGGTTCCAGCAACCAGTATCATCCTATGCGGGACGGTGAAAACGCCTCTAGAAGAAGTGCGCGACGAAAAGGAATTGGTAGCGGTTCATAGTTCTCCTACGCCGTCGGCGCCAATCCCTCAGAAATATTAAGTTCCGTGTGTGGAGAATCGGCGTCGAATCGTGAAAGAGAGCGGGTTAGAAGAATTGAGAGACACATCGCGATTGTTTCAGATAAAAGCTTCGTGTATCTCGCATCAGGAGCTTTCGATTTGTCTGGAGAGTTTTTATCTTAAATTGGCTCGAGGATATTTAAGCCGTGGAAAGGTTTATGAAACTCCAATGTACACTTCATGGTTCGCTTCAATGCACAAAGAAAATGCAGGAGGCATGTAGGTATTAAAATAGCAATAAAATTTTTGATTTTTGTACTTTTCATCACGCGTAAACGTCAAATTTTGAACGCACGTACATATAGTATATTCTTTATGCTCATACATACATACATATAAATATATGTTGCATTCTATTTGTGTGCTATTGTGCCGTCCCATTATTGTACTGCTCGTGTGAGTGTTTCCGCATAATCGATATATATATATATATATATATATATATATATATATATATATATATATATATTTATACACAGATGATTTCGTCGACGTAACACGGAAGTGCCAAATAATAAATTGGACAGCAACAAGCAATATAGTAACACATAAAAAGATCACTCACAAGTTATTTCTTGATCATTTCGACGGAATTCCGCTCCGTCTTCATCGGAAGATAGAGAAGTAATCTATATATAAATAAAATATATGTGTATATATATATGTATATATATATATATATATATATATATATATATATATGTATATATATATATATATATATATATATATATATATATATATTCACATGGAAATAGATGTAAGGAAAAGGAATAGGAACAAATATAAAGACGAACACAGGAGAAGTGAGGAAGGCGGAATAGGGCAGATCACTAGTGCAAAAATATTTTCCTTGACCGGGACATGAACCTTGGATCTTTCCAAGAAAATATTTTTGCTCTTGATCTGCTCGATTCCACCTTCCCCGCCACTCCTGTGTTCGTCTTTTACATATGTTCATTTCCCTTATCCTTATATCTACATATTTCCATGTGAATGAAAAATTATTCGGCATATGACGGGTTTTCGAGTTTGTATATATATATATATATATATATATATATATATATATATATATATATATATATATATATATATATATATATATATATATATATGTGTATATTATTTAAACGGTAACGGCCTGTAATTAATATGCATGGAATATGTCGCACATAAATATTCCACCTATTGGTGCTATTTACCTAATTGGGCAGTGGAATTAACGAATCGCTGTACTTAAGAAATTTATGAGTCCCCAAATAACTGTTTAGCCTTTGGGTTGTGACCATGCTATAAAACTACACTCCTTTTGCCAAAACAAAGAAAAAGTTTTCTCATAATTGTTGAAAACATGTAACTAATTTTATCCAATCAGCATCACAACTTCTAGAGTTAAAAGTCATTAAATTTATTATTCCATCCACCTGTTTTTTTCTCCAGTCATATGTAATTGATTCGCTTGCCCTATATTCCCCGGCGCCGAATATTACCGAGTCGCAAGTTTTGGAAGCTCACATTAATGAAACGATGGTTCCTGTAGGTCCTCATGCCATTTGAGGTATAAGACATTCATTAAAACCGAACATATTAATACCCCGCCCTTTCAAAAACCGGCAAAGGAATGATTCGGTCGTATCAGTTATCCTCCATCCGGTGATCACAATGATTTACGGTTATCCCATCGAGAACGATTCCATTAAGATACAGTGCCCGCTATTTATTGTATTTCTCGATCACTAATCCTGTTCTCAGCTTGTTCTCTGGCCTCAACATAACTATCCATACCTCGTATCTTGATTCCTCTTTCAATCACTCGTATTAGTGGTAAGTTTGTGGTGCGGTAAATAGCTTAGGCTATCATTCATGCCTTCTCATCATCATGTTCCCTTAATCCTACACTTTCGTAGGTATCCGATCTAATTGGATATCATGTGTGGTGTTTCTCCCGCATATTTATATAACCATTAATCATCCAAACATGTTTGAAGTCGTGGTGTAAAAATAAACTTATTGAGTGCTTTAGGGAAGCCAATCACATTTAGACATCGGGTTAGACTTGCTAATCGTAAATTACCATCCGAAAGAATTGGGGAATTTCCTGTGATGCCGGAAAGAATATATCTCATTTCCTGGGAAAACCTCCCGGTGTTGCAAATAATTCATTGCATCTCATTAGGAGTAAAAAAATAATGGTTTTTTCGGTAATTTAATTTTTTAATCGGGTAGCTGAAATCAATTACGGTATAATATGTAAAATTATAGGTAAAATTAATTATAATAGCTATTTAAACGGGAAAATAGAACCGTGAAGTGCTACCAAGAATAATTTCCTAATATATTTGGTAAGTTGTAAGTATGAGGCAGTGGAAGGAGTATGATAGAACCCAGGTACAGAATCACCTTACTAGTAAACCATCTTGGAAACAGCATTTCCACGGCCCATTGGAGGGCATGAATTCTCTTTATGCAGAATTTTGTAGTTCAATAAAGTTACCAGTGATATTGATCATTACTATCGGTTAAACAAATATTTAATTTAATTCATAATGTTATTTATTCATTGCTCACCATTACATAATATCAATATAAAACTAGGTAATATTGATATTTGGGAACTAGGTAAATTTGATAATGAATTTAGTCCAGTTATAAGACGTAATTGATGTGAAATTGTACAGAAACAGCGATATTTAATCCTGTAAATAATGGGAACCAAGGTGAATGCTTTCTTAATCATAGAAGCGTATAATTGATTTATGTAAAGACATTTTACATGATTAGTATGTGATGATGTAAGAGAGAAAATGATTAAGCCCGTGTGCAACTAAGGCCTTCCACTGCTGTGCCCTTCCACATCAATTATCGTCATCCCATGTAATTTTGTGTAAAATTCCCCTTCAGCAAGTTGAGTTCACTTTTTGTGGCGCGTGGTTTCACTGATAAGGTAAGCCTGTACTTTTAAGTTTTCAATGTAGTCTGTATTTTTTATGTCAGGCGTTTTAACAGATCTTGCTCAATAGTCTGTTTAATACGAAAATCACACTCATCTTCTATGCCACTATAGAAATATTATAGAAGTTTAAATTGAAAGTCATGACCAAATTAAACGTTGCGTAGACAGCTATATTCGCTCATGCATGTGTGTCAAGTGATAGCATATGGTTTTCCATGCATGAAAGCTATAAGGGTTTTTGTATGAAAATGTACGATTTTGTGGGTGTAGATTGGCGTGAATTCGTGGGTTTTGCATGCGGTAGTATTGTCTTTAACGGGTGGTGACCTAACACCCCCGCCACATACCCTTGCGGCGGCTTGCGAAATAGTATGCATGTCTGTAGAAAATTATTTTTTCTAGAAGTGGCTAAATATATTAATCGAATTAGTAATTAGTTGATTATTCGATTAAACTTCTAATAACTGTTCAATCATTGTACAGAAATCGAAATAACAAAGTGAATTTTTTTCCACTCACTGAAGTACAATACTTTTACTTTTACTAGATTTATGCAAGTATTTCTCTTTTCAGGTTCAACTGAATTAATAATTAGCCTTCTGACATTCAATTGCATTACCAATTTGTGTTTTTATTTGTGATTTGCGTAAATTTCATTTGTTCCTTGTGTATCTCTCTTGTTGCTTGTGGAGGGCACTTTGAGTGACGCCGTCCGTCGATTGGGACGTTAAACTGCGGACCCCTTGGCGCCTTTCGCAAAGAGTAGGCTAATGCCGACGCCGGGTTTCTCTCCACCCTTCATCCTATCCTGTCCATCCCCTATGGCGCAAATGACCTTAGCTGTCGATCGCCTCCCCTAAAAACTACTACTACTACTACCTCTCTTGTTGCTAAACCTGAGCTAAATAGAAGTATTCGTGAATTGATATCCAATTTTTGATACGGATATATGCTTATGGGATAGGATTTTTGTCAATATATATGGTGCCTAAAGTCTTACTTCCGTTGTTCATTATGGTACATACAGGGTCGCACCCAAAAGTGGAAGGACTGATTTTTTTACAAGAATTTTATTGACGATATACTTACATCGACTTAATAATCTTCAAAGTGTGCTCCTTGAGCTGCTACACACTTAGTATAACGTTGCTCCCATTCCCTGTACGCCCGCTGGAAATTTTCTTTGGGGATGCCGTTGATGACCCTCGTCGAAGCCTCTTGAACGGCCTTTATCGAGCCAAAACGTCGTCCCTTGAGATGTCTTTTCATCAGGGGGAAGAAGAAGAAGTCCGGTGGTGCCAGATCGGTAGAATAGGGCGGGTGCGGCAACGTGGCAACGCCGTATTTAGCCAGGAGCTGCCTGACGACGAGCGCGCCATGGCAGAATTTTCGGCACCATGGCCAAATCCTGTGAAATAATGCGTTGGACGTTGGATGCAGACAGATCCAACTGGTCTGCAATTTCTTCACTGGTTAAGCGTCGGTCTGTGTTCAGCAGTGTCCTCACTCTGTCCACATTCGTGTCGGTTCTTGCCGTCGACGGCCGTCCGGAGCGATGGTCGTCTTCAACGAGCTCCCTACCCTCTTTAAACAACTTGTGCCACTCAAATACTGTGGAACGGCTTAAGGCAGTGTCCCCATAAGCCTGCTTGATCATATCGAGGGTCTCAGTAGCCGTCTTCCCGAGTTTCGCACAAAACTTGACGGAATAACGTTGCTCTAAATTCAGATTCATTTTGTTTTTCGACGCGGACAAAAACTTGCTTCACTAAAAACGGTGTCCTCACTCAACGACAGCCCGCAGGCGACTGAGGTTGGTGTCGGTCTGTTGCTAAGAGCTCCCTCCACCTTACCCTGCCAGGCAGGCCCCCCTCCACCACTCCGTTCGCGCCAGAGAATATCAGTCCTACCACTTTTGGGTGTGACCCTGTAAAAACTTACTTCTAAGATTAGTTACTAGGTACTACAAAGATAAGCAATCGATCAAGATCATTAGTATAATATCTGGTAGTCAGAGGGGTAGAGCCGACGACACTATAATTACTTTCAGTGTTACTAGGATAATACTGGTTAAAATATTGAAATGAATAACACAAATCCTAGAAAGAATATTGAATCAGTTTTTAAATCAATTGTAACTCATAATTTGCTGTATAATATTGAGTCAGTATGCATGCACAAGGAAGAATCAAAAAGCTTCGCATTTCCAAGAAATGGAAATTTTATTGCCAGCTAGTTTCTCATGAAGGTGCAGAATTCGAAAGTAGTTGACAGTAAAATGCTATTCTGTGAAAACGCAAAGTTCTTCCTTGTGCATATGGCATTCGTGAAGTATCGGCCTCAAATATCTCTAAAAAAATTTTAAAGCAAAACATTTTATCTGAATATAACAGCATTATTTTTATTAGAGGGACGATAAAAAGTGGTAGTTTTCCATACATTAGAAATTATTTGAATCTGAAGAATAAATTGTATAGAGCCAAAAGGGTTTAACATTTTTGATATTATTTAACAACATTTCCCAGATTCCCAAATATTTTACTTTCTTAATTACAAAAATAATAAATTACCAATGATAAAAAATGCCCTAGCAATAGTAGCCCTCACTCAAAACCTGAGGCAACTCTACCCAATTTCTCTTCAAACCATGAATATTAATCTTCAGTTGTGTATACACGACGTATAAATTCTATGGTACTCCGCCCAACTTCATGAAACTTCATGATGAATTATTAAAATTGAAAACTTGGTAAGTTCCACTGAAATATATAAAATTCAGTGGAACTTAATTTTTTTATTTTTCACAATTCATACAGGTAGTATATAGTGGCTATGAAAAACTTTATGCTATTCTAAAATTATTCGACGTTCTCAAAAATTAATTAGGCTGTCATGTCAGTATATTTTGGCAAAAATGTCATTAGGTAGCTATGGAAGGAAAATATTTCATTATAACTTTTCTTTTCTTCTGGAACTCCTAAAAATAATAAATAATTAGTTGGCCGGCAATTTTCTCCCCTCATTTTTTACTATTTTTTATGGAACCTGGATTTGTTTACAGAAAACCTAAACAGTGAACTTTTAACTTTAACCTACTTACATTTCCAAGTAGACGACGAAAAATGTTTAGTCAAATCCGGGATAGGGAAGTTGCTCGTTTAGAGGGATCTTTGGTGAATTTTTGAGTCCATGGTGGCTCAGCAAAGGTATTAGATTAAGAGATATAACAAGGGTTTAGGAGGCGGGCGGGGCGGAGAAAGACAGTCGGGCGCAATGGGCTACACGTCTTTCTCTTTCACCTGTGCTCTCCCTCTTCCCAGCACGGAAAAGCGTCTTGTGGTGGTGTCGAGTGACTCCCAAAGTTGCCTTTTGGTTTGGTCTTAAGGGCGTTAAGTAGAATGTGAAGGAGGCGTTGTTCTGTTCCACTGTGACAATGACGAAGTGTCCAACCCCTTAAACCATGTAACATTTAGACCACCAAGATCTTCCCGAGCATTGAAGAAAATTGATTGCTGTTTTGTAGACGGAAGTGTGCCTTCTTCTGCGTCAGTGTTTTTTCCTCGAGTTTTTCCACAAAATATGTACTTTATTCCAAGCGAAAGGTAGAGATATAAGTTTTAACGTTCTTTTTGCTATTGCGACGATGTTTTAGTTCGATCAACATTCAAGGAATTAAAGTCGGAATGCATTCGAAAAGCATAGCATTGAAATATTATTTTAAAATATGCTCATTAAAAAAATTACGTAGATATCTTTAAGCTTTTAATCTATATGTGATCCTAAACATCGTTTAAAATTTCACTGCACTATTGCTATCTCAAATATTAATTTAAACGAGTGGCAGAAAAAATATGCCCAGTTAAAAAAATGAATTATGAATACAAATTGAATATAGAAAATCAAAAAGAATTTATTCATTTGATTAAAAATATTATTGGAACAAACAATAACCATGTTTACTAAAGAATCTAACGATTTAAGTGTAGAATTTGATGCAAAAGATCAAATTTATAATTTGTGACGGTGAATTTCCATATCAGCCCACTTTTTTTATTTTCATTTCTGCTGGAGAGGCATCCTACCCATTGTGTTCCTCTGTAACTCTATTTATAATGTTGAAGTGCCTCCACCTTTCTGTTAATGGAAGTAATGTATTGTAGAATCTGTAAGTATTTGAAGCGTAACTGTTACGCCAAACCTAACTTTGGAGTAACATTTTCGAGAAAGTTTCGGAAAAATCTATATAATTGTGTTCTCAAGATCCATGTGAATTTGTTGCATTAGGCAATTAGGCTCAAGCAAAAGTCAGGTAGGTATTTGAAATGATTTTTTAGTAAACGTAGAGGTATGACTATAATGTGAAAATATGTAGCGTAAACATTTTCCACCACTTGTTTATAATGTAAAAAAAAATTGTCGCATACATTTGATGAATATCGTTTGCTTAATATGAAGCTTTTTAGAAACGTCACATGAGTGTGTTAGAGCATGTCGCAATGTTTTTATATAAATTTTGTCCTATTATGATCATTACGGAATGCCTTTGTCGAAATCAGATTGCCAATTAAATCTTAATTACTATGTTGCTGTTAAAGTTGCTAAAGGTGCCTTAGCGTCTGGATTATGCGACTACAACTTCATTTCTTTGGCTTCCAGTAATACAAGTATGCATTACGAGGAGTGGTGCATTTGCCGTTCCTTGGCGTTGGCTAGTGGCTTGTTTGGCACTGAATGTTTCCAATGTAATACAGAAATATTTATAAACTTTTTGATAACACGTAGTCATCCATTGTAAGTAAAAAATGTAACTAATCTGAAAATTTTGTCCCAAATTTTCTATTTATTCCATTATTTTTAGTGTTCATTTCGGCATTAAATTACTCTTCTTCGTGGTAGATTTTTTAATATACTCTATTCTATGAAAGTTGTGATGCTGGAGGAGTGCACTGTTTTTTGCGCCTATGGATATCAACGGTTCAATTTAAAAAATTGTGTTTTATTTTAATTGCAAATCGCCCCGCCCTGTCTTCATGAGAAATTCCTTTTGTCTTTTTAATTGCCTCAATGGCCTGATTATCTTATCAGGTTTCTTAAAATCATGTACCTTAAAAAAGGAATTTTAAAATGGAGCGCATTTTCTTTGAGCTCAAGTAAGCCTCAGTGAAATATGTACGAATTTTCTTCCAATACGGTTCCATCTTTATTTCTCCTTGGTTTATTAGGAAATGAACTTAAAAAAAACAGTTATTATAGTTTCAGCGCCATACTAAATAGCTTTGTTCCAGCTAATTCCCAAAACGACGTGATACACGACACTAGCTGCTTACAATAGATGACAGTCTCGATGTTTTAAGATAATCTAGCATCAAAATAGTATACAATTATAATGCCTTGAAGAGTGTGTGAAATGAGACTATGATCAGGGGTTGAGCCAAAAGCGATAAATTGCAAATTAATGAGTTAATCGGTAGAATTCTTGACCGCCGAGTCCTTACGTTCCGGAATATGGCGTTTCGCAATGAACGTCGGATCCAAACTATTGTTGCGGAAAATAGCGATTAATTAAGTCACGTACATTAGGTGATTCATGTCCACAGGAGAGTGAGAATATGTATTAGGCAGCTTAATACTAACAATATATCTGTAAAAAAAATCTTTCCATCTGTCACGGTTGTTCAAAACTGAAAGAGTTTCTTCATAATGTAATGCGTGATTTGTTGTATAGCCTAATTCAGCAAGTAACGGCGAATTGATGACGTTAGATTTCAAGTAACAAAGCGTCCTTTTCAGTGATGAAGAAGTGGAAAATTTTTCACAGCGTCGTAAATATTTTTCATCGATGCGGGTGTAACAGCTTGAAATATAACTGGTGACGCCTCATTCAAACATGGCTCACATATATTCTACAAGTTATATTGGCTCCTGCCATTCAGCGTCCAAGTCTGGGTGGCGTTGCATCTCTTTCGATATTGATATTTCTGTGACGTCCTTAATGATCATGATAAATTTCTAAAGTCAATAGTTTTTTGACTTGGACTGTACTTATATATTTAAAATGTTTTTTTTGAGAATAAGTGTCCCTTCGTTTTCACGATATTAAAACTATGTTAAACTCTGTTTCTCAAGCTATCACAGAAGTTTCTAATTAAAGGTAAGCTTATTTCTAAATAGATTTGAAACTTGGATGGAAAATTTGGTTTAGTTTAATTAACCCACTACGCATGCTGGTGAGTAAAGAGTGAAACAAAGGTGTTACTACTTTTATTTTAAGAGGTTTCAAGATATTTTTGTACATACATAGATAGAGGACTCTATTTGGGCGAAATGGAGACCTAATGGTCCCTACTTCCATTTAACACGCACATGACCATGCACTTGAGAGAACTTGAAACCAAATTACACTTCTCGCCTCGAAGGCTGGTTTTGATAGATGATGGCAAAGCTCACCTGGTGCTAAGAGCAACGGTGTGTTATATTTACGCATATAAATAGCGGAGCGAATTACTTTCTCTATAGTTTAACAGGAAATTCTGGAATTCCTTAACATCACACCGATTGGGTGAAGCTGAGGGTGGCCAGAGATGCCAATTGGAATCAAATCTGGTCCACTGGTTATTATTCCAGCGCTGTCGACTAGAATACCGCATACACCTTCAAAAACCCACGATAATCAGCTAGAAGATCCATAGGTCAAGATAGAGCTGACTCAGCACTAAGCCATGCCCTGATGCATTACAAATACACACGTAGGGAAGCCAATTGTTTTCCCGGTGCTCCTGAAAGACATGGTACCCGAAAAATCGTATGGCTCAAGCGAAGTTGGGCGTACCCATTAGTGGTCAACGAGGATTGAACTCTAGCTTTCGGACAGTAGATCGGCACTATACTCACTTAACAACCAGTTCCCCAAATGGAACTTGCATACAAAAATTAAGAGAAAGTGTTTATAATTTTTTCCGGAAATTTCTCAATCCTAACTTTTTATGAAATTGATGCAGCTCGAAGTAATTAATGGATCTCTATGACCCATTCCCGAAAAATGAAATGAAATTCGCTATATCCTTTTTTAATAAAGTTCTATGCCAATGCATCTTGAAACAAAATACATTGGTACAGAACGCATGTGAACATTTTAAAGCAGAATATTAAGTGGTTAATAAAACCGAAATGCATTTCTTTACGGTTTCCAATTATGATTCAATTACAGGACAGGTGCACCCACAATTCTAAAAAAATACGTTCTTGCCTGTGCTCATGATGCGTAAATAACACAACTTTTCATCACTTATGTTCAGCTCTTGTGACGCTTACCAACCGCCGCACATACATAAAAGTAGAAAATATTGAGGTGAACTATGAATTAATGTATTCCCCTACCGTAGTTCATTATTGACAAAGAACTGAATAGTTTTCCCAGAGCGAGTGTATTTTACTAAAGCTTTTTCAGTTAAGTGGTGACTCAGTAGTTGATGTAATCGCATACCTGTAATCTCTCTGATGATTGCCGAAGTAAAATTATGCAAACTGCTGAAACCAGTCTTTAAAAATTATCCTTTGCTCCTTCCAGATGTGGCTCCTTTGAGACTAATTTTAATTCAAAGTATAAGATTGCTTATTAATGCGCCCAATAGTTATGGAATTCATGCTAAATATTTCCCTCGAAAAGCTGCTTGAGTGTAATCAACAAACTTTAGCCCTATAATTGATTAATCAATAATATGCCCAAAATTTTCATATTAAGTTGTGGTATGGTAGGTAGCCAGTACGGGGTTTTTGTAATAGCGTGAGTGGAAGAATGGAGTGAGCAAAAGCTCTTGTAGGAAATCTCCTATTTTCTGCTATATTTGCATGCGTAGTCTCGTTGCATTTTTTAAATAAATTTTCCTCGAAGAAAAATTGACCTGAATTTAGAGATGTAAAGTTTATGTATTTAATTCTTAAAATATTTAAATAAACGATTTTCATAGTGTCTTTTCAAGAGTTGAGTTCCACTTGGCACACGAAATCTTGAGAATTCCGCAGCTCTTTTCCGCCCTGAATTCAATTCTTAACCACTGCTGCCTATCCGTTACATTTATGCGAACAGTGACCTCCCAACTCACACCAAATAGCAAATGCATTTTTATTGGCTGTATAACATTTAATGTATTATTACACAGTTACATAATGATACGTTTTGTAAGATTTAATAGGAGTTAATATCACATTAAATATATGCGCGGTAAGTATCTTCAAATGGTTTTTCAGTTGTGAATTACTCTTGTTTCTATGGGAGTAAAAACTTTATATCCCAACCAATTTAACCTGTAGAACTAAATAGAAAAAGAAGTCGCATAAGTCCAACAGAATGACGTAACTTGACACGTAATCACTATTTTGAATATGAAATAAATGTGATTGTTTTATATTTTTTCTAATAAGATATTGTTTTAATATGACTATTGAATATAAAATTTTATTTTAATGACTTCAGAATTTTTTGTTAGATCATTTAAAGAAATTTGGATAATGACCATGTTAAATGTTTATTGTTTTTAGTGTACATTTCGTATCTGTTTATTGCCCCTACGGAGGGCTGAGTGGAAACCACGGTTGCCAACTCATTTTAACGAGTTGGAAGGTGAATCTGGTTACATTGGTGAAAACTTAATTCTTAGACTTTAAATGTTTAGAGGCATGCATAGTTAGTTTTAACGATGGCCATTCATTATTAGGAACGTGAAAGCTTCGGATTCAGCCTTTTGTGGACGAGTAGGCAATAAAAGGTGCAGAATTTCATCTTATCCCATATCATGTTTTCTTCCCTGCAGCAATCAAATTAATTGAGCCGTGAGCGTATAATTGTTCTGTAACAATCCCCTTTATCTATATAAGACTGCTATTCTTAGGAGAATATGTTGGTATCGACTACACTAGCGATTTCTTTATATCAAACTTTTCTAAAATTTTAGTATACTATCTCTTAGTTTATTACGCCAATAGTAAGTTATTTTAATGATATAATCAATTAAAATTAGATTACATGATCTTATTTTAACTTTGATTACAATTGAATTGATCTGATTCAAAACTTGATTACATGAACATCATTATCTTACTGGTCGTTCAGTTGAAGATTCAATGAACTGGATGGCATTGTTGAGGGATCCCAGAGGATGACTTTAAGTAACCAAAAATGCATTCATATTTCCTTTAAAATTGTAAATAATTTAATTGTATCACATCTACATGAATTCATACAACGCCACAGAAGAAAAACCTCTTCTCGTGAAATACGTATCATCATTTTCGTGGTCCCATACGTTTTTAGCTTTATATTTCTCGCAGTTTTTTTTGTAACAGGACGTCCTCGACTCGACGGAGTTCTCTTACAGACATTTCACCTGCTGAGCTTTGGAGAGGGCATCGCATGGGCCATAGAGTTCCTACCCTTCCACCCTCACGCCCACAAGACCCAACTTCCCCCGTCATCCTCAAAAGAGCGGGGGAGGTTGGGTGTGGGGGTTAGCGGGGGTGGGAGGCCCACCCGGCAGTCTCAACTTTCTCCACCCCTTCTTCTTCCCCCCCCCCGCTCTCGGACCCCCCATTCCCTTCACTTCCTTCGCAGGCCCCCCCGCTGTCTCTCTTCCTCGCTATCACCCATCCCCACCCCTTGCCTAGAGATATATTAGACGCCCACTTCGCCGATATAACCTGTCGGGGATAAATTAAGCCATTTGTCTGTACGAGCCTGTTTCCTTCCTATCTTTTTCTCTTCTCTTTCATCCAGCCCCTCTCTTTTGTCTCATCTTTCTCCTCTTTTCCACTCTCTCTCTCTCTCTCTGTCTCTTGTTGTCTTTTTGTGAACTCACTTCGGTAACCTCTTCTTACGCTTGAACACCCACGCGACCTTTGCATTTCCTCTGCCACTTGTATATATTCTGATTACTTTCGTTCTTAGAGTCTAGGGTTTTAATGGTCCTTCTTTCCTTACATTTACCTTAACCTCCATTAAGACCTGGCTGGCTATTTTTTCGTTCAATGTCTTGCAGAAGCATTAGACGCTGTAAAGTTTGGAAAGGGCTATTCTATAGAAACAGTGTTATGACGTATATACAATTAAGGAGGGTAGATAGGGCTATATTAACTGCTGTCACTGGTTGACATGCTCAAACTACTGCAGCGGTTGATAGTCTTTTTCATCATAATAAACATTTCTTGGTTATAGACATAAAAAATGAATGTTTCAAGAAGTGAGTTCCATTATTATTCTCACATGAGGTAGGTCGTTGGTTCCCGTTCGATTCTCATTCTTCATATTTGTCCCTTAGCATTTTATGCTGTTTTAATGGCACAGGTCACTAAGCGGTAACGGAAATGTTATTTCGGCAGAGTAGGGATTCCGGATATTAATTTGGAGTTTTTTTGTGTACTTGTACCGTTTCCGCTTAGCTGTAAAACATTGTAATATTTTGTTGGTAGGTTCTATTAATATCATGTCCTTTTTTTACTATTCGTAATAATTCCGTGCATAACTTATTTTAAATCAACATCCTCTCAATTGGTTGCATTAAAAAAATCTTTTCACGTTGCTCCGGGTATACACGATAGGTACGCAATGCAGTAGCTGGAAAACACCAAAATGGTGCGTTTTTCTCCCATATCGAAAGTGGGTATTTTAGTTTAACGTGACGTGCCATATTACTTGACGGTGAATGATGACTCTGGTATTCTGAGAATCTTAAACACCAATTACTTGATACACACATACCACCTATTCTTTTCACATTACAGAGGAATAAATTATCTATTTAATTCCCTATTAATTTATAATGGGTAATTGACGTACCTATTATCATAACTTTATTTCATTTCAATTCAAAATATCTCCCCTTCTCATGAGATATCAAAGAAAATTTGCGCTATTAACCTTCTTAGATATAGTACTACAATGTAGACATAATGTTATTGATTCTCTGTATGGCGTTTTGGGTTATGACTATGTTTCCTAGGTTTTAATAACCAATTATAACTTTAAATTTCTCTCAATTGTTTTTACTGATACACTTTTTTATGTTTATGCAAATATTAAGATATTACTATTGAATATTTATACCCATATTTAATTCTCCTCTCAGAATTCTTATATGCCTAATAATCGATGAAATATCTTATCATGGATTATGATGATTTATCCATGCCAAAATAAGTCGATCGTAGCAAGACGATTTTTTCGAGACGCAGACTTTAGCAAGACGATTGAGGTGAAAGCTCTTTCCATATACAGGAAAATTACATCAACGTTAGGTGGTGAAGGCATATTGATGGGAATATTCATTTTAACCAATTTTCTTGGGAGTACTGGTAATATTACGTCGTGGTTTGAGCTACTATCGCTCTAATGATTTGTCGTGATTTAGGCATCAATGCTTTTGTGTTTTTGATAAGGAGCCGTAAGTGGTATTGGAAATGAGCCAATTTTAGAAATCCCGACCCGCTACTAGCAGTTTAAAGTACTTGACCATTTGTTTAAAGAGGCTGAAATCAATTTTTAGAAGTTACGAGGTCATTTGTAATGTGCGATGGCTTTCAAAAATGAAACTTCAACAGAGAGAGAATTATGTTGCATGAAAATATTATGGAGTTAATCGTTGCCATATTCAGGGCCTTTAGTTCCTTACGAGAATAAATGCTAAAGTTTATTCAAGAATTCATTCGCTTATCGACATTTTTCTGTGCCATGTAATTGCAGTTGTATCATGAATGGACTAGAAAAATTCATGGTACAATTCTTATAGCTGTATCAACATTGAGTGTCTTAAAAATTAAAACACGGAAATAAATATGAACTGCAATAAATATGTTCTTAATGTCACCATGTGAACTTTAAAGATAAATTAAGCTATAAATACAGCTTTGAAAATATAATATAATATACGAAACAATTGAAAATAGATGGAACTGAAATTATGACAGCAAGGACTATATTTTATGCACACTAAACGATGAAATGGCTTTCTAAAATAATAGACTCGAATCAGTGAAGACGTTAACTCCAAGAAAATACCATTTCTCACAAAGATTTCCCCTGCAAATTTTTTAAATTGCGTCTTTAACCATATGGCCTAAAGTGTGACTGGTTCTTGTGATACACGTAATTTAAAATTCCGTTCACGGTTGCGTGGCTCAAATCGTTGCGCTAGAATCTTGCCCATTCTCTCTCCGTGGTCCATCATTCCCCCGTGAACCCTTTGATCGTCACGTGTCCATCCTTGCAGTCTCCCCGCCCTCGCGCAAGCGGGGGTCCTCCACAGGGTTATCCATCGCACCTAGATGGTCCGCCGTCCTCCCTGCACCCTCGGTGTTCTTATCTGGCTGCAAGGGAGCCTTTCGTCACGTCCACCTCATTTCACTTGCTCGCATCCTCCCACAACATTGGAACGCTTTCCTCTTCCGCTCCCTACCGTTTGTCCGGTGGGCATCCTCTTGAGGCTTCCAGTCGCTGCCCATTCAGGGATAACAGCGGCCGAGGGCGGAGGAAAAAAAGCACGAGGCTGGAATTTTTTCTCTTTTCGCTGCCAGCTCATGCGCTTGCAAGACCACGAAGCACCACACCCATCCCGATGCCTTCATGTCTCCAAGTACCTTCTCCGACTCCGAAGGACGTCTTCCAAACATAGATCCGAGCGCGGACGTGATCACTGGGCGTATGAGTGCGCTCTCAACGAGCGATGATCTGCACTGAGCCGTGTATCTGCGTAAATAATTCATTCGCCTCGAGTATCTCCTCCTAGAAATAAAAAAATACACTTTACGTCATCGCTTTCGGCTGTCGGGATAATCGTATTGTTCTATGACCAAAGATTATGATAGACACTGGAAATCTATGAGCGAATGATGTTCTTTCGACGTGGAACTGATGCGGCAGCAGTTAGGTCTTGATGCGAGACATAATGGAAAGGATTAAGCGCGGGGAAAATTCAACGCCTGGCCGACGTGACGTACCGTGTGCCTCTAGCGATAAAGGGTGCTTGTACCTCTATATAACCATTCATGCAGGGGAATTGAGACGTGATCTTAGTGATGAATCTTTTCTCTTTCTTTCTCCACTGTTGATGATAGCGTTTAATCCATGAGAATGATGTCGAATTAAGAGGCAACGGACTTTGTGAGTGAGCAGTTTAAGCATAAATTGGAAAGATGAAACAACTGCAACGTACGAACCGGGGAGACCGATATCCATCACCGTCAAAAAATATTATTTGCTACGCCAATGGATATATTTGTCTCAAGGCATTCATATATTACGACCTTTGATGAAAGATTTATGTTTAAAAACATTTTTTGGAAAAATTCCGAAAAAGAAATTGTAAATATGTATATATATTTTTCTCCCCGATATAGTTTTTCTATGGTCAAATTTCCGATGGTAAATAATGCCATTTGGTGAAAAATGTTGCATTGTACAATGCTTATACCACATAGCATATAAATTAAATTGTTTGAAGGAATGCAAACTTCAACTGAATCTCAATTACTCGTATTATTAAATGTGTACCAAACTCAGCAGAGCTTCCTGTGATTTATCATGATTATGGTATAATGCATAGTGGCACCATTAACAATAATTGCAAGGTATTCTGGGAATAATTGTGATGGTTGTGACGGTGATAAATTCTATAAATATATACCGTAATTAACTATTAATACGTATTAATTAAAATCACTTCCAAGAATTTATTGAAACCACTGTACCATTTAATTTGAACAAATCACGGGTTTTTTTACTAATATTATCTTACGAAGCACATCAAAATTTTATGATTACTTTTTTATTTTGTTCATGTCTTTTTGTTTTTACATTATTCAAAAGCTTATATTCTTGAGATACATTTTGAGCCCTGTGGTCCAGAAGGGCGCTCAAAACACTAGGAGTCAGTTGTCCTAGCCCCATGAAATTTGTTGAATTTTATCGGGTTGGATGTTAAATGTATCATAATCAATATGTCATAAATGAATCTGACGGGATGTTACAGTCAATGGATTGGGTATCGGGCTGAAGGTCCAAGTTTGATACCAGGCGACCCCGCTGGGCACGCCCAGTTTCACTTTATCTGTGTGATTTTTCGGGTACCAATTTTCTCCGGGAAACCATACACGGGGAAGGAAAACGAAAAAGTCCCTAACCCTGATGCCTGAATGTCACCTTCCGTATTAGAATCACACACCTTTGAAATTAGGACGGCAGCTCAAAATCATCAAACGAACCATACCATTGTTTTTTATTTATAGAATTTTGTATGTTTTAAAAGAAATGAACCAAATGAATCAAACTGTTGTTTTCTCAATGTTCTTCTCAGATTATCAGTAAGTTAAAGAAATATTCTCATCCATTTCAACCTACGATACAAGCACTTCTTAACTTTGCAAAATGTATAGTGTTACACTCTTATGCCCGGGGAAATAAATATCTATCATCTTTTCTGTCTTGAGCTCAGGGAATACCCATTTTACTCTTCATTTAGAGCTGCGATAATTTCCTACATCTGACAACACAAGCAAGCCTATTTATTGGGAATAAATGTTCTTTATTAGACGTATAGAAATTATTTATTAGGAATATTAAAAGAAAAACATTTACTTTGTCAGTAAAAAATATTTACACCCGAGTTACGCACATAGCTGAGATTAAATAGTTATCGTTCTGTGAATCAACTCATTGAAATGTGTTCTTTATTTATCCATAGAGTTCTAGATGTCGTTTACTTTTTATATTATTACTATATTTATGGATAAATTCGACTTGGGCAATTTTTAGGTGTTTTTGTTGCTGTTTGTGGGCAAGGTAATTAATGTCCCCTGTAGTCCAAGCAAACGCTATGATGCATTAAATATTTAAATTAAACCCAGGAGATCTGATAGAATAGTACACTATACAGATATTTTCTTGCTGGAATTCGCATTTTAATATTAGTAATTTTACTATTTCTTCGATTTACTCCATTGAAATTTCTAAAATGTAACTATAAAAATTATAGGTCATTGGAATAGCAAAAACCCTCACTCTGAAATATTGATCATCAGACATATGGTTTTACCTTTGGACGATTATACTCAAGTACGTTCGCTGCTTCTACTTCTAGTAAAATATAAAATATGCCATCCTTCTTTACTTACTCTTTTCAGGTAAAATTCGCAATGCAAATCTTGTAGCTATAAATACTAATGTATTAAGAACTACAGTGACTGGCAAAATAGTCGCCGAAATTCTCCCTGGTTATCTTAGAATTTGTATTTCCGTTTGGAATCCTTATTAGATATACCACGAGCACTATACTGTACACGTACTTACCGTTATATTATTATTAGAAAATGTTCATAGTAGTCAGTGGCAAAGAAAGATCTTAGGGTAAACATGCATGTATAGTGGTGATAGCATTTTGATAATATTCTGAAGCTTCCAAATTTATCAGAACCTGGAAATTATGATGAAACTATGACCTTTACGTCCTTTATCTTAACTTGAATGTAGGTCTGGAATCCATACGCGAGATCAATACTGATCAGATGAGCCAAAATTCTATTGAAAGACATTCAACTGGTTCAATAAAGTGCATGCTTGAAAAGTACTGACGACATCAGTCTCATGTTGAATTACATTGTGTGGATATTATGGAAAAAACATCTATAGTTTTAATGCATAGCAAACGATAGAGAATCTTTCATCTTTTATTTCAAGAGCTAGCTTATTTAAAAGACTATTCTCATCGATTTTGAAGGCTTAAAAGGAAATATATGTGTTTTCATTTTCAATAGTTTCTTAAATTAATATCTTCAAATTTTAGAAAAACAATTTTTCTAGAAAATAATCCGTCACTGAAGTTGAATAACAGTGATTTTAATCAGTGTCTCTCAGAATAAGGTCATTCGCTATATCACTGTTTTAAAGTCACGAGATATATTACTATACCTATCATTTTCGATTAGTTTACCATTTCCTTTACCAAAATAACAATGCCAACATTTTTTTACGACCTTAGGGATAATAGATTTTCATTCTGTGGTTTCTTAATTGCTAATTGAATGGCTATCTTCCCTTTCCCCTATATTATTCTAATACATACCTTCAGTTGTTGTTATGTAGGTCATCTTTCGTTCTCCTTTCTCTAGAAAAATATCTATGGTATTTTTTGCCTTTTTTCTAAAATGTTGGAATTATTTTTTGCGCAAGGTAAATGAATCGTTACAGAGTGGAAGCTGTTGAAGCTAATGCGTTTGGGTTAATATATTACTTTCTTATTGCACGAGAAAATGTGTTCAACTATTCTCAAATAAGCTAAATTTAAATGACGATGAGGTAGTTTATTACCCTATTTGTTTCCAAAATTCTTGCTCTTGTGGAGATTTTACCGCATAAAGCATACTAATGAGTTGGTTTCAGAGTGTTTGAAGAAGTCAAGAGTCATAGAAAAAAGTAACGCTCTATAAAATCTCTTTGTTAAAATATGTGCCAGCATACTTCACTATTGTTCGACTTCGCAAAAATTATCTCCTTTCAAACATCGACTCTCGTTAATTTCAAATGTGGTGCCTTTAAATTCGATCATTCGCAAAAAGTGGCTCATTCACCAATGGTTTATTTTTAGTCCTCTGTTTTCTGTCGAAGTCCAAGAATTGGCTGAGAAAAAAGTACCGGAGAAATTGGTCTGGGCTGCATTCCTTCTTCAATCTTGTAAAAGTTCCCAATTAGCTACCCGTCCTTGTTTTCAGTCCCTATGTGTGGGAAATTGAAAAAGGAGACGTCGAAGATTAGAATTTTTAATAAAATGTGGAAAGAGAAAGGTTTTTAGATACTAGTTGACTCTTTTAGAAAAGTTTACAGTTTAGTGTAATTCCTCACCTTATTCACTTTCATTCCGCCCGTCAACTGATACAGAACGTATCTAAACGTAGAAATAGTTAAAGTTTCCGTTTTCCTCTTTTTATTAGGATGGTTATTTTGATCACGTCTTGAGTAATAGAACTCCGTTAGCTGTGTTTAATTTCCAATCGAATCTGAGTTGAATTCCTATTTCCAATCTTGTGAGTTCAGAGGTTCCGAATGAGTCTTTATCATAATCACGCATTGTGGACCTAATGATATCTTTAATCAGAACTTATATACTTACAGAGGAAGTTAGTCAGAATAGCCAAATATCTAAGGAGTTTGGCTGCTGAATTCAGCATTCTAGATTCAAATTTGTGTGACGCAAAACGGAGCGTTGCGATTTTCGAAAATATTATAGAACTTTATGGGGTTCCATAATCAATGCGAAAGGTATTTACAATATCCTGTGTGAATTTCACTCACATTATTGCTTAGTACGAGTTGAACTCTACCTTCAAGTATTAAAATTAAACTGAAGGGTTAATGCTTGTGGTGGTGGAAATCAACGAGCTTACGGCAAAGGTTGTTCAATAAATGCAGTTAACTTAAGTTGTTTGGAACGAACTGGAAGTGAGGGGAAGAGGGATAGTTTTAGGCAAAAAAATTTAGTGTATTTTCTACGAGGTATTCATTGAATGAAATATGTATGCATACTTCAGATAATTCAGATATTCCGATTTTAGAATCGATTGTAGAAATGGGTAAAATTTTTTATTACGAGATTAAAATATGCTACGGTGGAAATAGTCTAGCTGCGGTAAAAATATCCTATGGTTTTTTTGAGCAATTATCCAAACGCATTCCCTGTCATTGATGTACAATCCTAGGTTTTTCCGAAATTATTTGACAAATTCAGGAAGAAGACTAGCCGATAATTCATTCCAATTCCCTCCTTAGAATATCGTATTCTTATTTTCAAGCTAAGCCATCGAGGTACGTATTCGGAAACAAATACGCCGGCAAGCATTTTCCTTCAGAAGGGCTTCATTGAATACTTTTCCTTCTCCTGTTATTCTTGTCCTTCGCTCTTATTTCCCCCACACTAGGTACTACCACTTCCCTTACCACAAGCTTGATTCCCTTTCCATTCTGCCACCTGCTTTCCTCCAGCAAATAAGCTGCAGCCTTAACTTCTTTCGGTCGGCTTTTCCTTTTGATCACTTTTCACGAGAACATTCCTCTCGAAGATTTTCGACTTGTGCGTGTTCGAATGGAAATCGACGTTCATTTGTCGATTTTTGAGATGGCGATTGGAAACATTTTTGTGAATGACCGCTTTGGACCGTCCTTCGAGCTGTCTTCCATTGAATGTTTTACTGCTTCGATGGCTGAAGGATGGGAGGGAAATTTTTGTGGTGGTAGAGGCCTCAGGGGGCGACATTTTTCGATCGGTAGTGAATGCAGAATGGTCACTTTCTAATTTTTTTGGATGTTTTTCTTAGAGGGGAGTTGGATGCCATTCATTCACCGCAAGGGGTTGTTTTTTCATGATTAACTGACGAATTCTTAGTACCTATACAAGTATATACTATTCCTTTACAGATATTTATTTTACTTATTTTTTCCGCTGGACACATATGTGTTTACTGTTTTAGATATCTGTTGCCCTGAAAAACTGGACTAATTGCTATTCAGTTGTTAATAATTGCCGACGACTATCGACTCAATGATCACGAGTTGAGCTATTTTGACCGTTTTAGATTTTTAAATCGCTGTGATTTCAATACTAATTTGAAAAGAGAAGTTTCTCTCCGTGATGTTTACTTAGTTTTGATGGTTTTTCAGGAATTTTCTCTTTTGCAATTTCTGTTGAGAAGTATATAAGATGCATTATTTTAATTTTCAAAATAATTTAATATTTCATTCTCATAGGTGGGAGGTCACTTACCTATCCGTTTATAGTAAAAACGCCTCAATCTCTGTATTTATGTTTATGGTCGATATTTTGCTGGTTAAAAAAATTAGTGTTTGAGGAAATAGAAAGAAAAACCTTTACAGAGTAGAAAAATATGAGTACTAGTTCACGTTTATGTGGAATGTAAGGAGGGTTGAATTTTAAAACTACAAAATAATGAATTTGAAAGATCGCGACACGTCGACGGTTGTGATATAACAAAGAATTCTAGGCAGAAAGGGAAAGAGAGGTAAAGGTCGGTTTAGAAAGGCATAGAAGCTTTGAACATCTGACAAAAGGATTAGGAGGCCGTCCTGAAGTATTTCCGAAGCATAAGAAAACATGTGTCTATTTGTTTTTTGATACGAATACTGCATCCCCACAAGTATTATGGCATAAAATAAGTTTTTGGTTATTTTTCAATTCACAAGTGAATTTAATCTTAAGTAATTTTCCATTTTATACATTAGGTGCTTCTAATTACTCTGTTAGTAGATTTTTTCTCATTTTTTCATTCAATGAATTTTCCGAACAAAGAGAATGTTTCACATATTGTGACATAGACGATTTGAGCCCTTAACTATGAGTGGATATGAATAATGAGAGCAAAGCAGATAATTTTCTCTTAATATTTCACAAATACAATATTGAAACTACCAATCATTAATTGACATAAATTCCAGCGTAGGAAGATTGCGATAAGTGGAATATTTTGTTAAGCTACGCTTTTCTTTGACGTTAGTCCGCCAGCAAATGTTTTCGTTCCAATTATCCTGGGAAGGTTTAACTTGGAAGTTACACATTTACAAAACTTTCGTTTTAGGGCTCATCATCCTAGGATAGACCTATTCTGCCCTATGAATTAATTGTCATCTTCTTCGGTTGTGACTGTCCCACCACTCTTTACCAGGCCTTAAATGTAATTTTCCTAGTTTCTCCATAGTGTAGAAATCAAATCGAATGGCGCTGCATGCATCTTTTTCAAATAACGGTTTTTGATCTAGTAACCAATAAAAATACGACAACTTCAAGTATTATGAGTAAAATTAAAATGAACTTCTATTATAAAAAAATCGTGTGAAAACGTTTTCGGTCAATGCGAGAACTCGGTCACCGTTAGGAGAACATTTATATTTATGTGAGGATCTGTCATCTCTTTCAGTTAAGTAGTTTTTCGCAGCAGCTGACTTGTAGGGCGCGATACATAAATACACCGTGACCCTACCTCAAAATTACCATCACCCACAACATACGCCCTTCTCAATTCGTCACAGCAACTATTATAAATTCCCTTTGGGGACTAGCCTGACGGATACATTCAGCCGCTCTATTTAATCAATTATTTACGGTACCTCCACCAGCACCATTCCAAACGCGAATGATCTCATTTATTAGGTCATCTAAATAAACTATCCTAGATAAATAAGAAAGTTTTCTCATAAGTTATGGCACTCTGGAAGAATCTAGATTTCGGAGTCTTGATAGATGAAAAATCTAAACAATTGATAACTGTTGCCAGATTTGGATAATTTGCTTGTGAAATAACGTTCTCTTCTATCCGATTTCAAGGCTACTGTTCAGTTATTAATAACCTTTTTTCATTGAACAAAATGACTTTTTTGAAAGTGGTACAGTAATGGTTACCTAATAGGAGAACTTTAAATCAATTATGATTCATATAGAAGGATTCCGTTACATGCTCGCGTGCATACATTTCTGCAGAATAAAAGGAAATGCACTTGATTGTGGGGGTATATAGGGACTGCCTTTCGTTGGTTATCTATTATTTAATCTACTCTCTGTCCGTGCTCTACAGCTATATTGTTCTTCATACTTATACACCTTCAGATTTCGTGTGATATGTGCTAAATATTTTGGAATGACATACAAAGCGATCGAAGGCACTTTAATTAGTTATTTTAATACTGAATGAAGTATTTAATATAAATTTAGTGGTAAAAAATGTGGTGGTCAAATCAATCTCAGTACTGTATAAAAACTAGTAATATGGTTGGTAACTATTTAAACAGGAGGTTTTTCAGCTTTTATACGAATAATTATTTCCTTTTTTAGTCGAGTATTTTCATTTTTTGATTAACATTTTTAGGATTAGAATTTTTTCTGACCGTTTCTAAAAATAGTTTTGAGTTTAGGTGATTTATTTTTTTTGCCATTTTAGATGTGTATTTTGTAATAGTTCATAATCATAAAACGTTATGTGTAAATCCAAGAAAGTCCACCTTACAAAAATGAAAAGTTATTTCATAAGAAATACGTATGCAGGTGTAACCATGTTGGCAGAGGTGATAGATATTTTGCTAAATAATTATTTATTTTCATACTTCATTTTATTATAATGGCTATATAAAAAATATACTCACATGTTTTAATTTATATTTTTAGGATAAAATAATAAAAGAGAAAACATTTTCTTTTGAAAATATGGACAAGGTTTTCAGCTAAAATGTTACGACAGCCTTTTCCCATCTATGTATGCGACTCCTGTCCGTAAACATTTATGTTTCTTTCGCCGTTATGATAAGTTACATTATGGCCTCCTTTATTTTTATCCGCGTTTTCACATCTAGTGAAACCGTGCACATACGCGTACGCGCGCAGCATGAAAGCTCACTTTTTGCTTTCACCACTTGCTGTAGTACCGTTTGCCACCCTTTTCTTTCCCTGCCCATTGTCAGCCATTCGGTCCGTAATGCCTCTCTTCCCTGGTTATTGTGGAGATTATCTCCAACCCTCTTTAAAATTTCTCTTCACGACTATACTTCTGATTGGATATGACATGACTACTAGTGCTGGCCAGCTGAGTACGCAAGCGCTGTGGTGTTATACCTTCACAGCGTACGTGGTTGTATTTTGTTCAAACTTTGATCAATCTGCGGGTGTTGCGTGCATTAAAATGCAGGTCGCTTGGACGAGTGAGAATTTCTAGGAAGGACATTTCTCTTGCCCACCCCCAAGTAAAAGAAAATAGGTTAGGGCGATGAAGGAATTTTTTCGATAATTTTTATCACCTTAATTAAATTTTTTATTTAACTTCTCCTATGTATTTGTCTATCCTTATTTAAAATTCAAGTTTGACTGCACTTCATTCAAAATTCAGATTCAAGAATATCTTTCTAGCGCTGTTATTTCGCTTAATTTGTGTGGTTAGCGTAAATCAAGAAAAAAAATTCACGATAGTGAAGCAGTAATACGGATATTCTCTCCCTTTTTGGGCATAACATTATTTTTTTTCTGATGGCATAAATTTACCAATAATTTTGTAAAATTGTCGATATATTTTACGAAAGAAATCCGAAATGATCTGAAACATCATTAAACAGGTAACCAATTAAGAGTCAGACCTATATTAAAGATTGAGTTTAAGGAAGGCTGACCAAATCTGTTAGTTTATTGTTTTTTATAATTAACTAGGTTTAAAAGCTGGACGGGGGGTGGAATTTCGAATCATGGGAACCCTAATGCATACACTAGACTTCGGGATTCCCCGGAGTACACGAATAACCAGAGGCCTAAGTATGCCTCATTTAACCTAGGAATGAATTCTTTCCTGCAGAACTTTTATTCGGCCGAACTTTGTTGAACTCAAAACCTTTTAATATAGGCAGGTACTCAGACAGACCGACCGGCTTTCATCATCCCGGGAAAAAAATGTTCTTGGTAATTCTAAAACAGGAGTAAAATGATTTTTAAAATACATCAGTTTTTAATATCGCGCAAATTCTACTTTCACGCACTGGTATAGGAGTTTGTGTTCTCTGTCGGCTTTCCTTTCTTGTTAGGTTAATAATTCATATTTTATTCCTAGTTTTAAGTTTCTCCTTCTCGCAAACCAGCTTCCACCTCAGCCATGTTTCTTTCTTCAATGCCATGCGTTTCTCATGTACAATGACCAGTAAAGGTGGGACTTTACTCACCGGGACGGTTTATACTTGCCCGCTGGGGCAGTCAATGAACATTTGTGTAATAAAGTTGAGCTTAAAGGTTTAAATTTTCTGGAAATTTTTGCATGTTTTCACGAGTTATCATGATAAAAAGTTCGGTGTAAAAATCTTTTCTTTTCGTAATGAAACTGGGAAAATATTGAGCTAATGGCGATATTGGCGAACTTTCTTTTTTTTTATATCATCAAAGGAATTACTCAAAAACATTGTACAAGTGCTTTCAAATACTTTCTGTAACGTTTTCGTAGTAATTTCGATGAGTGTGATCGTGGTCACTCCGTTTGTGTCTCCCTTGATATTTTACTGTGGGAAGTATGTCCTGGATGTCAATGATATGGGTCAAAGAATGCATTGTACCAAATATAGATGCGTTCCGTTTCGGTAGATGAGGTTCGGTGATGGATCTTCATAACACGCTTGCATGATAATTATCTTCATTTACACAATAAATATTGATCATTTATCACAGTTCATTAAAGTTCGTGATATGGAACCCAATAGAACGATATTTATTCCACTACAACGAATAATGTTTCTCTTCATCACAATCCATTTTTCAGACCAAAAGTAGCCATATACGCGCGAAAATATTCATGGTTGCAACTTTTCAAATACTTGCATAAATTTATTGTGTTCCAGATGTTTTTACCTCTGTATGGTACTTACAATATATTATTATCATTTATATCGTACTCGTAAGTTTTTTTTCCGGATAAGTCACGAATTAGTCTGGGATAATTTATAGAGACTAACATGCTCTCATTGCTCTACACTAGCATGACGCGGCATATAGTATGCTGAATAAGAGCGCACAGGTTTTCAGGTACTCCTGGATCTTTTTAATACAGGAAATGGAACTTATGGTAAAGGCGTCCAATCGTGTCTAATATTGTACTTGATTTGATGAATAAGAAAAATTAGTTCATATTGAGTGTAACAGGGAACTTATCAAACATATTGACAGTTAAATCAATCAATCCGAGCGTTGGTGGAAAGTTTTTGCGAAAGAAAATAAATTATAGGTTTTTGGAAAACGTGGAAGTCCGTTTCAATAAAATGTGATATGATTTAATGTAATTACATATTCCGTTCCAAATAATGTATTACATACGTTCCATATCGTTTATTTTTGACACAGTACATACTCATCTTTGGAAACATGCATTGCATGATTCAATTTGCAAGCATTATCAAAAATGCAATATAACTGGTACAGTTGTGAAAGATCTCAGGTTTTCCCGGCGTATGGTGTTCAAGAAGTTCTCTCGGGTTTCCCACCGGGTCAGGTTACAGTACATCGACGTTTCGAAGGCTGACTCTGCCATCGTCTTCAGGGTGAAGTTTTGAATGAATCAACTGGTACAGCTGATTCATTATTCTGTCATTTCATCCACATCCAATCAATACCGTATGTGACGTAGTGGCGTATTTTTCAAATGCCCTTCCTTTCTTTTGTTCAATAAATAATCAGTACCATCACCTCACCCAGTCAGTCCGTAAATGGGGAATATGTTTTTTGAGTTATGCTTGGAATATGAAATACTATTATCATCAAATATTAGCCAAATACTAAAATACACAATTAATGTATCGTATGATAAAAAAATGTGAAAAGATCTTTAGAAGCCAAATACATGTTTATTACCGTCATTAGATGTATAGTTTCCCCAGTTTTATTCAAATTCATATAAAATATCGTGGACCTTTTTACATTCAAACCAATTGTTTGCATGCCATCTTTACACGCACGCCGTCAAATCATCCACCGAAGGCAGTGAATTCCTACGGCAAAGAGTGGTCAGCGAAAGCAAGGTTTTCATATCTCGTTGGATTACGTGAGACTTCTGAGATCCTGAGCTCGTCGCCTCGGATTATTGGAACAAATGCTTGAGGCACTTTCCTTGGCATTGGATGCATTTCGTTTGGATGGGGTTATCTCGCGTTTGTGCGCGTTCATCTGATCCGCATTCCCGTTGCAGAGGAACTCTTTGAAAGTAGGCCGCACATGACAGGCTCACACATCCGACACATACTGGGAAGGCACACCTACGTAAAGTGTGGAAGGCGTGACCATTGAACCATTAACGGAGACGTCCTCCCAAGAATTCATTCGCGCACCTCCTCCAGTAGTCGGTGGGTGCGTGGGCCTCCAGTGAGACCGGCAGACGGCTGGGGGCCTCAATGAAGTAACACACGGTTGCGACTGCTAGCATAGTTAAACTCCCTATGATTATTCAAAGATCTCTATGAAACTGGTTGAAGATATTACGATTTTTTTAGTATAACTAATGTTTTATATAATATTTTATTTAGGGTAGAGGTTCTCAATTTTTTTTATTTTGCTCCAAACTCAACCATAAAACCTTTCTCCCGAAGGATTGTGATGATATATGGCTATATTGACTTGAATTCAGTAAGTTTAAGATCCTCCTTCACATAAAAGTCGCTTTATTGTGTCAGATTACGAAGAAATCTTCCACCAAAATTTTGGTGAAGAAAACATGATACTAGGTTTGTCGAAACGAGTTAGTTGGGCGCCTGCATCGAACTGGCTAATAAGAAAATACATTTTGATTACATACAATCATAATTTAAAAAGAATGGTGAGCCATCAGTGACCGTCATACTTACTTTGCTCTGCTTTAATGCAGTTCTCAAATCAATTCATATTCGAACCTCTTAATAATATGTGTCCACAATTGCCATTATCTGTTTCATTTACGTTTATCTTCAGAGGTTTTCAGATACTCGTGATTATTCTATTTTTAAGTCATCAAATGATTACGTGATAATATTCAATACAAAATTTGAAATAAATGCAATTGAGACAAAATATTTTTTACTTGATGCTCTATTTATTTAATTTGGAAACCGATCAAGACATTATTCTTCATTAGAGTGAATGTTTACTAGTTTGTACTATATTTCGCTTGAATATCTGTACTGGCCGCATTTCACGTTGCTAGTTAAAGTAAATCTTTCCGCCAGCACTAACATATAAGCATAACTAACGCTCTATCTCATTCCAGATATGAACAAAGATATAGCTACTTCTGTCATTAACTTGCAGACATTTTTTGCAGGACCATCTATGTTTATGGTCTCTCTGAGCCTTGTTACCCCTACGAATTTTCAATTCGATTATGGATAACGAGTTAGCCCACGGTAGTTTGCCCCTTCCCCTCACTCCGCGGATTCGTCACGCGGCTAAACAACACGACCGAGTTCATTGTTTTAGGGCGGTCACATTTTAAGATCGTACGACGCCCAGGTATGAATTTTCCCCCGCACTCGTCTTTTTCCACAGTTAACGCAGATCGATAAGATTCTCTTCCCCCCTTCTCGACTTACCGGTTGTAGTCTCTTTTTATTTGTCCTCCCCCGCTTGACCTCCTCCCACGCCGGCCACCTTCCCCCTCTCGTACCAGTGGTCACCGCTTTCTGGACATAATGCCGCGGTGAATCAGATACCGGATTTTCTGCTTCCAGAATTATTGGGATCTACGGCCGAGAGTTATTGGGTTCTCTGACAGCGTGCTAGGGAAAGACCGTGGGAAATTTCGAACGTGACGCAGTTGATAACGACACGCGGCTAGTTTCCCATCCCAATTCCATTTTATCTCTTTTAAGTCCACGCACGGCTTAGAATTTACTGTTAATTGTGATTAATATACCTATGGTGCTGCTGGAATCTTCACCACTGACTCCTTCAGTGGCCAACGGGTTGAAGATAAAGAATTGGGACGAAGAGGACGAGTCGGAAGTGAACCGTTGTACCACTCTTTTTCTTATTTGTGTTGAGGTCCTTCATTTTTCCTTGTATTTTTGGGATTTTAGATTAATACAAATGGGAGTATTTAGAATTCCGTTATTCTCTTCTTCGTTCAAAAGCGATGAGTAATAGTTAACTCATTGTTTTACATTATGTACCGTAGGAACCCTTTTACCGGTAAATCATGTGAAAATGTGCCAAATTGAATTAAGCACGGCCAATTTTTATGATTTAAATGTCAAGCATCCATTCTATAGTTTTGACCGGTTTTAAATAGAATTCGTAGATTTATTTTCAATTTGAGAAAATTTTCCTTGTTTTTTGCTAGGATTATGAATATCCTTTATTCAGTTTAAAAATAATATAATAGGTTTTGATATATTAAAATTATTGTTTATTAACTTTATAAGTTTTCTTTTTGTGTGTTATCATGCTAACATTATACTCCATTTTGAATTTTAAACAAATCATTCAAATGACATTAATAATTCCTGAAATTCGACATCGACAATGAAATAATCTATTGGGAAAATGTTTTTGAAATTTAAAGAAATATGAATTACCTATTTATCGGCCTGGTTTCGACCCCTATTATTTGACATCGCTACCTAAACAGATTTTTCGAACCTGAACCGTGCATGTATGAGCAATGGAACCTCTCTGAAAACAGCTCTCAGTTAATTTGCTAGAAATTACATGTTTGGAGTTTTTTTAAATGTACACCGTTATTGAATGGACATCTTTTTGCTTTTTCAATTTACGTAATAAGTTTATGGGGTTTGTTCTATAAGAACCTAACAGCACCTCTTTCTTACAATTACCGGATTGCACTACAAATAAACCAACTGAGACCTGATGCGCAATTGAAAATGCAACATAGAAAAAAAAATAGTCTATCCATTAACCTTGTACTGGCTTGAGCTCCAAAAAAGATTCATTTTGCATTATAACCAAGCTAAAGTTCATATATATTCTACATAGATGCACTTAATTTGGACATTCTAGGATTATGTTAGGGAGTAAAATGGGATCACTCAAAACATAATCTGGTGCGTAAATATCCGCCTTAGATTGGAACATAAATACGGGTTCTTCATATGCAGTGTATTGAAAATCAATTTAAAAACGAGTAGTCCCTTAAATTCAATAATCCTGGACAAAATTGGTATTAATGTATGGAACACAAGCCTGTATGATACCGATTTTAGTAGAATTTATTTATTCATCGTTATTTATCTCAATATTTGCTATATTTAATTCAACAATTAGTAGTTTTTCTAAGGGAATTGTACGGTATACAATGCTGTGATCAAATCAGATTTAGAGTCAGTGCTGTAACAGTAAATCTCTGAACATCCCGTTTATTTCTTAGTTTGATTAAGCATTTCAATCGTGTTATTGTAAGTAATGTCCTACTTTTTCCATGATCATGATAAGTATTATTTTACGGAATAATAAAACCTTAAAAAATATCATTATTATTACAGATACCTCTATGCCATCTCCTCATAGTCATGCTCGGTTTAATCATCTCGGGAAGTCTTGTTTGCAACAAGGTAAAAGACCTCCATGTATATTGCACAGAAAATATTGCACTTCATGTAATTAAACAAATGAAAATTGAAGTATTTCTCATTTAAATATATTTAAATATATACTTGAAGAGTATTTATTTTTAATTTTATTTTGTAATGATTACAAGTGAGCTCGAAAGTGCTCGTACAAAAGGCACTAATAAGGGTGGTGAGTTAAACATAATGGCCGACACTCCATTACGTGTTATCTGCAAAGAGGATGACAGTAATAGTTATAACTCACGATTAGTTATCCAAGAAATGCTGTAAATAGTAAGAGTTAACAAATATACAGCCTTGAAAACCCTTAAAAGTTATCTCCATATAAATTACTAAACAAAGGAGGAACAAATGAGCAAATAAATATTTAACCCTAAATGTGACAACCGTTATTCAGTGGTACGAGTAGTTGTATGATGCAATATATCTCGTTTTTTCAACGATACCATTTGTGAGAAGGCTTTTATCGTAATGCTTACTGCTCAATTGAATATATTTTCCCTGAAAAAAAGTATGATTAATTTGGACAAAGTTTCGAGTGCATATATTTCATCAACAACTTTGCTCTTACACGGTCCGTACAATTAGTATCGTGACTGGTTCACTTTAGCCTCAACGGAGCTGTGGATGGCGGTCCGACCGGTCGGCTCGGTGGAGGGATCCCCCACCACTCAGGCACACTTTAGTTCAGTCGCCTCCGGGCATGCGTTGAGACAGCAGGTGGATTTTTGTGACGTGTGATTGTTTATGGTGTCGTCTCGCCAGCATGGAGCGCACCGTCGAGCAACGCTACGCTGTGAAGTTTTGTCTTTTTCCTCGGGAAATCCGTGTCGGAGACCCTTGAACTCATGAAACAGGCTCATGGGGATGATGCCTTAAGCCGCAGTCGAGTTTTTGAATGGCACAAAATGTTTAAGGAAGGCCGGGAGCTCGTCGAAGACGAGCACCGCGTCGGACGCCCGACGACCTCTCGAACCGATGCTCAGGTGGCCAAAGTGAAAAACGTTTTGGACACTGACAGGCCATTTAACCATCGCTCTTATCAGTGAGGATACCGGCCTTTCAGTCGGAACCGTCCACAACATTGTAACAGAGGATCTTGCGATGAGGAAAGTGTGCGCGAAGCTGGTGCCGAAAGTCTTGAGTGAGGAACAAAAACTGGGAAAGGAACTGGCCCCCCTTCCCTGATGTGTGAATATTCACAAGCCGTCGGGCTTAGTCCTGGGTGAACTCTACCATCACCAACCAAACCGACTTCGGGTTGATTACTGTGCTTATGGTTCATATAATATGTTGGACGGCATATTTGTCATAGGAAGCAATCGATAGAATAGGATCCGTTGTCCATACGATATTTATTTGAAGGTTATAGGAAGTAATTCGTACCACGAACCTCGCTTACAAGTCCAAGACAAGACTGCAATATTACCTAGCAAAACTGGTGAACTGTCGGAAATTTTTAGTCTCGGAATGGTTATCCCTTGATCAATTTATTTTTTGTCATAAGTTTAGCGGGATAAGTTACGGAATAAAACGTTTCTCCACACATAGCCCCTCTATCTTTCTCTTGCATTTAAGGTTGGCGCTTTTCTCAAATCATATGGACGGCTTTCGTAATTTGCAGTTATGCTCAGTTTAACATGAAAGAGCTAAGAATAAAACATGGGGTTCATAACGTATGCAAAGAGCTATCACACACACCTGCTTGGTATTCATCCCTTCCAAAATAAAATTTAAACTCAACCACCATGTCCTTGGTCACTCTTCAATATCAACTGAAGAAGATGAACACTCGGGCGCTCTGAGGAGTGCGTTTCGAATAGGTACAATAGGATTGAATAAAAGTAAGGGAAGGTGGTATGCTAGGAAAGGCCAGGGAAAAGATGACGTTCGATGGGGGTGTTCAATAGAACAAGGACATGACGAATGCAAGGTAATGTAGAGTCCCTTTCGCTCTCAAAGCGTGCGCAGGGAGTACAAGCGCGTGAGGTTCTGCCCACCAATCCATTCTGTGAGTGTAACCTGCACCAAACATCTAGCTCGAAGTAATTTTTTCAGCTAATTATCTGATGGGGCTTGGAATGTGTGCAACAAGTGAACGCATTTGCTTGTTCTTAAGTTTTATCACCGAGTTGAGTGCCAGGTTTCTATAATTGCATTTCCTATGCATCATCAAAAAATGTTATCATGATATCTATTTCAGTTTTTAATGACATGATTTCCATTGTTTCATCGAAAAACTTATTGTGATATCTATTTCAGGTCAGACGGACATTAGCATGCTTATAATGAAATACGCAACATACCTAAATTGACAGGGTTCCTGTATCCATGTCTCCCCTATTCTTGTTCGAACTAAGTCATCTAAATAATATATATTTTTATTAATTAGATGGAGCTTAATGCTTTATATTCCCCTCAATACTTGTTCCTTGCCTTCTTTTTAAATTAAAGGGCTGTATCTATTATGGATCGTGGCGGACCAATTGGTGGTGTTCTGGACTACTGAAGATGAGGCCTTGATTTGATTTCGGGTGACGCCTTTGGGCTCCCTTAGCTTAACCGTAGCTGCATGATTTTTCGTGTACTTAGATATTTCCCTGAAAGGGCCTACGGATTTGTGAAAGGGGGCTTGACAACCTACCTTAATTTTTAGATTTTACACGGCGTTGGGTTTATGTTAGGATTACGTGATATCTCCCCTTACCTATGAGTCAAGATATTACATTATAGGATCAGCCCTTGGACCTTTGGACATATATTCTATATCGAGAATTTACCTCTTATTACTTTTTATAAATCCACTTTCCAAGCGCTCAGCGTGAGTTTCGGCAGTTAATAACCGAAGAAAATGAAATAATTCAAGTAATATAACTTATATAATTTATTTATAATGATTTTAGATATTTGCTACGAGTATATATAAGTAATACGAATGGGCGACCAACTGGAGTGCAAGTATTCCTAGAAGGCTTCAAATTAATGACATGTAGGCTGACAGACGTTTTCACCTTCATACTGATCCAGAGGAGTCACTGAAATGACGTGGTGAATGAAATTCTTGAATTAAAACGTGTTAAAATGTTCTCCTCATTGGTAGATGGGGACGATTTATTACTAATTATATTGCTTTGATTTTGAGCTACGTTAGGGTAAAATTGGAATGTAGCTGAAATAAAACAGAAGAGCCTGATCAAGTGATGGTTGTTGGGAGATAATGCTCTACGATTCTATGTTGTTTAAATTAATGTCAAAGACCCACTTCGTACTTCTCCTTCCGTGACGGTAGATGTTTCTGTTGCTTTACGCTGCAACTTACATTCGACTGCTATGCCCCCTTGGGAGTGCTGCCATCTGCCAGTTTGAATAAAAGCTCTTGAGCCACGCAATTCAAAACTGGTTTTCTACGAAGCGTTTCAAACCGCAGCATACGTCTGCTGACGGTCAGCAGCATACGGTCATTTTTGCACCTATGTTCGCGAGGACATTTATGTAGTTTTAGACGAATTATTTTCTTCAGAATTCGACTTGTGACCTACCCACTGAAAACTTTCTTTGCGCAAGTTGCATACTTGGTGAAACTATTTCGTCTTTTAACTTATTATTCTAGCTGTGAAAACCGTAGGCCGTTGGCCGCCGACCTAGTGGTCCCGAGTTTGAGTTCGAGTAATGCATTTCTGCGCTCCTGGAAGATCAGACTTGATTTTCAGATTAAAACAATTTTCCGGATAACTGCAGGCGGCATAAGGAATGAAACTGACTTTTAGACAGTGTTTTGTGAATTTCACATTCCGTAAGTTATAGTAACGCAAAGTAGGCTCCACCGGTCAAAGTATCCTCAGGGTTAATCAGCGTTGTTTATGATCGTGTCATGAGAAACACTATTGATAAAGTTAGTTCCCTAATATAGTGGCCTCTATTCAGTCTTAAAATAAAAAAACATATTTCAATTTATTAGAAAGTCACGATCAATGGGGAAAACTACATAGCTTAGAAAATTATGTTGAAATGCAAACGTGCTTTGGCATTTGTATCGACCATTGACCATGTCCAATTGTAATTCTTCGGCACACATATTTTATAGCATTTCAATTACTACTTACAAATAAAAGGGCACTATGTAGCCCATGCATAAAAATAGGTTTACCTATATATGTAGAGCACAAGTAGAGTACAGGTGTTTGTACGCGTGATAAAATGCGTAGCATGTAAATGATACAGGAATTGTTTCATATCGAGATTTTGAAAAAGACGCATCTAAAATATAGTATTCATTAAGAGTTGGGAGCTACACATTTATTGTTCCGGGAATACATATATTCCAAGAAGAAGAGATTCATAATTATTTAATACTGCAAGCGTAATTTAAGTAAATTACTAATGAGTTTGATAGCTTAGCATGTTGTCATATATAATTTTTGTATCAATTGGTTCAAGTTGATATATTTCTTCTGAGAGAAGTACAGTAAGGCATGTTAAAAATTAAGAGTTACTTGATGACTTTCATTGAAACTTGAACAACAGGTTTACTTCGTGGATGTTCAAGTGCAACATTATTTTATCCCTCTAGCCTTTTTATTTTACCCGAGTAATTAAGACAGTTATTATGCTTTCAATTTACAGAATAATGCTTTTTCTTCTAATGTTTCGTTATGCTTAAAGATTTGGATAAGTGTTTTCAAAGTTTATTATGCCGGTTGATCATCGCATACTTAAAGTATTCCGTTTGTATGTTTACATATATTTTCAAAAATAGAAATGTTCATGAATCTTTCCTTCTCTTATTGATGGCTGTATATTTAAAGATCTCCCATAAATATTTGATATTTATTTGTCTTCACTTCAAGTTTTTTTAAATTGATTGACTACCGCATTTTTCGCAACGATAATTGGTATAGCTTTCTATTCCACTCTAACTCGATCACACAGAAAATTCCTGATGTAGGAATTCGTAAAAAATCGATAGTTTTCATTGATATTCAAAAGGCAATTATACAGCCCCATTATGAAACTGCAGGCATGCATGTTTGGTGTAAATATGTAGTGTGGCCTACTCATGGAATCCCGGGAGGCTTTATGGAGAAGACTGTGCCCAATGCACATGTAGTAACTGCCGAGAAAACTGATAATTAATGCAAGTCATTGATTCACCCTATAATCAATCAGGCACATTCCGTTGCATTGCTTGGCATGCATAGTACGTAATCTGGCATTTAGGAATCAAAACTTTCAGTGCTTGACCTTCTATGACTCCATCCTCCCTCGGAGGAACCGCCCGTGCTACCGCCGGTGCAATTCTGCATATGACTCATATGGCTCATGGCGAAGGTGAACTTGGCTCTTTACTATTTCTTTTCCCGCCCCTTTATCTCTGCCTTGAAACATTGTCAGAGAACCAGGCGCAGTCCAAGCGAAACGATTATTCTTGCGAGAGGCGGATCGGTTGCAGGAGTGATGCAACTAAGTGAAAAATGGGCATATAATTTCTTTTGAATTTGCCAATCCATAGATGATAAATTAAAAAGAGTTTTCATCCATTCCAAGTAAAGTTTTGTAATATATGATCCTCAATGTGTAGTATATTGTTCAAGCATAAATCAATACGAGATATTCTATTTAAATTTTCCCTGAGGTGCTAACCGAAATTATTGTTGTTTACTGTTCTACTTGAATTATGTGTTTCACATTTAATGTCTTTATCATTTATCATTATTAAGAACCACCATCCTAATTGTCTTAGCTTCCAAACAATATGACAAGCTACTTTTTGGCGTTGGCGTTTGGCAAAAGCCCTTCTTTTGGCTATTTTTCCTTTAATACATGAACATCATACCTTCAGATACCTATTCTTAATCGCTTATCACTTCATTGAAAAATCCTTTAATGTAGGTTGGCATTTCACTAATTTTCAGATAGCATCTACATCACTAGATTTCAGATAGATCTATTTCATTGATCTACCCGTTGTATTGTGAATAATAAATAATCATAATCTATTACGTCACAGCAGTTTAGAGCTACAAATAATAAACAAGCGTGGCGGCGATTACTTTTCTTCACATTTAACAAATTTATCTTTAGTATTTCATAAATGTATGGTGATGTAGGCACTGTTTGCGACAAAATTTCTAAACATAATTTTTGCGATTGCAGAAGATAAAAACGAAATAAAATCGAGGCATTACAGAAATTGATAGAAACCCACTATTTAAAGTTCAGTAAGAGTTATAGAGGACGCCTCGATAGCTTAACTGGCTAAAGTACTCGACCGAATATTGAGGGATCTGGGTTCGAATCCCAGTCAAGGTGATGATTTTTACACTCTGAAATTGTTGCATTGAAATGCACACTAGCGGACGACTCCGTTAAAAGTTACTTTTGCGGCATCTCCCGCAGTTTCTTTGAAAATTCAGTAGGGGTATTAATTCAATACTTTTAAAAAATTAAATCTTCTTCATGTTAAAGTATCACCGTTAAACTGTAACTTATTTGTGAATGACATTAACATTTCAATACCTGGATGTCTAATTATGCGCTAACTTTATGCCCTCGGAGTCATATATTTTCCCTCTTAGTTGTTTTAAGGGAAATGATAACAAACTGTGTAATCTAAAGAATTAAACCAAGATGGCTATTTTTAATTGCATTGTAATAATTATGGCAAAAATATTTGTTGCTTCTATGTTTATATAAGTGCTTTTTACAACTTTCTTTTTTGTTCCCGGGAGTCATCTAGATAAGGACGGTTTGATAATGAAGTGTGCACTGAAAAACAACTCTTACAACGTAAAATTTCTGTTCAAGCGGTTAATTGTATAAAATAATCCGAATGCATTATACTGAAATCGTATTGGTATGTTAGTCTGAAACAAAATGAAGTACGATATATCATTATTTATACGATTGAGTGTCGATCAAAACAAGTATTTTGTCCCCTATCAATATACAAAATTTCGGCAGCAGTAGTATCCACCAGGCTATCATGGATGTCGAGGTACAGAGCAGAAGGTATATTATATTTTATTCCATAGCATGCATGTGTATATATATATATATATATATATATATATATATATATATATATATAAACAAAGAAATCAACCCGAAGCTCGATTTGTTAGATGCCGGTAGAGTTCACCCTGTAGTAAGCCCAAGCCCAAAGCCCATCGGCCAGCGAAATTCACACATCAGGGAAAGGGTACTAGATCCTTTATTTGCGCTGTCTATAGTATTCCAGTAAGTTTCCAGTAAGTTATTGTACTCGAAATATCATACAGCTCCGGTGGAGCTGCAACTGCCTACAGAGGCGTGCATGATAATAGAATCCGGGCCCTCCGGTCAGTAGTCCAATCTCTCCTCTGGACTTCTATGCCCTCTTATATACTCGTACATGCATTCATATATATGTACATCTTCATATGGATACATATATAGGTATATATAAGTAGTATATAAGTACATTATATATATATATATATATAATTATACATATATATGTAAGTACAGTAATCAACCCGGAAGACGGTTTGGTAGGGGATGTTAGAGTTCACCCAGTACTAAGCCCGGCGGCGTGTGATATTCACACATCAGGGTAGGGGGGCCAGTTCCTTTCCCTCTGCCGGTTATGGTTTCCCAGGAAGATCTAGACGATGGTACTAATTTACGATTGTTCGATATTATAAATCCTGCAATTATATTGGTTGAGCATGTAAAAAGGTGTTATAATGACACATACTTCCACACAGTTCCTCCACGATTATAACAAATAAAAGCAATTACGAAAGGCAAGAAATCTTAAATACTCATTTATTTCCTAGCTTGTGTTGATGCCAAATCAACCCGAAACGTTCACGTTTTACTTTCCCTTGACAGATCCGAAGATGCAACCAAAATTTCTTTAATCTTCGGAATCAAAAAAGCTCTTCAAGAAGAACTACGTACTCCAAAAATAAATATGCCCAAACCAGAGTTCCACTCACGGCTTTCTCAGAGTTGAAAAAAATCATTTAAATCCCTGGCCATTCTAGCCATAATTACGCAGCGTTTGTTTTTCCGGTCTCCAGACGAAAGGGAGAGAAATTCATAGCAAGAGATGGATATAAATGGGGACTAATTTACGCGCGGGCCTCGCAGCGGGTTTCCCCCTTCCCCCCTGCCCTCTTGCCCACCTCCCTCCCGTGTCGGCCTTTTGAAGGGAAAGTGCACCCGAGGCCTGGCTGTCGCCGCGCGTACTTGGCATTTCGACATGCTCGCCCGCGCTGCTTGCTGCTCGTCGGTCGCCGTGTCGGCCCCTCCCGCCATACCCTTCCCTCACTCCTACCTCGGCCCCCGTGGCACGCTGCCCACTCGACCTACCGCCCCTCGGGGCCCGTCGCGTGGTCTCGCGAGCGCGCGCGCCGTTCGAGTGGCCCCGGGGGGACACGGCGTAAGGGACGCGCGTCATCCAGCTCCGGGGAACTGGCGCGTGTCTCCGCGGTTATTTTTTTTCCTATTCCGAGTGCCGGCGCAGACCTGCCTGCCATCCGCTCGCGCGAAATATGCGTTCAATGGGAATCGGACTGCATATATCCCGCTCGGCGTTCGGGGAAGGAATAATGAGGGTTGTCGCTACGAGCCAGGGAAATCCGAAAGAAACTCGGAAAAAGTAGGGAAAAGTATTTGTTTGCCATAGACGTGATGCATTGAAAGTATGACAATTTTTTTAATCTCTGGGGCTGCATTGTTGTTCTGTTTCCGGTTTGCAATGAGAAAAGTTTCACGCAAGGTGCATCTATTAGGTACTTTCTTTTGCGACCAACCGAAAGATCGGATAGCCACTTCCATTGTAAGCACCTTTTATGTTTTACTCCCGCAAATGAGATAGCAAGCTGGTAATATCTCACAGATCAGAAAACACCCATGTACTCCATTCTATAATAATTTGATACGCGGTATCGACTTAAATGAAAATTTTACGAAATGGATTCTATTATTATTATAAACGTGTATATTTTTATCATCCGACAAATTTTTAACACGACTTCTTCCCTTGTTCTGTTAAAAAATGTTCCTCGAGACGTGTCATCAGACGCCAATCAAAACACGACGACAAGATGAAAACCTTAATTGAAAGACATAGTGTCTCCATTTTCAATTCAGGATTTATGATGATCTGTCGATATATCGTAATATAAATTCTTAGATAGGAACTTAATATGGTTCTCAGTCTCCATCCTTTACCACTGATCTTCGTATCTCCGCCATATGACACTCTCTATTATTCAGGAAAACGATTTACGCTAGTAAATTTGGGAACTCTTTGAATTTCGTTGCAATATTAAAAAAACAGATTGGTGATTGGACACAAATAATTTCATCGACTTGCCTTCAAAATCTTATGAATTATCTGTTTTGAATTTTATTTTGTCGGTTTATATCTCCTACCCAATTGGTGATGAATGTTTAAAAACAGTACTTGAATAAATGAATTTGAGTGAAATTTTGCAGATTTAAGCTTGAAAAACTCCTTTGAAATAATTGAATGAATTCGAATGATTACGTAAGGAAAATGAATCCGATATTAGTTATTAAATTATTAATTTGAAGGCTTTCATAGAAATTTAGGTTGTTATCGAATGGTATTTGGAACTATTATCCCAAATTTCTTTCAAGTTAAAAGCTTTAAATACTGCAAGTTAAAGCTTGAGCAAATTCAAATTTATTTTAAGATTTCAAATAAATTGTAAAAGACGAGGGGAAAAACCAAGTTTCTGCTGCCTTTGCAGCTGTTAGCTATGGAAGAGGAATTTGAGATATTGTTCTCGGGTGTATGTTCGCTACTTTACTAGTAGTTTTTGTTCATTTATGCATACAATAAACTAAATACTGAAAGGGTCCCAAATAGAGGGTCTTTACAAATTTTAGAAAATTACCTGAGAGTATGGACTAATCCACGGGATACGCTAGTAATACATTGGCTCAGAATGGTATCTAAACGAGCCAGATTTTAATCTGAGTGGGAAAGTAAAATAAAAGATATCAGCGAAATATGTTTCTAAATTATTCCATTATCTAGTTCATTCCTCTTAATGATACTTCTTGTCCTATTTCTTCATTACTTTGCACAGAACTGAATGATATCCATGAAGTCGCATCTCATCGCGGCGCTATTTCCTTGACATCTTCAAAACTGTGCGTATCGCATGCAAAGGACCTCACTTTCTATTCAATTAAGATTCCTTCATACTTAATTTACCTTCCCAATTAATATGCTAAGGACGTAGTTAGAGATGATTTCTACGCTTGCCTATAGGTAAAAACCATCAAGTTGATTGGGATGATTAGTCATTGATAGATGGATAAACTCTTAACCTTAGGAAATACAATAATGTGTCTGAAGTGTGTAAATACTAATCATATGAAATATATTCCATCTCATGTTAAAAATTCAACAATGAGTTTCAGAAATAAGGTAAATATTTGAGTGCAAAAATTATTGGGGTAAATCCCCTTTAAACTCATATTTTTAAAACAGCCATTACTGCTACCAAGCCGCTTTCACAAAGTGTAAAAAAGGGAAAAAGAGATCTTTCTGATAAGTTGGGCTAGAAACGTTTTCGAGACTGAAGTGAATTACTTGAAAAACTCAAGTGGCTAACCTTGAGTGGTAGTTTAACTTTCAGTGCAAGCACCGCATAAAAAAACTAAGGACGTGTTACAAAATAGAGTTAGAAGTTATGCATGTACGAGATGTATGCATGCTCGTACGTGTTTTCTATCAATTCAATTAATGATTGTCATTAAAACCTACGAAGAATAATACTTATTCACGATAAATTTTCATTTTTCAATACCAGCCTAGGTTATATTATGATTTGGCAGATCACAATAATGGAACTAGCGCAACCTTTAGAAATCACGCCGTCCTTCAATTAACCTGGAGTTTTAATTTCAGTAACTCCAGTATTTTCTGGATTCTTAACAATGAAGGAATTCCAAGGATTTTTTTAATTTGATAACGCTGGAAATAAGTCTTCCATCAAAATGAAACCCAACTTTTGTTCAGACTTTATTTTGCCTTATACTTACAGTGGAATTCATATTTTCCCAAAAATGCTTCTGGTTATTTGTTATATTTCGCATTAGGATACAAAATGAAAAATCCACGCCGTCGGAACGAGTCTATGTCGCAAATACAATTTAATTACGCAATTAGAGTGCCGAGCCAATTTCAGCCTGGTGAATTTTTTTGTCATGCAGTTGTAGCCTATTCATGAGTGGTTTTTACTCATTACTGGATATTGCGCACCCTTAGAAGTCGATATCACACGGCGCACATGTTCCTACTGATTTACGTGCGACTGGCAATTACGAAACTTGGAGACATGAGCGAGTTCATAGTGCTGTGCTATGCATGCTATTACATATTGATAATTCATGACTTTCCTACCCTCTTTTCTTTCATTTTTGCGGGAAGGACAAATGATATCTTCTTTTCCAGCTGCGACTTACGTAGCTGATTGACATCAGCCCTACGTTGGCTGTTACATGGGACGTAGTATGGTACGAAGGATATCTTTACACTTTTAGCGGTATCATCTAATACACTATAGGTAAACACTATTAGGAGTTAAAAGAATTTGAATCTGGAGTGTTGCAAATAGAAGATTACGCGCAGAATGTGAGGGTTCTTATGACAATCGGCATTTTGATCAAACTTCAGTTACAACTTCTAATGCGGATAGATGAAAAGAACAGAACATAGCACCTGCATAATGTACGGCACAGTTTTTTGGGAAATCTGCGTTGGCTTAGGGTGGTGAGCCGCCATTGTTTGTAAGGCATTAATGATTTTATCAATCGATCTGAGGGTGCGTTTTATTTTTCCAAAGAACTTAAACAGCTGGAATGGAATAGAATACTATCGCAGCTATTTGATCTTACTCTGATGTTTCACATACATGGACACACGGCATCCTATTATGTATCCCCAGCGTGCATTTTCCGCTTTCACGGCAATGCTCTTTGTGATTCGAAAGTTCTATATTTATTTAAGTATAAATTATATAAGTATTAATTATACAAGTATTAAACAATTATGAATGCATACTTTTAAATATTTCCCTTTGCTTCTCTTCTTATAATATTGCAGGAGTAAAATAGGTCATTTAAACATCTCCAGTTGAATGCTAGGATGCAGAAAAATACCGCATTTCCTCCCTTGGCTCCCGTCTCACTGGTTTTGATATTTTTGGCTGAAACGACTCCTTCGTTTTTCATCTATATCCACAGAGGTACTCTGCAAAACACTTCTAGGGTGTGTGAAAGAGCAGGATTCAACATCAGGTATGTAACATCAAAAAAGGTAAATTTTACTTAATTGTTAGTTACCAAGACGTGGAGGATAATTTAATTGGTGGAATATATTTTTTTATAACGGCAAATGACGGAGGAGGATAAGAACAAGATTGATCAACTTGACACGGTAAAATTTAAGGATATCTTCTATCGACCTGGCTGATGTATCCCTCCTCCCTTAGATTATCCGATAACGATTTCATTAATACCTATGATTCACTCATTACCTTGGATGCAAGTTGAAAACCTTTTATTTTTGCTTTTACATAGAAGCCAATGTCTCGATGATCAAGTTGATCTGAAATTGCTTGGAAACCCTCCCACTGGTGGCGATAAGAATTCAGCGCAGCGCTTCACGAGCTGAGGGGACCCCGGGGCGATGTTTGCCAGAGCGTGAGCTATTGGGGCCCCGTGGTTCAAGGCACTCACTTGATGAACCGCGGTCGTGCTGCCCCCTGGACCTCAGTGATCCAACTCTCCTTATCCCGTTCACCTTCGCAATCGCCAATTTCCGTTTTCTCTCGCCTCGTCTCCTTCCCAATCATTTCTTCTTGCCTACTTCCTTCTTTCCATCTTTCATTTCAATCTTTTGAAGCCTTCCCATCTCCAGTGGCCTCACGAGCCCCAATGTAGCCCCGGAATTCCTCATGCATATGCAGGAGGTAACCTAATAAAAAAGGAGGCACCGCTCATACGATTGCGTAGCTAATTCGATTGAGAGCAAGTTTTCCGTCACCATCATCAGCCGCTTCAGCGTCTTTGCTCGCATTCTGTTGTTTTCTATTTTTTTCCTTCGGGATTGCCATCTTCGGTGCCACAGATTCGAGATTTTTTTTCATATCCTAATATTAATATTGGATAAATAATTCTGTTTAGCAAAAATGCTGAGCAATCCAAGGTGATGATCGACTTGAATTGTTACAGGAAGAGATGCTTTGTTAGTCTTGTCGAGTGATGTGATAAACAGGCAATATTATATGAAAATATTGAACATGAAGATATATTTTATTTATAATAAATAATTTACTAGATCATTTAGTGCTTAAGGTAGGTTTTATTTAATGGAAATGGCCTATACAACCATATAGAGGTACAATTTCTTGTCTCTCCTAACAAATCACAGCGTAAAAATTCGACACTACAATAAGCTCTTCCACTGCTCCGAAACTTCCTCCCTTCATTTCGTCCTAATGTCATCTTACTCTTCTCCTTCTTCATTTGCCCAACGCGTTCGCCTCTATGACAGTCTTGAACAAACCATCGCCAGTCTAAACGCTCTGTATCCATCTTCCCTGCCTCCTTTGTATTTCTCCCAATTATCCCATCTACTCCCCCACCCCATTCCTATTGCCTCTAATTCACACCAATCGTCTTGCTTCAACGACCATGTTTCCACACCATATAAAACCACATTTCAGTTAAAGTGCTCACTCATCTTTTCATAATAGAAAATAGTTTTATTAAAATTGTAGTTATGTTGCATTATGTTGCATAAAATATTTCGGTATCTTGGGGAACGCTGCGAAAGCATTAATGCATCTTCTTTTCGACTAACTTGTAGTAAGTAAATAATGATACTTCTTGCCTTTTCTTAACGGTTTTAAATTTTAAAAGCGCGCATAATCGTTCAGTTTCGTCAGATCCTATGATGTTGACCCTTGAAACTAAGGCAATTGATTAAGAATAGTGAATAGCGAGCAGTAGTCTTTTGTTTCTATAGCCCGCGCACGAATAGAACCTCTGTACCCTACTCAAGGGAATGCCTTGGCCGCAGAACGTTTTGTCATTCAATCATATGCGTAATAATCCATTTGTGTTCTACTAATTTATTTCCAGTAAACGTATGCTTTTCTCAAGAATTTTAAGTAATTCCGTTTTGAAGGTACTTACTATACGTATGCAGTCATATTGCAAGGGTTTTAAGTCCAAAAAGTACGCAGTTTCATGTTAATAAAAAATAAAACACAGTTATTTATTTTCTATTAATATGTAAATCCATTAGTATCACCGAGTAAGGCCGAAGACACGTTTTTAAATCAATCTGTTCAATAACACTGTATTAACATTGGAATTTCTTATTTCGAAAATGTATCATGTTCAAATTCTCCTCTTAATGCGGTATCGAATTCTTGGAACTCCATGAAAGGAGATAGGAGAGGAATACAGAGTATTGCCTTTAAAAACAGTAAAAATGTAAATCGAGACTCCTCTAACGGTATTACGCATCAGTTAACATTAAGCTCTCAGACCGAATTGTAATTTAGAAATAGGATGACATTCGATAAAGACAATTCTACAACCGGGATTCTGTCTTATGTTTGTTTTTACCTCTTGTTATAATTAAATTCTTGCAATGGACCGAAGTGAATCAAAATTTAAAAGTTAAATATTTAGCGGTAATTAAAGTTGGGTACGGGATGTGCTGATGTAAATGAATGATTTTATCCCATGGGACACAAACTGAATTCTTCTTTCCTTACCAAACAGTTAATTTTTAGGCATACAAGTACTTAAGGAAAGATATTTTCATATTTTAATATTTTAAAATAATTAATCCACGCTGGGCTTTATTTGGTATTAATTTAAGCCTTGTTGGTGGAAACACTGTACTTTTTCCAATTTGAAATGCTACATTCTTTGAGGAGGCAAACCATATTTGTGAAATTCAGTTCAAAACTACTGAAAGTATAGTAAATTTCCTCTAAACAACACGATTCAATAAACCGTTATTTAACTACATATCGTATCGCTGCCATTCTGTATGGAAATCTCGGTTATCCATCCGAAGGTTTTCCCTGTTTTGAATTCCAGTGATAAATACTCATGTGAGCTCTGAATATAAATGGCGTCAATACCAGCGCGGAAGTTGTCACTGATTTTTTTCGCGTTTCGTGTCTCTTGCTGCCTGAGGGAGAATCGTTGTGTCCACTCAACCGTGAGATGCGGAGGTGTAGGATATAAAACTTCTGATTCCTCAAGCGTAGCAAGTAAGGTATGCTGTTACCCATTATGTATTTTTTCAATGATTTCATCTTATATGATTGGCCAAAGAAACAGAATGAAAAATTACTAGTCGCATTAATTACCATACATTTCTGCTGTATGCGGCGTTTCATGTAGTTTTCGATGAATAATATATAGAGGAAAATTTAATACCTGAGAAAAGTGAATTTATTCATCTGGTTTATGAAAAACATTGCTGATCACAGTTCAAGTTATGATTTGCTTGCATCGGTCAGTTTGGTTTAATATCGTTCATACTCATATTTAGGTTCTAATAAGTGTTAATTTTCTAATTCAGATCCTATTTAGAGGTTTTCTCACTGTGTATGAAAGCGGAAGGCGAAGATCTGTGATAGTGACGTGACGGTTTGTATGAAAAGTATCGGGAAAAGTTTCGGAACATAGATTTATTTCAGATATTGCTACAATGCCTCTAAATTATTCAAAGTATAACCCTTGCGCGACGACACACTTTTGTCAGCGTCCTTTCTACGACTACCAGGGAGGCGGATTCCGGAAGGTCCTTAAGGGTACGCGTGCAAGCTTCTTTGACGGCACTTAGGGTGATTAGGGTTGCACTTATGGTGGTTACCTTTGAGGGAAGATTTCACTTTGGGTTTAGGAATTAGTCCGCTGACGCCAAGTCCGGACTGTAAGGGGCTGGGGAATCGTTGCGATGACATTCTATAAGGTCTTCGTAAGCAGACATTCGACTCTACTCTGGCTGGGTCTTCCGTCAAGACCTTCGGGATGAGTTTAGCGCAGATCTTTCGCATAGCTAAATTTTCAGGGATAATTGTGTGCACTGTCATTATCAACTCCAATACGATCTGCGATTATGCGTACACTTAACCGACAGCCTGAATGCGCACTTTAGGAAACAATTGTCACCGATAACTTACTTTTATACAAACTTTGTATGGTTGACGCGAAGTATAAAAAGTACCACACTCCGAACGCACGAGTTAAGAAAGGAGGAGTTAGTTTAATTTTCAGGGCAACAGAATAACGCATCACTTCCTGAGCAGCCCCAGCCATATTATATGTATGATGTTTTGTTTAAAATTTATCAACAAATACTTCCTTAGTAAAGACGATATACTAGGTATTTACATTAATTAATTCATTTACAATTTACATTTCAATTAATTAATTAATTTAGTATCAAATCAATTAATTTACATTCGAATTGCAAACGATAGAATGGTGAACGAATACGATTCTGTCAAGATGAAAAAGTCATATACCTATGGATTTACAGCAATGTAATGTGCTGGTGAATAAGTTAAATGTTACAGTCAATAAATAAAGGAGTCATTTATTGTTTTACGAAGATAACTTTTTATGCTGTTTATTCTTTATGAAATCGCAGTTATTTAAAAAAATCATGACGTTAAATGAACTCATGACGTAATTCCAGCTGTGTTCATGAAATACAAACTCTCCAATAGTTTGGCATGGAACTCCATAAACTCCAATTAGCAAAAGATGGATACAACCCTCCATTTTTACCAGTACAAGTATTAACCAAATATGAATTGACAGATTTATTTAATTTTTTCAAAACTATTTCAATCAAATGATTCAATATCACTGAAAGTATTCAAAATGCTTCCCCTCTCTCTCTTGGTTTATTTTGCTATCGTGTTAACGCTTGATTTTTGGATTTTTTAAATTTTTCGGAAATTTTCTGTTCCTCGATAAAAATAAAGCAAACAAGCAAACATTACTTTCATTTCTTTAAATTGACTTTTAATCGCCCATTGCATAACTTCAGTTGTTGTATTCCAGTCGATGGAGCGTTGGAAAACTCTCCTGTGAGGACCTGAGCTCGATTCCGGGTGGCCCTCTGGGCATCTTCAGATTCACCTAAGCTGTGAATGTTTGAGTACCAGATCGTATTGTGAAATCATAGGCGGCACGTAAGTGGAATAACTGGCCCCCACCTTTATATGTGGATATCTTTATGCTAAAAGCAAATTGTTTCCAACAAGTTTAAGGGTAATTGAACTGTAATTCATCTCTTTTACCCGTACCAGCTATAATAAGTAGCATGTCCGCAGCTATGATAATTATCATGTATATATTAGTAGCATTTTCATAATATGTTGATATTAAATTCTAATCTATATTCAGAAAAAGTTCTTATTGATTAAAAATGGTCAAATTGGTTTCGCCTCATTTTAGTACGGAATTCAATATACCTAAATTTAAAGAGTATTATAAGCACCATAATTGTTTTCTTATTTTTATAAATGATAATAAAATTCATGAATATCCAGATACGCTGCGATTTAGTTATGCCATGAGTTAGAATTCACAATATCTATGCAATCTTAGTTGGCCAGAAATTAAATATAAATATAGTAAAGATTTTTTATCGTAGAACATTTGTACACTGTTAATTTCATAATCCAGTTTTGCCTTATTTCGGGATAGATACTTGATTTTCAAAATGGAGGTGTTAAAATTAAGTGGTAGACCTGAATATAGAATCATGAATTGTGCCTCCACAGAATTCTGTTATAATAATGTAAATCATACAGCGAGCAATGGAATTTTTTTTGAAAACATGTTAACTAAAGGGTAAATATACTTACGATGATCTTTGTAAATATTCGTTTGAAAAAGTTTGTATTTTTTCAAAGGCGTCGCTCTATCCATATTACATGAGATTTCATACAAAAAGGCATGTGAAAAACTCTTTAAGCAAATAGAACTGAGGAGCTCTTCTATGCTCCCACGGCAATTCATGTTATAATTGATGTGTTTACTCGGCTGGTTTTGTTTGTGCAGGGCGTGTCGTTCGGTGTCACTTTTTCGTCCCTCTCCTTTGTAGATTTAATTAACATAAGCTTACGATTTCGTCACTATATTTATTCATTCCATTCATTCTCCATTCCTTTTTCTCGTAATTTTGTCGTAATTTCATCCGCAATTTTGAAAATTTCGAAATTTGCGTTGGCATTAAATGAGCAACTTCTTCGTAACGAAGCTACTCTGCTTCCGTGAGAAAATATTCCCTCAATCCGAATACCAGGGCATATTTTACGTCCGTTTCACCCATTATGCATTCAGGATGCTTCACCGCCGGTTTAAAAAGCCATTTCCAAGGAACTCGCCATGATTTCACTTACGGACCTTCGCTGTCACAACGGTTCGAGCTGGTTTCTGAAGAAAAAAAGAACAAAGGCCTTTGTTGCCGCCCACACAATCAACCATGGTATCTCAAAAAAGTCTGCTAAGGGTGGAAGATCGGGAAGGAGTGCGAGTAGACGAGTTGGGATGCGAGGGTTGGACAGTTGTAGGTGGAGGGAGGCAAGTCTGTTATCGGCCTGTCTTCCTTTGGAATAGGTGGAATAAGTGGGATTCGAAGGGAGAGTTTGGTCAAAAGAGAAAGGTAGCCGAAAGTAAGGCGAAGGAACCTCACAAAGACATAGGTATTATTTCATCGTTTGAAAAGTTTTGAGATGAAATAATGTGAATTGGTAATGGTAATCAGTTTCACCCGTCTGAAAAAAATCGTGGATAATGGTGTGCCCAAGGACGTAGGAAGTGCGCATATTATTTCTTCCTTTCACCCTATTATTCCGGAATGAATTCCATTAAGATAAATTCCGATAAAAGTTATTTATGAACACGTCGCCGCAATTATGAGACTGTAGTTTCTTCGTCAAACATTTATAAAATGTTTGGGCTTTTTTTACAATGAAGGAACTATTTTCGACTTGATGTGATTGATCCCAGCGTATAAGAGAGTACTGAACTTTTGCTTTGCATAAAAACCGCGATTTTTAGTAAATCCTGCACATTTTATGTCCTTAAGTTTTGAAAGAGATGAAGAATGTTTTTTTTTATTGAGAATCTGATCCATCAACATTTTTATGTGAAATTCATAGGTTTTTATTCTTTGATGACTAGCTATTAATATCCTTTTGAGGCTTAAATCTTCGCGAAGAAACACGGAAACATGTGGATGTGCGTTATGACCAGTTTTATATATCTTTTTGTGGCGCAGGGAAACTTAGTATATACATTCTTATCTCCCTTCAACTTCCCTAATTTAGGTTATATAAAGGACAGTCAAATGGTTTCTTTATTTTTTGTGTTGATAGCTCGAATTCTCATTGTCAACATTTGCCTTTAATGCCTTCTTTTTAAGTAATGGGTTTTGAATTTTGGAATGGTAACAGTGATAACATTTGGAATGAATTCGGATTTCAGCCATTAGTAGTAGTCCAAATTAATATTGTTTATGATTATCCACAGAATTTATTTCACAATAAACATAAATATCTGTTTATTTAATCGGGCATGACAGACAAATCGTTTTTAAATACCTGGGTGGGAAAGTTGGCTAACTTTTATTAATTGGCTAAGCCGATTAGTTCTTAAGGATTGCGTTACGAATGAGCAATAGGTAAATTAGTTTCATTCACCATGCATGCCATTTTTATTGGAAGATTCATTTTTTATGCTTAACATTTCAAATACAATATTGATTTAATTACATACATAACTCCCCTCTAAATGCTGAGAATTGGAGTTTTTCGAATAGAATTTACATTAAGAAGACTTATCCCGTTGATTTCTGATTCTGGAAAGGTTTAAACCTTATTTGTCACGGAAAAATTTCATACAATTTCCAATAATCGCTGATAATCATCACTGTTTTGTGAGATTTTATATCAATATCGGCATTATGGTATCTTGAAATATTGCACAGCTCTTTAATGGATGCCTAGTGAGCCTATAAATCATTTTAGAATATTTCGAAGAATTGCGTTAAAGTGTCTAAGATAAATACTCTTTTGAGTGAGTTAAAAATGGAATACACGAACCCATACATTGTGAAAGTACTAGTCGAAATATTTCGAAATTTTGAGCTTATTATTTGCTGCTCATTTCTTAACATGACTATTTGCATGGCATACTTTCAGGTTAGTAATACCCTTGGGTGACCTCAATGATAAGTGAATTCTTCCATCTGCGGAGATGATCTTACGCTTTTAATCTAATGCGTTCCGCTTGTCGACAAGAGTGAGTAAAGAACTCTGGATGATTCTCGCACTTGTTCGTGGCTCACATTAAATGAACCACGAGTCCATCGCTGGGCTTTCTTTGTTGGCTGTTCTTTTGCGTAAATGCCTGTCTCTACTTCTTTCAATGATTTCATATGCAACCATTCTAATCTATTTCTCAATTACTTTAAATTTTTAGACTTCTAAAATTATCGCGTAGGAGAATAAAAATAATGGATTCACCCGAAAAGATCGCCATTCAAGTCGGATATTACATTCAACTTAGTCGATATACTAATTCTTTTTGAGTTGAGGTGAAGAAAATGGATATATACTGGTTACATCCTTATGTTCAATAATATTAGAAATATCCGGAGTAAATTTTCAAAACGACGCGACTGTTATTCAGTATTTTCCTATTTTTCTCGACGATTGATATTTTATAAATCTATTTTTATGCGGGGTTCACCCAGGCCAATGGTTATTTGGGTTCCTAATTTTTCATATTTCTAATTAACACGTATTTGAATTCCCAAATTGACTTGTGTCAATTACCTAACGATGCATCTAAAATTTTTTGGCCCTTGTACCACTTGATATATGGTCCAATTATCATTATTACCATGTTTAATACTTAATATTTATTGAAAGTGTTTGATTCTGCCATAATACCTGTAATCTAACGACAAAATTTTATTTAAAAATATTTCAACGGTGTCAGCAGTTGAAGGAATTGAATTGGTCGGGAGATAAAAATGTTTTTTGATACTAATGAATTTTCTCTGAATTCTTAGTCGTAAGTTTGGGTGCTCTGCTCTTTGTTTGTTCGCGTAAGGTGCATTTCATAGAACTTCATATAGTACGTCATAATGGTCAGATGTGGTCGATCTTCTTCTTTATTGATCATTTCTATCCATTACTCGCCTATTTAATAAACGGACGCCAGCATTGGCCAAATATCTAGCCACTTCAATAGTAAAATTTCCAGTGTATTCATGAGAAATAAACATTTAACACTTTGGGAACATAACTTTTCATAAGGTTATATAAATAAATGATAAATTTAATTTAGTTTGATGCTTAATAGGGCTTAAACGGAGACGCAAACGCAAATACTCCTTCCCCTACCTTTGTTGTTCTTAAAATGAACTTTAATGGAAGGAAACGCTAATACTGGCATGTATTATGGCACTACATACAATATGATGAAATTAATATATACTATACCTGTTGTCCATAATTAGTGTCACAACATGTTTTGATAAAATTAGTAAATACTGATGATATTGATTATTCATATTTTCACTACAGCTTACCTTTTTTGACAACTGCCCATCCTTTGAAAATGATGTCGCTATTAAATGTAACACTATGGGAGTAGTGAGACAATGAACGGAACTCCTCGCCTACAGCACGAAGCCAATGAATGTAATGCGCCATAATGCGTTAGTCATAGGTTATAAATATAATTTGTTTTCTTTTGGATTTGGATTTACCAGAAAAGTGACTCTGAAGGTCAAACCTTTTGGAGGAAGCATTTTTATGACTTCTTAAGTAGTCGTAAAAATCGTTGATACCAGCAACGTGGTCGAAGGCTTCTCACTTGCTGTGTGCTGTAAGGTAATTTATTTTCCGAGTCCATGGAAGGGCATGTAAGACGATGGAGAAGGTGGATGAATGAATAGAAGGACAGAGGACGACGTCGTCCAAAAAAAAGGGAAGTTGTGCTAGAAAAAGTGTCTTGACGGAAATTAGGAAAGAATTTTACAAAAGAGGGTGCCGAATAAAGACTTCTCCAGAGTTCATGCTGGCTTCCAACCATGCCCCAATATGCAGTATCTCCCATCGACTGTCATTCACCTTTTCGTTGCCCTCGGATCCCGTGTATCTCCTTTTTATTGAATTAATTCCTCATGCACCATCCGACCGCATGCTAATCAGTAAGCAGTGTGGATATGTCATGTGAGGCCTCAAGGAGCAGGACGAACACTGAGCGGAAATTACCTTGTTTATATTAGCGATAGGAATAGAAGGAGTACATTAAGCTATCCCGTTTGAAATCGAAATACACTCTTGACTCTCTTCTCTCATTTATAAATGGAAATTCTTTGTAAGATTTTTGATTGCCCATGTTCTCTCGTGTTTCCTTATTGTACGAGCATATTATTTGCCTTGGATATGTTACGCGTCGATCGAAAAATTTGCAAAAAAAAGCAGGAAAAGTACAAAAATGAAACTATAAAAAAATGTTCAAATTGTATTCATTCAGAATGCTTCGAAAATGTGGGAATAAATAAGAAATGATGGTGGAAAATTACAGTGTTAATATGAATCATTCAAAGGATCCAACTTTATGCCATTTATTTACGTATAATCTCATTAGTGCGTTGATTATCTCAGGGAAATAATAAAAATTTGCTAATGACTCTGCAATGACCTTTGCGGAAGTATTTGATATGACTCGAATAATGATACTATAGTATAAACCTTCCATCAAGTCCTATATATAGACTTATTTTACTAATATATAGACTTTTTTTTAAACTATATTTAATTTATAACATTTAAGATGCTTCAAGATGAGCAAGATATTCAATTGATTTGATGGGGAATACAAAGGAACAGCATCTAAGGAGCGACTGTTTGTGCATCATTTGAAGCTTTGCGGATCGGCAATATTACCCCAATAATCAGGGTATAACTATATTCGCAGTATTATTGCGAATTTCAAGGTAATCATGATATGCCGTTTTAAGATTTGTCTTGAAATGCAAATATTCTGATTTGTCCTTGTGTTTCACTTGAGCGACGTCCTTTGCAAATATTGCTTTATATTGCTTACATTGGTCATTTGGCATTTTGCCATGGCGTTGGACTACATTCAACTGTGATTCAACTTAGTATTTGATACCATGTTTAAAAAAATAACGGGACCACGTATTATGCATTGAAGGAGCTGTCAAATCTTTGTTTTACTCTTCCTCGCATAAACTTTGTCACACATATGCTTCAGTGCCCGCTTTTTATCGATTTTTCCCTTTTCCGATAAATTACGCCCTTTCGTCGGTAGCCCTCCCGCTGCGATGTTTCGGTAGTTCGTTAAATTCTTTTCTTAATATGTACGCTCTCATCGGTCCCGCTAAGCCACCGTCCAAAGAAACCGTCGCCTTCCGTCTCTGTTCTCTCTTATTTATTTGCGTTACGAGTGCTGCTGATCGCTTGCTTCCCTTTCCTCTCCAGAAACCCTCGGTTGGTTCGTGAACATCGGTTGGTGTTTGCCTAAGAGAGTAAGGGTGGATTGGTAGGCGGGGGTAAGATGGGTGGTAAATGGTTGCTTAGTCACATGTGAGGCTGTCAGGTTTCGCAAAGCGAGGAGAAACTTACTGTCTCATGCTTTTCAGTGAAAATCCCTCGAGCCCTTGGTTCTTTCGTGAATAATTTAAAGGGTCGTTTGACGGTTACCTAGCTACATAAAACTTGTTTGGTTCCGAATAAAATACAAATTTTGGATCAAAAGTGAGAGCTTTTATTCAGATGTATTTCCATCTCGGAAACGTTGCCTCCAACCAGCGAAACGTTTCACTTTATGCGTAGCTTACATTTGCTGGGAATACCTTTTCATATTCCTGACGCTTTTTATTAAAAATTATTATTATGGAAATCTCGTTTCAATTAGGCAATTTGCCTGGTGGCAGCGGTCACGTCTAGTCGGCGGTCACTCTTACAATACATAATCACGTTTTTTCATTATTATAATATAAATCTCGTTGCAATTAGGCCATTGTCCTGGTGGAAACGGTCAAGTCTGGTCAACGGTCACTCCTACAATGCACATACATACATACCCAAGAAGAACAGATATGAGACAAAATATTCTTATATACAATGACACATAAAGATAGGAACTGCACCTTTAACCATCACATATGGCCTTGGTTCTCACCATACATGCAACGCACCGTCCATCGTCGCAGCACTCCGGCCATAATCACGCACTCTTCTATTTCATATACCGTTGAAAATCAAGCACCGTTTACACATCATTCACCTTTGCAATACAACTTCTCACGCCGTCCACATCACGTACAAATAATATTTTAATAAGCATGATAGTAATAATCACTAATCAATATAGTTCAGCACCCAGTGACTGTTTTGCACTTATTCTTAAAACTCCTACAATTAGATTGAAGGGGCTCAAACAAACTTCCAGGCAACTGGTTCCATTCAATAATAGTTCTGTTTAAAAAAAGAGAATGTTTTCTTTTTTGTTTTTTTGCCTTCTTATTTTCATTAAAAACTGTGGTCGATTTTCCCTTAAAGTTTGGTTTCTCTATCTCTTTCCATAAATCTTCCCTTGCTTTGTCATTTTTAACAATTCTATGTATCGGGCCCGACCTTCTCCTTTTCTTTTTCTCAAACTCTCGCATTAAAGTATATCCAACATTCCCGAAACACTATCAGTTCTTTTTTACCTTCCAAGTTTATATCTTCCATCCTTTCATGGAACTTTTTCTATCTTTTCAATATGTCCCACCTCATATGGATCCCATGCTATGGACGAGTATTCTAAGATAGGGCTAACCAGTATCTTACAGGGTTCGTCCGGAAAATAAGCGTACTGAGCTCAGGAAAAAAAATTATTACACTTTTACATATCTTAAGCTAATATTCCTCAAAATAGGACCCTTGTGAGTCGATACACTTGTTCCAGCGGCGTTCCCATTCCTGGAACGCTCCCGCGAAGGCATCATCGGGAACCTCTCGAAGACACGTCGTCACGGCCTCTTTGACGGCGTCCAAAGTCCCGTATCGCGTTCCTTTCAAACTCCTCTTTATCTTCGGGAACAGAAAGAAGTCCGGTGGTGCCAAGTCCGGGCTGTAGGGCGGGTGCGGCAGCGTTGCCACGCCGTGCTTGGCCAAGAAGTCCGACACGACAAGCGCGGTGTGAGACGGCGCATTGTCGTGATGCCGCCAGATGTTTTTGATCGCTGGCCGGACGCGGGCGACTCGTTTTCGAAGCCTGTCGAGCACTTGGACGTAAAATGGAGCATTTACAGTTTGTCGTTCAGGTACAAATTCGTAGTGGACGACTCCCCTTTTGTCAAAAAAGACAATGAGCATCGCCTTGATCCGAGATTTGCTCATGCGAGCTTTCTTTTGACGGGGTGATGATGGGGTGTGCCACTCCGCACTTTGTCTCTTCGACTCCGGGTCGTACTCAAAGATCCACATCTCGTCACCCGAAACAACGTTCTCTAAAAAATGTGGATCATTTTTGCAGTGATCCGCAAGTTGTGTCGCGATTTCCAAACGATTGAGTCTTTGATCATCACTGAGCACTTTCGGCACCAACTTTGCACAAATTTTTCGCATCTGTAATTGCTCCTAATAATCTCGTGCACTATTGTTTTTGGCACATTACACTGCTCTGCTATCATCCGAACACTAGGACGACGATCAGAGTTCAGTACATCGCGAACTTTTCACACATTTTCGTCGGTGAGTGTCGTTGATGGGCGTCCAGGCCGTGGTTCGTCGTCGACCTCTTCTCTGCCCTCCACGAACATCTTGTGCCACCGAAAGATCATGTTTCTGTACATGGCTGACTCCCCGTAAGCCTGGTTAATCATACCGACAGTTTCGGTAGACGATTTCCCAAGCTTTACCGCAAATTTGATGGAATAACGCTGCTCCAAAAACTTCGGCATCGCGTTCCGTGACGTGGGTCGAGCGTGGAGGTTCGCGTTAACAGAGCTCCTCACTACACCACAGCTCAGAGCCGACTGCCTTTTTCAGCGTCGCTTGCCAACATACCCCCCTCCAATCGCAGCCCGTCAGAGCGGTGCTGGGCGCGCCTGGAGCGGCGGGAAAGAATCAGTACACTTATTTTCCGGACGAACCCTGTATATGCTTTTCCTTTTGTGGCTACGCTTCTTCCTTTTCAATTTCTCATTACCCAATTAAGTACTTTAAATGCCTTCCGTGTCACATAATCTACTTGGACTCCCCACCCAAGGTCCCTAGTTCCGTAAACGCCTTAATATTTGCATTGACGACTACATGGGATTCTTTCTCCAAAGACGGTGTATATATCCTTTTGTGCATTATTTTTATTTGAAAAATTTATATAATTGCTCTAACTTACAATACGATAATACCCATCTTATTATTTTTAACCCGGTCACCAAGGCGACCGATGTCATTTAGAAGTATTACGCGGTCATTTACATGCTCTACCCGTCTGTATATAATGCAATCATCAGCAAAGAGCCTTTCTTGGTTGATCGCATATTATTTGGTAGATCGTTTATGTAAATTAGGAAGAGTAATGGCCCTAGAATACTCTCTTGTGGAAATCCTGCTATAACGCGCACCTCTTTGGAAAATGCATCCCCTATTTTTACTCTTTGAATTCTGCCTGTAAAAAATGTTTTTAACCACTACTTTAGCCTCAAATTCAATGCTATCGACTCCAACTTTAACAGTAATCAATCGTGAGGCACTCGGTCGAAAGCTGCCAAAATATCAACGTTTACCGCACCAACATCCTTTCCCTCATTTATTGCGTCGCCGATATAATGGCTTAATCCCAATTAAATGCTGTTTGCAAGAGAGGCGATTTCCCTAATCTTTTATCGGGTTAATCCTATTGTTATTATTGTCTGCTTGAATCCGGTATAAACGCCATTAGTTTTCTTTGTTTTTATATCATTGATTATTTGCTTATAAATTACTATTTATTTAAAATTTAAATTACTCTATTCTAGTTAATTTGTGTTGCAAGAAGTCCAATTAAATAATCTCTCTCTTTTTCATTAATCTTTTTTATAATGCTAATTTTGAAACCCATCTCCGGATTTTTTTAAGTGATACAGATTATATGAGATGATTTCTGTGTGATGGTATAATTACATAGAAGACTATGGATAGCTGTGAGTGCTCGCCTTCTCAATTTACGATGAAACTTAGGCTTACTTAAGAGCAATTGATAGAATAGATAGGTTCCATCAATGGATACTCTAGGGTTTCATTTAAGGGTAGTGGGTCATTTGGTTCTGGGGATTAAATTTAAGTTTCTTATTGAGATTTAAGACTGGAAGGCGTAACTCCGCCGAAGGATGCTGACGTGATATAGCGTTTCCAAAGCAATTTTTTACCTCTATAATTTCAACCATGATGATATTGCATCTAAAAAATAAGAACAGAGGTGTTTGGCGTTCACATTCTACCCTTTATTATTTGCTTCTAGCCTTTTTTAATATTTGGATCCATTATTTGCCGCATAGCTTTTCTACTGTTTGTATTATAATTTAGGTTTCGGTCTGGAATTCACGATCTACATCAAAAAAGCGAGATAATTTATTTGCATGGTGTGCTCAAGTGTTGATAGAGATTTGGAACTGGCAGAACATTTTCAGAAAACAAATAAGTGGCGCACGACCTATAAATGGTAGTAATGCGGAAGTCGTTAATAGGTTAAAAGGGACAAGGATCATCCATCACAAACGGCAAACAGTCAAGTTAAGAGTAATCCAGAAGTTTGGTGACAGTCGAGTATACTCAATTCGTTTAAAATTTAAAAGAGCAATAATATAGTGCTTAAGATCCTTGGATGCAAATGAGAAAGAGAAATATTAAGAATGTGTTACAGAATTACTTTACGGAGCTTGGCAGATAGAAAATTTTAAAATATTTAATGAGCAAAATATTTTAATATCAATACTATTTGCAAGTAGTTTTTCATTCAGTATTCGGACTTAAGGAGCATATCACTCAGATAGTATTCTAGACGATCGTCGGATTACTTTGGTCTTTTATGCCTATACATTGCAACTAAATTAATTAATGCTACCTGCTGCCTAAGAAGTCTAATCTTGGGTGCAATTTCATGTCCTGAGTTTGCGAGACATAAGGTATAAACTTTTTTTGGTATACGATATATCTGAAAAATACGAGTTATTAAATACATATATTTATGGCGGAGCACGAGAAAAAAAAGGATTACCTGAAGCTAAATACGTTCCTTATACCCATTCTATGTCTTTATGTCTTTCTTATATCTATTTCCATGTGAATTAATGTGTGTTCGTCATATGGCGGGATCTCGTGTTTGAATGTGTATTTGACCAATGTGGCTCATATCTTTCTTCTGGCTATGCCTGCCATTAAAAGTGCTGTTCCTATCCTTTATGATGTTTTATTATTGCTTACCCAATGTCCTTTCCTCTTGTGTGTTGTTTATTTCTCATTTGGCGGGTGACAACTCCCTAACGCCATCTCTTGGCCAAAGAATCAGGGCACTCGGTAGTTTAAAGCATCGTAGATCTCAGTATAAAATTCGTTTCCTGGATAGCTCAAGTGGTTAGAGCATCCGACCGGCAAGTGGAAAGATCCGGAGTTCAAGTCCCGGTCTTGGAAATATTTTTGCACTTGTGATTTGCCTGATTCTGCCTTCCCCACCTCTACTGTGTTCGTCCTTTATGTGTTCCCATCCCTTTTCCTTGTATCTATTTCTGTGTGAATGAGTATTTGTTCGCCATTTGGCGGGATTTCGTGTTTGAATGTGCATTAGGCCAATGTGGCCGGTTATGTTTTCCTAGGAAGATCTCGTACCCGAAAAATCGCATAGCTTGGGTGGAGCGGCAGGTACCCAGAGAGGCTTGCCCGGGAATCGAACCCGGGCCCTTGCGATCAGTAGTCCAACGGTCTAAGTTGTTTAACAGTCTAACTTTTACGTGCCGATTTTGTGATCTGAGATTCACCCAGGCTATGTGATTTTTGTGTATGCCTTCCTGGGAAATAAAAGATGACTCTGGGAAAGGATTGCTTTCTCTTTACCCCACGAATTTGCAAACGCACGCACAATTGGACTTAGTTTTTAAGCTCTAGTCTTTCCACTAAAACCAAACTTCGTCTTGACTATTGCGGTTATTTGCATATGCTTTTTGTATTAATCAGAGCCATCGTTAATGCTGATTCATGAAGGTAATTTGTTATACATTTTCGTTTCATTGAATTTATTATACGCATGGCTATCGGTTTATCATTGAAAAAGTAGACGAAAGCAGTCATATATAGATGATATATAACAAATTCAAGGCATTTACAGACGATTGTAACCATTATTGGCAGAAATGGTGCGTGCACGCTTTTTGCTGTGGACCGATACATTATATCATCGAAAACAGTGTGCCAAACTGAACTTACCGGTTACTTCATGTTCCGAAGTCACACTTGGTGGTTGAAAATTTATGAATCCATCCTAAGTCCATTCGCGCCCTTATTTTACGTGGCGGCGGAAAGGGGTTGGTCGATATCTTTCTTCTCCCAGTAATGGCGGACGGAGAACTTTCGGCATGCAAAAGGTCCGGCGGAGGAGGAAACGTTTGCAGGGGTCTTTTAAAATGCCGCCTCAAAGTGCATTTTTATTTACACTTCTCCGACGGATTTTTACTCGAACGGGAAAAGGGAAGGTGTTTGGACAGTAAAATCTACCTTTCCCTCCTCCATCAAGGTAAAAAATTGCCAAAATCTGGTTGGAAAGCCCTGGGGATGTGTTTGTTCAACATTTTGCTTCTTTGCCGCTACAGTGATGATCGGCCGCAAAGAATTCTCAGTTTATTTCGAAGGTGATTTAACGCGGTCAAAACCGCACCTCTGGAAAACGCTTTCGGGCGAATTTTTCAAGAAAATGTCTTCGCCTACGGATACTTTCCATTTTTTGCGATTTTTTTCTTTATAAAAACCTGTGGTACAACCGAAAGTTTTGAGTTCACGAATATAGAGAGACTTGGCTTGCCTTTACATTTTTTTCATACTTGTAGTAATGAAATATGGTGTAATCTCACGAATGATGACTGAAAATCAATTTTGTTTTGTTTCGGTACATTCTTCCTTTTTTCCTTTTCAGGAACTATTCGCGTGTGAATTGATGTTTCTACTTACTTTCAAATCCCACTGATTCCTTTGGAAAGGAGAGTACATTGTTAAGCAGCTTTGCAAATCTCTTCAAGAAAATGTTATTGTTTTCAGCATACCGACGCTTTCTTTTATTTCCCTTGTGTCACTCATGAAATGCGCTATTTATAAAAATGGAAAAAATGGATGTCAAAGTTGACCAGTGTTTAGCAATTACTCTCGTCCGAGGAATACGTGTCGGTTTTTCAAGTTCACTTCCAAAAAAAGCGGATAACTGCGCTCTTTTCTTTTGGAAATCGAGGAAATAGTCCACAGTTCGCGAGTTAGTATTTGATTGCGATCATCCGGCAATGGCTGATGAGGCATCTACCAAGTGTAGAGCGCGATAGTAAAGGAATAGGTCAGTTGGACACCTTCCTACGTCTTGGGTATTCATGGCTCAAGCAGGGAAGTTACCATCAACTTAGAAGTACCCATTTCCATTATCCGCAAGTCGATAATGTCTTCACCTCTCTCGCAGCAGGTGTACAACTAAATTGTTTATCTAACAATTGTTCGTTTCTGTTGATTTCTTCCTGTTTGGTACTGATATTGAAATTAATTAATTTTGGGTAGGTATGTTTCGTTACCAGTTACTTTCTTCTATATTGCTCCTAATTTCCCTACTCTAGGAAAGAATGATTTTTATTAATTCACGTCCCCTGAGTATTTCTGTTCTGGTTGCAATTTTATCGTCCTTTTCGAATGACCGAAAAAGGTCGTCATCATGTAACGAGAAAATCTGGAATACTGCCCTACTGGCCCCGCATTTCGTGCCTCGTCCGGCACTTCCGGCATGTAGCCTGCCACTCGACGAAGAATGGCGTCATGCCTGATGCTTGATAGAAAGTCGAATTGCAACAACTAACCGTTTGCGTCTTGAAATATATATATATATATATATATATATATATATATATATATATATATATATATATATATATATATATATATATGTATATATATTTATTTATTTATGTAAATCTATCAAGTTAGCACAGCGAAAAAAAACAAAAACACAAACACACAGAATCACACAAAAAAAGAAAAGAAACTCACACGTTTTCAAATTTTCGGTGGTCAAGCCCCCTTCTCAAGGAAGAGAAGGAAGAAAATGTGTATGTATATGTATATATATATATATATATATATATATATATATATATATATATATATATATATATATATATATATATATATATATATATATATACATATATATAAACCATGTGGCATTGGAAGTAGAGTAGTTCATCTTCTACCAACCTATACCTTGTCGTCTTGAAGAGACCTCCATCCTCCACCTCATGGACATTCCTCTCTTTGTACCACCTTTACCATTTCCTACTCCAAAACTTACTTTTCCAGTTGTCAATATCTCCTTGAATAATTATATACTTCACACTTCCGTCCATACCATAGCTACAAACAACAACAGGTTTCAAAATAGTAGCTGCCATCATTCACTTTCCTAACGTTTACTCCCTTGGTCGCTTTCTATAAATGGCCCCCAAATCTGTGCAGTTATCAATCCCTCAGTCAATATCTCTAAAACCTCCAAGAGTCCCTCCTCCAGCGCGAATACTCGGCATTTCTCTTCTATAATAAACCCACAAAAACTCACTCAAATCCTCCTCCACCAAAATTCCCGCTTTTTTCATCTGTACTACATATTTACGTACTTGGGATGAATTTTCTTAGCTCCATTTTAAAGAATCTGTTACCCGAAAAACACCTTGTCATCATGAGAATGCGGCCTACATTTACCATACTTCTCCCTCTGCTACGTGTAGATGCCACCCCCCCTATCTTTCCGGCCAACTGAAATCCACCAAGCCCTTCGCTACTTCCCCGGAACACCGAAATCTACGTTACCGTGCATTGGTGCTAGATGTAGTACCTGCCTCATCCTCATCACTATTGCCTCCGCCACCCACATACCAACCTCGTTTCATCCCTTAGCCATTGTTGCGCTTCCAAAAAATGTAGTAAATCTGCTGCTATTGTAATTTTTGTTCCTCATTCTATGTAGGACAATATCACTTGAAGTCCATACCAACGACTACCACTCATTTGGCAAGCCTCTGTTAGCGATCATCATTCCCGTCATTCAACAGTCATTGAATGTACCTTGCAAGGTCTGGCATTTCACATTGGGATTTAAATGGAGGTTTACGGTAATTTAGATTCCAGATTTATTGGCGGGTCTTTTAAAAGTTACCGAGAGACATTTAGAAAACAGGCTAGCTGTTGTTTTATGATTGATATGAATAGGGAAATGGTCTTTGAGGATTTATTTTAAAAATTGAATGCTGGGAAGTGCGTAGTGCAGATGGGGAAGGTGTGCGGGTTATTATTTGGGTAAAGTTTGATTGCATGGACATTTCGAAGAATTTCTTTCCAGAAGGGTCACCGATTAGCTGCGGTTCAGGAGAGAGTAATGAACACTGGCAAAAATGAGTCATAGGAGTTTGGATTATTACAGATCTGAGGGCCGAGGCTGGATCGGAGTTTTATTTTTATTTATTATTTTTTTAGTACCCTGGGAGCTAGGATGTATGGTAAAGGGTGTATTCACACCAGAATAATTTTGCCCCAATGTTTTAATCCTACCGCGGTCGGACAATGTTATTACGATCCCCTATTGTTCGTGGAAAAAATGACATCTTAAATATCTCTGTTCAACACCGAATCTCTCTCATTTTATTAACATGATCTCGCCTCCCTTAGTACGAAGGGGTAAAAATACATTTTCCACATCAATGCTAAAGAGACATCCTTCCAATTCATGCAAGAAATTTACTCTGTAATTGGACATTAGCTCCGTTGTTGATTCCCAGCTTAGCTCCTGTAATATTTTGGATACACATAAGTTTATCAGGACAACGTTTTACAAATCTAGCTCAGAAAGTTTCAGATTGAAAGAGAGCAGTTAAAGTAAGATGGGTTAGAACTGGTAAAGTTCAGGTACTGTTGTTTATTTTAGATTATTGTGCGTACAGGGGTATGGCATTTTCGTTTTTTAAGAGATTAACTGACGTCGATAAAAGAGATATTTCTCTCTTAACCTAGTTTCTGTAATGAGGATTGGTAGTTTCTGTTTCCTCGCATCACATTTAAGAAATCCAGCGTATCGTTTTTGAATGCCATTCCTCTATTTAGAGCTTATAGCGTGTTCGAAGACATTTCCTTAATGTTCTTCGTTAATTTATAGGCATGATGAAATAACGACCAATAACTTGTTCATGTTCACGCGTCTCAACTTCGGCGTCGCTGGTTTCATCGAGGTGAAGTTTTTAGTTTAAACTCTGATGCAAATTTTTTAGGTGCGAAATCGTGAATCCTGCTGCAATGCATTTGCCAACGCGTTAATGCCCCCTTTCTACCTTGACTTGGAACGTAAATTTGGCAGTTGGGCACATAAACCCACGACGGCGCTCTTAATGTCACGGTTCATCTGCAATTATATGCACTTAAATATGCATATTCCTGCTCTCCTTTTCTTTAAAATATACGGGTGGGTCACCTATGGGGACTCCACCTTACAAGTGCGTAGGTGCTGACCTGAAGTAAGACAATGTTGCCTCGCTAGTGTTGCAACTCTAAAGAAATAAAACGTTTTCATTATTTTAAAGAACCTCTTTTGACAAAACTTAAAAGTGTCATCAGCATACTATCAGTACCTTGGAAACTTATAAAAATTTGCAGATTTGTACTTTATTACGTACATGTGAAAATAATGATGCAATCAGCGTTGAATTCATGAACAAAATAATATGATTTATTGAAAATATTATAAAATCATTGTCTCAACCACCCTTACATCACCATCACCCTTACATCTGTTATTCTTGTTGAAATGTATTCACTCTTGCAAATCTTACTACCAGAGATGTGTGTGCAATCTGACCGACTGATGCTAGCACGTCTGATAGTATTGATATGATTTCGAGTTTCATTTTTCTTTTTCTGAATGAAATATCATGACACTTAAGTCTCAAAACTGTAAAAATCAGAATTTGGTGACGAAAAAAGAGGAACATCAAATTGTCCATTTCCTTTCTTTGTGAAATGAACAAATCAGAATACAATTGAGAGCGGGTAAGAGTTGAACTAGATGTATTCTACATCCATTTCCGCGTCAATAACTCCAGCCATCACATGCGCTTTACCTATCCCGTCCGCTGAGATGATGAATCTATTAGTTAAAAGTATTTCCGCGTTACAAAGCACGTTAAGTCGTCGTCTAAAGAAATAATTCTTAAAGTGCCTCTTCTTGAAATCTTAACTCGGTTTTCTGGTGAACATTCCTTCGGCAAAAGCTCTTTTTTATTTACTTTGCATTCGACCTGAATTTGACTGTTATGCTGCCCCCGGTTCCTCTTCGACCTCGTAAAGCAGGGCGAAACTGTCCCAAGATATGCGAATGTTACAAGATGAGTGCTTACGAAATGAAATTTTATTTCCCTGTTCGTTTTACGGTGAGTTGTTGGCCGCCAACATTCTCTTGAAAGAAAAAAATGCTTAAAAATAGGATCGCCATTGTGAGGATGGTAATGACACCGACGCAAAACGTAAAGAAGTAGCTATTTACATGACTTTAACGGACTATGATGATCATGAAGGTAAAATGAGTACGAAAGAATTAATAGATCTCAGGAGCGGGCAAATTTACAAGCTATGAAGAAAACCTTGTCTTGGGAGATTGTAATGCAACCATCAAAGTAGGCTATAAAAGATAAATAAAGAGAAATGTATCGATGAAACGTATTGAATTTGGACTCGTATTATTTTTAGCATACACCTTTTCAGAACCACGTAAGTTAGTAGGATACCTTTGAGAGTTGAGAATATATCCTAATCATTTCATTAATGAATGCAAATATTTAAAGGTTGTACAATTTGCCATTCATATAGATACATATCAAAGGTTGTACAATTTTCCAAAGGTTCATATTGATAGTGAGCAAAATTCAGCATACATTATATAATGCTTATGAAAACAATAAAGAGTCCATAATTTGTTTGATATTGATGTGGAACTTATTTGAGTATCCTTGAGATCAAACTGAAATATCATAGCGACACAGGAGGATCAAAGAAATATTGAAAGAGTCACTATGGTTGCCACAAAAATGGTACTCAAAGGGAACCTAGGAATAGGAATAGCCTTAGTGAGGAAGTGAAACATTTATTTGAGTAAATTAAAGTTGAAGCAGCTTATAGAGGAGAGATGCCACTTCACTCTCCGTATCGGATGGTAAAAGAGACATTCTTGATGCCCATTGATATAAAGGAAAAATATGACATGGCCATAGAGAAAAAACGTTTATTGAACGTAAAAACTAATAAAAAGAACCACAGAAAAATTTGTATGATTATAAAACCAAGACTAAAGTTGCTGCTATATAAGAAATTCCAGTGAACAAAGAGGATACCGGTATTAGGAAATATATCAACAGAATCAGTTATTAATTCGGGAATTAAGACTTTTCGCTTCTTTTAAAATTCCATGCAAGATGAGGAATTATGATTTTAAGCAGGGTACAATCAAATGGTGATGAAATAAAACCTTGAAGATGGTTTTAACTGACATACTTCCTTCCGGACAAGAAAGAAGGCTTCGTACTTACTAACACAGTTGCGACACCTAAAAAGGAGGCCAGTGGTAATGTTACCATTGTGAAAGAGAAAAATCACCCTGCTCTTAACCCGGTTGAATGCAGTCCCTGTTTTATATTCGCTGCCGTAGAGGAAACATCGTCATTTTTGTGTTTAATACAATTCATAAGTAGTATCACATTTCACTGCACTAATGATGCAAGCATGAATTATTTGGTGATATATATATATCTTTATTATACCCGCATAATTCTTTGACATAATAGTCAAATTGTCAAATAATTTGACATATTTACCTGCCTTTAATTCGAAAGAAAATACATTCATAAAATATCCGTATCCTTAAAGAGTATTTTTCCTCGAGTTTTATTTTTTCCATTCTGAAACAACAGCAATGTATATCAGAATTATATTCGTGAAATCCAATGGAGAGATTTCAAACGACGACGCTGGCTCCTCCCTAGGGTGAGAAAATTGACCCCACTACATTTGGACTCACCTACTGTTTGCCAAATCGGAGGTCAACGTATGGTCTTATTAGCAGTCGTACATATAACCGTTTTACATAAACCGGGTAGTTAAATAAACCTGTCTTCTGAAAAAACTCCAAAACTAGTACCATCCATGAGTATGCATTTACTGAACAAAAGTAGCAGTACTTATACACTCGAAGGCAATACGAGTCGCAATAAACAGATTTGTCACAACGGCCGCAGAATAACCAGCGCGACGGAAGATGTGACATTGAAATATAATGGTAAAAGAAAAAAACTGGCTAAACTTCTCTAGGGATGTGGACGAAAGAAGGGTACTACCAAGTAAATAAAATATATTAGAAGCATCATCTTCAACTCGATGTAAAATCCGAATTTTATTGGCTGTATAGGAAGATAATGATAATTTATTCTCACACTGTAAATGTAAAACCTGGATGGAAGTTCGTGATAAATTCCATTACTAGTTCCTATTTGGATTTAAATTATAATCCAATATGCTAAACCGCTCAATTTATTCCCGAAGCTGTGTTCAAGGAAGAATTACTTTGGAGGGAAATATCTAAGTTATCTTATATGTAGCTTTTCTTTAGTGCAAGTTCCCAGCGTCAAAAATAGGGTAAATTTCAAATGAAACTAGTTCAATTGACGTGCCTGAACTTCTTTTAGCAAAATATTTCACATTTTCCCGCCTGCTTCCAAAATTTTACCTAATTCTGGAGTATTCTGCAAAATTATATGTAATTTTCGGAAGTATTGAGAGATCCTCCTTTATAGTTCGCCTCGATAAATTTCCTGTCTTAAGAAAGGCAGCTGACTGGAAAACACTGGAGGGTGGAGAGGAGGAGGGAGTGAGCGTCCAGAGGATGGGAAGTGATTGGAAAATCACGAAGGAATTCGACGTTTCTCCTCCCCTTTCCCTCTCTCGTGCTCCGGAAAAGCGATTTTCCGCCAGCATCCTCTGCTGAAACCGGGAATGTTTACGACCACAAAGTGGGAGACGGACCCCTGGTGAGAGACAAAAGAATCCTTGTTGCGAATTCCGCCTAAGATATTAGGACTCGCGGCCCTAAACCCAGTCGAATAGGAGAAAGGAGACGGGGGAGAGAGACAGGGAGTGAGGAATTAAATTGGAACAGGGAGGGAGAGAGTAAAAGAAATGAAAAGCCCCCTCCATCCTCTTCAAATCCTCAAAACAACCTGCCCTCTCAATCCTCCCCATTCCTCGCCCTCCTCACGCCTCTAGTTTCCCCTTTCCATCTATCCCTGCGGCGAAGAGGACAGCGCACCACTCAGCGTCTACCGTTCTTGTCGTAATGGACCCGGGGTAGTCGTCGGAGACTGGGGGAAAAAACGATATAAAAGAGGGAAGAGGAGCAAACATCACAGGAGGGGGATTTGGGTCGTGACTGTAGGTGAATGGGGGGGGTGGGGTGTGAGGGGCTAGTGAGTGCGGGAGTTGGCCCGGGAGGTAGGAGTGGGTGGACGATGGTGGTGTGTGTTTTTGAGAAACCGAACGTAAAGGAATGATGGGGACAGAGGGTGGACAAGGCGAACGTTTGGGAACGATCACAGTCGGAAAAATGTCTGGAAGGAGCAGACGAGAGGAAGGACAGGGAGAGAGAAAGGGAGGGGGAGGAATAAGCCTGTCCACTGGCTATAACCGCGTTCCATCCCTTAGCAACGACCCCCTGGAGGGCTCGGAAGTTTTTCTAAAATTGAGAACGAGATGCTGCCAGTTTATTTTTTATCTTTATTTCATTTGCGGATGGCGGAACCGTGCTGGGGCGTAGAAAATGTGGGAGCCGGCTGTACGGAAAGAGGTGGTTTGAGCGTTGAGAGAGAGAGAGAGCGTTAGGTTGTGACATGAACGGGGAAAGGAGGAGATTTTGAGGAAGTTAGTGTGGCAATGGCCTCTGGGTATTCGGCGGCAAGCGTAGAGGGTGGACACAGAACGTGCCTGCACAGGAACAATTGAATATTTGCTGGGTAAATCGTCGACGGGGAGTGAATTCCAGACCAGGCGGCCAGCTGTCCGGGGGCGAGGTTGACTTCATGGACAAGGTGAAGACATTGGCTACATAGGGGAGGGAACAATGAGAACCAAAGATGAATTTCGCGGTGGACCTCAGAGGAACGCCCATATGGAATTCGAAGATTTTGGAAGAATCCGGAGGAGATGTGATCCTGAGCGAGAAGAGGTGAAAACACGACCACATGCTGGATTCTAAAGACTCCAATGAGTCTATCAACTCAAACTCGCATTAGACACGAGCATTTAGTTGATATTTCACTTTTTGTGGCGATTCTTCCCTGCCTTTGAGAGTAAAACATAAAAATTTCGCCTACAAGGACAAAGTTATGCATATCAGATATTCTCTTGAAATATTATCTGATAATTATAAATTACGTTATCGTGTCGAACGAGTCAGTTTAGAAGAGAATTGTGCATTGAATCTGACACCAATTTTACAATAAAATTTTGCATTTGATTCATGCATCGCTTAAGGATCAAGCTTTATGCAGGGCTCGTCCGGAAAATAAGTGTACTGAGCTCAGGAAAAAAAATTTATTACACTTTTACATATCTTAAGCTAATATTCCTCAAAATAGGACCCTTGTGAGTCGATACACTTGTTCCAGCGGCGTTCCCATTCCTGGAACGCTCCCGCGAAGGCATCATCGGGAACCTCTCGAAGACTCGTCGTCGACCTCTTCTCTGCCCTCCACGAACATCTTGTGCCACCGAAAGATCATGTTTCTGGACATGGCTGACTCCCCGTAAGCCTGGTTAATCATACCGACAGTTTCGGTAGACGATTTCCCAAGCTTTACCGCAAATTTGATGGAATAACGCTGCTCCAAAAACTTCGGCATCGCGTTCCGTGACGTGGGTCGAGCGTGGAGGTTCGCGTTAACAGAGCTCCTCAGTACACCACAGCTCAGAGCCGACTGCCTTTTTCAGCGTCGCTTGCCAACATACCCCCCTCCAATCGCAGCCCGTCAGAGCGATGCTGGGCGCGCCTGGAGCGGCGCGCCCAGCCCAGGAGTCAGTACACTTATTTTCTGGACGAACCCTGTATATGGTTACATGGGAATACCAACAAAAACAAGCTACCACTCATATATCTCTAATTTATGCAAACGCGTGAACGCACAACCCATGATGGATTTTATATTCTCCGAAATGAAGTCATTATAAACACTCAAAACCATTTCATATATCTTTATCTTTTATGAGATTTAGAAATGTACATTTTTTTATAAACAGTTAACTTTTAAGGCTCGAATAATTGAAATGTAATATCTTTGAATATATATTTGATATTATAGTGCTTCTAATTAGTTTTAATGTTCTGGCTCTCAAAGTACACATTAAAGTAAATATCGGTGTCGATATTTGTTTAAAAGTTTATTCTAAATAATATGCATTCGATGCTGGTCTTAGATACGTTGAAGTATATAAAAATTCCGCAATTCTTCTATACAACCTCGCAGTTCCAGCACTACGATTTTGGAATATGATAAACTACTGATTGTAACAGCATGATGCATGGGAATATGGGCAAAATTATCGGAAATGGATTTGGTATTGATATTATTTTCGGGAGATCTGCGACCATTGTGATCGCATTTCATGAAGACTAAATTTTCATTTATACTAATTTAGCAATATAAGTGAAAGTAATTTAAAAATGTGAAAGTATATGTACACAAAGTCCGGGAGACTGGTTTTCCATTTATATAGCTCTCTCATTTTGAAGTTAAATGAGAGAAAGCTATGACATCTCTGAGGGCTCTGGACCATATACGTAATATTTAAATAAATAAATGAATATATAATAGTTAACGTTAGTCTTTTTTACAAATTATACCCATTCACCCAAACTTACAAGGAGAGCATGGTAAGGGAGAAATCTATCGACTGAAATGATTGGCACCATTATCGATCGAACAACTTCATCGCCGAAAAGAGCGAGAACTCACTGCTAGTTAAGCCTTCAGTCGGCTACATTTTTATTTTTCTTTCTGCTCGACTATTTTACGACGCAATTTTATGTTGGCTATACAGGATTCTAAAAAAATACACACATGAGCTGACGATTAGCATGAGACGTTAAAAAACCATAAACCCTTAGTTTAAAAAAATGGCGTGCAAAACTTTTTCGGCGAAAAGATGTTGTCGAGCGCAAATTTACCGATGGAAATTCCCATCATCCTACAACACCGTCTGGGAATAAGGCGGGGAGAACATTGTAAATAAAGGGCCACCTTAAATGAGAAATTATTGGCCGTGGTGGAGAGTAGAGCGGGGAGAGAAGGGTGGGTATAGGATGGCGCAGGTCCGTCGTAGGAAGGAGGAGTGCAGGAGTGGAGAGAGTGGGGCATGGGAAGGGGAAACAGGAGCGTTCTTTGACGGGGAGCGAAATGCGGGGAGGTGTGGGTGACGGGAATCGGGAAGGAGAGCATAAGCAGAATACGACGGCAGCCAAACGTATGGGGATTTGGGGTGGTGGTGGAGGCAGAGAGAGAGCGGGAAGACTTCGGGCAGGAGGAGGAGGTGGTGTATTTAGCGGGGGAGAAGAGAAGACGGGCGGGAGGAGACGGATTTTCTCGGGAGGGGGAAAGCACGCGGGGGAGAGCGACGCGGGGGGAAAAAGGAGTATAGGATGTTTTTTGGGTAGGAAGGAGGCAAGATCGTTGACGGGGCACTGGTTTCACGTGGTGTTGGCTGGTCCGAGGGCTAGGAGGTATTGGGGATGGGATACCCGTTGGGAATGGTCAGATTTGTGGTTGGGGGAGGGAAGGAGAATGGGAGGTGGAGGGCAAGGAAGGACATGATTCTGCGGACATCGTCTGGACCCCTCGGAATGCCAACCTCGCTTGCACTCGCCTCCTCGCAACTCCCTCCCATTGCTTCCCACCTTCTCCCACCCCAACTTCTCATCCTCTCTGCCCTCTTCACTTCCCCCTTTAATCTTACCGGCAGCCAAACCTGGAGGTCCTCAGGGCTCCCGTGCTGGTCCGGCCTGACGTCAGGGGGGAAGGAGGAGATTTCACTGCTGTGGAGAGGAATGGGGGGAGGGAGGCGGTAGGTGGGCAGTTAGAAATTTCGTAAGAGCGTCGCTTCCCCGAGGATCGTCCCGAGAAAATTAAATTGTTAAAATATTCGTGTTTGTTTAGGGGCCTGCTGCTTGGCCAAAAGTCGGCATTTGCCGACCAATCGTTTTATGAGACCATTAGAAAAGTGACCAAAGAGTGGACTTTCAGGTGTGTAGCAATAAAAGCATTTGCTGACTGACCAGAGCAGGAATAAGAAAACAGGGTAACTGGACGATTATGCAACTTTTTGTGTCACTCTTTTCGTTCACTCCAGGGGAATATTTAAATGATAATTTGTCGAACCTTAAGCACGCAACAGAGCATTTTTTTGGCGTTTGATTTGTTGGCATGCTGAAACGGTATACAAAACAGGAGATCCCGACGCCTGAATGGATTTTGCGAGTAATTGCATGTGATCGGCAATTACTTTCCTAGATTAGGGCCGTATCAATAAAATCCATTTATTTTTTGCGCACTGAAGGAGATGTTTATCAGAGTACGAATATTTCTGTAGCTGTTATTTTCTGATTTCTGGTTATCATAAATATAAAAATAAAAAAGGAAATTAGTAAGCGGCTCAAAAAGTGTCGGAATTTCTCGAACATCCATTGAAAGATCTGGTGAAAGTATACAGTCAGTAAAGTTGAAGGAACTTAGATATCCTTGTCATGAGTAACATTCCTTACTTGTTTCCTAGGTTATGAAAAAAATTCTGGTTAAGTCTCTCAAGAGATTTCAAAGTAAAAGTCAATACTTTCGTAATGAAGGGAATCGTTATTTACTACCTTTTTTTGGCGAGCAAGATCTTCAATTTGGCTAACAAAACCCCCTTCGCTGACAATTTCGGTTTTAATTTGAAAATATTTGTACCTAAAGTGAGAATAAGACAGGCAACGACGGAGCCAATAAATAAGGGAATAATTTGATGAGAACATAATTTAGCGATAACATTGTCTTTATATCTACATATAGTTGATAACAATTCATGACCAACAAAGCAGCTTTGAGTATAAAAGTAATTATACCATATTAACGCAAATATTAAATCAACTATCACCACAGCATCCGTAAGTACGATAAAACAAAATGCAAAATTTTATTGAACGATATTTTAGCTCAATACTGGGGTGTCTACATCACCAAGGCTTAATTAATCAAAAAATTATGTCAGAATAGACGATTTAAATTGGTGATTTAAATTTCTCTTTGAAACTATCAATTTAGCGTAATTTTTCAGCGATGATCGTTATTAGATATATATATATATATATATATATATATATATATATATATATATATATAACAATCTTTAACAGCAACAAACAATATAAGAACACATAAAAAGATCACTCATACGTTATTTCTTGATCATTTAACGGAATTCAAATCTCTCTCTCTCTCTCTCTCTCTCTCTCTCTATATATATATATATATATATATATATATATATATATATATATATATATATATATATATATATATATATATATATATATATATATATATATATAAAGTCAACATCTCATGCACTGCAAGCATATTTCAGTGCGGCAGTATAAGGGATAACTTGACAATCCACTAATCTGTTATTGATCCTTCAGTGCTGAACTCGTGTACCAGCATATTTTTTCAATTTATGATTTATAATCGACCTGTGATAGATAGAAAGTCATCTGTCTACATCTCGAGTTCCTGAAAACATTTTAATCTCAACTCGAAGGAATAAGTTATTAGTTTCACGTACGTGGGTGAAACCGGATTGGGGATGTTCTTCATAACCTCTCTCTAGTATAATTTGAATGATTTGGGAATTAGTCTACTAAGGTTGAGATTGCCGAATGGGTAACTTTTACTAATAGTGGCTGTTTATGTTATTCATGTTGAACAACTACTTCTCAGTTTATCCCCATTTTCTCCATCCTCCCTTCAATAAGTTGTGGGTCCAAACTCTTTTCAACTGCATGCCCTGCTTATTCTTTTAACGCCTCATTTCTATTACCCTCCTTCCTTCTCCCGCCTCTCTCATTTCTCCCTCATTCTTCCGTTTCCACCGGCCATCGAGACTTAGATGGTGGTGCGCTCACCCCTCCGCCTCGGCTTCCCTCCCATCCTCTCGTCCTGTCCGGAGGTAGCGCAACGCACGTCTTCCTTTGGCCGCTTGCTTAAAGCTACCGATTTATTAGCGCCTCTGCCGCCCCTTGCCTCGAGAGCAGCATATCCAAACCCTTCTTTGCGAGCTCTTTTGAAAAAAACGAAAACCTTCCTCCCTCTCTCATCTTCCCCCCCTCTCTCATCTTCCCTCCCAGTTCGCCCGCCCTTCGCGCGTCCCTCTCTCCAATTCTCCGCCCCGATACCGAACTAGACCACCCCGGATCGGGGTTCTTCCACCTCCGAAGGTTGTCCCCTCGCACCTGCCCATTCCTTATAACACCCGTGACGTGAGAGGATGGCTGCAAAGGAACGCCAAAGAGAATGGTTGCGCCAGTGCACACTCGTTGCATCTCCGCCTCCGTGAAACGCATTGAGGTTCACCGTAGGATAAAAAAAATAAAAGAGTGCGGCGGGGCTTAAGATGTCAATGAAAATAAAAAAAAGAAAGATCTCTGAAATCTCCGTAAATTCCACTCATCGATGTGTAATGATTAACAGGTTCTCGGTCGCTCCGGTTACGTTATTTTTTTTGCTACCTACCATAAAAACAAGAGGCCTTCGCTGTTTGTTACATCGGCGATTTAGGTTACGAGTATTGCGTTTTCTTTGTTTCTCATAAATTCTTCGGCTTTCGTTTTTACGGCCGTCGCCGTTGTCTACTGCTCTTGGGCACTTGCTGTTTAGCTGTCAAAGGTGAAAGGAAACGGTTTCTAGGCGCTAATCTTGGCCATTGTTTCCCAGGATATACTGCTTAAGTGAAAGTACTATTCTAATATACGCCAATGTCAATTTTTAAACTTTTTGCTAGTTTCGAAGATATTTTGCGTCAGCAAGGCTAGAATGTAAATCTCCTGCGATAATACAAATACTCCATGGAAGATAATTGTTCATAATTAGAGAAAATATAGAATTTTCCAGTCTCTCCATTATCAAAACTAAGTCGCATTAATTTTTCATTGCTAATTACAAAACAATCCGAACTCTTTCATTTACTTTAGCTCTATGCCGACCAATTTCTGTCTTTAAACATAATCCCTTAGGAAAAAGGAAATGATAAGTACGTTTTTTGGCCTCTCTCAATACTTTTGTTTAATGAAGACAAACATTTTATCAATAAAGTAGTAATGAACGGTTAATTGGGATTAATTAGCTTCCCTTTATATCTAACCAGTAATTTCTTCATACCTTCAGGCGTCACGCTGTGGAATGAGAACGACTTTACAAATTGAAAGATACAATAAGTCATAAAATGTTTTTCACTTACCATGTTTTCACAGCGGTTTTTCATGCATAAATGACTGCGTACGTTGATGGAACTGAGTAGATGAATAACTTAATTTCGTATATATACCAATAAATGGTGTTTTTTTTGTGTGAATTTGTAGATTTCCGTCTAAGAATGTTTAGCTATTTCATAACTTTATAACTTTTTTTTTGTTAGTGTTTTGATCCAATGAAATAATTCACCATATTCGCGTGAAAGTAATTCCTTCGTTGAATACTGAGGAAGAGGAAACCAAGGCATGCAAAAGTCTGAAATGTAAATAGCAAAGGCTTGGCTGCCATTTGAATATATTAGGCAATGTAGAAGATGCGAATTACTTAGAGTAATCATGCTCTTTTATTGAAAAATCATATATTGGGGTTTCGAATGAAGGCATAATCGCAGAATTTATGTGCTACTTAAACTCTGTGCTCTGTTTTGCTCTCTCTATACCTGGATACCTACAGCTGTCACATGCATTATTAACATACCCACTATCTGTGGGGCAGGATCTGTGTAATCTACTAAGAATGAGAATAATCGTAATATCAGCATTCGCAATTATAATTGTTTTTTCCGGATGGAAATCGCTTCCAAGTGCCAACAAAAATATGAATAACATACTCGTCAATGCCGATGAAAGGTGCTTTAATGTCATGATGCCGAGGAAATGGGCAATCACGCAAAATATGTGGAGTTTAAATATGAGGAGTGCGGGACAAAATATTCTTCCCCTTACAAAAGCTCTTTTTCTCGTTCTCAAGTCAAAAGAGGGAATCCGATAGTAACGAAAAACGAAAATGCATTATAATATATTACTAAGCACATTATATTCAGTATCAAGCAAATATTCATTTCTCTTCATCAAGTATTTCTATCGCAGGGTGATGTCAGGTGTGACCAATGGCATCCGAGTCTGGGGAAATGATCTGATTTGTAAAAACTTCACATGGTAAAATACCTCAAGTGGCACTGAGCGTCTTAAAAATTAAAATTGTAGTAAATCGACCAGTTTTATGTTGAAATTGCGTGTGGATATTCTATTGTTGAAATTTATTATCTGGTCAAGTTTCCTCTTTCAAAACTACTCTTTACCCATTCCTACTGACGTCTAAAACATTTCGTAGTTATTAGATACAAGTACTCATTAAAAAAATCTTGAAATAAAATTCATTCTGCTTGTTTCTTGATAGTTTTCCAGGAATACTTCGATATTTATCAGTATGTTACAAAAATTAAACAAACAGAAAGATTTCTGTGAATGAACTTACGCGAGGAGGGTGTAGGACAAGAGAATTGATGCGAAAGAAAGTAACGCGTCGTTGAAAGGTAACTGCAAACAGCAAAAGGATTACTATCGCTTAGGGAGGAGTGAGTGAAAGATCGGTGTTTCTTGAAAGAACGATCGTCATTCTCTCTCGCGTTGGCGCATGAAGGGACGCGGAGCAAAGGCCTCGGGAGCAGCTGCTGGCACTGCACAACTCATTCCCCGCCGCCTACCCGCCGGCCTCCCTCCCATCGGAGCCCACTTCTCCCTCTTTTCCTTCCTGTCAGATTACGTCCCCCGCACTGGCCCACCTTCCACTCACTCCGTGAAATAGTAATTTATGGCACGTTCCTAGAGGAATCCTTTGCTCTTCGACCAATGTTCTCGTGGGCTGCGTTTCACAGCGCCGCGACTTCTGTAAAAACGTTGGTTCAATGCCCCTGGGGCTTTTCCAGAAAATCATTTTTCTCTTCGCCTAGCTTTGTCCTTTACCGGTTTCGTTGGTGAAGGTCTTGCTTTCTCCGAAGTGAGGCAACACATTCATCCGTGAATATTAATAGAAATTAATGAAAACTGCGTTTTGTAAAATATCTGCGGGATGAAATAGCTATGTATTGTTACATCAAATTGAGTCTCCCATTGGTTATTACGAGGCATAAAGGTCTTATTTTATTTAATAATCGTAATACAAAAATTCTGGTGCCATAGTATAATACCAAAGTTTTTGCCTAATGATTATTACGATTTTGCTGCATTACTATACCTATATACGACTGTATGTGAACCTATATGTGATTCCGGTAGCTGCATTCTACGCCTCTACAGGCTGTCGAAATTCCGTTCATATGGCAATAACCGTTGTGATAGAGGGAAATATTGTCTTAGGCTCGGATAAGGACAGTTATCTGTTCCTTTTAGCTAAGGTATTTGATATATACTTGTACCTATACGATATTCAAGGACATTTTACAGAAAAAAATATTACCCCTACCGTGTGATGCCCCTTGGAGTTCCTAGGGGAGATGTACATATAATTGGAAATCCATTATTAATTTTAAGTTTTTGCATGCTACGCCATATCCCACCATGCCTAGCGTATTAGCAAGCTAATGCGAAGAAACAAATCGCGTGTACACAGGATATGCTCAAAAATAATTCTTAACATTCATTTCCATAATTTTTGAAAATTATTTTTAGCCTTTCTCCTTCATGAGAACTGTGAATTTAATTACTGCGTATATCTTTTGTAATTAGTACTTTTAAAATGTAACACTACAAAACATTTACAAAAGATTACGTAACATTTAAACTATCATTTAGCAAAACGTTATACATTGCAATTTAAGTTTGATTAATAAGTAAACAAAACGCTTGATAGCATGATATTTTTTGAAAATAAACGACTTTTGTACCATCATATATTACCATGATCTGTATCGAACACAAATTTTCCCCTGAGATCTCTTGATACCTATGATAAAAGGAACAAATAAGTAGCAGAATTTTGATTCAATAAAAATTTACATGAACCAAGTGATTATTTTAGTTTTCCATCGCCATACTATAATTGTATCTTCAACATTACCAGATCACCCATGTAGTAGCGTCATCAAGGTTCGAAAAACATGTTGTTTGTCGCTAAAACACCACTATTTATTTTGTCATATCAGTGATACCTGTTTGAAAACTTATTCTGTGGTACTCTTGTACAGCATTATGATTCGGTTATTGAGCATTATTTTTCAGTCACTTTTGCAAAAGTAAATAAGAGTTGATAGAAACACGTTGGTTAATTAACGCCGTAATAAATGGCTTTATTAATTTTATTCCTCAACTTTTATTACTAGTAGTAGTTTACCGGTCAATATATATTTGATGGATATTGTTTCTAGGCAGTGCTACATTTCTAAACCTCAACTAATTATTTAGCAATAATCGACAATCCTAAATTACACGTAAAATAAAGCATTCTTTAATTCCTGTAGCCTTCCAAATACTTCCTGCGCCTTTTCATTTATTTGATTTTCATTCCGTCCTTTCACGTTTTTCTGTACTCCACACTCGCATCTCAAAATCCTCCAATAATTCTTGTCCTCTAGCTCCAATGAGCAAGCTCCAGAGACATAAAATAATACGCTTCATTTACAGTTTTCACTATTCTTTTTTCATGTGTCTACTTAAGGTCTGTCATTAACTCCCTCCTCTCTGCAGTATCTTCCTTATCTAGCACAACTCTTCTTCTAATGCCCTTGCTACTTTGCCCTCCTTCAAAAATATGTGAGCTATTCTACCTCTCCTAGTTTTGTTCTTTGATTTTGATATTTATCTGTTTCTTGAGAATGTTATTATCATTGTTTTTTGAGGTTGATTCTCATTCTATACCTTTCATATTAGCACTGTAATGCGTCCAGAAAGGATTGTAATCCCCTGACTTGCCGTCTAGCTAGAGCTTGATAATCCACAATTAGGACTTGCGCCCCACTTACTTTCATTTCAATCTCCAGCCTATATCTCTCTCAAGATTTCCTTCACGTGTGCGTAGAAAAAAAATGGCTGATAGTGGATAACCCTCTTACCCACCTGTCTAACACTGCCCATTTCAAATTCATTCTGATTGTATTAAAGTTTTCTTTCTTATCAGTGACCTCAACACTACAATACAAAATCTATCGTGGTCCCTTCAAGTAAACAAGATAGACAAATCAGTACATAAATCACAATTTTTTCTGCTTAAATTCAAATACGTCATCCCCATATCCTTAACGACACACGTAGTATCCAGGCGAATCATACCGCTTTTCGACTACGCCGATGTAGTTTACCAAGATTTATCAGATGAATTATCGTTAAAACTTCAGCGTTTCCTCAATACTTATTAGATTCATATTTAATCTACAGATATCTGATCACATCATAAAATATATTAATAAACTTACTTGGTTTAAGCTTTGTGACAGACGTCAACTTTATACACTCGCTCTACTTTATCAAATTCTGAAAACAAATAGTCCTCACTACTTGTTGGAATATTTCAAAACACAAAACCAGAATAATAGAACAAATAGACGAGAGAATAAAAGCCTAACTATACCGCAGCATCGAACGGTCATTTACAATAAATCATTTACTGTTGCCGCTTGCCGCGAGTGGAACAAACTCAGTCCAGCCTAAAGGGAAGCTTCTTCAATTGCACCATTTAAAAAAACCTGATATTAAACACTCCTAAAATCACAGCAGAATTGCAGGTAAAACACTACAGGAGCTCACGGTAATATTATATTCACACAACTATTAGTCAGAGATATCCACTCCACATATTAATCTTGCCGTCAACCTAACTTCTGGTGACATGTTACAGTTAAATTTGTATAATTATAATATAATCGCATTGTAGTAATATTTTTCTTTCATTTTATTTCTTCAATATTTATTACTTCTGTATCATTATTCAGTAACTTTATTTTAATTAATATTTCTCCAAATTTATAAGTATGTATGTATGTATATATACACACACACACATATATATAAATATATATATATATATATATATATATATATATATATATATACATATATATATCTATGTGTGGGCCGCGGTAGTCCAGTGGGTGGAGCGTTGGACTGCTGACCGGAGGGTCCCGGGTTCGATTCCCGGGCGAGGCACTCAGGGCACCTGCAGCTCCACCCAAGCTGAAGTGATTTTTCGGGTACCAGGTCTTCCTGGGAAACCATAACCGGCCCAGGGAAAGGAACTGGTCCCCCTACCTTGATGTGTGAATTTTCACACGCCGTACAGGGCTTAGTACTGGGTGATCTCTACCATCACCTACTAAACCGACCTTCGGATTGATTACTGTGTTTATGGTATGATATATATATAGTATGTCTAGTATATCATCATATCATGTATAAATTCTTCTTTTGTTTCTTCTCTTATTTTTCTTGCATTGGTTAATTTTATTCAGTATATTATAACATTAGCATTATCTAAATGTAGGCTTTCGCAGGTTTTTCACACTCCCATTCATGGGTGAGTGTTTTTTTCCTACAGTGGGCTTTTTCGTCATGGATAAAAGCCTTATCCCTAACGTTTTTCCACAACTTTGCATATATTTCTACACTCTTTGTAGTCATCCATATTCATTGCAAATCGAGTGTCATTATTTATTTATTGTTTATATTATTTATCACTCAAATGTAATTATATTTTCATTGAATGTATTTGACGATGGGTTCGATGGAAGAAGGTACTGCCACAGTCTCAACCGCTGTCTCTTCCTTTTTTGAGCGGAGAATCAATACCTGTAAAGCCATGAAAAATAATCATCACTAATTAATACGAATTCTCCCATACCCCTATTTCAAATTATTTCACGTCGTTTTGTTTTCCAATTTTATAATAATCTCTTAATTAAGGTTCCTCATATCCTAATTTTTTCATATGTACTTGCCTGCATTTAGTATTGTTTTCCGGGAGCACTCGTTATCCCGAGGAGACAAATGGATACGTTATAGGAAATAAAAGAGTTCTTCATTATTCCCAATTTACGATTCAATTAGCATCATTGGAGACAACAGTGGAAGTATGTCGGATTTTTTTGCACCTTGGTTATTCACGGCTCGGCAAATTAGATTATTCCTTTTCCCTTATTTTTCCACTGCTACATTGCATTTTTTCATAACATTCTATTTTTTAATTTTGATTTTCCACATAATTTCTACATCCACGTAAACCTAAATTCATGGTTTTGTCTTATTTTGGCCCCCTGTTTCCAGGTTATGAAATTTAAGTACGTAACTAATGTCATTAATTATTATTAATTTCTAATACGTGCGTAGTTGTATGGTGCCGATTCATAAAGAAAAGTATGCAAATGTTCGGTGGATAGGTGTGGTATTCTGTAAGGTCTCCGGGGTGTTAAATATAATGCACTAAATATTAGCCATGAAAAATGGCACTGGAGCGTATTTCTTATCAAATATAATTTATAACTTACATTTACTTATAGTGTAAACACAGAGCTACGATATTCTATGAATTGAATTACGGAAGTGAACGGGAACCCTTCAGTCAGTGTTCAGTCAAGTATTTCTCATCCCATTACGCTACCATGACTGTGCTGTAGACTTCAATCTGTCATAAAAGTATTAATCCACCTTTTTGTGATAAATTTTGAATGGATAATTATGAAATGATTTCTCATGCTGTGACAAAAATCAGTGAGCCAATCAGGCCGAAACCATCAACCACGCTGCTTAGGCATTTTTTGCATCATAATCATTTTATCTCTACCAAAATTAGGAAAACTATTTGAAACGTTACTTTTAGTTCAGCTGTAAAATAAAACAAGGAGACTGAATGACAGCCTTCGCCTTTAGCCCTCCAAAAAGAAAAGTTTGGATATATCTTTCAGGATCCCTTTTCCTTTTAGTGCCGATCTCTTGAACTTCTGATATTTTCTGTCCTCCAAAATTTAATGATTCGGGAATGGGTATTCATCGACTAGATCTAGGGTGGATGAAATGCGCAGGCAATTTTTTAGACACACTCACATCACGATTGCCTTTTCTCTCTAATATATAACCATGCACTATTCATGCCCCTCCAATCTTTTTGACGTCGTCCTTGGTCGCATTTGCTCCATCAACCAGTTTTATTCATATTTCTTCCGCAGCATCTTTCACAAAAGTTCCTCTCAACCCTTTTCCTTTTCACCTACTCCCTCTTTCGACCACGCCCTCACAACAGGGCACAGTCGCGTACTCCTTTCAAGATACAACTCCGGTTCCAAAAAACTCACTCATTCCTCATCCTCTCATTCTTCTTGTTTCCCGGCATCTCAAGCACAAATCATTCGGGGGGTAAACACGTCAAAGGACTCCAGCTCTTTAGTTTTGAAAGGTCTCCTTGGAGAATCATATTTCACGCTACTTGGGTGTGGATATCTCGCTCTTTTCCTCTTTCTCTCATTCGCTTTCCCATATTTTTTCCCCTCCCCATTTCTTCGCCTTTGAGCTATTACGCCGTCTCGGCTTCCGGTGCCGCATTTGTATACACATACTTAGACACAAACGCCTATAGAATTAGTCCTCCTTTGGATGTCTCGAAGTGCTCGAAACGATATTTTAAGTGCCATACCAACCTCGGAAGCGGACCCGAGCTAACAAAGTGGGCCTGATTCCGCCCGTAGTTACGATTTTTTTTCTGTGCTTCTTACGCCAAAATGCACCGCCGACGCTTTTGAGTCGGACAGCTTGTTTAGGCAACATCCATCGCTCTTGAGATTAGGAGATGAATTGGTGGTTTGACACTGGTCTTTCTTGCCACCCTTTAAATTACTTTACCTTCATTGGAGCGTAAATCACACACTTCACTCCGTTAATCAATCCTAATTAGCCCGATTACCATACGGGTCTTACTTTTTCTTGTGGTGCTTACGGAACTTTTTTGTGGCCAACGTTTCTGTTGTGTAGGCGGTGATATACCTCAAGTAGCACCTATTCTCTGGTGCGCATAATTTCTGCACCGCTAGATCGAAGTCTAGAAAATTAATAATCCATGCATCATAAATCGCCTTAATTTACTATAATCGAATTATATTATTTATTTTATTCGTGATGTTTTGAACTTTGTATGTTCTCGATCGCATCGGAAGTGTACTCTCATGTGTTTCAAACTAACTCTAACTTTAAATTTCATAATTCTTGGCTGCACGGATTAAAATATAGATTTTTGAATTGGACGGGTTCTTCAGATAATGAATGGCTTTGCCAAAGAAAGCTTTGGTAAATTAGGCTGAAAGTCTCGCAGCAATCTCAGAAACATTTTCCGTGCTGATAATTAGGTGATTTCGAGCTAAACATTTTTAAAATGCACATTAATAATTTTTTTTAAAAAACACCCCCTTCATCATTAACCATCTATATGCAACAATTTTACGCACAATTTATAGAAAGCTCCGCCAATCAAATAGCCCAAGAAAGGGGCCACTCTGAATACGAAGTTACATTTATATTTGAAATTACATTAAAACATTTTCTAACATAGTTTTCACGATCTCAAAAGTAGATAACTTTATAAACTTCATGTTTTCGATTCAGAAATTTTCCATGTTTATTTAAAAGCCCATACCATCCTATCTATGAAGACTTATCAATAATTAATGATGAATTCAGTTGCGAATAATGGTTTCGTTGGTTCTTTAGTTCGCTGTATAATTTCATCTGTATTATTTTTCGTTAGAGAATGAGAAAAGTGGGATGCTTTGGTTTTAGTGGGGATAAAAATACATATATATGATACAAATGTTACTCTATAGGATGGGACCAAGTGAGGGATGGTGGCTAGATATTAAACACGGGACAGAAAAAGCAATTGATGGATCAGAGCAGCGATAACTAGAATGGAAGACAGGATTGGTAATGTAGATACAACGTACTGGAACTATTAGCATAGTCGAGCAGGCAATAGAGCCTAAGAACATGATGGAGGGAGTGGCTCACGAAGATAAAGAATGTTTCAAATACAAGCCCTATGCAAAAGGGAAAAGAATTCACAGGATAATAGTAAGGGAAAATCCACGAGGGTGGTCTGAAAAGTTTCCGACTAAGATACAAGACATTTTTCCTGAAATTTTCTGAGGTCGGAAACAGGGAAGTATTGGAAAAGGGAGGAATACACGTGATTCCATGAAGCAATGAGAATTTGAATGAAAAGGAATCAGATTAGCAAGCCATAAGTTCCCCTTGTAATTTTAAGAAAGCATTCAATAAGGGTAGAAAAGCAACGATGAAATTGATACGAAATAGCGTTGCAAACTCTTGGAGTAAATTATTGAAATATGTTTGTGAATTATAAGGTAAAAGTAATATTAGCGGAGGTGCATTCAGGATCGATAGTAAGAGATTGCGGAATGAGACAGCGACGCCATTTGTCGGTGTCCTCTTTCAAAAGTTATATACTGATGGAATAGTGAAATGGGAAGGGCTTGAGAAGGTAATAAAAGTGGTTGGCAAGGTGATCAGTTAAGGTAACAGATGAGCAAGAAATACATACACGTGCCAAGGTATTGAAGTTATTTTTGAGTGTTTTTTTAGGGGCAAAACGAGAATTAGGGAACTAAGGCTTTCCGCCGGGAAACCGAAGTAATAGTAATCATAGTGTGTAAGAAGGTTAAAAATTAAATTAGCATGGAGTAAAAATATTTATTTGAGTGGTTAACGTGAATATATTTAAGCGTATTTTGAAGGAACACGGGTGTAAAGATATTTTGAGAAATTAGTGTCGAGAAAAGGAAGATTTGCATGAGTAGGAAAATTGATGACTTATATGCTCATTAAACATATGGAGAAAAGATTACTGAAGACATGCAACATGGACCGCTGCGCTATATATGTGTTTGTATATATATATATATATATATATATATATATATATATATATATATATATATATACACATATACATATGTATACACACACACACACACACACACACACATATATATATATATATATATATATATATATATATATATATATATATATATATATATATATATATATATATATATATATATGGGTAGCGGTAGTCCAGGGAGTAGAGCGTTGGACTACTGACCCGAGGGGCCCGGGTTCGATTCCCGGGCAAGGCCCTCTGGGCACCTGCAGCTCCACCCAACCTATGTGATTTTTCGGGTGCCAGATCTTCCTGGGAAACCATAATCGGAACTGGCCCTCCTACCCTAATGTGTTAATTTTACACGCCGTCGGGGTTAGTACTGTGTGAACTCTACCAACCCGAAGGTCAGTTTGGTAGGTGATGGCAGTTCACCCAGTATTAATCCCGACGGCGTGTGAAATTCACATATCAGGATAGGGGGGGCAGTTCCTTTCCCTGTGCCGTAAACTGAAATGCTACCCCAACGGAGCAGTATTGCTGGCTGAGAGCCAGACGGATTGATTTCGAGAGCTTTGGATGGTTTTGGTGGAGAAGCAAAGAGATTGAATTTAATTCTAAGTGCGTTTTAAAGGAAAAATTTAGAGGCTGATAAGAGTAATTGAAATAATGATTGCAAAGGTGCTAACAAAGGTGATTTACTGACTCAGTAGGTAAAATACTGTGTTTTCTAGAATGTTATGAGAAAGTTGATGTGATTAAAGAAGAGTGAGAATACCGACAGAGGTTGTTATTATTGCATAGTAAAGAAAGAAATGAATTTTTTTTCAAAGCAGTCAATATGAAAATTTGTGCACTCTCTATATTATATAATCGAATGCAAAGAATAACTATAGTATGCCTAATACATATGTTGAATAAATGCGGTTGTTTTAGAACCTGAAAAGTTTTTTTGACCCAAATAAGAGATTAGGGTAAGAAGGAAATTACTTATAAAAACATTTTGATTGGAAGCTCCGGTAGTCCATTAAAATAAAGGAAACGAAGATAATTTTCAGAGATGAAATTGGGAGCTTTCTCATCTATCAGAGAAGAGTATATTATTTTAGACCCACTCGATAAAGAAATGGAGGAATACCGTCGAAGAGATTATTAACGCAACGTTTATGTTTATATGAGAAGAATCGAGAACCGAAGACAATGACAACGGCGCAAGAAAGATACAAGGACAATGCAATATCAATGAATAAAGTATACTTTCTGAAATTAATAAATCAAATACTGGTTCGCGAATGAGTCATCTGGAGTCCAAGCCGCCGTCAACAAACAGATAATGAAATGGATCGATAAACATTACCATGGTCTTGATCAGTGACACATATGTATTAGGAAATACGTTATTTAGGACATTATGGGAATACTTACAAAATAGGTTTGGCGAAAATTAATGTGAAAGGGTTTATTTACGTATTATCTTGAGATTACTCTCCAAAAAGTCATAGGACGCTGGGAAAGTTGTTTTTTGCGGCGTGGAGGCATATTTGTTGAAACAAGACGAAATGGTGGGTTATAGGATTTTCACATATATTTGTATGGAGTAAGGAGGGAAAATTTACAATTGATGCAAAGGACAACCAATGGCAAAGTACTTAGAATATTGAATTGTTCATAGCAGAGTATTTTGATTGGCGATGGGATGTTGAAGACTGTGTTAGAGGGGAAAACATGAGGCAATCGAGGTAGCGGGAGGAAATGTAACAAAGAGAGTTGTGCGGCGCAAGTTCTTTATTTTGAAGTTATTTGCTGCGTAACAGCTGTCGTTGATTTATGGCTTTGTTGCATTTAAATTTTGATAGTAACTAATCGGAATGTGTTACCCACCACCTTATAAGCACTTTTGTTGAACCATCCAATTTTTATTCTTGCACTGTTTAATTGCTATTGAACCAATTATAATTTAATCAATCAATTAATAGGCGTCATAATCAGCTTTGAAGATTTTTAAAATTTTAGAAATGATCAACCGTAAAATGATTGCTTTTTAATTAAGTTCCTACCCAACCCGCGACCATCGACTTTAATGGAGATCTTTGCGGTTGATACGCTGGCGCTCTCTCGATCTTTTTTACTAAGGACGCCAAAGATTATCAATGTGATGAAACTAAAACAAGTCTTCACTTTTCATCAGTTGCTAAGACTACAGACTTTGAATAACACCTTTGCCGAGAAGGAACTCACACCCGTAAAAACATTCCTCATGTGTGTGTATAACTATACATACAAACATATATATATATATATATATATATATATATATATATATATATATATATATATATATATATATATATATATATATATATATATATATATAACACTTTTTGGGTACCAGATCTTCCTGGGAAACCGTAGTCGGCACAAGGAAGGATCTGGCCTCCCTACCTTGTGTGCATTTCACACGCCGGCGGGTTTATTACTGCGTGAACTTTATAAACTACTCTACTTTACAATCACCAACCAGAACGATTTTCGGGTTTATATTAGCACTTGGATATAGATAATTGAATTATATTTTCATTTTTCCTGTTCGTAAAGTGTACCTGCTCCTGTCTGGTCAAAAGCAATGGTGGTATTTGTGATAGAATAAGGCAATTCGGTAGGCTGTAAGTCCTACGATTGGGATGCACTTTCATGTTTGGAAAACTACCTGAAGGATCCTTTTCATACTAAGCAGTTTGTCGTAGTTTCTGTTTTTGTCATATTAAATTAATTACACATTTTAATTTATTATTAATCCATCTCTCTGTTATACGAACCTCAATATTTATTGTTCCACAATAATATACCGGCATTAAAATTCATTTACTTTCTATTAATGCAAACATGCATACCTTAAGCAACCATTAAGACGACATATGCTAGAAATAATACGACGTATTCCATTCACCACATTATTAAAACTTTCTTTCCCTCGGCCATTTTATTCCTCGCTCCAACACTAGCAAAATTCTATCATACAGGAAACCCTACTCTCCCCTCGTATCAAGGAAACTCCTCGGCCTCCGATTTTCCCTCATCCCCTCTCTCCATCCCTCTTATTCCCTAGCTTGATGTATTTATGCAGACCATGGGACAGTGGAGGTAAACGAACGCGAGTAGCTTTCGTCGCGTGATTTACGCACGATTGTGTGCACTGAGTTGGTACCCGCATTCTTTGCCGGCCTTCCCCCGGCCACCCCTTCCCGTCCCTCCCGTCACATCCTCCCCCCCGTTTCTCCTTTCCCTTCCTCCAGCTCACACTTCCTCCTCCCTTTCCTTTCCTCCCACTATTCTTTCTTTTTCTTCCTTGTCATCCACCTCTAGATCTCCTCCCCATTTCCTTCGCTTTCGTCCACCCCTCTCCTTCACTAGCGTTTACTGGATTTCCTAATGCCGCTTATCATTTCCTAGTATCGCCGCTTTGACTTAATACACATACTGCTTCGGAGAAACGTTGTTCAAAAATTTCTCTTGCATTTGCTTCAAGTCGTTTCGATGCTCCGATTCCGGTAGAGGGAATACGTCCCCGGGCTCCGTGGTTAACTTATGTCGGCCATCCTCGGGTTATCTTAGACGTTGCATTCCTTCGGAGGTATTGCGAGAAGTAGCAGAGTTATTGAGAGGATTTTTTGGCACATGTTGCTTCAACCTTTTATGGTTATTATGAATTGTATATTTTAAACTACGTCTTATTAACCTATTTATTAATATTGGGGATTTTTTTTTCGTAAAATGTTTGGAAATTAGATTACTTTTGTGAACGAGATGTGACTAACAATTCGCAAAAGAATTTTTCATATAAACTTTGATTGGAAAGGATTTTGCATGCAACACTCTAACTTTACAACAATTTGATAAAATTCTATAATAATCATATGGATATTTCTTTTGAGTCGTCTTTTCAGAGCTCTACTTTTGCGTCCGGCTATTATTTTGATTATAAAATTACAGCAATCAAAAGAGTTCTACCCTTGAAACTAAATCTGTTTTTTTCTGCTGATTTTGTGAAAAAATGTACAATGACATTATTTGAATAATATGCTCGATTTGGTTAACGGCTGAGAAAATGTTTCATTAGTGCATGGTAAAAATTTACTCTTGCCGAAGAAGTTTGTTCATGAGAAAATATCTGAATAATTTACTTGTTAACTCAAAGTTGAAAATTGAAAAGTCCATTGAATGAAACAGACTGTAGTATCATTTTAGTGTAAATAGAGGCACGGTTAGTGCTGAGAAAATCAGAAAATATAATATAATTGTTTAATTATTTTAAATATTAAATTATGGCGTTATAGAGAAATGATGAAGGTTCGACATATTACCAGAATTCATGAGAAATAATTTATTTAAACCATTTTGAAAGCATCAAAAGGACTATGTACTTTTATGGTTTTAGGGAAACTACGAAAGAGATTATAAAGAACAATACTTCACCCAGCCATTATCTCTCGAAAAACCTCAAGGCTTGGGATACTAGAAGATTGAATACCGCACGTGGACCTTGTTTTAAATCCAATACATTTCAATTAGTGGCATAGAGTCTGTAGAGTTTTGTTCCATTGTAAATTTTTATGGGGTATTTTGGCATACAAAATATTCGTTTGACTCATACATCTATCTACATACAAATGCACAATACCCAGCAAAGACGTGTTGTTGGGGATGGTAGGGAAACGGCTATATATTCATAAATATTAGTGTATAAATGCTTTTGTATATATATTTAAACACATATCCATAAATTAAATACAACATGCAATATTTTACCACATTTGTAAAAGTTTTTCTTTAAGTAAATTTATTCGCATGCGTTTGTTTTAATTTGTTATAATCTCGTATCGTGAGCAAGAAGAACGTGTACCTGAATCTGACTAACTGGCTACAATAATATTTCCCTCGGTGTTGCAAGAAAACTTAGTGGTCCTATATCTTTCTAAAAGTATATATATATATATATATATATATATATATATATATATATATATAATCTAAGTATATTTATTAATAACTTGTATAGCCTGCAAATCCATCGACATCACACCGGAGATTGAAAAGATTTGTATCCAGCAAAGGCTAATGAAGTAGAAGAAAAGTCAGCTACCTCGATAAGTGTATCAAGCTCGAGTTTTTCTTATAACTTGCGAGTACTGCTATTTCCAAAAAACCTGTAATTTTTTTAAGGATATTTTTACTCAATTTCTAATCCTACTTGGTTTAATTCAACGGACAAAGCTGAATTGGCGTATATTTTCCACACATAAACCCAATTCATCGATGAGAATATTTTGATGGGGACTCCTACGAATACGAACTCGTAAAGGCGGGCCAGAAATACGTGTCGTTGAGTGAACATTGCTGCATTATTTTACCTATTAGAGCATAATTCATGAGAGCTGCAATTGAACCGGGACCTGGGGAATTTAAGTGTTATCCGTTTTTATCTTTACCCTATCGAATTTTATCCTATCCTTATCGTAAAATTGGGCACACTGGTTACTCATCAAATGGATTAGTACGCTAAGGTTTTAGATACCATGCGACAGGTCGTAGCTTAAATACGACGTGAGTTCTACCCTCATCACATTCACTGACGTAATTAGTTGTATCATATTAATAGTGAGATACAATTCTAGCAATATTCTATGAGATAATGCCTTGAAATAGGAAGAAATAGTTCCTATGTAGCAATTATTTTTATTCGTCTTAATAAAAAATACGAAAAGTATAGTAAATAAATAAGGATTTCTTCCGAATATCACACTCATTGATTCTACGAAATCGCTTATTCCATATTACTTTCGTGGCATTTCATTGAGTCTTTTGAAATATCCACCTAAACGGTAAGTTGGAGGTTTTAACGAAAGATTGTGGCAAACCATAACTTGAAAAGCTTAAATGAGTGAATACATTATGGAAATATCGGTAACAAATGAACATATATCTATATCTTTTCAGAATAAATAATTTTTTATTTTGAAACTGTTTCGCCTTCGAACATTGTCTTGTTTATTTTCTTATTCAGTTACATAGAATTAAGGGAAAATATGTGTTGTATTTTCATGTTAATATTCAGTATTGACAAAATAGCAATTTCACACTGCAATAAAACGGATTATATTGATCAATTATCTCTTTAATTATAAGTAATATAGTAACGAAATTCAAACATATTATAGTGAAGTATAAATGTAGTTCCATCTGGAGTATGAAAGTCCACTGTAAAAAAAAACTAGGCGTGAGTTACGGAGTGCTTATTTCTTAAAACTTGACTGAAATCTTGTCTCGAAAACCAAACTTCGGAAATTAACCATTGCTTATATTTCAAGCAATCTGGGTGGAATCATGCTTTCTGAAATTGCGATAGAAATAATATGGGAAGCTTAGTTGCTCTTTCTTTAAAACATAACTTCACTTTAAGGAACCATGGAAATATACTTTAAAAAAAATACTGGGGCTTGCTCTCAGATCAGCTTTCTGCTCTTGAAACTTGCATCATTTGCATTCAGGCGATGCCTTTCTTTTTGATGATTGTCTAGAGAGGGAACTCATGGGTGTTTATATTTTCCCCAATTCTTTGGAAGTTGTTACGGCTGTTTGGAGGCCATATAAGCTCAAGAGAAAGAAGAAGGGACGATGTAAGCCCTGCGAAAGTATTCCCTTTCTGCATTCATCGATCTTATCGACTTTGAATAAGTTAAATTCCGACTTTTCCGCTTCTCAATGCAGTCCATGTGCGAGCGAACGCGTGTGTACGTTCGCCTGTGTGAATGTGGGTAGATGTGTGAGATGTGTGCGTGTCTGGGAAATGACCCAACGTTTTATGCTCTTAAAAATGTTCCCATGAAGAGCGAGACCTTGTCTCGTTATGTTCGGTAGAATCTCCCTAGGATGATAATAAGAGTCTATTTTCTATAAATGGTGCTGTTTCAGTTTTTCCTCTCTTGTGCCCTATCCAATCGCATTTGTAATGGTTTCGTTGTCCTGCTACCTCTCGCACTTCTCTCCATTTCTCTTTCTCCCTTTCTCACTCACTCCAATCCTGGATCAGGTACAACATCGGAAGGGGGCATTAGTTTGCCGTTACCCCGTCCCGATTCGCTTTCCGTAGACCCGTCGCTGGACTGAAATGAATCGGAATCCGCGTTTAAATGGTGAACTTTTAAGATCTACCGAGGACACCATGGTCTGTAGGAAGTGAGATAAGGATATTGAACGGAAACACATTCCGACGGTTTAACTTAAGGAACGATTTTATTTCCTCTCTCCATCCTTTTCATTCTCTGTCTTTTACTCGTGCGTGTCTCTCTTCATCTTCTCCTTATCTTTTTATCGTAGACTTGCACTGTTTCTCCGTCCCTTTGCTGTTGTGTGCATGCTGCCGGTCCGTGGTCGCCTTTCAAGAGGAGTGACTTTGATGGAAATTGTAGCTGTGCTCAAAGATTTGCAGAAAAAGGGTGAATCTGGATTGAAAACTATTTTTAGGCGATTATTTTAGGCTCCAAGTTGAGCGGCATTTGAAAATATGCGTCATTTAATTAAAAAATTTTCCATCACTAAAAACACACTCAAACCATTAATTGGGCACATAAATTAAACTAAATTTGCAAAGAAAGGAAACGAGAAAAGTCTTTTGCAAATAGGCACTCGAAACATTTTAGAATATCGGGCTGGTATATGGAAGAAATGGACTAGAGTGTAGTATTAATTTGTTTAAGACTCATTTTAATTAAAATTTGGTTAGTTAATTATGGATAAACAGCTTTACCCTGGGAATTTATGAATATTTGAATTATCCATGCCATAATAGCGGCTAAACATCGGCCAATGGGACTTCAAGAATTTAGTGCTTATTGCACATTTTTAAAGACTAAATTGGCGTTTTAACGGCCCCTTGTAATTTTATTTAAAATGAGTTGAATTATAATGTTTTATTAAAGACCATATCCCTCGCATTATATCCGATTTTAGGAGCCAAGTTCAAAAAATCTGCTTTTAAGTAATTTCAACACTTTCACCTTTTTCTATTCAGTTCATACACTCGCACCCTTCTTTCAACTCTACGCCATTCATGAGTTGTCACATGCTCAATCTTCTATTCATGAACCTTCTAAAATTCCCTGACATGAGAGTCTTTACGACAAAATTCTATCACAACATACTCGGTATTTTCATTCCTACCAAACCATTCGCTTTTCCCTCACAAGTCTGTTCGGTGAATTGAGTCTCATCCATTTTATCAGCATGACAAAAACAGCCTAGTAGATTTCATTCATTCTTGTCATTTATGGATGCATTTAATCCGCACCCTCTCATAACCCACTAATATCTCACCCAATACCCCTTATTTCTCTTGCAGAAGCTCTTCAATTACCCATACAGCATTTCTGTGATGCCAAGTTATTTTTTCCCTATACAATTATTAATTTTTATATACTCTACATTCATATATAAACAATATTTACTGCCTTAATTTCCACGGACTACAATGATTTATCAATAATTTCAATTTGTGAAAACGTACTTCCAAAGTTATAATATTTTATTTAATGAGATGTGTCATTCATGAATATTTAGATAATGGAAACAATAAAAAATGTAAACTTGTCAATTATGTATGACTTAATAATAGTTTATCCCACTTTCATAAAGATGCGCCATTAACTTAATGAAATTCTGGAGGCTATAAGTGGGATTTTTATATAACAACAGTCTGCCAAACTTTTCTTTTCAAACTTCCTTTCGAAAATTTAGCATGCGTTCTGTTGTAGAACGCACTAAGTAATGCATAACAAGACCCAAATAAGTTTTAAATAGTAAAATAAACCAATATTTTGGAACAAAATAGCATTAACAAACTCAGTGATAATAGTCACGCACAAATAAGCATTAAAAGTGTGCGCCTCTCTCCCTTTCAATAGTTGACGTTTCAATCTGGGTCCTTCGTTATCAATTTTCCTGTTTTTCTATTAATTTTTCCTACCTGACTCATTCATCAGGTTAGAGAAGGGTAAGCTTTTGGGAAAAGTGCGAAGGTTCTTAAAGAGGTAGACATGGGCAGTGGTAAAGGGAAAAAAGTAAATAGGGAGAGAGGAGTTGGCGTTCACGAAAGCTGAACTGTTTTCGTTCAAAGAGAACGTGATCATTACCTAAGAGAAGAAAAGTAAACCGGTTATGCTAGTGGCGCCGATCAAGTTTTAAGGGATGGATAAAAGCAGAACATCGGAAGCGGTCTCTTTAGTTGCTGCGATGAAGGTACCTAACGTGTGGGCATGAATGCGGAGAGAATGGCTGAGGGATATGAGATGATATGAATGAATATGAAAATTATTGAGCAAGGTGGAGTAGATATAATATTGTGAGAGGAGTAAGGCTGAGTAGAACCTTTTACTCATCTCCTAGATTATTAGATGGATGCTTTACAGGTATGCCTGTACATCTCCTTTTGCTCATTATACTTCAAAAGTATTCTTCGGGCTTTGATGATATAGAGGTATACTTATTACTCAATGAATGGATGAGGAATATATGCTTAATATGTTCATGTTTTGATGAATGGGATTCAAAGAAGAGATTGCAAAAACTAATTACTCACTAATTAATAAACAACGAAGGGAAGTTTATTTATATGCCTAAAAATTCAGAAATGGGATTGTAAATTGAGTGGGTTCTAAGCAGTAATCTATGTACGACAGTTGAAGGGAAAGTGATAGGCTATAAAAAGTCTTGAAATAATTTTTGAGGATAAATTAAATGCTATGAAACAGTTTCAGTGGCAAAAATGTTGCAAAATTATTAATTAGAAAGTTCTGGTTTGAGTGTGATACTATGGTGACAAATTGTGTAATATTTTGATTGCACTCAGTAATGCTCAGTCAAGTAAGTAATCATATCCTGGAAATGAATTTCTGCTATACTATATATGATATTTTTGTCGATTAGCTCTTTCTTGTTTGATACGATCAATCTTTATTCTGGTGCTTTATGGTGGTGAAATAAATTAAATTGAATTCTGTTTCTCCCATAAATATTATCTTTAATGGTTACTATTATGTATTAACTTTAAAAGTGTCATTAGTTTTCTTAAAGATAATATTTACTTGACAATCAACAAAGAGACGTAATTATTACGCTAAATATCAGTTTACTTTAGTGCCACTTTTTTGGTGCCTCAAAGTACGCCGTTACTTATCTCTTTTACAAAATACCCATAGAGCTGTCCAGTAATCACTATAAATCAAATAATGACATAAACATCAGATTTGAAAATATAAGAATTAGAGATATTGGTAAATTTTCAAAGCATTCTTTTGGTAATTCTATGTCACGTCCGTCTTCGAAATCGTTCTCACATCCTCCGATTTTGAAAGCCCTCTTTCCACTCGTCACCGGTGCTCTCCCACTCTTCTCCTTCTTTCTATCTTCTTCAGGCTCTCAGAGTATAATTCCATCTCTTCCTCCTCTTTGGAACTTTACGTCTTTGTAAGTTTGCGCTGCATCATAAAGAGCACCGATGACAGCACTTGTCAACGGAGATTGGTCGTTATGAGTTCTCCGGCCGTAACAAGAGGCCGTTCGTATGTGTTCTCGGTCCTCCCTTCTCCTCCCTCGTGATGCCCGTCGAGAAAAGGAATGGGAAGAGGGATAGAGCGAGATGGGTTGGGATAGATGGAAAAGGATTTGGGGATAGCAGGGGTGTTGAGAGGAGAGGGGAAGTTGAGGAGAGAGCATAATCCCTCCATTTATTTTTCCCATCCCATGACCTTCCTTCGGGTTTATATCACACAAACTCTCTGAGCAGACTCCTGCCACTCAAGAAATGCCATTTTTATAAGTAAAATAATTTAGAAGCCAGAAGAAAATATTTTGAATACATGAATTTATGTGCATAGATACATATAAATAAATAAACATATCATGTCTTGGTCTCCACTTATAGTTTAGTATCATTTTCAGAAACTTTTATGCTATCAAAACTCTCCTGGAGTCGTGCAGTCACCCTTTTATTTGCATATAACTGGGAATTAAACAACTCTTGAGTTATACGTTGTATTTTAAACGTAGGTAATTAATTATAATGATTTTTTTCAGATTTTGTTGGAAGGTGGTTTTCAGAGAGCGGATTCACTCTGTTTTAAATGCAAGGTTATTAAATAAACTGCCATAGTGTAATAAAAACAGCGATTGTGTTTAATTACCTCTGGGCATGTCAGTTATCATTATTTTGTTCCCTTTGCCGTCAGTTATATCATGCCATGAAAAGGGTTAGATTTTTCCATCGGAATATTTTACTCAAATTTATTTATTTTCTATCGACTGACTTATAATTTCATATTATGCTGGGATAAATTTTCGTTTCATTATTATTTCCTCTACTGCAGAGATATAAAATAATTTTAAGTTTAAAAATAAATAATAAAAAAAACTTCGTTGCAATTTTCCACAGTTAAAACTTTATTTCCGACCATGGTTTCGATACACTGTATCATCATCAGGTAAACCTGACACTGTATCATCGTCAGGTAGACCTGATGATGATACAGTGTATCGAAACCATGGTCGGAAATAAAGTTTTAACTGTGGAAAATTGCAACGAAGTTTTTATTATGTCTCGATTCCACAACATCACGCCTGACTCTTCACTTTTCGTAAAAATAAATAAATTTTAACCAGAGAAGTTCAATATTTTTATTGATATTTGTTAGATGAAAATGAATGAAAAATGTGATTTCAGCAATTTCTCATTTAATTTTCTAAGTAGGTAACAGTATGTACTATCATTTACTGATTAGCATGAACAAACAATGAAAAGCAATGATTTTTTACTTCACAAAAATAAGTTGAAGAAGAAAATATTTAAAGATGGTTGAATATACGAATGGTTATGCTTGCATTTCAACAGGTAAGATCGGTAAAGGAATCACGAATTACCTTTAAGGCTTTGGCGCTGCCGTAAAGTTGACTATTTTATAGCTAAGAGTTTCAATGCTGAAGAATAAAGAACGTTAACCGTCTACTGCCTACGCTTTTTTGAAAAAGATTCCCTCACCGTAGTCCGTTTTCGTGGCAGTTAACTCGCGTATTCAAAATCACCTCTCACCCCGTTACCGAGGTGGTTGGGCAAAACAGAAGATCTCCATGGACTGACGGCCTCCTCTTCTCTCTCTAAGCTTTTCTTCACCATATCGCTCAGGAATCCATTATTTCCTCAAGGACCGTCGTAACCCGGAGCCGTCGACGATATCAATCTCAACGCTCTCCGGACGTGGAAACTCGCATTAAGGCGTGTCATCTGGACAGGTCGTTTTGGGAGACTTCAACGCCTGATGGAAGACGCGGGTTAGAGTTGGGGGGTTACCTCTCAAATATATAAAGAAACAATCCCCCGGCGGGCGACACAGTAGTATGTTTGTTTACCTGGGACCTGGAGCCACTCATTCTCTCTCTCTCTACCTGTTGAAATTTAATAAGAATGCAGTACTTACGGTGGGCGTTGAAATGAGGAGAAGATCAAATAAAAATTCGGATAGGACTCCATTTGAAATTTTTCCTTATGAGGTTACGGATAATTCCATTTCACCCCAAGTAGTTGGTGCTATCATCTTCATTAAATTTCTTTCTCACTGATTTGTTACTAAGTCTAAACCTGAAGGTGTATTTTTAACAATCGGTTTCAATACTTAAGATAACGATGTAAAAATTTATTGAGTAATTTCAATTCAGTTCGCAATATTTTGATGTGCTAAAAATTTTGTTTCATAGAAATGCAAAATGTGACATAATAAAGACCTTACTTAAGCTACGGTGAGTAGAGAGCTCGCTCGATAACACATGTTGTTGTTCAAGTAGCACCCCTCCTCGGGGGTTGAAGACTGTTTTGATTATTTGTTTTAAATAGCAGAGTGCGGAGTTTTATTAAAATTCAATTGTTTTAGAATTATAGGCCAAAATAAATTCATTTCCCAGTTTTATTTGTGGTGTGAAAAATTGATGGAATTCCAAATTAAGATGGACATTTCTTTACCTTAAATTTAGAGATGAGCAAGATGTACATAATATTTCCTGATTTTGTGCCATATTTTACCCAGATTTTGCATTTGAAACAGTAGAACTTTTGTTGTAACAATTTTTTAGTCACACAGTTATATCACATTGCTTTAATTCATTATAAGTGTATCTAAATATGCTATTTTCTGTTAGTGCTATGTATCATGAAGTGTTCACTATTAGTGACTATCAGTCACTATTATCTACTTTCAAAACCCATCCTTATATTGATAGATACTCTTTTCTAGCTATATAAAAGGATCATATTAACCAGGACGTTATTAACAGCGTAAATTGTAAATCGATATGTTGAAAGCATTGCTGAAATACTGTGTTTATTACTTACAAAAACAACCTTCTTTTTCAGGTTGGATGACTAATTTCGGATTATATTGTGCAGTAATTTTTTAAGATTGCTGGCGTATGAATTAATACTTCAATTAATTATCTCTAGTTCACCGAAATGGAATCGATTCATACCTTTAAGAAGCGAAAGAAGTTCACTTGACTTTTCTATGGGCAGTTGCTATGCATGGGCCCAAGTTAGGTACTTCATTAACTAACCATCATTATTTCTGTATACTTCGCCGACGTTCATAAATTGTAGATTCATATATATTTTATTTATACGATATATTTAGTAAGGAAAGAATTAAATGCCACTCAGAGAATTATAGAAAGAAAGCATCCGCTGGAGTGTAATTCCCTGCTGCGTGGTTACATGCGGATGTGCTCGGTCAATTGGGAAGGGGCGGCGGCCATTTAGTCACCAATAGATTACAAGTATACTCAAGTAAAAGTTAAACTTTCCAAACTCAAAGAAATATACATACTCGTTAAAAAAAGACTTTTTGACGTTAAGTGTGTACTGAGAACAGCGACAACTCCACTCCTGCGGGGAAAGAAAGGGAAATAATAGAAAGAAATCACTTCTCAAACGTGCATAACCTTATTTTTTGTGTGATTCAAAAAGCTGTGGTGGTCGTCGGTCGCCACCGCAGAGTTAAGGGTAATATTCTTCTCCATCCACGGATGTTAAGATCCGCCCTTTAGCCATGGCACCCGCTGTGAGAGCCCAGGCGATGAAAAGTTTAAAAGTTTCGGATGGTCAGGTTGGATCTTTGTTCCCTATTTCCTCGGAGTATTACGACCTTGAGGAATATATCGTCCTTCCGGCTATAGAGCACCCACTCACTCTCACCCCACTTTACTCTTCCCTCAACTTTTGTGTTTCCTTTCATATATCTAATACTTGGTTATTTAATATATAATACGCGTATTGGAAAGGGAGGTGGGAAGTAGAGGAAATTATTTGAGAATTACGTCTTCCACAAAACTTTCGGGCCGCGAATCGGAAGGATAAATTGAACTTCTTGTATCTACCATGAAAGTGTTTTTCTCATGAAGTATTAAAATATTTTGGAAAATCATAAACTATGGGAACGGTTGTAGAGAATTAACGACAAAAATTTTAATACCTCTGATGCTGATCTCGCCGACACCATTCTTTTTATATTCATGCATTCCCTCACGAAACACAGGTCTAATTTGAATGTAATTCAACTTTAATGCGTAAAGCTATTTTCCAATAATTCAAATAAATCTTAAATAGATATAAAATGAAGGAAACACATCATAATGATGTATCAGGGTTGGTACCCAGGGTTGACTTTTGGGGATGGGACGGGGGAAGAGACCACAATGTTGACCACGCAGCAAAATAAGGCAATTAAGACCTCACAGTTATGTCAAAATAAAATAATTTTGGACTTAGGGTGTTTACTATTACAAAAAAATTGCAATCGAGTAAAACTATCTTATGACGATAAAACAATACATATGATTCATAATTGACAACAATTGACAAGTTTCATCATTTTTCACTACCATGCACCGCCAAAAAATATTCAAGAGTATTTGTATAGGATACTGAAGCGGTAATACTAACGTTTTTCTACTGAATGAAGAACTTTTACTACCTATAATGAGGTGTGTTAAAGTTGAGCGTAGGATTATAAATGTAGATATGCACATTAAGGCTGCATTTATGAATCAATAACGAAAAAGAATGACCTTGTTCACTGGTTATTGCTGGTACGTAATATTTATTCTTGGGAACATTAAAAAACTATGCAACAGTTAATGGCAGTACTTACGCAAACAATAACAAAACGTTTAGCTAAAAGAATTTTGATTGTTCTTAACTTCCTTCAAGTCAATTCTTGCCTCAGAATTTGCACAAAAACCCATGTAGCTCTAAAATTGTCCGATATAATCCATTTCGAAAAGGAGTGCAAAAGATCTTTACCATTTTGAAAAATAAATTGAGGGAATAGCCATTCCATCATAGGAAGCGGGTCTTATGAGCCCGCGTTACATCTCAATCTGAATCCCTACACTCAGCCTCGGAATCGAGTGAAATGGATTCACTACATCTTCCGTTCTTTCTCTTTTTCACCCTATTTCATGTCTTCCTTGCCAATTCTGCATTCCTCCTTCTTCAGCGTCAAATCCCTTCTGAGTTAATTACCGTATCACCAAATATGGGTTCCTGATGTCGGAAAGGAAGCAAAAATAAAAGTTAGAGGGCGTCTGTTCAGGCAAGACGAGCCGCCACACACGGAGAGCGTGTGTGCGCGCCTCTGTCACTCTATAAGTGAGTTGAATTTACGGCCCATTCCGCACGCGAGGCCGACTTTTTACTCCCCTTCGCGCGCGGGTACTGACCCATCCACTTCCATTCTTCCATCCCAAAAATAAAAATCTGAAAAGGGATTGGGTGAAAGGTAAAATAACTTGGCACAGGTTCTGCGCATGTTAATCTCTTTACCCAACTTTTTCGGCATTATAAGCGGTTTTAAACAGGATTATTACAGCATTATTAGTACTATTTTCATAGTGTTTGGATAGTTTTCAGAATTTCTTGCTTTTCTTGTTCAATTTCCCGTCGAGTTACAGTGCGATTACATCATAATTGTTCTTTCAATTCTCGGCTATATTGGTTTGATATAAATGCAAAAATTTCAAAGTGTAAAAGTCTTTCACCTTGACCGGGGTTCGAACCCGGATCCCTATATGTCCGGCCGAGTGCTTTAGCCAGTTGAGCTATCGAGGCGTCCTCTTATACAGGTATATCCTGTATTCTGAAATTTTGATCCGAGATTTTGGTCCGAATCCCGGTCAAGGCGAATGGTTTTTACATTTTGAAATTGTTGCATTGAAATGCATACAAGCGGATGACTCCTTTAAATGTTACTGTTGTAGCATCTCCTGCAGTTTCTTGGAATTTGGTTTGGCATAGTAGATTAGAATATTCACTGAACATTTCCTCTGAAGCTAGGCATATTTCATATATTTATCGAGGCATTGTACTTTTTGAAGTGAATCTAACATAAATGTTTACATTTGGTTGAAAATATGTAAAATAAGCTATTATTGCCTCAATTTCATGGTAAAAGTTAACCCTACCTTATTTCGCTACAACCTATCAAGTGATTTCAGTAACTCCGAAAATTATTTCAAACCCAAGAAGGAAACTGATTGCTTTCTTAATAGGGCATGTTGCATTATTTCCCATGTAAAGGTAGCTTTGATTCGTGTATATAGAGAAGAATGTTTGGTAACCAGAGAAGAAGCAGAAAAGAGTATTACAGTTTCTTCACTTGCGCAATAAGTTACTAATAAATGTTTATTTCATAGTTCTTTCCCCAATAAAGATGGGAAGAGTAGACATTTAATGAAGGCTCTAAAACTCGAGTTTGAAAGGTCATGAACATCAATGAAATTATGAGTATAAGTGTATGCAAAATTTCTAATCGGGTTATTTTCTTAGAATTCAGTTGAATTGAAACAACGGACTATATTATAATAGCATAGGGATCTCTTCAAGAATATGGAATAACAGATAATTGGATGGAGAATTTCCCCTAAACCTTTTGTTTCGTTTGCCACGTTATTTTATTTTTTTGATATTGTACTTGGAATGTAATTGTTCATCAGTCTTGTTTATCATTATGTTCATTAATTCCTAAATGAAAATTAATACTCGGTCAGTTGAGGGCTGTCTTTTAATTTATACCCTGGTTAACTCTAGGATGTTTTTAGGCACTCATGTTATGGGAACATGAGTGGAGTTTTAATTGTAGATGAAAACGTACAATTTTCGTTAAACAGGCTTTGAGAGTGACCTGCGATAAACCCTGCCTTATTCGGCACTGAATACCCTAAAATAATGCATGGCGATCATATTACCATTCGTTATTTCCGCCCTAATCCCCTCTCCTTCATTCCATCTTTTCCTTCCTCTTCCTCCATTACCAAAGATTCTACCCTATATGGCAAAACTGATAATTGGCTGGAAATACTGCCCTGGAAATACATGGGAACAGGACACTGAAACTTACAATCCTTGTGTATATCTGAAATAGATGACATTTAGAAGTTATTTCATTTTATTTTTTGAGTGAGCAGTAAAATGACTTCCCTAGCGTTTTACCTCTTTATCCTACTATCCTTTCTACTGGAGGCCCTTGACTTACTTGAACGCGGTGTTGACAGTTAACCAACTAACTTCCTCAGATATGCATGCTTAATTTAGATGATTTGTGGCGTCGGTGACTGTTATTTTTCTTGCCCTAAACCTCCAGTGGGTACCCTTCACTTGCTCAGCCAGAAAAAACTCATGCAGGATTATTCCCTCTGATTCTTCACCTTCACCTTCTCTCCACGCGAACCTTACAACTCTGCCAGAGGATTAGACGAATCTTCCGATGGTGTTCGCTCTCATCCAATCCTATCGCTGAGCTCAGGAAGACGCGTAGATTTGTATCTCCAACTTCATATCTACGCTCGTAAATAACAAGAGGTGGATACCCTAACGAGTGTTTGATTGCAACGGCGAGCGAGAAGATATCGGGAATTGAAGTGGCTGGTAACGCTTCTCTCCGAACGAGTCAAGCGAAACGAAGGAAGGAAGAGGGCTTTAAACTTCGTGGACGTGAGAAATAACGCGAAAAGTTACGGGGATGGGGGAGAAGGGAGGGTATAAAAAGAGCATTCATAAAGGTGGAAGCAGAATGATTGGGTTTTTTAATTGGTTGAACTAGTTAACAGTTACGCGTATCCCTGAGATGTTTTTACGCCGTTTTTCAATTGAGGAAGGATTTTTCTTCCCACCTCAATTTTTTCACGCTGAGATGATGGGAGACAAGGAAGAGTTAGTTACAAGGAATTCTTTGATTTTCCTCGGACAGAGAAGAACATTTTCAAAAATTCTTCATTTTCACCCCAGATTGTGAGTTCTTGACTCTTGAGGTTAAGCTTAAAATATAACACAATTAAAGGAATTATTTAATGCGTCTATAATCACTATTTCATTGTTTTTAAATTGACGTAATAATTTAGACAAGTGTAACTATATATCCACAAGTTGTGCTCAAATATGATTTTTAACACGACAAACTTAAGATATTTTCTCATTTTTTCAGGATTCACCTTTTCAAAATTTCGTTTATTCTAAACCTATGGGTTTAATTAGTCTAGAATGATTAAAATGGCGTAAAATTAGCTATACGAAACAATGATTGCATAGTCAAATAGGTTTAAGGCTCAGAAGTCCTAATAGTTGCATCCATTAGAAGAACAATAGTTGCATCCATTTATGTACTGTTGATTAAGGGTGATTGAATGACATTTTGAATATATATATATATATATATATATATATATATATATATATATATATATAATATCTTCGAAATGGAACGCTCTTCGGCGACACACAAATATATAAAAACACAGATGTAGATTTTTAGAATATAGAGACACAAAGAAAGGACACTCACAATTTGTTATTTTACGTTTCGACAGCACGGCTGTCGTCTCGCTTCTGAAGACGACAGCCGTGCTGTCGAAACGTAAAATAACAAATTGTGGGTGTCCTTTCTTTGTGTCTCTATATTCTAAAAATCTACATCTGTGTTTTTATATATTTGTATATATATATATATATATATATATATATATATATATATATATATATATATATATAAACACAGATGTAGAGTTTTAAAACAAAGAAACACAGAGAAAGGACACTCACATATGTAGTTTTTACTTTTCGACGTGCCGTCGAAATTTCAAAACTACATACGTCAGTGTCGTTTCTTTGTGTTTCTATCTTTTAAAAATCTACTTCTGTGTTTTTATGTATTTGTGCATCGTCGAAGAGCGTTCCATTTAGAATATATACGAGACTTGTGTGTATATATACAGGGTTCGTCCGGAAAATAAGTGTACTGATTTTTTCCCGCCGCTCCAGGCGCGCCCAACACCGCTCTGACGGGCTGCGATTGGAGGGGGGTATGTTGGCAAGCGACGCTGAAAAAGGCAGTCGGCTCTGAGCTGTGGTGTAGTGAGGAGCTCTGTTAACGCGAACCTCCACGCTCGACCCACGTCACGGAACGCGATGCCGAAGTTTTTGGAGCAGCGTTATTCCATCAAATTTGCGGTAAAGCTTGGGAAATCGTATAATATTTATATATAATATATATATATATATATATATATATATACATATACATATATATATATATATATATATAAAAAATATATATATATATATATATATATTAATATATATATATAATATATATATATATATATATATATATATATATATATATATATATATATACATATATATAAAATATATATATATATATATATATATATATATATATATATATATATATATATATATATATATATATATATATATATATATATGTATGTGTGTGTGTGTGTATGCGCGTATATTGCTCATTGAGTTCAGGCTATCGTGGACCATTATTACAGAGTATTGGTGCACGTCCCATATATCTAAAGCTACGTTTACCTTTAGAATGCTTTGCATTTTCAAATAAAAATTTACATGCAAAGATAAAGATTTTGTGTTCGGTGCTTAAAACTCTTGTAAAATTCAATCATTTGCACAATGTCTTTCTCTAAGGAATTATAACATAATTTTATAGGAGCGGTATAAATGAAACTTCTAATTTGTGTTTATTCCTTTTAATAACCCTTGAAAATTTAGATTTGATCCATTTTGACTGTAAATGAGGATTTTTAGTTTTCTTGCCCATTTTTTATGGAATATAATTTATTAAAATATTGTTAACATTGATGAAATATTGTTAACATGATATTGTCATCATTGGTAATACTTCAGATTAAGCAAATACATGTGTGCACATTTTTCTTATTACAGTTGAAATTATTTGCGTGTGTTGAAGAATGCATGAATATGTCATTTTTGTTAATCAGCCATTAAATTACGAGTTAATATGTCTTAGTATCATTATTTTCGTGAATTGTTCACGTTTCCGACCGTTTTGCTATATTGTTTCATTACAAATTTGAAAAGAGCTCAATGACATACCTGAGTTATAGCTAAATGGGGCACGGGCAATATCCCAGTCATAACTTTTTGTTATGACGATTTATATAAGGGGGGTGCACAGGAAATGCCATTTGACGAATACTCATACATTTTCCAGAATCGGCCGTTGAGCATGGATTTAGGGCTAGTAGTAGCAGAGTACGTCACTTCAATGTAAATAAATCTTTTCCTTCAATCATGCTCCGTCTTTATGTATGTGGGTTTGTGGATTTTTATCTTTATATTTTGAAGAAGTTAATACTTTTAGTACGTAATAGCTCTTTCTCTTACATATTATTCTGTCATTGGGTTAAATTGGACTTTTAAATCTTGTTGGTTCACGGAAAATTATACAATATATGATTAATTTTGAGGTGTTGGTCTGGCTACAAGATGATTCACTTGTCTAGGTGAAAGAAATTCTTGAAGAAGATGTTAAACTTTCTTTCCTTTGAAAAGAGGCCATGAAGAAGAGGCATAACGCTAACATATTGAGCATAAGATAATAGCAATTTTTCCTCCTCTTTTTCTAAAAATATTCAAATTAAGAAAAATAAGCATCTCATCAAAAAAGTGGACAAAAATTTGTTTCTTAGCTACTGCTTCATAAGGTTGTTAAATCGCGTCATATGCGTAAGGAAGAAATTTGAAAGAGACATCGCTAACGGTTCTTATCATCTCACGGGAAAGAGATTAATGTTAGCAAAAATACTATGTTACGGCAAATTATTTACGAGGTTAATGACAGTATTATTCGTATTTTCCTAACTGAAATATCGGCTTTCGTTCTCCTGCGGTTTCCTTCCATATGCAATCGACGATAGTCCTGTCGCAGTGCAATATCTCGTATTGTTTGATGGGAGGCCTCAAACTCTCAGCATTACCCGATGAAGCCGCCACGATCTACTGGGTGGGAAAAATACGCGTAAGGGGGAGGTTTGCGACGAGGAGGGGGGGATGAGTTTACGTCGGGAGGGGATGAAGAGTGCTGCATCGGAAGTGTTGGCAACTATATGTCATGGGATAAGATCGAATCGTGCTCTTCTGAGATCTCTAACGTCTCACTCTTTCACAGCTTCCACACCGCATCCATCTGCCTTTTACAGCTCATGATAGAGCCGATTAATTCATTCTCACCCCTACACCCCCAAGTGTAGCCATTCATCTTATTGGAAATGATAAGGATTCAGTCATATTTAGAGTCAAATGTATATTGCCATCGGGAACAAGGTGCGTTTTTAGAGAATAACTTATTAAAGCGTGCCTTAAAAGGCAAGCTGCGCTTATTTTTTCATCTTTTCAAATAAATCTATCTATTATAATCTTCGTTCGATATTAAAATAAAATATTCACCTTAATGAATTATGAAAATCCTTTCAAAATATGTTCTCCAGGCATGTTTATTCCTTTGTAAAAGTGATATAGCTTTAATTCCAATGGGCAGAGGTAACAACGAAGTGTCACTCCCACTGAAAAAGATCCCAAGGTTGATTATTCCCGTCTGGGGCCAATTTCCTCATTAGTAATTTTTGTAATGAATTAATACTTAACATAGATTTAATAAAACATTATGATTAAGACAGTTAATAGTCTGAGGCGTATCGTTTTGGAAATCTCCCGTATTGAGAATAAAGGAATTAAACCGCGGCATGATATAAAAAATAATATATCCGAAAGTTTTACTGGATTTTGTCAGGAGACGACACCCGGGTAGTAGCAAATGAGGCGTCATTCGAGCAATTCTGCGTTAAAGCAGCAGTTAAAATATGGCCACCCAAAAACCACGGAGAAAATTGAGAAACCCAAACATCCAGCAACTGGTACTGAATTCGTATGGGGTTAAGAAGAATTGCATCTCCATAAACATCAATCAATCAATTAGGAGATAATACGTGGGGAAAAGGGGAAATCGCTGTTTAAAGTGGCCACCGTTGTACGTTGTCCGGGGCAAAAAATAGAGGAAAACCGATGGACAGATAGACGGAGGAAGGGAGATTAAATTAAAAAGAGTAGGGGCGGGAGAATGCGGGAAGGGGTGGTCCCGCGGACAGCTTTAGATATACGTACTGAAACCTGGGGTGACATCTAAAAGCGAGGGTGAAAATGGAATACAAAGTGGAGAATGCGGGTTGTGGAATCCGTGCTCGGGATATATAAATACACTTTCTAAGCCACTTCCCTTCCTTCGTTTCCACCACCGCGTACACATCTCTTTCTTCCTCCAAGCACACTCTCTTTGGCCCTCCCTACCATCAACCCATTTCAGCCATCGGCAATATTTCCGACCGTCTTCCTTAGCGTCCGCCGTGGACCATCTTCCCGCTTAGCATTCCAATCGGCTTGTCCCCCCCAAGTCTACTCCTGAAAACATCGCTCGGATTTCATTCCCCGAAACACACGCGTTATCTGATTGAGGGACGCTAAGCTATAAAGTGATGGATTATCACTCGACGTGATTTTAAACTTCCCTCGGAACCAAGATTTGTCCATTTTGCTCTTTGTCTGCTCGCGTTTGGTACATTCCTTCAAACACATAAAGTTTTGTTTAAAAATATTATTTAAAGCTATAGACTCTAATCCTCTTATTTAAATCTCATTTGGTCATAAATTTGTTCGTATTTCTACATAGGGTTTAATTGGTGATTGGTCGGTTTAGTTTCCAATGAGGTACAATATATAATCTATAGCCGTTTAAAAATGAGTCATTAACTAGTGATCCGGAACATTTTTCGGAAATTAAAATGAGTTATTCCTTAAGGATGATTTTGATAGCCTTTAAGGTGCCTTCTTTTTTTAATGCACACATTAACAATAAGTCTGCGGCCGATATAACATTTTCCTATATTTCTTTTGAAAACTCGCCAGTAGTGGTAGCGTTTCCTCATAATTTAATATATTTAACAAGAACTTCTTAAGGAAGTTACAGCAGTTAATTTTATCAAGTTTGCCAACGTAGTGAAACTACTATCATGTCCTTTTACTTTATTATACAGAGTTTATTTCCAGGGACAGGTTGTATGTGTATTCTCGTCCTAATTTTAATAAATTATTACAATATTTACTCTTATAATGTAAGTTAAACTGTTCTCAGGCAGTAGTTAGTTTCCTTCTACGGCACAGTGTTAGTTATATGCCATTGTGTGCAGATCAGTAGGAATAAATTTCAGTTATGATTTTAAGAAGGGGAAAGAAACAAGCATCCTCTCTGTTATGTGCCTTGATTGCTTGTGAGAGTAGTGTTGAAAGGAGTTATCGACCTTTCATCTTCAGCAAATTTTTTCAACTTTAGTGACGAGTACTTTACACATTCAGGTTTCAGTTCGTGGAATTGTGCGATGTCCATATTTTAAGAGTTCAAAATTTTCCGCAGACTTTAATTTTAGGCACAACGTGTTTCACCAACTTGCGGCATCGTCAGGTAGTGACGAGTTTTAGGTGGAGCATAATGAGAAATGTGCCTGTGTGTCGGACGGCATACTTTTCTTCGGTCATAATGATTGTGAAACTGCTGAATAAAAGGGATGTTTAGATTTAAAAAATGTTTTCAAGGGAAATATTTTATTGTATGCTTGTCTTTTTTTGTAATATTTCCCAGACGTCAATGGAAAAAAATGATCAGAGAAGTGAATTAAATGCCCTCACCTGCTTTCAATATAAGGTACATTGATATAAAATTGATTTTGAATCGATTTCGGCCACTACATACCCCGGCCGGATTCGGCCACCATAAACAATGATGTGTATAATAGATATCCCTCAATTTCATATTTAAAATCTTTGCAGTTATTGCGATTATTTTCATTAGATAACATTATAATAACCATTAGCATAGATGTCTCTTTCTGTTAGAACAAATGTATTCACAGATTCATAAATGAGCTTCAACTCTCAAAACCACTACATTAAGGCGTATCTGTGGAACAAATTTCTTTTCAAATTGAGAAATTGTCTGTTTAAAATTTGATTTAGTAATCATATATTATGTACTCATGTGTAGAAAAACCTCAAATGTACATAGTAACCATTAAATATGCTACTTAATATCGATATTTAATCAGCTAATAAGATGAATATTTAAGAAGCTTCCATGATTAGCGAAAGATTTTTCAATTTTTTACTGAATGATGTTTATTTCTAATTTCCAGAATGCAATTTAATGCACTTATGTGCACCCATTAATCAAGTGGCTCCTTTTTGGAAGTGTTGGAAATAAAAAAATAACACTAAATTATGCAATGATCAACGTAAAAATCAAGCACATGGGCAATTGAAGGAAATATACAGTTTAAACCAATAATTTATTGATTTTCAATTCTTCAGTTACATTGCATGTGCCCTTGTGGTTCACCTCTCTCGAAACTATGAAATGCATGAAGTAATTTTGTGCATTTCATGGTTTCGAAATATCCTTAGTCTATAAAGATTAAAGGTTTAGTTCATAACATTAAACTGAAAATATTAACGAGATTTTTCGTAGATATACTCTTCTTTCCTCGTACTTGCTGTCATTTTGCAAATTAGCGGCCTACGTAAGATGAAACTGTTTCGATCGAATCTGATTAAGATATCATTCGAGAGGAGAACTCTTTAAGGATCCTTCATCGAAACTAATTCGAAAAATGCTGGCCTCTGATAATGATTACGACCATTTTCCATTGCTAAACTGAACCATTTCTCTTTACTCAAAACAGACAATAAATTCCCAAAGATCCTGATCATATAAAGCATGGCCGTTTTTTGCTTGTGAATCGAGCCAATGGCAATATAACCGGTAACCTTGGTGATACAAAATTAATTCAACAAATCAGAAAGAAGACATAAGTGAATAGCTATGCTAAAAGTTCAGAGATAATTTACTTACTTAGCGCGTAATATCTTTGGGTACGAGTATTCAGTTCATGTTTTAGTATACAAACACCCACCAAAAATATTATTACTAGCCTGGGAATGCACCATATCGATATTAATTTCGTTTGTCTCTATCCACTGCTGATTCCTTTACTATCTGATACGACTGGTTTCTCACACCCTGCCTAATTTGTTTTGCATATTTGTCTGTTATTCTTTCATGAATATTTTCTTCTATATCCCCTTACATTTTTTGAAATAAAATCTGTGGTACCCCAGTGTAATCTATCAATCTAGTTCTTCTTTCGCACTTAGTCATCCATATCTGTTCTATGCTTCTTTGTTACTTGTTTTGTCGGCCAATTCAATCTTCAGCATCCATCTCCAGCGTCAGTTTTTGAAGATCCGTATTCTACTTATCTACTTTTTTCGAGGATTGTTCCTCTGACACTTTTAAAAATACTCCATATGAATGCCTTCCGTAAATTTCTTTTTTTCTTATGTCGTTATGGCATATTTTCATGACAGCCTTCGTAGATCAAGCTATTTTCTCGTATATGCTTACGAACGTTTCCAACGCCTTTTTATTCTGGCTCATATGCAGGATATACACACATGACTTTTTCTATTATTTCTCCGAGAGAGGCAGCATCTGCGGTCAGTTTTTTTGTTTTCAAGCTATGATTTTATTCTTTTTAATATTTGTTTTCGCGGTTAAAACTATTGTCTGTGATCTTTTATAATACCATAAAAGTATATTTCTCAAGTTTTTCCTATACGTGTAACGTCATTAGTGAAACGTATATGGTTAATTAAGTACCCGTTCCCCACTATTCCACTAGCTATAGACATTGGAATTAACTGAGTCTACTAATTCTTCACGCCATCACTTGTATTCGTGTATCATTATTGTACGGGTAACACTTTTCCTTTGATCTCATTGAATTCCGATTAGTTTTGTTCTAAATTATCTGTTGATATTCGTTCAATGTTTAGGCCGATTGATCTTAGTGTTTTAGATTGATGCGGCACCAGTCTCCAAGTTAATTCGCATCTCTCGTTCTCAGTCTTCTTTATCCCAACCATAATACTCTTGTCTAAGTTCTCCCAAGCCCTTCCAATAGATTAGCAGTTCTTGATAATTCAAAAAATTTGATTCTGAGCCATACTTCAAAGGGTCTCCATAATGACCTTATCCCATGGTTTATTTTACCCGCGGCGTCTCTTTAGGCCATTCACTGCTTTGTTGAGTTAACTTTTCGATACAGCTTTACTTCGGTCTTACTTATTCGTCCAAATTTCTCTGGTGTGCAATTGTGCTATCTTTCATCAAACGTTTTCGGAACCTAAAAGTTGCCATCCTGAGCATCTTGATTACAATTTCTTCTCTTATTCCTTCCATTTTCTCTGCATCCATTTTTCCATCTCCTATGTTATTCTAAGCTGTTTCGTCAGATCGGACACCTTTCTGAAAGGTGTCTGTTAGTTTAGCGGTCATTATTCTCTTTCGGTGTTTCTTTCTTTTGCATTAACAATATTTTCATATAGTATCCAAATATTTTTCCTTGATATACCTTCAAGTAAATTAATTCCGTAAAAAATTAACGAACTTCCTCAAAATTGATTCTTTTTTTCGCTTATTTATTTCGTCCTTCTTTGATTTTTTTCTCTACGTCGTGCGCGTTGTTTCAGTTCCTCCATTATGCTATATCACTTAAAATAAGGTCATGCGATTTTCCAGAAATAAAAAGACTAAGATAAACATTAAAATAGGAGGGCAAAATCTGGAGCAGGTAGAGCAGTTAACATATCTCGGAAGTGTTTTGGACCGACACGGTCAAAGTAGTAGGGACACAAGGAGAAGAATTGCGCTGGGCAAAGAGGCTTTCACAAGGAGAAGGGAGTTGATGACAGGGACGTGGAGTAGGGATATCAAGAAAAGACTCGTAAAAACTTTGATATGGAGCGTAGCTATGTACCTTACATCTTTTCTTAAAAGTATGCACTCCGTTAGGAAAGGGCTCAAATATTTTTGCAGGTAAAGTTTTTATTTGGTAGTTGTGTTCATACAACAACCTACCTTAACCGGTAGATTACCTTATAATATATAAATATATATATATATTTATTTATTTATTTATATATACATATACACACACAAACACACACACACACACACACACACACATATATATATATATATATATATATATATATATATATATATATATATATATATACACACACACACACGCGGACAACACATTTTTCCACTTTTTCTAATAATATCGATGCAATGGCAACTTCAAGAAGATCTGAGTTGGGCTTAATGCTTACCGTAATAATGGCAAGAAAAAGTTTAGAAAGTCAAATTTTTAAGTTCAATTATCTTCTGAAATAATAATTCGGTGAATCACAGTTTTCTTTATCTTTGCTGAGCTGTAGCGAGGCTCCTCCATGAAAATTACTATATATTGCTGCACAGGTTTGGTAGTCGGTACCGGTTTATTCTTCTTATCCAGACATTTAATGCCTCATTGTGTATATATTACGTCGCAGATTACTAGTGGTATTAGGTCAATTGGATACATACAATAAAAAAATTTTAAGAAAGCTTAAAGATATTGTCAAAGACTGAAAGAGAGCGTCATCGGGTGTTGAACCTTGTCCCCTTAGCTTTTTAGTTAGATAAAATATTCACTTCCTCTATCCCAAACGGTTTTCCTAAAGCGAAGTCACGATATTGAAATGTGCACTTTAAATTTTTCCGCCGCAATATATTGAATTAGAAGTGAACCAAATAAGTGCTAAAATATGTGGAAAAAGGTTGATACCATGTGTCGAATTCTCAACCATCTGGAATATATAAAAAAAATAGGACTTTGTCGAAGGACGAAGCGGCAATCAACGAAGCCTAGCTAAATAACGCGTGCACCAAACCTCAGCATTTTTCACATTGACAGCTACATTAAGACCATCTATATTTTATGGACTGATGGCTAAAAAATACAGCCCATTGAATATTACAAACTGTATTTTTCTCTTCAATGGAAATTTTGAAAGTATGAATGTAACCTTGATATAGTACAACCGGAAGTCTTGAGATGGCTACCTTTAAATTTGTCGCTATCTACTGAATTCGAGGTAAAACAGAGTAATCCAGAAACTAAGACATAACGTAATATTTTCGAATGATCAGTTGAGTGAAAGCTGCTACATATTGAAATACGTAAACTTGCTCGTCTTAGTTCCTCGTATTTATCTTCATTCGCTTTGCTATTTTTACTATGCGTTCTATTCCCTTCGTCAGACAAATATTAATAGATTTTAGGTTTGTAAACCAAATTACATAAGTTGGAGATGAATGGGGAAAAATTGACTATTTAAATAGACATTTTCATTGACGTAGCTCATTCTTATGAAGTACAGTAATTTTTTGTGCGGTGTTTCTTCACTTGTTTAGGTAGTTGCTCTCCTTCCTCTTTGTTTTTACATTTTATTACCACTTCCAGGGACAAAATTTATTTGAACTCTCGTGGGTGGATGGATTGATATTTTTCATAATTTTCCAAGGGTTCACCTTCAAATTGTTTAACTTCGAAATGCCTTTTCAGTGAAATCGTGAAAAAAAATGAAAAATTAGAAAGTAAGATTTCTTATTTTTATTTTTAAAATGTTATTTTGGATATTTCGATCATCTCAGTCAAAATTTAATACCGGTCAATTGATGAATCAACAGTTACATCCTGGTTATAAGGTAAAATGCATGATACGCAAAACCGCCTACAAAAAATATAATATTTTGAGGTAATCATGTATTTTGTAATTTGTTTTGAAAAAGAATCCATTCACAATGAATTACGGTATTGGGAATTTTACGGATATTATAATTAAAAGTGGTGCAAGGATAAAGTTTGTGCGTGTTATTAATAAGTATGTTGCGAACTAAACCGTTTAGTCTGCATATACTAGAGTCATAATTTTAGGATGATAGTTTTTGGCGAATTGATATTCCTAAATTTCCACACATAATTCAGTACGTCAGAAGTACGTCATATTAAAAATAACTTTCATATTTATACGCCAATGGCTTTTACTGAAGACTATACTTGCGAATTAAAATATTAAAACTAACCCCAAAGAGCCTAACTGCCGATACTCAAAATTATCGCATTACATTATAAGAGTCGACGCAGAAGTGGTCGGGAAATAAAGCGAAACGGAATTTTGTGCGCAACCACTGATTTTATCACGCCCTACATTACATTTCTCTGTTTCCAGGAAGCGCTCGGATTGGCAATTAAATGTCCATGGGTGAGATAACATTTGCAATCTGGTCGGGCCAAACTCCCCCGCCACCCCTCTCCCTCATCCTGCAGGTTACTCCTCCTCCTCCCCCCCCCCGCACCCTCAAATTCCCTTTCGTACGTCCCAACCTTCCTTCCCCCTTGCCTCTCGACCCCAGAAATTGCTCGAAAATAAAATAAAAACGGCTCGTTTTAAATGTTCGGATGAACTCGTTGTAATACATTTCCCTCAAAGGAGCATCCTCTCTACCCCCGTTTTAAAACAACCTTAAAAGAGTCAGCTTCATATATCTCCCCTCCCCACTCCCACTACCTCGCTTCTTTTTATCCGGATAGATGTTCCGAGGAAGAAATGGATGGTGTCCTCATCTCCTTCGGCTCCGCTCCTCCCTCATCCCGTACCAAAATATATTTCTCTTCTTCTTCCGAAGTCTGATGGCCAGCCTATCCCAATTGGTAGGATACGTCTCCCTCTGAAGACGGTCACTATGGCACGGACGGTATCAAATAGGAGAGAGAGAGGGAGAGAGAGTAAAAGAGAGAGTCTCGCTGCCACCTGTATTGAAGTAGTGAAGAGAATAGAGAGAGAGAGATAGAGAGAGAATAGGGAGGAGGAGGAGGGGTTTTTATGTCTCCCTAGCACGAATATGATTTCACTATTTAATGGCTCAGCATCCCAGTGGATCACTTGCTCGGTCTATTCGGTCGAGTCGGCCATTTTTTCCAACTTCCCTTTATCCCCGCCGGGTGGACACTTTGAGGTGCCGTCCTCGTCTCCGTGGGTCGGATGTAAATCAAGTAAGACGACGGGGAGGCCGCGAGGACGCAGGGCGTCCATAAAAAAATGTGGCCCCCGACTATTTAAGAGCGACATGGTCGGGAGGGGGGGGATGGAAGAGGAGAGAAGGTGGGAGGTGTGTGCCGCTTCTCATAATGCCCTTGGGAAATATTTGACCCCCTGGGATGGAGCTTACGGTGGAGTGTTTAAGAGAGAATCCTTCCCTTCCTCTCGCCCTTCCGTCATCCCATCGCTCGAATTCCTGCTGAAGGGGATTTTGTAGTTTAAACCACTGCACATATTAATCTCAAAGTTCCGTCTCATGATAACATTTACATGATACTGAATGTTTGAAGGTTTTATTCTCGTCCTAAAACATTTATATCTTCCCTTCCAGCCATTCCGACCATACTTGGCCATCCATCGAATAGATCTAAATAGGTTTGTGAAATGTACCCATTAGTGTACCAATTTTTCAATAAATATACTATAGCAAAAAAGGTTCGTTAAGAAATTGACCCGTATGATTTTATTATCAACTGTACACTTGAGGAATTTAAATATATTACTATATTAAATTAAAATATATTTTTCCTTTTTCAGACGTTGGCCCTCTTCTTGGTCGAATGCTTACGGAATGTTTGTTTTGTTTGCCAGAGTGTATTCCTGTCTTTTCTTCATCTATCTACAAGATTTTTTTGCTCATATGAATGATTAATTCGACATCCATTGATGAAGGCGGATGGTGTTTCGAACGGTTAAAATCCCTGTGTGAATTTCCCTTTCATGAGTTCTGAGTGTAATAACTTTTTATCCTGTTGATATGTATGTTTGGTCGTCGCACACCAGTGCTTTCCTAGTACCTGCATACGTGTGCATTCATGTATGAATTTATGAGGGTATGGATGCATAAGTGTATATATATATATATATATATATATATATACACACACACATATGTATATATATACATGTGTGTGTGTATATTATATGTATATATATATATATATATAATATAAAAAAAACCATAAACACAGTAATCAACCCGAAGGTCGGTTTAGTAGGTGATGGTAGAGATCACCCAGTACTAAGCCCTATAAGGCGTGTGAAAATTCACACATCAGGGTAGGGGGGCCAGTTCCTTTCCCTGTGCCGGTTATGGTTTCCCAGGAAGACCTGGTACCCGAAAAATCACTTTAGCTTGGGTGGAGCTGCAGGTGCCCAGATGCCTTGCCCGGGAATCGAACCCGGAACCCTCAGGTCAGCAGTCCAGCGCTCTACCCACTGGACTACCTCGACCTATATATATATATATATATATATATATATATATATATATATATACACACATATATATATACACATACATATATACACGCATATAAATAAATATATATATATATGCATACACATAAATATATATACACACTCATACATATATATGTATGTATATAAAGAGACAGAACCCTGGGGATGTTACCATGGTGGGATTTATATTGGCCGATCCAAATGTTTCCGCTAACGGCGTTTAAACTTATATTCTTTTTACTACTCGAATCGATAGCATGATGTTGATAAAATTTTTTTCCCATCGAGAAATAAATGCTTTCGATAAGTGAATTTACCCAATAAGAGCTAATAAGAATAAATCGCGTGTCAGTTCGTCTCTATTCTAATATTGGAACAAGATTAATGGTGAGTGTAATTTTCATTTTGTTATATTTAAGTGAGCTTCTTGTTTTCCGTTTTATATAGCCAGTGACTTCTTATTCATCTGTTATAATTAAGACAGTGGTTATCAACCAATACGAGGACACCTTCCTTTAAAAAATTATTTATAACTTAAAGTACTTTATTAATAATTGGCAAATGTATTTCATAAAGTGAATTATCTCAAAAATGGAGATAGTATCCATGCATGAATGTAGGTGACGTCCCAATTTTTACTGGTTATTGTGTGTATTATAATTGTATTGATGTGAAGTTTGAGAGCAGGACCTGGCCCATTTTAATATTAAGCTGTTGTATTTGAAAATGTTTTGGATAGCGAGAATAAATGACTGCATTAATGCATATATTTGAGGAAACGTTGATACATAAAGCTGACATGTAAGTTCCCCCATACGTAGGCTAGAGATTTCTTTTGAAGAAGTCGTTTACCTTAAAAGCTGAAGTACTATCTTCTTTATTAGTAAGCATTAGACTCAATGAAATTCCCTTATGATAAATTTAAGTTTTATGTTTCTTTTGGAGATATGTTCATGTCTTTTGTAAATGATGTCATAATTCATTCTTGAGATATATGTTATACGAGGGTCATCCGGAAAGTAGTACCCGTTCGTGCCGCATGAAGTGCTGACGACGCGAGTAGCCGCTGGACGAGGTCAGATAGCTTCAGTGGCTTGTCTGCCTTCTCTGAGCCAAGTTGCGTGACGCTAGCATTGCCTGTGTTGTTTCTGTGATTGTTTACAATGTTTAAAAAAATTGAGAACGCCGCCAGTTGTGAAGTGAGGGCAGTGATTAAATTCCTCAATGCAAGAAACGTTTGCCCATGTGATATTCATCGCCAATTAAAGGAGGTGTATGGAGACAATGTAATGGACGAGTCGTCTGTTCGGCGGTGGTGTCGCAACTTCAACATGGGGAGGGGGAACACACACGACGATGAGCGTTCGGAGAGACCGTCTGTCATTACAGACCAACTGGTGAGCTCAGTTGACGAATTCGTGAGGAACGATCGGCGCGTCACAATTGATGACATCTGTGAGCATTTTCCCAATGTTTCTCGAACAATTGTTCATGAAATTGTTAAACACCATCTGCATTATGCAAAAATTTGTGCAAGATGGGTCCCTCGCGTATCTCAATGAGCTGGCGGCGAAGGACTATGCAGCAGGAATACAGAAACTTGTCACACGTTATGACAAATGCCTTAATTTGCTTGGAGATTATGTTGAGAAGTAGTTTAAAGTATCCTCTTTCAAATAAAATTTTTTATGTTTGTTAATATTTACTTTTGTGTCTTTATTTCACGAACGGGTACTACTTTCCGGATGACCCTCGTATTAGGCGTAGGTTGCTTATCCTTCCCATTGTACTATAGCTATATATTACATAAAAATTTAATATTTCAGTTTCATGTTTCTAAAATTGTTCTATTTATAGAAGAATAGCTTGAATTTGCTGTTAAAACGGAAATTCCAAATTTTTGGGTTAAGATTTGGTAACATATCAAACTATCCTGTACTCTCTTTCCAAATACAAACGATTTGCTACTTGTAAAACGCAAATACAATGTTTAAATTGTCCCCGCTTATTATACTTAAGAATGAATCTTCCTTCCGTATTGCCTTATACATTTACCTCTCACCCGGTCTTTGACCTCGGCGCCCCTTTAAGCTAGCCGACTTTGTTTGCCCTCTCATCTTCCTTTATTCATCGGAATTCTCTGAACCACCTTGACAGGGGTTAAATATCTCAAGGAGTGAAAAAAACGGTCAAAGTAAAATACATTCTTCATCGCTTCTCTTTGCCAACTCGATTCTTTTATTTTAGCACCCATAACGTTCGAGGCGTTCTTTCCCAGCAACGTGTCTTCTCGTGCCGCTTTTAACCGACCTGCAAAGTGTTGGATTCCTATCGTTCCTTCTGACTTCATCTCTTGCAATATATAATCAGAATAAAGGAGAGGGAAGAAACCGTGCATATATTTTTTCTGTTGACTTTTTGAACCCTTTGCCGGTGATGGCGTGCTCTACCGGAGCCAACGGCCTGAGATTCCTGCGCATAGCAATCGTTTTTCCAAGCTCCCCAGGTGCTACAATGGGATGATCACATAAGATGGTCGACGAGCCCATACCGGCGAAAAATGCCAACATTTCCTTCTCTCCGAGCTTCTATCTTACCGTTGCTTTCTACTTTTTTTAAGCCTTCGATCTTCGCCACCGCAACCTGGCAATGGCTTATAAAAAAACGGTAGCGGCGTATCGCGATGGCTCAAGTAATTTCCCCTATCTTTGTTTTCACGGTAACCTTCAATCGCTAATTTGAGAAGCTTTACATCTAAACCGCCATCTTGTATTGCAGATTTTTAGTGTCGTCTTGCGGTGTAAAATTTCTTTCCCGACTTCAAGTTGCATTCTCACACCTTAAGGAGAGCCTCAAAGCTCTGCCACTTCAAATACACTCACACTTGAATCGTAGTCATCTTATTGCCTTAATATTATTCATTATATATAGTATATTACATCCTAGCTAACCATTTAAGCTCCTAAACTACCAATATCTTAAATCCAATTTGCTTATGATTCCGTCTGATATGTAGAGTTGGAAACTCGTGAGTTGTAGAAGAAGATACTTTTGATTGTAGTCTATCGTTAGCACTTCTCATTAACCGTTGTTCTCTAAGTATGTAATTTTTTTCGTAGTAAAATGCTTGTAATACTTCTTCTATACAGTTTTTGACACTTTTGAAGGTTACTATTACATATTTTTATATTTGGATTGCTAGACAATTACAGTTTTTCACAGAGCAATCAAATTTTTGTTGAAAGGCATCTCTTATTTAAGTACAAAGTTATGTTTAAGGAAATATTAACAACTCATGAGCATTATATATCGTAGAATTTTAGAAATGTGATTGCTAATATTTGATTATTATTGGTATACTATGGTCAAATATTTTTTCTCTATTTGTAATTTTACTTCTTACTCATCAAATAAATTCTAGACTCACTGGTTCCCAGATTTATCCCACGGGAAGAGTCGATTCATAAAAAAATTTAATAATAATGTACATTAATTTAATAGTTTTCATTTTACAAATTCAAAACGATGAATTCTCGTTTAACTTTTATTTTATTTATATTTAATTCCAGATGAAAGTGTAATTTGTCTATCTTTTAATTTTATTTAAAATATATAATTTGAAATACCAATCAATATGTCGTAATGTATCCCCATTTTATTTTAGAAAAATTTACAGTTGTTGGGAAAAGAGATCTTATTATATTTTAATTACCCGCGAAATATTTTGTACTCGCCCTCATGATGAGACCTTTGGGTACGAATCCCACTTCTCAGAAGAATACAAGCACTCTCGATGGGCAACGTTACTTGAATGAAGAATTATCTGAACCTATCCAATCACTGATTTATTCAGGTGATATCGCGATAAAATTCGTGCACGCGTGAAGCACATTAAATACGTTCGGAGGGCCTTATCTCTATTAATCATTCCTTCCTTCCCCTACTTTTACCCTTAACAGCATCCATTTTCGAATAATCCAAGTTAGTCCGTGCATCAAAGCACAGAATCTCCTCGCATCATTCCTCCTTTCAAAGAACTTACCGTCCGGTCCGTTAAATCACTGCCGAGTGAGCGCACCTGTGTTCCTACCGCTCGCATAGCCGCCTCCGCTCACTCCTACCACCAACGCACACCCTCCTTACAGAGTCTTTACTTTGCACTTCTCTGCACCTGATGCGTAGGGCGGTCCGGCTAGAGATGCATGTCCAGCAGGCGTTTTGATTTAGTCTCATGCATATTTCAGCCCCCGGTTTGGTGAGAGCGGTGGGCCCAAGACTCTTGTTCGGTTACCCCCTTCTCCCGCAGCTATCACCTCTGTATTCCTCCTTTCTTTCGTCTTTTCTCATTCTACCACACCCAGTGGAGTATATAATTCTTCACTTCTCAATATATATTTATAATCCTGATAGAAGCGATGAGATCCATCGAAAGATAAGGGGACTCCTTGCGTTGTATAGCCTGGGTCCAGTAGGTATAGCACAAGCTATATCATGTATTCGAGACGTCTCGTAAGGATCGTGATTACTGTTTAGCCTCTGTCGGAAAGCTTGGATTTACTTCCCAGTGCATATGCATGCCTCTATGCAGGTAGGAACAGTGAGAAGCGCGGACATGACGGTATTGGGATTGCTTAGTTTTTAGTATTTTGTGTGGTTATTTGGCCATTCAAAAATAAATTTTATTCATGAAATTGTCTTTTGAGAGTTCATTATATTTATTCAACATAAGATAACATATCCTTATCTGTTCAACCTAAGTTATATCCGAATAGCCGCCATTGAACATTTCTTTCTTTTGAAATAAAGTACATACTTTTCCTTCGTTAATGATGTCAGGTGCCTTCTTTGAGCCCTATAGCTAATTTTGATCAACTTAAGTTCCCTGTAAACGTCTGATGCATGTTGTGCGGGAAACATTGAAACCTCCATTTTTCTTTGTTTTGAAAAATAATGGACTATTATTATTTCTGTTGTGTGAACTATTTTTGCCTATTTCTAATAGAACCTTATTTAGTCATCCTGATTCTGTTGCATCTGTAATATCAAGTGTCTATTAACTTCTACAACGAAATTTTAGGAACAATTAAAAAAAAATATTAATTCTGTAAAAATAATACATTTTTCACGATTGAAAATGGCAGATGCCTTTTAAAAATGATTATTCTAAATATTGCCCTGAAAACAGCTTCAATAATTGATGACAAGAAAAAGATCACCATATAATATAGCTCATATTCAAACTTTAAATTCTATGACATTATAGTCTGTACTGACAAAATAAAAAGGTGTCGTTTGGACAAAATATTATCGGACCCTTGAAAAATGTTGACTATTGCTACGTGAAAATATCGACCCATATATCATAACCAATTTTATAATATTAATAAAACTTTGGAATGCTGATTATTGGCATAATGGATGATTGCAAAATAGTACCAACCTATATAATCGTTTGTTGAGAAAATTGACCTAGAATTTTAGACCCCTTAAAAATTCTTTGGAATTTTAAATGGATATAGTAAGTATCTGGAACCATGAATGCCTAGTGGTTAACTAAATTAGCGGTGGAGTTAGTAATTTCCATGAATTTGCGTAGTTTAACACATTTTTATGACCTTTTGTTAGTCATATTCTAAGCAATAAGAATAATAATTAAACAATGTTAAAGAGAAAAGGGTCTACCGTGAGGTGATATTAAAATTGAATAATGACCAACAGTTTTTCTGTTTTGAAGTTTTTTCGCGTATATCATGCAACGAGTTTTCGCATATTTACAGTCAAGGATTTAAAACTTATAATAATTAAAGTAGTTTTATAGGCACATAATTTTTCTAGGCACACTGTGCAAATTATGTACAATTGCCCCTGATTGATTTCAATATAATTTAATTTTTCATATGCATTATTTTGGCAACATAAAATAAATACCTTTTAAAATAGTTATAAGTACCTTTTTAAGCAGCTATGAATAGCTGTTTAGAAAAAGATTGATGATGAACATTTTTTTCATAAATCACTGCCCTAAACAAGCGAATTCGATGTCAATTCCAGTGCTTTTTTTAAATATTCTAGATATAAATAACATTGATACAATAGTGAAAATAGAATTGGTGCCTATTGTATGTTACAGAGGGTGTTGGAGGAAGGTTTCTGGTCAGGAATTTGCGGGTGAACAATACATGCTAATAAAACCACAAGAAAAAGACCCAAATTACGTTCGAAAAAATCCGCAGAATAACTTACTTTATTACTCTATTCTGTTGAAGAAAAATTAAACATTTTCATTTTTTTACATAATAAAATGTTGAAAACCTCCATTGATTTAATGAAGTAGAGGAATAAGTTTGCAATAATAAGTGTAATCGTGAGAGATTAACAATAATGCGCTTCAGAACTACTTGTAACTTGCCAAATGACGTGATGACTAGACCAAATGGAGCAGTCAACGGCTGGGTTAATAAAAATGGGCCGCTGGTGATCGAGATACATTAATAGATTATTAATAAAAGGCATAGGATATTAAGTTCTGCATCCGCAACCTAATATATATTCACCTATTATGACTCTATTTACTTGACTCAAGTTCATTGTCGGTAATTCTAAATTGGATTTGACCAAAAGAAATTATTAACATGAATGTATGAGTGAACTACTTTCTTATGGTGCCACATCATGTGTAATTGAGACGTATCTTTTAATTATGTCTAAAGTAAAATGAGAGGGACTTATATAATTATATTTATTTTAACGATAGTTTCAAGCTGAATCACTGTGAGTGGTTATCAAAGAGTTATGAATATTTTAATTCATTTAGTTAAACGATTATTAAGGGGAAATGGAATGCAAGAACACAGATCTTTATTTTACAACTCAAGAGTCATCAGTAATAGAGATTTTATATTTTAGTGCAAAATATACTTCACTATAAAAATAGTAAAAGAAAAATGAAAGAACTCGAAAAATCTGGAACGTGAATCGCTGCATCATCAGATAATATTTAATTAAAATTTATTTAAATCATTTTTACTCTGCCATCGCCAAGTTTATCGTATTAGTGCGACAAACCGCTATATTTACAAGGAAAATAAGCATTTAGCTTTAGCTATTGGTACAAAATTGTCTTATTTTGATTTTTATTATTTTTTTCCATCACACCTCCTATCTTATCGCCTTTTTTTTGGAAGAAATTCAGTTGCATGTATCTTTTCATCAGATGGCGACATTTCTGTTCCTCGTTGACCACCTCTCGCTGCTCCAAAAACCTGTTTTTATCGGAGTGGCAGAGTATCAGCCTTGCGACGCCGAGAAAAAATATATGTATAAAAAAGGAAATATACATTTTTACATGTATCGATTTCGCAACCATCGGACGAAAACTATAAAACGGACTAAGGGGGAGAAAAAAGCAAAGGGCATCCACCGCTGAGTCCCTTTTCGAAACCGAGCCCCCTCACCGCTTCGCTTTGGACATTGAGTCCTGCCGCCTTGTCGTGTGTGGATAAGGAGACGGCCTGGTTGTTGGGGTGGGGCAGGAGGGGTGTGCGTAGGAGGGTTTTCATTCTCGGAACCTCCACCCGATGGACAAAGAAGAAAGACTCGCGGGGAGTAAAAAAGAGTGGGCTTCGAGCAGAGGAAGAGTAGGACAAAAAAACCGCTCACTCCAACTGGCACGCTGCCCGCTGGCATACGCCTGGCTATGAACTCGTCAACGGGGATTAGCGCTCCCAAGCATTTTGCGCGAAGCAAGTAGTTTGGGAAGTGGGGAGAAAGTGAGAGGGTTAGATGAGATGATAGGGCGGTGAGGCCCGCGGGGGTGGGAGTCGGAAAGCTGCCGCCTCCACAGTCAAACATACATGCACACCGCCGACCGACCGCTCTTCTCGGGTGACCCATGGTGTCATCTCTTAATCTGCCTTTCGGACCGGTGTGTACCCTTGCATGCATAAGTGTGGGTGCCCTCGAGATAGAACTGCCTGGTCGAGGGGGGTAGACTACAATTTTTTAACAAGTCCTGAATGCAAACGTGACCTGGAAACACTAGAAAATAACTAGAAACCGTCCGGGACAGAGAATAAAGTGCGAAACACCCAAGGTTAAATTCACGAAGAAACATTTTAGACAATCTAACGGCTTTTTGAAATCAGCAATGGCCAGGCCCTTCGGAAATGGAGAGCAATCAGTTGCTACATGAACAACAAATTGATTTGGTAGAAATAAATGTCGAGCTCAAAGTGTCTCATTCCTTTAGATTCCTGTTCTAGTACGAAGATACCCAAGGTAGTAACACGTCCATCAATTTTATTTCAAGCTACATCTTTACATTAACAAGGTAAAAGAATTTGATCGTTGAAATAAAGATTGAAGGAATGGAATCTTTATCAGTCGTACATTTGTGAAATAAGGCATATCTAGCACACAAATTTGCCAGTAAGTCCTTTATTTATCAACTAAATCTAATGAAATCCTCTGCAATGTATACATCTTTTAGAAATATTTGAAGCCGGTAAAAAAGTATTATTTTTTATTGTGGCCATATCGTTTTCATTCTTGTGCTTATTCTGATATAATTATCTCTATTAGTCATTAATGGAGGCGCAACATTATTAAGATATAGAAATTTTTAACCGTTTTTCGTTAATGGCTGAATTTTTAATAAATATTTATAAGTCATACAGCTATGACTGCTTTTAATATTGTATCTTCACAATGCTGACGTTAATCTATTGACTTAAAAGCTTTAAGTTTAATTGAATTCGCCTCACGTTTATTGTATGAGTGCTGTAAAAAATGCAACACTTTGCCAATCGCCAATGCAGAGTCGTAAGATGCCTCCCATATTTTTGCCTAAGTACAGGGGGTGTATGTATTAGCTGGGTATCGAGTTGTAATTCAGCTAGAAAGGGGATTCTACCTCATAATCACATTTTCTTTTCCAAATATAATAAGGTCGCCCGACATCGACCGTGTTATCTGAATCGGTTGGCTGGACTTCGCCAGTTAAGGTGCTGCTGGAATAGGTTGCTGAAAACTTTTCAAGTCCTCCACCCCTTAGCTCTCCCGTCGTGATTCTGATTCGCATGTCACCAAGTGGGCGGGTGCCTTACCCCCACGCCTCCCAATCACGGGCCTTTTTAGGCTGTCCGTTGCGCACACCTTAAAGTCTCACATCGCGGGGTTTTTGTATCCCCGAAAAACAAATTGAGATCTCTCCGTTAACAACCACCTCGCCCACTGTGAAAATTCTCATTTCTTTGCTTTGATGCCCATCCATATTGAAAATCAAAGAGAAAGAAATAATCTGGTTTGAAAAGAATACGATCATCCGATGTGACAGACAGGAGGATGGTGTGCACTGATCCCTTATATTTTTTGCGGATAAGCGCTATGCAGGATATTAAATTTTTCATGTGATGTTTTGACGGAAAAGATTTCCTCCATTCTCCATTCGATATTAAAGTGCTCAAAGATCCAATACCCAGAAATAAAAGTTTATTATTATACAAGTCATTCAACCGTGCCGTGAATTGAAATCCTATATGCTGTGCGTCTTTTGCGATACGTTTGCCTTATTGCTAATTTAGTTTGATTTACAATTTAAAAAGCACACTCACGGAATATATTCACAGTTATTAAACCGAAGGTCGGTTTGATAGGTGGTAGCATTCACCGGAAACTAATCCCAAAGGTGTGTTATATTCACACATCAGTATAGGGGACCAGTTCCTTTCCCTGAGCCGCCTGTGGTTTTCCAGGCAGGTCTGGCTGGAATTCCGAAAAATCACTGTATGAGTGAAGTTGAGAGTGTCCAGGAGAGTAATGCATATCAAATATCCATGAACAGGCACAATAAACAGTTACATCGTTTAAATGGAAGCTGTAGGTAACCCCTGTTATAGGGCTGTCGTAAAAAATGCATGTGCTATGAAACAAAGCAAAGAGAATCGCCAAGATTACAGGACAAAATTTATAAACAATGTCATAACTCAGGGTTAACATAGAAATATTATTTTCCTATAAATATTTCTTTTTTTCCTTTCAAGTTTAGTATCTTATATATTAAAAAAACAAGAATTCTGCAACTTCTATGTATATTTAATAGCCATGTTTAGACTTCACTCAGAAAATATTACGCTTTCTCTCCACGTTTACCTGCTCTGCGAGATTGTGGCAAATTTTCGTGACAGGTTCATAAAACATAGTTGAAACGAAGTAATAATTGTTTAGGGTAATACGCTATTTTTTCAAAGTAAATAAAATTATGGGCCCTTGGCATAAAATTACATTAGTATCCACCTGTTACATAAAAGTTCTTAATAGGAGGGTATCTGCAGCAATAGGCAATGAAGCCAAGGTCAAAAGCAAGGAAAATGAGTGATTACACCGATTTTTAATGTAATAGTGCGTAATATTCTTTATTGAGGAAACAGTAAGGGGTTGATTTTGTTTTCAAATGCTACTATTCATGAGTCGCACGATGTTATAGTTAATCATTGGTTGAACAAGCCCCGAATTAATGTTCATAAAATACACTACGGTCATTTTTAATATAAAATAAAAATTGAGAGACAACTGCTAAAAATCGCTGCCATATTTTTGATCAGATAATTCCTTTTCTAGAAATTATCCCCAATTATTTAAACAATAAAACACATTCAATTGAAATTTATTAAACTTGATACATTTAAAAGTCATATCACAATCCTCAGTTTCTTTTAAATCTATTACTTGAGTCATATAAAATATATGTTGTCTTGTCACTTAATTTAAGCCTATTTCGATCCATCCAATTATTCAAACCTAATGAAACTTTTCCCCCTTGTGTTTACCTTTTCCCTCGGTATATCGTCGTAAATTAATGCTACATTACCTGCAAGGCTGTCCAGCATCCATTACAATCAGAGATGTACTGATTGTTTATATATATTAAAATGGGTCTTTTTGAATCAAAGAAACCCTGGTAGCTCTGCGTTTATAATGTGTAATTAATGAAATAAATAATGCAGTAATAATCTCTAGCGAAATTCTGAATTCAAAATCTTGGGGACTTTAAATATTAATTTTAATATATGTTAACCGTCTTTATTCATGATTTTCAATGATTGTAGAGAGAGTCGAAAGAAGGAATGGTGGCCGATAGTTTGGAATTCTTTCACATATTCATATTTTGTAAGATAAAATGACAAATTTTTATAGAAATAGAGAAAATCGCCCGTGGCTTAGATAATACACATTAGGCTCAAGTTATACATATATGACAACGCTGGAGCTATATTGATGATTAATCTCTTAAGGATATTGTAATTAAGTAATCAGAGCCTACGATTTTTACATAGGGATTGTTTTTGCCAGCTAAAGTATTTTACATGCATATAACGATTAAGCTACCGAATTATTGATATTATTATATGCGAGGAAAAGGAATATCGTAGCATTAATAACTTCTAGGTCAAGGAATGATTTTACACTGAGAATTAATATAATAATATTATTATAATACTATTTATATTACTTTAATCCATTTATATGCATGAAGAATCACAAATAATTTCTTAGCAGTAAACAAATTATATGAAAACCATGTTATTCTTGCCTGTTCAGAGTTGATAATTTGACCTGCAGACATTATAGTAATATTATTATCGTAGGCATAACTTTATCTATTGCTTAACTTCAAAGGACGCGTGTGCACGCATAGCGTGAAAAATTACCCTATTAAATAGCTAAATTATATGGACAGGAATGGGCAGAGAGGCATGCAATAATATTTTAGAGATAATTAAAAAATACCACGAATAATATAACAAATTTTTACCAGTAATTGGGAGAAATTCCTTTTCTATGGTATTCAATTCTAGGTATTGTTTATGCTTGCGTGATATAAGGGTACAAACGTAGTATATGCTAATTTTGATTGACTTTCAAATTAATGTGACTTTTATATGCATATTATTTTTTGGGAAACGGTAGTCCGTTGGACTACTGACCAGAGGGCTCGGGTTCGATTCCCAGGCATTTGAGTGGAAGACTTTGTTCAATCAAAATTACTTCACCCCATAAAAGTAAAAAGCAGCCGTTCGTAAGAATTAGGGAGCAATAAGTTTAATTTATCAATTTGATTTTCAAATTATTGAGTATCGTAATGCAATAGTTAATCAGATTTGCAAGTTTCGGTAATTAGGAGGAGGCTTTTGGTTGATTATACTCAATGACACAATTAATTAATTCGCTGCAGAAGATAGAAGCGAACTGGTTGGATGAGAGACCAATCCCAAATTTTTAGAGTTAAGTAATAACTCAAACGACAGTAGTGGGTAGAGAATCAGGGCGCGCAGTGATAGGTATTATTACGCGTGATTTTATCTCATATTGAGGAAATTGGTGAGAGAATCATGGAACTAGAAGACATGACAAAGGGTTGGAATGAATGCAGGTGGGGACTTAAGAAGTAGTTTTTCGAATCATTAGACTCTAGTTAGTCAGTTATACAGTCACGCATTGATGTTACCTTACGCATAACTGATCCAGTGTAATAAGTATAGTATGAGGTCAATGAAAAAAGAAAGAAAAAATATTAAATATATAAATATAGTTTTTAAATAAGATACTCATGGAATAATAAGCTTAAGCTAAGAATTTAGTCTGGGGGGGGATAAACTAGAGTAAGTAAAAAAGTTGACTTATGCAATATGTCTCATGGATGATAGTGGTAAATTCATTTATAAAGAATGCGTAGGAAGAATTCTATGAATAAAGACACTCTTAATCCTTCAATTCACATGGAACGTCAACTACATTTTTTATATATTCTATTGTTTCAGGCTTCACTTCGTGGAAGTAATTGATATCCATTATTGAAATAGAAAGAAAGACTCGTACTTTTCCACAGATTTTATTATACGGCACGACGCGTTTCACCGACTTGCGGCATCATCAGGTACAAATTTGCAAAACAGACAGAGCAAGCATATATACCCTCAGGACAGAGTGGGGGCGGGGAGGGTTGGAAGGATTTGAGGGGGGTGGGGGCTCGCAGGTGCGTTGATGGATTGTTTTGACCATTTCCAGACTAATTTCTCGGAGAGGATTGGGGAGGGGTATGGGAATAATTGCTCATTACAAAGTGTCGTGTTGGGGTTCACCAAGTGCCTTCTAATCTCTAATTGCTCGAGAGCGTCCATTTTTAATCCTTTTGGGAGTGTGTGTAATATCTCTGGGACAAAGTCACTGCTGTGGTTGAATTCTAGTAAATGCTTTTATGTTTTAATAAAAATTGATGGTCTTTATATGATATCAGCCTACATATCTACTCCTGAGGCTTTTTAGGTCCGCTTGTTTGCATTGGTGATACTCTGGGTAGGTGTGTCAAAATGATTTATTAGAAATGTTCATCGCCAAGTTCCCAAAAACAAAGTCCATTATCGCTTTCCTCGCTTATCAAATCGCAGCAATCATTTAAAAATAAATGGCGTTCATAAATATATCATCAAATAATATCCGGGACGAGTTCGTGAGTGGAAAAAAGATAAAACGGGATCATGTAGCAAAGCAACCTGGTATTTGGCCTTAGCTCAAAAATTTATTTATTTTTATTGGCTAGTCATGTCATTTAGTTAGAGCAGATTAAAAATATGAAAGTACTCATCATGAAATGTCTATCAAAAAATTTAGAGACAATTTTTGCGAATAAATGTGGCAAGTTACCAGCAGATGAACTATTTCAGTAAAACGGTTATAATAATTGAGTTTAACTACGAAACAATGCTTTACTGATTATCATTAGATATTCAAGGTATAATATATAAAAATGTCTGCTGAGTAAATGATAAAAAGGATACTTGACGGTTTCTTATGCTGAAATATTTCGGACAAAACCTATAGAATCCATGCCTCCAACAACCAACTTGAAAGTTCATTAAACGGAGAAAGTTTATCGAGGTCTACCTTTGGCATCCCGATTTTGACACGAAACGGTGTGTATTATTGATTATTTAACTATCACAGATTATTTAATTGTCAAAAGATAATTTGCGCGGTATTAGTTATACGTGTATTATGTAATTTATGTTAAACACTGCTGGCTGGCATCAAGAAAATGCCTAAGCTCCAAAGACACATTCAATTTCAAAGCTTCCTTCTATCTTGAAAAAACAATTACATAAAATATCCATTGATTTTCCTTGTACGAACGTATTGTGATAAAAAGGTTTTGTTAACAATATTTCATATGCAATTTTTTAATGAAGTTGATGCTCTGTACTCTTGCTTAACTTATTCGGTAAAATAATGACGGAAATCAACGGAGGTCGGAAGTATGAAATATTTCTACATCTATATAGTAAAACCCCCTCGAAAACGAACCCCCCGTAAAAGAGAATAAAATCGCATGCAAAACCCACAAATTCATGCCAATCCTACAACCTCAAAGTCGTACATAATCATGCAAAAGTCTTTATAACTTCCACGCATGCAATTAAATATACTATCCTATAAAGTACACATACACCAACGAATATACCTTATTAATAAAATAAAATAAAAACAAATATAGTCGTAATAACCTATTACGGAGTTTTTATTTTATTCTATTAATTTACGAGGCTATAGGGTTCAATTTCTATTATTTTAATTTTATTTTTGTTTAATCATGTTCTGACTTGTAAACATAATGTCTTTAATATTTCTATAATGACTTGAGTTTCTTACTATTATGATTCCTGATCGCCCGGGGAAAGAACGAGTATTTGTATGTATTTGTACTGGAATCTATCTCACTTATCTTATCTTTGTGGTCTGATGTACCTAATAAGTGTGGGGCCATAATTATACCTTTATTTTTATATGTTAGATGCGAGTCCGATTATTAGGTTTTCAAATGGCGGGAATTATTTATTAATTATTGTATATATAGACTGTAATTAAGGTTTTATTTAATGCCTAATTTTCCTGAAGTCAAACGTACTATTTTCAATTTGGAAAAAAATATGAATCATAATACTCTCGATTTGGATACTAATTTCTTCAAAATAAAAACAGAAACTAGAAACAGCATTAAATATTCTAAATTTGTCGCCACCATTAAGCTGTAAACTAATACGCTGTGTCTCAAATAAGTAAGTCAATTTGAATTTGTGATCTCGACTGGTTTCTTTTTCGCTTTTTCCTCTCTGCCACTTCGAGCTGAATATTTTTGTGGCTGTGGCCCCACCTCCACTTCCTTCCCTTTCGCCCGATCGCCACCTCTAGCCTTCAGCGAACCAATTTCCCAAATGCCTTTGCTTGGCCGCGAGACAACGGTTCAAATGACTCGCTCTCCACCGATACTCGAGATAGAACCTTTATCCATTCATTCTTCATTCACAGTCAGCCACGACCTCCACATCCTTTTGTAACAACCGTCTCCCTTTCCGAACGATAAAAGTGGGCGGGACTAGGGGCTGGGACGGGGGTTAAGGGCCATGCAGAGTGACACGAGGGGCCGTAACCTCGTAATATGGGATGTTCCCTCCTCCTCCTCCGAATTCCTCCTCAGCCCTCTTCGCATCACTCCCATCCCCCCTTTTCACCTGTCCCTCAGTTACGCTTCACACCTCGCCCTCAAAGCTTCCCAAGGCGGCGTCGGATCGAGGGGCATCGGGTCAGAATATAAGGGAGGCGGGGACTGTCGGGGAGGGGTTCAAAGGAGGCAGCAAGCCAAAAGAGAGGCTGCAACAAAGAATTCCATTGTTTAAATCGAGGAATCCCCGAGGTGGGCGGATCAGCCTTCAGTCCCTTTCACCCCACGCAAGAGCAGACGTCTCCATTTGGCCAAACCCTCCGGAATATGTCATCACTTCATTTCTGGCGCACTAGTTAGGTGGAGTCGGGATTAAGTTAGGCGTCTCAAGATATAAGCATCGTCAATTGAATTCGGAAATTTTACGGGTATCCTGCGGGATAATTATTTCTTATTTAAAGTAAACTGAGGTGAGTAATAATTTTCTGAAAAATTACACCGCATTGGACATCTTCTGGAATCCATGTAATCAAATTTTGATTATTTGTTGAAATAATCGATTTGCGTCTGAGGGTCCAACTTCACTATGAATGGTTACTCTCTTGTCATTTGGATAAATAATTTTATTTACGTCTACGTTCTTGATGCTGAAAATAATATTTTATCTAAATAATTTTAATGCCATTTGTGCTTCGGGTGTCTTGTCGGATTAAGAATAGGGTGTTTTCCAACTCATGCTGATACTAGGATACATGATATAAGGATATGCTGTTACATACATGTATTCATATAAATCCTAATACTAACTTCATTATGCATTATATATAATAATATAAACTTATACATTCATATCTATACAGCTCTCAAACCCGCCATCTTTGAGTTGGAAGTTGAGTGCGGAACTTGCCTTACTAACCCAATCTGCTATTTGAATTCAAATAGACTCATTTCAAGCAACTCCTGGTGGAATGTTGGCACATTTATTACCCTTGCTAGAATCATCAATTGAGTACTTTAATGTAATTTATTTTTAATTTTCGACAAATGATGAATTATCCTTTATATCTTCGGCAATTTAAGCGAAGTTTAGTTGTGATAGGTGAAAGTAGATGCTCCTTCAAACTTTTCAGGCAAGTGAAATCCATGTCAGAAGATTCCTTTTCTGGACCACCATCGTTTTAACCGCAAAATTTTATCAATCAGAAACTCGCACAGCATAGATTTGAAGTCGTTCAAAGACATAATTGGTGATTTGAAGGCTGGACCTGGAAGTCAGGATATGAGTTCAGAAGCCGAACGCTCTAAGCATTAGGCGACCACTCTCCGCGTTGAACTAAAGGTTACGGTTAAGCGATAATCACGTCGACGGACTAGAGCTGTAAGGAACTGTAAATAACTCTCTAACACACGCTCTTACAGCGAATTGTGGGATGTTTTGTAGATGTAGATTTAAAATCCCGATTTGGTTAGAATGCTTCATTTTCAAAGACTTATACTTTTTATTTAGGTTTTATAAACATCTGCTTCGAATCACACCCCCCAATAAGAGAGTAATTATTTTCAAATGTAATATTAGTTGCTCTCTCTTCACCAAAAGTGTAGTAGCTATCGTAACACACTTATATTTAGGTGGATATTTGAATGGATATGATTCATTAGATTCTAAGCAACTTATGACCTTCTATTTCAATGTAGAACTATTTTTTCCATATTTGGACATATTTTCATGTGCACATTTTTGCAGCTCTCTCGTAGTCTAATGGAAGGTAGTCTTTGAAGTCACCGTCTTTTCAAAGCTCATTATTTTATTTTTTTCCCTTCTTTCTTCTTCAAGCTCATTAAATGGTCCCGTAATAAATACGCTCATGAAGATTAACGACGCAATTAAAATTTTTAATATTTAATTCTGATTCAGTGACAACAGATTCAAACTACGAAATTTCCCTGCGGGCATATCCGAATTACATGGTTGATAAATACTGCGTTCCTTTCTCAGCAAGTTTTATTCTTTTCATGATAATTGAACTGCCTTTGTATGGCGCTCATTAATGTGCATAAAGCTCTTCTTCAGAGATGGTATTAAACTGTTAATTCTATATGCATGTATTATTTATTTTATTAATTCCTTTTATATTAATTTTCGATCGCCTCCCGGTCGAGGAGGAATTAGTTACAGACGCTATCATTTATTCATTCCACCATTTGATATCTAACGCCCAGCTTTTTTAAATTTTAAAAATTTCATGAAATATGTTAGAAGTTTCGTCAAATGTTCTTTTGTAAATCTAATGAAAGTGCCGGAAGTAGTCTATGTTGTTCATTTTAATTCATCTAGGGATATGAATTCTAAAACATGCAAACTCTGGTTATTATTTTTCTGGTGTCGTATTTTCTAGTACATTATTCCGCGTCATTATTATGGTCTTTGGGGCTTGCATAAAATGACGAAATAATTCCTAACGTTTTATTTTTTTCTTTTTTAAGATATCGCTAGGAGTCCACTTTCTATTCTGTTACTCAATGAAATATCAACTATTTCCATCTCTGTATTGTGTACTACACAGTTTTCTCAACTTATGTCAGCATTTCCATATGGTACTGTTTCCATTTAAATGATATCTGCATGTCGTCTTGATTAATTCTTTGCGGTGATTACAATGGTATGATGGATATTTTGGACTAAATAAAGGACACAAAGTTCTGTGATTATTCATTCATCAACTTAAGTCATTATTTCTTCTAAATGTGTTTGACTTTCGTCCTGATCAAAATTCTTTGCCAACTTGTCATTATTATTTTACTATTTTACCATTAGAAGCTTTATCATTTTTGTAACTTTTGTGGATATTTTGACGTTTGAGCGTATTCTCAAGTTACCTAATATTCAGGGCTCTTTGCTCCAATCGTCCCTTTGTTATAGTGTGTCCTAATAAAAAAGGAAAATGGATTTTTTTCGAAATATATCACAATAATATTTAGAAATAGCCTCATTAAAAGCAATAGTAACAACAATTGGTTCCCGTCAAGGCTTTTTTCCATTTGCAGCTCAGATCTATTGTTCATTCTTTTTAGTGCTAATAAAACATGAGATAGCAAATCTCGTATCCTTTGTTCTTATATCTTACTTTATACCTTTTCCTCAAAGTCCTTTTCATTCACATTTTCGCAGCTTACTGTTAATACCATCGCTCTGGAGCATATTTTTTTTAAATTTTCAATTATCTCATTGATTTTACATTTATTTTGTGTAAATTTGGTCATTGATTGTTTCTTTTATTTCGTTCCTAAGTTCATATCTTCAAAATCTCGTTTCCTCATAGTGTGCCTGATCATCGTTTATAATCGTCACAAGTATGTAATCTTTGTATGCCTTCCGAAGGCGTCGGCAAATGACTGCATCGATTCTAAATACTCATTTCAGAATCTATTTGCTAACTGCTTTATCGTATCCTTATCTTTAGTTTTCTTTAGCGATTTGCTCGCATAAAGCTTATTTGAATGAGTTTCTCATGATCATTTTTTCCTGTGGTGTGTCCTGAGGTGTCTAGTTTATAAGACTAGTCTGTGGTGCTTTGTACGAATGCTAGTTCTACAACATGAGCATTCCTTTCTCTCATTGTTTTTCTAGGAACACGTGGGGAGGGGGGTGAATAGAAACATGAAGTATGAAAGAGACAATGGGAGGAGTCAAGGCTCACTACAGGAAGAAAGACACCGCCCATATCTTTTGGATTACACCTCGGACATGCGTCCTCCCCACGTGTCTCGTCCTCCTCTTTTATTCCTTACCTACCTTCTCAGGTTCCACTCTTAATCTCCGCGAGAAGGGAGCCGGGGACGTCTTACCCTTCACACAAAAATAAGCGCATAAACTGAGAATGGGTTCCTACAGAAAACCCTTCGTCCTTCTAACCCTTAGGAAATCCTTTCTTTACCTCTTGACCTCAGATGAAGGACTCATATTTCTCGCCCACACAAACTTGAACCCCACCCTTCAACTTCAAATAAGAGCCGTTTTGTGCCCATTTCAAGGTTAAAGCAAAAAGGAGTTTCACAACCCCCGCCCCTAAAGGATGGGGAAGGAATGCAAGATTGCGCCAGTCGATGTGTTACTGAGAGTGGGATTGCGGAGGTTGGGTATGGACTATGAGATTTAGTTGACGTGCGTGGAATGCCGCAAGTCCTGATTGGGACGCAGTCACGTAGTCCAATTGCGTCTCCGACTAATTGGAGGAAGTCGAAAGGCTACAGCTAGTTCCCTTTTTGCGATTAAGTGCTTCCTTCCTTAATAATGAGACTGAAGAATAGCCAGGTGATAATTGGTGGGTTGGGAAAAGGAATTTATGGGTGACTTTGCCTAGAAAATCTATCGGTTCATCCCATAGATAATCCTTCTATGCCCATGATCGATTATAATTATCTATTTCAATCTCTTTTCAATATTTATTGTTCATAAAACTTTTACTCTCTTGGCTCAAGGGGCAAAGCTTCACTTATTTATACCGCAGTACTAAATACTTTAACTACTCCCTTAAAGAGACCATCGCAATATGATGCTTGTCTTCAATCGTTTATTATACTTCATTTACATAATCCATGCAAAGCAAAATGAGATCAAATTACGATAATAATTACGATAGTCTTATTTTCGTACATTAAATGGTAAAAACTGCAAGGTGTGAGAATTATTTATGATACTATTAAATATATTGTGCACCAGGAAAAATATTAGACATATGAGAAATGACGTGGAAGCAGCAAGAGATATTTATTGCCTACTCTTATTCCTTATTCGTGCGCTGAAAATCTTTTGGACGTAATTTAAAGCTCGGGTTCTATAACGGAATTCTCATAACAATTAAGCAACGCTCCCTCTCCAGATTTCGCGGAATTCTCCGCTCAATTAGGTCAAAACCTACAGGACAGCAAGCCGTAAAAATTGATGAGCCAGAAATGCGCACTTATTTATCCAACATTTTGCTTGTGACGCGTTCAGGTGCGTGGCATGGAGAATCTGTTACATTTCCATGAAAATCAGTTAGGTCTTTCTACTTCACCTCCCGAAACCTGTAATCAGCAGCTTCCCCCCAAGCTTCCCTCGCGGAACACCACGAGCCCTCTCTTTCATGTGTTTCACATCCGCCGGTGTCTTTTTCCTATTCCCTCGACAAACCCACCTACTGTTCTCACATCCCTCCCCTTGACGGCTCATCCCACTTTACACCACCTCTTTCTTTCTCCGCTCCTCTCTCTTTTCCCTGCCTCACGCTCCCACTCTCTCAACACCACACTACTGGCCCTTTCTCTCTCCACACACCCCTTTCTTTCCCTTTCCACAAACCCCTGATCACACCAGCAAGCGTGGTTCTCCAGTCACATCGTAGTTGCTGAAGATTGATAGCGCTTGCCGATGGAGACCACCCAGGCGGAAGTCGCTGCGGGTATGAGGCGGAATGGAATGGTCTGAAGGAAGGGAGAGAAAGAGGGTGGAGCAACGCTTTTAGGGTTGAGCAGGAACGGGCAGAGGGAATATGTGGCCGAAGGCAGGGTTAGGGGAGGGGGATAAGATTATTTTTTAGTAGTGAAGAGGAGGGATGGGACGCTGGCCTTGCCCATGGTTGGAGGCGGTGTTGAGGGAGATGAGGAGGTGGAGGAGGATGTTGAAGTAAGACGGTGCTCTCAAGGGGGGGTCCCTGTTTGAACCCGACTCAATCTCTATTTTTTCCGACGTAAAACTCGGTGTTGAAACTCTACATAACATTTCCATAGCGTATGACTTTGGACGTGCCAGTTCCGCGATGCGGTATCATGAATCAGTCGGGAAACCTTATCTTTTATTTTGCGGCGGACATTAATGCGAGTTTTCGGCGATTTCATTTTTTAAAAGCAGAGTAATGATATGCCCTTCCAAAAAATCTTATTTGTTTGGTTGCTTCGTGCTGTAGTACTTTGAGCAAAAAGTCAAAAACCAGGGGACGGAGGTTTGTCAGAGAGTTTCTAGGTGTTTCCTTGTCATTTATTAAGGTAAGTATATAAACTTGCCATGCAACCATGCATGACTTTCATGCAAGTGTCTAAGGTGTACATTCTACTTAATATCCATAAATTAGGAAATCTTGTACATAAATTAGAGAAAGGGAAAGATAAATTAGGTATTTATTAGAGCTTTTTATATGTAAATTGTCTTTTAAACGCAGCTATTATATCCAGTAGCGTTTTATCATTTTATTATTCCTAAAGATTCTCCTTTCCCTTGGGCAATCTTTTCTTGGAGTTTTGATTCCAAATGTGATCAATTTTTTAACCATTTAACAAGCGTGCTATCCGCAGTAAATTTGTCACCTGCCAGGAACGTTTGCTGTTATTTGTTAATGCAATACACGAATGTATATGCGTGGATTATATCATGATAGGAATCTGCGTAATTCAATTTATAATAATATAATTATTAAACTTATTTATGCTGAAATTTGCATGATATTACTACCATGTTCTATATCACTGTGTTTTACTATATTAATGACTTAAATATTTCCATTGTTTTCATTATATAAAACATAGAAATTCAATTGTGGCATAAAACCATTTTTATGTAATCGAATATTATGGTTCTATTCGAATTAATCGAGATATTCCTTACTTATTAATATTCAGTAGGAGTGAAAAGGAAAATAGGAAATGAAAAACTCTTTGTTCACTTACAACAGTAAGATATCCTGACGGGAATGATTGATTTCAGCCGTAGACCTCAAACATCCTTGTCATGATAACAATACAGGTATAAAAGTTTTAAAAAATTATGCCACCATCCTTAATTTATTAAATCATATTTTCATGTCTAAATGAATAATGTAGATGATAATTTTCTTGTAGGCATTATATTTTATGTGACATTTTTCATCATATTTTTGCATCCTTATGTTTTGTGGGCGTAGGAATAATTTAGAGTGGCCAAAATTTGCAGTTTCCGTAAGGAGTGTCCAGCATGTTTTTACGGCTATAAAGAGATTCCTGTAGATTTCATACGCTGCGAATGATGCGGGTGATTTTGTCACACGCTGTGAACCCGTGTCACGGAGGAATATCTGACGTTTCCACCCCCACTTCGCTGCTCCAAGCTTCTTTCCCATCCCTCCAACTTAATTCCTAAGTTGTTCGGCCTTGTGTCCTCGCTTGTCATCGCTTTGACCCTCAAAACCTTAATATACCGACCCTTAGGTAACTCGATCTCAGCCCCCTCCATCTTCCAGGACAGTTGACACGTGCCCTACACCATATGCTTTCTCAGCCGAAAGACATTCCGGCCGTGGAATTGTTTCCAAGAAACGTAGTCCTCCCGCCATTATTCTATTTATTTAATTTTACAAAGTGTTCGCTTCCATCTTTGTTTTTTTGATGAACTTAAAACATTCGAGAAATTGGCCATAATAGTTAATTTAGTATTTTAGTTTTTAGGTGCCCCGATGACTGGACTCATTTGCATAAAATATATCAATTACAGTGACCGTGCAATCGTAAACAAAGAATAATCGAGGTGGATAACAAATGCTGAAGCCCCCATATCACCTGTGTTGAATAAAATTTTATGTCTCTACTTTGGTTTCTCTAAAAGAATTATTATAGAAAAAATTATTAATTTTTCGATGATTGACAGTCCTTGCATTGAAACTCCTAGGCATGTTGATATTTTTTTAAATCCTAACTCGGCAACTTAAACTTCCCAGTTTAAGCACAAGGACAAAGGCTGAGAACAAGGGATTACATAGCCAAAATATAATTATAAATCCCCACGTAAAATCGTATATACTTTATTTTACCGCCGGTATTTAAACTATTTCTTGGTCTTACGATATAAAAACTCTAAAAGCTATGCCGGATTTGGGTCTATCCTTAAATCGTTTCTCAATTTCTGATTTTGGCAAAAGCATATTTTTAATAAGATGCAGAACTAAAAGCCGCCGCATGCTCCGCACATTAATACTTATTCAAATTAGAAAACACTGTCGAGGTGTTATGAAACCCAATATGCATTTATAATTAATCCTTAAGAGACAAACGTATCCACTGGTCAACCTGTAACATACCGCTCAAGTTCATTACCAGAAGTGATCCCAAACCCACCAGGCATAAGTACGAGAGGCCTATATTTTCCAGGTTTCTGTCAGTCAAAGTAAAAAGGGCGATAGTGACTAGTAATGTGAATCATCTCATATATTACAGAAGTTCGAATTAAATGGAGTTATTTGATGCAAAATTAGATATAAACGTTGTTGTAATTCAAGCATGTATTTTCTACACATTATGTTAGCTATGCTACCTAGGTTACGAATTGTTTTCTGAAAAAGTACCATTAATATTAAATCTGATTCTAAAGTGTTTACGAAATAAATCTCTTCAAACCTAAAAGTCTTTGAAAGTTAATCTTTGAAATTTTATCTTCATTATCCTTTCTATGAGGTGTCCGTACCGTGCCGTACGATTGCGAGCTTAACATGCTTTATTAACAAATAAAGTTATCTCAATTAATTTACAACGAAAATAAGATTTTAATTTTACCTACCGTCTATGCTTTATTCCCCTTCTGTTTCTTCTAATAATATAGTCAGACTGAAACATTTATGGTAATAATATTATGCAAATTTAGCTTTTCTTTGCTTCCCCCAAATAGCTCTTAAATCAAACATACTTAATAAGGATATACTTCCAAGCAGCACAATTTAAGAGGTGTCTAACGAATGAGAGAGACAAACATTGTTTTGTCTTTTCTTCATATTTCCCCTGCACTCTATTAGTAATTGATTACAATTTTCTGTATGCGTTTCTACCTCTTTCCCGTATGTTGCCTCCAGAAAAGTGTTGAGTAAGAGTTCTACCTAAGTAGCGGATTTCAACGTTTCAAACAACGGGCCTATGGGAGAGAGCTATTATCTATTTTTTTTAAATTCATGACTTCGCATAGGGGCAATACCTTAGTAATACACCCCCCGCCTTACGCCCTTGCGGCGGCTTGCGGGGTATTAAGTTGTTTTAGATGTAGATATGTCTTCAAATATTCATTTAATTATTCGTCTAGTTCACAGCGGCAAGGTTGCAATGGAAACTGGTGTTTTGCTTTTATTTGAATATAGGTTTCTTATCAAGGTGATAACTACAATGACTGCTAATTACTTAACATTAAAAGCACCATTAATAGCGTTGAACGTTTTCAATAATTTTCAACTATTTCCAAGTAGCGAATATTTATCCAGGTAGGCATGACATTAGGGATGAAAAAATTATGTAACTGGAAATCTGGAATAGTAACGGGAAGTTGAGAAGCTTCATTAGGGAGCATCATAAATCGCTCTATCACTTAATAGAGTTTTCTTCAGTTGTTTGCTTGAATGCCCACTACCTAAATATCTTTGGTTAGTAGAAACCCCTAATTTAAGACTCCTAATATGCTCAGTAGGTTGGTTTCGTTTAATTAATTCAATTAATGAAATTCAACCTAATCATGCCGAAAACGCTTTTCTTAATCATTGTGAAAAATTACCTTAGGGAACAGATTCTGTATAATACGCGGAACAAGTTTTACAAATTTCCCCTAAAAAGTTGAGAATTATTTTTTAAACATAATTTTAGCTCTTTTTCACGCCTCATTTCAATATCTGAGCCGTTTAATTAACATTTTTGTGTTGGAAACTGATGCCTTAATATTTTATACCCAAATTAATATACATTGGTAAACTAGGAAAAACTTGAGGTAAGTAGGTATATTTATGCAAGACGAAAGGCACGCTACATCAGGTCACTATCCGTAAAAGAGACTAAAACTTCATGCAAAACCCAGAAACTCATGCAAATCTACACCGACAAAGTCGTATATATCCATGCAGACACTTCCACACATGTAGTTAAATATACTATCAACTAACATACACACGCACCAACGAATATACCTTATGCCTATGCAACGTTTGGTCTTGTTCAGATTTGAAAATGAAATGTCTTTAATGTTTTTATAATGAACTGGGATTCTTACTATTATGATTCCTGATTGTCCGGGGAAATAACGAGTATTTGTATCTATGTGTACTGGAATCTATCTCCCTTAACTTATCTTTGTGGTCTGATCTACCTAAATAGTGTGGGACCGAGCAATTTCTACAGTGTCATTGGTAAACTCGTTTTTCTGAACCTTTCTAAAAGTGTATATCTCACTTGCTCTCTTTGAATCTCAAGTGGCCGCAAAAGACCGGAATCTATTCTAGGTGCAGCATTTAAAACAGGCCAAGAAAGAGGCAAATGTTGGAATTTCATTAATACTAACTATATTTAGGTTGCAATAAGTGTTTGAATATTTCCACCATCTAAATAGATATTGTTCAAATCTCTATTAATGCAGAATCTAAACCAAGAAACAGATTCAATTGCCTTTATACGATTAAAATTGTTTCTGTGTGAGCACAATTTCTTTATGTCCACACAACCTTTTATATTTATATTTTTTCTCCATTGATTTATAAGTAATTATAGAGCGCACCACGTTTAAAACGTAATTTTCTCCGAAGCATTCATTTCGTAATAAAGTTTCTCACAACTAAAGAATTTAAGGGGCTACAAAAAGCGCCTGCAGCATTTCAATCAGCAAGACGAGAACAGACGCTAAGCGCCATGCGGCCAGCCGACAAAAAATTTCAATTAAAATAAACATTTTTCAATGGAGACGAGGCATCTGACGACTCGAGGACCCGCAAATCATCCAACCTTTCTTCTTCACCACCAAGGAGGACCATTACAACTTAACCGCTCCACGGAAGACAATACCTGCGCCGACATTGAGCAACATTTGGGTTCAGAGACGCAGCGGAGGAAGAGAGCCCATAGTGGAGATGATAGAGGGTAAAGGAAAAGGGAAGGAGAAAAAAAGCTGTTGGTAACGGAGTAGGAATAGCGAGAGAAAGAATGGGAAGCAGAGTTTCGAAAGAACAATGGTAAATGGTCGCTGAACATCTCACCGGTGGGTCGTGGTGAAAATCGCTCGTTGATGACCCAGGATGGACTTATGAATGATTGAATGTGAAAGACTGCTCGCGTCTTCTTGTCAGCCCTGCAGGGTCTCGCCCCCGCTGATCTTTCCCTGTCCTTCTTCATCACCACCTCATCTCCATCTTATCCACCTTGTCCCTTCATTCACAATAGGAGCACGTTGATTAGGGAAAGGGCGAAGGTAGCCGTGAGGTTGGGTGGCCTTTAAAGTCTTGGGGTATGCATTAGTTGAGGGGTGCATGAGGCGCTTTGCATGAGGTTAATGAATTAAATTAAGACTCAGAGAAGAAGGTGAAAAAGGGAGAGGAGCAGGGTGATGATTATTGTATTCGCACCAGTCCACTGATATGATATTGTGAGATTAGGTTGCACTGGTATATTAATGTGTGAATAAGAGTATAAGTTTTGTCGTCGATGAGTTCACTACCAAAAGGAAATTCGATGTATCCGTGTTCAATAGATTTAGAATCAAAGCCTCTGCTTGGCAAAAATAAATAAAAGTATACCATGCAAAACATTGTTTCTTTCTCAATGGAGCATTTTCTAAAGCTTAGGAATACAGTGAGTAAAATATCAAATTTTTTACCAAAAACAGTAGGTATGGAAGGAAAATGTTCTGTATCGTACACATAAATGCTACAGTTGTTTATAAACATGGATACGTACGATAAATATAGAGATATACATGTATTTAATATATAATAGTATTGTATTTGTGCAGAATTATATTGGGGACAATAAAAACAATTGTTACTCTTGAACTCCCACAAAAATGATACGCGAGTTTTTTCACGTAACTTTTAATTTATCAAGTCAATAAAGGTGCAAATTTACGTAAAGATATTAAATGTTTGGTAAAAATGGATTTCGATATGCAAGTGGAATAATTTCTAGGGTTTGACCAAGAGCGAAAAACGAGTATGACAGGTAGTGAAAGGGTGGAGACAAAGCGGAAGGGGCTGAGAGGTGATGAAATTGATAAGTCAAGTTTAGGTCATTAACTGGAGGCAGCAGTGGCGCGGCCGCACCATGCATTCATCTAATTGTTTCCCCTGGTGTTATTTTTCTTATTTATTTTTAGCGATTATATTCCTGAGGAGGGAATTGAATTCCATTCCGCCTTCTACACCCTGTTATTATACTATTTAATTCGCCCTTCGCTACCTTCCCCCTCCCCTACTTTCCGAGTTTTTTCATCCATTTCTTTCACTTATTTTGGGTTGGGGTGAAACAATTTATACACCATTTTTCAAGTTTTTCCTCTTCCTCCTCTTCCCACTCCACCCACTTCAACCATCGTCATTTATTTTCTTTCAGCTAAAAATTTCTTATATTCTAAATAACTTCGGAGGATTTTTCAAAATAATTTGAAATGTTACGATTATTGAAATCAACAAATATCTTATACCATATCCAAACATTAGGTTTCTTATGAACCGTAATAAAAAAATTATATATTTATTATATATTGCTTCCCTATTGTAATGAATTGCACCCAATTAACCTAAATTTCAGTAATATTTAATTTTGCAATAATTTAGAATTTTAATTGAATAATAGTTCCAGTCTTGTGACCTCGTAAGTTTTCTGACGAAAAAGTCGATAGGAATAAGGAAAAACCTCTAGACTTATCACAGATCCTTTATTGTTAGGGTTAACATTAGCAATTAAAGAAATTCGTTCATTCTAATTTAATTTCATCTTTCCAAATGATATGGCAATATTACGTATAGTACTTTACCGAAATAAGAGGGAAGATTCAACGCCTCCTCATTACTCTTACGTAATGGTAATATATTTAAATTAGATGTCGTAATGGTGAGAAAATTCGTATGATACTGCCATAAACCTTGTAGAGTGCTTACTTAAAATATATATATATCTGAAGAGCGACTACCAAGTTTACCGTTTAAAGCCTTGACAAATGATATGAGAACACTAAGGAAATTTGATTCCCTAAGGATAAGGAAAACCCTTGTTCTTACAAAAGTAAAAATATAAACTGCGGCAATAAGCTCTTTCCATCTTTCGTTAACGATTTTAAGGCAGGCTGGAGTGTGTGAAAGGACGCCACTAGGCTTACTGTACGAGTAGGTGCGGATTGGTTATTTTCTTGGACTGTACATTAGCAATAAATGGGCCTTACGTGTGATGGTTTTGAAGAAATTAAAACCCCATATTTTCTATGCAATAATTTCAGACTGTAAAAACCATTCGCTATGACTGGGATTGAATCATTTTTATACTCTGGAATCATTGCATGTCAGTGAATATTAGCAGTTTCTTGGAATTTCTCATATTTCTCTTGGCCGGCAAACATTCAAATGAATTTACTACCTTTGCCATTGCTATTGTTTATAACTAATAAATTGAATGACCTTTGCCTTCGGCTGTCGTCTTCGACGTGAAATAGAGTTGGGTGGGCTTAACAATGCAATTCCTACCGTGCGACAATATTATATAAACTTGAGCTTCATTTTGATATGGATTTTGCTGGGATACGTATTGCAGTGTGACTAATCTACAGTTATTCCTGCTCTGGTTCCCATTCCCTAAAATAACCAACTGATTTCAGAGGTGCAAATGTCCAATGAAGAGCATTCCAAGCCATAAGTGACGCTGTTGGTAACATTTGCCTCATCGCATGTTGATTATGATGTGAAAATTTTACCATCATTTCATCACGCTTCTCACTCAAATAAGACATCATTCTTGATTAACTTGTAAGGAATAGTAGAAGGTATCTGAAGTCATTCTTCTAATCAGCACCACGAGCTGCCTTAAGGCGAGGAAAACGATTGTATCGATTTAGTAATGGCTGTTCTATAGGTCATCACAACATCCCCGTGAACGTTTCCTAATTCTCTCCAAAAATGAAGGCCAAGCGTATTTTTGAACGCCATTTATTACTAACCATCCCATTATTTCTTAATAGCCGTTAAAGAGGAATATTTGGAAGCATCTTTTTTTGTCAAAAAAGCAGCCTTTTAGTGATTGGCGCGTTTGAAATTTTTTTAGAGTCTAGAAGCCAAAAAGAAAAGCCGGGGTTTTGCTAAGATTGCCCTTGATAGAAAGATAGGTGTGTATAAATAAGAGGGTCGAGAAACTGAGAAATAAGAGGGAGAGAGAAAGATGGAGAAAGAGAGAGAGGCTGAGACTTGCTCCTCGCAAATAGACCCGTACAGTAATCGACCACTCCGCTGCCGGAATGTGGGGTGGCCACGCGAATTAGTCACGCTGGATTAAGTCTTGCCCGCTCTAACGGGTGGCCCCATTAGCGATTTGCTTCGACCCTCTCTCTCCTTGAGGAGCAGGTGGAGGAGATAGGGAGAGAAGGGAATGGGGCAGGGAGATAAGAGGACAGTGGAAAGTGGCGAGGAATCGGCCGCGGGATTGCAGGCAATATACGTTGAGCGAAGGAGTGACGGAGTATAAACATATATGCGGAAAGGTTGGTTAATGTTCGAAAGAATAGTCTGTATTAGGTTGGAAGACAAGAGAATGGCGGACGAAGACTTGATCGAACTTGGATATCTAGAGTGCATTTTGAGGGTAAAATTAGTTATTTCATTTTGAGGGATAAGCGATATATTAAAATAAATCCCAGTTCCTGAGTTAAAAGTAATAATATTCTTTCAACAGTAAAGTATAACACTCCGCAGTCTATGATAAATAATTTGTCGCTAATTCTAAATATGAATCCAAGATGATAGTACCTTCTTATTCATATCTTGCACTACTGAACAGAATTTAAAAAATAATTTCCTGTTCACAAATATGAAAACATATAAAAGTAGAGGTTCCATTCAATGTAAAAATATGTAGTTGTATTTCCAGTAGTTGGAAATCTTTAATTTTACAATAAATTTTAAAAGTCTGCCTAATGACGCAAGCCAAACCTACCCAACAAACCCTACCTAATGTCTAGTAAGGGATATCGCTGAGCCAGTAGCCTCGTGTAATTCCTCAAGGTTTGCTTTCTATTTTGCTTCACTTTTTTATTTGCCGGTAGGTTATAACTTAAGGAAAACTTTTATTAAAGATTTCTATTTTTGTAAATTTACCTTAACAAAGAAGTCCACCACTGCTTTATTTGTACCTCAATTGGTGACTTAGAAAAGAACCGTAATATTCCTGTCTACCATCTTTTTAAGAAGATACCGACTAAAATGTTCCTTTTTTTCCTTCACTATATCTAACTGTTAAATATTAAAGATTAATTTATTTCACTTTATCATTGCCCTTTTTCTAAATTCAAAGATTTTTAACCCGCTTTTGAATTGGCCACCATGATATAAGTATTGATTATTTTGTTTCTCGATTCAAAGGGATAGTTGATATATTACAATTGCATCTTTAAGAGTTTAAAAATGTATTTTAACCAAAAAGAATATTCATTATTCACAAGTAAATGCAAGCTGTGACTAAGACTGTAGAGTATATGCGGTAAAATACTCATTCTACGAACTGAAATTTTCAAGTTCACTAAGAGTTTTGGGTACTTTTATAATTGGATTACGTTCATTACGTTTTTAATGCTTTAATGCGAATATGTGATTCTTTAAAAATGCTATAAAATAGATTTTTCACTTTGCACCCTATGTTCTCAGTAAGGGTGAGATAAAAATAAAAGATGCCCAATGGAGTTCCTACGCTTTATTAGAAATATGGGATTTGGAACTGTGTTTTAAGTCCATCATAAAAGAAATTTAAAAATCTTAAAATGTGAAATGATTACTCTCCCGTATAATACTGTTCTCTCTTTCTCACCTAATAACGTGCATTCGCCTATAAGTTACTGAAAGGACATGAGCGTTGTAATAGCATTGTTTTTGTAATGTACATTTGTGATACGATATTATTCGACCCCTTGTATATAATTTAAGATAAGAATATGACTATGTACCTCTATGATAGAATAAAAAGAAAAAACAATGCCATAGTTATTTAGCCGTGGAGCGAAATTTGAAATTTGAAATACATTGAGTTTAGTAGTTAAGTTAGTTGAGGCCGCGCTTGCCAGCTTAAGTCACAACATAGTGAATATATTGTCCTAATAATTATACGAACAGTATGATGTATTAAGCATTTTCCCATATTATTAAGTTCCTTAATCTACCTTTTATGCTCTTTTTATAAGACATTATAGACTTTGAACATTTACGCTGCAACTCAATTGTTTTTCTCACATGAACATTGGCTCCGCTAAAGTTGTTGGCAATACTCAAGGTCAAAAATCAAAAAACTATTCCAAACAGGCTTTATTAGTCTAATCATCTTTATCAAAAGTATTGAATTTGGCAAGTTCGTTAAATTCCATCATCAACAGAACCAGTCAACAATCAAAAACTCTTGAAAATATCATCCACACACTAATCATAAATCACACTAAAAATCTCAGAAGACGAATACTTGTGGCGACGGTTTCAAAAAAACATTTATGCTACGAGAGCACTTTTTTATCTGTATGCTATAAACATTGGTACAATTGCTTTCATTTTTGAGAAATGCCAAAAATTATATTTCATGAGATTTTAAAAAGATTAAAATGATTGAACTTTTTGTTCACTAAAATAATTAAGGCAACTAAAGCAGAATAATGCAAAGGCTTAAGAGGTAGACAAGAGAAATTTTCTCGTATTCTAGTTGCCCATGTACAGAATAGTGTTGTAGAAGTATCTCATGAGAAAAAGAGTGAGACGAAGGGAACGGGAAAAGGGAGATTGTAAGTTGACGCAGCAGCTTCGGACAGATCTGAATATCGGAGGACGCGATTGAGAGGAAAAAATAAAAAGTTTTCATTCCTGGCAGTTTGCTTCGTTACTCTTTTTGCCTTGGCGGCTCTAAAAGCCTGAGGGGACGCTGGCTGGAAAAGTGTTGGGTGGCAGTGTTGGATTTCTATTACCCACGGGGCAGGCGGCGTTGAAAATTGGCCCGTAGCAGTCGAAAAATTTCCGATTTGCATTCGCCCTCCCTTTCCCACTGCCGCAGGGGCTAAGTCTTGTTCCTCGCTGAATTCTTTGTTCCCTCTTCAACCCTCCACCAACTTTTTACGTCACTCTTGCTTATAAAAATCACTTTTCACGTATTCACCTCCTGTGGCAATCCTCTTTGTAGCGTTATTCTTAAAACAGTTTTTTAGCTTGTGCTGAATCAAGTTTAACTTGATGTCATATTTGAATATGATTTTCATTTTACCTTATTTCAAATTTTTTATTTCAACATGGAACTTTACTTGCAATTTGGAATTGCCGCATCAACTAGTAATATTTGTTGGAATGTATCAAGCACGCCTTCTTATTTTTTACTGACGCTAGTTCTTGTTTTGTTATTGTGTTGTTACTTGAACTTTTATCAAATTTGAGCATTAGATAGCATGATTTATCGCTAACTTACCGACTTGTAACAAAGTACCTTTAAGTAGAAAATCAGGAGCACCATTTTCGAAAATATTTAATCAATGATTACAAAATGAAATTCGCATTTTATGTTCGAAACTATTTCTCCTTAATTCGTCGTCTGAATGCATCGGGAGTTCACCTTGTTTCTCTGAACGCGTAAAGGTAGAATATGGATTTAACACGCTGGAGCAGGAATGAAAACTTAACTAGCATGCTATTGTTATAATCTGAATAGGCGTAATAGCTCAATTCAAAGTGAAGGCCCAGTATACGTGCATTGGGGCACGTAAGTTTAAATTTACTCGTTCATACATTTTTAAATGATGTTTTAAATAAGAAATTTTCTATTTCTAAATTCTGAAAACATGGTCTAAAATGGCTTTTCAAGAAATCATGCACTTATGGCTCAAACTTTCCTTTCTCATTTCTTCTTTCTAGGCATTGCTTTCGCCCGCCGTGACTGATTTCGCGCTCGCATTTTCTTCCGGCGGAAAACGCCCTACTTCAAAGGCGTATCGAAGCTGAAATCTCTTCCACCGCCATGGGATATTCTCTCATGGCTGTTTTCTGCTTGAATTATTATTTTGAGGCTTTTGTACCTCGGGGGTCTTCTCCATCCTCCTGTGTCTGGAAGCTTAAAGTAGCAGCTGAACCAAAGTGAATCGCACTCACAATATCGCCTAAAGCTATTTTTCCCGCTGAGGAGGGTCTAAATGTGGCTTTAATTGAAATACCTGCAGTGAGTAAAAAAATGAACGCAAAATTTTTATAGTTTTTATTCTTTTTTTTACAGTTTGGCTGAGAAATTAGTCGAATCCTCGGAGTAATTAGTATGAATTAATCAAGGAGGAAAATTACCACCCTTGACTGAATGGATATTTGGATCTTGCGACAATATTTTTCCATGGCGTGATGGCTATTCCAAAGAATAAGGATGATGAAAAAAAATCTTTTATTTAGTATAAACGTTCATTTATCATAAAAAATATGCTCAGTTTTAATTACAATCATTGATGTAACTTAACATTGAGGTTTCCATCGCATTGTTACGTAATTTACCTACATTTTTCATTTATGGGTATTAATAAGCGACATTTGTAATAGGATAATTTCGAAATTATTTACGATTCGACAGTACCTAAATTAACCTACAGTGTCTTTTGATGAATATGAATGAACTCGGCAACCTCACTTGATACCGAAAAAAGGTAAAGAAATGAGGATGAAGTTGAAAATGTTATAATGATTTAAGTAATCCTCATTTGTCCTTTACGATTTACATCTCATTGCCTTTTTCGACTTAGTGGAAATTTTCTGTGGCGTGTTTTGTCCTTATAATTATTTTTATTCTACGGGAATGCTAAACATTTTCTCAAATCGGGAATAGGAATAGATCTGAGCTGGAGAAACGAATCTTTTAGTTATTATTAAACCACTGAAATCTTCGCCAGCAAATGGTTACTCCAAGCAATCATTCCGAAGTCATTCCGGCACGTCCTCATAATTTCCAAATTTAGGCCTAGGAAGCCCTTCATCAGCTTAAACCAATCGAGGCATTTAATAATTTTATTGTTAATTTTGAATTAGTTACCGGAGAAATCTGAATGCAAGTTTTCATAGATGCTCTAGGTCAGGTCATTCATTTAAAATTGACATGGCGCGATTTTCTGATCGCAGAACTTGGGGTTTATCGCTGGTTATGCCGTGAAAGGAACATCTAACACCGAAAGTTCACATTCTAAGGGCGTAATTTGAAGTTAGGTGTTCCCGCACCAATTTACATAAAACTGAAAATTCATTATTATGGGTTGTTTATGATTGAAGGATGAAGTTTTTACTTATGCTCTACAAAATAAGACATTCTTGTTGCTCACAAAAAATAAGTTCCTAAGAGTTAATAAAAATATTGAAAAATGTCGATGTTACATTTGAAACATGTCACATTCTAAACTGGAAACTTATGCAAAAATATTATGATTAAGATTGATTTAATATGCACTATACACTCGTTTGTAGGTTGATTCCGCGTATACGTAGGTCGACCTCCGAAATTTTACTCGAAGTTTCCATTTTCTGACATGAGTTCATGGGCCATAATTTTTCTCGTTAATATAGAATTCAACTAATTTAATTTAAGATATTTTGTTGTAATAATGATGGGTGAACTCATATAAAAATTTTATTTTCAAGAAATAAGATTTAAATAAATTTAATATAGTCATTTAAACGGTAGCTACCAAGTTGAATATAAATAATTTATATTTAGCTCGATTTGTTCAACGTATTCACAGCAATAACCACTATCATTTTTGTCGCTCATACAAGAAAACTCATAACCGTAGTGTTATATTCACACAGAGATTAGCGCATTGATATTCAGAATAAAACCTTGTAGAATTTTAACTAAAATCCCAAGTAAGATCTTTTTTAACTTATTATAAATATCCACTTCGTAAATATCTAGATTCTTTATTTTTTCATGAAAAGTTTGTATTTAAAAGTCGACCTATACAGAAGTGCATGTGTGTGTGTAATGCTATTACTTATGCATTATACCTGTCTTTGTTTCGATTTATTAGGTTTATTTCTATTAAATTTATTTTGCGTTTTCTCTACCATCACTTTTCGCTACGACAATTTGTGTTCCTATCAAATTACGTGTTTACTTATACACTGCAAAAGTTATATACTATAAACTACCTACTACCTACTACGACAATTTGTGTTCCTATCAAATTACGTGTTTACTTATACACTGCAAAAGTTATATACTATAAACTACCCTCTTATAGCTGCTCTTGTTTTTATATTGGGTACCATTAATGACAATATGAAATATTATTATAATTATTCATTTAATATTAATAATTATAGGTAAATATTCCTTCTCTGAGTGTTTTGTAAAATTCACATTCCGTTAACGTTATGATGGCCTGAGACTCAAGAAGCCTTGTGCGCACTTGCTAATCTACCGATTCGATCTGCTATCATGCTGCCGGATCGTACGCATGGCTTGGACGAAGTTATCCTAGGAAGATCACCTTCTGCATGCCTAATGCATGTGCATCCGCCTTCGGCTTGCAGGCTGGGATGCACACTATGTTTAAATAGGTGAGCGGTTAATGCCACATAGCACGTCTGCTAACTGCTATTTGCCGAGAACCCGAGGTTTATCTGCTTCAGTTAACACAGACGGTCTTGATACTCCGACCATTTCTTCGTTTTTCCATCTACTCCTGGGTCATGCTCCTTTCAGGTGGAGCTAAAAACAGATTCACAGATATAACATGCGTGAAATGATCGAAGAAAACGAGTCTGGCTCCGTCACTGCCAACGTACCTGGTGGAGAGGAAAGAATGATTTCACCAGATATTGCATTTTCGTTCTTCGCTGTGAACTCATTTTCTCAGAACAGGACAGATGTTGCGTCGATGCATTAATGGTTTCAGAAAAGGAATTATGAAACAGGTAGAGAAACGTACGCTCATCTGAGGTAGTACCTTCCGATGGACTGTAGAAGATTTTATCTGACCTCTTCAAGATCTACATCTCTCGTCTCTTAAACCAGGCGATGATACTAGATTGTGCTCGTGACGTGATAATGGTATTTAACGACGAAAGCCTTGCTTTTCAGCTTCGTATCTGCGGAACGTAATAAGATAAACGCCATGCACTTCGATAGTCATTCCTTCTCATGGCATTTCTCATTGATACTTTCATGCAAGCTTATAGGTGTTCCTCCGGAACAATGGATTCATCTCGAATCTCTTTGATTCGAGCTTGAAGACAAATCTCTTCTACGACAAGCTGATAGTTCCTGTCCGAAATTAGTGAGTAGGTTCCTGAAATCGAAGTACTCCTTGTCCCTCCTCGTTAATCGTAGTACTCTCGAGCTTCTTTATGAGACGCAACTAGGTATTCGTGCTGTGGAACATTTCTTATAATACACCTAGATTTACTCTGTCATAGGGACACTCTAAGCTCATATCACCTAGATTTCTCGGGCGATACACACTGGCATTGCAAGGCCGAGAAGAGGACTCCGATGGTGTTCTTTTGACTAGTCCCCCTGCCGACGTTTTGGGACTCGTTTTCGTTCCATTGAACCCTTCGAAGGCGAAAAGCTGTGCCTAAATCGTAGGAATAGCATTGTCAAAAATCTTGTGATTACCAGACGGGGCTGAAATCCAGATTCATCTAACAGTCTAACTAAATTTAGTGATAAGACTTTTCTTCACAGATTTCACTTAACGTTTAACATGCTCCTTTTGAGTATGTTTTTAATCAACAAATTCCTTATGGAATAAAATTATATTTATGCAATCGCGCAGGATCTGTCCCAAAAGTAAGTAGACTTTGTCCGGGAAAAAAATGTATTGCAGATCAAATTACAAATTACTAGAATTCATGGAAAACGCACCCATTATGTATCTACGAGGGTCATCCGGAAAGTAGTACCCGTTCGTGCCGCATGAAGTGCTGACGACGCGAGTAGCCGCTGGACGAGGTCAGATAGCTTCAGTGGCTTGTCTGCCTTCTCTGAGCCAAGTTGCGTGACGCTAGCATTGCCTGTGTTGTTTCTGTGATTGTTTACAATGTTTAAAAAAATTGAGAACGCCGCCAGTTGTGAAGTGAGGGCAGTGATTAAATTCCTCAATGCAAGAAACGTTCGCCTATGTGATATTCATCGCCAATTAAAGGAGGTGTATGGAGACAATGTAATGGACGAGTCGTCTGTTCGGCGGTGGTGTCGCAACTTCAACATGGGGAGGGGGAACACACACGACGATGAGTGTTCGGAGAGACCGTCTGTCATTACAGACCAACTGGTGAGCTCAGTTGACGAATTCGTGAGGAACGATCGGCGCGTCACAATTGATGACATCTGTGAGCATTTTCCCAATGTTTCTCGAACAATTGTTCATGAAATTGTTAAACACCATCTGCATTATGCAAAAATTTGTGCAAGATGGGTCCCTCGCGTATCTCAATGAGCTGGCGGCGAAGGACTATGCAGCAGGAATACAGAAACTTGTCACACGTTATGACAAATGCCTTAATTTGCTTGGAGATTATGTTGAGAAGTAGTTTAAAGTATCCTCTTTCAAATAAAATTTTTTATGTTTGTTAATATTTACTTTTGTGTCTTTATTTCACGAACGGGTACTACTTTCCGGATGACCCTCGTACGTACCGATGCCAGTGCCTCTGCTGGTTGCGGTATGCTTGCCGGAAGGTGTCGACGGGAACCTCGTCCATGCACCTAGACCAAGTAGTTCTTCGACGTTATCCAGCGTTCCAAAAAAGTTGTATTTTAAGCTCTTTTTTATCCTCGGGAACAGAAAGAATTCCGGTGGTGACACATCGAAGCTGAAGTGTAGCTGGCGCAGCGTTGCCGCCTTCTGCTTGGTCAGGCACAAGGAAGGCAGTATAGTAGGGCGCGTTGTCGTGGTGCAGCCTGCAGTTGGCAAAGATCTGCTTCCCGACGTGTTGAACTCTTTTTCTCAGCCTTTCGATGACTTCCACACAAAACTTACTGATCACTGTCTATCTCTGAGGTACACACTCTTTATGGATGACGCCTTTTGAGCCAAAAAAGACGATATTATGTATATAATTATTTTTGGTTCAGACCCTATACTTTATGATCAATGACATGCAGTCTACTATGCCAGTGAAAGAAATTGCTTTAAAGGATCTCAATTTTTCCCGGCGTATTGTATTCAGGAAGTTCTCTCGGGTTTCCCACCGGGTCAGCGTGGTGTGCACCGACGTTTCGACGGCTAACTCTGCCATCGTCTTCAGGGTGAAGTGACCTCACCCTGAAGACGATGGCAGAGTTAGCCGTCGAAACGTCGGTGCACACCACGCTGACCCGGTGGGAAACCCGAGAGAACTTCCTGAAATTGCTTTAAGTTTTATTTGGACCGCTGAAATCCTATGATGTAAATAAATCAAAATAAAAACTGGGTGTGCCATGGTCATATTCGGTAGAGGTACTTCAGAGGAATGATTTCAGTTCAAACAAATGTTACAAGCAAAATATTAATAACCGTATGAATTAGTCAATCAATACTTTGTTCTCTTTTAGTCACTGTCACTATATGATTCACTTTGAGAATATGATAGTATGCTAACACTAGATGTTGCGTAACGATCATTAGGGTTTAAGTCCAAAGATGTAATATACCACTCGTGCTATACCATGAAGACTATACCTATATACCATTAAGACTATGCATTTACTAAGATAAATGTATCTGCTACGGATGAGACTTTAAATTATGTGAGTTAAAATGTTGAGCTTTGAGCTCTCCCTAAAAGTTTGTAGACGTCGCGCTATCCATCAATGCTAAATTCCAAATTAAGGAATCCCAATCGACTCATCTTCCGAGAACATCCGTTTCTATTCGAGGTCCATTCAGATTTTTCTCCATCTTGGTGAAGAATTTAACAATTTATCGAAGTATTTCATGTGACTGTATTTCAGCAGCATTTTATTCCTCCATTCCGAAAGTTTTTTTCCACTATTCCTCATCCTCCTGTCGCAGGTCCTCGCCTTCTCCCTTTGCCGGGGACCTCCGGCTCATCTGACTCACTCATAATCCCAACCGTTTTCCATTCTCTATTGACCCCCTCCCTACCTCTTTTCCCACGTCGCGTAATCTTTTTCGCACCTAGGCGGGATGATAGATTGCTCTTCCATGGGCGTCGTCGTCGTCGTCAAAGGGGACGCTGCCCCGCGTCTTCACGGCGATTTCCCTCCCCACGTAGGCCACGCTCCTGCTCCCCCACCGACTCCAACTCCCATCTCCCACCCACCCCTCCTTTTTCATTAGTACGTTCTCACTTGCTTCAGTCGACTCATGGGGCATTCATTCCGTAGCCTTCTGTACAGAGTATTTTCCTGCTCTGTCACCTTTTTTGCTCGAAGTCTAAGTTATCAGGGATTGACGGTCGGCTATTTGGAGGAGTAGATAATTTTTATTTATTTACCAAGTATACATGGGTTTGTAACAAGCTTCACCACGCATTATGAAGATACCTTTTTTTAAATATTTTAATGCATTCATTTTATTTACCCAGAAAAATATACTAATCAAACATATTTTATCGCTCAATTATCATAAATTAATAGATGATGTTTTAGTTCCCGTTTCACCCAAACGTTGTAACTGAGCACAGTAGGAGCAGTAATTATTAGGGAAGGAGACCGAAAAATGAAGTCATTTACGGCAATAGGGATAGGTGGGTGAGATAGGATTTTCAGGTAATGGGGTACAGGAGATGGGGGAGGGGAAGATAAATCTGGTGCTGGCGTTAGCCTACTCTTAATAAATCGCCCCGAGGTGTTCACAATTTATCTTTATGTTCAAAGAACGGCGTCATCCGCTTGAAGTGCTCTCTACTTAGCCCCGAAGTAGGAATCGGAATACTGGTGAAAATGAAAGGGTCCTACGCTGTTAGTACAATTATTGGATCCCAGTACGGTAACCACCGTCCCAACCTGTGGATCATTAAGTATTCAAATTCTATGACAGCCCGATTTAATTCTAATTTTATTGAACCTTATATATGTTTAAATTGTTCACAGCTCTTTATAACCGACCTCAAAAGAGCCTTTTCAACTTTTATAATTGAATTCAGATTCCTTTGCCCCACAATAATAGTTTACTATGGTGCTAACTACACAAGGTTATATTTTATAGGATTACTCGTGGAAGTGCATCTTCACGTGTATCAAACACTCATAATACTAGCAATTATCCACCTTAGACCTACTTACGATATTCAACGTTCTACTAGTCATAAGGGTGAATTAGGTAATTTTGAAATAATCGTTCTGCTTTGCCTATTTGAAATTGAAGGAAAAGTATTTCTTTACATATAAGATATAATTTATTTGAGATTTAATTTTTTATAAATAAAACATTGTTAAAACTGGTTTGATCGTTTTTTTATGCTTTAAAATGCTCAGAATAATTTTGAACGTGCACTCACGATTTGATTTTCAACTTGGATAGACATACGAGGGTCATCCGGAAAGTAGTATCCGTTCGTGCCGCATGAAGTGCCGACGACGCGAGTAGCCGCTGGACGAGGTCAGATAGCTTCAGTGGCTTGTCTGCCTTCTCTGAGCCAAGTTGCGTGACGCTAGCATTGCCTGTGTTGTTTCTGTGATTGTTTACAATGTTTAAAAAAATTGAGAACGCCGCCAGTTGTGAAGTGAGGGCAGTGATTAAATTCCTCAATGCAAGAAACGTTCGCCTATGTGATATTCATCGCCAATTAAAGGAGGTGTATGGAGACAATGTAATGGACGAGTCGTCTGTTCGGCGGTGGTGTCGCAACTTCAACATGGGGAGGGGGAACACACACGACGATGAGTGTTCGGGGAGACCGTCTGTCATTACAGACCAACTGGTGAGCTCAGTTGACGAATTCGTGAGGAACGATCGGCGCGTCACAATTGATGACATCTGTGAGCATTTTCCCAATGTTTCTCGAACAATTGTTCATGAAATTGTTAAACACCATTTGCATTATGCAAAAATTTGTGCAAGATGGGTCCCTCGCGTATCTCAATGAGCTGGCGGCGAAGGACTATGCAGCAGGAATACAGAAACTTGTCACACGTTATGACAAATGCCTTAATTTGCTTGGAGATTATGTTGAGAAGTAGTTTAAAGTATCCTCTTTCAAATAAAATTTTTTATATTTGTTAATATTTACTTTTGTGTCTTTATTTCACGAACGGGTACTACTTTCCGGATGACCCTCGTAATATTCAGTTCAATAAAAATCGATCAGCTATGGTCCTCCTTTGGGGGCTGAACTCTTATGCCCAAAATTTAAATTCCTCATTCACATTTGGTACGTATGTTATTTTTTCCCTATGAACAGTCACTACTTCCCTTAAAATTCACAAATCTTGCAATAATTGCTGATAGATGACTAATTCCTACAACTATGCCGATTATTTATTTCTATAGACTACTTCTTAAATATTCACTTTGCTACCGTTAAAACCCTTGCGAGGACCAGGAAGTAGAGTGGTTGTTTTTGATTGAAAGAATAAATGTCTCCACTTATACTGAGGGCATTCCCACACTTCGCATTCGCATTGACGTGGGATTCAGGTATAATAACCCATTTCAAACAATATTGCTTTCTCTTCGAGTCAAACGCTGCAGGCAGAACGTTTTCACACCCATAATTGGAAAAGTGGGTGCAAAAACATTCGATGCTAAAATTTATTTTTATATGCTCGTATTTTTTACGAGATATAATTTATTAAAAAAAATAAATTTTATCTAAGTGGAAATTTTATCCCCTTTGCAATATATTGCTTCTGCTCCTTCCTACTCGTTTGTCGGGATATTTCCTTTAATTATGTGTCCACTAGGTTTTTACTTTCTTTAAATGATGCACTATGAACCAAATAACTGGTTACTGTTGTGAAAATTTTATTGCCCTCATTATTAAGGTGCTCTCATTGAACTCAACCGCGATCCCAGGATAATCACGTAAGTACTTTTCATGCATGGAAGTCACGTGTGTTAGAACGGTAGTGGTGAAAATAGGCAATAAAAACGTTCTCTTAATTACTTTTTGGCCTACTTTATCTTTTTGAATCTATATTCCGTATCCTAGAACCACATGACCATAATAACTATTGAAAGAATTTCTCCACAAAATAACCCGTTGAGTGAAAAGTGTTATTCGTTTTATGTACTTAAACCTATAATTATTTTAAAACGTAGAGAAAGCTTTATTATTCAACGGAATTGTGTTTAATTTAAGTGTCTGGCCAATAACGTCAGTGACATACAAGTGCAAAGAATTTAAAGAAAGTTGCGTGAAGATATACTCGTCTTTAAATTTATTTGAAGATATGCGTAGCGATTGGGTACAATTTGGCCCGTTTCTAAAACTTTTAAGTGTATTTTTTAAGGAAATCTGTTCTCTTCTTGAAAGCTATGTGCACCGCAGTACTCATTTCATGGGGCGCTAAACCTTGTTACATTTTGTTAAGAATAGGTCATCGCCAATTCTTTCTCTTTAGCATTCATACATTTAAAATCACTTTAGTACTTGATAATTTAAACGCAGACTGCTTGAACTGGCGATGTTAGAAACTATAATTATAGAAACCCGTCGGATACGCTGAAAAATACGGTGCTGAAAAATGTTGACGGTGGTCAATAAGTAATACCCTAAAATAAATTTAAATAGATCGATTTTAGAATATACTTGCGTACGTTGTATAAAAATGTTTTAATGCTAATCAGGTTTAATGTTCCTTATGCATGACTATATTTTCATCATAGAACCCCGGAGAATACATTAAAATAATCATTCATGACATTTAAGTTCAATCTATGCACATGTACCTAATTTTGCGGGTTGTTTATACTATGAAACATTTATTTTGTTACTAAAAATAAGGAAATTGACATTTATCTTATTTTAATGGTGAATTTTATAAGCATTTAAATTAACTTTTACATTAGGAAACCTTATTGTTATTTAAAGTAGAGAATATCAACCATAGAAAGAGGAACAACGAAGGACACTAACTGAAGCCTTGAAGTTTAAACTACTGCATCGGTAGAGGTGAACTTACGTTCATATTTCGTGATAAATTGACTGTTTTTCAATTATTCTGTATTCAATATTGTACCATAATTGTACAAGTAATATGTCAATATAATAAATATAATTGAAAATTACCGTAAAACTAGCCGATGCTATGGAAACCATGAGCCATGTTGGCGTTAAAACTAAAATTGTTATATTATTTTTGAAAATAATATAATAATGACATTTTCCATATCGGACTGGAAAAAAGATATGTTTTTCCAATTTACGTTGAGTTGAATTAAGTTTTTTAGGAACTCTGGTAATTATAAAAATCTTAGGTTTAATTAACATACTCTATTTCAGTGTGACTTTTGTTTCAACATCATGCGACCTACATAATAAACATCGTATAGCTCTGTACCCCATTAAAACTATACCATGAGGGCTGAAGAAGATGTTTATTTTTCAAAATGCTGAATATTATAATTCGCGCGCCTTTAACATTCTATAATTAATGATTACTCCCTTAATTCCTATCCATCAATGATACTTGGGATAGTTAATTCTTGTATCGGCGTTCCTTATAACACGATCCCTCGGAAAGGTTTTGACAGTACAGTGAATAGAGGGATATATTCAAGACTGCAATCCATCGTTTTGGTGTATTCATGTTTTTTTTTTATTCTAAAGGCACTTTAGTCTTATCCTGTGGCACTCATCTTAACGCGTGAATAATATGTGGTTAGGAAGAAGCAAAAACGTGCGTCGACATATAGGGAGTTAATTTATCTCATCAATGAAACAAGGGACAGTAGAAGGGGAGTTGGGTGTGAGAATGGATAAATGATGATTAAGGAGGGGAAAGGAAATGAAAATAAAAGACGAATTCATACGAGCGAGTGTGGATACGGATTTGTGTCTTTGAAATCTGCATTCCACCTCACATTTGTTAGCTCATGACATTAAAATAGGAACTGCTTGCTTCATAAATGTATTTTGTCTTTTGTTCCTGATTGTAATCCTTATCTTTCTTTACTCTTATCCGTTACTTTCCGTTCGCATATTTACATTTGTATTCAGATCTCCTGCGGGTAATAAATGACTTCCTAGCCCAACTCTTCATCGGCTTCGGTCACGCTTAACCCCACAGTCGTTAATGAATGATTGAGTTTAGTGACATCCGGAACCACACTGAATCAGTCACCCCAGGGAGTTTTCATCGTTCTAACTGGTTAGAAAATGGGAATACGCAGCTAGCAACGTCCAAAAGCGTTCCATCGGCAGAGATATCTGTATTTGTCAAGTATTCGTATCGTAGGAATTCTTGTGGTATTTTTTTTGATTGTCATCATCAACGGAAGGAATGCATCGCGGTCGTACATTTAATATAGAACTTCGTTCTCTCTGAATCAAAAAAAATCTAAGGAATCGTATATTTCATGCTGCCAGCCCCACTTAGAGTGTAGGAATCATCGCTTCAGAATAATGACGAATGAGAAGTTGAACTATTCCATGGCGAATCGGGTAATTCAAATACGCGGAACGCAAACAAGAAGTAGCACCTTCCCATTTACAAAGCACTTCGCTGGAACGATATCTCTTGGAACGTGAATATAACTCTGGATTTCAACTCTTTACCTCTAACATTGAACCATGAGTAATAAAAACCTTTTTTACCAATGTAATCGCTGATTACATTATTTTTGAGTATTATATTTTATAGAGGAGGATTAGAACACAGTGGAGTCGTATTTTCAGGCACTACCTAGGAAACGCTAACAAAGATTTCTTTTATTTCTTCTCTTCTATCCATGAAGCGGATATTTTTGCAAAAGAAATTGTTGCAAGATGCGTGATATTTTCGCAGACGCTTCAAAATTACTGTCCAATCTTTCGAATAGTTGTTTAACTAAAAGCTTCCCACCTGTCTTTTTTTCTCCGAGCAACGCCTACGATGGTTTCCTTTCTCAATCTTTAGTTCAATTCTCAACTTATCTAAATCTCATCTTATTCATTTACACAAAATTAAACTTTTGGTAATTTCTATTTTACATTAGTGATCTTACCTATCATAACTGGCGTTATTTAAACCTTTAAACCTTACCTACGGATATGTCACTGATTCGTACACTGCATAAGAAATATCCTAATTTTTATAGCCCTTATTACGAACGGAGCCTTTGGAAGAAGCTCCACTCCTAATAATGGTTGAATCTGAGAACACACACACACACACACACACACACACACACACACACACACACACACACACACACACACATATATATATATATATATATATATATATATATATATATATATATATATATATATATATATATATATATATATATATATATATATGTAAAAACACAGATTTAGATTTTTAGAATATAGAAACACAAAGAAAGGACACTCACAATTTGTTATTTGACGTTTCGACAGCACGGCTGTCGTCTTCAGAAGAAGAGAGATTCTGAAGACGACAGCCGTGCTGTCGAAACGTCAAATAACAAATTGTGAGTGTCCTTTCTTTGTGTTTCTATATTCTAAAAATCTAAATCTGTGTGTTTACATATTTGTGCGTCGCCGAAGAGCGTTCCATTTCGAAGATATTTTATATTTAAAAAATATATATTATGCATATATATAATTATTTATGTTAAACGTTTCTTTGCTTGAAATTTTTAAGCAAAGAAACGTTATTTGCTTTCTTATTTGCACTAAATTTCCAAGGTTCTAGCGTGTGAAGGAAAATATTTTTTTCTCTTTTTACGGGCCTAACGATATGACCACCGAAAAAATTTTGAATTTGATAATTTTGACTTATCTCGTATTGCCAAGTTTTTATTAATATCTGAAAATCATCCGTGGTGTGTCTACAAAACTGAAGGTGGGTCTGAAGGCATTAATAATACCGAATGGAAAGAAGAAACTCCAATCCCTATTGATATTGAATATATGCGTGACGCTTGTCTCTTCGTGTCGTAAATTGTGTTTCATATTACAGTAACCAGAGGAAGAATGTACCCATCCCTCTTAGGATCATAATTCATTCCCATAGCTCTCCAAACCTTTCTTTCTGAGTTCTGTTGGATTTTTAGTTTTATATATCTCTCTCGCTGTATTCTGTTGTCAGCTTAGCTAGCAGAAAGCTTTCGAAGATAAAATGCGATAATAATGCCAAGGACCTGTCATTTATAATGAATGTGAACGAATGCACGATATAAGAATAAAAAAACCTTGCTGCCTTAATTTTGAGCCTTTTAATCGGATTGAAACTGTGTGTAAATGTGCGATAATAGAATTGAAGTGTAATAAATTTTCCGCCGGCTGAATAAACTCATTTCGAATGCTCATGATTCTTGCATGTCCATTGACTGAAAATCCTTGGTATAAAGGAGAAACCTTGCGCAAACATCGCAATTGTATTAATATTCGTACCCATTAAAATGTAGTGGAACATGCACCTCTCGTAATGGATGGCTTATATTTTGGCTAGTAGTGGTTTAAAGGCATTTTAAAACCAGGAAAAAAAATTTACGGCATTTGGCCATCATATTTAGATCGTAAGAAAAGGACAAAAAAATATAGCAATGCTATAATTGAAAATCTAAATATTTATAAGGAAAATGTTTTAAAATATATTTATGGTTATAAGGTTTACATTTTTAATCTAAATAATTGAAATTCCTTGTAAAAGTAGCGATTTAATGCGTTTATTCATGCCTGTTATTATATTGAACATGATAAGAACAAACCAATTATTTTTAATCTTTTATTTTGAAAGATTTTTCTGCCAAGGAATCAATATAAATTTAATGGGATCAATTTAAACTGGGACGAAAATGTAAGTCATTCCAACTCGTTCTGAGACTAAGGGAGATTGGCTGATAGAAGGTGTCAAAATTATTTCTGTAGCAGACGTTTATGACAGTTGATAATTGCGTCTCGATACCTTGTGAAAGAAATAGAAAATTATAATACCTTTGCAAATTAGATTTAATAAACAAGTCCACAATTCATATCTTGAAGACATAGATTTAAAGGCATATAATGTTCTTTTATATTTGAATTAAGAATAGTGTTTTTCTTTAAAAAACAATGGAATTCTTTTTAAATCACGTGTTTGCTCAGATATTTATTGAAACCTTTTTACAGACGTTCGAGTGTACTTGATAGTATTGTGGCAGCACATTCAATATCAGAAGCCATAAGCCCGCGAGTCGTTAGCTTTCACACTTCTTTTATTCGTCTTCATAGCCGGTATATTCATTTATTTATTTCTTTTATCTTCCTATAACTTTTTGTATATTCGCTCCGCATTAACTTTTTCATATAATTTACTTGTGTTAAGTATTAGAAGTATTTAATTCGAAGAAGAAGAAGAAGTTAAGTGAAGAAATATCTCTATTTATATATGTTTAGACGATGTTAAGTTTAGAAAGATCACAAAAATCTCCTTTGTTTCAAACATCCGTAAGTGTCTTCAAGAGGCTGTCCTGTCTCATCGTTTTCCTCCATCTTTACGATTATTTTATCAATATTTTTTATCCCTGTTTCCATTGTATTTATATTTCATAGGTGATTAACTTGAGTCATGCAATATTTATCATTTTTTGAAACAACTCATTTCCATTCCTTCCGATCTTCTGTTTTAAATATTTTTATGATTCATGGTCATCTTTCATAAATCGACGTAATCCATGGATTTATTTATATCAATATCATCATTTCAAAGCTTTTCCTGGAAATAAAAATCTTCATTCCTTTGCAGTACTTTTTTTGTCAGAGATTCACTGCTTTAATAGCTTTATTTTTTTCTAATCCTGTCAAACCTTTTCACGAAGAAACAATTATGTCTTACGTTCTCCATTTGTGGCTTCCCAGTTCAAATTTCAGGAAATGGATTTCCTCTACTAACCCTAATTCTTTTTAATTTTTGTCAATCTCCAATTCAAATTCCTTGATTGTAATTTTCATTTAAAATCGCTCTGTATTATACTTTATTAAAATGCCTCCGCCACCAATACATTTTTGCGTTCACGTCGATTCTTTGCTTATATTAATTCTTGAATCTAAACATTTATTTATCAAAAATATTGATTTAAAATTCTAAATAATGGAAATATTATGCTGCAGGTGGATGCGAGATGTACAACTTTTTTATTTGTATTTATAACTCAAAACAATTCTTCGCTAAACCTTTCCTGAAATCACTACAGTGGCATCCATTTCATTTATCAATAATTAAACTTCGCATCAAGGAATCCAATAAAAGGTGATGGAATGGAAAATATTTCACAATTAACATCCCATTCCTTTTAATATTTTTATTCTTTAATATTTTTTGTTTATGGTATCGGGATGACTAATAGCAGAGATATTAAAGTAAAGATAATAAAGATAAAGTTCCATTTGTGTAGCAGTTAAAATTATGTAATCCATTCCATATAATCCTGCAGGTTGTAATGTTTCGTCTCTGAAGTGAAGCATTAATTTCAGGAGGTTTGTCTTTCTATTATTCCTTCATCGTATTTCTAATAGCAATGGGGATTTTTTTATTAGAGACTTCATACTGGTTCTACATTAAATTTTGGAGAAATGGAAGCCAATTTTGAGCTATGAATATATATATATATATATATATATATATATATATATATATATATATATATATATATATATATATATATATATATATATACAGGGTTCGTCCGGAAAATAAGTGTACTGATTTTTTCCCGCCGCTCCAGGCGCGCCCAGCACCGCTCTGACGGGCTGCGATTGGAGGGGGGTATGTTGGCAAGCGACGCTGAAAAAGGCAGTCGGCTCTGAGCTGTGGTGTAGTGAGGAGCTCTGTTAACGCGAACCTCCACGCTCGACCCACCTCACGGAACGCGATGCCGAAGCAGCGTTATTCCATCAAATTTGCGGTAAAGCTTGGGAAATCGTCTACCGAAACTGTCGGTATGATTAACCAGGCTTACGGGGAGTCAGCCATGTCCAGAAACATGATCTTTCGGTGGCACAAGATGTTCGTGGAGGGCAGAGAAGAGGTCGACGACGAACCACGGCCTGGACGCCCATCAACGACACTCACCGACGAAAATGTGCGAAAAGTTCGCGATGTACTGAACTCTGATCGTCGTCTTAGTGTTCGGATGATAGCAGAGCAGTGTAATGTGCCAAAAACAATTGTGCACGAGATTATTAGGGAGCAATTACAGATGCGAAAAATTTGTGCAAAGTTGGTGCCGAAAGTGCTCAGTGATGATCAAAGACTCAATCGTGGAAATCGCGACACAACTTGCGGATCACTGCAAAAATGATCCACATTTTTTAGAGAACGTTGTTTCGGGTGACGAGACGTGGATCTTTGAGTGCGACCCGGAGTCGAAGAGACAAAGTGCGGAGTGGCACACCCCATCATCACCCCGTCAAAAGAAAGCTCGCATGAGCAAATCACGGATCAAGGCGATGCTCATTGTCTTTTTTGACAAAAGGGGAGTCGTCCACTACGAATTTGTACCTGAGCGACACACTGTAAATGCTGCATTTTACGTCCAAGTGCTCGACAGGCTTCGAAAACGAGTCGCCCGCGTCCGGCCAGCGATCAAAAACATCTGGCGGCTGCATCACGACAATGCGCCGTCTCACACCGCGCTTGTCGTGTCGGACTTCTTGGCCAAGCACGGCGTGGCAACGCTGCCGCACCCGCCCTACAGCCCGGACCTGGCACCACCGACTTCTTTCTGTTCCCGAAGATAAAGAGGAGTTTGAAAGGAACGCGATACGGGACTTTGGACGCCGTCAAAGAGGCCGTGACGACGTGTCTTCGAGAGGTTCCCGATGATGCCTTCGCGGGAGCGTTCCAGGAATGGGAACGCCGCTGGAACAAGTGTATCGACTCACAAGGGTCCTATTTTGAGGAATATTAGCTTAAGATATGTAAAAGTGTAATAATTTTTTTTTCCTGAGCTCAGTACACTTATTTTCCGGACGAACCCTGTATATATATATATATATATATATATATATATATATATATATATATATATATATATTTATGCATGTATGTATATATATACATACATACATACATATATGTGTGTGTGCGTGTGTACAGGTATAATTCACACATTCATACTCGTCTATGTTTAACCACTTGGCTAAACTCATATCAGGTAACTGGTACATTTGTCTGTGTATATATATATATATATATATATATATATATATATATATATATATATATATATATATATATATATATATATGTTTGTATGTGTGTGTGTGTGTATATATATATATGTATGTATAATATATATGCAAAAAGTAATTATTTAACCACAAGATTAAACTCAAATCCGGTTATGAAGTACATTTTCAGTGAAAATGAAGGACTAGTTAGTAGGTATTCAAATAAATTTTCTCTTCATCCCTATAAAGAAATAAAATGTTACGGCTAATGTAGATCTTGAGAGACTTTGTACAAGTAATCCCTTTGTTCATAAGATAGCTGTAATTTTACTTATGCGTGTTAACATTGTCAATACTTTAATTGTTGCTTGCATCCCCGTGCATGGTCATTCGAATGTTTGCCTTCCATTACATTGACCGTTCTCTTTATAAATTCTCAGAACATTTACCGTTGTCCATGTGCATAAACAATATTGACTGAAAAAAAAGGCCCTCTCTACGATTCCCTAATTAAAAACTCACCATAACGTTCCATATGTATAGGAAATTGTTTTGGTGATACCCATAAACACTATTCCAAAACAGGAAACCTTTTGAAGGCTATAATTAGATTTTAAAAAGTTCAACGTAATACAGTTAAAAAATAACCGGCAAAGATCCTTAGTCGATTCTAAAAAAATACCCAATAGTATCACCTGGCAGCGACACGGTAAAGGCATCTGGAAACCCGTTTGCAAGACAGCGTAAAATGAATCTTCCACCACAAGTCGTAAATGAAGCATCTAAAGGCGGCAGCGCAAAACGAGTCTGGTTGTTTTGTGCGAATTCCAGAATTTAAAATAATTTACTTCTCACATTCCATCTGCTTCCCTCTCGTTCTTCCAATTGAATTTTTAAATTTCACTTTTTTCATTTAATTAATAGTGATTTTCGTAGTGAGTTGCATTTGTAATTTATTTTCATACGCAAACATGGAACTTTACAAGCGGGGATGTTACCTCAATTTTTACGTGAGCGTTCGAGTACCCGTGGCGGAGTGAATTGGTTAAATAATCACAGAATTTTTTGAATAACTATATATTTTGGCGACTATTGAGAAATTTTGAAATTATTTGTCAGCATAATTAGGCTGGCAAAATTGGACAACTATATCAGCACTTTCGTTGCTTCAAACTTTAAATGTAGAAGAGACAGAATATGGAGATTATGAAAAAGGAAACAATATTATGACATCGAAATTGAAGATCCAATGAAGGGTTTATTGTTTGAAAAACCTGAAATTGATTAAGTTGTGGAAATTTAACAGTTTTTCTATTCACAATATGAAATTCTATATTTAAAATAATAAATATACACAGATGTAACAAAATTATGGATGGATGTTAACTTATAGGAAAGGAAAAATCATACCTGCATAAAACCTCAAGCCAGTTTGAATTCAATACCACTATAAATCATTTATATTATTTCTCTTGCTATTTTTTTAATAGCACTTGATTATAGTTTTATTTGAGATCCTCCTCCGATCTATTTTATTGCCTTATACACCAGTGCAGATATATTTACTTATACCCAGAAATCTATGGGCCAGAATTATGGGCCGATTACATTGCAATGTTTGCGGATCTAGGGAAGATATTATCATTTGTTCCTCGAGAAAAATGAAAATATAGAAAATGATATATTTTCAATAAAGAAAATATATAGGTTATCGAAAAAATTTCTCCATCAATTATGTCATTATTGCAGAAATGATACACTTGCGTGTGAGCAGAGTTAAACTGTTAATGTTTGCCTTCTCTGTTTTATAAAAGCCTTGACTTGTGGGTGGTTAAAAAGAACCCATTGTTGTAATTCTCATTTGCGTTCTTCAATATAAGTACTCAAATTGTTTATAATTTTTGTACTATAGCCTGCAACCAATGAACCTCTAAAGCATGGCAGTTGTCTCCAATTAACACGAAAAGAATATCATATCACAACAATATATTGAAGATGTGAACGTTGAATATATATTGTAAATAAAACGCTTATGGAATTAGGTAAGCCCTTGAATAAAATGACTCAATCATTAATTTTTATGCCGTTGAATCTTTCTATGTTTTAAGATGAACACAAGTAATGTTCAAAAACTAGTTTACATTTATTATTATTATAATGCCAAATCTAGTCAGAAAAGAATATTTCTAGTAAGTATACTTCTGATATCTAATATCCTACATTACACCTATTGTATCGATAACAAGTGACCTTCAATCATTTGAAATCATTCTTAAATTCAAAATAACATTATATTTGAAAACTGTGAAATTTACACCGGTAGGAAGAGTTGTAGTATTTGTTAACATAGGTAGGTTCTGAATGATCAAATGACAAAACGAAAATTCAATTCTAGCCCTTTCAGCTTTGTAAAACTGGCCGATAACGGAACTTCCTTGGATTAATATTTACGCGCCTTTAATGACATGAAGAGTAAGGACCTTCTCGGAGATGTAGCTTCTCAGCCACTCAAACATCGCTGTAAATTTTACTTTATGGAAATAATTTGATACCCAGAGGAAAAAGAGTCAATGTTCCAATGTAACAAAGAGTTTTTATCTCTTTCAGATACGCATCATGATTCACCCGAGATGAGAAAAAATATCGAGCAACACTTCAAAGAAGTTTCATGTTCAGCAAAGTTTTTCATATCCTGGGAATTTAAAATTAAACTTTCCTGCATTCCGGTATATTAGGTGCAGGTATTGCATGTGTTGGAATATTTCGCATTATTGAAAAATTTCTAATCTGAAGGCCTTAGAGTTACAGGATAAATGATTGACAAAAGTCTAACTTATAATTACGGATGCCCTCTGCTTTGCTTGTTCACTTTAAAATTCCGGTGAGTCCTCTAGCCCTTCTGTCCGTCAAAGCAAATTGAGAGGAAGTAGGACTGAAAAAACTTAAAATACTATAAGCAATTTAAAATACAACTCTCTGATAAGATGAACATTTACTTGTTAATATAAATTAATAAAAATGATTTTTATCTTTTTAAAAATTATTAATATTAGTTGGTTACTATTAATACTGAATATCAAGTGGTAATGGTCATGAAAATTTAAATAAAATGGTGTAATTATAGAAGATTGGCTGACAAAACACTATCGAACGCGCCAAATTCGAAAGAATAAAACGAAGTAAAAATGCCACAATTAAATGCTGCAAAATAGCACCAGGGACCACCACGTGCCAATGAGCACCACGCACCGAGCACCACGTGCTTTTCACATATATCGAATTTATTAAATATTGGCGAAAAATGCAAAGACTTCTATTTGGGCACACGAACGAATGTTTTGAGTCCCCAAATTTTATGCATATTGAGAAAGTGCCAATATCTCGAGCACATAATTAGAAGAGGAAAATCTGTTAGAATGTCAAAATCTGTTAATTGATAGAATTGCCCAAACGCTTTTAGTTTCAGAATTGTATCTCTTGAATATTTTCACCATTTAATACAAATCCTCTGAAAAAAGAAAAATAAATAATACATGATTTACACCATCGTTATAACGATCTGGGGCTGTACATACTAGGCTGTGATGATGTTCATTTGGAATGCGCCCAACGATTTCTCGAATGTAGGTTGCTTGGGACTAAGAAGCACTTAATTCTAACGGCAAAGGTTTTCCAGAGTCAAAGTCTTTCTTTTTCTGACTCCGTTAGTAATTCAATGATGCACTGAATTCTCACTCACGGTCTCCGCAATTAAACCTCGCTGATTGCCGCCGTGCTTTAGAGAAAAAAATCCCAGCGGCAAACGCTGTTGTTCGATCTGCGTTTTTGCCTCGTTTCCTCCCCTAGTCCACTGCCGAGATATAAATCTCTGAATTCTTCTCGGCTTTTTCTAAGGAATAAAGCATTAATGGTAATTAAAGACTCTCCTAGAAACCGTTTCATTATTTCGAGAAAAAATCTTCGAAGTTTTTCCGCCGCTAATTACAAAACATACATGGGACAGTGCACCACCAGACACCAACCATAATATGGTTAACTAGATAATTGGTGGCAGAGTTTAAAATTACATTTCTGAGTAAAATATCGAAAGTTAAATAAAAAAGTATTCCCTCAATCACACGAAAACGGTTGAGAGTAATGAAAGGGAGTAAAGTTTCATTTAGGTTCTTTCTTATTTAATTAGTAGTAGGAAAGAATTATGTTAGCAATCCGTTTATTTTTATATATAATTTAATATCCTTAATGTCGGATAGAATTTACTCTTGAGAAAGAGGAAAATAGAAGCACGTAAATTATTATTACTAAATTATCTTAATTTTTAAAAAGAAAGTAGTTATCTTGAGCGAAAAAAAGAGAAAATACTGACTGCATATTTTTTAAGTTTAAACAGTAAAAAGAAAGAAATTGCATTTTACCCTCAAACAACTGTAAATCTGCGCAATTCATATTATATAATCTGCTCATTAAAATTTCAAAGTCCGCCTCCAATAGGAAAATGAAATTGTTTTTTTCTCCTCCAGTTTGATTTTTTAGTATATACGTTTATGATTCTTTGAAATTAATAATTCACCCGAACGTTTTCACGTACGTCATCCATGTGTTTGGGAGGCACTCCTGTGTAACTTAAACAAGATTAATTAAGTAAATCAGATTAATTAAGTACACCAGATTAATCATCGTAAAAGCATTTATAGTTTCAGTTATTCTTCGCAATGCCCGTAGTTGTTCCATCCCGCTTCTTCATAAGGCATTAAACGATTCCATCCGTTTTAATTTATCACTTCGTATAGCGCTTACCTACACCTACAAGGGTTTTATTTTTAGCCGCTGTTATAAAAAGTTATCAAAAGCATGGATGAAAAACATAAGCCTTTGAAGATTTTTAGCTCCAAAGCTGAGGACGGCTCTCATAATTACGATTTGTCACAATCTGGTGTGTTTTCTTGGAACGATCATCGTCAAAACGACATTTGTCAAATTTATGAATTTCCTGATATTTTCTAAGAAGATATTTCATTTGGCAGTTTTTTTCGTCAATCAAAATATCCCTGCTTCAAAATTAGGCACTAACTGCTGAAAATCATTTGAAATATTACTTCCGCATGATTTTTTTGTTATTGTATTGGAATTTTATTTTTTATTTCATGTTCCTCTTTTTATAATCCCTCCAATTCATATAGTTCCCTGATCATTTTAGAATCTAGTGCATTTTTATATAAAATAGGAGAAAAACAACCTCAAGTATATAGACACAGCGTGAATTTCAAATGTATTAATGTTCTTCAGGTATGCTCCACCATTATATAATTGTGTTTGCCACTGGTGTTTTTATTTAAAAGTTATTAAGAAGTACAAATTTCGCTGTTTTAACAGGAAAATCCATTCATTTTAATGGGTAGTCGGATGTTTTTCATTATGCTTTGTACAATCGATGCCTTTGGGATATTTTTATGTATCTTTCTTGGCGCTAATACCAAATGCAACACATCTATTTTTCTATGTTCGTCAAACATTTTAGTCTAGTGTCACATACAAAAAAATATCATATAAAAGACTTTGTATTGACTCATATTCCCCAGCATCATTTGTTGCCAATGATATTAGGCCAATATTTTCTTGCAGTAATACATACAAACTTTACGTTTTGTACTAAACTGCTGCCATTAGGCGGTTGTATTGGGATGTAATAAATTTTTGTTTTAATTTTGCTTTGTCATATCTATTTATCGAACGATTTTCTCTAAATTTCAGCTACCACCTAATTTTATTTGATAATATAGTTCTCTGTTTCAACCTAGTGCCTCCAGGAATACCAAAACAGTATTTGTACATTAAATCTCTTGTGAATAAATAATATCTTCTGGAAACAGCAGTAGATTTTGATATGAAGAATACTGGCTGAGTCGTCGATCAACGGTGCGATATAATTTTTCATCTTGATTTCTGATTGCGTTCTTTCGACGTCGCTCTAGGAAATGGTATCCATTGCATATAAAATACACCGTATAACCTTGAATGCTGCACTTGACCTTTAATGTGACTCCACTGTAAATCAAAGTATGACCGATGACGAGATGTCCATTGAGAAAGCCCTGGAGATTGTAGCTCCCGCTTGGTTAACTGGAGCGTGAAGCTCAGGGAGCTGATTGTGATACGCTGAACAATTAGTCTCACGTCACTCAGTTAAGCTTGATGAATCTACTCGCCCTGACCTTTGACTCTATGCTCCAGTCAATTTTTTTGCATTAAATTTTTTTTTATTGCCATGGAGCCCTATCTCAAAAGGGCTAGCTACTCACGCCGTCCCTGGTTTTCGCGTACGATACATGGGATTAACACGGGCGGGTGTCCCTTGGTCGGTTCAAAGAGCAATATTGTAACAAGGCGCCGAAGGAGTTTTCCCTTCCACTTGCTTGGCACCACGCATCCTATCCGTTCGCTTCTTCCCCCTTGTATACTCCTTGTCGGTTCTCGCGGTGTCGTCTCGCCGTCACGACTCCCCTCCGTCGACGTCATTCCTCCCGTTCGTCTCCGCCTTCAAAACATCGTTACCCATTTCCATAGGTCGCGGAGGTAGGTACTCCCCGCGGGTGCGGGTAGGATACACGGGTATTAAGTGCCCCTATACCGCAAAAACATACGAAAGGTGCTCCCATTTCTCATTTTGAAGTCCCCCTCCGCGGCCTGCGTTCACCAACTTCTATAACGCCGAGCGGCGCCCCGAACGCCCTAGCTGGGGCCATCACTCTTGTTGTCCCGGCGGCGGAAACCCATCCGCAAAAAGTGCCAGCGGAGAGGGATGCGGCTCCGCCTCCGTCTGTCGCTCTTAAAATGTCTTGAAGAGGAACGCTCGCCTCCCGTCGGAATCCTCCTCCCGTCTCCCTCCGCTCCCTCACATCCTCTCACTCTCCTTACCCCGGAGTACTTTTGTTCTCCCACCTTCTGCCATTTCTCCCCGCAGACGTGTCTTAACGTGCATTTGATGATGCTCCAGGTTTGAACAGGGAAGTGTCTGATGGATTGGAACGGAGAATCCCTCGCAGCGTATGTTGATGAGAACCCTAACTACTTACCATAAAAAAATGTGTAAAAAAACTAATCCAATTTTAAGACGAAGGAATTTTTCCGGTTAATTAATATTTATTCACAAAAAAGTGTGCTAATTTTGGAATTTGTAGTCCATCATGACAAAATTAGATGTTCAACCTTGGTATAACTAACGTCTTTCAATTTTGATTTTCGATGGTTTCTAGAATTGATTGGAAAACCTGTAATAATGTAAAAAATCGTGTGAGAATTTGGTATTTTTGGATGATGTTTCAAATGCTACGGACTTAATCAGAATTTTTGATCACTTAGCAGTTGGTAAATATAGTCAAATTAAACGTATGGCCATTATTTATCTCATTTATGCTGTATTCTAACGATCAAGACGCAGCAGAGTGATTTAGTTGAGTCAATAGATATTTTCTTGTGGTGCTCACCGCCGAATTGACACAAGATGAGAATAATTAGGACAAAATTTTACGTAGAAAATTTTCCTTAATGTGTCTCTTCTCCATTATATTGCACATGCCTAGATTGTTTACATTCTATATCAATTAGTTAATTAATTAATACGAAAATAATGAACGTTTTATAATTACACGTGCAGTATATTGTGATGGATATTTTATAAAATCTATTTTTTCGATTTTGAAAGGTTTTTTCCATTGGTACTTCACCGAGGATTTCTTTTCCAATATACAACAGACGAATTTTTATGTTATTGTACTCATGGGTGCGGCAAAAATGATGATTCATTTTTGAACGACACGAGTATCATTACTCGTTATTATCGAGTATTTTTGTTCATACATCCGTGTCAATTTTAAATATCCAAGAGAAGAGTTTTTTTAAATTTCTTTTGTATTATTCCTCTATTAATATGTTATTCTTGTTTTTCTATTTAAAATTGGATTATGATATGGGGACTCAATGTTTTGGAACTAAAAAGCGTAGTGTTGTTGAAGTCGACAGAAATGAATTATTGATACACCTTGTAGTATGATGGAGAATTATCCTTTAATCAATCCCCTTATTTTAACTTTTTATGTATTGTTACTCAGCTGACCACTCGCGGATAGGAGTAGCTTTATAGGATGTATTTGTCCTTTCCATAGACTCTCTAAAATGAATGAAAGAGGTTTTTCAACTATCGACTTATAACATTTTTACGGCTTGATTTGTGCGTGAAAGTATTGCTTTATCGTGCAATGAAAACATAAGCAGATGTAAATGTAGTATAACTGAAATCGAACCTCATTTTTCAAGAGTTTTTTCAAGTTTCACTTTGAATTTAATTCTTTTATCTTCTACTCAGTAGTTTTTCCCACAAAATACATATTATTTGTATGTAAGAAGCCGGCCAAGACAACACAGTAATTTATTTTCCTGTGGAAACATCCTCCGTGCATTCTTAAAATAAAGCAATAAATAAATATACCTAAACCCAATCCACTTTTGGCATCGGCTTCGTGCACGAAACAGAATACGAATGGAGAGGTTACCCCAGAAACCTTCCATCGCCTTCCGATGCCTATCTATAGTTGAAACTGTGTGCCGAGGTGGTTGATCATTTCGGAGAATTCTACCGGTCCGTGGGATGGCAAGCAGCTTGGATTACAAGGATAACGGGGACTTTTGTCCCTGCCGATAAGACTTCACACAACCGCTTTCGGTCGCCGATACGAGATATCTGCATTATTTTGAGGCATGGAAATTCTGGTCAATGGAAGGAAAATCATGGTTGGTGGGGTGGAAAAGGAATCTCTTTATTCTGCCCGTGCCTTCTCCTTTAACCGTTGACTTGGTTTCAAGGATGCGTTTTAATCGTGGTGCGGGGATAGAACTTGCAAGGAAGAAATCGCGCTTGACCATACTTCCTGAGATGATATCGCCCCACAGGGGATACGTATTTCGATTTATAATATGTTGCCTACTACGTATTCTTCTTCCTCCTCTCTCGGTCTCATTGCTTTTTTCTCATTCCCAGTTCATTGTACCCAGTCTCTTCGAGTTTTAAGAATTTTATGTAGAGACTTCCCTGAAATACATTATAGATTCGTGAAAATTTCGTTTTACTATTGATAATTGAAATCCACCCCGCGAATGAATTTCCTTTAATTTAGTGTAAGAAATTGAGGATATTCATTTATTAGGACTATCCTCCTTTACAATATGCAGCACACGTAATCTTGTAGATTCCATTCATTATTCATGCTAAAGTCTATATTTTTTATTCTAGTCTAAAGTCTATCCATGGTAAGTCTCGAATAATACGCTAGGTTCAAAAATTCTTAATAGAAATAAGTTCGCTTGTTACTAGCGAATGAAAAATCATGCCATTCAGTAGTTTCCTTTCCGAAACTTCTATTTATACCAGAGAAATTTAAAATTAATGGAATTGATGTAAGCCAAATTTATTATTTTGAACTGCAATTGGGGACTTATTTTGTGAACAGCGGGAAACCTCAATGCTCGAAGGAAATATCCAGAGAATAGCTAATGTGCATATTTTTCGTACAGCAGGGAGAATGCTATTTTGGCGTCATGAATAGCTACGTAATGTATTTTTATTTGACAATCTACAATAACATTACTTTCTTTTCTTATTGATCTAATGTAGCTATATAACTATCAATTTTTAATTGGTAGATATTATTCAATTATATTAAATTGATTTAGGGCATTCGTTAGATTCAGTAGTAAATCCTTAATGGTTTTTAGCTGCAAGAATGCGCTGGAGTAGACTTTGAAAGTCTTTTCCTAAACATATGAAACAAATCTATTTAACACTAGTAGGAAAAGGAAAATCTCTTGGCGAAAATGTCACATTTAGCCTACATTTAGTAAAATCTGTAATACACGATGAATTTGTTATTGTCTGTTCGATTCGATTCTTTCTTGAGTGGAAAAACATATTACGAATACATAGTAATATTTTTTAAACGGGATGAAAATTTAGAACTATTTTCTCCAGGGTGTGTTACTCTTATACCCCAGCCTCCAACCCTTCCGCATCCTCTTGCGGAACATACATCAAACCAAGCCGACTTAATTCCAGCCGCGTGCCCGAGATAAGCGTATTTGAAAATGATTTTTATTTTTCCAATGTTTCTTTATCTCATTCATCCACTGATGCTTGAAATTCCATGCCCTTGAAATACTTTCGATATCTTCTTTGAGGATCGAACTCGATAAACTTCATGGTGGTTGCTTTTTAATCCGAAGGGCCGCTGGACAGGCGCGAAATTCCTGAGTGCATCCTCAACTTGAAGAACATTCTTTACCTGAACCTGATCCGTGATATTGTTAAAAAATAGAAGGAATATTAGCATATTATGACTTTTGTTTTTAAATATCAGTTGATTATTAGTATCGCCCGAATAGTTCTACTTAAGTTAGAAGAAATTCACGCTCTTGGCCTCAGTAACCGATTCATTGCACGGAATCTCATTATTTGTCCGCCAAGCAACGCCTATCTCCTTTATTTGATGTATAAATATGGAATGAACAATGAACAATGTTTGCCAAATGAACAAGGATATCGGAGAAATTATCACTTTTATATTTATTTAATATCCTTGAAAGTAAACTGAGCAGTTTGAAATTATCACTTAATAATTTTTGCGGAAAACTGGGTGTAGCAGTTGGCTCTTTATCTTCTACGTTAGGCTCCATCAATGCATGCCAGCTAGAAAATCATTGATGACTTTTTCGTTTGAATTTTTAAAAGATTTATTATTGCTCACATTGATCCTATGTTTCGTTTAACAAAATTAAGAAGGATCCTATATGCACGTAGTTAATTATCATTCTTGTGTCAGAAAAGGAATTCTTTCTTAAATTGGAAATATTTCTAAGTTTTCTCTATTGCTTCGTTTGAAGAACCAGAAGTACGATTGTAGATAGATATTCAAATCAAAAGTTCAAGTGGCAGTTCGGAAAAAAGGAAAATAAGGAGAATATGATCGCAACTAATTGTGACAAAAGAGATTCGATATACTGGAAATTGAAGCATTTTGCATGTAGATGCCTGAGATTTAATAGAGATAGTACAGGAGAACAGTTAACTTCTATGAACTTTTAATATTTCACACTTTTCCTTGAGATAGAGGTGTTTTCAGTTCCATGCGTTTATACGTTTTCCAAATGATTTCATGCAAATTTTTTTATTACAACCACAAATTCACCAGAAACTGTGAGGATCATTGTCGTAAAAACCTTTATCGTCTGTCAAAGGGTAAGAGGCTCAAGGCAAAATTTATTGACTCCCTTCTTTAGCCATGGTAACATAAATTACTGATTAAATAATCAGTAAAACTTTCGATAATTTTAGCACTATTCTATTCGGGACAAATTTCATTGAAAATTTCCTCTTTTTATCAATTTATGTGGTTAAATTGATGACTTCCTGTGCGATAATATACTTATGCTGACCATGAAATTTTTCTTCGTTCTTCTATAATATTGAAGCCTCTCTCCCTATTCTTCTTCAGCCATCACTTTTTTTTTATTTTCACCAACCTCCCGCGAGCCCCTTCCCACTCTTCCGCCCGCCCACTCATTTCCTTTCAGCCATTCACACCGTCAAGGCTCTTAAATGAAGGAAGCGTATAGTTTTCTCGTTGACGATTTTCTGCGTCGTCACTGTCTTTCGGCACAAAGCTGGGCTTGGCGCGATTTAGGTGCGGGTAGCGGGGTGGGTGAGTCGGAAAAATCAACCAAGTGGATAAATAAATAACGAGTTGTGTGAATACATAATTCCTCCTCGTATTCCGTTGCATTGGTCTTAGTTTGCCTTTAGTGGGTGGGAAGGGGCTGAGCAGTGGCGGCGGCGGCGGGAGCGTGTGGCGTCCCAAGTCAAATAAGATTCGGACCTCGATATGCATATTGGGACCAGACGCGCGTTCCCGGCGTGCACCGCGATGCATGCTAATGTGAAAGGGGGGGGGTAAGGGTACAGGGAGGAGCTAAGGCGAGAGACCACCGATTCCCATTTTTATTTTGAACGGGCGCTTCTCCTGGTCCATCTGGCGAATGGCAAGGCCCAACCATGGGCTATTTGAACATTATTCACACACCCTGCTAATGTGAGTAATTTTATAGACTTCCTATGGGTCGTGTTGCTTCCATGACTTTTACATGTTCTACCTAATCCATCCATGCTCGAATGACATCTCCTACGGCGCATCAAATAAACCGCCTATTTCAAAATCGCAATGATTATATACACTTGCATTGTGATTTTCTCCGAATCTGTTTACTCTCTCCTTTTTCTAATTCCTAGCCGGCTATTGAGATGCTCCGGCGGTTTTCGCAAATAAGGGTTCTATGTTTTTCATCATCAGTTTTAGAATAAAGGGATTATTTGCCTTTAGACAGCCGAGTTAATTTTTACAAATACTCATAGAAATGGCTTCAACCTAAAATTTAAATTATTATTTTACCTTCCTCAGACGTGCAGCTAAATTTAATAACTAGAAGTCTTAGCGGCATACTCAAATCTATGTATATTTCGGTATTATATTTGATATTTAGAGGATCTCTTTAGGATGGAGAAATAAAATAATGCATATTCGAATTCCCAAAACCCCTGATTTTGCAGACTCATTTCCCAACATGCCTACATGGCATTGTCATTATATTACTCAACGAAGCTTATTGCAACATTCCTTATACATATCATCGCGGAGTATGAAAAACAGAGACCACTGAACCCTACAGAGCCCCGACGGAAGTCGATATATCTAAATCACCAAGGTACCGAGCAAACTTTAACTAGGGTGTTTGGCAGGGGGTGAGTCCACCTCAGGCATCTAACATCAATATTACTTTGCTTAAAATTGCTAATAACCAAATAAAAATTTTTCAAATAATGATGGTAATTTATAGCTACATGCGGTATGTTATCTTATTCGGATATATGTGATGTAAGAAAATACTCATTTCGCTTTTCTTCTAGCCGTATGCAATTTTCTCTTTGGAAAATGTGTTTTAGAAATCATTTAGCTAGTCTTTGGTGTCATGTTCCCATAATCATTTTGGTTGAATGATGTTAATGCAATGATTACAATTATTACAGCATGAAATAAAAACTAATATTTTAATTCTCTTTTTTCATCTTCGTTTTCGTGAATGTATGCTGAAGTTATGTATGGCACTGAATTCTCCATCCATTGACTAATTAGAGTAAAGGAAACAACCTTTCAAAGCTTATTGTAATTTAATTGCCAGTTGGTATCGAAACGTCAATAGAAAGTCTTTGCTGAAGTAATTGAAACAATCAATATGAATTTGTTCGCTATTTTCACCAAAAAAATGTATTGCTATAAAATTATGATGTAATAGATGGTAGTAAAATAATATCGGAGTTAAAATATTTCTTTATCTTTAACTATTTTTTTAGACCGTTATTAATTGACAGTTACAGTTCATTTTTAACGTACACATTAGAGCTATTTGTGTTTATTGTTTGTATTAATTAACGCCCATGTTTAGTGAAGGAATAAAGTTTGAGGGTTTTATCCGGCCAATATATTCTATTTGATCGATGGATATGCAGAAGCTATCCAAGGCTTATAAATCGAATTAAGACTTGTAAATTGAACTATGCTTAAGTGGTTTAAATGACTCTTTTGCTAATTCCAGGAGGTTTTGTGGAGAGATGGCCACCGAAAACGGAAGTGCTCCCACCGAAACCGTCCATTTATGGTAAGTAAGATACTCAAAGGGAATACCTTCCTATCCTTTTCATTTTTCTGTTACCAATTTTGGACAAACCTACCTCGAATAGCTACACAGATTATACAAGCGGTGATGTAGTATGTTAATCTGTTGACAAATTTTATCTGTGTCAAACTTATCCCATTATACCCTTGTGAGTGATTTAATAGCACTCGTAGTTTTCTGGGACTCAACATGACACTCTACCGAAGTAACTATCTCTCTATAATGCTTTTCTGTTGTACGAATGATTGCTTTTCAATTGTACTAGATAAAATATAGCGCTACGGTAAATGGCGAACGGCGCGGCATCGTTTTCAACCTTTAAAAGGCACTAAAGATCCGATTATATCATGATTTTCGTGATGCTTCCGCTCCATCTCCCATTAAAAGCAAATAACTGGTGTAATGAAGTTGTTTACTATTCAGGTAATCGAACGGTATTCCACCTTCATGCCAACTGCTTTCCCTCACTCTCCATTTCCATCCGTCTCCAATGGGTGAACGTGTAAAAAGGTTTGGCTCGGTGTCATTTATGGCTATCTTTAAAAGGTGTTACGGGTCGTCCTCACACCTTTCTACATCGCATTGGGCAACCAAATGAGGGAAAACAGATCATTGTGCGAGTGGGCTGCTTTTCCTCACCCCACATCCACCCGCCTTTCCTCGCCCTTCCCACTCTTGCCATTTTCTACGTCATCTGTGACGCGTGCGTCCCACAACCCACTTGCCCAGTCCTCAATCACCGGAATGGCAGGCGTCTCAAGGCGGAGTGACTGCGACGATAGCGTCGCGCAGAGCGTGGGCCGTAAATGGTGAAAAGATTCGTGTGACATATCGAGGAGACAAAGGAAGCGGTTCGCTGAGGGGTGTAAAGGGCGCGAGGAATATGGTTTGTGGAGGAAGTAGATGAAATGGATAAGAGATATGATGCAGGAGAGGGCGGATTAGAAAAAAAGGTATTAA